>NC_142871.1:116842500-118042500 GCF_051225735.1 Oryctolagus cuniculus
CACCCAAAGAATCTGTTCTGCCCTCAGTGCGGGCTCAATTTCTCCTGCAGTCTTCCACCAGGTTGCCTAGGTTACCGAATTGTAGCATCTCTGCAGAGTACTCACATGAACTCTGTGAGTTCTCTTACCCACTGTCTCTTTTTTCCCCCACCATTAGCTCTACCCTTTCACTAAATCCTAACCTCCTGGTATTTCACCCCCCCAGAGTCAGGTTTTTCTGTTTGACTGAAGGCAGGCGCAGGTCTGTCACGCTCAGCTCTGAGTTCGCGCACAGTCCTGAGGTCATGCACAGTCCTGAGGTCGTGCACAGTCTTGAGGTCGTGCACTGTGCTGAGGTTGCACACCTTTTACGTATATCCAGAATGGCGCCTACTCTTTGTCTCTTGCTAGCCTTTGCAAGGTCGGCGGAGATAAAAACTCGTCCATACCAGTCCCCCCCCCCCCTTTTTTTTCTTCTCTTCTCTCTTGTAGTCAGTCTGGTGAACTTTCCCCAGCAGGGCCTCAAGGCCAGTTCCCTCTAGGCTCTGTCCGCTGTTTCCCCTGCCAATGTCTCACCTCCCCTTCCAGTGCCGATGTGTGGACTCGGAGCCGTGGGCATCCCTGCTCTCCCCGCTGGTCGTCTGTGTCACATCCACTAGATCCAGAAGAGTTTCCTCTGCATTTTTTCCCCTGAGCCTTTCCCTGTAATTACTGTAATTCCTCTTTTATCAACCTATCTTTTCCCGGGCTATCAGTGCACGTCCTCACTATTCCGCCATCTTGGCTCCACCTCCCGAGTAAGAACCATTTAACACCCGGGATAGTGTGAGACAAAATGCTAACTTTCCCAATACCCCATATAATATAGGACATACAGGCTTTTGGGCAGCTCTTTGGTTATTGCTGGGCTTTGATTTCCCATTTAGCTCAATGTCTAAACCTACAATATTGACTAATTAAAAGGAGGCCATATGGGGCATGAATGTTCCCCAAAGGAAACATTCAAAAAGACAGAGATGTTGATAGCACAGGCAAAGGCCTTGGGAGCCCCTCTGTCATGCCAATATAATTAAATGTCACTCATATTGCAGATAGTATGAGTTGAACCTTCTAGCAAGGACAACAAGGATAAAAGTTTCCTGTAGTTTTTTGATCATAGTTCTTAAAGAGAGCTGAAGCTAGATGCACCCTTTTACAGCAGCCACTCCTAGCAGTGTGCAGTGCCCCATTACAAATGAAACTACAGTGTGCGCTGGCCTGCATGTTAATGGCCTATTCCATCAGCCTCAGTCCACAAGAGCACAGACCCCTACCTTGAATAAGTGGCACAATAGTTACAAATACAAAGCATTCTTTCCAACAGGTGATCTGGTTGATACTGACTCAGGAGTCAAGGCTGCTGCCTGTACTGACAATTGGGCAGTGAACCAAGCAAGGTCTTATATGGTGGATAACACAATGGCAATTGCTCTTGCCCCCTCTCTCTTGCCCCTTCTCTCCTGCTCTCTCTCTCGGTTCCTCTCTCTAGCCTCCTCCTCTGGTCTCTTGGCTCTTGGTCCTTCTCTCCTGCACTCTCTCAGCTTCTCTCCTCTGTCTCTCTCTCTTACAGTCTCCTTCTCCCTTTTTCCTTCGCCGCCCCTTCACTCCAGTCTGTAGGTTGTTCCCCAATAAGCCCTTTCCCTTACTCTGGTGTCCGGTGTGCTTTGCGACGGCTAACATTAAGATATAACAGGCTGGATTCATGCTTCCCAGGTATGTGCCAGGTGCCTGTGTGTGAAGATGAGGAGCAGCATCAGGGATGTGACTTCATGCTGCAAAAGGCCTAGCATGGCTACATCATGATCCTCTGCTGTACTTCTATGTACCAGACATCAATTTCTACTTCACGTACCAGTACCACTAGGTGGAGCAGTGCCGCTGACCCAGGGGCTCCTGAACCACTGACACTCTTGTTGGTGTTGGGCATGCCAGGATGCTTTCTTCTGTTTGTAGCCTAAGATACCAGCTTAAAGGATACTGGGGATGGAGAAAGATAGGTAAATCGTAGTCCACTTTGAAAACCAGCAAAACAGCTTGTCACCTATAGTGGCGTGACATCGTTAACAGGTTAAATTGTGCTAGAAGTGAGAATGAGCCAGTTCAGCCTCAGGAAGACAGTCACATTAGCCTGCCGCTGAATGGTCAGAGGGGAACAGAAGGAGAGAATTTACAGCCGTGACATGGTGAAAATATTTGGAATTTTTGATATTTATGATATTTATTTTTGTTACTTTGTATTCATTCATTTGTTAAATTTATATTCAGAGCCGATAACGTTATTATTAAGCATGTAATTGTATTGTGGTAAATTAATGTTCATATCAGTTTTAAAAAGTCTTGGGGCTGTCACTGTGGCACAATAGATTAATCCTCTGCCTGCTGTGCCAGCATCCCACATAATTACTGGTTCTAGACCTGGCTGTTCCTCTTCTAATCCAGCTCTCTGCTATGGCCTAGGAAAGCAGTAGAAGATGGCCCAAGCACTTGGGACCTTGCACCCATGTAGGAGACCCAGAAGAAAATCCTGGCTCCTGTTTTCAAATCAGCTCAGCTCCAGCCATCGTGTCCATTTGGGGAATGAACCAGCAGATGGAAGGCCTTTTTTTCTGTCTCTATCCCTCACGTTCTGTAACTCTACATCTCAAATAATTAAATAAAATCATTAAAAAAAACACACAATGGCAATCAGAAAAATGCCACTCTGGGGAACCCCAATCTTGCAACAAAGATAGGAACGGTTTTGCGAACTTGAAGTACAATTTATTGCTTAATCAGGAACCCACTTGCATTAACACGAAGCATGGAGGCAGATGCCTTGACTATAAAGTACAGAGTCTGTCTCAACTCACACAGCTGATCTGGTTTTGTGGATACATAGCAAGAGAGGACATAGGTGGGCTAAAGTAACATGGACCATGGCTAGGGGAATGCAATCACTCCTAAAATAGAATGCCTTGGTGACAGCTGCAGGTCAATGTCAGGTGTGCTTGTACCTGCAGCCCCAGTGCTCAAACCACATTCAGGGAGGGAGACAACAAACCATTCAACCTGTATAATATTGACCGGTTGATGACTTTGGCCTATTGTCAAACAGTAAAGGACAAAGTCACATGCTCATTGTATAAATAGAGCTGCTGGCCTTAAGCCAGGTTTTGCTGGAAAGAAAGCAACCAAACTTCCACCATCAAGGATCTCAGTTAAGTGGGTTACATGGGTACTCTCACCCCACTGATATTTGTAAAGATACCCACTCTACAGATAATGCTACCCAAGAATGGCCTCAAATACTTCTAGTTACTGTATAATCCCCAGGGAGCAGAGTTGATGGAGTAAAAAAAAAACACTGTATTAAAGCAAACATGAGAGGCCTCATTAGGTAAACCCTCTGGCTGGCTGTACTGAAGTCCTTGGAGAAGCATTGAACACTTAAATGTCCATTTATCTGGCATACCTTTCCTTTATGAACTCTTGAGGAATCTGGTGCCAGCCCCGTGTCCAAGCTCTGTATCTAGATACTATGCTCCCAGTATTGATACAAGGACAGAGTGTTGATGTTTCAAAAATTATAAACACTTAGCCCAGGAAGGGGACCCTTAAATAGGGGCTCAAGTTGTTTATTTTCTTCCTTGACACAGATTGAAGGGGATACAACTCACATAAAACAGTTCCCATTGATACATTGATTGGACTCTGGACCAATGGTTGTCATTTATGTCCTGAGTGGGCTAAAGGAAATTGGCCTGTTGGTATGGCATGCCATTTCACCATAGTATTAGGCATCGCTGATGGACTATGCTGTTGATCTATGTGTGTTATGTGTCCCACCACGCAGGCCCCAGCTGCTGCTGCCATGTTGACTAACAGAGAGGCTGTTGTAGGTATCGTCTTGCTAGGCAGTACAAATTTGCCATTACTGGCCCCTAGTCGACATTTATTTTTTCATCCACAGTTGTGGTCTGATGCTGTGTTTGCCACTTTTTCCCTGGAATCCATTTTGACTGTTGCTGTCTTCGGCATCGTCATCTTTTATCTCTTTTTGTGTATGAGTCTCTGTTGCTACTGAGAACTCTGCTGACAAGCTTGACAACTGGCCTCCTGTCACATTGCCAAGATAATGTAAACGACCTCTGGATTCAACTCTGGACTCTGGCTCCTGACTCCAGCTTCCTACGGATGAAAACTGTGGGAGGTGGTGGTAATGGCTTTAGTGATTGGGTTCCTGCCACTCATGTGAGAGATCTGGGCTGAGTTTCTGGCTCCCAGCTTCAGCTCAGTGACTTGAAGCTATTTCAGACATTTGAGGAGTGAACCATTTATTGGGAGCAGCAGGAGATAAGCCCTTTGCACGTGGGGAAGACCCAAGTAAGGGTGGGTGGTGTGGATGACACAGGGATATGGGAATGATAGACCAATGATATTGGTCTATTGTTCTGTTTTTCCTGTTGTATCTGTTTCTGGTTTAGGAATTAAGGTGATGCTGATTTAATAGAAGGAGTTTGGGAGAATTCCCTCCCTTTCAATTGTTTTGAATAGTGTGAGAAAAACTGAAATTAGTTCTTTAAATCTCTGGTAGAATTGAGCAGTGAAGCCTTCCAGTCCTGGCTTTTGTTCATTGGGGTCTTTTTTTTTTTTTTTTTAAGATTTACTTATTTATTTGAAAGGCAGTGTTACAGAGAGGCAGAGGGAGGGGAGAGAGAGAGAGAGAGAGAGAGAATCTTCCATCTGCTGGTTCACTCCCCAGGTGGCTACAGTGGCCGAAGCTGTGCTGATCTGAAGCTAGGAGCCAGGAGCTTCTTCCCACGTGGGTGCAGGGCCCAAGGACTTGGGCCATCTTCTACTGCTTTCTCAGGCCATAACAGAGAGCTGGAGAGCCAGTGGAATAACCAGAACTCAAACTGGTGCCCATATGAGATGCCAGCACTTCAGGCAGTGGCTTTTCCCACTAAGCAACAGCTCCAGCCCCAGGAAGTTCTTTATTACCGATTCAATCTCTGTCTTGGTTATTGGTTTGTTTAGGTGTTCTATGTCCTTATGACTCAATTTTGGTAGATTGTATGTGTCCAGGAAGCTATCCATTTTTCATTTCTGAATCTATTGATTTTGGTCTACTCCCTCTATTTTGGTTAGTTGAGCCAATGGTGTATCAATTTTGTTTATTTTTTTCAAAAACCAGCTCTCATTTCACTGATATTTTGTATTATTTTTTGGTTTTAATTGTGTTTATTTCTTCTCTAATTTTAATTATTTCTTCCCTCCTACTATTTTGGGTTTAGCTGTTACTTTTCTAGGTCCTTGAGACGCATTGTTAGCTCACTTACATGGTCTATTCTATGGCCAAATCTTAATTCAGGAGCTTGTTGTTCGGTCCCCCCGTGTTTTCATATACTCTTGAGATTGTTGAATTGTTGTGTTGTATCCAGCTTCAATTCTTGTGGTCAGAGAAGATGTATGGCATGATTTTGATATTTTTGAATTTGCTGAGACTTGATTTATGGCCTAGTATATGGCCTATCATAGAGAAAACCCCATGCACTTGAGAAGAATGTGTATTCTGTCACTGTGGGATGAAAGATTCTGTAGTTATCCATTAGGTCCATTCAGTCCATAGTGTTGATTAGCTGTTGTTTTTTTTTTTTTTTGATTCTCTTTCAAGTTGATTTGTCCATTGATGAAAGTGGGGTGCTTCTTGTAATCAAAAATAGATAGTTTTTTTTTTAACCCAGTTAGCCAGTCTGTATCTTTTAACTGGAGAGTTTAGGTCAATTACATTCAAGTTTACTATTGATAAGTAATATTTTTAAATAAATATTCCTGTTATTTACTTTGGATTCGCTTTGTGCTTTTACTGGGATATTTTCTGCCTTCACATTCTTTCATAATGATGACTATATTTCTGTTTCTGTGTGTAGTACCTCGTTAAGCATCTTTTGTAAGGCTGAATGAGTGGTGACAAATTCTTTCAATTTGTTTGTTATGGAAGGTTTTTATTTCACCTTAATTTATAAATGAGAGCTTTTCAGGGTACAGTATTCTGGATTGACAGTTTTTTTTTTTTCTCTTAAGACTTGGGAGTATGTCTCTCCATTCTCTACTAGTCTTCAAGGTTTCTGATGAGAAGTCAGCTCTGAGTCTAATTGGAGATCCTCTGGAAGTAATTTGGCATTTCTCTCTTGTACATTTTAGAACATTTTCTCTATGTTTTACTGTTGAAAGTTTGACCACAATGTGTCATGGTAGAGATCTAGTCCAGTCATGTCTATTAGTTCTATGTGCTTCCTACACTTAAATGTTCCTTTCTTTATCCAAATTGGGGAACTTTTCTGTAATTATTTCACTAAAGAGGCTTTCTAATTCATTCTCTCTTGCCAGACCTTCAGAAACTTAAAACCCATATATTAGTTCATTTGATAGTATCCCATAAATCTTGAACACTGTTTTTTAATTTTTTATTCTTTTTTGGGGGTCTGACTGAAAAATTTCCAAAGGTTTGACTTCTGTCTTGAATATTATTCTCCTACTTCACTGATTCTGTTGTTAAGGCTCTGCTGTATTTTTTGTTTGATTGATTTCTTCATTTCTAATATTTCATTTTTACTTCTTTTCAAAAATCTCAATTTCATGGGAAACATTTTCATTCATGTCATGTATGGATTTCTTTAATCAGCGGATTTGTTTCTCATTGCTTCTGAATAATTGTAATATTAATCTTATAAATTCCATTTTAGGCATTTCATCAATCTCTTCATCTTCATATTCTAATATTGAAGTGTCATTATATTCTTTGAGGGGGCATAATGTTTTCTTTATTGAATTTCTGCATTTATTTTTCATCACTTGTGGTGATACTTGTTGGTTTTTTCCTCTGATGTCTTTATCTTGGAACTAATCCTCTGTGGCTTAGTGGAATGTCTTCACTTTCAGTGAATACCCAGAGGTGTGTTCCGGGTGTGGTCAGGAAGCTCTGATCTGTGCTCCAGGGTGGGGCAAGTATCCAGAGTGACCCCCAAGTTGCTGATCTCCTCTTGTTTACAGGATGGTTGGTATGGTCACCTCCTTTCTTGCAAGATGATCAGTGCCTGGATGTTAGCCCATAGCAGGTGTAACACTCAGCTGCATTTGCTGAATGAATTGCACAAAGGATCTGTGCAGTCTTGCTGTGAGCACAGAACTCATTGCAAGGACCACCCCAGGCAATCAGAGAGCTCTGAGCATGTGGAGCCACACATAGTGATTGCCCAGAGAATCAGCTGTACTTTGTGCCATGTTGTATAGCCACAGAGTCCCACAGCCCTAGCACACAGGACTCCCACAGTCATGGAGTACAGAGCATCCGCACCACCCTGCTAGCCTGTCTTGTCCATAGAGAGTCAGATGTTCCCAGAGTTAGCTGCCTGTGGGTGCTCTGTTAGGTGGTTTAAGTCCTGGAGACTGTTGTACATTAGGAGTTTGGGTGGCCTCACAGTCCTACATGGGTGCCCAGCCCCTGTCAATCCTTCCAGCCAGACTCAAAGTCAGTGGGGAATGCAGATTTTTCCCTCTGCTAGAATCTCTGAATCACAGGTGTACACAAGAGCTGCTGGCAGAACGTTGCCTTCTCCCTGCTGTAGCACCACAACTGAGATGCTGAGATGGCATTTTGTCTCAGCCAGTTGTTGTCCATGTGCACAAGGTCTTCCGCAGCTGCTGCTTATGCCCAAAACAGGGCTTGCCCTCTCTCAGCCAATTGCTGGGCATTGTTGTGGAGGGGGATGGGGTGAGAGAAATGTGCCCATTTTTTAAAACTGGTTAGCAAGTACCTTCTCCCCATTAGGGCTCCAGGCTGGACTCATGCCATGCTTTCCCTCTGGCTATGTCGCTAGTGGCTGATGTTGCTACAGTCTGATCTCGCCTCAGTCTTCAAAGCAGACGCTTTCTCTGGCTCTCAGCTGTTTGAGTCATGTGTCATGTCTGTGTTTGTGCTGAGTCTCCACACTTTGCACACAGATCTACGGCATTCCTCCTCCTATAGAATTTCCACTGTGTTTTTTCTCTGTAACTCTCCCCCTGAGAATGTACTTTCTACACTTTTTTGCTTTTTACTATTTACCCCTAGCCTAGTGTAGTACACTGCTCCCTATTCCACTATCTTGAAATTCTGGGTCTTGTTTCTTTATTCATTCAGCCAGTCCTTATCTTTAGAGTGGGAGATATAATCAATTTACAGTCACAGTTATTATTGATACACAAGAACTTAGTTGTGTCAAATTGTTCATTGATTTCTGATTGTTTTGTGTATTCTTTGATCCTTTATGACTCTCTTATTGTTTCTTTTGTTGGTTTAATGGTTTTTTGTGGTGTTGAAATTGGATTATTTTCTCTGTTTCTTTTGTATGTCTGCTTCATCATTGAGTTTTATTCTTTCACATGTTTTTATGAAGATGTTTTTCTTTCCTTTGTTTCTAGACATAGAGCTCTCTTAAACATTTCTTGTAAGGCTGGCACAGTTGTGATGAATTCCCTCAGGTTTTATGATCTGGCGAAGGCTTTATCTGGCCTTCATTTATGCTGTATGAATTTGCTAGGTTATAATATATAAGTTGGAGGAGGATACTCTCAAGAGAAAACCCCCCCTTTCTGTTATAGACTCTGCTCGCATTTAAAAAAAATTTATTTTATTTATTTGAAAGGCTGAGTTCCGGAGTAGTGGGGAGAAACTATCTTCCACCTGCTGTTTCACTCTCCAAATGACCACAACAACTTGGGCTGGGCCAGGCCAAAACCAGGAGTCAGGAACTACATATATGGAATGCGACTCCATCCATGTGGGATGTTGGCATAGCAGATGGGGGCTTAATTTATTACACCATAAACCTGGCCACATTTTAAAAGGATTTGTGTATAGGCAATACATGTGTGCTTGTACATATTGCTGGTTCACTTTCTAAATGTCCTTAAAAGCCAGGACTATCCAGGCCAAAGCCAGGAGCCAGGAACTCCATCTTGGTCTCCCCTGTGGGTAGCAGGACCCCAAGTATTTGAGCCATCATCTGCTGCTTTCCCAGGAGCAATGGTAAGGAGCTTGTTGGGAAACAGAAGTGCTGGGACTTGAACCGGCATTCTGATGTGGATACCAGCATTGTAAGTGGTGGCTTAACCTGCTGTACCACAACACCCACCCCGTTCTTAAATTCTTTCTAATTTTGTTGCTGCCCTGTCTTTGCTCAGTCTTTGCAAGGCAGGTCTCTTTGCATCTCATTTCTCAACCTTAGCTTCTTTTTCCTCTTTGTGTTACATGCATTCCTCTCTATGAAGCTGCTCTGAAAAGAAGCTTTAAATTTTTTTGAAAGTTTAACAGAGTGTATTTGATCAATGATTCACAAATTGGGCAGCACTCAGAAGCAAGTTCAGATAGCTTGACTCAGGAATGTGAGCAGTGAGCTTTTACAGGCCAAACACTGATGCCAAATAAAGAATCACCTGATTACCTACCTCATGGGGACTGGTGAGAGGAGTTGTTGCCTGGGACTAGCTGAAGTGCAGCTCTTTGTGATTGTCTGAAGCCCATCTATTCATTTTTAAAAATTTATTTATTTCAAAGGCAACAGAGTGAGGGAGAGAGGAGAGAGAGAGAGAGAGAGAGAGAGAGAGAGAGAGAGAGAGAGAAAGCGAGAGAGCGCACTTCTGACTGTTGGTTGATTTCCCAGATGGCCTCAACAGCTAAATCTGGGCCAGGCCAAAGCTAGGAGCCAGGAACTCCGTCCAGGTCTCCAGGTCTTCCACATGGGTGACAGGGGTACAAGTATTTGGTTCATCTTCCACTGCCTTCCCAGGTACATTAGCAGGGAGCTGGATTGGAAGTGAAGGAGCTGGGACTCTGGCACTCTGATATGGAATGCTTGCACTGCAAGCAGTGGCTTAACCCATTGTGCCATAATACTGGCCTCACATTTATTTTTTACCAAAAATATTCCAATTGAGGTTTTAGTTTCTTCAAATACTGAGGTAAGTTGCAACTTGCTACAAAGGAACTGAAAATGAAGAGACAGTCTTGGGGCCGGCACTGTGGCACACTAGGTTAACCCTCCACCTGCGGCGCTGGCATCCCACACGGGCACCAGTTCTAGTCCCAGTTGCTCCTCTTCCAGTCCAGCTCTCTGCTATGGCCTGGGAAAGCAGTGGAGAATGGCCCAAGAGATTTGGCCCTTGCACCCACATGGGAGACAAAGAGGGAAACCAGGAGGAGGCTCCTGGCTCCTGGCTTTGGATCGGCGTAGCTCTGGCCGTGGCAGCCATTTGGGGAATGAACCAAAGGAAGGAAGATCTTTCTCTCTGTCTCTGTCTCTCACTGTCTGTAACTCTACCTTTCAAATAAATAAATAAATAAATATCTTTAAAAAAAGAGACAGCCTCAGCCTAATTGTCCTCTGCACATTAGATTTAAGTGTCCACTGCATGTCCAGCAGTCTCTCTATCTGTAAGTAAGGAAATTGGTTTGCCTCATGGTTTAACTTTTACAGTTTTTCTGTTTTAAGTTCCACTTTAATTTTCCTATTTTATTTGGAGACTTCACATAGATACATGACATCGTATAGATACATGACAGACTCATTATTTTTCCATATTCTGCACAAGAGTCATGAATATATCCAGTTAACAGGTGAAGAATAAGAAAAGAAGACTACAACTGAGTAAAGTCTCGAAATTGATGACTTCAGGAAAGAATGTTGATATGCTCTTTTTTTTTTTTTTTTTTTTTTTGACAGGCAGAGTGGACAGTGAGAGAGAGAGACAGAGAGAAAGGTCTTCCTTTGCCATTGGTTCACCCTCCAATGGCCGCCGCAGCCAGCGGCGAAGCCAGGAGCCAGGTACTTATCCTGATCTCCCATGGGGTGCAGGGCCCAAGCACTTGGGCCATCCTCCACTGCACTCCCTGGCCACAGCAGAGAGCTGGCCTGGAAGAGGGGCAACTGGGACAGAATCTGGCGCCCCGACCAGGACTAGAACCCTGTGTGCCGGCGCCGCAAGGCGGAGGATTAGCTTAGTGAGCCACGGCACGGGCCAGATACTCTCTTCTTATTATCATTGCTCATTTTCCATTTCCAAGTCTGCATACTCCTGCTGACAGAGGGGACTCAGTTGATCTTTGTCTAAGATGGGTCAGACTTCCCAGGCTGTGCTAATGATGGTTTGGTCTTTGAACTCCTCCCTGAGGCTGTGACTTGTGCACTGCAGGCCCTGAAAACCAGAATCAGCAGCCTCCCCACCGTGAAGAAGTTTCTGCAGCCAGGAAAAACTCCTGTGGATAAGAAAAGTGCAGAAGAAGCAAGGAAGGTTTTGAAGACTAAAAAAGCAGACATGGATGCCAAGAAAATGCAGAACCAGTATTATATAGTTTTGAAATGTTGAAATACTAACCTAAATGTTCATAGCTTCTCAGGAAGCTATTAAACTTTTAAAAATTATACGTGCTAATTAAATAATAAAACACCAATGGGAAAATTGAATTATATGGAAATAAGACTTCGAACCCCTTAAAATTAAAACTTTTATAAGAAAAGAAAATGTAAATAATGTAGCCTGTTTGATCTTCTCCAAAAATTGACCTATAATATCCATGGTAGAAATCCACCTATGACAATCCTGGTATACCTAGGAAACTAGTTACTTTTCTTTTTTTTTTAAGATTTATTTATTTTTACTTGAAAGTCACAGTTACACACAGAGAGAAGGAGAGGCAGAGAGAGAAAGAGGGAGAGGAAGAGAGAGAGAAAGGGAGAGAGGGAGAAAGAGAGAAAGGGAGAGAGGGGAGAGAGGGAGAGAGGGAGAGGGGGGAGAGAGAGGAGGTAGGGAAGACAGGGTAGGGAGGGAAGAGAGGGGAGAGAGAGGAGGGAGGGAGAGAGAGAGAGAGAGAGGTCTTCCATCCTCTGGTTCACTACCCAGATGGCCACAATAGCCGGAGCTGCACCGATCCGAAGCCAGGAGCCAGGAGCTTCTTCTGGGTCTCCCACGTGGCTGCAGGGGCCCAAGGACTTGGGCCATCTTCTACTGCTTTCCTAGGCCATAGCAGAGAGCTGGATCAGAAGTGGAGCAGCTGGGTCTCGAACTGGTGCCCTTATGGGATGCAGGCACTGGAGGCAGTGGCTTTACACGCTATGCCACAGCACTGGCCTCTAGTTACTTTTCTTTTTAAAATTTTAAGGGTTTATTCATTTATTTGAAAGAGTTACAGAGAGGGTGAGGCAGAGCCAGAAAGAAGTCTCCCATCTACTGATTCACTCCCCAAATGGTGGCAAAATCCAGGGCTAGGCCAGGCTGAAGCCAGGAGCCAGGAGCTTCATCTGGGTCTCCCATGTGAGTGCAGGGGCCCAAGGACCTGAGCCATCTTTTGCTGCTTTCTCAGGCACAGTGGCAGGGAGCTGGATTGGAAGTGGAGCAGTGTGGAATCAAACCAGCACCCATAAAATATATGGGTTGCTGGCACTGCATGTGGCTGCTTAACCTGTTATGCCACAGCTCTGGCCCCAAGTTGCCTTTCTGAGTAACAGCAAAACAAAACTTTCTCATTTTCTTTGAGATCCAGGTTTCTTCTGATAATGAAAAAATGGTTCTTCTTTTGCTTTTTGAAAAGTTACTGTGCTGCTACAGACTCACAAGGCACAAGACAGACCAACCTCTGCTCTCAGGGGAGTCTGCTGTCCCTTACAAGGCGTGTGCACCCCCATTCTGCTCCTTATGGCTCTGTGGAGCACAGACATGAGTGTGCTCCCAGTTCTGCCAGTGTCACTCAGGCCTGGGCTTCCCTCATGCAGAGTCTCTATGAAATAATGAATATGAATGTCACTGGGCCAGACTGCAGGGGTAGGAGCAATTTCCCACTTCACCAACAAACTAGGCCCCTCCGTGTTCATGTTCATGTTCATGTTCCCCAGGAAATCTGGGCTTTGGCACATGAAGTTCTCTAGAGTGAGCTTCCCCATGGTGGCAGAGAGGCCGAGGGAGCAAACAGGCACACAGGGCACCCTGACTGCAGCTTCACTTCCTTCCGATCTATTCTCTACTTACAACAAGAGAGGTTTTTCTAAAATCCCAATCTGAATATCACTGCTTTTCTTTACATCTTCCAGTGAGTGAGAGTTTCCTACAAAATGCTTCCTCACACACCTCCTAACTGCCTGAACCCAATGTGCTGAACCCAATCCACTCCTTGAGCATGTGGGGGCTTTTCTGCCTCCTGCTGCCTCCTTCAGCTGGGCACACCTGCTCACCTTGCCAGGCCAGTCCTTCCCACATGGATACTTTACTTACCACCCCATTGCTTCTTAGAGAGCCTTGGAGTATCCTCTGTGGCCTCCACAGAGTCCCCAGGAAACCTCCGATAATGTCTGAAGATCTCTGTGTCTCCTCAGCTATTCTGTGACCATGGTGTGGTGTGGGTCATAAATGGTTATTGGTACCATGCATAAGTCCACGCACACCTTGAGGAGTGTGGGTTTGAGTTTTGCCTACTCATCACACAACCCACAACCCTGTCTTAATCTGTAGTCACTCACCCATTTCAACAAAGTGTATGGATTCTTGTGGTTCCAATGTTGTCATCGGACCTTGCCTAATGCAGATGCAAATAATCCAACTGCAAAGAAACATTCGTCAGACAACTGATGAAATGATATGGCTGATTAGTTGATGATATTAATGAAGTATACATATTGGAGTGGTAGGAGAATCAAGTGATTGTGTTTAGAAAAGGTGTCTATACTTGTTAGTAATAAGCATTGTTATTTATAGACAAAGTCATTTGGTGTCTTGCATTTGCTTCAACAAAATGTCGTGGTAGTGAGGGAGTAATCGGGAGGGGTATGAGATTTCTGTGGCTGCTGTCACAGATTGCTACAAATTGGAGGGCTGAGACAATAGAAATAAGCTCTGTCATCCTGTGAGGGCCAGAAGGCCAAGGGGAAGGGGTCAATAGGACCTCGTTTGTCTGGAAGCTCTGGAGGAGAAGCCTTCCCTACCTCTCCAAGTTTTCATGTCCTCTGCATTCTGTGGCTTTTGCTTCTGAGGTTGTGGCCACATCACCATAATCTCTGCCTCTGCCTGCTGCCTCCTCACCCTTTGTGTCTTTTCTGTGGTTAGAGCACTCATCAATAGATGTCAGACCTTCCCAGGCAATAGAAGATGATCTCACCTCACGTTCTTTAATTAAACCTGCTTAGATCATTTCCCCAAATAAGATAAAATTCACAAGATCCAGGGATTTGGACCTAGACCAGTCTTTCTGAGCGATCACTAAAACTGATCCCCCACTACGCTTTAGATGAAAAAAAGACTGTAGGCAATTACTGAATCAGGGTCATAAGCACTTTGGGGTTTGTTGTATTGTTTTTCTGGGCCTATGTAATTTATTAGCTGCCTTCTGTTTAAAATTTTAAAACTGAAGCCAGTATTGTGGCATAGTAGGTAAAGTCACTCTCTCTGATACCAGCATCCCATTTAGGCACTGGTTCGAGTCCTGGCTGCTCCATTTCCAATCCAGCTTCCTGCTAATGCACTGGAAAATCAGCGGAGGATGGGCCAAGTGCTTGTGCCCATGTGGGAGATGTGGATGAAGCTCCAGGCTCCTGGCTCCATTTATTCGCTGATTCGCTGTGGCCATTTGGGGAGTGAACCAGTGGATGGAAGACCTCTCTCTCTCTCCCCCTGTCACTCTTTGTCTCTCTCTGTCTCTCTCTCCCCCCTTCCTCTCTCTCCCTCTCTTTAACTTTGCTTTTCAAATAAAAATAAATAAATCTTTCTTAAAAATGTAAAACTAACATTCATTAAACTGCAACCATGATCATCTTATTCCAGACTGTGGGGACTAGATTCAAATAAGATGAAGGCTGTGCCCCTAGGAGATCAAAGGCTGTGAGGGAAACTGATATGAGATGGATAATGTTGAAATAAAGGGAGGACTCAGACTTACACTAATGGTAGAGTTGGAAGCATGCCAGGGGATTCCAATTCAATCCCATCAAGGTGGCAAGTACCAATGCCAACTTACTAGTCAAAGTGATCAGTTTCAGTTCATAAATGATCATAAAAATAGGATTAAGTGTCAAAGGGATCACATAAACAAGACTAGTGTCTGCTAATACTAACTGATAGAATTAAAAAGGAGAGAACGCTCCAACATGGGAAGCAGGATACACAGCAGACTCATAGAATGGCAGATGCCCTAAGCAGCACTTGGCCTCAGAATCAGCTCTTAAGGCATTCAGATCTGGCTAAAAAGCCCATGAGAGTTTCTCAAGCATGGAAAGCCAAGACACTGTGGCAAAAAAACAAATGATCTATATGAAAAATCTCTGTGAGTGAGATCCTAGAGGAAAGAACGGGGCCATCAAAGAAGGAGGTACCTTTCTCTGAAGGGAGGAGAGAACTTCCACTTTGATTATGGCTTTGTCTATATGAGGTAGGAGTTTGTGAGCTCCAGAGGCTTCCATAGCCTTGGCAGTTCATGACAAGAGCCTCGGGTGATTACTGACGTCATAAATAAGAGTGTCAATTGAGATTGAACAACATGCTCCTGAATGAACAATGGGTCATAGAAGAAATTAAAAGAGTAATCAAAAATTTTCTGGAAGTAAATGAGGATAACAGCACAACATACCAAAACTCATGGGACGCAGCAAAAGCAGTGTTAAGAGAAAAGTTTATATCAATAGGTGCCTATATCAAGAAATTGGAAAGGCACCAAATAGATGAGCTTTCAATTCACCTCAAGGATCTAGAAAACCTACAGCAAACCAGACCCAAATCTAGTAGGAGAAGAGAAATAATTAAAATCAGAGAAGAAATCAACAGGATTGAATCCAAAAAAACATTACAAAAAATCAGTCGAATGAAGAGCTGGTTTTTTGAAAAAATAAACAAAATTGACACCCCATTGGCCCAACTAACTAAAAACAGAAGAGAAAAGACCCAAATCAATAAAATCAGAGATGAAAAAGGAAACATAACAACAGACACCACAGAAATAAAAAGAATCATCAGAAATTACTACAAGGAATTGTACGCCAGCAAACAGGGAAATCTATCAGAAATGGATAGATTCCTGGACACATGCAACCTACCTAAATTGAACCAGGAAGACATCAAAAAACTAAATAGACCCATAACTGAAACAGAAATTGAAACAGTAATAAAGGCCCTCCCAACAAAGAGAAGCCCAGGACCAGATGGATTCACTGCTGAATTCTACCAGACATTTAAAGAAGAACTAATCCCATTTCTTCTCAAACTATTCAGAACAATCAAAAAAGATGGAATCCTCCCAAATTCTTTCTATGAAGCCAGCATCACCTTAATCCCTAAGCCAGAGAAAGATGCAGCACTGAAAGAAAATTACAGACCAATATCCCTGATGAACATAGACGCAAAAATTCTCAATAAAATTCTGGCCAATAGAATACAACAGCACATCAGAAAAATCATCCACCCAGACCAAGTGGGATTTATCCCTGGTATGCAGGGATGGTTCAATGTGCGCAAAACAATCCATGTGATACACCACATTAACAGACTGCAGAAGAAAAACCATATGATTATCTCAATAGATGCCGAGAAAGCATTTGATAAAATTCAACACCCTTTCATGATGAAAACTCTAAGCAAATTGGGTATAGAAGGAACATTCCTCAATATAATCAAAGCAATTTATGAAAAACCCATGGCCAACATCCTATTGAATGGGGAAAAGCTGGAAGCATTTCCACTGAGACCTGGTACCAGACAGGGATGCTCACTCTCACCAAGCTATTTAACATAGTTCTGGAAGTTTTAGCCAGAGCCATCAGGCAAGAAAAAGAAATTAAAGGAATACAAATGGAGAAGGAAGAAGTCAAACTATTCCTCTTTGTAGACGATATGATTCTTTACTTAGGGGATCCAAAGAACTCTACTAAGAGACTATTGGAACTCATAGAGGAGTTTGGCAAAGTGGCAGGATATAAAATCAATGCACAAAAATCAACAGCCTTTGTATACACAAGCAATACCACGGCTGAGAAAGAACTTCTAAGATCAATCCCATTCACAATAGATACAAAAACAATCAAATACCTTGGAATAAATGTAACCAAGGGTGTTAAAGATCTCTATGATGAGATTTACAAAATCTTAAAGATAAAAGTAGAAGAAGATACCAAAAAATGGAAAAATCTTCCATGCTCATGGATTGGAAGAATCAATATCATCAAAATGTCCATTCTCCCAAAAGCAATTTACAGATTCAATGCGATGCCAATCAAGAAACCAAAGACATTCTTCTCAGATCTAGAAAAAATTATGCTGAAATTCATATGGAGACGCAGGAGACCTTGAATAGCTAAAGCAATCTTGTACAACAAAAACAAAGCTGGAGGAATCACAATAACAGATTTCAGGACATACTATAGGGCAGTTGTTATCAATACAGCATGGTACTGGTACAGAAACAGATGGATAGGCCAATGAACAGAATAGAAACATCAGAAATCAACCCAAACATCTACAGCCAACTTATATTTGATCAAGGATCTAAAACCAATTCCTGTAGCAAGGACAGTCTATTCAACAAATGGTGCTGGGAAAACTGGATTTCCACGTGCTGAAACATGAAGCAAGACCCCTACCTTTCACCTTACACAAAAATCCACTCAACATGGATTAAAGATCTAAATCTACGACCCAACACCATCAAATTATTAAAGAACATTGGAGAAACCCTTCAAGATATTGGCACAGACAAAGAGTTTCTGGAAAAGACCCTGGAGGCACTGGCAGTCAAAGCCAAAATTAACAGTTGGGATTGCATCAAATTGAGAAGTTTCTGTATTGCAAAAGAAACAGTCAGGAGAGTGAAGAGACAACGATAGAATGGGAAAAAATATTTGCAAACTATGCAACAGATAAAGGGTTAATAACCAGAATCTACAAAGAGATCAAGAAACTCCACAACAACAAAACCAACAACCCACTTAAGAGATGGGCCAAGGACCTCAATAGACATTTTTCAAAAGAGGAAATCCAAATGGCCAACAGACACATGAAAAAATGTTCAAGATCACTAGCAATCAGGGAAATGGAAATCAAAACCACAATGAGGTTTCACCTCACCCCCGTTAGAATGGCTCACATACAGACATCTACTAACAACAGATGATGGTGGGGAAAAAGGGACACTAACCCACTGTTGGTGGGAATGCAAACTGGTCAAGTCACTATGGAAGTCAGTCTGGAGATTCCTCAGAAACCTGAAGATAGCCCTACCATTCAACCCAGCCATCCCACTCCTTGGAATTTACCCAAAGGAAATGAAATTGGCAAACAAACAAGCTGTCTGCACATTGATGTTTATTGCAGCTCAATTCACAATAGCTAAGACCTGGACCCAACCTAAATGCCCATCAACGGTAGACTGGATAAAGAAATTATGGGATATGTACTCTATAGAATACTATACAGCAGTCAAAAAAAACGAAACCCAGTCATTTGCAACAACATGGAGGAATTTGGAAAACATCATGCTGAGTGAATTAAGCCAGTTCCAAAGGGACAAATATCATATGTTCTCCCTGATTGGCGACAACTAACTGAGCACCAAAGGGGAAACTTGTTGAAGTGAAATGGACACTATGAGAAACAGTGACTTGATCAGCTCTTGTCCTGACGGTTGATATACAATGTAATACTTTATCTATTTTAGTATTTTTTTTTTGTTCTAGTACCATTGGTTGAACTCTGTAATTAACACACAATTATTCTTAGGTGTTTAAATTTTAACTGAAAAGTGATCCCTGTTAGGAAATTTGGAAAACATTATGTTGAGTGAAATAAGCCAATGAAGGAGGTACCTTTCTCTGAAGGGAGGAGAGA
This sequence comes from Oryctolagus cuniculus, assembly GCF_051225735.1. Lineage (NCBI taxonomy): Eukaryota > Metazoa > Chordata > Mammalia > Lagomorpha > Leporidae > Oryctolagus > Oryctolagus cuniculus. The sequence goes on from NC_142871.1 coordinate 116,861,392, forward strand.
ACTTCCACTTTGACCATGGCCTTGTCTAAAAATTATCAGAGTCAGTGAACTCAGGGGGCTTCCATAGCCTTGGCAACTCATGACAAGAGCCTAGGGTGATTACTGATGCCATAAACAAGAGTGTCAATTTGTCAAGTCAAAAACAGGAGTCACTGTGAACTTACTCCTCATGTAGGATCTCTGTCCTTAATGTGCTGTACATTGTGATTTAATGCTATAACTAGTACTCAAACAGTATATTTCACTTTGTGTTTCTATGGGGGTGCAAAGTGTTGAAATCTTTACTTAATATATGCTAAACTTATCTTCTGTATATAAAGAGAATTGAAAATGAATCTTGATGTGAATGGAAGGGGAGAGGGAGAGGGAAAGGGGAGGTTTGCGGGTGGGAGGGACATTATGGAGGGGAAGCCATTTTAATCCATAAGCTGTACCTTGGAAATTTATATTCATTAAATAAAAGTTTAAAAAAAAAAAGAGTGTCAATTGTCAAATCAGCAACAGGAGTCACTGTGCACTTGCTCTCATGTAAGATCTCTGTCCTTAATATGTTGTACTATGCAAATTAACGGTAAAACTACTACTCAAACAGTACTCTATATTTTGTGTTTCTGTGTGGATGCAAACTGTTGAAATCTTTACTTAGTAAATACTAAGTAGATCTTCTGTATATGAAGAAAATTGAAAATGAATCTTGATGAAGAATGGAATGGGAGAGGGAGTGGGAGATGGGATGGTTGCGGGTGGGAGGGAGGTTATGGGGGAAAAGCTGCTATAATCCAAAAGTTGTACTTTTGACATTTATATTTTTTAAATAAAAGTTAATAAAAAATAAAAAAGAAATAAAGTGAGGAAAGTCATAAAAGAAAAGACAGTAGCTGCTGAAGGTGAGTGTCCCAATCACAACCACGAGCAAGTACAAAGGTCCACAGGCTAGGAAGGCCAACTTGAGGGACACGGAGAGAGAAGAGTGTGCTAGCAGATTTCTTGGATTTAATAGAGAAAGTACAGAACAACTGGGTCATTATGCATTTCAGATTAACAATAAATTTTTACTTTTAGCATGTTGTATACGACGCTTGGAGCATCCTTGTACTAATAGTTATTCATGGTTTGTCTGCGGTTTCCACTATCGGGGTATCCTGCATTTTATCTGGCATCCCACTAAGAAAGTATCCCAGAGAGCTGGCAGTTTGCTGTTTCCAGACATGCCTACCAGGGTCCACTCACATGAAGGTTTTTCATCTGCCTCAGGCCTCCACCCAGCTGATGAAAACCCTACTTATTAAGTTTCTTCCTAAATCAGTCCCCATCAACTCAGTAAAATCCAGCTAAAATTTTTTTCTTAAGCTTTTACTATTGACCTTGAAATGTAGCATATTAACCAGTTGTTTCTTTATTGAGGGACAATTTATCATTCTCCTTGTAATCTAGTATGGAACGCTGTGGCCCCTGAGGACCATAGGAGTGACTTTTACCTGATTGGACTCTATCCCCTTTCATTGGGAGGAAGTCATTTAATAAATAAATAACTGATAAGCAGGTCAAGACCTCATATTGATTTGTGGAGTCAACAAGGTACATGCTGATCTTATAAAATGTCCTATGTTGCCATACACTCTTTCATGTAGGTCACTAGAAAAATAACTTAAATTGTGTCCAAAATGATGGTACCATTTTAGACCAGTTGAGAATATGACCAGAGCAAGAGGGAGGGTAGGAGGTTACTCTAGAGGTGCTCTCTCTATAGGAATAGTCAAGACACAATTGTTGTATATTGTGATCCTGCAATACCACACAAGCTATGACCACTCAAAATTAAAATGTACTGTAATAGAAATGAGTCAGTTTGAATGTCTACATAACTAGATTCTAATTCATTCTTTGCCACTAACAAGCTAGATAACAAGTCCTATTGTCTCTCTAGGTTCAATCAGCTCACAGCAAACCTAGAGAATGGCTAAGGCAGACTTAACCTCTCACCCTCAGCACTGCTGCTTTTAGAAAAGCATAACACTTTGCTATGAACGACTTCCTGTCCATTGCACCAAGTTGAAAGGCTTCTCTGGCCTTTATCCAGTGGAAGCTTTAGTACTACCCACCCTCATCCCCATGTTACAACCAAAAGTATCTCTAAACATTGGATATTGTCCTCTGAGGTGGCCGACAAAAATCTCTGGTTGAGAAGCACTGGCCTCCAGGGCACCACCAGGTTACAAATCAGAAATCTTGGAAAGGCTAGATGACTACTGGTGCATAAAACTAGCTTCTTTTTTTTTAAGATTTATTTATTTGAAAGGCAGAGCTACAGAGAAGCAGAGGCAGAGAGAGAGAGAGAGAGAGAGAGGTCCTCCATCCGTTGGTTCACTCCCCAAATGGCCACAATGGATGGAGCATGGCCAATCTGAAGCCAGAAGCCAGGAGCTTCCTCTGGGTCTCCCATGTGGGCCATCCTCCACTGCCTTCTCAGGCCATAGCAGAGAGCCAGATCGGAAGTGGGGCAGCTGGAACCCGAACTGGTGCCCATATGTGACGCCAGCACCACAGGCGGCGGCCCTACCTGCTATGACAGAGTGCCGGCCCCTAAAACTACCTTTTAAATTTTCCAAACATGTGGTGAGACATACAAATCAATAGATTTAGAATGTAAGAGTGAATAATGGCCTGAAGTACATGTCCATTTCCAATTTGTATCCCTTTAATTTCTTTTTCTTGCCTAAGGGCTTTGGCTAAAACTTCCAGAACTATATTGAATAGCAATGGTGAGAGTGGGCATCCCTGTCCAGTATGGGATCTCAGTGGGAATGCTTCCAAGTTTTCCTCAGTCAATATGATGCTAGCCATGGTTTGTCATAAATTTCTTGATTGTGTTGAGGAATGTTTCTTCTATACCCATTTGCTTAAGAGTTTTCACCATGAAAGTGTGTTGTATTTTATCAAATGGAAAAGCATGCTTTTAATTTCTTTTTATTTTCAGATTTGAAAATTTATCTCATAATCTAATCTTCCATGTGTAGGAAGGCAGTTGTGATTTAGTGCGAAGTCTTCCTTCACTCTGCCTAAAAATAGTGGAATTAGGACCACACCAGACAGATAATATCTTTACATTGCCACTGCAACTATCAAAGGTTATATACCTTCCAAAAATCCACTTTCTTTTTTAATTTTTTTGACAGGCAGAGTGGACAGAGAGAGAGAGAGACAGGTCTTCTTTTGCTGCTGGTTCACCCTTTAATGGCCACCATGGCCAGCACACTGCGCTGATCCGAAGGCAGGAGCCAGGTGCTTCTCCTGGTCTCCCATGGGGTGCAGGGCCCAAGCACTTGGGCCATCCTCCACTGCACTCCCTGGCCACAGCAGAGAGCTGGCCTGGAAGAGGGGCAACCGGGACAGAATCCGGCACCCCGACCGGGACTAGAACCCGGTGTGCCAGGGCCACAAGGCGGAGGATTAGCCTATTGAGCTGTGGCGCCGGCCCTAAAAATGCACTTTCAAATTGAGATACAAATGGTTCTGCTAGGCCTCAATGTGCTATTTCTTAGGTTGTCCAGGTGAAACAAAGCATGCTTTCATTAAATTTCTTCTATGACTCAAGCTCCTAAAGAACAATAGAAAGGAACTAGTAAATTAGTTGTTCCCAGTTTCTTGTCTTCCCACCTTCAGTTGCTAATAGAGTCTTAATGGAAACCTGTGACACATGTAACATATATGTTTTCAGAGAGAAGCAGAGGGAATGCCTGAGGTTCCAAGTAAGAATGGAGAATCATGCAGTTTCTTTTCTCATTTTCTGTTGACTCAGTGAGGTTTTTGGCAACCCTTATCCCAGTCTTGGCCTGGCGTTGCAGACAGCTTAGCAATGGTGAAGGAATTTACCAGCAGCCAGAGAGTAGAATTAGATTTGTTAAAACACACTGAAAGGGAGCAGCAGGCCAGCAATCTAGATGGAAGCTAACTGCTGCTACAACATGGATCACAATCTAGGAGATAGATATCTAGGCACATTGCCATTAGTTAGGGGCTTTTTCTTTTAATCAGTAGCAATTTCTTTATTGCTGGAGATTTGCCGCAGTGACTACTTTATTGCCAGGTGCCCAGGTGACCTCCACACAAATCTTAGTGTTGAAAGGTTGAGAAAGTTATTTATCAGGAAGGGTGTTGTGATTAAGATTATTTAAGATCAAAATTCATCTCCGTTTGTCATCAGTCCAATAGCTAACAGAGCTGAGTGAGAGCATTTGAATCACTTGGCTTGGGGAACTCTAATCCTTCACAATTAAACTCGCTCCTCACATGGGTGTGAACCTCACTCTCCCTTTTGTTCTGCTGGTCTGTCTACTTTCCTTTCTCTGCCAAGATAGTACAGTGTACAGGAACTCGGATAACAAGACAGGTGATTATGTATGCTTCTATGAGAATAGTTATTTCCTGAAGGTAGACTATGGCATTTCACATTTAAAATAACATTATTTATTTATTTGAAAGGCAGAGTGAGAGAGAGAGAGAGAGAGAGAGAGAGAGAGAATCTGTCATTGTTGGTTCGTTCCCTAGATGGCAAACAAAAAGTTAAAGATGGAATACCATCATTCAGTAACTTAGTTGCTGATCACCTAGTAAGTTCCAGGTTCTGTGTTAGGTCCTGGGGCTCCATAGTTAACAAGACAGTCCTTGTGCAGCCTACAAATATTTCAGGATGCAAACAAGGAAATAGGTGATTGAGAGGAAAGGGTGGGAGCATGGAGAATGCCAGGCATGTTATAATGTCGAAAGGCCACTCTTCCTAGTGTTTGAACAGAAAACGCTGGCTGGAGTTTGTGTGAGTCTGTTGAGTACTGCCCACTAGAGGTGCCATTGAGAAAAACACTTCTCAGTTCAGACCCAGCAGTTAAGTGGGGGCTTTTCCTGGGCGGGAGATCTTGTTCCTCTGGTGGGAGCAGAAAAGGAGGATTTCCAGATAAAGTTGCATTTTGTGAAGGGAACTTCTAGTGAACTCCCTTCAGCCTCACAGCAAGGTGTCCATATAGACTTTGGCGTTGTACTTTCTCAATACTCATTAAAGTATAAGACACTTGCTTGAAACTTTCTCAGTTTTTGGAGAATCCAGAACAGATACAATCAAAACTGCAATGCCATTATAGATGATTGTCCTCTTATAAATGGATAATCATGTTTTTACATCATCCAGTCCTTAGCTTTGTGGATCAGGGATATGTTCAGAACCTCTGGGCAGGATGAGCTCAGCGCAGGACAGTAAGGTAGGGGAGATATCCAAAGCCCAGGTCTTCCTCTTCACTAGCCTGATGGAAGAGGGTGATAGCAAAGGGCTGACTGGACTCTTTGCTCAGAGATGATGGGTTCTCTGGCTTCAAAGGCTGATCCCTAAAGTCCCATCTGTTGCCATCAGTGTCAGAAGCAATACCTTAGCCACTCTCCTGTGGTGACCACCCAATATTTCTTCTTCTTTTTAAAATATTTAATGATTTATTTGAAAGTCAGATTTATGGAGAGGAAGAGGCAGAAGCACAGAGAAAGAGAGAGAAAGAGAGACCTTCCATCCACTGGTTCACTCCCCAATTGGCTGCAACTGCCAGGGCTGGGCCAGGTCAAAGTTAGGCTCCAGGAGATTCTTCCAGGTCTCCCACATGGGTGCAGAGGTCCAGGCATTTGGCTATCCTCTGCTGCTTTCCCAGGTGCATTAGCAGGGATCTGGATCAGAAGTGGAACCTCCAGGGTTCAAACTAGTGCCCATATGAGATGCTGAAACTGGAGACGGTGGCTTTACCTGCTGTGCCACAATGCCAACCCCAACTCAACATGTCTTATTTGTTTCATCAACTGGGTGTTGTGTCAATTGCAGGCACATACCACCTCCTGTTTCTACAGCCTGATCATCTGAGGTAGTGTACATTTTCAATAAACTGTTCCATGAGTGTGGTAGAAAACAAAAGGACCATGACATCTTCACTGTGAAGAAGTCCACTAAATTATAAAAGGCATTGAAAACACCACTACCCTTTACTAGTTGGGCTCTGTACTATGCATTTTAATAACTCTACTAAAATATTCTAAGAAGTTCATGGAAATAGGGTGAAATAATAATGTACACTTTCAATAAACTTTTAGAATACTTCTAATAATATCTATCCAAAAATGTACTATTTACTTTACAGATAAGAATTGAAATATCATTGATTAGGTGATTATGCCCAGATATTATAGCTATTATGAGACAGACTCAGAATTGAAACTGAATAATCAGTATCAAATTCTAGGAAATCTTGGACTATCTCTTTAGATATTTGATTTCATAGATTATTCATATTAAGCATAATATATCATTATGTAAAAGCTGAGTTTCACATTTGTATCAATACTGTAAACTACTCAGAACCTCTGATGTGACTGACACAGCCTTGCTATTGGCTACTCCTTAAACCAAAATTATTTTTCCCAGGACAGGTTTTAAGTTATTAGACACAGATCAAGAGCAAAGTACAAATTATGTTTCATCACTATTAGATGGGTTGAAATTTTTAAAAAATAAAAGGCTGCTAAAGTGAACCAGAAGTCATTTGTTAAAATCATCATAATAAACTGCATCTGTTAATCATTTAAACAAATGTGAATTTTTAAGTGCTTTGAATGCCTTAGTGATTTAATCCTTAAGCCACCTATAACATACATCATAAGCATATACATTTTATAGATTACTGCACTGAGAAACAAGAAGATTCATTGATTTATCCAGGTCCAAGAAGCCAATACATGAAAAATGTGATATTTAACCCAAGAAGCTCTTTCAGAAAGCAAAGATTTTGACTGAAGAAAAATTAGTGTGAGGACTCTAATTCTTTCCTCAAATTGGGAATTTCAATCTAGTGTGTTTCATATTTTTCACATTTGGAAATTCTAGTTGCAAATGTTAAAGCCGTGCAACGATCAGGACCCATTTCACCCACAGCAGATATCCCGAGGAATGCAGTGATGAAAATTATGGCAGAAGCTTCTTGGTGGCAATCTTAGATTGTCACTGGCCCATGGCACACCCATGCTAAGAACACAATAGGATCTGTTCTCACCTCATGCAAGATACAGGCTTTCCTTGGATACTGCAACTCCATAACTAGAGAAATATGCCAGTTCTTTCCTTATCCTGTGACATCTTCAAAGTGATGACATAATCTTTAACATTGGTGGGGACAGTGTGGAAATGAAATGAAACTGAAAGATGAGCAGCTGTCTACTGTAACCCATTCCTTTTCCTTCCCTCCTTCCTTCCTTCCTGAAAGATTTATTTATTTGAAAGGTGGAGAGATAGCGAGATTTTCCTTCTGTTGGTTCACTCCCCAAATGGTCTCAATGGCTGGGATTGGGCCAGGTAGGAGCCTGGACACAGTGGTTTCATCCAGGACTCCCTTGTGGGTACTACCACAAGCCATCTTCTGCTGCTTTCTCAGGAGCATTAGCAGGGAATTGGAGAAAAATCAGAGCATCTGAGACTTGAACCAGTACTCATCAATCAGGATGCCTGTTTGTAGGGGTGGATTAACCCATTGTGCCACAATACTGTCTGCCACCCTGCCCCATGCCCTTTTATTGATGAATCTATATTAATTTGCCAAGTGACCATGACCAGACTCCTCTGTGTACTTGTTAAACTCAGAAATTTTACTGGTTTATGGGGAGTATTCCAAGATGGCAGATTAGGGAACAATGTGCTGTGCTAGGCTAGGGATAAATAGTTTAAAAAAAAAGTGTAGGATTCGCACTCTCAGGGGAGAATTGAGAGAAAACCACACTGGAAAATCTATGATAGGAAGAGGGACTCTGTAGACTTGTGTTGAAGGTGCAGGACTGCAGCACGAATATGAACAACACATGACTGCAGCAGCTGATAGCTGGAGCAGGCATCAATTGGAGACACTGGTGAGACCAACCTGTAGCAACCCATGGTGATATAATCAGAGGGAGAGCATGGTGTGAGTCCAGATTGGAGCCCTAGGGGCTAGTGTTTACTACTGGTTGCCCTTGGACCCAAGGGCAATAAAAGGGCATGTTAATCTTACCTCTCCTCACCACAACAGCACCAGCTGCCTAGCTGCGAAATGGAGGGTGCCACTCTGGGCTCGGGAAGCAGCTGTGGAAGCATTTGTGCACCTGCACAGCGACTGGCTGAGACAGAATGCCATCTTCTCAGCAATACTGGTGACAGTGGCAGAGAGGGGGAAACATTCGATTAGTGACTCTTGTGTAAGTGTGTGATCCAGAGATTCTAGTGGAGAGAAAAATCTGCAGTCTCCACTGACTTTGAGCCTGGCTGGGAGGATTGACAGGTGGCTGGGTACCCATGTAGGACTGTGAGATGCCCCCAGCCTCCCAACATACCACAGGCTCTGGGGCTCAAGCCACATAGGCAGAGCTGCCTTGCGGGACATCTGCCTCAATGTTGGCTGTATAGGCTGGCAGGGCAGAGCAGAACTCAGTGACTTATAGGAGCAATTTATTGGAGTCTCACCCAGCAACTATGAGAACCTTGTGTGCTGAGACCATGGGGACTCAGAAGCCACATGAGAAGGTGCAGGATATAACAGGTTTCTGGGAAATCCCTGGGTGCGGCTCCACACACTCAGAGCTCCTTGGTTGCCTGGGGTAGATCATTGCATGGGAATCATGCTCAGAGTGAGGACTGTGAAGCTCATTTGTGCTGTACATATAGTGGTGCAAATGAGTGTTGAATCACTGGACGCTAACGCTCAGTCATTGCTCAGTTTGGAGGAGAAGTGTGGAAGTTATCACACTAACAGAGGTGACCATTCCCTCCTTTCTGTTAACAAGAGGAGATCTACTATGCCCAATTTGGGTGTTACCCTGGATACTTGCCCCACCTTGGAACACAGAAAAGAGCTTCCTCACCACACCCAGCACACACCTAACATGAAGACATTCCACTAAACCACAGAGGCATAGCTCAAAGACAAAAGCCATCAGAGGAAAAAAACCCAACAAGCAGCTCTACGAATTTCTAAAAATAAGCACAGAAATTCAATAAACAAGAAGAAGGAAGACACCATGACTCCCCCACCAAAGGAATTCAACAACACTTCAATATTAGAATGTGAAGATGAGAGATTGATGAAATGCTGGAAATAGAATTCAAAGGACTAATCATAGGATTACTCAAAAGCAATAAGGAGTAAATCTACAAACTAAAAAAAACCATACATGACATGAATGAAAAATTTTCCCATGAAATTGAGATTTTAAAGAGAAATCAAAATGAAACGTTAGAAATGAATAATGCAATAGATTAAATAAATAATGCAGTGGAAAACTTTAACAGACTTGGTGAGGCAGAAGGAAGACTATCCAAGATAGAAGACAAATCTTTGGAAATCTTTCAGTAGAACAAAATAAACTAGAAAGCTTAAAAGCAGTGTTGGAGATTTATGGGATACAATCAAATGACCAAACATATGGGTCTTAGGAGTCTTGAAGGTATAGAAAGAGAGAATGGACTAGAAGGCCTATTTAGTGAAATAATTACAGAAAAGCTCCCCAATTTGGAGAAAGAAAGAACTCCTAATAGATATGACCAGAAAAGATCTTTACTACAACACATTGTAATCAAGCTTTCAACAATGAAACATAAAGAAAAGATTCTAAAATGTGTACAAGAGTAATGTCAAATTATTTTCAAAGTATCTCCAATTAGACTTACAGCTGACTTTTCATCAGAAACTCTACATGCTAGAAGAGAATGGAGAGATATATTCCAAGTATTAAGAGAAAAAAAACTTTCAACCCAGAATACTATACCCTGCAATGCTCTTATTTATGAATGAAGGTGAAACAAAGACCTTCTATAACAAATAGAAATTAAAAGGATTTTTCACCATTTATCAAGCCTTACAAAAGATGCTTAAAGATGTGCTGCACACAGAAACACAGAAAAAAGTTATAATCATGAAAGAATGTGAAAGTAGAAAATCTCCCATTAAAACGTCAAAGGAAATCCAAAGTAAACAATAGAAGTATTTATGGAAAAATGGTAAAGCCAAGTCGCTTTTTATCAATACTAACCTTGGATGTAAATGACTTCAACTCTCCATTTAAAAGATACAGATTGGACATATGGATTGAAAAATAAGACTCATCTATTTGCTGCCTACAAGAAATACATCTCACCAACAAAGATAATCACATGTTGAAAGTGAAAGGATGGAAAAAAGATGTTCCATGTTAATTAAAAGCAGAAAAAGGACAGGTGTAGCTATCCTAGTAAGAGACAAAATAGACTTTAACACAAAATCTGTTAAAAGAGATGAAGAAGGACAGTATGTAATGATTAAGGGATCAATTCAACAGAAAGATGTGACTATAAAAAATGTTTATGCACCCAATCACAGGGTGTCTTGTAATTCAAAAAATGTTAATAGACCTAAAGGGAGACATAGACTCCAATACAATACCCCATTTTTTTTTTTTTACAATACCCCATTTTCATTAATGGATGGCTCAATTAGACATGAAATCAACAAAAAAGCAACAGAGCTAATCAACAATGTGGACCAAAGGAACCTAACGGATATCTACAGAGCTTTTCATCCCACAGTTGCAGAATAAACATTCTTCTCAATCAGTGCATGGAACTTTCTCTAAGGTAGATGCCATGCTAGGCCATAAAGCAAGTCTCAGCAAATCCAAAAGAGTCAAAGTCATTCCATGCATCATATCTGACCACAGTGGAATGAAGCTGGAAACCAACAATTCGAGAATCTCTAGAGCATTTGAAATCACATGGAGACTGAACAATATGCTCTTGAATTAACAGTATTTAATAGAATAAATCAAAAGAGAATTCACAAAGTTTCTGGAAATGAATGAAGATGACAATACAATGTAACAAAACTTATGGGATATAGCAAGTGCAGTATTTTAAGAGGAAAGTTTATGATTGGTGCCTACATCAAGAAATTGGAAAGACACCAAATCAATGAGCTATCAATGCATATCAAGGACTTAGAAAAACAATAACAAAATAAACCCAAAATTAGTAGAATGGAAGAAATAATTAAAATTAGAGAAGAAATAAAAAATTAAAACCAAAAAACAATACAAAAGATCAGTGGTTTTTTGAAAAAAATAAAAATAAAACTCATACACCATTGGCCCAACTGACCAAAAAAAGAGAGAGTAGACCCAAATCAATAGATTCAGAGAAGAAAAATGAAATGTAATAATGGATACCACGGAAATAAGAAGAATCATCAGGAACTACTACAACAGACTAATAACCAAAACAGAGATTGAATCAGTAATAAAGACCTTCCCAACAAAGAAAAGCTAGGACCGGAAGGCTTCACTGCTGAGTTCTACCAGATGTTTAAGGAACTAATTTCAGTTCTTCTCAAGCTATTCAAAACACTTGAAAGTGAGGGAATCCTCCTAGACTCCTTCTATGAAATCAGCAACTGGAAACCATTATACTTAGTGAAATAAACCAGTCCCAGAAAGAAAGATATCATATATTTTCCTTGATGTGAGGTAAATAATAGAGTACCTAAAATGTAATGTATTGGAATGAAATGGACATTTTGAGATTTGATGATTGTTTACAGCCCTGTCTCTTCTGTTGAGGAACAGTGTTTTTTTCCTTCGTAGTATTTGTTGAACTCTTTTACTCAGTGTAGGGTTAATTTCTGATCATTAAGTAAACTGAAAGTAGATGTTTATGAAAATTAAGAATGGGAATAGTAGAGGGAGAAAGAAGAAGGGCTGGAGTGTGGGCAGGAGGGAGGTAGGATGGGAAGTATCACTATGTTCCTAAATCTGTAAATACTTAAATGAAATTAAAAAAACCCAAATCTTACTCAGGTATTGTAGTTTTTCCAAGATGGTCAAGTCCTTTTACCCTTTAATCAAATAATAATCCAAGTAAGCAAAGATAAGTAACAAATTAATCAATTTATTGCAATGCACAGAAAAGCATTATAAGCAAAAGGAATTGATGAAATGATAGACAAAAGTAGATAAGAAAAATCTCTTGAATTCAGTGTTAATAATGAGTCAGGCACTACACTTCTGTTGAGACATTTTCCAGTGTTCTGGGACAAAATCTTCCTTCAAGGTTATATCCTGTGATTCCAGGTGCCAGCAAGTCATCAGCAGTGAAGCCAAAGAACTTTCACTCCTGCAGAGCCTCTGGAAGCTGATGCCTTTTCAGAGTGAATTCTCTCAGGGGGTGGAGTCAGCAAGATTCTAGTATGTATTTCCCCAGAAGGGAAATTATTTTAGCTTTGAGATATCAACCTTGAAGAGAAATGCCCTGGACCCAAAGTATCTCATTTGCACACAGGCACATGGTTGTAAATGTGGCTGTCAGTCAGCGCCAGTGTGCAGCAATGGGCCCCCATTTCATCAGATAGCTACTGGGCTCTGTTACAGTTTATATAACACGAAAAATCTCAAAATAGGGTTAGCACTGTCAAGCCATCACCAAACTGATCATAATTAAAATTCCAACTTGCTTAGCTTCGCAAGAATCAAACACAGCAATTCACACATCACTACAGGTCACTCCTCTCTGAGACTGAATACATTGCTAGTACTGCCTAGTGGGTCCTTCTTACATGGCCACGTTTAACTGCCCATCTCATTACTTCCCAGGGAGTCTTGCTGTCCCTGCAGTGCTTCCCACAAAGCACCAGGAAACCTCTAATAGCAACTACAGGCCACTGTGTCTCCTCCACTGTCCTGTGAGGCCAGTGGTGTGGGTCATGGACGGCTGTATCATCTGCGCTTCTTCTCAAATAGATAATGATGCCATATGTAAGACCATACACACCTGAAGGACCTAGGAACGTGTGTGTAGTCATTGAGAACCCCCCACATGATCCATGTACCCTGTCTGACTCTTAAGTGCCCACCTACTCTACAACATGTAGTTATTCACACACTTCAAATGCTATGTGGGCACCTTGTTTGGAATCCAATGCTAATAAGACAATTGCAAAATAGTCTGTAAGACATAATAGATGGAATTAGAATGGTGAATATTTAATGATACCAAATATTGTTGTGATGGGATAATAATGTGATTATGCTTAGAAAATGAATGTTTACTTTTTTCAGTTAAGTATTACTATTTGTAGGTAAAGGGCTATGGATGTAAGGAATTTGCTTGAAAATAATCTCATGGCTGTGCAGGGAGTAGCTGGGAGTAATTATCAGTTTCCTGTAGCTCCTGTCACCGATTGTTGCAGAACAGGGCTGAGACAACAGAACTGTGATCTGTCACTCTGTGAAGGCCAGAATACGGAGGGGAAGGTGTCCATGGGGCCTCGCTTCTCTGGAGGATCCTTCACAGCCTGTCCCAGGCTCTGGTGGCCTCTGCATTCCATGGCTTCTGAAGCTATGACCACATCACACTTCCACCTCCTCACACTCGCCTGATTCTTTCTTCTTGTTATGGGGACATTTGTTATTTGATTTAGGATTTTCATGGACAATAGAGGAGGATTTTATGTTAAGTTCCCTCAGTAATTTACACAAGAAGAAAAGACTTTTCTCAAATAAGATCATGTTCATAGGATCAAGGCATCTGCAAACAGATCTACTTTTCAGGGGCTACTGTAACAGAGCCCACTCACTGGATGCTGAAGCAGAATAATGAGTAGTTTTAAGGTCATTACATTATTTTCCCTATTTTGCATTACTTACAAGTTTTCTATTAAAAATTTAATTATCTTATTTATACAGTTGCTACTATTCTCAGCTTGTGTCAGATCATGGGGACTAGACTCAAGATGATGTCTTTGCCTCTAGGAACTCCATGTCTGTAGAGGTATAGGAGAACTCTGTACTACCTCACAATTTTTGTTTTCTAAATTTAAAACCATTCTGAAATTAGAAATTAATAAAACAAAAGTGACAAAAATATAAAATTAAAGTGTGTATGTATAATTTTTAATATACAACTCTCAGAAGTCTAGTCTTCATCTATTCTGAGATCGTATTTCTTTTTATTATATATATATGCAACTATGTTTTTCAAATTAAAGGTGGAGTTCGAAGAAATTGAAAAAAAGCTTATGGAGGAAACTGATAGGAAATACATAATGCAAAGACATGTTTGGAAATACAGCTTAGGGAAAACATAACAGGAGATGTAGATAGAATATTCCAATCAGAACAAAGTGTGTGAAAAGAGGTCCATAGGCTAGGAAGGCTAATGTGAGTGAGTCAGGGAGTTAAACCATGCAAGTAGTATTGCTAGATTTAGTAGATAAAATGGACACTCAGGTAAATGTGAATTTCAAATAAAGTATGTATATTTTTTTGTGCAGCTATTTACCATGCAACGTAAGGGCACAATTATGCCATAAAGCTACTTATTATATTGTTGAAACTCACCTGTAACCAAGTGCCCATTATTTTGCTTGGTAAACCAATATGGAATTTTCCAGCAAGCCATGAGCTGCTTTTTACACACCCTCAGCTCCCGGCTTGGCTCACAGTGGCATTTTTCATCTTAGTCCTTTCTCCAATTTATGAAAACCCTGGAGTTTTTTTTTAATGGTTCTTCTCTAACTGGCAAAAGGAGTGACCTATCTGAAAGTTTTGTTTAATCTTTTGTTGCCAACCTTAAAAAGTAACATATTAACCAACTGTGTCCTGACAGGCCTATGACTAAGCAATTTCTTCTAATCAAGTATAGAATTCTGTTGCCCCTGGATTCTGTGGGAGTGTCTTTTCCCTGACTGGACTCTCTCCTTTCAATGGGAATGAGTTATTGAAACGAATAAATAGCTGATAACACATCAGGAGCTGGTACTGAATTTTGGGCTAAGAGGTGACAACACTTTACAAGGTAAATACTGATCTTACAGATCTTATGTTTCCTTATACTTCCCTCTCAGATACTTGGAAAAAATACTTTAGGATAAGAAAATGCCTTTATATACTAACTTTTAACCCTCTTTCTGTACTTAGTTGATAGTTCAGCTTATTTATTTTCTCTTTTAAACATACCTTTGCAGAAATGTAAAAATGAAAAATCTAGAAAACTAGAGCATGAGATAGCAGTAGTATAAGAAAAAATTAATAGCATGAAGAGAACAGAGATGGTAGCATTTTAGACAACTATGAATATAATCAAAACAAGAAGAATATGGTAGTTTATGCTGAAATTGTTGTCTTTGATAGAGAAGTTAACATATATTTGTTGTGAATTGTGATGGAAAACTTGAACTTTATTGTTATAGGAAAAATATTAACTTGAATGTAGGAAACTAGATTATAATTCAGTTTTAGCTACTAATGTGTTAGATTACAAACCTCATGCTCTCTCTGGGATTCAATCAATTCATGGCAAACCTAATGAACTGCTAAGGCAGGGTTTCTCAAGTTTGGGTAGTTCTTTGTGTAGAGAGCTGATCTGTCCATTGTAAGATGTTTAGATACTTCTCCCCACCTGATGCTCTGGCACTATACCTAATCTCATACCCATACTCATACTCATAACCACAAATGTCTTCAGACATTATTCAGTGTTCTCTGGCATCAGGGAGCATTGATTGAAAATCACTGGACTAGAGGCTAACTCAAGCATTCACTCATCATAATTGATGAGAAATTGGCCAGTGCCGCGGCTCAATAGGCTAATCCTCCACCTGCGGTGCTGGCACTCCGGGTTCTAGTCCCGGTTGCCTCTCTTCCAGGCCAGCTCTCTGCTATGGCCCGGGAGTGCAGTGGAGGTTGGCCCAAGTTCTTGAGCCCTGCACCTGCATGGGAGACCAGGAGAAGCACCTGGCTCCTGGCTTCAAATCAGCGCAGTGTGCCGGCCACAGCGTGCCGGCTGCGGCGGCCATTGGAGGGTGAACCAACGGCAAAGGAAGACCTTTCTCTCTGTCTCTCTCTCCACTGTCCACTCTGCCTGTCCAAAAAAAATAGTTGATGAGAATTAAAAATAGTCAATGGAACATATAACTATTTTTACAAACCATGCAAGCATCTAGCTATAGTATACAGGCTAATAAGATTAGAATGTTGGTGTCAACAATGCCCTGAAAGAATGGTAATAATGGGAAAAAATGAAATTCTTACCAAGAAACTACCATGGAAATCAGTGAAATTCTCTGAAAGAGAGCACCCATGGGGGAAGACATTGATATAGCAATGAAGAAAAGTAGCTGTAAGATGCCTCAGGGAGCAATGGATGATGATGAGGTGAGGTTCTGACCTGAAAGGAAGAAAAGCTAATATTTAGAGGGTGCAAAATCTGCTGAAGCTGCAAACTGAGATGTTCCCCTCGCAGGTAAGAGTCATCTGGGCACAAAGGGCAGAGTCCTCAATTCTCTCAGCCTGGCAGCCTTCTTACCTTGCTCTGAATTGCTTTACTGAAGAATCATGATTTCCGGGTTAGAGTTTCCAGGAACCCATAGAGTGATGTCACTGGAAGGCACACTCTGTGTCAGGTGTCTGCAAGCCTGTGGCGCTGACCAGATTAAAACCCTTTAGGGAAAGGTTCAGATTAGACTGGTGCCTTGTTCCCTACCAATATTCATTAAAGCTTGATTCACAGAAACTACTGAATGAGTGTTATTTAGGAGGTTTGATTGGAACTTCATAAAGGAAGACAATGTATTCGTGTGTACAGCAGAAACAAAGAATTGTAGAAGGGTCCATGAAATGGTGCATTTCCCAGTAAGGGACAGGTTGTTGGAGAGAAGTGATCACTTTCAGTGAGACCCGACACTGGAGCTTTGAAAAGCTGGAGGGAGAGATCCAGTTAGTTTCCCAGTCATTTTGCTGGGATCCAGAAAAAGGGGGTCTGGGATTCTGGTTCCAAGGAGGGAAAGAGAAAACAGAAGCAGTTGAGACCTAGCCAGAAGTACAAACCCTGTCTGGTGGATGATTTGGAAACCGATCTAGGGTCTGAGCAATTCTGTGTTAATCTGTGCCCTGTCTCCCTGAACTTTCACCAAAAACTTGTCCTCATCTGGGTTGCCAATTAATGAATATCAGTAACCTGAGCACTGAAGCTACAAAAGAAGAGTCATGACATGATTTCATCAAAAAGATCTAGGTTCCACATAAACTCTCATGCCTACTTGAGTTCTATGAGCACATTATGAAAGGAGAGAGAGCTAATGATGGATGGCTTGATAGATATATAATTAGGTATACTATTGATAGAAACATGATAGATGGAATTATGGAAAGATCGTGGATGGAATGATGGATAGATAAAATGGACAAACAGATATGTGGTCAGAGAGAAAGAAAAGGGAGAACACATATATTACCAGTGTGCTCAGAGACTCACTGATCTCCCTGGATCTGGGGCAAAAATGAACATTCATTTGCTGAGCCTGAGTGTGAATTTTGCATGGTTATCTCATTAAACTTTCTCAACAGCATTCAAAAATAGATATGGGAGCAGGCATTTGATCTAGCATGGAAGATGCTAGTTAAGATGCCCACATCCCATATCTGAGGACCTAGGTTTGAACCCTGTACAACTCCCATTTCTGGCTTCTTGCTAATGCACACATTGCAAGGCAGTAGATGACATCACAAGTAGTTAGGTCCTTGCCACCCATGAGGGAAACTTGGATTGAGTTCCTGGCTTTCTGGACTAGCTGTGGTCCATGTGGGCATTTTGGAAGTGAACCAGCAGGTGGGAGTGCTCTCAGTGTCTGTCTTTCTCTGACTCTCAAATTAAAACAAAAAGATGTATACCTATATAGCAAAAGGAGGTATACCTATATAGCAAATAAGACTCAGATTAAACAGCCTATCAAGTTTATGTACCTCCTAAAAAGGGATGTGATTTACCTCTAAGTGCTCCTTCTCCCTGCTTTTTTTTTTTTTTTTTTTTTGCCAGGCAGAGTTAGACAGTGAAAGAGAGAGAGAGAAAGGTCTTCCTTCCATTGGTTCACTCCCCAAATGGCCGCTACGGCCAGTGCTGCACCAATCCGGAGCCAGGAGCTGGGTACTTCCTCCTGGTCTCCCATGCGGGTACAGGTGCTCAAGCACTTGGACCATCCTCTGCTGCCCTCCTGGGCCACAGCAGAGAGCTGGACTGGAAGAGGAGCCACTGGGACTAGTACCCGGCACCTCAACCGGAACTAGAACCCAGGTGCTGGCACCACAGGTGGAGGATTAGCCAAGTGAGCCATGGCACCGGCCCTCGGCCCTCCTTCTCTCTGCCAAGAGAGAGGCTAATTAGAACCACCCAGGCAATGCAAACTATCACTGCAACTGTCATGGATTAAATGCTTTTGAAAATAAGCCTACTTACAAGTTGAATTAAATATTGTTTAAGTATTCACATTTTAATGTAGGGTATTTTTGGACATCTACTCAATGTAGCAGTTAAGGTTCTACTTGGGGTACCTTCATTTTGTACTACCGTGCCTGGGTTTCAGTCCTGAAAATTTTCCCAGTGTTTTAGGTTGTTAAGTTAAATAAAGCAAGGCATACTTTTATGAATTTGATAACTTCAAACAAGCTTCTAAAGAGCTCATAACATGAAAGAACTTATGTATTAGATATTTTCATCTCTCACCTCCACTTTTAGTTGACTAATGGACACTGAGAAAATATAAAACAGGTCCACAAAGGGAAGCCCAGTGGATAGGTGAGTTTCCATGGTGGAACAGAAAAGCCTGGATCTGAAATTAGAAGGAGGAGCTCCCACTGACCCTGAATCTCACAGAGTGGGGCGTGGGAAGCTGCTCTCTCACTAGCCTTCAGGGCTCCTCTGTTAGGAGGGCACTGGGAGCTGTTTCCCAGGGCCATGGTAGAAATGAGACCCCCTCCCTAGGTGCTAAATGTGAAGGAGGAACACAGGTGGGTGACCCCACGGCAAGTCATCATGTCTCCCTTATTCTCATTCCCTGTTGACCTAGCAGGGCTTTGTGGTGACCTTTGCCTCAGTCTTGGAAACTTTGTATTAAAGAGAATGAGAAAGTTGTTTACCAGGAAGAGCATTATCACAAATGCTGTGTGAGATCAAAGTTCATTTCTCATTGAAATGAGATCCTACGTCAACAGCTAAGGGAGTTTAAGGTGAGGATCAAAACTACTTAACTCTGTGCACTCTGGACCCTAACAATTACACATCTGTCTCCCTGGTGTAAGCCTCACTCTCCTTTTCATTCTGCTGGTTTGTGCCACCTCTGTTTCCCAAACAGCAAAACACAATATACACCACATCCATTGTAAGACAAATGAGTTAGGTAAGTTTGCTTCTTAAAGGCTTTTTACTTTCTAAAAGCCAAATTATTAAACCCCACATTGGGTTTCTGTTTAAATTTCTGTCTCCCTCCCCCCTTTTTAATTGAAAGGCAGAGACAGGCACAAAGACAGGACATTCCTCATCCTCTGGCTCACTCCCTAAATACCTGCCACAACTTTAACTGGGCAAGGCAAAACCATGTCACACATGGGTTGTCAGTACACAACTACCTGAGCCATCATCTGCTGCCACTCAGAGTGCACACTAGCAGAAAGCTAAAATTGGGAGTGGGACTGGGACTCAAATCCAAGCACAACAATACATGATCTGGGCAATTTTATAACAGAGATTGATATTTAGAGAGAAAATGCAACCATTCTTCCCTAAGTTCTAGCACTGAGACTCCTACATTTAATGACTCCTGCATGTTTTCCTTCATACCCATGATAGAACTGGTTATTTAATTTGATTGTGTCACATCCTCTTATTCTCTGCTATGTTCTACCCACCTGGGATAGAGCAAGGGCATCAGACTTTACCGACCAGGCACAATCAGTATGCCTCTTACCATTGACAATCAAAAAATCAACATGTGGGAGAGAACGATCCATCATGGGAAGCGGGATACACAGCAGACTCATAGAATGGCAGATGTCCTAAGTAGCACTCTGGCCTCAGATTCAGCCCTTAAGGCATTCGGATATGGCTGAAGAGCCCATGAGAGTATTTCAGGCGTGGAAAGCCAAGACACTCTGGAAAAAAAAAAAAAAAAAAAGAAGACCTAAATGAAAGATCTCTGAGAGTGAGATCCCAGAAAGAACAGGCCATCAAAGAAGGAGGTACCTTTCTCTGAAGGGAGGAGAGAACTTCCACTTTGACTATGACCCTGTCGGAATAAGATCGAAGTCAGCAAACTCAAAAGACTTACATAGCCTTGGCAACTCATGACAAGAGCCTAGGGAGATTACTGACACCATAAACAAAAGTGCCAAATTGTTAAGTGAACAACAGGAGTCACTGTGTACTTACTTCTCATGTGGGATCTGTCCTTAATGTGTTGTCCAATGTGAAGTAATACTATAACTAGTACTGAAACAGTATTTTACACTTTGTGTTTCTGTGTGGGTGCAAACTGATGAAATCTTTTCTTAATATATACTAAATCGATCTTCTGTATATAAACATAATTGAAAATGAATCTTGATGTGAATGGAATGGGAGATGGAGCGGGAGATGGGAGGGGTGCGAGTGGGAGGGAAGTTATGGGAGGGGGAAAGCCATTGTAATCCATAAACTGTACTTTGGAAATTTATATTTACTAAATAAAAAATTAAAAAAAATCAACATGTGTATGGTTCACACATGTATACACAAATCCTCCTAACTGAAACTAAACATTTGTGAAACATAACTTACTCTTTCTATATGTAATGAACAATTTATTTTCTATTTTATTTAAAAATAATGGCTTTTACAATACACTGAAGACTGGTCATACATACTTTGGAAGATACTAGCAGAGAAAATAAATCTCAATCTTTGATTTTAAATAGAAGTGGGTTTGGTACAAAACTTACATTGAGCAAACCACCTTTGAATCATTAGTACCCACATCTAAAATGAGAATTGCAGCAGAATTCTACCTCTACATTTTTGAGACTGCCAATGTGTGACAGACACTGATCAAAAGTTAGCTCCTTTTCATTTGCTATAAAGTCAAATGCAGCAGCATTTTGTTTCCAGATAACAAAATAAAATGCCCAGAGCAGAGTAGAATATATAATACCAGAAGAAGCAAGTAATCAGAATCCTCTGTTGATGGAAAGTTTTTGCATCTTTTGAGCTATAAATTATTAAACCATTCTGGGACCTAATTTCTGCTTTTGGTCATATGTAACCTCACAAAGAGCTGAAGTGAAACTTTGTTCCCTTTCTGATCCTCCCATTTAGTGATGTCCTCTAGTTCCAATGCCACATTCAAGTCCCAAGGCCTTTTATTATGTGGGTTCCAAACTTGCCCTCTTGTTAGTCTTGATGTGGATTCTCACGTCCATCTGTGATGGAGGGTGACTATGCACATTGCATTTGATTCTTCTACACTTGGATGTATAAACAACAATTGAGATAATTATGAGTTCAGGAACTATTATGAGGATTAAACACATAATACACCAAGAAGAATTAGGGTTGGTATAGTATCATTAAAGAGATGCACAATCAGTCTCATTCTCTAGTTCTTCCTCCTCCCAAAAACTTCCATATAGACCTTGCACAATGAATTCTCATTATTAGTCTGCCAAGAGCAGTCACATTTTAGCCAGTGGGGACTTGAGACTGGTTTTGGTGCTTGTGAAGATGACTACTGATAGGTAACAATTTTAGCCAAATAAGGCCTTCCAGGAGCTTTTCTAATCCTGCCATAAAGAAGGCAGACACTGGGGCTGGTGTTTGGCACAGAAGTTAAGACACCATCTGGGATGCTTACATCCCTTATCAGAATTCCTGTGTTCCAGTCCTAGTTTCACTTCAGAATCTATCTTCCTGCTGATGTTCACCTTAGGAAGCAGTAGGTCATGGCTCAAGTAGGTGGTCCCTGCCATGATTATTGGAGAAACAGATTGAATTCGCACTTTTGGGTTTTTGCCTGGCCCAGCCCTGGCTGTTGCAGGTATTTGGAGAGTAAATCAGCGAATGGAAGATGTCTGTCTCTCTGTGTAATTGTTTGACTTTCAAATAAGCAAAATTTTAGAAATAAAAGAAGATACCTCTTTAGTATTTTAGAGCTATTTAGCCATACATCATAAAATGCATGCTTTTATTTCATGGTTTCATTCATTGATCCATTTATTCATGTTTAGAGAAACCAAGACACCACTACAATGGCGGGGAAGCCCAAGCTTCATTACTTCAATGGAAGGGGAAGGATGGAGTCCATCCGGTGGCTCTTGGCTGCAGCTGGGGTAGAGGTAGGTTCTGTATTAGATCATCTTCAGTTGAATCTAATATTGACTGCATCAGATGCTTTTCTCAAATAAACTGGAAGATGTGTCTTATTGGATGACCTGAAAAAAAGTGGTCCCTTAAATATAAATTGCCAGTTATGAAGAAAGAGATTAACAACTTTGATTAAATAAATTTTTTTTTATTTTTTTTATTTATTTATTTAATGAATATAAGTTTCCAAAGTACGAATAATGGATTACAATGGCTTCCCCCCCATACCGTCCCTCCCACCCACAACCCTCCCCTTTCCCACTCCCTCTCCCCTTCCATTCACATCAAGATTCATTTTCGATTATCTTAATATACAGAAGATCAGCTTAGTATACATTAAGTAAGGATTTCAACAGTTTGCTCCCACACAGAAACATAAAGTGAAAAATAATAGATGATTTTTTTTTAATGATGATGAAATCAGATCAGACCTATTGTCATGTTTAATCCCAGTGAGAGTCAAGTTGGGAGTTGATAGTTTTTTGTTTTTTTTTTTTTACAGAGGATCAGTTTAGTATGCATTAAGTAAAGATTTCAACAGTTTGCACCCCCATAGAAACACAAAGTGAAATATACTGTTTGAGTACTCGTTATAGCATTAAATTTCAATGCACAGCACATTAAGGACAGAGATCCTACATGAGGAGTAAGTGCACAGTGACTCCTGTTGTTGACTTTACCAATTGACACTCCTGTCTATGGCATCAGTAATCTCCCTATGCTCCAGTCATGAGTTTCCAAGGCTATGGAAGCCCTCTGAGTTCTCCGATTCTTATCTTGTTTTGACAAGGTCGTAGTCAAAGTGGAGGTTCTCTCCTCCCTTCAGAGAAAGGTACCTCCTTCTTTGAAGACCTGTTCTTTCCACTGAGATCTCACTCACAGAGATCTTTTGCCAGAATGTCTTGGCTTTCCATGCCTGAAATACTCTCATGGGCTTTTCAGCCAGATCCGAATGCCTTTAGGGCTGATTCTGAGGCCAGAGTGCTATTTAGGACATCTGCCATTCTATGAGTCTGCTGAGTATCTCACTTCCCATGTTGGATCACTCTCCCCTTTATTTATTCTGTCGGTTAGTGTTAGCAGGTACTAGACTTGCTTATGTGCTCCCTTTGACTCTTAGTTCTTTCATTATGATCAATTGTGAACTGAAATTGATCACTTGGACTAGTGAGATGGCATTGGTACATGCCACCTTGATGGGATTAAATTGGAGTACCCTGGTATGTTTCTAACTCTACCATTTGGGGCAAGTCAGCTTGAGCATGTCCCAAATTATACATCTCTTCCCTCTCTTATTCCTACTCTTGTGTTTAACAGGGATCACATTTCAGTTAAATTTCAACACTTAAGAATAACTGTGTATTAATTACAGAATTAAACCAGTCATATTAAGTAGAACAGACAAAAAAACTACTAAGAGGGATAATGTATTAAGTTGTTCATTAACAGTCAGGGCTATGCTGATCAAGTCACCGTTTCCCATAGTGTCCATTCCACTTCAACAGGTTTCCTTTTTGGTGTTCAGTCAGTTGTCACCAATCAGGGAGAACATATGGTATTTGTCCCTTTGGGACTGGCTTATTTCACTCAGCATGATGTGTTCCAGATTCCTCCATTTTGTTGCAAATGACTGGATTTCGTTGTTTCTTACTGTGGTATAGTATTCTAAAGAGTACATATCCCATAATTTCTTTATCCAGTCTACCATTGATGGGCATTTAGGTTGGTTCCAGGTCTTAGCTATTGTGAATTGAGCTGCAATAAACATTAGGCTGCAGACCGCTTTTTTGTTTGCCAATTTAAATTCCTTTGGGTAGATTCCAAGGAGTGGGATGGCTGGGTCGAACGGTAGGGTTATCTTCAGGTTTCTGAGGGATCTCCAGACTGACTTCCATAGTGGCTTGACCAGCTTGCATTCCCACCAACAGTGGGTTAGTGTCCCTTTTTCCCCACATCCTCTCCAGCATCTGTTGTTGGTAGATTTCTGAATGTGAGCCATTCTAACCGGGGTGAGGTGGAACCTCAATGTGGTTTTGATTTGCATTTCCCTGATTGCTAATGACCTTGAACATTTTTTCATGTGCCTGTTGGCCATTTGGATTTCCTCTTTTGAAAAATGTCTATTGAGGTCCTTGGCCCATCTCTTAAGTGGGTTGTTGGTTTTGTTTTTGTGGAGTTTCTTGATCTCCTTGTAGATTCTGGTTATTAACCCTTTATCTGTTGCATAGTTTGCAAATATTTTTTCCCATTCTGTCGGTTGTCTCTTCACTCTCCTGACTGTTTCTTTTGCAATACAGAAACTTCTCAATTTGATGCAATCCCAATAGTTAATTTTGGCTTTGACTGCCTGTGCCTCCTGGGTCTTTTCCAGAAACTCTTTGCCTGTGCCAATATCTTGAAGGGTTTCTCCAATGTTCTCTAGTAACTTGATGGTGTCAGGTCGTAGATTTAGGTCTTTAATCCATGTTGAGTGGATTTTTGTGTAAGGTGTAAGGTAGGGGTCTTGCTTCATGATTCTGCACGTGGAAATAAATTGTTAAAATGTTTCTCTTACAAAAGCATAATAATTACAATAAATTTAAGATACTAATCATAATGTGTATTTGGATTTTAAAAACCATTAGAATAATTTATGTCATTGACACAACACTTAGAAATAATCTGGATATTTATTGATATTAGAGAATTATTATTGATAACATGTGATAATAGTGTGTGAAATAGTTCTTATAGTTTGTAGAAACATTGAATATTTAAGGATAGAATACAGTTATGTGTCTCTTAGTAGCAGATACATCCTGAGAAATGTGTCATCATGTGATTTCATATGGAGAACATGGTAGTGTGTACCCACACAAACTTAGATGGCACAGCTACTACACACTTAGGCCATATAATTTAGTCTATTGCTACTAGGACACAAATCTGTCCAGGATGCTACTTTGCTTAATCATTCAGGTAATTGGAAATTAGCGGAAAGTGTGTATTTAAACATTTATAAATATAGAAAAGATTCAGTAAAATATTATATTAAAGACTAAAAAGGTACACCTATGAAGGCCACTTACCATGAGTGGAATCTTTTGATGCTAGAAGCTGCCCTAGGTGGGTCAGTGAGTGAGTAGAAGAGGGTGAGTGTGAAAGTATGGGACATTGCTATCTACTGCTGTAGACCTACAAACACTTGGATCTGAGCTGCACTCAATTCACTAAAATATTTCTTTGTTCAATAATAAAATAACCTCAACTTAATTTAACTTTTTTATAACTTTATAAAATTTATAACTTTATAAACTTTTTCATTCTTTTGTAATGACACTAAGCTTAAAACATAAACAGTTGTACAGCTATACAAAATATTTTTCCTTTTATCCCAATTCTGTAAGCTTTTTTTTATTTTAAATATTCTTAGGTATTTGTATCCTTTCAATTAAAAAAAATTTTTTTTAAACCTGAAACAGAAACACGTACACTGGGGCAGGTGTACCCAGGGTCAGGATTATCAACATCACTGTCGGCAGCTCCACATCTCTTTCCACTAGAAGATCTCCAACTGCAGCACACTCGTGGAGCAGTCGCCTCTGTGGTTACAGTGCCTTCTCCTGGGTCGCTTCTGAAGGGCCCTCTGAGGTTCTTCTTGAGGATGTGCCATTCTTTTGGACATGTCCATGTTGATTTGCTTGGTTTGTTTCATTTTTTGTCATAAATCTGCTTGTAAACAGTGCACTATGATCAGTCCTCTCCACTAATGAAAATATTTTAGTGTTGAGTTCTATGTTTATAAACTTCTTAAAGAACTTGTTAACCTCTGCACAACTTTCTACTAAGTCCTTTACTGTGAATTTTCTTGAAGGTTCTTCATCTTTTTCTTCTTTGCATTTTTTTCTTTCCTCATGGCTCAGCACCAGTCTCCTGCTCCTAAGAGACAGGTATTTCTAGTTGCTTTGTAATCTTATGGGAAAACCACTGTATGAGCAAACTTCAAAAACCATATGGAAAATCAAAATTAAGAGATAAGTTATTCTGGTGCAAAAATTTTTCAACTCCAAAAAATTTTTGAAGTATGGATCTATATTTTCCATGAACTTATTGAAGACATAGTTTGTGATCGACAGAAATGTTGCTGTTCAGAACTTGACTATATTGAATATCTTGGATGCCCATCAAACTGTGACAAGTGAGAAGTGATTGGGTATGCAGCTAGGTGAAAGGAAATTGACTTTTGTGATAATTGAAGGTAGGTAAGGATACAAAGATCAACATTATTCTTTCTTGTTTGTACATGTTAAAATTTTCCCTAATAAGTGAACAGAAATGTTTAATACAAGGCAGCAGAGGAAATTAAAGTTAACATACAAATCATGAATGAAAAGCAGGAGGAATGGGTTGTAATAAACTGCCTTCTAAGGAGGAAATCATTCACTTGCAATTATTTTGTTGAGTCCCTAGTAAGTCCCATGTTCTGTCTCAGGGATACACAGTGAACAAGAAAGACACAGTCCATGCCCTTGGCTTGTCTGTATATCTATGAGGAGCAGACAAGTAAATCTGTGGCTGAATTGAAAGATTCAAGGATTAAAAGGCCATTTTTCTTTGTGTTTGAACATGAAATGCTAACAGTTGTTTGTGTGACTCTGTTTAGTGCTGCCCCTTTTTTCAGAATCTTAAATGGTCAATAGCCCCTGGCAAATCTGCTGGGGGCACACCAAGGTCTGTTCTTACCTCATGTGACACACAAGCTTTCCTGAGGTACCACAACTAAATTATTAGAAAAACTTCACAGTCCCTTCCCTCAAAGGCATATAAGGGTATAAGGTAAAGGTGCAAACAAAGTGAACTTAAAAGAATGAGCAACTGTGTTCTAGGACCCTTTTCTTGATTGATCTAATTTTCCAAATGACCATCACCCGACTCCTCTGTGGACCTGCCAAGTTCAGAAATCTTACCTTCTCCTCTTTATGTACCACGCAGGGCCTATTCAAATGTAATACCTGGTAATACTATGACATGAACTAACACAAACTCATTTACTCTTTCTATATTCAGTTTGAAGAGAAGTTTATAGAAACTCGAGAAGACTGGGATAGGATAAGAAAAGGTAAGACCATCTATTTAAATGACTCTGATGAGGGTATCCAGTTTAAATACCAGGCAATGCCTATCCATTTTTACTGTGGTTTTATGGGTGGTGGGACAGAGAGAGTGTTTATATTGCAAAAGGCAAGACTCCTGGAGCAGGAAGCAACTCCCTCAAGTCAGGCAACTTTCTTGTGTTCTTTCCTCTCCCTGGTTTGACAAGGTGATTGCCCAGCAATACTGTGGGTTTGATAATGAGATGGTGCTGATTTACTTTCAAGCTCAGGTAACAGCATGGGGGAGAAGGGAGAGGAAGAGCAAGGACCAACATCTGTGGGATCAAGCATACAGGCCTTCCACATTGTCCAATGGTGTTATCCAAAGAGAACACAAAGGACCCTACACAGAAATCTCTCTCAAAACCATTCTTTGTGTCATGAACATCACAAGACACTGGGAATGTGGGACCTTAAATGGTACCTGGCTGCTCCAGTAAAGACCCCACCAAATTCTTTCTACAATATCCATGAAGACAAAGTAAGCACAAAACATATTAGGATGTGCAATATATCTGGTTGGAAAAAATGTCTATTGAATGTCAGGGTAGAAACTAAAGGAAAATCAATAAGAGAAAGGATTACAGGAAACTAAAAATGTTAGCTTGCTTCAAAGCTAACAACTAAAAATTTTAGTTTAATTTTACATATTCAGTCATTTCCAAAGCACTTTTTAAATCTTCAAAGAGTGGGAATCATAGACATTTCATTCTTCTTTTTGTTTTCTTCTATCCAAAGATGGGAGTTTGATGTACCAGCAAGTGCCCATGGTTGAGATTGATGGGATGAAGTTGGTGCAGACCAGGGCTATTATCAACTACATTGCCAACAAACACAACCTCTATGGGAAAGACATGAAAGAGAGAGCCCTGTACGGTATATTTTTTGTTCTCACATCAGCAAATGACACAGGGATGATGTGGGTCCTGCTTTGAGTGAGCAGGACCGTGACATGGGTATGAAGAGGTCCATGGTAGCAAAGTCTTATGGAGATGTGGGAAGGCTGGGGGGATAAGTGAACCTGGAGGATATATACCAACATTTGGGTGAAGGGAATGGATTCTGGCATTCTGCAGCACAGTGAAAGCAACTATAATTTACAATGGTGTATGCTGTCTAAAGATTTGGTAGAGAGGAGCTGGTAGACTCCAAACATGAAGAAAAGATGATGAATTGGAATGGCTAGTTGCCATATGCTTGGTTTATGCTGTTTATTTCTGTTAAAATATCATACTGAACCCCATACATTGTATAAGTATTATATGTTAATGCAAAATTCAAAAAGCTACTTAGAACTACATCCAGGAGATGAAGATCCTTGCCAAGCCTAACTTAACAGAATTCTTGTTCAAGTCAGGCCAGAATGATTATATATCTAGTGTGGAGGGTGAGGATTAAATATCAAATGTGAGCAGATATCAAGGGAGAGGGGATTCTCATAGAAATGACTCAAGAGGATTCATGCTACAAGACAGGCTGACCAAAGTCTGTCCCAAAGACAAATTCCACTTGAGAAAAAGACTCAGAGAAACATGAGTAAAGTTGGGGTGCCTTTGTCAGAACCTTAAGGGCTAACAAGTAATAGAATTATCTTATAAACAGTTAAATGGAAGACAGAATTTCAACACTTTAGAAAAATTAGAATTTAATGAATTATTTAAATCCATAGTTCTAAAAAAAATTTAAAAGATCTAAGGCAGGAGCATTTGACCATTGGTTGCTTGTGTCTCCCAGGATTGATATGTATGTGGAAGGTGTGGCAGATTTGAATGAAATGACCATTGTTTTCCCCGTGCATCCACCTGGGGTAAAAGAAACAAAGCTTTCTGAGATCAAAGACAAAGCAAAGAATCGCTATTTTCCTGCCTTTGAAAAGGTGAGTGGAAGCTTTTAAAGTTTTTTGTAAAAAGATTTATTTATTTATTTGAAAGTCAGAGTTAGAGGTAGAGTTAGAGACAGGACAAACAGAGAGACATCTTTCATCCGCTGGTTCACTTTGCAAATGGTCCCAATGGCCAGAACTCAGCCAGGTCAAAGCCAGAGCCAGGAGCTAGGGATTCCATCCGGGTCTCCCATGAGGGTGGCAGGGGACTATGTACTAGGGGCGTCATCTACTGTTTTCTCAGGTGCATTATCAGGGAGCTGGATAGAAAGCAGAGCAGCCGGGATTTGAACCAGCCCTCATATCAGATGTTGGCATCACCTGCTGTCCCAAGATGCTGGCCCCTCTGCTTTTTAACTTACAAAGGGCACAAAAATATGGAGGGAATCTTAGCAGTTGAATGTGCTATTGTAACAATATACCATAAAGTGAGGGAGTCTAACAACAGAGGTCTTTCACAGTCCTAGAGGATGGAAAGTACAAGATCAATGCAATGGCAGATCCAGGAATTGATGAGGACTTGCTTTTAGTTGACAGACATCCCTCTTCTGGCTGTGTCCCCACATGACAGATGATTATGGGGATTCTTGGGGTCCCTTCTATAGTAGCTCTAATGCCATTCATGGATGTTCCATCCTCATAACCCAGTCACCTCCCAAAGATTCCACCTACTACAGCATCTCATTAAGGGTTAGGATCTCAGCATAAGGATTTGTAGGTTGACACAGACATTTGATCTGTTTAATTCCTAGGAAATTGAAAAGCTCATGAATATACATGAGCAAAGTTTATTACAATAATATAGTGTTTGATATATTGTTTTGTACCAGGTAGTCATCCAGCTTTTACATGTATATGTAAATATATGTATATCTTAGAGAATATTTGCCAAGATATTATCCTTAATTGATGTGCCACATGTGCTTCTTCTCCTCATTATTTATTATTGTAATATTACTGGGATATTTTAATTAATGTCACAAACAGCCACAAAATTAGTATACAAAATTTCATAAATCCACAAAAGATGAACAAAATATAAAATGAACATATATATATGCTTACCACCAGGATATCAAGCTTGATATCTTATTATCTTTGCTTGTCATACCTGTTCACCTCTCAACCCCTCTGTCCACCAAATGTCATTTCTTTCATGCGCTACAAAGTAGGTTGCAGACATCAGTGCAGTTCTCCCCAATGTAGATACTTCAACTGAAGATTATAACACTGGTGAGTTAGGAGTCATAACCAACGCTTCAAAAGAGATGATGAATTCAAGTTCAGCCAAGTTTACTTTAGATCCCAGACACACAGAGTAGGAAGACGAGAACTGTAGAGGCTGAAATAGTCTCCTCCTTGGAAGAAAGCTGTCATCAAGGTGGAGCTGTTGCCCAAATCTGGAGTTGAGACAAAGCAGAGTAGAGAAGCACAACTGGAAATGCCAGGGCTGCACACTTCAGAGTGTGGGGCACATGGCAATATGGGGCAGCAGGGGCTAAGCCTTTGGGACATGGTGAAGTTGCAAATGAGAGTGGATGGTGTGGATGCCACAGGGATGTGGGGATGAGAGGGAAATGGGAGCCCGGGCTCTAACCAAGGAGTACACAGATCCACACTTCATGCTCTCCTCCATGACCCAAGAGTTTTGGAAGAAGGTTTGAATCTTCTCTTCATGTCACCACCCCGACCCCAACACACACAACAAGACAGCAGAGCTGGGAGAGTTGGACTGGAGAGGCTCAGGGAGGAGCAGGGCTCCAGCCTGACTGCCTGTGACCATGATCTAATTCCTTAAATTCACCAGGTGTTGAAGAGCCACGGACAAGACTACCTTGTTGGCAACAAGCTGAGCAAGGCTGACATTCTCCTGGTTGAACTTCTCTACAACGTGGAAGAGCTCGACCCCAGTGCAATCGCCAGCTTCCCTCAGCTGCAGGTGACCTACTCACAGCCCTCAGAGGGAACAACCCATGTGTCCCACTTGGAATCTAATATTTATACTCTGGACTGAAGGTGCTCTGAGTCTGAGCCTTCTCAAGTTCTTCATCCCTCCCTTGGGGTCAGGGGTTTCCAGGCTCTAGATCTAGTACATTAAAAATCATCTTGTTAAGCAAGAAAATCACAGATAAACACCACTGGAGAATATTTGCATTTTTAGAAAAGGACCCGAAACCCATCATGTCCTCTCTCTCAAGTCCCCTCTTCTCCTGTGCTATTCCTGATTTCTCTGTGATTCCATTCATCCCAGGTGTGTCTGTGTTTGTCCAAACTGAGTCCACCTGAGCAGGTCTCTTTCCGTGTGAATTCCCTTTCTCAGCTCTGCCTCTAACTGTCAGACTTTGTATTGCTATCTGCACAGTTCTCTCCCCACCCTCCTCTCCCACAACCCCTGCTGCTATATCATAGTGTGGAAATTGACTGTGACTGGCCCTTGATTAGCCTTTAATCTTTTGTATCTCCAATTGCTAATCAATTTCCCCACATTTCATTTGTCCTGTTGGAAACTTCTGTAAGTTGATACCTGACATACATATTGATCGTCACTATATTCTAAAAAACCCAAGAAGGTATAGAGTTAGGGTGTAAGGAGAAACTTGAGGATAACTGGAATGCAAAGTCTTAATAATGTCCTGGGGACTATGTTATTGAACTATATTTTCTTTCTTTTACCTTCATACTAACTAGGGTCTGTTCCCCAGCTTCCATACCGGTGCTGATGGAGGGGGCTCAGTTGATCTTTGTCTAGGAGGGCTCAGACTTCCTGAGCTGTGCTAATTAGGAGGTAGTCTTTGCTCCTCTCTGAGGCTGTGATTTGTGCACTGCAGGCCCTGAAAACCAGAATCAGCAACCTCCCCACCGTGAAGAAGTTTCTGCAGCCTGGCAGCCAGAGGAAGCCTCCTACAGATGAGAAAACGATAGAGGAAGCAAAGAAGATGTTCATGTAATAAAGCAGGTGTAGAAATAAGCCCATGTTATCCAGTCTTCTGAATGAAGTATATCCCTTATATTCTGATCCTGGTTGTTGTGAAACTAATAAACCTGTTTCAAATGATATTGATAATGAAGTAGTAACACTGTTCCGAGCCGACCACTAAAATTTCTTCCTTTTCATTAGGATCTCATATGAAATTAAATTTCTAATGTCCTTGTAGCCTTTTTCTATCTTGGAATTAAATATTGAAGGAGGAAAGAAAATGCACGTTATTTGTTTTTACTTTTCAAAATTTTGTCTGACAGTATCTGTCTTATCTGTCTTATGGTCTAAGAAAGCATCAAGTCTAGAAATTCACTTCTTTTTTTTTTTTTAAGATTTATTTATTTATTTGAAAGGCAAAGTTACAGAGAGAGATAGAGACAGAGGTCTTCCATCTGCTGGTTCACTCCCCAGATGGCTGTAATGGCTAGAGCTGGGCCAATCCAAAGCCAGGTGCCAGTAGCTTCTTCAGGGTCTCCTACGTGGGTTCAGGGGCCCAAGGAATTGGGCCATCCTCTGCTTTCCCAAGCTGCAGCAGAGAGCTGGATGGGAAGTAGAGCAGCCAGGACTTGAGCCTGTACCTATATGGGATGCTGGCACTTCAGGCCAGGGCTTTAATCCATGTGCCACATAAGTGGCCCCAAAATTCACTTCTGACATTCTCAGATGCGCCCAGGGCATACTTACCTTTCTGAGGAATGGCATAATGAAGTTTTTTTTTTCTTGAAGAGCTATCTTATTACTGATAAGGAAAATGTTCTTATTCAGTTTCAAAAAGTTACTGTGGCAACCATGAACTCTTCAAGGTGGTGAGAAACAAAACACACCTAACCTTTGCTTCCGGTTGATCCTGCTGTCTGTCATGGTGGGTGTACACCTTGCTCCTCCTCATCATGCCCTTTAATGCTCAGGGGGGTAATGGAGCATTTTTTTTAAAGATTTTTATTTATTTATTTGACAGGTAGAGTTACAGACAGTGAGAGAGAGACAGAGAGAAAGGTCTTTCTTCCGTTGGTTCACTCCCCTAATGGCCGCAACGGTCAGAGCTACACCAATCCAAAGCCCAGAGCCAGGTGCTTCTTCCTTGTCTCTCATGCGGGTGCAGGGGCCCAAGCACTTGGGCCATCTTCTACTGCTTTCCCAGGCCACAGCAGAGAGCTGGACTGGAAGAGGAGCAACTGGGACTAGAATTGGCGCCCATATGGGATGCCGGCAACGCAGGTGGAGGATTAACCTAGTGCGCCATGGTGCCGCCCTGGTAATGGAGTCGTATTGTCTGTGACACTGAAGCCTGAGCTTCCCTGATACAGATTCTATATGAGATCTGCTTACAGTGATTGTGGATGTTATTTGAATTACTATCTTCACTCCAAATCCAGGATGCTATTATCTTATTTTTCTAAATAAATAAAATGAAAAGATTTTTTCCAAATGAGGTCACATTTAAAGCATCAAAGAATTTTGACATGGACCTATCATTTAAGAGATTACTATAATTGAGCCCACCCCATAATATAATGAAAAAATATCTTTGCAGCTGCTGATGTAGATTAATGAGTAGTTTAGAGGTATTATGCATTTTCCCCACTTTTGTATTTTCTGATGGAACAAGGACATAAGCCTCAGCCCTTCTCCCTCATTGCCTAAAGGAGATAAGCATTGGGATGTATTCCTTGACCTTGAAACTCAATTGAGTCTCACACCCTATTGCCTTCATACCCCACCCTTGATTATTTTTCAGGTTCCCAAGGCCCCTGCCCAGGTCCTGGAATTCCCCTCCCTGCTGCCCCCTACCCCCACCCCAGCCCTAGCCCTCCTTAAAAAGGCCTGGCCCCTGGGGGTCAGGGCCTTCTGCTCCATCTTGTACACACAGGCAGTTGGTCACCCACCTCTGCAGATTTATTTTCGCTGAATAAATTCAGTCTGGCTGTAAATTCATGCATTGCCTCCTCTCTATCCTGCGACTCTTTTCCTAACATTTTGTTGCCCCGTGTGAGGAGGCACCAATCTACAACTCTTTTCCTAACATTTTCTAGAAATTTATTATTAAAAGTATTGAAGTATATAGAGAGTTACTACTATTCTCAGGTTGTGTTCAGACCGTGAGGACGGACCACAAATAAGATAGACTCTGCTCTTGGGAGCTCAAGTTCTGTGGAAGAGGCTGATATGAAATACATAAAGGCAAGAAAATGCTTGGAAAGTCATAATAGAGAAAATATAACAGGAGATGTAAGTAAAGTATTCTAATCAGAATAAAGAACATGTGCAAATGCCCAATAACTAGGAAGGCCAGTGTGAGTGAGGCAGGAAGACAAACCATGTAAGCAATACTGCTAGATTTAGCAGACAAATAGAGGCCACTAGGGAATCTGAATTGAACTAAACATAAAGTAGCCTTCAGTGTAACCATTTGCCATGCAAGGTTAGGGACATTGTTATACTAAAAAACGTCTCATCATATGGCTGATATAACCTACAGCTGAGTGTCTGTCATTTCACTTGGGAGACCAGCACGATCAGTTCTCCAGCAATGGGTCAGTTGTTATTTACAGACCTCCACCTCCCAAGCTACCTCATGGTTGTAATTTTTCATCTTTGTCCTTTATCCAATTATCCAACTCATGAAAACCCAAAGTAAGTTTCTTCAAAAAAGCAATTCCCTTCTAACTGGAAAAAGCTGCAAAATCTATCTGAAATTTTTGTCCCAGCTTTTACTGCCAACCTTTTGAAGAAACAATTAATGACTTTTATCCCAATAGGAGCATGGATAGCATTTTCCTTCTAGTCCAGTGAGGAACTCTGTGGCCTCTGAACTCTGTGGAAGTGGCTGTAACCTAACTGGATCCACTGCTTTCAGAGGAAACGAGTTATTGAAATGAATAAACAGCCCATTAGTACATCAGGAACTGGTATTAAGTTTTTGGGCCAAGAGGGAGACACTCATTATTACAAGGTGAGAACTGACCATAGAATCTTCCAGTATTTCCTCTTTGGAAAAATACTTTAAAATAAGTTCTTAGCACAAGAAAAAGTCATTTTATACTCACTTTGTATCCTCTTGATGTGGTTTGATGATAGTTAAAGCATTGCTTTTTTTATTACTCTGTTGAATACACCTTAATAGAATTGTAAATATGTAAAAGTTATAAAACTAGAGCATCGGGCAGTAAATAGCATGAGAATATTAACATCAGAAGGAGAAAAAGAGATGGCAGCATTTTAGACAACTAAGAATATGACCAGAACAAGAAGACTGTGGCAGTTTATACTAAAATTGAGTTCTCTGAAGGCATAGTCAACACATATTGTAGTGAATTCTAATTTTGTAATAGTACCTAAGTGGGGAAGACTCAAAGTTAAAATTAATTCTAATAGGAATAAAATTAACCAAGCACATTAAAGATCTCTACAATGAAAATTACAAAAACTTAAAGAAAGAAATAGAAGAGGATACCAAGAAATGGAAAAATCTTCCATGCTCATAGATTGGAAGAATCAACATCATCAAAATGTCCATTCTCCCAAAAGCAATTTATACATTGAATGCAATACCAATCAAGATACCGAAGACCTTCTTCTCAGATCTGGAAAAAATGATGCTGAAATTCATATGGAGACACAGGAGACCTCAAATAGCTTAAGCAATCTTGTACAACAAAAACAAAGCTGGAGGCATCACAATACCAGATTTCAGGACATACTACAGGGTAGTTGTAATCAAAACAGCATGGTACTGGTACAGAAACAGATGGATAGACCAATGGAACAGAATTGAAACACCAGAAATCAACCCAAACATCTACAGCCAACTCATATTTGATCAAGGATCCAAAACCAATCCCTGGAGCAAGGACAGTCTATTCAACAAATGGTGCTGGGAAAATTGGATTTCCACGTGCAGAATCATGAAGCAAGACCCCTACCTTACACCTTACACAAAAATTCACTCAACATGGATTAAAGACTTAAATCTACAACCTGACACCATCAAATTATTAGAGAGCATTGGAAAAACCCTGCAAGATATAGATAGCGGCAATGACTTCTTGGAAAACATGCCAGAAGTACAGGCAGTCAAAGCCAAAATTAACATTTGGGATTGCATCAAATTGAGAAGTTTCTGTACTGCAAAAGAAACAGTCAGGAAAGTGAAGAGACAACCGACAGAATGGGAAAATATATTTGCAAACTATGCAACTGATAAAGGGTTGATAACCAGAATCTACAAGGAGATCAAGAAACTCCACAAAAACAAAACCAACAACCCACTTAAGAGATGGGCCAAGGACCTCAATAGACATTTTACAAAAGAGGAAATCCAAATGGCCAACAGACACATGAAAAAATGTTCAAGATCACTAGCAATCAGGGAAATGAAAATCAAAACCACAAAGAGGTTTCACCTCACCCCGGTCAGAACGGCTCACATGCAGAAATCTACCAACAACAGATGCTGGAGAGGATGTGGGGAAAAAGGGACACTAACCCACTGTTGGTGGGAATGCAAACTGGTTAAGCCACTATGGAAGTCAGTCTGGAGATTCCTCAGAAACCTGAAGATAACCCTACCATACAACCTAGCCATCCCACTCCTTGGAATTTACCCAAAGGAAATTAAATTGGCAATCAAACAAGCTGTCTGCACATTAATGTTTATTGCAGCTCAATTCACAATAGCTAAGACCTGGAACCAACCCAAATGCCCATCAACAGTAGACTGGATAAAGAAATTATGGGACATGTACTCTATGGAATACTATACAGCAGTCAAAAACAACGAAACCTGGTCATTTGCAACAAGATTGAGGAATTTGGAAAACATTACGCTGAGTGAATTAAGCCAGTCCGAAAGGGACAAATATCATATGTTCTCCCTGATCGGCGACAACTAACTAAGCACCAAAGGGGAAACTTGTTGAAATGAAATAGACACTATGAGAAACAGTGACTTGATCAGCTCTTGTCCTGACGGTTGATGTACAATGTAATACTTTATCCATTTTAGTATTTTTTTTGTTCTAGTACTCTTGGTTGAACTCTGTAATTAACACACAATTATTCTTAGGTGTTTAAATTTTAACCGAAAAGTGATCCCTGTTAGGAATTTGGAAAACATTATGCTGAGTGAAATAAGCCAATCCCAAAGGGACAATTACCACTTGTTCTTCCTGATAGGTGACAACTAACTGAGCACCAAAAAGAAAACCTGTTAAAGTGAAATGAACATTATGAGAAACGGTGACTTGACCAGCCCTCACCCTGACTGTTGATGAGCAACTTAATATGTTATCCCTCTTAGTATTTTTTTTGTTTGTTCTACTTAATACTTTTGGTTGAATACTGTAATCAATACACAATTCTTAAGTGCTGAAACTTAACTGAAAAGTGATCGCTGTTAAATATAAGAGTGGGAATAAGAGAGGTAAGAGATGTGCAATTCGGGACATGCTCAAGCTGACTTTCCTCAAACGGTAGAGTTAGAAACATACCAGGGGATTCGAATTCAATCCCATCGAAGTGGCATGTACCAATGCCACCTCACTAGTCCAAGTGATCAATTTCTGTTCACAATTGATCATAATGATAGGACTAAGAACCAAAGGGATCACATAAACAAGAATAGTGTCTGCAAATACTAGCTGATAGAATAAAAAAGGGAGAGAATGATCCAACATGGGAAGTGAGATACACAGCAGACCCATAGAATGG
This sequence comes from Oryctolagus cuniculus, assembly GCF_051225735.1. Classification (NCBI taxonomy): domain Eukaryota; kingdom Metazoa; phylum Chordata; class Mammalia; order Lagomorpha; family Leporidae; genus Oryctolagus; species Oryctolagus cuniculus. Next base: position 116,899,329 of record NC_142871.1, read on the forward strand.
CAGATGTCCTAAACAGCACTCTGGCCTCAGAATCAGCCCTGAAGGCATGTGGATCTGGCTGAAAAGCCCATGAGAGTATTTCAGGCATGGAAAGCCAAGACACTCTGGGGAAAAAAGAAAAACCTAAATGAAAGATCTCCGTGATTGAGATCCCAGTGGAAAGAACGGGTCATCAAAGAAAGAGGTACCTTTCTCTGAAGGGAGGAGAGAACTTCCACTTTGACCATGGCCTTGTCTAAAACTTATCAGAGTCAGTGAACTCTTGGCAGCTCATGACAAGATCCTAGGGTGATTACTGATGCCATAAACAAGAGTGTCCATTTGTTAAGTCAACAACAGGAGTCACTGTGCACTTACTCCTCATGTAGGATCTCTGTCCTTAGTGTGCTGTACATTGAGATTTAATGCTATAACTAGTACTCAAACAGTATTTTTCACTTTATGTTTCTGTGTGGGAGCAAACTGTTGAAATCTTTACTTAATGTATGCTAAACTGATCTTCTGTATATAAAGAGAAACGAAAATGAATCTTGATGTGAATGGAAGGGGAGAGGGAGTGGGAAAGGGGAGGTTTGCGGGTGGGAGGGACGTTATGGGGGGGAAGCCATTTTAATCCATAAGCTGTACTTTGGAAATTTATATTCATTAAATAAAAGTTTAAAAAAAATTAATTCTAATAGGAATAAAGTAGCCTAAATTTCTGAAGAACTAGATTCAAATTCAGCTTTAATACTAAAATTAATTAGACAACAAATCACAACCTCTCTCTGAGGTTCAGTTAACTCAGGGCAAACCTGGAGAATGGCTAAGGCAGTGTTTCTTAAGCTTGGCACTACTACCTTTATCTGATTGGTTAATTCTTTGTGTGGAGGGCTGACCTGTCCATTGTAGGATATTTAGTTCTTCCCTGACCTCTCCTCCCCTAATGCTGTAGTGCTGCACTCATGCCCATCCTCATGTTATGACAACTAAAAATATCTTCAGGAGGATTGGGTTGAGGCATAGTGTCTCATGCTAGTATCCTCTATGGGCATCTGTTCATGCCCTAGTTGCTCCACTTCTGATCCAGCTCCCTGCTGACATTCTTGGAAAGACAGCAGAAGATAGCCCAAGTATCTGGGCCCCTGCAACTCTTGTGGGAGACCAAGATGGAATTTCTGGCTCTTGCCTTCAGCATGGCCTTGCCCTGGCAGTAAACTAGATGGAAGGCATGTATCTCTCTCTCTCTCTCTCTGTCTCTCCCTATCTTTCTGTCTGTAGTTCTGCCTTATAAAAAATATCTCCAGCCATTGCCAAATGTTCTCTGGCATCAGGGAGAAACGTCACCCCTTGCTGAGAATCACCGGACTATAGGACTCAAGTGCTCAGACTCAGAATAGTTGAAAAGAGAAGCAGAAAACTACTGGAGCATGTAACTACTTTTAAAATTCATTAAAAAACTTGTGCTGGAATGTGCAGTTTATAGGATTAGAATATCTTAAAATAACTGATAATATTGTGAAAAAAATTTCTTATAAGAAAACACTGTGGGTATCCATGAAATTCTCTGAAAATTTAAGTGTCAGAGCAACTAAAATCTGACAATTCACAGGAAAGAATAGAGACATTGAAATGACAATGAAGAAAAACAGTTGTAAAATACTTAGGGGAGAATTGGTTGGTTGAAGATGACGAGAGATCCTAATTTGAAGAGGAGGAAGGCAACGCTTAGGCGTTGCAAAAATCCGCTGATGCTAGAGCTTGCAAAGCTACCCTGGAAGGTTAGAACCATCTGGGCAGATGGGGCACAGTCTGGTAAGTCTGGTAGGGTAGGTCCTCCTACTCTGGAAGCCTTCTCACCTTGCTACCTTGCTCTGATTTGCTTTCCTAAAGAATCATGATTCTTGGACTAGAGTTTTCTGGAACCCACAGAGTAAAGTTGCTGTACGGCAGACAGTTGTCTGCAAGCCTGTGGTACTGACCAGATTAAATCCCTTTAGGAAAGGGCTCAGATTAGATTGGTATCCTATTCCTTACTAATCTTTGTCATGGCTTGATAGACAGAAAGTTACTTGATAGACAGTGAGTGTTACTTAGTAGATTTGACTGGCACTTTGAAAGAAAGAATTGTATTCACATGTACTGCAGAAAAAATAATTGTAGAAGGATTAATGAAATGTCTGCTTCTTCGAGTAAGGAACAGGTGTTGGAGAGAAGTGATCACTTTAATCAGGTGATGAATGTGAGACCCTGCACAGGAGCTTTGGTTAGTTAGAGGAAGATATGCAGTGAGCCTCCCAGTCACTTGGCTAGACTCCACACTAATGAACCGTTAAGAATGGTTCAATGTGGGCAGAGAGGATCAGTGGTAGCAGAGAGCAGGCCTGAAAAGAACATTTGGCCAAATGGATGTTTGGAATCCAAATTAAGGATCTGGTGCAGTGTTGGAGTTAAGCAGCTCTGTGTTAATATGTGTCAGACCTCTACAAACCTTTGCAAAAAATCTCCTCATCTAAGTTGCTATTAATGAATATCATTAGCTCCTGCTAATGATATTTACAGGACCTATAAAAGAATAGTGAGTATACAATTTCATTGAAAAAACTCCAGGTTCAAGTAAATCTCATTCCTGCTGGAGTTCTATAGGAAAATTACGGGGAGAAAGATAGGGGTTAATGGAGGATGGATAGATACATAAGTAGGTAGGTACTTAGACAGATAGGTAGATAGAAAAATAATGGAAAAATGGATGGGTTCATGGATGGATGGATGGAATGATGAAGAGATAGAATTATAGACAGAAGATGTTCAGACAGACAGATAGACACAGAGGACACACATGCTATCCAATGTGTTCAGAGATTCATCAATTTCCCAGGACATGGAGCAAGAGGGACCACTTTTTGCTCAGTCACTATTGTGAATTTTACATGCATTATCTCATTAAACGTTCTCAGTTTCACTCAGAAGTAAATATTAGAGCTGGATTTTGGCCTAGAAGGTAAGATGCTGGTCAAGGTGTTCATATCCAGAGTCAGAGGACCTGGATTTGAAGCCTGATGTGGTTCCAAATTCCAGCTTCTTCCAAATATAGCCCTTTGGAGGTAGCAGACAGTGCCACAAGTAGTTGGGTCCTTACCTCCATTTGGGAACTCTGGATTGAGTTCCTGGATTATGGCTTTGTCCAGGTTTAGTCCTAGCCATATGGTCATTTTGGCAGTGAACCAAAAGATAGGAGTGCTCTTTTCTCTCTGCATGTTAAAGTCTTTAAAAAAAGGAGATATAATCATGTCTTATTTCAACAGAGAAAATGAGACTCATATTAAACAATCTACCAAGTTTATGCATTTCCTAAATGAAGGAGTTGTGATTTATCTGTAAGCCTCCCTTCTCTCTGCTAATAGTGCAATTAGCATCATTCTGGCAATATAACTTCTTTAAATTACTGCTGAGATTATCATAGATTATATACCTTTCAAAACAAGCCCATTTCACATTGAGTTAACTACATTCTTATTAGTCCTTAATTTACAGATTTTTAGGTTGTCAAGACAAAGCAAGACATGATAATTTTTTTTTTCTTTCAATTCACCTTCTAAAGGGATCCTAACAGAGGGGAACTCATGAATTAGATCTTCTCCCCTCTCGCTCCCCTTCCCCTTCCATCCTTCAGCTGCTAATAGACTCTGGATCATAAAACATAAACAGTTCTTGAGAGAGAAGCCCAGAGGGTGGGTGAGGTTCCATGGTGGAGCAGAAAAGCCCTGGACCTGGAATCAGAAGGAGGAGCTCCCACTGACCCAGCATCACACAGCATGTGGTGTGGGCAGTTGCTAGCTCTCTCGGACTTTCAGGGCTCTAAAGTTGCCTGGGCAGAACCAGGTTGCAGCCAGGATCCCATAACTCAATCAGAGTCTCCCACATGGGAGGCAGAGGCACTAGTACTTCAGCCATCACCTACTACTTCCTCAGGTGCACATTAATAGGAAGCTACAATTGACAGCAGAGCCAGGACTCAAATTCAGGCACTCCAATACAGGATATGGGAGTCCCAGTGGCATTTTTCGTGTAATATATAACAATTGCCCTGAGTTCCATGTTTAAAAATGTGGACATTTGAACATTTTAGTGTTAAAATTCAACTCACAATACTGTTGAAAAAGTGAATCTGTTTGGAAAGACAAGTATAAGTATATTTCCATTCCAAACTCAGCAACAATGAAAGTTTTTAAGAATAATCTTGGGGCCAGTGTTGTGGTGAAGTGGATTCAAGTATTGGCTTCTCTGCTTCTGATCCTGCTAATGTCCTTGGAAAGCAGTGGAAGCTGGCCTAATTGGGCTGTTGAGACCCATGTGGGAGATCTAGATGGAGTTCAAGGCTCCTGGCTTCATCGTGGATCACCCCTGGAAGTTGCAGACATTTGGGGAGTGAATCAGAGGATGGAAGATCTCTTTCTCTTTCTCTCTCTGGGTCACTCCAGTTCTCAAATAAATAAATATTATTTAAAGCTAGAATAATCTTAACATTTTACTACAGTGTTTGAAATTCAGAGAGAAAATTCAGCTGAAATTTACCAGAGGTAAATGTTACCTTGTTGGTAACATATGGAACAAGGCTGATATCCACCTGGTTGAACTTCAGTACCATGTGGGAGAGACCCCACCACAATCACCAACTTCCCTTGCTGAAGGTGATGTATCTCATAACCATTGGAGGGCAGGGCTCACATTTCCCACTTGAAAGGTCACATTTAGAATGTGGGTTGGTCAAACTTTTCCATTTGTCATGTTGGGGATTTTTATGTGCTGATATCTGACACATTGATCTTTATTATAAAAGAGCTATGAAAGTACAGAGTTATTGCGTAAGGAGGAATTTAGGAACAACTGAAATGCAAAGTCTTAATGATGTGTTGGGGAATACTTTCTTTCTTTTATCTTCATTCTCCTTGCCACCTGTATCCCACCCTCCACACTGGTGCTAATGGAGGGGTTCGGTTGGTCTTTGTCTAGGAGGGATCAGACTTCCTGGGCTGTGCTAATGATGGGGTGGACTTTTGCTCCTCTCTAAGGTTGTGATTTATGCACTACAAGTCCTGAAAATTAGAATCAGCAGCCTCCCCACCATGAAAAAGTTCCTGCAGCCTGGCAGCCAGAGGAAGCCGCCTGTGGATGAATGAAGATTTTCATGTAAATAAGGCAGGTGCGGAATGTAAGTCTTCCAAACCAGTCTTTTGAAGTTTTGCACCAATGAAGTACATCCCCTGTGTGTTGATCCTGGCTATTGTAAAACTAATAAATAGTTTCAAATCACATGGATAACAAAATAAACACCTCTGAGCACACGGAACTAAAATTTATTCCTTTTCATTAGGATCAGATATGAAATAAGATTTTCAATTCTGTCTCGGTTGGAATTAATATTTCAGGGGAAAACAATGCAAACTATTTGTTTTAACTTTTCCACTATTGTCTGACAATATCTGGCATATGGTCTGTGAAAGAATCAACTATAGAAATCTACCTCTTTAAAAATGAATCTTAATGAAGAATGGGATGGGAGAGAGAGTAGGAGATGGGATGGTTTGCAGGTGGGAGGGTGGTTATGGGGGAAAAAAACACTATAAGCCAAAAGTTGTACTTTTGAAATTTATAATTATTAAATAAAAGTTTTCTAAAAAAAATCTACCTCTGAAAGTCTCATGTATCCCCAGGATATACTTTCCACTCTGAGGAATGACATAATGAAATCTTTCTGATACAATAATAGAAAGTGTATTTTATTATTCAGTATCAAAGCTATCGGGTCAACGATGGGCTCAGTGCTCTGGGAGGTGAGAAAGCCAACGGACCCAACCTTTGCTCTCAGGTGATCCTGCTGTCCCTCCCAGCATGCATGCACCAGGCTCCTCCTCACTATGTTGCTTAGTGCTCTATGGTACACACATATGAGTCTTACTTTCATTTCTCTCCTTGATACTCAATCCTGGGCTTCCCATATCCACATTCTCCATCAGAATTACATACAATGAATATAGATGTAAACACATTGTCCCCTGGGACTATGTCTGGGCCAGGGTGCTTGGTTGAGGAATTATTTCTTGTCTCACCAACAAACTGGGATGCTCATGCTCGTCTCCTCCTGGAAATCTGGGCTTTGGCAGATGGAGTTCTTCTCTAGAGTGAGGTCCCTGGCAGCCCAGAGGGGACAAGGGATTAGACAGGCACAGAGCTCAAAATGGAGTTAACACTATCAAACACAGTCATATCAATCATAATTAAATATCAATTTACTTAGATTCAAGAGATACCTAATAGCAAAACACACATCACCACAGGCCACTTATCTCTGAGACCTGGCACATTGCTCCTCCTGCCTGGCCAGTCTTTATCAACTGGTCACACCTAAATCCCTACCTCATTACTTCCCAGGGAGATTGGTGGTCCCTCTGTGCCTTCTACAGAGGACCAGGAAATCTCTAATAACACTCTCCTGCACTGTCCTGTGAGTTCTATAGTGTGTGTCGTGACCAATGTGTTCTCAGTGCTTCATCACAAATGGATTATGACACAAACACAAATCCATGCAAACCTTAAGGATCTAGGGACCAGTGTATGGGCATTGACAATTACTCACACCACCCACACACTCTGCCCGATTGTAGGCACTCCACTATTCTACAATGTGTATTTATTCACACACCTCAAATGCCAGGTTTGGACATTTCAGGATGCCAATGCCAATAATCCAACCGTAAAACATCTGTACAACATAATTGAGGAAATTAGGAAGGTGAGTGCTTGCTGGCATTAAGGAATTATACAATCTTGTTGTGGTAGGGTAATAATATGATGCTGTTTAGAAAATGATGCTTCTTTTTGCCCCACGCCTTCAGGACACAAGGCCTTTGGGCCGCCCACTTTCTCTCCGCCTTTGCTGGTGCTAAGCTACTTGTGGCTGCTCATAACCAAACGCCCGCTGCACATGGCTCCTGGCCTGCTCTCTGCTCAGTATGGACCCCAACTTAGTCTCTAGACTTTTCTTTCTCATTAAATAAAGCCCTCACACCCCTATTCATTTCTCTCATTAAGTAAAAAGTTTAAAAAGCTTTAAAAAAAAGAAAATGAGATAAAAGCTATCATTCACAGACAAATCTGGTATGGCTTCAGAATAATCTCATGGTCATGGGGTGAGTTCCTGGGAATGGATGAGAGGTTTCTGCGGCTTCTGTCACAGATTGCTCCTCATTAGGGTTGGAACAATAGAACAGTGACTTGTGAAGGCCAGGAGATGGAGGCTATGGCATTAGAAAGCCCTCACTCCACAAGAATCTCTAGGGGAGGATGCTTCACAGCTTCTCCCAAGCTTCTGGTGATCTGTATTCCATAGGTTCTGAGATTGTGGCTACTTCACTCTAATCCCTGTCTCTGTCTTCCACCTCCTCACTCTTGCCTTTGGTTCTTTTCTTTTGTCTGTTACAGGGACAACTGTCCTTTGACTTAGTGTTTTTGCTGATAGTCCAGGATTATCTTTTCTTAATTTCCCTAAAAATTATATCTGAAAAGACTCTTTCCCCAAACAAGTTCACATTCACACACACACACACACACACACACACACAAGCACACTCAGGGGATTTGGACATGACCCATATTTTAGTGTGTCACTATAACTGAGCCTTCTCTTAGGTGTAATGAAAACATTTGTTGGCAATTGCTGATGTAGGTTAATGAGTAGCTTGGAGGTTGCTATACTATTTTCCCTACTTTTGTATTTGCTAGAATTTTTCTATCAAAATGTTTTACATTATTTTATTCATAGAGTAACTGTTTTCAGTTTGTCTCAAGCTCTAAGGACTGTTCTGAAAGAAGAAAGCTCAGTTCCCCCTCTCAGACCTTCGTGCACCTCCCAGCCCGGCTCATGGTGGTGATTTTTTATCTTAGTCCTTTATTCAGTTTCTTCAGAAAGCTGCTCCACCCTTCCTGGCAGAAGGGATTAAACTTATCTGGATTATTACAAAATCTTTTCTCGCCAACTTTGAAAAGAAACATATTAACTAGCTTTATCCCTGAAAGAGCATAACTCAGCATTTCCCTTAGCCCAGGGAGGAACTCTATGGCCCCTGAACATGTGGGAGTGGCTTCTCCCTAGCTGAACTCTACCATTTTCAGTGGGAATGATTTATTGAAGTGAATAAATAGCTCGTTAACACACCAGAAACTGCCACTACGTTTTGTACCAAGAAAGTGACAGCCTTTTATAAGGTTAGTACTTACCTACTAAATTTTCCTAACTTTACTTTCTAGGAACCTAGAAAAATACTTTAAAATATGTAGTTAGCCCAAGAAAAGGTAATTTCTTATTCACTTTGTACCTCTTGCTGTAATTAGAAGATATTTCAAGCATTGTTTCTTCTTCTATTGAATGCATCTTTATACAAACTTGCAAAAATGAAAATGTAGAAAACTAGAGCATGAGACATTAGTAGTATGAGAATTGTAACATCATCAGGAGAAAAAGAAATGGGAACATTTTGGACAACTGAGAATATGACCTCAGCAAGAAGAATGTGGGTGTTCATGCTAAAATTCCTTTCTCTACAGCAGTGGTCGATTGCTATAGTGAATCATAATACTGGAATACCATCTAGGCTCGGAAGACTCAAAGTTAAAATTAATTCTAGTAGGAATGAATTACTCTGAATGTAGAACTACACTCTAAATCCACCTTAGCCACAATTAGTTAAATGACAAGTTTCATTCTCTCTCTGAGATTCAAACAGTTCATGGATAACCTAGAGAGATTGGCTAAGGTGGGATATTTACAGTCTAGCATGACTACCATTTTCTGAGTGGTTCATTCTTTGAGTTGAGGCCTGTCCTTTGTAGCATATTTAGATGCTTCCCTTGTATTTCTCCATCTGATTCTGTGGTGCTACACCTATGCCTACCCATGTTGACAATAAAAAATGTCTGAAGGCATTGCCAAATGTTCTCTGGCATCAGGGAGCAAAGTCACTCCTTGTTGAGAATCACCAGTTTACAGGACTCGATTGCCCAGACTCAGAATAGCTGAGGAGAAGAGTAGAAAAACACTAGAGCACATAACTAGTGTTTTTTTTTTTTTTTTAATTATACAAATGCCTTTCTGGAATGCACAAGTCAATAGGATTAGATGTTGGAGTCAACCACACCCTAAACTAGCCTGTAATATCAGAAACAAAATAAGTTCATATAAAGAAAATACAGTGGATATCAGTGAAATTATCCAAAAATTCACGTGTCAGAGCAACCGGAGTCTGACAATTCACAGGAAAAATAACAGAGCACTCATGGGAGGAAGACTTTGAAATGAAATTGAAGAAAAGTGACACTTTAGGGAGCAACGTTTAGATGAAGATGAGTTGAGACCTTAATTTTAAGGGAAGGAAAGGAAACACTTAGTAGGCACAAAATCCACTGAAGCTGTTAGTTGAGTGAGCCTGGCATGTTGGAATCACCTGAGAACAAGGGGCAGCCGGATCCTGGTTTCTAATACTCCGGCAATGTTCTCACCTTGCTTTGACTTACTTTGTTAAATAATCATGATTCCTGGGTTAGAATTTCTAGGAAACCATGGAGTGAAGTCAGTGTAAGGAACACTCTGCTATGTCAGGGTCTGCAAGACTGTGCTGACCAAATTAAACACCTTTAGGAAAGAGGCCATTTAGCCTCTTTAGAAATGAAGGAAGGAAGAGAGGAAGAGAGAGAAAAAAAAAGAAGGAAGAAAAAGGAAGACAAATAAAGAATAATGGTAAAGTGTATGTATGTATGTATGGGTAGACAGATGGTTGAATGGGTGGGTGGATGAAATGAAAGAGAAATTAAAAAGAAAGACAAACAGATAGATGGTCAGACAAACACACAGATAATGGAGGACACATATGCTACCCCAAATATTCAGAGATTCATTGATCTTTCAGGACCTGGGGCAAGAAGGAATCCAAGAGGGAGGGGGAGGAAGAGTTGGATTGTAGGTGGAAGGGTGGAAGGGGGAGTGCCACTTGTTCCTATAATGGTATAAAGGAAATATATGAGACTTATATAACTTAAATAAAATATGTAAATAAATAAAAAGGAAGACTCATTAGCTGAGATTCTATTGTGAATTTTGTGTGCATTATCTCATTAAACTTTCTCAGTAATACTCAAAAGTAGACACAGGGGCAACCAGGTAAGATGCTTGTTAAGATGTTCATGCCTTGTAACAGAGGGACTGGATTTGAATCAGTTTACCACTAAGGTAGATATTGTGAGGCAGCAAATGATGGATGCTTCAAGTAACTGAGTGCAAAACAGTTGTAAGGGAGACCTGGGTTGAGTTCCTTCGTCCTGGATTCAGTCTGGTCTAGTCTTGGCCTTGTAAGCATTTTGAGAGGAAACCAGTGGGTAGGAATCTTCTGTCTATCTGTCTGTCTGTCTCTCTCATTCTGTCCCTCTGCCTCTCCAAGTAAAGAAAGGAGCTATGACTATTTCTATTTTCAAAAAAGTGAACAAGTCTCACGTTAAAAAAAAATCTATCAAGTTTACATACATCCTACATGAAGGAGTTGTGATTTGTCCATAAGTCTCTCTTCTCATTACTGAGAAACAGTGCAATCGGCATTATGTTGGTGACATAACTTCTTTAAAGTACCACTACAATTCTCATAGATTACAGGCCTTTTGAAATAAGCCCATTTCAGATATGTATTCTTTAGAGTACTATACCGCAGTAAGAAACAACGAAATCCAGTCATTTGCAACAAAATGGAGGAATCTGGAACACATCATGCTGAGTGAAGTAAGCCAGTCCCAAAGGGACAAATACCATATGTTCTCCCTGATCGGTGACAACTGACTCAACACCAAAAAGGAAACCTCCTGAAGTGAAATGGACACTATGAGAAATGGTGACTTGATCAGCATAGCTCTGACTGCTAATGGACAACTTAATACATTATCCCTCATAGTATTTTTTTTTGTCTGTTCTACTTAATATGACTGGTTTAATTCTGTAATTATCACACAGTTATTCCTAAGTGTTGAAAATTAACTGAAATGTGATCCCTGTTAAACATAAGAGTGGGAATAAGAGAGGGAAGAGATGTATAATTTGGGACATGCTCGGGCTGACTTGCCCCAATTGGTAGAGTTGGAAACATACCAGGGGATTCCAATTCAATCCCATCAAGGTGGCATGTGCCAATGCCATCTCACTACTCCAAGTGATCAATTTCAGTTCACAATTGATCATAATGAAAGGACTAAGAGTCAAAGGGAGCACATAAACAAGTCTAGTATCTGCTAACACCAACCGATAGAATAAATAAAGGGGAGAGTGATCCAACATGGGAAGTGAGATACTCAGCAGACTCATAGAATGGCGGAAGTCCTAAATAGCACTCTGGCCTCAGAATCAGCCCTAAAGGCACTCGGATCTGGCTGAAAAGCCCATGAGAGTGTTTCAGGCATGGAAAGCCAAGACACTCTGGCAAAAAGATCTCTGTGAGTGAGATCCCAGTGGAAAGAACAGGTCTTCAAAGAGGGAGGTGCCTTTCTCTGAAGGGAGGGGAGAACCTCCACTTTGACTATGACCGTGTCTAAACAAGATAAGAGTCGGAGAACTCAAGGGGCTTCCATAGCCTTGGAAACTCATAACTGGTGCATAGGGGGATTGCTGATGCCATAAACAGGAGTGTCAATTGGTAAAGTCAACAGCAGGAGTCACTGTGCACTTACTCCTCATGTAGGATCTCGGTCCTTGACATGCTGTACACTGAGGCTTAATGCTATAACGAGTACTCAAACAGTATATTTCACTTTGTGTTTCTATGGGGGTGCAAACGACTGAAATCTTTACTTAATGTACACTAAACTGATCTTCTGTAAAAAAAAAAAAAAAAAAAGAAATTTTCAATTCCCAACTTGACTCTCACTGGGATTAAACATGACAATAGGTCTGATCTGATTTCATCATCATTTTAAAAAAATCATCTATTATTTTTCACTTTATGTTTCTGTGTGGGAGCAAACTGTTGAAATACTTACTTAAGGTATACTAAGCTGATCTTCTGTATATTAAGATAATCAAAAATGAATCTTGATGTGAATGGAAGGGGAGAGGGAGTGGGAAAGGGGAGGGTTGTTGGTGGGAGGGACGGTATGGGGGGGGAAGCCATTGTAACCCATGAGTCGTACTTTGGAAATTTATATTCATTAAATAAAAGATAAAAAAAAAAAAAAGTGAAAAAAAAAAAAAGAAATAAGCCCATTTCAAATTGAGATATAGTTAAACTAGTTCTCAATTTGCAGCTTTTTAGGTTGTCAAGGTAAAGCAAGGCACACTTTCATTAATTTTATTCTTTTAATGAAGTTTTTAAAGAGTTCTTTGACAGACTGAAACTCATGAATTATATGTTCCTATCTTTCTCTCCCTTTCCAACTCTAAGTTTACTAATGGACTCGACATAAAAATATAAAACAAGTGATCAGAGAGAATGGGTGAGTTTCCATGGTGTAGCAGAAAAGCCCCAGACCTGAAATTAGAAGGAAGAGTTCCCATTGACCCAGCATCACACAGAGTGTGGCATGGGCAGCTTCTCTCTCTCTCTCTCCACACACACACACACACACACACACACACACACACACCTTCAGGGCTCCTCTGCAAGGAGGACATTAGGAGCTGTTGAAGGGATACTCCCTCCCCATACACTGACTGTGAATGAGAAACACAGATGGGTGACCCATGGCAAAGCATTGAAGCTTCTGTTCATTCTCTGTTGACTCAGCAAGACTTTGTACTGACCTTAACCCTAACTCTTTGCCAGGTATTTGGAAACCTCATATATGGGAGAGCTAAAAAGTTACTTATTAGAAAGAGTGTTATAAATATTGTGTAAGATAAAATTCCATTTCTCTCTGTAGTGTGATACTCAAATTCTAAATTCTAAATACTAAATTCTGAAATCTGGATCCTCACAATTAAACACTTAGTTTAACTGTGCATGAGCCTTACTCACCCTCTCATTCTGCTGATCCATGCCACTCCTACATATAATGCATCCTGCATGTTTTTATTCACTCTGATAGAATTGTTTATGAACTTTGATGGACCCATTGTGGTCTCTGATTTTTCTGCTATATTCCATTCTTCAAGCAGCCTAGGCTAGAGCAAAGGCATCAGACTGTATCAAACTTCCTTGAGTGACCCAATCAGTATGTCTTTTACTACTCACAATGAGAAAATGAACATGCACGGGTGCATCCATATATGCAGCACTTATCTACTTGAAACTAAATATTCATGAAATGTGACTTAGCCTTTCTTATATAATAAACTCAGCTATGTTCTTCCTTTTTTTAAAAAAAATTCTTTTTTAAGATTTATTTATTTATTTGAAAGGGAGAGTTACAGAGAGGCAGAGGCAGAGAGAGAGAGAGAGAGAGAGAGATTGAGAGAGAGAGAGATCTTCCATCCACTTGTTCACTCCTGAAATAGCAGCAATGGCTGGAGCTGGGCCAATCTGAAGCCAGGAGCCAGGAGTTTCTTCCAGGTCTCCTAAATGGGTGCAGGGGTCCAACTACTTGGGTTACCTTCCACTGCTTTCCCAGGCCATAGTAGAGAGCTGGATTGGAATTGGAGCAGCCAGGTCACAAACTGGTGCCCATATGGAATGCATTGCATGTGGCAGCTCTGCCCACCCCACAAACCACAGTGCCAACCTCACTATTTTCTTTTTATTAAAAAAATAATGGCTTTCCAATGAACTGAAATATTGTCATGCATAGTTTGGGAAACACTAACAGAGAAAATTCATCTTAATCTTTGTTTTTTTTTTTAAATATTTATTTATTTTACTTGAAAGTCACAGTTTTACACACACACACACACACACACACACACACACAGAGAGAGAGAGAGAGAGAGAGAGAGAGAGAGAGAAGTCTTCCATCCACTGGTTCACTCCCCCAGATGGCCACAAAGGCCAGAGCTGCACTGATCCAAAGCCAAGAGCCAGGAGCTTCTTCCAGGTCTCCCACGTGGGTGCAAGGGGCCAAGGACTTGGGTCATCTTCTGCTTTCCCAGGCCATAGCAGAGAGCTGGATCAGAAGTGGAGCAGCCGAGTCTTGAACTGGCACCCATATGGGATGCTGGCACTGCAGACGGCTGCTTTACCCGCTACGCCACAGCACTGGCCCCATCTTTGGTTTTTAAATAGAAAAGAGTTTGAATCCCTGGGCCACAACTTACTGTTAACAAGTTACTCTAGAAACATTAGCATTCACATCCATAAAATGAGAAATGTAACAGAATTCACTAGAGGTGACTCTTAAAAATGTGTATTTGAAAGAGAAGAGGAGGGGAAAGAAGGAAAAAATTGTATCTGCTGATTCACTCCCCAAAGGCCCACAATAGCTGGGACTGGGGCAGGGCAAGGTGGCATCTCAGAACTCCATTCGGATCTCTCAAGGGAATGGCAGAGGACTAAGCGGTTGAGGCATCATCTGCTGCCCTCCAGGTTGCCTTATATGGAAGCTGGATGGTAAATTGAGTAGCTGGGACTTGAACCAGTCCCCCAGTAAGGGATGCAGCTGTCTGAAGCAGTGGTATAACCCCCTGCACCACAAGGCCCACCTCACTTTAGATGATTTTTGTTGGATAAAGTGAAGACACATTTGTGAAACTGTGCAGTGTGTGACATACATTGATCAAATAAATGTTAGCTCCATTCTTTATGCTGTTAATTCAGAAGCATCTCTTTTTCTAAATTATAAAATAAGATGCCCACAATAGAGATCGTATATAGAATTCCAAAAGAAGAAAACACAATAGTATCCTTTGTTAGTGTAAAGATTTTGGATTTTTGAGATATAGGTTAAGTCAGTCTGGTGCCTGATTACTGCTTTTGATCAAATGTAACCTGACAATCCAAGAGCTGAAGAGGGACTTTGCTCCATCCTGATCCTCCCTATCAGTGACAGACTCTGGTTCAAGATCTCCAAGGTCCCAGCGTCTTCACTCGTGTGGATTCTTGACCTGCTTTCTTTTTAATCCTTGTGTGGATTCTCATGTCCATCATTGACGGAGTCTGATGACACACATTGCATATGACCTGTCTGACACTGTTTCATTAACTGAATATTAGGGATCAGGAGGCTGTTATGAGGACTAAATACAAAATGCATTAGAAAGGATTGAGTTTGGAGCAGTGTTATTCAGAAATCTGCAAAAAATCAGTTCTCTAGCTCTTTAACCTCCTATGAATTCTTATTCAGCACTATCTCCACAGATTCTCATGTATTAGCCTGCCAAGAACAGTCACACTGTAGCCAGTGAGGACTTGAGACTGGTCTGGTTGGTGTGAGGATGACTATTGATAGATAACAATTTTAGCAATGGAAGACCTTCCAGGAGCTTTTCCAATCCTTCCATAAAGGCAGATACTGAGACAGGTGTTTAGCATAGTATTTAAGACATCACTGGGATGTCCACAAGCCCTGTCAAAGAGCCTGTGTCCAAGCACCAACTCAACACTGGATTCCATCTTCCGGATGATGCTCAGCTTGGGTGGCAGCAGGTGATGGTGTAAATAGTTGGGTTTTTGCCACCCCAGTGAGAGAATGGGATTTAATTCCCAGTTTCTGGTTTTGGCCTGACCCAGTCCTGATTGCTGCAGGCATTTGGAGAGTGGACTGGCTAATGAAAAATCTCTCTCTTTCTCTCTCTCTCTCTCTCTCTCTGTGTGTGTGTGTATGTGTGTGTGTGTGTGCCTGCTTTGCACATAAATAAAACTTTATGGTGCCAGCGTTGTGTGGTAGAATGTTAAGCTACTGCCTGCAATGCTGGCATCACATATGAGCACCATTTCAAGTCCTGACTCCTGCACTAATGATTTAGCTCCCTGATAATGCACCTGGGAAAGCTCCTGTCTTCTGCTGGGCCCAGCCCTGGGCGTTGTGGCTATTTGGGAAATGAACCAGCTGATGGAAGATCTCTTTCTCTCTGTCTTTCCCTCTCTCTATGACTCTGCCTTTCAAATAAAATAAATCAATCCTTAATAAATCAATAAATTTTTTAAAATCAAAAGGAATATACTTCTTTAGTATTGTTACCACTATTTAACCATACATCATAAAATATATTTTTCATGGTTTCATTCATTCATTCATTTACTTACGTTGTAGAAACTAGGAGACTACTGTCATGGCGGGGAAACCCAAGCTTCACTACTTCGATACACGGGGCAGGATGGAGTCCATTCGATGGCTCTTGGCTGCAGCTGGGGTAGAGGTAGGTTCTGCATTAGGTCATCTTCTGTTGAATCTAAAATTGATTGCATCAGATACTTTGAATGATCTGTAAAAGTGGGTCTTAAATAAATGTGGCTAATTATAAAGAAAGATGTGCAGATTTAATACAATAAATCATTATTATTCTAAAGAAATAACATTATTAATAAATGAATTTAAAGCATTACCCTTAATGTGTGGATTTTATGTGAATTTACATTTTAAAAATGTAAAAAAAATTAGTGTCATTTATATAATAGGTATAATACTGATAAAATATTTAATGGCATTGAAGAAGTATTATTAGCATCTCAGGTATAATAATGTTAAGTAGTTATTACAGCTTAGACTATTTAAGGAGAAAATACAGCCATATGTCTCTTAGCAACAGGGGTACATTCTGAGAAATGTATCATTGGATGATTTCTCCATGGGAATACCATAGTGTGTTTTCACACTAACTTAGACAGTATAGCTACTCCTAGCCTTATACAGTATAGCCTATTGCGCATATGCTACAAATGTATACAGGATGCTCAATAAGCTTGTATATTGATCATGTAGGCAATTAGAACATAGTGGTATTTTTGAATGTAAATATTTCTAAACATAGAAAAGATACGGTAAAAAATATGGTATAAAAGACAAAAAAAGATACACCTGTCCAGGGCAATTTTCGTGAGTGGAATTTCCCACATGGGAAATTGCTTAGAGTGAATGAGTGAGTGAGTGAGTGGTGAGTGAAAATGAAGGCCTGGGATATTGCTGTGTACTGCTGTAGATTTATCAAGACTTGATCCTGGGCTACACTCAATTCATAAAGCACTTCTTTCTTCAATAATAAATTAACATTTGCTTTAACTTTTTTACTTTAAAAACTCAATTTTTAAAACGGTTACCACTCTTTTGTAACACCACTTCATTTAAAACATAAGTACATTGAAGAGCTATCCAAAGATTTTCTTCTTATGCTTTTTCTATAAACTTTTTTTTAATTTTAAAATTTCTTGTTTACTTGATTTTTTTTACTTTTTTTTAACCTATGAAGAAGAGAAGTTTATTGAGTTCATACATTTAGATGCTGAAAGTACAAACAGTATAGTGCAGCTTCAGTGGAAGCCACACTTGGCATCATCACCTCATGGTGTGGATAGCAATGGTGGAAGCAAACAAGTGACTGAGTCTTTTTTTTTTCACATACATTAGAATAAGTATAATAGCAAAAACAGATGAACAAATGTTGGTGAGATGTGAAGACCAGAACCCCTGTGAACTGCTGCTGAGAATGTAAAATGTTGCAGTTACTTTGGAAAACAGTTTGTCACTTTCTGGAATAGGCAAACCTATTGTTACAATATGACACAACGAGGCAAGAGAAAGGAAAACTTTCACCCGTAAACTTGTACAGGAATGTTCATAACATTCACAATAGAGAAAAGGTAGAAACAACTCCGGTGCCCATCAACTGATGAACAGATAAGATGTGGTATATCCATACAATGCGTGTTATTTGCCCATAAGAATGAGGTGAGTACTGGCAGATGGCACCACGCTATGTGACAAGAGACCACGTGCATGGCTACATTCATCTTCCACCTGGACTAGACAATCTACAGGGACAAGCAGCCTGGCAGTTGCCCAGGGCTGAGGAAGCAGGCAAGAACCGAGAGGTAGGAGGTTTCAGAGGTGCTGAAACACATCCCTATTGTATTAATATTCTGTGGCTCTCCACCAAGAGTAGGCATATTCAGTTTTTGAAGTTTTAGTCCAGTAGGTGAACAGCAGTGCCTCATTGCGGCTTCTCTTTGCATTGCTTTAACGATATTCAGCATCTTCTCATTTGTTATTTGTCATCTGTGGTGGTAGATCTTTTGCCATTTTTTGAATTGATTTTCTTTTTTTCTTTTTTTAACTTTTATTTAGTAAATATAAATTTCCAAAGTACAGTTTATGGATTACAATGGCTTTCCCACTCCCATAACTTCCCTCCCACTGGCACCCCTCCCATCTCCCACTCCCTCTCCCATTCCATTCACGTCGAGATTCATTTTCAATTCTCTTTATATACAGAAGATCGATTTAGTATATATTAAGTAAAGATTTCATCAGTTTGCACCCACACAGAACATAAAGTGTAAAATACTGTTTCAGTCCTAGTTATAGCATTAATTCACATTGGACAACACATTAAGGACAGAGATCCCACATGAGGAGTAAGTACACAGTGACTCCTGTTGTTGACTTAACAATTTGACACTCTTGTTTATGGCGTCAGTAATCTCCCTAGGCTCTTGTCATGAGTTGCCAAGGCTATGTAAGCCTTTTGAGTTTGCCAACTTTGATCTTATTCAGACAAGGTCATAGTCAAAGTGGAAGTTCTCTCCTCCCTTCAGAGAAAGGTACCTCTTTCTTTGGTGGCCCTGTTCTTTCTACTGGGATCTCACTCATAGAGATCTTTCATTAAGGTCTTTTGTTTTTTCCAAAGTGTCTTGGCTTTCCATGCCTAAAATACTCTCATGGGCTCTTCAGCCGGATCTGAATGCTTTAAGGGCTGATTCTGAGGCCAGAGTGCTGTTTAGGACATCCACCATTCTATGAGTCTGCTGTGTATCTCGCTTCCCCTGTTGGATCGTTCTCTCCCTTTTTTTATTCTATCAGTTAGTATTAGCAGACATTAGTCTTGTTTGTGTGATCCCTTTGACTCTTAGAGCTATCAGTATGATCAATTGTGAACTGAAATTCATCACTTGGACTAGTGAGATGGCATTGGTACATGCCACCTTGATGGGATTGTATTGGAATTCCCTGGCATATTTCTAACTCCACCATTAGGGGACGTCCGATTGAGCATGTCCCAAATTTTACATCTCTCTCTCTTATTCCCACTCTTATATTTAACAGGGATCACTTTTCAGTTAAATTTCTACACCTAAGGATAATTTTGTATTAATTACAGAGTTCAACCAATAGTATTAAGTATTTTTTTACTTTTAAAACATTTTTTTAATGAAAGAGACAAACACACATATTTGCCTAAGCCAGCTGGGGTCAGCATCATCAATATCACTGCCTTCCACCTCCATATCTTGTCCTGCTGGAAGATCTCCTGGAGAAATAACACTCATGGAGCTGTTGTGTCAGTGGTTAGAGTGCCTTCTTCTGGGTCCCTTATGAGAACCTGCCTGAATCTTCTTGAGAATGTCACTCTTTTCTACTAAATCCTCCACTGTGAATTTTGTTGAGGTTCTTCATCTCTTCCCTCTTTGCAGTTTTTCAGTACTCATCCCTCTGTGTGTAAATAAGAGAGATGAATTTATCAGTACAACCGCATGTCCTCAGCCACCTCCAGAAGGCGCACACGCGACAGTGGCGCGTGGTGGTAGAAGTGGTGGTTCTGCCTTGTAGGTGTACCCAGGTAAGTGCTGCCTCTGACGGCAGGGCATGCCCTGGCCAAGCTCCTCCTTGCCCTGGGCACCCCGCTCAGGCTGTGGAAGACCATCTCAGATGCAGCCAGCCATGGGTTAAAGTGTAGGGCAGCGTCTTCACAGCAGGTTGACGTGAAACCTACCAGTCTTGTCAGGGACAACACCCCGAATTCTCAGCGTATTGCCCAGCTGGCTCTTCTCTGGCAGGGAGGGCTTGTGCAGGACACTGAAGCTTCCTGACATGACTGAGCCGGTGGGATAGCAGCAGTGATGGCCATGAGCCTGCTGGGGGACAGAGCTTGAACAGAGAAGGTAGCTTTCCTGGCTCCATGTTCTCCAAGATGTCAACCCCCACTTGATGGAAGATGGTGGTAGGCAGGCACTGACTGGACCTCTTGCTAAGAGCTTGTGGATTCTCTGTATCTGAAGCTGAACACTGCCATCCCACCTATCACCATCAGCCTCCCAGGCAGCCTCACACTCCTTTCCTTTGTTTCCCATTTGTGTTGACCCGGCACCACCACTTATATTCATCCTGAACTGAGCACTGTACATTTTTTGAACACACCACCTGAAGTCTGTGTCATGAACCTGTGTGAACATGTAGTTTCACAACAAATTCTGTTTTCTGCTCAGGGATTAGAAAACCAGAAATGCTGACTTCTCCCATGATCAACTCCTTTAAACCGCTGTAGACACCACTACTACTAACTACTTGACTTAGGTGATTTATGCCCTGACTGTATGTGTTAAAAACACTATACTATTAGTTTTTAAAAAGTTCTACTCTCGTTTTGCAGATGAAAAATATTAAAATTTGAGGGAGATATTCAGCGATTATGCCCAAATTACATGCTATTTTTCAGACATGGAAAGCTAAGACACTGTGGCAAAAAATGACCTACGTGAAAGATCTCTGTGAGTGAGATCCCAGTGGACAGAAGGGCCCATCAAAGAAGGAAGTTGCCTTTCTCTGAAGGGAGGAGAGAACTTCCACCTTGATTATGGCCCTGTCTAAATAATGTCAGAGTTTGTGGACTCAAGAGGCTTCCATAGTCTTAGCAGCTCATGACAGGAGCCTCGGGTGATCATTAATGTCATAAATAAGAGTGTCAATTGTTAAATCAACAACAGGACCATTTTGTACTTGCTCCCCATGTAGGACCTCTGTCCTTAATGAGTTGTACTATGAGAATTAACAGTAAAACTGGTCTTCAAACAGTACTTTATACTTTGTGTGTCTGTATGGGTGTCAACTGTTGAAACTTGACTTAGTATAGAGTTTATCTTCTGTATATAAAGATAATTGAAAATGAATCTTAATGAAGAATGGGATGGGAGAAGGAGTAGGAGTTGGGATGGGTTGGGGGTGGGAGGGCGGGTATAGGGGGAAGAACTGCTATAATCTAAAAGTTGTACCTGTGAAATTTGTATTTATTAAATAAAAGCTTTCTATAAAAAATTACATGCTACTATGAGGCAAAGATGAGAAACAAATTATATTGACACTGATATACAGAAATTCTTAATGACCATCTCCTCAGACCTTAGCTTTCATAGATTCTGCATTGTAAGTCAGCTTCATTATTATGTAAAATTGATATTCATATTTGCATTTAATATTGGCAGTCATTCAAAGTTTATGATTAGATTGGAACAGGCTTGAAACTGACTGCCACTTCAACATAAATGACTTGTCTCAAGATGAGGCAAAATATATACAAATGTTTCAGTTACCACAAATAGATCAAAGAGAAAATATGTTTTTGATCAGTGTAATATTGACTTAAATTTTTAAGAAACACAAGACATATATGATAGGGGCCAGGGTTGTGGTGTAGCAGGTTAAGTCATTGCCTTCAGTGTTGACATACAATATGGGCCCAAGTCAGAGTCCTAGCTGCTCCTCTTCTGATTCATCTCCCTGCCAATGTGCCTGGGAAAGCAGCAGAAAACGACCCAAGTGCTTGGGCCTCTGCACCCACATGGGAGATGTGGAAGAAACACTTGGCTCTTGGCTTCTATTTGGCCCAGCTTGGACTGTTGCAGCCATCTGGGGAGTGAACTGATGGATGGAAGACATTCTCTCTCTCTCTCTCTCTCTCTCTCTCTCTCTCTCTCCTCTCTCTCCAGCTCTTTCTATAACTCTGCCTTTCAAATAAAATAAATAAATAATTCTTTTAAAAAATAAGTATATGATGAAACAACCACCATCTGTCAAAATCCTAAGGCTAAAATGATATTCAGGACATGATATACCTTGTAGTTTTACTCCTTAGTGATTTAATCCCTATACCAACATATGCACATAAGTATACTTACTTTATAGATAGGATACAGAAACACAAGTTTATTCAGTAATGTGACCAAGGTCAAGAATTCAGAATACAAATAAGGTGACATCAAATGTACTTCATCATATCAGAAAGCCACAGTTTTTGTTAAAAAAAATAGTGTGAGGATCAAATTTCTTTCTTTTTATTTTTTAAGATTTATGTATTTATTTTGAAAGTCAGAGTTACAGAGAGAGGGAGAAATGGAGAGGGAAATATCTTCCACATGCTTGTTCATTCCCCAGATAGCAACAATGACCAGGGCTGGGCCAGGACAAAACCAGGAGTCAAGAGCTTAATCCAAGTATCTCATTTGTGTGGCCAGGGACCAAATGCTTCAGCCATCTTCCACTGCTTTTCGCAGGTTGTTAGCAGAGAGCTGGATCAGAAGTGGTGCAGCTGGTACACAAATCAACACTCATATGCAATGCCAGCATCCCAGGCTATGCCACAGTGCCAGCCCCCAGTTCCTTTTGTAACCTGTGAATTCCATGCCAGTGCATTCCATCTTTTGCAGTTGAAGTTCTAATTGTAGGTTTAAGGATGTACAACAATCAGGATCCATTTCACCTGTGACTGATCTCTAAGGAAATGAGGTAACAGAAATTGGAGCACAGGCATTTTTTGTGGCAGATCTTGGGAGGTTATTAACCCCCTGGCATAATCCACACCGGGGGCACCAGTGTTGCATTCTGATATCACATGAAACAAAGGCTCTCCTGAATTACCGAAACCCATAACTAAAAGCACATACATTCTCTTCTTTCCAGTGACATCACCTCCCAAATCTAGGCCTAACCTTGGACAGAAGTGGGGCCAAAGTGGAGGTGAAGGGTGCAGCAATGGGCTATGGCTATTGGATCCATGAAGGATCCGATCTAAAAAATCCCAATGTCCATGAGTAGATTATGACCTCCATAGTATGTGTCACACAAAGGCCATTCAACTTTAAAAGATTGAAAAGTTCTAGAATGAATTAACAAGAGCCTGTTTACTGTTTCTGCTTCCAGTTTGAAGAGAAATTCATAAAAACTAAAGAAGACTTGCAAAGGATGAGAAATGGTAAGGACAATCATCTAAATGCATATGATGAGGATATCTTGATGAAGTCATGCAAGATCTATGTATCCATAATGTCATATTTGGGGATGGAGGAGAGACAGAGGGAGAGACAAAGAGACAGGTTCTGGTTATGGTGTGAAGGATGGAGCCCTGAGACAGTATGGAAACTCTCTAAGGAGAAAAAGAGCTAGATTTCCCTTAGTATTAAATAAGTGATGTCCTCCATGCCCTAGGACTCTCCCCTCCTTGTTTTCTCCTGCTTTCTGCATAACAAATGAGGTGCAAACAACTTGGGATCCCACACTGCCATCAGTATTCAAGGACATACAAGTCACACATTGGATGAAAAGAGGAGAAATAAGTCCTACTGTATCTTGAGTTTCTTTCAATTGTGCATGTGATAAAGTAATGTCCATGAAATATATTAGGCTTGATTAAAAAGTAGTGCTGAATTAGTTGGAAGTTCAGGTCAGAGTGTGAAGAGGGAAAGAGGAAGCACCAGCTGCCTTGGGGGGTCAAGAACACAGACCCACTTTGCACACACTGTCCAGTGGTGTTATTCAAAGAACACACAGGGATCCCACATAGAAAACTCTCTCAGAGCTGGCCTTGATGCCATGAATACCATGAAACTTTGAGAATTTCCTGTGATAAATCATGTTCTGAATGGCTCCCATTTGCAGTATCTCCAAACCCCACCTAACATCTCTATGAAGATCAAGTAAACATCAAAAAGACAGAGAGCAACAATGTATCTAGATGGTAAATAAAAACATCAGTTAACATAACAGAATAGGCTAAAAGGAGTATTGATGAGAGAAAAAAGAACTTTAGGAAGATAAAGATAAAAGGTTATTTTACTTGAAAGGGAACAAGGTAATCCTTAGGTTTTCAGTTATGAATTATTATTTTCTTCCTGAAAGACTGGGACTTACAGACATTTTATTTTATTTTTTCTTTTCTTCCCTCAAAAGATCCGAGTTTTATATACCAGCAAGTGCCCATGGTTGAGATTGATGGGATGAAACTGGTGCAGACCAGAGCCATTCTCAACTACATTGCAGACAAGCACAACCTCTATGGGAAAGACATAAAGGAGAGAGCCCTGTATGGTATATTTTATGTTCTCACATCAGCAAATGACACAGGGAAAATGTGGGGCTGGCTTGAGTGAGTAGGACCGTGGCAGGGAGATCAGGACCAGCAGCAGTGGGGCTTGGGCATGCACTGAGGTCCCCTGTAGCAGGGTTCTGTGAGCACTGGGGGTATTTATGGGATGCATTCAGGTGTCTGTGATCATAGAAGGGAATGCAGTTCATGGACAGAGCCCAGAGACAGAGGTTTCCAGACAGTGCATGACCATGAAGTGAAGAGGATGGAGGAAACATGATTCCAGATGCACAGACTTGCAGAGGTGGAGAATTTGTGAGAAGGGACCAATTGTCTGAGCATCTAGAGTGTAGGCCTGGGAAGGGAAGAATCCAAAGGAACTGATGTTCATTTTCCGGAAATTACCAGAGTGATCTTTATGAACTCATGATGCCATTTTATTCTCTGGATAAATTGGTAGAAAACAGTTACTAGAGGCTGGTGCCCAAGGCATGGAGGTACATGAAGTATTTCATACAGGACTGAGATAGTCAGTTTTTGAGTCAGCACTGCCAATGCTGGAGGAATCTCCTCTCTGCTGGGATGACACAGCTTGATTGCAAATAAATTCTAATGTAGAATTATTAGCAGTTCCTCAAAAAGTTAAACATAATGTCACCAGTGACACAGGAAGTCTAATACTAGGTTTGTACTCAAGAGATAGGAAATACCTCCTATCTAATACTGGGACAGAAATGTTCTTGGTAGCATTACTCTTAATATTCATGTGGTGGACATAAATCAAATGTCCATCAATAGATGAATGGATACACAGGAAGCAAAGGATGCTCTGTCCATATCATGGGATAGAATCTATCCTCCAGAAGGGATAATGGCCTGATGCATGTGACAGAACAGATGAAGCTCTAAAACTTTTTGCTGCATAAAAGAAACTAAACAGAAGAAAGCTTCATGTGAATTGCATATGACTTCTGTTGTATGAAATGCCCACACATCCAGATTCATAAAGACAGAGCGTGAATTAGTAGGTTCCTGGGCCAGAGTGAGAGGAATTGGAGAGCAGTTTCCAAGACACATGGGATTTTTGGAGGAGATGATAAAAATGTTCTGAAATTAGAGGATGTTGATACCTGCTGATAAAGCCACTGAATAGTATACTATTAAGAGAGATCACTAGGTGAATATAATTTCATAAACCTATTATTTTATCCCCTTTGTGATTGTAACATTTCACTTACTAGTCCAGTTATTGAAGATCCAATGGCAAAATTAGCAGCATGTGTTGTCTCAAGTTATCTTGTAGTGTTCTACTATGTTTAAACAAATAATGCTTAAATATTCTTTGTATTCATAGGTGTAAGAAAATAGTATTGGTTTAGTTATAAGTATTAGTATAGTTAAAAGTTATTTAATCTTTCTAAAAATAAAGACCTATTTTAACTTGCTAAAATAGCTCTTTAAACACAAGAAAAGTCTCCTGTCAGATTCACTGATTGTAGCTGTGTAACGAATTGCATCAAATGAGGGGATAGTTTATGTGGGTCCTGGGACATGTAAACATGATTAGAGGTGGACACAGCATGTGCAGAGGCTATGGATCATATTTTAGGAGGAAAAAATTGTGTGGGGGTGGGTGGTCATTTGGTACAGCATTAAGGTGCTGCTAGGATTGCCCACATTCCGTATCAGAGTGCTGGGTTCAAGTTCCTACTCTGCTTCTGATTCTAGCTTCCCACCAAAGCATTCTAGGAAAGGCAACAGGTGATGATTCAAGTAGCTGGGGCCCTGCCAAACATGTGGCAGATTTGAACTGAATTCTAGGATGCTTGATTTGGTTTGATGGAACCCAGGACATTGCCAGACTTGTGTAGCGAAACAGTGGATGGAAGATTCTCTCTCTCTCATTATGAATGAATGAATGAATCAATAAATAAGTAATCGGGAGAACTTCTAATATTGGGCAAATATTAGACTGGGATGAGTAACACATGGGAGAAGGAGGGACATGTATTATGTGGGTGGGCTGGTGCAGTTTCCCGAGATGATGTTAAATGAGACTTTAGCCATTCTACATGTGTGTGCTGGACAAAGCACAGCAGATATTCAAACACTTTTTATAGCATCAGTGGTCACATACAAGGATCAACCACTTTCTGTCATAACTATGGCTCCGAACAGGTCACTGGCACTTTGAAACTGCATTTGGTCATGGGAATAACAAAATGAGATGTTTATATGCTCCTTAATGGTGTCAGAAGTAAATGCACATATATAAATGAAAACCATTAGCCTAATGACTGGCATATGAAAGGTTCCCACAGAAGATCATTTACCTTGGCACCACCTAACTTTTTAACTTCAAATTCTAACATGGGAAGCATTTGACAGTTTGGTGGTTTTTATCTCCAGGATTGATATGTACACAGAAGGCATGGCAGATTTGAATGAATTGGTTGCTTATTATCCATTTCTTCCATCTGGGGAACAAGAAGCGAGCCTTACTCAGATCAAAGAAAAAGCGAAAAATCGTTATTTTCCTGCCTTTGAAAAGGTAAGTGGAAACTGCTTCACACTTAAGGGCACGAAGAGTTTAGAGCTGTCTTAGTCCTGAGACTATGCCTTCACGTATAGTGGAAATTCCAGAGACGGAGTGGCTTCCACCACAGATGTTCACTTCTCCAGCTCTGGCGATGAGATATGCGAGGCAAGCCACTGGCAGATTCAGCATCTGATGAGGACATGCTCTTGGTTCTGGCTATGCCCTGACATGGTAGAGACGCCAAGGGAGCTCTCTGAAGTCCCTTTCATAAGGATATAATGCCATTCCCAAGGGCTTCTCCCTCAAAACCTAATCATCTTCCAACAGCAGCACTTTGGGGGTTAGAATCTCAATATATATTTTTATTGAGAGACAGACATTCAGTAGATCACAAAAAAAAAAAAAAAAAAACACAGAAACAGTGTACTGACTTTCCTGTGGCATTGCCCTTTACTGCTCAAGGAATTTTATAAAAATATATTTGAAAAACAATTACCTCAGAGCCGGCGCCGTGGCTCAATAGGCTAATCCTCCACCTTGCGGCGCCGGCACACCGGGTTCTAGTCCCGGTTGGGGCGCCGGATTCTGTCCCGGTTGCCCCTCTTCCAGGCCAGCTCTCTGCTATGGCCAGGGAGTGCAGTGGAGGATGGCCCAGGTGCTTGGGCCCTGCACCCCATGGGAGACCAGGAAAAGCACCTGGCTCCTGGCTCCTGCCAGGATCAGCGCGGTGCGCCGGCTGCAGCGGCGGCCATTGGAGGGTGAACCAGCGGCAAAGGAAGACCTTTCTCTCTCTGTCTCTCTCTCTCACTGTCCACTCTGCCTGTCAAAAAAAAAAAAAAAAAAAAAAAAAAAAAAAAAAAAAAAAAGAAAAACAATTACCTCAGTTAAACTTTGTCATTAAATTTTAATTTACTAGGATACAATCTAGACTGTTCAATCAGACAGAATTTCAAGGGCCTTTCTAGAACTTGATCTGTAAGAGGCTTTAAGTCATACTAGAGGTTGGAGTAGACCATGTAGAAACTGAACCTCTTGATTTAAGAGCAACATCAAAAACATCCTAGCACCATATGTGGGGAGACTGGAGAGCAGCTGCCTGTCAGAACATGGTAGTGTTTCAGGAGTGCAAGATACGAATGATGGCTGAGGGAGAGACAGATGGAGATGGATGAAACAATGTTAAGAAAAGAATAACTTAATAACCTGAAAGTGGTTCTCAGAGTTTTAGGAATGTTGTGGGAAAAATAAAGAAATTAAGTTATGTCATTTAATCAGTTCATCTGTATGCAGATATATAGTATCTATTTTAGTTAAGGTATCTCTGTGAAAGTAAAAGAATACATCAGGATCACAACTCCCAGAAATCTTGTTGAATTAAAAGGATGAACAAAACATATTTATAAGAGATTTATAAATAAAGGTAGTCCTTCATTCCCATCTTATGAAGCATGGTATCATTCTTTTTGTCATTCATTGAACAGAAGTTAATTCACATACAAAGGGATAAAGTACTTAAAATGAATCATACACTGTCCTCCCTAGTGAAACTGAAATTTTAGGGCATAATCACACCATGACAAGCTCTCCAATTGTCACAGTTTAGTACTTTACACTATGAAATCAAAGACACTCAGGATCATAAGTGAACAAAGTATTTTATGATGCAGCATTTGATATTGCTCTGTTTTTGCACCAAATAACTCTTCATACTTCTCTATGTATGCGAAGTCTATTAGAGCCTTTCTTTGCCAAACATTATCTGTCAGTAGTAATGCCTTGGCTATTTTTCCTTATTATTTATCATTTAAATATTCCTTGTATAGTTTCATAAACATCACATGTTAACACAGAATTTTATTATGAAATGTTTGATACATCATGGAAATTTGAAAGAATTGTTTAATGACCACATAGATGATCACTAATTAGATGGCAAAATTCACCTATTATGTTTGATTTTTCCATGTGCCTTAAACTTACCACTTTCTATCTATTGAAACACAGTATTCTTCATGCATTTCAAAGTTAGTGGCAGACATAAGTGCAGTTCACCTGTAGACAAATAAGCTGAAGATAAATAGCAGTGCAATTTAAGAGTCTGAGTCAATGTTGAACTGAAGTGATGAATTCACATTTGCCCAGGTATACTTCAGATTCCAGGGACATAGAGTAGGAGAAGAAGGACTTGTAGAATTTGAAGTAGTCTCTTCATGTGGGAAGACAACTGTGGTGAAGGGGGAGCCACTACCAAGGAGGACTGGAGAGGGAGCAGAGTGGAGAGGTGTGTCCTGAGATGCCAAAGCCACCCCCTTCAAGGCATGGGGCAGATGGGAACAGGAGGCAGCAGGAGCTAAGCCCTTGGCACATAGGGAAGGTGCAAGTCAAAGTGGGCCATGTGGATGCAGCAAGGATGTGGGGACCAAAGTGAAAGAAGACTCCAGGCTATCACCAGGTTGTGTTTAGAGCCAACTTCTCAACATCCCTCAAGAGACAAGGGCATTGGAGAAATTTTGGCATCTCTACACCCTCCACTGACTGGAGAAGCTGAGAGAGGAGAGTGCCCCAGTCTGACTGTGCCTATGATCATCATGTGATTCCTTGAATTCACCAGGTGTTGAAGAGCCACGGACAAGACTACCTTGTTGGCAACAAGCTGAGCAAGGCTGACATTCTCCTGGTTGAACTTATCTACAATGTGGAAGAACTTGACCCCAGCGCGATCACCAGCTTCCCTCTGCTGAAGGTGACCTACCTCCCAGCTCTTGGAGGGGAGAACTCACATTTCCTATTTTAGAATGTAATACTTATGCTGGAGTTGTTGTGAGCCCTAGTCTTTTCATTCATTCTCCCTCCTGGTCTCCAAAATGAACTTCAAGACCTTACTCCTGATGCAAGAAGAAATCTTGTTAAGAAGGAAATAATCACTGGATGATACTGTGGAATATTAGCCTTTTAAGACAGAGACCCAGGGCCCAGCACATCACTCCCCTGGCTCCTCTCCCCTGGTGCTCTCTGTCCCTGATTTCTCTGTGACTCCCTTCATCCAGGTGTGTCCTTGTCTGTCTACACCAAGTCTATAGAGCAGGTCTCTTTCCACACGATTTCTCTTTCTCTGTCTCCAGTTGACAGTGCTTGTGTTCCTGTCTATAAGACTCACTCCCCGTTCTCCTGTCCTACAACTTCCTCTCTCTGCCAGTGTGGAAATTGGTTGTTATTGGCTCCTGGTTATCTGTTAATATTTTATATCCCCAATTCCAGATCAATTTTCCCTGAATTTTTATTTGTCATGTTGGAGGCATCCATATGTTGATATATCACACATTGATATTAATTATATTCTAAAACAGATATGAAGATACAGAGTTAATGTGTAAGGAGGAATTTAGGGACAACTGGAATATAAAGTGTTAATGATGATTTGGGGGGCCAGTGCCGCAGCTCACTAGGCTAATCCTCCACCTGTTGCACCAGCACCCCGGGCTCTAGTGCCAGTTGGGGCTCCGGATTCTGTCCTGGTTACTCCTCTTCCAGTCCAGCTCTCTGCTGTGGCCCAGGAAGGCAGTGGAGGATGGCCCAGGTGCTTGGGCTCTGCACCCTCATGGGAGACCAGGAGGAAGCACCTGGCTCCTGGCTTCAGATCGGTGCAGTGCACTGGCCATAGCGGCCATTTGGGGGGTGAACCAATGGAAGGAAGACCTTTCTCTCTGTCTCTCTCTCTGTCTCACTCTGCCTGTCAAAAGAAAAATAGTGATTTGGGGAATATGCTATAGAGCTATATTTTCTTCCTTTTATCTTTATTCCCACTGAGATCTGTTTCCCAGCTTCTATACTGGTGCTTACAGAGGGGACTCAGTTGATCTTTGTCTAGGAGGGCTCAGATTTCCTGGACTGTGCTACTGATGGGATGGTCTTTGGTTCCTCTCTGAGGCTGTGATTTGTGTACTGCAGGCCCTCAAAAACAGAATCAGCAGCCTCCCCACTGTGAAGAAGTTTCTGCAGCCTGGAAGCCCGAGAAAGCCTTACACAGATAAGAAAAGTGTAGAAGAAATGAAGAAGACTTTTGCATGAATAAAGCTGATGTGGAAGATAAGCCCATGTGAACTAGTCTTCTGACGTTTTGCTCCAATGAAGTGTATCCCTATATAGTGAGCCTGGCTATTGTGAAGCCAATAAACTGATTCAAATAATATGGGTAAAAAAATAAATACCTCTGAGCAAAACTGATTAACATGCATTTCTTTTCATTGGGATCTAGTATGAAATCAGATTT
Organism: Oryctolagus cuniculus; assembly: GCF_051225735.1. Classification (NCBI taxonomy): domain Eukaryota; kingdom Metazoa; phylum Chordata; class Mammalia; order Lagomorpha; family Leporidae; genus Oryctolagus; species Oryctolagus cuniculus. Next base: position 116,930,361 of record NC_142871.1, read on the forward strand.
CCAAAGTCCTTGTGGACTCTTTCTTGGTATTAAATATTAAAGAAGAAAAATGTCAAGTGTTTATTTTACCATTTCCAAGTATTGTATGATAGCAGCTGTCATACAGTCTTTGAAAGATTCAAGTACAGAAATTCACTTTTGATCACTTCTCAGCCTTTTTGCTAAGATCAAGTGTAGAAATTTCACTTTTGAACGTCTCACATAAGTTCAGGATAATATTTATTATTCTGAGAAATGGCATAATGAAACCTCTTTTTTTCTTGAAGTGTGATTTTGTTTTTTATTATAAAAATGTTGTTCTTGGGGCCGGTGTTGTGACATAGTGGGTAAAGTTGTATGTGATTTCAGAGTCCCACGTGGGTGCTGGTTCATGTCCTGGCTGCTGACTGTCCATTCAGCTCTCTGCTAATGGCCTGAGGAAAGCACCAGATGATGGCCCAAATACTTGGAACCTTGACACCCACCTGGGAGACTTGGATGAACCTGTTGGCTCCTGGCTTTGGCCTGGCCCAGTCCTGGCTGTTGCAGCCATCTTGGGGGAGGGAGGTGAACCAATGGACAGAAGAGCTGTGTCTCTGTCCCTGTCTGTCTCTGTCTCCTCTCTCTTTCTCTGTAACTTTGACTTTCAAATAAATAACTATTTAAAATGTTTTTCTTATTAAATTTCAAAAAGCTATTGTGTCAACCATGGACTCTAGAGTGTTGTAGGAAGCAAAAAACCAAACAGAACTAAATTCTGGCCTCAGATGATCTTGCCGTCACTCACAGTCCTTGTTCACATGGCTTTTCCTCATGTGTCCCTTAATTACTGTGGGGCACAGACATAATTATTACTCTCAGTTCTCTCAGTGTCACTCAAACTTGGGCTTCCAAGATATAAATGCTATAGAAGAACTACATATAATGAATATAATGAATGTGGATGTAAACCCATTTTTCCCCTGGCTTGTATCCAGAGTGGAGTGCAGGGATAGGAGCTATTTCTCACTTCACCAACAAACTAGACCCCACATTGTGCCTTCCCCAGAAAATAAGGATTTTGGTCCATGGAGTTCTTCTTCTCTACAGTGAGATTCCTCACAGTGGGAAAAGGGGTGAGGGAGCAGACAGGCACACAGGATGCCTTGATGAACATAGATGCAAAAATCCTCAATAAAATTATATCCAAGAGAATCCAACAACACATCAGAAAGATCATCCACCCAGACCAAGTTGGATTTATCCCTGGTATGCAGGGATGTTTCACCATTCACAAATCTATCAGTGTGATACACCACATTAACAAACTGCTGAACAAAAACCACATGATTATCTCAAAAGATGAAGTGAAAGCATTTAATAAAATACAACATCCTTTCATGATGAAAAATCTAAGCAAATTGGGTCTAGAAGGAACATTCCTCAACGCAATCAAGGGAATTCATGACAAACCCATGGGCAGCATCTTATTGAATGGGAAAAAGGTGGAAGCATTCCCACTGAGATCTGGAACCAGACAAAGATGCCCACTCTCACAAATACTATTTAATATAATCCTGGAAGTTTTCGTCAGAGCCATCAGGCAAGAAAAATCAAAGGGATACAAATAGGGAAGGAAGAATTCAAACTATCTCAATTTTCTGATGACATGATTCTATATATAGGGAACGCAAAAGACTCCACAAAGAGACTGTTGGAACTCATAAGAGTTTGGTAAAGTAGCTGGATATAAAATCAACACACAAAAATCAATAGCCATTGTATACACAATGCCAAAGCTGAGAAAGACTTTCTAAGATCAATCCCATTCACAATAGCTACAAAAAATTAAATATCTTGGAATAAACTTAACCAAGGATGTCAAAGATCTCTATGATGAAAATTACAAAACATTAAAGAAAGAAATAGGACATCAAAAGTGGAAAAATCTTCCATGTTTATGGATTGGAAGAATCAACATCTTCAAAATGTCCATACAACCAAAAGAAATTTATAGATTTAATGTGATCCCAATCATAATGCCAACAATGTTCTTCTCAGATACAGAAAACATGATGTTAAAATTCATATGGAAACAGAAGAGAACCCAAATAGCTAAATCAATCTTAAACAATAAAAACAAAGCTGAAGGTATTACAATATCAGACATCAAGACATACTACCAGACAATTAAAATCAAGATAGCCTGGTACTGGCACAAAAACAGATGTGTAGACCAATGGAACAGAATAGAATCTCAAGAAATTAATCCACACATCTCCAAGCAACTTATCTTTGACAAAGTAGCAAAAATCAACCCCTGGTGCCAAAACAATCTCTTCAACAAATGGTGCTGGGAAAACTGGATCTTCACATGCAGAAGGATGAAACATGACCCCTACCTTATACCTTACACAAAAATCCATTCAAAATGGATCAGAGACCTAAATCCACAATGTGATACCATCAAATTACCAGAAAGTATAGGGGAAACCCTACAAGACATTGATTTGGGAAAGACTTCTTGGAAAAGGCCCCAGAAGCACAGACAATCAAAACCAAATTTAAGAACATCAAACTGAGAAGCTTCTGCACTGCAAAAGAAACACTCAGCAAAGTGAATAGGCAACCTACAGAATGGGAGAAAATATTTGCCAACTATGAAACTGACAAAGGATTAGCTTCCAGAATCTATAAAGAGCTCAATAAACTAAACAACCACACAACAAACAATCAAGTCAAGAAATCGACAAAGGACTTGAACAGACATTTTTCAAGAGAGGAATTTCAAATGACCAATAGACACATGAAGAAATGCTCAAATTACTAGTCATCAGGGAAACACAAATAAAAACAACAATGATGTTTCACTTCACCCAGTTAGAATGGCCTTCATGCAGAAATCAACAAACAAAAAAAGCTGGTGAGGATATGGGGAGAAGGTTACCTTAATCCACAGTTGGTGAGATGTAAACTGGTACAGTCACTGTGGAGAAGACAACATGGAGATATCTCAGAAAGCTGAATATAGACCTACCATATGATACAGTCAACCCACTCCTGGGAATTTACCCAAAGGAAATGAAATCAGAATATAAAAGAGTGATCTGTACCCGCATGTTCATCTCAGCTAAATTTACATTAGCTAAGATATAGAATCAACCCAGATGTCTATCAACTGAGGACTGGATAAAGGAATTACAGTATATATACACTATGGAATATTATACAGCAGTAAAAAATGAAATCCTGTCATTTGCAACAAAATGGATGCAACTGGAAACCATTATACTTAGTGAAATAAGTTAGTCACAGAAAAACCAATATCATATACTCTCTGAGCTGTGGTAGCAAATAAAATACCTAAAATGTAATCTATAGAAGTGACACTGTCACTTTGAGATGTGTTGATTTTGAACAGCCCTTGCCTTGACTGTCAAGGAACAATTTTTTTTGTCTGTTTTGTTTTGCTTTTTTCTTCATACTAATTGGTGAACTCTACTTATTGTATGGTTAATTTAAGAGTATAAAAATTAACTGAGGGGGCCAGCACTGTGGTGCAGCAGGTTAATGCCCTGGTCTGAAGTGCCGGTATCCCATATGGGTGCCAGTTCAAGACCTGGATGCTCCAATTCCGATCTAGCTCTCTGCTATGGCCTGGAAAAGCAGTAGAATATGGCCCAAGTCCTTGGGCCCCTGCACCCATGTGGGAGACCCGGGAGAAGCTCCTGGCTCCTGGCTTCAGATCGGCACAGCTCCAGCTGTTGCAGCCAATTGCGGAGTGAACCAGCAGATGGAAGACTTCTCTCTCTCTCTCTCTCTCTTTCTCTCTCTGCCTCTCCTCTCTCTGTGTAACTCTGACTTTCCAATAAATAAATAAATAAATAGATCTTTAAAAAATTAACTGAATAATTGATCTCTGTAAATTATGGGAAAGGAAGAGGAGGAGGAATAAAGGTGGGTGTATGGGTGGGAGTGATGTGGGGCATAAGAATCATCATGTTCCCAAATCTGTGTATGTTAAATGCATGAACTTGTATTCCTTAAACAAAATAAAATAATGAAGAAAAAGAATCCACACATTGAGCTGAGGACAATATGGATACCAAAGCTGAGTCAGCCACATGTAGTCTCGTATTAATGGCTCAATGCTAAGAGCTGACTAGTGTCTCACAGCAGACACAAAAGTGGGTGGCCAAGGGCTTGAATTTTCCTTTCACATGTTCCCATATACCATTCCTATGGCTTATCTTCAACCTTAATATTTCCAGACTCCAGCTGATCTCCAACAATTACCAAGACAAGGAGTAAGGGTAGCCATATTTGCATTTCAAAAGCCTGTCCAAGACTCCAAGAACAGAGAAAGATACTTTAAAAGGACCAAGCAATTTCTCTAAAACCTGAGAGAAATGTCACCAAGTAGGCAGTTGGGCTTCATTCACCCACTACTGTTTTGGGGGTTATTCTTATTCCAAGTCTTTCTTTTTAAAAAAAGATTCTTTTTTTTATTTGTTTGAAAGAGAGGGAGAGAGGGAGGGAGAGAGAGAGAGAGAGAGAGAGAGAGAGAGAGAGAGAGAGATCTTCTGCCCTCTTGTTCATTCCTCAAATGGCTGCAATGGCTAAGGCTGTGCCAAGTTGAAGTCAGGAGCCTGGAGCTTCTTTCAGCTCTCCCTTGTGGATTCATTGGCCCAAACACTTGGGCTATCTTTCTCTGCTTTCCTAAGCACATAAGCAGGGAACTGGATTGGAAGTTGAACAGCCAGGTCTCCAACTGGTGCCCATATGGGATGCCAGCATGGCAAGTGGAGGCTTAACCCACTACACCAAAATACCAGTCCCCCAGTTATTTGAAACTCCTGGCTGCTGGTTCACCAATTATGATGTGGGCAACAAACATATCAATTGCCAACCTAGGTTCTTCTCTCCCACAGAGATAAAAATGCTAAGTGGAGACTAGCAATGTGTGCAAAAGAACAGGGTTTATTTTCCAGTAAGGGACTATGTATCCACAAGAAAGTGTGGACTGCCTCACAAAGAGAAATAACCATCATTTGCCAGAGCATGGCTTGTGAAAGACAGAAAATGAGACCGATACTTCACAGCATGGTCTGTGGTGAATTAAGTCCTCTTTGGTGCTCTCCAGCTCTTTAATGAGGTAGGAGGTGGTAGCCCAATTGGATATACTAAGTGAAGTGTAGTCTTGGCAATCTCCCTGGTTCCAGGTGTGACAGGTGCATCCTGGGAAGGTGGGTGTGTGTCAATCCAACAGATAAAGTAATAGGTTTACATTGCAGGGGCACAAGGATTCCAGGTCATCTAAACTTTAACTAATTGCCTGGTTACATATCACTAGGAGTTCAAAGTCTATGGAGGAAACGAATATGAATTACAAGAAGGCAAACAATGATAGGAGACATAATTGAGAGAATAGAAGATGTAGATAAAGAAGTTGAGTCAGAACAAATAGCACATGCAAATGTCATAGCTTAGCCAGGCTAATGTAAGTCAGGAGGACAAACCATGTAAGTATTAGTATTAGATTTAACAGAAAAAAATAGAAGGTAAATGTGAATTTGAAATAACCAATCAATAGTTTCAGCATAACCATTTACCATGCATGTTAGGAACATAGTTATACTAAAGTTACTTATTATTTGGTTAAAATTCACCTGTAACAAACTGTCCATGATTTTATTTTACAGACCAGTATTTCCATCATGTGACCATATCCTCTAATCTGACTATCCATTCCCAGCTAAGCTCAGTTTTCATCGTAGTCCTGTATTCATCTCATGAGATTGGGCAAAGTTTCTTCAAAAAGCCATTGCTCTTTAACTGGCAAAAGCAGTGAAATCTATCTGAAATTTTTATTTAAGTTTTTATTGCCAGCCTTTAAAGGAAACATACTAATCACTTTTATCCTGATAGAGCATGACTTAGCACTTTCTTTTAGTTAAGTGAGGAATTCTGTGGCCCCTGAACTCTATGGGAGTGGCTTTAATCTAAATGGACCTGCTGATTTCAGGGGATACGAGTTTTTGAAATGAATAGATAGCCCATCAGCACATCAGGACCTGGTATTGAGTTTTTGGGTCAAGAAGGAAACATCCTTCATAAGGCGAGTAGTGATCTTTTTGATATTCCTACATTTCCTAACATTTTCCTCTCTAGATACCTAGAAAAATACTTTAAAATTATGTCCTTAGTACAAAAAAAATTCATCTGATACTCACTTTGTACCTTCTTGCTTTGGTTAGCTATATTTCAAGCATTGGTTTGTCCTTTTGTGTTGAATATATCTTTAAAGAAATCTAAAAATAAAAAATGCATAAAAATAGAGCATGAGGTAGGGGCAGTATGAGATCATGAACATCATGTGGAGAGAAAGAGATGGCAGTTTTTTAGATAACCAAGAATATGACTTGAGCAAGAGGGATTGGAATTTGTTCTAAAATTGCTTTCTCTATAGCAGTACTCAACAAACGACTGTGAATTGTGTTACTGTCATACCACCTAATCTGGGATGACTCAAAGTTAAAATGAATTCTAATAGGAACAAATTACTGTGAACATTGGAGAAATAGATTCTAATTCAGCCCTAGCCACTGATTAGTTAGATGGCAAGCCTCATTCTCTCTCTGAGGTTCAAACAACTCAAAGCAAACCTAGAGAATGGCTAAGGCAGGGTGTCTCAAGCTTGGTATTACCATATTTTTCTGATTGGTTAATTCTTTGTGTGGGGGGGCTGTCCATATTAGGAAGGTTAGAGGCTTTCCTTACTACCACATTTATGTACATCATAAGGAAAGAAGTTGTAACTTATCTGTAAGTCTGCCTTCTCTCTGCTAAGAAATGATGCAATTGGAACCATCCTGGCAATATAATTTCTATATTACTATTACAATTATCAAATACTACATATCTTTCAAAATATGCTCATTTTCGAATTGAGATAAATACAGTTCTACTAGTCCTCACTTTTCAGTTTTTTGGATAGTAAAAGTAAAGCAATAAACTCTTTTGTTATGGTTTTCCCTTCAGTTAAGTTTCAAAAGAGTTCATAATACAGATGAACTCTTGAATTTGATGTTCCTGTTTCCCCTCCCCTTCCAATATTAAATGGGGGAATGGGAAAGCATAAATCAGGTGTGCAGAGGGAAGCCCAGAGTATGGGTAAGGTTCCACATGGAATGGAGAACTTATAGCCCTGAAATCAGAAGGAAGAGATCCCCCTCACCCAGCAACACATGGAGTTTGCTTGGGCAGCTGATTTCTCTCTGGCCCTCAGGACTCCTCTGTAAGGAGGACATCAGGAGTCGTTTTTTAGGGTTGCTTGGAGGGGAGCCTCCATCCCTGACTGCTGACTGTGAAGGAGGAATGCAGGGGACAGTCTCACAGAAAATCATGGAGCCTCCTTTCTTCTCATTCTTTGCTGACCCTGCAGGGCTTTGTGGTGACCTTTGCCTCACTCTTTGCCAGGTCTTTGTAATCTCATATTTGGAAAGGGGAGAAAGTTACTTATCTGGAGGAGCATTATGATACATGTTATGTAAGATCAAATTCCATTTTCCTTTGTAACTTGATTCTCAATCAACAGCTAGGGGAGTTTAGTGTGAGGATAAGAATCTTAACTCTGTGAACTCTTGACGCTCACAATTACACACCCACACACTACTTTGAGCTTCACTCACCCTTTCATTTGCTGGTCTATTTCATCTCCATTCCCCTAATAGGAAAGCACAGTATACATCATCTCCATTGTAAGATGGATTATTTATGTGAGTATGTTTCTAGGATACTTTAACTTTTTGAAAGTTAGATTATTGTGCTCAACACTAAAAGAGGATCTTTAAACTTTGTTATTTGAATAGAAGACACACACAAATACACATGGGGAGAGAGAGAGAGAGAGAGATCTTTTTACCTGCTGGTTCACTCCCAGATGTGAAGCTGAAGCTGGCCCAGGTAGCATCCTGGAACTCCATGCATATTTCACATGTGGGTGACTGGCAGGGGTCTAAGTACTTGAATCATTTTCTGCTGCCTCCCAGTATATATTAGCTGGAAAATGGATCAGAAGTAGAGTAGCCAGGACTTGAACCAGCACTCCAATATGGGATGCAGGCATCCCAAGTAGACACTTAATACCCTGCACAACAATGCCCACCCAACTCAGGTGAGTTTTGTTGGATAAAATAAAGACACATCTGTGAGACTGTGTGACGTTGACTGACATTAATCAATATTAGACCCAGTTCTTATGCTGTGAAGTCAGTTCAGCATCATCTCTTTCTTAGATTACAAAACAGCAGGGGTTGAACATAGAATTCCAAAAGAAGAAAGGAACTAACATGCCCTGTTAGTGGAAAGATTTTGAATTTTTGAGCTGCAGTTAAGTGAGTCCAGGGCATAATGTCTGCTTTTGATCATATACAGCCTCACAACTACAGAACTGAAGAGTTACATTGGACCTTCTGGGTCCTAGTTAGTAGCAGACTCTGGTTCCAAGGCCTTCACCATCTGGGTTTCAGTACTGCCTCCTTTTTAGTTCTAGTTTGGATTCTCATGTCATCTCAGATAGAGTGTGACTGTCTGTATTGCATATGACCTCTCTGACACTCAGTTTCATTAACTGAACAGATAGTAATAATATTTACCGATAATAGTAATAATAGTTACAGATTAGTAATAGTTACAGATAGTAATAATAGTTACAGATAACAGTTACAGATAATAGTAATAATAGTTACAGATTAACTGAACAGATAGTAGCAACAGCTGGTTATGAGGATTAAACACATAATGCATCAAAAAGATCTGGGATTGGAGCAGGGTCATTAGGAGATTTGAAATCAATCTCAGTTTTCTAGTTCCTCCTCTCACTAACTCCCATGTGGCACTATTACCACAGATCTCATGTATTAGCCTGCCAAGAACAGTCCCATTGTAGCCAATGGGAACCTGGAACTGATCTGGTCCATGTGAGGGTCAATGTTAATAGGTAACATGTGAACCAAGGAAGATCTTCCAGGAGCTTCTCCCATCCTGGCATGAAGAAAGCAGTCACTGTGACAAGAGTTTGGAGTAATGGGGATCCCCTGGTCCTTTACCACTACCACTACCATTTCTATCTTCATGCTGATGCTCACTGTCAGCAGGTGACAGTGCACTTAGTTGGGTCCTGCAACACTCCTGGGAGAACAAGACTAAATTCTGGCTTTGGCCTAGCCCATACCCGGATGTTGTAGACATTTGAAGAATGAAATGGCAAATGGAAGGTGTGTGTGTGTGTGTGTGTTTCTTTGCATGTTTATCTTTTAAATAAACAAAATTTTAAAAATGAAAAAGAGAGGGCAGATACTTCTTTAGCACTATAGTTTTATTTAGTCATGCATCATAAAATATATTTTTATTCCATGGTTTCATTTATTTATGTTAGGGAGAACAGGAGACTACTATCATGGCCGGGAAGCCCAAGCTTCATTACTTGGATGCACGGGGCAGGATGGAGTCCATTCGGTAGCTTCTGGCTGCAGCTGGAGTAGAGGTAGGTTTTGCATCTTCTGTTAAACCTAAAATTGACTGTGTCAGATATGTTCAACACATAAACTAGGAGATATTTCTTACTGAATCACTTGAAAAAATTGGTGCTTTAAATATAAATTGCCAATTACAAAGAAAGATTAATAGCTTTGATCCAATAAATGTTACTATTTCCTCTCATCAAAGAACATATTCACTAAAATAAATTTAAAATACTACTCTTAATTGTAGATTTTCATTTTAAAAACTATAAAAACAATTTATGACATTTATTCGATAATTATAAATAACATTGATGGGCTATTTGTTGCCATTAGAGAACTATTCATGTTCAGGGTGTGATAATGTTAAATAGTCCTTACAGTTTAGAGAAACACATTGAATATTTAAGGATAAAATATATTCATGCATCTCTTAGCAACAGAGATAGATTTGAGAAATGTGTCATTAGGTGATTCCATTAGGGGAACATCATAGTGTGTACGCACACAAAGTTAGATGGCACAGCTACTACACAGCTAAGTTATAGGTAGAGTCTATTGCCCCTATGCTGCAAGGCTGTACAGGATGCTACTGTACTGAATTGCTCAGGAAATTGGGACATTATGGTAAGTACTTATGTGTCTAAACATATCTAAACATAGAAAAAGCTACAGTAAAAATATGGTATAAAAGACTCAAGAAAAAGTACACCTGTATAGGACATAAGCATGAGTGGAACTTCCAGAATGGAATTTGCTCTGGGTGAGTAAGTGGTGAGTGGTGAGCGAGTGTGAAGGCTGAGACCCTGCTGTACACTGCTGTAGACTTATCAATACTTGAGTCTGGGCTACACTCAATTCATAAAACATTTCTCCTTATTAATAAGTTAGCTATAGCTTACTGTCACTTTTTTTTACTTAGCAAACTATTTGTTAACTTTTCCATCCTTTTTTTAAATTGAATTTAGTTTAAAATACAAACACGTTAAGAGCTAAACAACAGATTTTCTTTCTTTGTATCTTTCTATACCTTTTTCAAATGTAAAATTTTTTATTTTCATTCTTTTACTTTTAAAACTTCTTTGATAAAATCTAAGATACAACACACGTTAGCCTAGGCCTACCCAGGGTCAGGGTCAGGGTCACCAATATCACTGCCTTCCACCTCCACATCTGTTCCACTGGAAGAGCTCCAGGAATAGTAGCACTCATGAAGCTGTTGCCTTTATGGTTACATTGCCTTTCTCAGTATATATCTTGAAGTACCTGCCTGAGGCTCTTCTTGATCTGCATCACTGTTTTCTAAGACATGTTCTTTGTGATTTGCTTGTTTCCTTTCAGTTTTCATCATAGATTTACTTAAACCAATAGTGCTCCACAATCTTCATACTAACAAAAATATTTTGGCATTTGGTTTAAAAAAATAGTGATTCATTTGAAGGACAGAGCAACAGAGAGAGAGGAAGAAACAGAAACACCTGCCATTCCCTGGTTCACACAAGCCTAAGGTAGTTCAAAAGACAATAGCCTAGGATCCCATCCAGGTCTCCCACGTGGGTGGCAGGGGCCCAGGCACTTGGGACATCACCCACTGGCTTTCCAGGCATGCTTTCAGAAGTTAGATCAGAAGTGCAGCAGCCCAGATGCAAACTGATGCTCCATACGGAATGCTGGAGTCCCAGGCAGTGGCACAAAAAGCTGCACCACCCCAGCAGCCCAGTGTCCATGTTTCAAACCCCTTAAGGAATTTGTTGTGATTTTCACAGATTTACACTAAATCCTCCATTCTGAATTTGTTTTGAGGGTGGTTCATCTTTTTCCTCTTTGCAGGTTTTCTTTCCTCATACCTCTTGAATCAGCCATGTTTTCACTAAGATTTAGGAATTTTTTTAGCCCCATTATAATATTAGGGGTAAAACATTGTATGAGCAAACTCTAAAAAGTACATGGAAAAGTGAAATGAAATGATAATTGATTTTGATGCAAAGTTTTGAAATTCAAAAAGATTTTTAAATATGAATATACATTTTCCATTAACTTTTTGATGATCCTTCTTTTGTGTAGTTTGTGGTTTATGAAAGGGTCATTTTGATGTGCATGACTGAATAGAATATCTAGGGTGCCCTTCAAGTTATTATGAAGGAAAGACTGGTTTGCAGAAAGATGAAAGGACATTGGTTTGGTGATAATTGTTGAAGCTAGGTGAGGGGTACAAGGAGCAATATTACACTTTCCTGTCTGTACATGTTAGAAACTTCTAAAAGGTATATTAGGCAATGCATGTCATTAAAGCTAACATAAAACAATGAATAGGAGGTGGGAGGGAATGGATTATAACAAACTATCCATTCATTCTGTAATCATTTTCTTGAGCACCTAGTTAGTGCTGGGTTTTGTGCTAGATCCACAAGGAAGAAGATAGGCAGGATCCCTGTTCCTACCCTGGCTGTACATCTATGAGGATGGAGACAAGTAAATCTGTGACTCAAATGAGAAATGGGAATATCTAGAAACCCACAAATTAAAAGACCATTTTTGGGGTCAGCATTGTGGCTTAGCAGGTTAAGCCATGGTCTCCAGCATCAGCCTCCCATATGGGACCCAGTTGGAGTCCTGGCTGCTCCACTCCTGATCCTGCTCCTTGTTAATGCACCTGGGAAAGCATCAATGGATGGCCAAAGTGACTGGGCCCCTGCACCCATGTGGGAGACCTTGATGAAGCTCCTGGCTCCTGACTTCATCCTGGTTCAGCCCAGGCTGCTACGGCCATTGGGGGAGTGAACCAGCAGATGGAAGATCTCTCACTCTCGCTCTTGCCTCTAATTCTGGCTTTCAAATAAATAAATACAACAAATCTAAAAAACGGAAAAAGAAAAAGAAAAAAAGACCATTCTTCCATGTTTGAACAGGAAATGCTGGCAAGTGTCTGAGTGACTTTGCTGAGTGCTGCCCTCTAGTGGTGCTAATAAGAAAAAACTGCCTAGTGCAGATGAGGGGAACCTCAGCTGTGACAACCATTCATGGATAATCTCTGGAGCTCTTGTACCTCAGATGGGAGTAGAAAAGAAGGCTTTCATGTGAGGCGATCTTTTAAAATGTGTATTTGTTTATTTTCATCCATTTGAAAGGCAGAACGAGAGAAAGAGAGAGAAAGAGAAATCCTTCATCAGCTGGTTCATTCCCCAAATGCCCACCACAGCCAGAGCCTGGATGGAGTTCATGTTGCATGAGACTTCAGCCTCATCATTTCTCAATTTTATGAAGAAACAACACATAAATTATCATAAACACTGCAGTTCCATTCCGGGTTGCTTTATCTCTGTATAAATATATAGTGAAGTTTCACCATCATCCATAACTCAGCTTTGTGGTCAAGGATAGGTTCAGAGCTTCTGGGCAGAATGAGCTCAGCACAGGAGGGTGAAGGCGGGTAATGCTCGTGGCCCAAATCTTCTTCATCTCTTCATGATGCCCAGGCTAACAGGCAGAGGCTGACTGGAACTGTGCTCGGAGCTTGTGGCTTCTCTGTGCTCCACCGCCGATTCCTACAAACCCACCCATCACTTTATCCTCATGAGCAACCTCTCTCCAACTCCACTCCTGCAATGACCACCCACCACCAATCACACTTGCCCTAAAACTGGATGTGGTAAATTTTTGAACATGCTATATTAAATCTCTGTATCATGATACTGTGCAATCCTGTGATTTCACAGCAAAATCTGTCATTCAAGATGTTATAAACCCAGAAATTCTTGATTTTTTTCTCCTAAAGAACTCCTTTAAACCATTTCAAACACCAATATTATTAACCACTTGAGTTAGGTGGATTATGCCCTGCACTGTAAATGTTAAATACACCAAAATATTCTTCTTAAAATGTTCTACTTCCATTTTGTAGATGAATAAATTAAAGCTTAGAGACATAAAGTAATTATGTCCAAATTACATGCTACTATAAACCAGAGACAAGATGAGAATTGAATCATATTGACATTGAAATACAGAACATCTTTTTTTTTTTTTCTTTTGACAGGCAGAGTGGACAGTGAGAGAGAGAGAGAAAGGTCTTCCTTTACCATTGGTTCACCCTTCAATGGCCGCTGCGGCCAGAGCACTGTGCTGATCCAAAGCCAGGAGACAGGTGCTTCTCCTGGTCTCCCATGCGGGTGCAGGGCCCAAGGACCTGGGCCATCCTCCACTGCACTGGAAGAGGAGCAACTGGGACAGAATCCGGCGCCCCAACCAGGACTAGAACCTGGTGTGCTGGCACCGCAGGCGGAGGATTAGCCTAGTGAGCTGCGGCACCGGCTGAAATACAGAACATCTTAATAAGTGTCTCCTTATTTTAGGCTTCATAGATTCTGTATCTTAAGTAAACCACATTAGTATTATTAAATAAAAATTTATTTTCATAATAGTATTAACTACTAGGAATCATTCAAAAATTTTTATCAGATTGGAACAGCCTTGAAACTGAATGACACTAATCCTAAATGACTTGTCACAGGATGAGGAGTAATTTACACCAATATTTAAATTACTGGAGGGGCCAGTGCTGTGGTGTAGTGGGTAAAGTCGCAGCCTGCAGTGCTAGCTTTCTATATGGGTGTGGTTCGTGTCCCGGCTGCTCCACTTCCAATCCAGCTTTCTGCTATGGCCTGGGAAAGCAGTGGAAGATGGCCTAAGTCCTTGGGCCCCTGCACCCCTGTGGGGAGACCCGGAGGAAGCACCTGGCTCCCGGCTTCGGATTGGTGCAGCTCTAGCCATTGTGGCCAATTGGGGAGTGAACCAGCAAATGGAAGACCTCTCTCACTCTCTCTCTCTGGCTTTACCTCTCTGTAACTCTGACTTTCAAATAAATAAATCTTTAAAAAATTACTGGAGCTAGACCATGCAGAATGTACGTTTTTATTACTATAATACTGACTTAAATCTTTAAAAAAACACAAACGAGATATGATAAATCAATCACCATTGGTCAAAATCTTATGGCTAACTGATACTTATTGAACATTTAATACACTCCTACCTTTTATTATTTAGTGATTTAATCCCTATAACAAGCTATAGTATCTTTACATAAGTATACTCACTTTATAGATAGAATACCAAAACACAGATTATTTAGTAATGTGACAGAGGTCACGATTTCAGTACATGAATACAGTAATATTAAGCCAATTTATCATATTAAAAATCAAAAATCTTTACTATAAAAAATGAATGTGAGGTTTCCAGTTCCTTCTTTAACCTGGAAATTCCATGCTAGAGTGTCCCATATTTTGCAATTGAAGAAGTTTCAGTTGGGAGGGTTAAAGGTATGTAGCAACTAGGATGCATTTCCTCCATATCTGTGCTCCTGGGAATGAGGTGACAGAAATTAGGGTGGAAGATTTTTGTGTCAGGGGTTTCTGTGGTCATTGCCCCATGGTGTATCCCATGCTGGCAGCACTCAAGGTTCTGTTTTTATCTCACATGAAAGCAAGGCTTTCCCAAGGTACTGAAACCCCATGACTAGAAACACATACTGTCCCTTCCTTCCAGTGACACCCACTCCCAAATCTAGGCTTTACCATGGACAGCAGTGAGGTCGGAGTGCAGCTGGTGCAGACCCGAGCCATTCTCAAAAACACTGCAGACAAGCACAACCTCTATGGGAAAGACATAAAGGAGAGAGCACTGCGCGGTATATTTTCTGTTCTCACATCAGCAAATGACACAAGGAAAATATGGGGCTGGCTTGAGTGAGCAGGACCGTGGTAGGGAGATCAGGACCAGCAGCAGTGGGGCTGTGGGCATGCACTGAGGTCCCCTGTAGCAGGGTTCTGTGAGCATTGGGGGTATTTATGGGATGCATTCAGGTGCCTGTGATCATAGAAGGGAATGCAGTTCATGGACAGAGCCCAGAGACAGAGGTTTCCAGACAGTGCATGACCATGAAGTGAAGAGGATGGAAGAAACACGATTCCAGATGCACAGACTTGCAGAGGTGGAGAGTTTGTGAGAAGGGACCAATTGAGCAACTAGAGTGTAGGCCTGGGAAGGGAAGAATCCAAAGGAGCTTATTTTTATTTTCTAGAAATTACCTGAGTGAGCTTCAAGAACCCATGATGTCAGTGTATTCTGTGGATGACTGGGTAGATAAAAATTAGCAGAGGCTGATAGTCCAAGGTTCTTGAAGTGTTTAATACAAAACTGAAGTAGTCAAACTGAGTCATTACCTCAAAGCTTTAGGAATCACTGGTACTGCTTGACTGAAATAAAATCTTTATGTACAACCATTGGCAGTTCCTCAAAAAATTAAGCATAGTATCACCAATGACACAGCAATTCTACTTCTAGGTTTATATTCAAGAAAATGAAAATATCTCCTATCTAATACTTGGATAGAAATGTTCTTGGTAGTAGTATTCATCCTATCCCAACAATGGCCATAAATCAAATGTCCATGGACAGATGAATGGATAAGTAAAGCACACAGTATGCTTTACCCATGCCACGGAATAGAGTTTGTCCACAAAAAAGGGATGAAGAGCTGATGGATATGAAAAAACATGTGGATTTTGAGGACTTTACACTGCGTAAAAGAAAACAAACAGAAAAATGCTCCGTGTGAGCCATGTATGACCTGTGTTGTAGGAAATGTCCACAAAATTGTGTAGCACTTAAAATGCCACTAGAGTTTCCCACATTCCATACCAGAGTGCCTGGGTTTGAGTTCAGACTTTGTTTTTGATTCCAGCTTCCTGATAAAGCACACTCCAGAGGGCACCATGAGATGACTATTAGTTGGGGCCCTGCCACACATGTGACTGACTCGAATTGAGTTCTGGGCTTCTGGATTTGGCATAACAGGACCCACGATGTTGACAAATTTGGGTAGTGAACCAGTGAATGGAAGATCTCTGCCTTTCAAATAAAAATAAATGAAATAATTGGGAGAATTTCTAATATTGGGCAAAAAAGTAGTCTGGGATAGTTCACATGTGGGAGAAGAAGGGACATGTATTAGGTGGCTGTGCAAGGGAAAGTCTTCTGAGATGACAACATATGACTCTTCAGTCATGCCATGTTTGTGCACAGGACACAGCACAGCAGAGCTCAAATCCTATATGTAACAACAATGTTTACATCACGCAGGGATCCACCACAAGCTCTCATTACCATGACTATTAACAAATCATAGACATCTTTGGAATTGCATTTGGTTGTGGGTATCAAAAATATTTGAGACACTTATCCTTAGTTTGTCTCAGAAATAAATATGGATATATAAGTAAAAATCATAGCATAATTAGTAGCATGTGAAAGGTCCCCACAGACAGTGAATTACTTTGGACCCTTTATATACCATTCTATTAAGTTTTTACTATAAACTCTAACATGGGATGCATTTGACAATTAGGTTGTTTTTGTCTACCAGGATTGATATGTATACGGAAGGCATAGCAGATTTGAATCAACTGGTTCTTCATTACCCATTCCTTCCACCTGGGGAACAAGAGGCAAGCCTTGCTCAGATAAAAGAAAAAGCAAGAAACCGCTATTTTTCTGCCTTTGAAAAGGTAGGTGGAAGCTGATTCACCTTTAAGGGCACTAGGGATTTAGAGTATGTATTGGTCCCAAGAATATGTCCTTGCAGTGTGGGTTGCTATAGTGAAAATGTTGTAGACTGAGTAGCTTCAATGCCAGACCTTTACACCTCTAGTTCTGAGGATGAGATGTGCAAGGTCAAAGCGCTGGCAGATTTGACATCTGGTGAGGGCCTGTTCTTGGCTCACAGATGGCTGACTTCTAGCTGTGCTCTACTGTGGTGGAGAGGCCAAGAGGGCTCTTTGGGGGCCCTTTCATAAGGTACTAATGCCATTCCTGAGGGCTCCACCCTCAAAACCTAGTCTCATTCCAAAGGCTATACCTACGAGCAGCATCACTTTGGTGGTTAGGATCTCAATATATGGTTTTACTCCGACTCAGGTATTTAGTAGATCATAAGAATGGCTTTCCTGGAGCACTGGCCTTCACTTCCAAAGAGCCTTCCTTAATATTAATTTAGCACACTGGGGCTTAAGGAATTGAATAAAAATATACTTGAAAAAGAATATCAGTTAAACTAAAGTTTCATCAGTAAAATTTAATTTACTAAAACCCACCTTAGAATTATCAATTAGAAAAAATTTCAAGGGCTTTCTAGAACCTGGCCAGTGGAAGTGACATTGCAGACAGAACTGTAAATTTCCTTTTGGAGTTGCCATTTGCCTTTACCTGGCCAGCTCTCCTCCCAGGCCAGGTAGGTAATGGAAGTCAACAGGGTGCCTTGCCGTCCCCAAGGAGGTTCTTACCTCCCTTAGGATGTAGGCTATATGAAGAGATAGATGAGTCTGAGCCTCATAATTTACAAGGCTTTAAAGCCCACCTGATTATTATCAAGCCCCTTCTGTCAGGTTCTATTTGCCTCTCAATCAGAAAACTTATTTGTAGTTAGACAGCACCTTTCTTAGCTCCTCTAATAACTCTGTCCTCTGTATCTAGCCCACTTGAGCCTCATTCCTTTGTAATCATAACCTATACTCTACCACCAATGGCTCTACTCCCAACGTGTGTGTACTGATGGTCCTCTTCCCCACTTAATGTTGTATGATTGTTCAGAATTTCTTTACAGACAAACCCCACTACCTGCAAAAGTTAGTGGCTTTCTCCCAGTCTTGGCTGGAATCAGCTTTAAGCTACATCCATCAAACTGGTCCCACAAGGGACCAGAGACCCCCTCCATTTCTTCTCTATAAAATCCTCTTATTACCTGGTTAATGCTACTCTTAGGATCATTGGTTACTACTCTCACCCTGTCTTCTATACTACAGTGTCTAAGTGTTTACAGCAGGTGATAATGGAACAAACGAAGGCCTTCAGCAACCAGGCAGTCAACCAAATGCTGCTACAGGGATATACTCGACTCCCCACCCAGGAGACAGCGGCCTGAGACATCGCCCCATGCCAGCGAAGAGTACATCATCACCCCATGTCAGCAGGAAGTAGCTCTAAAGACAGATCATCGTCCCTCTACCCCTCTTAGACTTTTGGGACTAATGTAATCCCATACAAACCCTGCTTTATAAAAAAAAGGGGGGGGGAATGTTAAGAAACTGGCGCAGTTGTAGCCAGGTGGCCACATGGCCCAGCTACCTGAGCCAGGCTCCACCCCCATCCTAATGGGATTCGCTGCTCCTGCTTCCCTGCCCACCCTCAGGCAAAGTTTTAAAAGGCCTGTTCCTGCACACGTGCTCTCTCTTGGTCCTGCTCTCCTGCTCTCTCTGGGTTCCTCTCTCCAGCCTCCTCCTCTGGGCTCTTGGCTCTTGGCCCTTCTGTCTTGCTCTCTCGGTCCTTCTCTCCTGCGCTCTCTTGGCTTCTCTCCTCTCTCTTCTCCCTCTTCTGTCTCTCTCTCACAGTCTCCTTCTCTCTTTTTCCTTCGCCACCCCTTCACTCTGCTCTGTAGGGTGTTCCCCAATAAACCCTTTCCCCTAAAAAATAAGTAAAATAAATAAATTTTTTTTAAAAAAGAGGATATTAGGAGCTATTTCCTAGGGTTGTTGTGGAGGACAGACTCACTGCTGAGATCCTGACTGTGAAGAAGAAATACAGGAGTGTGGCCCAGAGGAAATCATCGATGCTTCTAATTCTCTGTTGACCCAGAAGAATTTTGTGGTAACCTTTGCCCCACTCTTGGCCACATCTTTGTGACTGCATATTTGAAAGTGCTAGAAGGTTTCTTATCGGGAAGAGAGCTGTAAATACTGTGGAAGATCAAATTTCATTTCCCTTTGTAGTGTGATCCTCTGTCAACAGCTAAGCCAGTTTAGTATGAGGAGCAGAATCAGTTAATTCTGAACTCTGGACCTCACAATTAAACACTCCCTATACTAGGGTAAGCCTCACTCTCCCTTTTATTCTGCTGGTTCATGCCACCTCCATTTCCCTGACAGAAAAGCACAATACACACCATCTCCATTGTAAGATGGATGAATTGGGTACATATGTTTCTAAAATATTTTAACTTTCTAAACTTTAGATTATTGAGTTTCACATTTTAAAAAAGCTTAAAACTTTTTTTTTTTTTTGGCCAAGCACATGGAGTTGGCGCAACTTCTTTCTTTCTTTCTTTCTTTCTTTCTTTCTTTCTTTCTTTCTTTCTTTATTTGACAGATAGAGTTAGACAGTGAGAGAGAGAGAGTCAGAGAAAGGTCTTCCTTCCGTTGGTTCACCCCCCAAATGGCCACTATGGCCAGAGCTGCGCCGATCCGAAGCCAGGAGCCAGGTGCTTCCTCCTGGTCTCCCATGTGGGTGCAGGCACCCAAGCACTTGGGCCATCTTCCACTGACTTCCCAGGCCACAGCAGAGAGCTGGACTGGAAGAGGAGCAACCGGGACTAGAACCCGGAGCCCATATGGGATGCTAACACCACAGGCGGAGGATTAACCAAGTGAGCCACAGTGATGGCCCCCACTTCTTTTAATTTGTAAGGAAGAAAGAGAGAAAGAGAGAGAGAGAGAGAGAGATCCTTCATTTATTTTTTCACACCCTAAATGCCAGCAAGAGTTGAGATAGGGCCAAGTTGAAACCATGAGCCCAAAAGTTAATCTGAAACCCCTATATGGATGGGGGGGACTTCTTGAGCCATCACCTGCTGAATTACTTTCTAGAATATATAAGGAGATAAAGAAATGCAACAGCAACAAAACAAACTAGTTAAGAAATGGGAAAAGATCATGAACAGGAATTATACAAAGGAGGATATACAAATGGCCAACAGACATATAAAAATTGCTCAGTATAAAACTAACAATCAGGGATCTGCAAATAAAAACCATAATGAGGTATCACCTCAACCTAGTTAGAATGACTATCATTAAAAAATTGGAAAATAACAAATGCAGGTGAGGATGTGGAGAAAAAAAGGCACCCTGTTGGTGGGAATTGGAGTGGATTCAGGGGACTGTGATCACAGAATAAGATGCAGTTTTCAGGCATAGCCCAGTCACAGAGGTTTCCAAACACTGATGAACCATGAAGCCAAAGTGCAGTGTAATCATGATTTCAAGTACTCAGGCTGTTGAGGGGCTGGACTGCAACTGGCAGTGTAGAACAATATAAAAATTATTTGAGCGTTAAGAGATAAAGATCTGGGAAGGGAAGAATCTGAAGGAAATTTCCAGAAATTATAAGAATGATAACCAACACCCAATGATGTGAGCTTATTTTTTAATGGTTTATTTTATTTATTTGCAAGGCCAGGTGACACAAAGAAAAGGAAATGCCGAGAGAAAGAATTTTTCCACTGGAGAGTAGCAGACTCAAACTGCCACTCCCACATGGGATGCTAGCAACTTAACCAGCGGAGCCACAATGCCGGCCCTGATGTGAACGTATTATGTAGATAAGGGTTGGAAAGACCTGTACCAAAGAAATCTGGACCAGACGTGTTTCATACAGGACCAAAGGAACCAGAGCTGGAGAGTCTTCTCACTGTTCCAATGGAACTGCTTAGTTGAAAATAAAATCTTGGAGATTCCAAGAATGCAGAATAGAGAATGAGCTTACTGCTCTAGTCTAGGCAAAGACAGTTTTTTATTTTAAAAAAGAAGTGGAGAGAATGCAATTTCAGGGAAGAGTTAGGGAGAAAACTGCTGTGGAAACTCCAGGGAAGAAAGAGGGATGCCATAGGCCTCCGTGGAGGCTATGGAAGTGCACAGCCAAGGACCCCAGCAGCCAAGAACCTCAGCATCATCAACTTTGAAGAGAGACGTGAGACCAGACCGCAGCAGCCTGACCCACTGGTAATAAAGCTGCAGGGAGAGCCTGGCATGAGTCTGGCTTGAAGCTCTGTGGGGGACAGTGTACTTGCCAACCTAGAGGGAAAAGGGGGGAACATTTTTCTCTCCCAGACCTCCAAACAGTAGTGCCCTACAACTAGCTGAAAGAGGACAGGTGACATTTTGGACATCATAACAGCTGTACCAGCTTGTGTTGTGCACCCAACAACCAGCTGAGAGGAAACACCTGAGTCTGAGTGGGAGGATTGACAGGGGGCTGGACACCCACATAGGCTGTGAGGTTCCTCAGGCTTCCAACAGGTGGGTGGCTCTTGGAGCATCTCCACCTCTCTGTGGATGGGACATACTAGAAGGGTAGAGAGGATCCCTGGTGCCCTATGACTGTGGAAGCCTTGGGCGCTGAGACTGCAGAAACACTGGCTGCATGGGAGGGTGCATGGTGTGGCTGGGTCTCTGGGCAGTTGCTGTGGGAGTCTCCAAATGCTTGGGGCTTCCTGATTGCCTAACATAGGTCATTGCGGAGGGAACTGTGCTCACACTGAGGACTGAATGGATCCTTCATGTGGCTCTTATGGCAGCATGGGTGTATATTGCAAGCACTGGGGCTAGCACCCAGGCATTGGTTACCTTGGAGGAGAGGAGGTGAGGGAGAGACTATGCCAAAAGAGCTGATTAAACCCTCCCCTATGAAAAAAAAAGAGGAGATATACCATGCCCAACTCTGGTGTTACCTTGGACACTCCCTTCACCCATAAGCACTGAATAGAACCCCTTGGCCACAAACACCACATACCTTTGGGTATTCACTGAAAAAACAGATACTCCATTAAGCCTCAGATGGATGGTCCAAAGATAAAAGCCATCAAAAAAAACTAGTATCTTCACAAATTCATAAATATAAATGCAGAAATTCAAGAAACAAGAATGAGAAAGAAAACATGATGCCCCAAAAGGAACACAACAACATTTTAATACTACAGTGTGAAGATAAAGACATTGATGAAATGCCAGAAGTGGAAGTCAAAAAAAGTAATCATAAAATTACTCAGAGGTAATCAGAAGAAAATCCATGAATTAAGGAAATCTATACATGGGAAATTTTTTCCAATGAAATTGAGATTTGAAATAGAAATAAAAATGAAATACTAGAAATGAAGAATTCAATAGATTGAATAAAAAATTAGATGGAAACCCTTAACACCAGAACTGGTGAGGCAGAAGAAAGAATATCCAAACTAGAAGACAAATCCTTGGAAATCTTTCAGTCAGACCGAAAAAAGAAAAAAGAAAAAAAAAGCAGAGGAAGAAGAAATTAGAAAACTTAAAGAAAACCCAACGTATGAGTCTTAGGATTTCCAGAAAGTGTGGAAAAAGAGAATGGATTAGAAGACCTTGTTAGTGAAATAATTACAGAAACTTCCCCAATTTAAAGAAAGAAAGGAACATCCAACTATAGGAAGCACATAGAACTCCTAATGGACATGGCCAGAAAAACTTTTCACCACAAGACATTATAGTCAAATTTTCCACAACAGAACATAAAGAAAAGATTCTAAAATTTACACGACAGAAACCCCAGAATACTTTCAGGAAATCTCCAACTAGACTCACAGCTGACATTTAAGAGATATTACATGCTAACAGAAAGCAAAGGGAGCTGGGGTAGCCATCCTAATATCAGACAAGATAGACTTTGACACAAAAACTGTTAAAAGAGACAAAGAAGGGTACTATGTAATGATTAAGGGACCAATTCAACAGAAAGATGTGACTATAGTAAACGTATATGAACCTAATTACATGGCACCTGTCTATTTAAAAAAAAATGTAATGGACCTGAAGGAACATGTAAACTGAGAACAATGGGGAACCCTGGAATTCCTACAGCCATACATTTTGTTTGTCAGTGTGACACATGTAAAATAAAATCACGTTTTAACTTTTTTACATATTATTTTCATTTTATTTGAAAACCGAGAAAGAGAGAGAAAGAGGCCTTCCATTCATTAGTTCATTCTCTTAAATGGCACCAACAGCCATGGCTAGACCTTGAATTCCACCTGAGTCTCCTGCACAGATAGCAGCGACCCAAGTACATGGCTATCTGCTGCTGCTTTCCCAGGTACATTATCAGGAAGCTGGATTGAAAGCAGAGTATTTGGGACTCAAACCAGCATTCTGATATGGGAATCAGGCCGGCGCCGCGGCTCAGTAGGCTAATCCTCCGCCTAGCGGCGCCGGCACACCAGGTTCTAGTCCCGGTCGGGGCGCCGGATTCTGTCCCGGTTGCCCCTCTTCCAGGCCAGCCCTCTGCTGTGGCCAGGGAGTGCAGTGGAGGATGGCCCAGGTGCTTGGGCCCTGCACCCCATGGGAGACCAGGAAAAGCACCTGGCTCCTGGCTCCTGCCATCGGATCAGCGCGGTGCGCCGGCCGCAGCGCGCCGGCCGCGGCGGCCATTGGAGGGTGAACCAACGGCAAAGGAAGACCTTTCTCTCTGTCTCTCTCTCTCACTGTCCACTCTGCCTGTCAAAAAATAAAAAAATAAAAAAAAAAATAAAAAAAAAAACCAGCATTCTGATATGGGAATCAAACAGCCACTTAACCCAGTGTACCACAAGGCCAACCCCTTTTTAAACTTTTGAAGACTCCTCATATTATGGATTTCAAAAGTTTTTTGCACTAAAATAAAGCTATCATTTAATTTCATTTTCCAGGAATTTTTGAAGTTGCCTCACATGTAAACATATAGAACTATAGATAATTACTTGGTACCATAACAAAATACATCAAATGCTACATTGTCACATACATTGATACATAGTGTGGAATTTCTGGGTTGTTAGTAACATATAGTTCCACACAAGATTTTATTTTTAGCCATGCAACTTCATCAAAACAGAAAGGAAATCCTCAAGCTTTAGTTTTGTTGAATCTGTCTGGCTGCTTAAGTTGTCTATAAAATGAATTCAGTAACTCTGTGTTCTTTGGCCCCAGACTCTCCTAAGCCTTGTCAAATTGAATCTTCCACAAAATCATCTGGTAACTTGGAGTTCTGACTTATTCTTGAAATTTGTGTAATTTGAAACCAGTTTGCTTGCATCCTTCCCTTCTCAATTCTTTATCTCAGGGCACTTAAATAGTTTGTCCTTTGTTCTAAGTTGTTAGTTGCAGTCCAGCCTATAAAGGCCTGAGCCCCTGGTTTTATGATTCCTCCACCTTCCAGACTCATGGTTCTTCAGTGTTTGGAAACTTTCATCACTGGACTATTTCCATGAACTGCATCTCCTCCTATGGTCACACCTGTCTGAATCAACCCCAAGATACTCTTCCCTGATCTCCATATGACTGTCACTCTAGACCTCAGTGCATGCCCACTGTTCTGCCTGCTGCTGATCCTGCTCCCCCTGCCATGGTGCTACTCACTTAGAGTAGGCCCCACATCACCCCTGTGCTACCTGCTGATGTAAGAACAGAAAATATAGTGTACAGGGCTCTGTCTTGTATGTCTTTTCCATAGAAGTTGTATTTGTTGGCAATGTAGTTGAGAATGGCTTTGAGAATGGATTTGGTCTGCACCAATTTCATCTCATCCTTCTCAACCATAGGCCCTTTCTGTAATATCAACGCGTCATCTTTTGGAAGAAGAATGGAAAGAAGGTAGTAAAATGCATATGAAACACTCTTTTTCAAGATATTAAAGTGCTTGTTGTTGAAATGACCAAAAATACAAAATAAAAAAAAATGCATTCTCTTTCAAGTGAAATAATATTCTGGTTTCAGCGCTCTGTATTCCTTCTTTTTCATATCACTCCTCCCCTTTTGTGTCCATTATTTCATTGATATTTTTATTTCCCATCTAGATACACTGTAGGTCCCTGTACTTTTGGTGTTTACTTTATCTTCGTGGAGATTTTAGGGAGAACTTGGAGATGCTACAACCAGGGACCATCTGGATACCATTTTGGGTAGGAAGTTCCTAAAGTCTCAAGGCATTCATAACATCATCACCACCTCTAGAGAAATTCCTATGTGAGGCCTATGCATGTTTTTCAAATAACACCACTGGACATTGTGTGCAAGGAAGGCCTGTGTCCTTGACTCGATGCTGCTGGCCCTTGTTCTTCCTCAACATCCTCTTACTCTGAACTGGATTTTCAGCCAATTCAACAATCTCATTATGAACCCTTAAAAATTACAAGGACATTGCCTTCTGAAATATGAAAGAAGAAAGAACTCAAAAAAGCTGTTAAATTTCTCCTTTCATCCTCATTCACGTGAAAGCCTGGCAGTGTGTGAATGTGACCAGACTGTAGCTCATTCATGGAGAATAAAGCACCACAAAGCAAGGAGGAGGTTTCAACAGGCACTGTGGAAGGTTCCTTTAGCAGACACTCAGAGAGGGTTGGCCCTTTCAGCTCTCAGATGTCAGGCCTGTTCACAAATGAGCCAATCTTTCCCTCTGCACCATTCTGATCACAACCCTGCCAACACACAGGCATCATCTTGTGTTTAAATATTCTACTCAGTACACCCATCAAAGACATTTAGATAGTTATTTTTAACCATTTCTTAACTTTTCCTAATCCTTTCAAGTTTTCATCAATTTCTCTTCAAACTGGAAGCATAAGCAGTAAAATGTTCATTCTATAGCATTATAGCTTTTAAACTTAAATGGCCCCTCTTGGGTACATAACACGGAGAAGGTAAGATTTATTAGTTTGACAGCTAGAGAGAGGAGTCTGGTCACTAGGAAATCTAATTTAGATCCATCAAGAAAAGCGCATGAATCACAGGAACAGCTGCTTATTCTTGTAGGTTCACTTCACCTCCACACTGACCCCTCTGATGCACACAACTAGGTTTTGATTTAGGAGGAAATGTCACTGGAGGGAAGGGAGTGTGTGTTCTTTCAGTTATGGAAGAGAGCCTGTGCCCTCAAGCAAGAACAGAACAGAACCTGGGGTGCCCTCAGCGTGTGGTGTGCTGTGGGCCAATGACTATCTAAGGTCCTGCCATCAAAGGGCCTCTGCTGTACTTTCCATCACCACACTCTCCAGGAACCCTTGTCATGTGTGAAATGGGTGCTTATTGTCGCACAGCTTTAACTATTGTAACCAGAATTTCTTCCCCTGGAAAATATGATACACACTGGGTAGAATGCTTACTTTAGGAAAGGAACTAGAGTAACCACACTGAAGTTTAGTCAAAGTTAACTTTTGGGAGCATATGAGTTCCCACACAATGTTTATTAGGAAAACTCTGGTACCTTATTTGTCTGTGTTTCTTTTTCTTTTTAAGTGTCACCACTTATTTAAACAGAAATATATCAATAACAGTGTATTAACACAGAACACAAAATGTAGTTTTACTTAAGCAGTTACACGAGTGAGGCTGTTTTTAAGTTTCTTCATTGATAACCTCATTTTAACCACTTAACAAATTTTACTTAAATTAACAGTAGTAAAATGTAAATATTCAAATTTAAACATTAAAATATGCAACAACAACAACAAAACAAAAAAACAGAATAAGTTCAATTTCCCTGTCATTTTTCCTATATAAATGTTCCTCTTGTTTACTTTGGATTTCCTTTGTGCTTTTACTGGGAGATTTTCTGCCTTCACCTTCTTTCATAGTGATGACCATGTTTCTGTGTTTCTTTGTGTAGCACATCCTTAAGCATCTTTTGTAAGGCTGAACAAGTGGTGACAAATTCTTTCAATTTCTATTTGTTATAGAAAGTCTTTAGTTCACCTTCATTCACAAATAAAAGCTTTCAGGATACAATTATTCTGGGTTGACGGTTTTTTTCTCTTAAGACTTGGAATACATCTCACTATTCTCTCCTAGTCTGTAGGGTTTCTGATGGAGGTCAGCTGTGAGTCTCATTGGAGATCCTCTGAAAGTAACCCCGCATTTCTCTTGTGAATTCTAAAGGATTTTAGAATCCTTTTTTTCTATTTTACTGTGGGGAGTTTGACTACAATGTGTTGTGGTGAGGATATTTTCTTTTCTGATCATGTCTATTGGGAGTTCTATGAATTTCCTGTACTTGGATGTCCCTTTCTTTCTCCAAATTGGGGAAGTTTTCTGTAGTTATTTCACTAAAAGGACCTTCTAATCCATTCTCTCTTTCCACAGCTTAAGAAACTCCTAAAACTAATGTTGCAGTGTTTGACAGTATCCCATGAATATCTAACACAGATTTTTAGTTTTCTAATTTCTATTTTTTTTTTTGTCTGTAAAACTTCCAGAGTGTAGCTCCCCCTCTTCGTGGAGGAACGACACAGAACCCTGCGCTGTTCTTTCGTCTGCTCGGCCCTCCCCGGGTTTGCTGCTGGTTCTTCCCGGGTTGGCTACTGTCCCTTCCACCTCCGTGGAAGGGCAGTTCCCCCTGGCCACTTTCCCCACTTCCGCAGGGGAGCAGCACACCGCCGGCCGGCTCTCTCGGGGGCTGCACAGGTGTTCCTCCAGATAGATGTTTCCCTTAGATGTTCCTGGTGCATGTTGTCTCTCTCCTCCTTTATAGTCCTCTTCCGCCAATCCCAACTTGGCTGCCCACACGCCGAGTATGCTGCTCTCCTCCAATCAGGAGCAGGATCAGCTCCTGGAGGTCATCACTCAAGTTGGCAAGAGGCAGCTGTGTAGAAGCTGTTTTCTCCTCTCCCAGCGCCATATTGTGGGAGAGCAGATGCATAGAATAAGTCTTAATTCTAGTAACTTAGTCTAGTCCGGGTTGCTCCCCACAGATCCCCCTTTCTTTTTATTTTTTGGCGTTGATACGCGCCTGTCTTCGGTGCCCCGTGGCACACACTCTGCTCTGCTTGCTAGAGTTGCCCACAGGTGCTTACAAGCAAACCGAATCCGGGTCCTCTCTTTGCCATGTTGTGAGGAGGTTTTTAGGCGTTGATGCGTGCCTGTGTTCGGTGCCCTGCAGCGCACGCTCTGCTAGAACTGCCTGCAGGTGCTTACAAGCCCTAGCAATCAGGCAAACCGAATCCAAGCCTTCTCATTGCCGTATTGTGGGGAGACTTATTGGTGTTGATTCGTGCCTATCTTCGGTGACCTGCAGCTCATACTCTGGTCGAGCTGCCTGCTGGTGTTTACCGCCTTACTAATCAGGCAGACCGAATCCAAGCCTTCTCATTGCGGTATTGTGGGGAGACTTATTGATGTTAATTGAGCCTGTCTTCGGTGACCTGCGGCGCATAAGCTGCTAGCTGCCCGCAGGTGCTCACCACCTCCCTAATCAGGCAGACCGAATCCAAGCTCTCTCATTGCCATGTTGAGGGGAGGCCTTATTTTTCTCTATTTCTCTACCTCCGGGCATTCCTATCTCTCCTATTTTACTTCTATCTGCCAGCATTCCTATTTCTCTCATTTTACTTCTAAACTTCTGTTTCTCTTATCCCTGCGGCTTCCTGGCGCCCGCCCCGAGGCTGCTTCTCGCCGGCTTCCCGGCTCTGAGCCGCTTCAGCCCGCGCTTCTCTCATCTGCGCGGCTTCCCGGCTTCGCGCGCGCACTCCGTGGTCTCTGCGCCCCTTCGCGCCCGCACCACGGCCTCGCACTAGCCCCGGGTTCCCTATCTACTTGTGCCCCACACGCTCTCTCTGCGCGTGGCGGCTTCCACGAGTCACACAGCACAGCTCACGTTTCCGCCACTGGTATTCAATCTAAGTTCCCCGGGCTAACCTGGCGAATTCAACCTATAGCTTACGTTTCCGCCTTACGGTTTGGCTTCCCGTCTTTTGCTCCCTGGGCTAATCTAACGGATTCCAACCTGGCGGCCCACGTCTCTGCCTCTGGTTCCAGATTTTCACCTTTTGCCCCCCGGGCTGACTTAAAGAATTCCAAACTGGCTTACGTTTCCGCCTCGGCCTGCCCCCTGCGGCTTCAATTTCCCTAACATTTTTCTCTACCCGGTATATTTCCCTAAGTTTTCTTCCAACAATATTCCTCCCTCATTTCTCCTGGCTTCTCCCCACAGTCCGTATCCGAGTCTGTTTGTTCAAGCTTTCACTTTCGCTTTCGACCTTAGCGATTTCTCCCAGCTTCCCCCCGTAGTCCATATCTGAGTCTAAGTTTCTTCTTGCTTTCACTTTAAATCCTAACTTCTTTCCCACAGTCCATATCCGAGTCTATGCCTAGGCTTTCAATAGCTTCTTCTGGCAGCTTTTTCATCCGGCTTTCCCCTAGGCTCTTTGCTAGTCTCTCTCTCTCTGGTATTTTCCCACTTCTTCCCGTTTCTTCCCTCCTAGGTTTCCTATCCGAGTCACGGCACCATTATGTCACTCCCCCTCTTCATGGAGGAACGACACAGAACCCTGCGCTGTTCTTTCGTCTGCTCGGCCCTCCCCGGGTTTGCTGCTGGTTCTTCCCGGGTTGGCTGCCGTCCCTTCCACCTCCGTGGAAGGGCGGTTCCCCCTGGCCACTTTCCCCACTTCCGCAGGGGAGCAGCACACCGCCGGCCGGCTCTCTCGGGGGCTGCACAGGTGTTCCTCCAGATAGATGTTCCCCTTAGATGTTCCTGGTGCATGTTGTCTCTCTCCTCCTTTATAGTCCTCTTCCGCCAATCCCAACTCGGCTGCCCACACGCCGAGTACGCTGCTCTCCTCCAATCAGGAGCAGGATCAGCTCCTGGAGGTCATCACTCAAGTTGGCAAGAGGCAGCTGCGTAGAAGCTGTTTTCTCCTCTCCCAGCGCCATATTGTGGGAGAGCAGATGCATAGAATAAGTCTTAATTCTAGTAACTTAGTCTAGTCCGGGTTGCTCCCCACACCAGAGATTTGTCTTCTAGCTTGGATATTCTTTCTTCTTCCTCACCAAGTCTGCTGTAAAGAGTTTCCATCTCATTTTTTACTTAATTTATTGAATTCTTCATTTCTAATATTTCATTTTGATTTCTATTTCAAATCTCAATTTCATTGGAAAAATGTTCATTCATGTAATGTATGGATTTCTTTAATTTGTGGATTTGTTTCTGATTACTTCTAAGTAATCCTATGATCATTTTTTTTGTATTCCACCTGGCATTTGTTCAATTTTTCATCTTCACATTCTAGTGTTGAAATGTTGTTGTGTTCCTTTGGGGACATCATGTTGTCCTCCTTATTCTTGTTTCTTGAGTTGCTGAGTTTATTTTGGGGCATTTGTGGAGATACTTGTTGGTTTTTTTCCACCTGTGATGGTTTTTATCTGTGGATTAGTGGAGTGTCTGCTCTTTCAGTTAATACCCTGAGGCATGTGCTAGGTGTGGCCAGGGAGTTCTGTCTCCTCCAGGGTGAGGGGAGTGTCCAAAGTGACACCCAAATTGGGCATGGTAAATCTCTTTTTCTTTTTTATCAGAGGGGAGAATTAATCTGCTCTGTTGGTGTAGTCTCATGCTCATCTCCTCTTCGCTAAGGAGACCAATGCCTGGTCCTAGCCCCAGTGGGTATAATATTCAATTACACTAACACAAGAACCACACATAGGATGCAGTTCTCAATGTGAGCACAGATCCCACAGGAATGACCCTCACCAGGGAATCAGGGAGCCCTGAACATATGGAGCTGCCCACAGTGACTACCCAATGACTCAGCCATGCCCTGCACCCTCCCATGAAGCCACAGTGTTTTCACAGTCCCAGCATACAGGGCCCCCACAGACATGAGCACCCATCCAAGCTCAGGCATCAATTCTCCCAGCCAGACTCAGGCATCTCTGCTCAGCCAGTTGTTGGACATGTGAACATGAACTGGTGCAGCTGTTACATATGTCCAAAATGGCTCCCAGCAACTCTTGACTAGTTACAGGGCACTGGTGCCAGGTGGTTGTGGAGAGAGGAATGTGCCCCCTTTTTTTCCTCTAGGTTGGAAGGTACCCTTTCCCTCACAGGGTTCCAAGCCAGACTCACACCAGATTCTTCCCACAGCTTCATCACCAGTGGCTTGGGCTGCTGTAGTCTAGTCTCACTTCCACAACTGGTACTGAGGCTCTCAGCTGCTGGGGTCCTGAGTTGTGTATGTCCACACCCTCCATGTAGGTCCACAGTGTCCCTCTAATTTGCATGGAGTTTCCTCTGCCATTTTCTCCCTAACTCTTCCCTGTGATTGCACTCTCTCCATATTTATTTTAGCTATTTTGCCCTAGACTAGAGCAGTAAGCTCCCTCCTTATTCTGCAATCTTGATGTCTCTGTTTTTCTTCTTGTTTGTGTTTCTTATACTTGCTTGACATTGGACATGTTACTCAATCTCTCTCTGTTTCCACATCCTAAGCTCTAAAATGAAGAAGTTATGCTATCTGTGTATAAGTTGGCGTGAGTATTCAATTCTAGGGCATACAAAGCCCTAGAAAAGAAACAGGTAGGTGTCAAGTATTCCATAAATATAAATTTTGTTAGGATTTTGATAGATGTCTGCTAATCCACCATACTACCCTTTAATTTCTTTTTTCAAATTAAAGCTGTCTAACATTATTAAAATACAGTTTGTTCTTGATCTGTTTGATACAATTTATAGGCAGAAATCACACCTTGTCCTGAGCCCACTGACTCTGATCAAAGTGGCAATAAGTAGCAGGGTGGTTTCAATTCCATCAGAAACTCTGAGTGACTCCCAGTATTGGATATAAATATGAAAATCAGTGGAATTCTAGAAAGATATCAAAATAAGTATCTAAGGAGACAGCCGTAAAGATTTTCTGGTTTACAGCCCCTCTCAATCCCTTTGGCATGCTTCCTCTAGTCCAGCACATCTTAGTGGTGTCCTCATTTTTAAGCTGGGAGTAGAACATTTTCTTAAACAGAATATTGTAGTGCTGTCAAAATAGGGGCTACCATGGCCCATATTGTCCACATATTAAAAATGTAGTTCTGCTTAGAGTGGCTTTCATAATTTGATGGTGTTAAGAATAGTGAAAAGATTAGGATTTTGAGGGGCTTCTAGCCTACTTGTGGAAAATCTTGTGTGGACCTACAAGATGACTTAGGACAATATAGAGACAGTAAGGTAATGTGTGGCAGGAATTTACGAAGTGCCAAGTTCAGAAAAAACATAAGGGGTGGTGGGTGGTCATCACAGGAGCATGGGCAAGAAGGATGGGATTGGCAAGTATGGAGTTTGCGAAGTTGAGATGGCAATGGGTGGGATGGTAGTGGTCAGCCATGGGGTACAGGGAACCCACAAGCTTGGAGCAAGGAGTCAGTCAGTTCCTGCCCAGCACCCTCTCCCATCAGGCTGGGGTAAAGAAGAGGCAGACGTTGGCTGTGGGTATCACCTGTACTTTCCCTCCTATGTTGAGCTCATCCTGGCAGGGGCTCTGACACATTCTTGATCCACAGAGCTGAAATCTGGGTGATGGTGAAAATGTGATATGCATTTATAGAAAGAAAGCAACCTGAAATGGCACCTTGAATTTTTGTGTGCTTATTTCTTCATTAAATTAAGAAAGCATCAGGCTAAATTCCTATGTAACATGAATCAACTGGCAAGTGAATCCAAGAAAAGTAAAGGCTTTCCTGTTCAACTGAAAGGAGCACACTAGAAGTTTCTTTCACAAGATGCCACCTTACCCTTGAAACCCTCTTTCTGATCCCACTTGAGGGACAAGATCTCCTGAGACTGTCCATGACTGGCTGCCCAAGAAAACCCTCACCAAGTTTCTGGTTCCCCCTGGTCTGGACTAGGAAGTTTGTTTCTCAGTGACATCTGTAGAGGGAAGTAAGTACTCTGCAGAACAAAGAAACATGCCCACATTGCATGCTCAATGCATCTTCTAGGAATAATGGTCATTTAATACTTTAAAATACTTGTTCCTATCTCTCATTTTTTAACTTATATTCTTTTGTATATATGCATAGGTGTGTAGGCTGAGTATAAACTTCTTATATGTCTTCTTTTCCATATATCCTCAGAACCTAGCCGATAATCAGGCACTTAACAGTACTCAACAAAATAATTATTGAATGAAAAAAGTAATTATTGAATGAATGTGTTATATTAATTTATTATCATTTTTATTGTTCCCTGTGCCTACCTCTCATTTGTAGTTTGTATTTCCTCCTTGATTACATTCATTTTCTAATATTGTACATTATAACTTTTATTACAGAAATTTCTGAGGTATAGAATAAACAGAGAAGTATAACATTGATCCCGGCCAGCGCCGCAGCTCACTAGGCTAATCCTCCACCTTGCGGCGCCGGCACACCGGGTTCTAATCCTGGTCGGGGCGCCGGATTCTGTCCCGGTTTGCCCTTCTTCCAGGCCAGCTCTCTGCTGTGGCCAGGGAGTGCAGTGGAGGATGGCCCAAGTACTTGGGCCCTGCACCCTCATGGGAGACCAGAATAAGTACCTGGCTCCTGCCATCGGATCAGCGCGGTGCACCGGCCGCAGCGCGCTGGCCGCCGCGGCCATTGGAGGGTGAACCAACGGCAAAGGAAGACTTTTCTCTCTGTTTCTCTCTCTCACTGTCCACTCTGCCTGTCAAAAAAAAAATTTTGATCCCTGTAAACTTTACCTTGCTTTACAATTACCAGTATAAGCCAAGAATTTTTCATGTATCTTCCCACTCACTCTTCCCCTCTCTGACAATTTCAGTGTGTTACTCTAAAACACAACCACACTAAAATAGCATATAAAAAAGCATTGACAAGAATTATTTAATGTCATCAAATACTCCATCAATATTCATGTGTTAGTTGTATAAATATCATAAATTAGTTTCTACTACTTAAGTTCTGATATACATAAGGTTTACACAGTGTAGTTAGTTTATTAATTTATTTTGCCATTTTTGTTCTTTGAGAAGAAATGTTATCAATGTATTTGGTCAAACATATTAAACCTTGTTTCATGACTCATGGGTTTAATTTAAGACATAACTCTTGTGCACAAATCCTGACATATTCAGAAAAGTATCTGATGGATACAATGGCTGCCACGGCCGGCGCACTGCGGCCGGTGCACCGTGCTGATCTGAAGGCAGGAGCCAGGTGCTTCTCCTGGTCTCCTATGCGGGTGCAGGGCCCAAGCACTTGGGCCATCCTCCACTGCACTCCCAGGCCATAGCAGAGAGCTGGCGTGGAAGAGGGGCAACTGGGACAGAATCCGGTGTCCCAACTGGGACTAGAACCTGGTGTGCTGGTGCCACAGGCAGAGGATTAGCCTAGTGAGCTGCGGTGCTGGCCTCTGTGTGAGTACTATTAAAGTTCATAACAATGCACAATTATGTGTTGGCTACTCCTATAGAGAAAGCAATGTTAGCACAGATCCCACTTTCTTCTAGCTCTGCTAATATTCTCATTTGGGGTAACATGTTACCAACTCTTTTTTTCATTTTTTCATTTTTCATTTTCTTGTGATTAATTTTTCTCATACCATAAAATCTCATGTCCTAGTTTTCTAAAATATTCACTTTTTCATTTCTATAAGAACGTATCCAACAGAAACTGAAAAAGGAATCCTTAAACTATGGTCTAAGCACAGCAATGTCACAATGTGGATATAACCATGCCAAGGACAATTTTAAAATATGTTTCTAAGGCGGCACCGCAGCTCACTAGGCTAATCCTCCGCCTTGCGGGGCCGGCACACCAGGTTCTAGTCCCTGTCAGGGCACCGGATTCTGTCCCGGTTGCCCCTCTTCCAGGCCAGCTCTCTGCTGTGGCCCGGGAAGGCAGTGGAGGATGGCCCAAGTCCTTGGGCCCTGCACCCCATGGGAGACCAGGAGAAGCACCTGGTTCCTGGCTTTGGATCAGTGTAGCTCTGGCCGTAGCAGCCATTTAGGGGTGAACCAACGGAAGCCCTCTCACTGTCTATCTGTCAAATTAAAAAAAAAAATACTCTACCCAAGGCTGCCATTATACATTCTCTATTATGTCTTTCTTTTTCAGCATACTGGGATCACATTTTTTAATTGACACAAAAATATTGTACTTTACATCTATATTTGTGGTATAGCATATGATACTTTGGTTTATGTGTGCATTGTATAGGGTTCCAATCAGAGATGATCTCTCCAGATATTTGACATCATGTATTTAGTGTTAGTTTCTCCTGCAGACTTTGAGCTACTGGGGGCATAAACTTTGTCTTGTTTGAGTCTAATACCCAGAGCTTCACAAAAACTATGACTATAGTATCAGTTCAGTAGATGAGGTATGCAGGTGTTAAAAGAGGTCATGGAAAATAGAATTAAAATGTAAGTTTATATTGGTGCAAAAGATTTTTTTATATCTATGCATTGTTTTTTCATGATTTTTGGAATAACTTAGTAGCTTTTAAATTTTTTAATGAAAAAGTTTTAGCTAATGCAAGAGAATAGTGCTGCAAACCCCAAATAACCCATGACCCTGATTGAGCAATTGCCAAATATCTTTTTTCATCTACACCACGGTCTGGGGGATGGTCTCCTTAAGATAGGCCCATGTCCAAATCCTGGGTCCTTTATATGTGATCTTGTTTGAGAAAACTGTCTTCACAGGTGTAATTATCATAAGGACCTTCAGGTGACACCATCCTGGATTATCAAGAAAGGCCCTGAATCCAATGACAAGTGTCCTCATAACACAGAGGAAAAAAGTCATAGACAGGCCAAGGATGAGGAGGTAGAAGACAGAGGCAGAGAAAACCATGATGGGGCCACAGCATCAGAAACCATTGGCTGGGAAGGAAGAGGTCTCACCATGCTCAGGGTTGGGGTAAATCGGGCTGGAGATGAGGGTTTGGTACACTGTGAGGTTGCATTCTGCAGGGAACAGAGACTCACTGAATGATGTAAGGAATGTGATAGCCACATTTACATTTTAGAGCAAGCACTGTATTGTAAGTGTGGAATGGATTGAAATGAAGTGAAGTCACAATCAGAGCATGGTGTGCACCTATCTGCTCCCTTGCACCCTTTTCCACTACAAGGAAGCTCACTCTAGGCAAGGAGAACTCCAGGTGCTCACACCCAGACTTCCTGGGGGAGGTGCATGTGAGGAGTCTGATTTGTTGATGAATTGAAAAATCACTCCTCACTGCTGCCCCCTGGCCCAGGGACTGATCCGAACTTCTCTCTCCAGGCCTTCTTCAAAGACCTTGTGATACAATAAATGCTTGTTACTTTAAGCCTCTCAGTTTTGGGCTAGTTTGCAATAGACATGCAGCAGTAAATAACTAATACACCCATGCCTGCCTCTCTGACCTCTTTCAAAATATTTATGCTTTGCTTAGGTAGGTTTTTCAGATTTTATGCTTACTTCTTAATCATCATATATGAAGGAGCTTCAAAACTTTCATGGGAAAATGGAATTGAAAGATAATGCATACTTTTCATGCACTTGTTGAATCCCACTTGGGCATAGATCCTCAGATTCCTGCTTGGTTCTGGAAACCTAGCCACGTAAGCCACATAATTTTGCTTCTTAGCATAGCTAAATGATAAGTTATGGTACCCTGACCTCATCTTTCAGTATTTCCTCGTCGTGTTCCCACCACATTAATTTGACTACCATGTCTGAAATGCAGGTTTACCTGTGACTCTGCTTCTGAGGAAACAGAAGTTGATATAGTTCACAGTTTTGGAGAGTGAAAGTCCAAATAGAATAGCACAAGCTTTGCTTCTGCCAAGTGACCCATTATGGATGATTGAGTGCTTGTAGGTGAAAGATCACATGGTAACCCAGGGAACAGATAGGAGCTGGGCATCAGCTTTATGATAACCCACTCATGGAGGACACTGCCAGTGATTTAACTGCAACTCAGCCATGTCTCCTAACCAGCACAACTGGATTAAGTTTCCATCGTCAGGGTACCATTAGCTTATGTCCTTGGGGTTTCAAGTTAAACATGAGTTTGGGACCAACTTATACTCAAAACATAGCACTGACCAATGCTCTTGCCCTCATTGGTCCCTCTGGTTTACACTCTTACCTGAATGTTTTCACAGTGAGCTTCTTCCTGGCATACAAGACTTAGTGTTCCTGGGCATTCTCATGCCTAAAACAACTCAGGGAACAAAACAGGTGCTCAAAAGATATGTAGTGAGAAAAGCAGTGAATAAAAATCCTTTACATGCTATTCATTGAGACTATAATGCTTGAGAAAATTTTGTTAGTTTCTGAGTTTAATGGTGAAATACTTTTTAAATAATAATATGCTGGCCAGTGCCACAGCTCAATAGGCTAATCCTCTGCCTGTGGTGCCAGCACACTGGGTTCTAGTCCCGGTCGGGGCACCGGATTCTGTCCTGGTTGCCCCTCTTCCAGGCCAGCTCTCTGCTGTAGCCCGGGAAGGCAGTGGAGGATGGCCCAAGTGCTTGGGCCCTGCACCCTCATGGGAGACCAGGATAAGTACCTGGCTCCTGGCTTCGGATCAGCATGGTACACCGGCCGCAGCACACTGGCCGCGGCGACCATTGGAGGGTGAAGCAACGGCAAAGGAAGACCTTTCTCTCTGTCTCTCTCTCTCTCACTGTCCACTCTGCCTGTCCAAAAAAAAAAAAAAATATGCTGACTAGTTTGTTGACTTAGGATGTTGCAACTGAATTAAAAGTTTCCAAAGAGAAACTTATTCAAACAAAGCTATTGAAACAGAAGGAAGGTGGATAAAGATTATCAGAGAAAAACAGAAGTCAGCACAGAAAGTCAACAAAGATTAGAGTTGTGCTGACTCATGACTGCTTTAGCAAAGCAACTCTATTAGCAGAATGTTGCCAATCCTTACTCATAGTTATTCTTTGAGAATACACTGGACAACTCTGAAGGTACCATCCATAATCCCAAAATCTTGGCCAACCCACCAGGGCATTAATACCTATTATCACTTCAAATTTATAATCCTTCCATGAATATTATGGATGGTGTAAGGATTTAATATCAAATGATATTTCTTAATAGAAACCTTCATGGCCGGCGCCGTGGCTCACTAGGCTAATCCTCCGCCTGTGGCGCCGGCACACCGGGTTCTAGAGAAGCACCTGGCTCCTGGCTTCGGATCAGTGCAATGCGCCGGCCGCAGCGCGCCGGCTGTGGCAGCCATTGGAGGGTGAACCAACAGCAGAAGGAAGACCTTTTTCTCCGTCTCTCTCTCTCTCACTGTCCACTCTGTCAAAAAAAAAAAAAAAGAAAAAGAAAAGAAAAGAAACCTGCATATGTTTTATTGCAGAATTCCAAGAGTGATATTTGAAACATTTAACTTGTTTAAAATATAATAAATCATATATATACCATAACCTAAAAATATTTTCATTTTCTAACAAAAGTATGTGTACCATAAAAACAGATAAAGCTATAGATAATATCTGTCCTAAATCTTTATCATAATCCAGTAATTTGCTTTTTATAGACTGCCTGTGTAATCTGGGCTGTTTATGTGATCATGGGTAACTTCCTTTATAAGAGCATTAGTCTGGGCCAGCCAGGGGGACCTATTTTCCCCAATGCTGGCTGACAATTTCAACTCCAAGGATTATAATTTTCCAAATAGGGGTGGTCTTTTTACCCTTTAATAAAATGATAATCCAAGAGAGGCAGAGATTGTTCTTGAACTAATTGGTTTATTGCAAGGCACTCAAAAATAAAATAGCAAAGGAAAATATGGGACACTTAGGTAAAAAATAATTACTCAAGCACAGAGTGCAAGCTATGATCCAAGCACCAGGCATCCACTGAGTGATTTTTCCAAACGGTCCCAGTGAATACACTTCTTCAAGGTGAGTCTTAATGGCTCTGGGTGCTGTCACAGTCAACAGTGAAGTAAGTGTTCTCAATTCAGCAGAGCCTCTGATGGCTGATTCTTTCTCAGAGTGAATTCTTCTCACAGGAAAAATGGAGTCACAGTGAGATGTGTCTTGAGTGGCAATGTGAAGGCACTATAATTTATTGCCTCAAAATTTATTTTAGTTTCCATATGGCAATATGGAAGGTCCTGCACCCAAACTATCCTATTTGCAGATA
The DNA here is from genome assembly GCF_051225735.1 of Oryctolagus cuniculus. Taxonomy (NCBI): domain Eukaryota; kingdom Metazoa; phylum Chordata; class Mammalia; order Lagomorpha; family Leporidae; genus Oryctolagus; species Oryctolagus cuniculus. The sequence continues at coordinate 116,969,593 of NC_142871.1, forward strand.
GGTGTGCAGTTGTCAATGTGGCTGTCAGTTGGCCAGAGAGAAGTGATGGGCTTTCTTCTATCAGCCAGTTACTTTGCTCAGTTTCAGTTTGTGTTACAAGAAAAAGTTTAAAATGGAATTAGTACTGTCAAACCATAGTCATCATGCTCTTTCTGTTTGGTCAGCAAAAAATGTAGGAATGGTTGTTTGACAAGGTGGTTAAATTGCTGCCAAATACAAGTGATTGATTTGAGACCTGGCTCCTCTGTTTCTGACCCAGCCTCCTGCTAATGTGTACTCTGGGATAATGGTTCAAGTAATTGGGTCCTAGCCACCCACCCGTATCATAGACCTGGATGGAATTCCAGACTTTGGCCTGGCCCAGCCCTGACTGTTGAGGATATCAGGAGAGTAATCAAACAGGTGGAAGAGTGCTATCTGTTAGTCTGTTTCTCTCTCTCTCTCAGTATGTTCACCTTCCAATACCATGAAAAATAACTTGAAAAATTAAAAGTTAAAAAATATAAAAAGCAAATATAATTGGATTTCAGTATTTAAAGGATAATAAGTATATGCACTTATGTATTTCTGTTGGAGCAAAGATAAATAGTAGTAAAAGACAAGAAAAACAAATAATATTTTAGGAAGACATTTGTTAGGAACAAAATTAAATATATAGTGAAGATAACAAAGAGTCTAAAAACATGATGTGAAAAGTCTTTTTGATGTAAGCTTTGGATTTGGATCTTAAAGAAATAATATCAAAACACAATTACTCAAAACTTCATTCAAAAAGTGAAGATTTGATTGGATTTCAGGTAAGTAGAGATGGGAAGCACAAAAATAATTGGAGTCATCCATCATGGATAAATAATGACAAGGGACATTAGGCAATAAAATACCCAACACAGATAAAAATAAAAATGCATTGATAAAAGAAACAGAATTAGAAAAGACAAAAAATATAAAAGTCAACATAATCTGGAGGAGAATTAATTGGGTGAGTGTAGAGGGTATTGGAGCATGTTATTGTACATGCAAAAGGTTAACTATGAGAAATCTGCTTGGGAAACATCATTGACAGCTAAATACTGTGAGAAGAAATCATGTTCCAGATACTGATTCTTGGAATTAAATCAATAATTGGTTAAAGGAATACCAGAAAGAACATAACACAGACAGAAAGCATCACTCTGAGTTTTTCTTAAAAGTACAAGATATTGAAGAAACAAGCTTTCTTTCTTTTTTTCCCCACATAAAGGTGGGAAGAGAAGTTTAAAGTAAATGAAAAAATAGTGTTAATTATGGGGATAACTAAATTTAGAGTGATGTCTCTTATGGATTAAACTCTGGATTATATTTAAGAAAATTTGGAAGCAATAGAAAAGGAAAATAAGACATTCCAAGATGGTGGATTAGGGAATGACATATTGAGCTAGGCTAGGGATAAACAGTTAAAAAAAAAAAGTGTAGGACATGCACTCTCAGGGGAGAATGGGAGAGAAAACTACACTGGAAATCTTACAAGAGGAAGAGGGATTCTGAGTATCTGTGTGGAGGGTGTGGATGCACGGCACAAGCATGAACACAAGCACACCCGCTGCAGCCAAGAACTGGAGCAAGTGGCACCTTGGAGTTGGAGGTGAGATCACACTGCAGCAACCCCTGGTGATATAGCTGGAGGGTAGCATGGCATGAGTCCTCATTGGAGTATTGAGAGCTAGCATTTGCTAGCATTGCCTGCAGATCTAGTAGAAATAGAGGGGATATGTTTATCTTACCCTGACTTTCCCACAACAGTGGCCTCTGCCTGGCTGAGACAAGGCAGGTGCCATTATGGGTTTGGGTGGGAGATGGAGAAGACTTTGTGTACATGCAGCAACTGGCTGAGACAGGATACCATCTTCTCAGCAGTACTGGCACGGTAGTAGGAGGAGGGAAGCATTCAGCCAGTGGCTCTTGTGTACACATGTGAGCCAGAGATTCTAGCAGGGAACAATTGAAAGTCCCAACCTTGCTGGGAGGTGGACGGGTAGCCACATAGGATGTTGAGGCACCTGCATCCTCTCAGGATCAAAACTCCTAGGAAAAACTGTCTTGGGGTACATCTGCCTCTCTGTTGACCAGACAGGCTGGCAGGGCATAGAGAAACCTCTGCACCAAGTGACTGTGGGAGCCTTGTGTGCTGAGACCATGGAGACTCAGTGGTAACATGAGAAGGTGCAGTGTGTATCTGGGCAATCACTGTGTGTGACTTCACTGCTCAGAGGAAATAAAAAAATTTCTAGAAACAAGTGAAGATAACAATACATCATATTAATAATTACAAGATACAGCAAAAGCAGTGTCTTTAAGGAAAGTTTATAGCAATCAGTGCCTACATGAAGAGGTTGGAAAGATACCCCAAAAAGCTGCTATTAATGCATCTCAAAGAACTGGAAAAATAACAACAAACTCAAGATTAGTAGGAGGAAAGAAATAACTAAAATTAGAGAAGAAATAAACAAAATTGAAACAAAAAATACAAAAGATCAGTGAAATAGAGCTGATGTTTTGAAAAAAAAAATAGACAAAATTTATAAACAATTGGACCAAAATCAATAAAATCAGAGGTGAAAAAGAAAATGTAAGAACATATAACATAGAAATAAAAAGTATCATAAGGAATTACTACAAAGAGCTGTATTCCAACAAATGAGAAGCCTAAAAGAAATGGATAGATTCCTAGATGCACAATCTAGCAAAACTGAGTCATGAAGACATAGAAAACTTGAACAGGCCAAGAACCAAGATGAAATTGAGTAAGTAATAAAGACCCTCCAAAAAAAAAGAGAAGCCCAAGACAAGATGGATTCACTACTGAATTTTACCAGAAATTTAAAGAAGAACTAATTCCAATTCTTCTCAAGCTACTTAAAAAAATTGAAAGGGAGGGGATACCCTTAAACTTATTTTATGAAGCCTTAATCACCTTAATTCCAAAGCCAGAAAAAGATGCAATAGAGAAAGAGAACTGTAGACAAATATCCCAGATGAACATAGATGCAAAAGTTCTAAACAAAATATTAGCTAATTGAATCCAACAGCACATCAGAAAGATCATTCTCCCAGACCAAGTGGGATTTATCCCTGGTATACAGAAATGGTTCAATATTTGCAAATCAATAAATGTGATACATCACATTAACAAACTGAAGAACAAAAAACAAATGATTATCTCAATAGATGCAGAGAAAGCAGTTAATGAAATACAACACCCTTTCGTGATGAAAACCATAAGCAAATTGGGTATAGAAGGAACATTCCTCAACATAATCAAGGCAATTTATGACAAACACATGGCCAACATCCTACTGAGTGAGGAAAAGCTGGAAGCATTCCCTCTAAGATACAGAACCAGACAAGGATGCACACTCTCATCACTCTCATCATTACTATTTAATATAGTTCTGGAAGTTTAGCCAGAGCCATTAAGCAAGAAAAAGAAATCAAAGGGATACAAATTGGAAAGGAAGAAATCAAATTATCCTTATTTGCAGATGACATGATTATATATATAGGGGACCCAAAAGACTCTATTCAGAGACTATTGGAACTCATACAAAAGTTTGGTAAAGTGGCAGGATATAAAACCAACATGGAAATATCAATAGCCTTTGCACACACAAATATTGTAAGATCATTCCCATTCAGAATAGCTCCAAAAAGAATTAAATAACTTGAAATAAATATAACATAGGATGTCAAAGACCTTTACGCTGAAAATTACAAAACACTAAAGAAAGAAATAGAAGACATATAAAAATGGAAAAATCTTTGATGTTCGTGGATTAGAAGAATCAATATCATCAAAATGCCCATACTACCTAAAGCAATTTACAGATTCAATATGATCCCAATGAAAATACCAATGTCATTCTTCTCAGATCCAGAAAAAAATGATGCTAAAATATGGAAACACAAGAGACCCTGAATAGTTAAAGTAATCGTATGCAACAAAAACAAAGCCAAAGGCATCACAAAAGCAAATTTCAAGACATGTTACAGGGCAGTTATAATCAAAACAGTCTGGTACTGGCACAAAAGAAGACTTGTCGACAAACAGAAGAGAATAGAAACTTCTGATATCAATCCATGCATCTAGAACCAACTTATCTTTGACAAAAGAGGTAACATAAATCCCTGGAGCAAGGATAGTCTCTTCAACAAATGGTGCTGGGAAAACTGAATTTCTACACATAGAAGTAAGAAACTAGACCAATACCTTACACAAAAAATCCATGCGAAATTGATCAAAGACTTAAATCCACAACCCAATAGCATCAAGTTACCAGAGAACATTGGGTAAACTCTGCAAGACATTGGCATAGCCAAAGAATTCTTGGAAAAGACTCCAGAAGCACTGGCAATCAAAGCCAAAATTGACAAATGGGATCACGCAAATCTGAGAGGCTTCTGCACTGCAAAAGAAACACTCAGCAAAGTGAAGAGGCAGTCAACAAATTATGCAAATGATAAAGGGCTAACATCCAGAATCTATAAAAAGCTCAAGAAATTCAACAACAAAACAAACAATCTAGTTATGAAATGAGCAAAGCACTTGAACAAGAATTTTTCAAGAGAGGAAATTCAAATGGCCAACAGACATTTGCAAAAATGCTCAGAATCACTAGCCATCAGAGAAATGCAAATCAAAACTATGGTAATGTTTCACCTCACTCCAGTTAGAATGACTTTCATACAGAAATCAATAAATAACAAATGCTGGTGAGAATGTTAGGAAAAGGCATCCTGGTCCACTGTTGGTAGGAATGTAATCTGTGAACCAAACTTCATCTGGTTAGTCAGAGGGCTGTCTTCTAGGTCCCTTCTGCTGGCATAGAGATGAAGTCTATAGTCTCAGTACAGGAGTGGAGGGGACCACTTTCCCCTGGAACTGACATTAAGGTAGCTGGATTTAAAGTGGAGCAATGCATTATTTTTACGTGAGGGTTTTCCAGAAGGAGGACCTGATATTTTAGCATTCTACTATCTGTGAGCCAGTGAGAGCCCTTTTGCTCTAATAGAGAATTTATTTGATGTGAGGTATAAAGGGCAATATCCTGTCCCAGTGTACTTTTAGACGCCTCCTCTGTCAGCAAGGCAGCTGTTGCGTTATCCTCAGGCAATGAGGCCATCGTTGTGCAACCATGTCAAAGGTTTTAGAAAAATAGCCCACAGGTTGCTTAACAGGTCCCAGATCCTGAGTTAACCCTCCTAAGGTGACTCCCTGACTCCCAGCGATGTACAGCTGGTAGGATTTCTCTGGGTTTGGCAGTCCTAGCACAGGGGCTTTAGTCATAGCATCCTTTAGCTGAGCAAAGGCTATGGTTTGCTCTTTCTCCCAAAGGAGGGGGCTCTGCTTGAGAGCCTGGTTTAGGAACTGTACTATTCCCCTCAATCTAGGAACGTGTAACCTGATAGAGAAAAGCTGGGACTGCCTGAAGTTTACAGAAGTAGGAATTTGCTGCATGGCACATATCCTCTCTGGGGCTGGTTTTTTTCTCCCCAGGGGTGAGGATAAGGGTTAAATAATTAGCACTCTGATGGACTGGCTATGCTTTTTATTTCCTCTGGATATCTAGTAGCTAGTTTTGCTAGTAAGTTAAGCCAATATACAAGACTAGAGTCTCAAGCTGGGAAAGGAGATAGACTAACAAATCATTTACATTCAACCATCTACATTGTGGATAGAGATAGGCCCTTTAAGTCCTCAGTGAGGACCTGTCGAAATAGGTGCAGGATATCTAAGTTAGCTATTACTGAAAGCCCTGTTTTTAGGAACTGGCAGGAAGGACTTTCTAAGCTTAATACTATTTGGATAGACTTTTAAGGCCTAGATGGGTATGTGAGGCCCAGACCTATCCATGGGGTGTTGGAAGAGAATTGCGAGAGATGAGAATCTCCTTTAATGGAGGCATCCTGTGGATTTGCATTACATGGCTGGACTAGGAGGAAAGCTGAATAGGAGGCTGGTACAAATAGGCAACTTACGTTTCACTGACCCTAGGTCATCCCCTGAATAGCAGTGGCTAGAGTTGGAAGCTGGGCAGAAGCTGGGCAGAAGCTGGGTAGAAGCTGGGCAGAGCCAAAGGCTTTTTTAGCTCGGGGCCACAGGGTCTGCGGTTCTGAACCAGGAGTCCTTTGACAGCCAGGGCAGTTCCGTGTCCAGTGGCCTTTTTCTTGGCAGAGCTGACAGAAGGCAGTTTCTGTCATGATAGCTGCTTGCCCAATGCCCTGGCTCCTTATATTGGAAACAGGTGCCATTTGGGGTGCACTGGCCTTGCTGGGTCTCCTTGACAGCTGATCACTGTGCTAAGAACCCATTGATAGAAGACAGCCCTCTGACTAATGCAGGTGAAGTTTGATTTACAGACAGAAGCAGTTTTGTCCAAGACAGGACCTGCTTCTCTGGGTATGCAACGGTTACAGCATGGCACGTTATTGAAGCTCATGTTCTGCCCCCAGGAACTTCTGCTCAGTTAGCAGAACTGATCACCTTAACCAGAGCTCTAGAACTAGATAAGGACAAGAGAAAATAACTCCCAGGGGTTATATACCTTTAATTAAACCTATGCAGCAAAAGGTAACTTACCCCCATGGAAGGTTGGCAAATAGATTTTACACAGATGCAACTCTGTCAAGGCTATAGGTACCTGCTTGTACTTATAGACACCTTTACTGGGTGGGTAGAAGCCTTCCCAACCAGAACTGAAAGAGCTCAGGAAGTGGCCAAAACTCTCCTGAAGGAAGTTATTCCACGCTTTGGTTTCCCAAAATCTTTACAAAGTGACAATGGGCCTTCCTTCATTTCCCAGATTACACAAGGGATTCGTAAGGCCCTAGGAATAACCCAACACCTTCACTCTGCATGGAGACCTCAGCCTTCCGGTAAGGTAGAAAGAGCCAACCAGACTCTATGGAAAACATCACAAGTATAGAAATATGCACTTGGTAAGAAAGGTTAAGAAAGAGTGTTCTTGGTAAGGAAGGTTAAGAAGGAAAGAATTCTTTTGAATAAAGAAAGGACATGGCTTGTAAGAATGACTTCATCCTGATGGCTAGTTTACTCTAGACTGGAATGGAAGTGATGGATTATTCCAAGTAAGTTGAAGAAGGTATGTGGAAGTCACAAAGGTTATGAAAGAAAGAAATACCGGACATGCTAACTGCCGCTCCAGGAGGTATCTGTGCCATGTTCCAGGAAGAATGTTGTTTCTGAGTCAATCAGACGACAAGTACAAACCCAAATTCGTACTTTCCTGGACAAAGCCAAACAGCTCAAGGACCAGGCCAAGCAGGGCTGGGATTTCTGGCCTGATATCTGGTCATGGAAATCCTGGCTATTTCCTCTCCTTGGCCCTATAACTTCATAATCTTGCTGCTTTTCTTTGGACCATGTGTTTTTAATGCCCTTGTTCATTTTGTCTCTAACAGAATAAAAGCTGTTGAACTCCAAATGGTCTTCAGACAAGGCTACCAGCCCATTCAATTGGACAACCTGAGCAGCCCTCTGGACCAAGCAGGACAGTCTTTCCAAGGCCACTGTCACACACCATAGGACAGATAGCAAGAGGAAATACCTATATCCTTCTTGATGCCCATATGCCAGCTTTGAAGAAGCTACAGAAGATGGAACTCCATCCATTATCCCAAAAATAATTTGGGGTATTCCTCTTGAGGGGGGGATGTTAGGTAGGAAGTCAGATATGAGCTTATGTGTGTGTGACAAAGGCCTAACGAGACAAATAGGTCCAGCATATGCATCTCATAGTCATCCCGATATCCTTCCAATTTCAGCCCAGTATCTACACTTCAAACATACCATGCCCCTTCTACCCGATAACCATCCTTCCTCTAAGGCTCCTCTAAGGTGGGGCAATGCCAGCCAGGCTTCCCCCTGTCTATAACTTCAGGGAGAAAACTCAGAAAGGAATTTTTCGTATTTACATCCAAAAAGTCCTTTGTTCCAGGAGGAGAAGAGGGGAAAGCAAGGCCCATCCCCTAAAAAACCCCCAGCCTCAACCTGACTGCACACTCAGCCCTCTGCCTCGCTGCTGAGCCACCTGCCTGGCCTGCCCAGGTGTATTCTCTCCACTCAACCATGTAACCTCACTCTCCCCCAGTCCGAGCGGCTGGGCACTCTCTCTCAGGTTCTGTCTGGAGAGGTGCCCATCCATTCTTATGGATGTCCCTGACCTAATAAACCTTGCTATTTGCTTTCCACTTAAAAAAAAAAATGTAATCTGGTGCAACCACTGTGGAAGACAGTATAGAGATACTTCAGAAATCTGAATATAGAACTACTATATGATCCAGCCATCCCACTCTTAGGAATTTACCCAAGCCAAAGGAATTCAGTATATGAAAGAATTTTCTGTACCCACCCCATGCACATTACGGCACAATTCACAATAGCTAACATATAGAATCAGCCCAAATGTCTATCAACTGTTGACTGGATAAACAAAGTATGGTATATATATACTATGGAGTACTACACAGTTGTAAAAAATGAAATCCTGTCTTTTACAACAAGACTAATACAACTGGAAACCATTATACTTAGTGAAATAAACAATTCCAAAAAGATACATATCATATAGTTTGCCTGATCCGAGGTAACCAATACAATACCTGAAATGTAATCTATTGGAGTGAAATAGACATTTTGAAATTCCGTAATTATTTATAGCCCTTGCCTCTTCCATTAAGAAACAGTGTTTTTTCCTTCATACTATTTGTTGAACCCTTTTACTTACAGTAGGGTTAACTATACAATCATTAAGTAAACTGAAAATAGATCTTTGTAAAATTAAGAGTGGGAATGTGAGAGGGAGAAGGAGGAAGCGTAGGAGCACTGGGCAGGAGGGAGGGTTGGGGGTAAATGTCACTATATTCCTAAATCTTTGTATATGAAATACATGAAACTTGTATAACTTAAATAAAATTTTATTGAAAATGAAATAAAAGACAGAAAAAGAAAAATATCTCTAAGATAGAATTAAAATTAAGCATTTATAAAATTAGCATATCAAAGTCTGGACTCTCCTACAAAGAACTATTTCAAGAATAACTTGATAGGAAAAAAGCAAAACAAAATAATAACCAGTCAGCAAAGCACATCTAATGTTAGTTCTGCCATACTGAAACTTGAAGTAAGGATTAAGAAATTTCTACAATTTTATATTTTCCATATAGGTCTTCATTGTACCTGAGCACTTATAAGCAACATTTTTAACAGTGCTTGTCTCAAAAAACAGTATAATTGGTAATCAGATTCAACAACAGTCAACACATCTCAATTTAGTTTAGCCACTATAGCAAGCGAACACTGTCTGAGAATGGCCAGGGTTGGCTAAGGGGAATAAAGTTTCCTGATGTTCAAAAGACAGAGACAAATTGTGTTTCCCTTTCAAACGGATGATTTTTATTAAGGAATCTTATCAATATCAAAAGAAAGAATATAATAGGTAGAGAATCACTCAACTGGCCATTCATCAATAGATGAATAAAAGTAAGAAATCCAGTGAGTGGCACTGCAGACCACTTAAATACTAAAAACTGAATGAAATTTTTTACAGTCAGAACATAAAAGAATATAACTAAAGGCTTATGAAAAGTAATAGAACATAGTATTATTTCTTATACCAAAAACAAAGATACAATTACCCATATTATAAAAATCTGGTTTTAGGAATCAGTACACATATAGTAGGGGTCTTCCTAGAAAGACCAGTACACCAGTTAAATTCAAAAAGATAGCTAGGAGCCTAAGGAAAAAGATAATTCTGAGCAACAAGAAAGTCAGCAAACCCTAAGGAGCTATTGAAAAAGGGAAATGGCAAGTTTTCCAGAAATGAACTGAGGAGGTGGCCCAGGGGAATAAGCAAAAAACATACATATGATTTTATGGCAAGAACATAAAAACCACAGGTTCTAGTGATGGAGTTACCATGCTGCCTGGTGGGGTCTAGTGTGAGTTTACAAGGATTTGTAGAAATGGAAGAATCCCAATCATTCCTAGTGATTGAGACAATCAGGACTAAATTTTAATGAATCAGAAAGTGAAATTTAGGAGAAAGACTTTCAATAGGTTTAAGATTTGAGAGCAAATTTCTAGTAAAAGGGATTGACCATGCTCTGGAAGTAGGAGGCACAATACCAACTGGAATGTTTGTGAGAGTTGTGGATTCAGAGAGGACTTTTTCTAAAATTTCACACTCATAGAAGAAACTTTTCTTCTGAGGAGTTAATTGGTAAATTTTCTAGGGTATCCTCTCTGTTCTTCACGTGATCCTGGGTGGTCAGGTATTCAATCCATACAATAAGTGATAGGAAGTCCAAGGGGGTGTTATGTCATCCCTATGTTTATCATAAGTACCTGGGAGAGATGACAATGATGGATATGACAGGGATGAAGATGGTAATGCCAGCACCCATAATGGAAGTAGTGGAGATGGTGCAGCAGATGGTGCTGTTGAAGACTCAAGCACTCCTGGATCATTATTTGTTGAAGCTTCCTTGTCAAGAGCAAGAGTAATAGTGGAATAGGGGTTCCATTGTTAGATGTGACAAAACTAGTAACATAAGCAGAAAATAAAATAATTACATATACTATGAACAAAAAGAAAATTTACATAAACTCTTCTGATTCCATTCAACCAGAAATTTTATGGAAGCTAAAAAAAATAGACTTCATAACATAGAGCAGAGTCTGGCACTATAGCATAGCAGGTAAAGCAACTGCCTCCAGTGCTGGCATCCCATATGGGCACTGGTTCGAGTCCCAGCTGCTCCACTTCCCATTGAGCTCTCTGCTATGGCCTGGGAAAGCAGTACAGGATGGCCCATGTGCTTGGGCCCCTGCACCCACGTGGGAGATCTGGAAGAAACTCCTGGCTCCTGGCTTCAGATTGGCGTAGTTCCGACCATTGCAGCCATCTAGGGAGTGAACCAATGGATGGAAGATCCCTCTCTCTCTCTCTTTCTGCCTCTGCCTCTGTCTCCCTTGTAACTCTGCCTTTCAAATAAATAAATAAATCTTAAAAAATAATATAAGGCAATATTGCAAAAGTACATAATAAAAGAAGTGAATAAACATAAGTAAAATCACAAACAAGTAGCAAAATGTAAATATAGTAGAGCCAAGATAAGCAGAAGTGAATCTATTACTGATGGGAAGTACATATACATCACTGGGAGGGACACACAGATTGAAGTCAAAATAGCAGTCATTACATATGATATAAACCTAAAACAGATCTCCTTCCTCCTAATGAAAAACAGTATCAGAGATCTTAATCATTTCCAATTTTCCTTCTCCTGTGGTAGACCAATGAATATTCCCTAAAACTTGATTAAAATTTCTTCTTGTTGTAGAGTTATCAGGGTTACTATTTCATTTATAGATTTTGGAGTAAAGTATATTTCCACATGGTTTGACAGGAAAAAAGTTTGAGTCAACTTAGCATATCTGGATTATTAAATGTATTTAGAGAAACCAGCTATGTCTAAATCTATGGTTTAATGAATAAATATTCCCATACTTCCTCATATCATGTTTTAATATTTATATCCTTTGTCAACTTTAACTATAATTTAAGCAATATATCAATTCAGTGGATCCTGAGGTAGTTGGATTATATGATAAACAGAAGTTCCAAAATATGTCTTGTGATTAAGAGCACTGTTTAAACTCTAGCTCTAAAATGTGTTTCCTGATCAGATTCAATGACAGATCTGCCAAAACGAGCTCCCCATGACTCTCCAGTTTTCAATACTGTTAGATACTTTAGTTTGCTTGCACAGAAATATGATGCCCAAACCCAAATAGGTATCAATTATAGTGCAGCAAAATGGAACACTGTTATTAACAGTAAAGGGCCTATGTAAATTATATTTGGTTCCTGGGAACATTCTTAATCTGTTAACCCTTTCTGTTCATATAAGTATGTAACCCTCAGGCAGCTTTTGCAATGGCTTATCATCTACTTAATTTCCTGTAGTCTATTTCTCTGTATAAGCCAATTATACATATGATATTTGCCTCTGTGTCTGATTATTGATCTCTCAAATAAAAGGTTCCTTCCAATAATTGTTTGTAAACTATTATTCATTATTTGTATCTTATGAACTTGAACTTGTCTAGTAAGTGCAACTATGGGATTATTAAAAACACACATATCATTATTAAACTTTGGGTGAGCTGAGACATTTGGAGGCCTCAAATAATTATTCCAGAAGTTTCTACGTTCTTTCCATGAATCTTCTAGTTATTTTTCGACCATTTACCAAGGGCTTATGCCATTGATTGTCAAAAAAGCCAGAAAAATATGAATTGGACTTTGGTCTTCTTGCAAAGAATGCCTCATGGCCAACAAACTAGTATATAACTCAGCATGTTGGGCACTTTTGAACCTACTGTACTCCACTAGGGTACAATTATCTAAGGGGCAAAAAGCAACTGATTTTCAAGACAGTAGTCCAGAGGTCACAGAGGCTGATTAATCTCTAAATTGGGCACTGTTTAGTTAGTGCAATTAGGATGGACCTCCTTTGCCAATTTTATGACCTTAGATTTGCTTCACCCTTAGACTTTCCAATAAACAGACCAAGAACCCTGAGGACAAGTCCTTCATCAATTGTCTTAGCTGACCATCTACTTTTAATCTCTGTGCTGTGTGCAAACAGTTGGCATATGAAGAATACAAATGGGATGATGCCTGACTGCAGAGGTGCCTGTGGGTACTTAGGTATATTTCTTGCTTCTTGGGAGAGGCTTTCTTTCTTAAAATATAACTAGTTGGATGTATTTGGTAATATACAGATTTGACTATACATTTTACATTACCTCATTGTTTTGAAAATGGGTTTTTAGAAAGCATATTTACCTTTCTTTTAAAGTAAATTGTCTGCTTGATTTTTGGAATAGTTCTTTAAAAGTTTTAAAGCAGAAATTTAGCAGCCTGAAGCTCTCTAAGTATGGTAAAATGTTTTTAACTCATATTAATCTTGTTTGGGAGACAGAGTAGAGATGGGATGTAACGAAACAAAAGAAATGCATGGCAGAAAAATAATTTTAGAGCAAATTAATGATGGTGGGAAAATTGCTAATTTGTTTGTTTATCTCCCTGGAAGAAATAGGAAGCGTGACAAGCAGTATAGTTTTAAAGGCTGATTTTAGTACCTTTTCATTATTTAAAAAAAAAAGTTGCGGCCGGTGCCAAGGCTCACTTGGTTAATCCTCTGCCTGCAGCACCGGCATCCCATATGGGCACCAGTTCTAGTCCCAGTTGCTCCTCTTCCAGTCCAGCTCTCTGCTGTGGCCCGGGAAGGCAGTGGAGGATGGCCCAGGTGCTTGGGTCCCTGCACCCGCATGGGAGACCAGGAAGAAGCACCTGACTCCTGGTTTTGGATCGGCGTAGCACCGGCCAAAGCAGCCATTTGGGGAGTGAGCCAACGGAAGGAAGACCTTTCTCTCTGTCTCTCTCTCACTGTCTATAATTCTACCTGTCAAAAAAAAAAAAGCTTGCTTAAATTTTGTCTTTGCTTTGTTGCAGTTATCTAGGGTAATATCAAAGTTTCTGTGGCAATTCAATTTTATATAGCCTTTAAAAGGTAATTTCAATGTCTATTGACAGTATAAATGAAAAAGTAGAATACAAGGCATAGAAGAATCATCCTTTAAAATATAAATGATGCATCATGGAATATAAAGATATCCACCAATAGTTAAAAACTGAATTGATATAACATTATAACACTGTTAGATCTTGAATAAGTCCATTTTGCAGAGCATTTCTGTATATCTGTAGAGGAAGAAAAATGACAAATGAAATGTTAAGTTAAAAATCAGAATAAATTGGCCACTGCCTGTGTTGCATCACTACTATATCTTTTTTAAATAATTAACAGTATTTTCATAATGTAAAAGTTAATTTTGATGATGTTTTCACATTCAACAGACTTTTTTCTACATTATTTTCCTCTCCAAATATCTAATACATGTAGATTTGGTATGGCTTGGGCATTCAGAGATTAATAGAATGATGACTCAATTTTAATTTCTAAGGCCATGAAAAAAGTTGCTTTGAGATTGAGCAATTCTGAATTCTTATTTATTTATTGTTTTAAACTTTAAAAAAATTGTTAATATAAAGAGAGCAGATTTCATGTATTTTATAGATAGCAATTCGAAGAAGATAGTTAACCATACTTCCTTCTCTCCTTCAATTGCTCCTCCTTCCTGAATGAATGAATTTATTTATACCAACACCCAATGCAATGTTTCTTCCCCTACTGTAAAAGAATTGATCAGTTTCTTCATTAAAGAAGCAAAAACTTATTAAATCTTGTAAACACCCTATTTCTGTGTATGCTGCAAATGAAATTATTTTGAGATGAAATTGTGCAAAGGAATTTTAAAAGGCTATGCATGCATCATACCTTAAAACAATACACTCAGAAGCTCAAAGATACATGCAAAATAAGTAAATAAACTAAAAGCAAAAATTAAAATAAAAAACTACTCTCTTCTGTATAAACCATTTACAGGTTGGGGTTTTCTGTCAGGTATCTCACTTTGTTGTAAACCATTGTGACATAGATATTTTAGTCTTCAGTACCATGGGAGACTCAGATCTAAGTTAGTCAAATGCTCAGTATGTATGAAGGACTGATAAACAGTCCAAATCAACTTTTAATATATGAGAGTTTATGATATGGATAAGCAAATCTTTTAGTCTAAAAACCCAAGAGGAATGAATTCAGGTGTAGATGAGGATGTTCCTCAAAGAGACAAAGAGCCATAATCACAATTCTAAATAATCTCTAAACATATTTTGTAGCTTCTTTTGGAAAATACAATCATTAGAATGCAAATAATGGAGGGTTTCCTCTTGTCCTAAATTTCATTTTAAATCTTGATATCTCCTTATTATTCTGTGTAGGAGTTTGAAAGCTAGCCCTAAGCATGGGATATGTCAACTCCAAAAATCAATTAAACCTGTAAGTATTGGGCCTATTCTTTACTACTCAGTGGTTGACTACTCTGTACATTTTCAATAACAGCATCAGGAGTAATCTTCCCCCAGCTGACCTTATGGCTCATAGAAATTTTACTGAGTTAATGAGACCATAAATCTTTTTTTTTAAGGGAAAAGTTTTATTGGGGAACACCCAACAGACCAGAGGGGAGGGGTGGCAAAGGAAAAAGAGAGAAAGTGAGTATAAGAGAGAGAGAGATAGAGAGAGAGAGAGAGAGGAGAGGAGCTAGTGAGAAGAGAAGATAGAGCCGAGAAGAGAGATGAGAGGAGGAGAGGAGCCAAGAGAGGGGCCAAGAGAGGGGCCAAGAGAGAAGAGCCAAGAGAGCAGGAGAGAAGAGCCAAGAGAGCACATGTTCAGGAACAGGCCCTTTTAAAACTTTGCCCAAGGGCGGGCAGGGAAGCAGGAGCAGCGAACCCCATGAGGTTGGGGGTGGAGCTTGACCACAGAGGTTGGGCCATGTGGCCACCTGGCTTCCAGCAATGGTGGCAGGGGCTAGAGCTTGGGATGTAACGCGCCATAGATAAAACTGCGCCAGTTTCCTAACATTCTCCCCTTTTGTTTTTATAAAGCAGGAGTGGTATGGAATTACATTAGTCCCAAAAGTCCAGGAGGGGTAGAGGGATGATGATCTGTCTTTAGAGCTACTTTCTGCTGACATGGGGTGATGAGGTACTCTTCACTGGCATGGGGCAATGTCTCAAGCCGCGATACCATAGATCTTACCAGTAATTATTGTCCATACTTGTTTCTTCAAATACTGACATTCTTAATCTTGGTTAGATACTCAGAGTTGTGTCATATAGATTGTCTATATATGAATACACCTTACAATTTGGAGTTTTAGGTTCAAATTGTATATGATGCAAGTTAAAGGATCAAGGGCTATTACAGTGAAGTTGAGATATCCTTGTGATATCCTAGTAAACTGATTTTGTTTACCTTCCCAAGAAAGGCTGTAGATTATTTAAAATTAATATCTAAGGATAAACAAAAGAATATCTCAGATAAATCAAGAATAACGTAATATACCAACTCTCCTCCCACCTCCACCATTACCAAATTCATTAGAGCATCAGTATCTGGTAGAATGCCTTATATAGTTAAAGATTGCCTGTTAAATTGTTTATAATGATTTTATATCATATATGATCCATCCGGTTTCCTAACGGCCATAATCCACTGCTGTATGGTGTTGTAGTATCTTCAATTATACCTTTATGTTTTAATTCCTGTGTTTTTTCTGTAACTATGCTATGTGCTCCCTTTAGTGAGTATTGTGAGAAAAGTTATTTTCTCAAGTTGAGATAAAGAAATGGGCTACACTTTAATAACAACAAGCTTTTAAGTCCAATATATGTAACTTTGTCCAGTTTTATAGTGCTTAAGACACACTGCATGTTATCCATTTGCAAAATGTCTTCTATATTTTTCTTCATCATTGTTGTATAGGTAACAGTGTTGCATCATTTCTAAGTCAATGTAAAATACAGACTTTTCTTTCAGTATTTCCCTCTAATCTTCAGAATAACTTTACTGATATCATTTTATGGTTTCACTTTTATGATAGTAAGCTGTGTTTTGGATCAATAACAAATACTTGGAATAACCATAAAGATATCATTTACATTATGTACATACAGGACTGAGTTAACGTAAGGCTGTCACCCTATTTAGCCCCAAAATTAATGAAATTCTCATTATTCTCTTAGGTTGTAATTTGATTAGAAAAGAATCATCTAGTGTCTTGAATAAACTTTTGTTATTCTATATTTTTACTACCCCAATCACCAAATTGCTTTCTTATTTAATACTGGAGATAGTTGAAGGGATTGCTATTTATGGTTGGACTTCATTTTATTTTGAATAGTTTTTTCATTGATTTATTATTTCAAAGGGATCATTCTTTCCAAAGAGTTATCAGCAGAGTACTGGGAATGTCTTTGCTGAGACCTCTTAATGTAGTCCTCATGTTGTTCAGCCTAAATTTGAGTTTTATTTTGGAATTGTCCTTGTTGTATTTGGTTATACTTAATAAATCATCTTCAGGTTTTTAAAATATGTCAGATACTGGTCTAGACCACATCCTGTATAACCTGGTTTCTTCACACAGGACATCAAAGGACTCACTTGGTTGAAGTGATAAAGTCTCAAGTCTTCTTCAAGGGAATCTCTTTTGAACTAATTTATAGATGGGATGTTTTGTTTCATTCTATACTCATCTATAGATTTAATAGTCTTCAACTTACTGAAAATTTAGACTCACTTTACTTTTAGATGATGTTTCCTATATTATTCAATGTATCACACAAGGCTAACTGGTTTAACATCACTACAAGATACTGAAAAACATTACACTTAGTGAAATAAGTCAGTCCCAAAGACAAATAAACTCTTTTCTCTGATAGAAGTGAAAATAGAATACATTAAAAGAGCGGTGAAGTGGCAAGTTATAAAATTAACACAAAAAATCAATAGCTTTTGTATACACAGACAATATCATGGCTGAGAAATAACTTCTAAGATCAATCCCATTCACAATAGCTATAAAAAATTAAATATCTTGGAATAAATTTAACAAAGGATGTCAAAGATCTTTATGATGAAAATAACCAAGCATTAAATACACAAATAGATAAAGACACAAGAAAATGGAAAACTCTTCTATGTTCATGGATTGGAAGCATCAATATCATCAAAATGTCCATACTACCGAAAGCAATTTACAGGTTATATGTGATCCCAGTCAAAATATGAATAACATTCTTCTCAGATCTAAAAAATTATGCTAAAATTCATATGGAAACACAAGAGACCTCAAATAGCTAAAACAACATCATACAACAAAAACAAAGCCAGAGGCTTCACAATACCAGATTTCAAGAAATACTACAGGGCAGTTATAGCCAAAACAGCCTGATACTAACAACAACAACAACAAAAAAAACACCTTGTGTAAACCAATGGAACAGAATAGAAACTCCAGAAATCAGTCCATGAATATACAACCAATTCATCTTTGACAAATGAGGTAAAATTAATCTCTGGAATAAGGATAGTCTCTTCAACAAATGGTGTAGGGAAAACTGGATCTTCCCAAGTAGAAGTATGAAGCAAGACCCCTACCTTACACTTTACACAAAATGGATCAAAGACTTACATCTACAACCCAATACCATCAAATTATTACAGAACACTGGGGAAACCCTGCAAGACATTGACATATGCAGAGTTCTTGGAAAAGACCCCAGAAGCACAGGCAATCAAAGCCAAAATTGGCAAACGGGATTACATAAAGCTGAGAATTCTTTGCATTGCAAAGAAACACTCAGCAAAATGAACAGCAACTGACAGAATGGGAGAAATTATTTGCAAACTATACAACTGATAAAGGATTAATATCCAGTATCTATAAAGAGCTCAAGAAATTCAACAAAAACAAAATAAACAATCCAGTTAAGAAATGGGCAAAGGACATGAACAGGCATTTTTCAAAAGAGGAAATTCAAATGGCCAACAGACACGTGAGAAAATGCTCAGGGTTGCTAGCCATTAGAGAAATGCAAATCAAAACAACCATGAGGATTCACTTCACTCCAGTTAGAATGGCTCTCATATAGAAATCAACAACAACAACAACAACAAAACAATGAAGAGGATGTGGGTCGAAAGGTACCCTAATCCACTGTTGGTGGGAATGTAAATTGGTGCAACATTGTGGAAGAAAGTATAGAGATACCTCAGAAAACCAAATACGAACCTGCCATATGACCCAGCCATTCCACTCTTGGGAATTTAAGTGAAATGAAATCAGCATATGAAAGAGTTGTCTACATTATCCTATTCATTGCAGCTCAATTCATAATTGCTAAGATATGGAATCAATGTAGGTGTCCATCAACAGAAGATTGGATAAAGAAATGATGGCATATATACACTATGAAATACTACACAGCAGTAAAAAAAAAAAGAAAGAAATCCTGTCTTTTGTAACAAAATGGATGCAACTGGAAACCATTTTACATAGTGAAATAAGCTAGTCCCAAAATGACAAATACCATGTGTTTTTCCTGATCTGTGGTAACTAAGAGTACCTAAAAGGTAATCTATAGGAGTGAAATTGATATTTTAAGATTCGATGATCACTTACAGCTCTGTCTCTACTGTTGAGGAATAATGTTCTTTTCTTCATAGCATTTGTTGAACTCTTTATTTAGTCTAGGGTTAACCTTATGAGTTTAAAGTAACCTGAAAATAGATCTTTGTGAAAAATAAGAATGAGAATAGGAGAGAGAGGAGGAAGAAGGGTAGGAGTATGGGCAAGATGGAGGGTAGGGTGGGAAATATCACTATATGTTCCTGAATCCGTATATAGGAAATACATGAAATTTGTATACTTTAAATAAATTTTTTTTTGAAAAATGTATAGGAATGAAATAGACATCTTCTGATTTGCTTATTGTTTTTGGCTCTTTTGATATTCCTATGGAACTGTGGTCTTTCTACTTATTGCTTGTTGAATATTATGAAAAGGGGTGCATTAAGCCTGTGATTACAGGGTGGATTGAAATTATGTTTTGCAAAAATTATAAACAAAAAATAAAGAAAGGAAGGAGGGAGTTTGAAGGAGAGAGAGAGAGGAGAGGGATGGAAATATAGTTACCTTCGTAGAATTGTACCTATGAAATACATTACATCTGTTCTCCTTATATTAATAAAAAATGTTTAAAGTCCACTGGTTAAAAAAAAAAAGATTGAGGGACGGAGACATGAAAGAGACACACACACACAGAGAAAGAGAGAGACATCTTGTGAAGTTCTCCTGGGGTTACATGGGAAAAATTCCGAAGTCAATTCTAGAAAAAAAGACACAATTTAGAATGTGATTGGGCCAACTGGGTTTTTTTAAAAAGTCAGTAGATTTTAAACAAGCAGGTCACAGTGAACCAACACTTAGTAATCCACTTAAGTGATATGACCAAAAATTTTAAAGAAAGATACAGAAAGTTAAATAGTTTAAGGAAAAAAAATCTTAGCCCTGCTTAACATAAATGATTCAGTTTTTCCAAGCAAAGATCTTAATAAAGACAACATGAAATAAATATCTTATTATCTAAAAGTAAATAAAGTATATTCATAACCTCCTCTTAAGAGCAGAAACCAATATTCCATGAAAACATTTTTGTTTTAAGAGACTGGACCAAATTCTAATTTTTATGTTGATTTTTAAATTTTATTATTAAGTTTTAGATGAACATGTAATGCTTACACATTTTAAAGTGATACAATACAACATTTAAAGACATATTCAGCATTTAAAACAACCATATTGGCTATTAGCCTTTCTGTTTGCTTATTTTTTCTTTATGTTTGGAGTCTCTCAGCTCCTATATTCCAATTCTTTCTACAGAATATTATACATCATTGTTAGTCACAGTCACCCCACTATACGGCAAAACACCAAAACCTGTTATGTTCAACCTTGCTGTGTTTTGGTACCCACTATGCAATTTCCTACCACCTGTCTCCTGCACACAACACACCCCAGTTTTTAAAAATCAAATTACTATTTTAAATTCAGATTGAACACATGTATACTTAACTGCCACACATAAGAGAGAACATGTGGCAAATGATTAATGAAATGAGGAGTTAGTTTTTTGAAAAGATACAGAAAATTGATTATACCTTTGGCTGGATTAAGAAACAAGGGAGAATTAAAATAAAAAAAAAAAATCAGACAATGGGGCCAGTGCTGTGGCTCAGTGGGTTAAAGCCCTGGCCTGAAGTGCTGGAATGGATGCCGGTTCAAGTCCCAGCTGCTTCACTTCCCATCCAACTCTCTGCTATAGCCTGGGAAAGCAGTACAGCATGGCCCAAGTCCTTGGGCCCCTGCACCCAAGTGGAGACGTGGAGGAAGCTCCTTGCTCCTGGCTTCAGATCGGCTCAGCTCCAGCCATTGAGGCCACCTGGGGAGTGAACCAGTGGATGGAAGACCTCTCTCTCTGCCTCTCCTCACTCTCTGTAACTCTGTCTTTCAAAAAAAAAATCTTTAAAAATAAAAAAATCAGACATGAAAAAGGAGATATTAATCTGAAAATAGATATACCATATGACCCAGCCTTCCCACTCCTGGAAACTTACAAAAAGGAAATGAAATCCTCATATGAAAGAGTTATCTGTATCCACATGTTTATTGCAACTCAATTCACAATAGCTAAGATATGGCCATCAACTGTTGACTGGATAAAGAAAATGTATACATATATACATGGAATACTATGGGATACTGTGAAATATTACTCAGCCATAAACAAGAATGAATTCTTCTTTTGCAACAAAATGGAAGCAACTGGAAACCATTATGCTTAGAGAAATAAGCCAGTCTCAAAAAGACTGTTTTCCCTAATCTGTAGTAATATACAGAATACAAAAAAATGTATATGAACAAAATTGGCATTTTGAGATTTGATTATTGCATGCAGCCTTTCTCTATATTTATAAGGAACAGCACATTTTTTTTCTACTTACTACTAGTTGAATTGTTCATTTAGTGGAGGATTAAGCTTGTGATTATAAAATAAACTGAAAGTATGTCATTGAAAAATTAAAAGCATGGGCTGAAGGGAGGAAAACATCACTATGCTGCTAAATATGTATATATGAATACTTGAAATTTGTTCACCTTATATAAATAAAGAAATCTTTAAGAAGGAGACATTGTGACTGATAGGTTAGAAATACAAAGGATCATTGTACAACTATATTTCAACAAATTGGATGAATTTGTAGATACATACAAACTTAATAAAATTGAATCATGAAGACATAGAAAACCTGAATAAATAATGAGTAGTGATAAAAAATGAATAGTAAAAGATATTCCAAATAACGAGAAACCCAGAACCAGATGGCTGAATTTTATCAAACTTTCAAGGATAACCAACATCAATTTTTCTCAAACTACTCTAAAAACTTAAAGGAGTTAAATTATTCCAAAGTCATTCTATGAGGCCAGCCTTATCTTGATTCCAAAATCAGAAAAGGACACAATTTTAAAAAGAAGCTATATACCAATATCCTAGATAAACATTATACCAAAATTATCTACAAAAACTAGAAAATTGAATCTAATAACACATCAAGTGAGAATTATCCCAGAGTGCAAGGATGACTTGATATATGCAAATCAATGAAAGTAATGCATTGCATGAAAAGAATTAAGAACAAAAATCAGATATCATCTCGATAGACACAGAAGAATAATGAAAAAAAAAATCCAATACCCTTTCAAGAAGAATAACCTTGAAAAAATTTGGTATAGAAGAAACATTGTAAAGGCTATATGTTACATACCCACAGATAATATTGTATTGAATGGGAAGAAGCTGAAAGCATTTCCTCTAAGATCTGGAACTAAACAAAGAAGTCCATTCTCACTTCATTTATTCAGCATAATACTGAAGGTGTTAACCAGAACAATTAGACAAGAGAAAGAATTAAGAGGCACATATATAGGAAAGGAACAAGTCAAATTATCTCTTTTTATAGATGACAGGATTCCATATATACAAAAACTAAAATATCTCACCAAGAGATTAATAGAACTGATAAATGAATTCAGTAAAATTGCAGCTTACAAAATCAAATAGCACAAATCAGTAATGTTTTTGTACACCAATAATAAACTCTTTGAGAAAGAAATTGAAAAAGCATTCCCATTCACAATAGCTTCAAAAGGTAATAAAACGCCAGGGCCAGCATTGTGTCATAATGGGTAAAACTGCTGCCTGTGACACAGACATCCCATATGGGCACTGGTTCATGTCCTGGCTGTTCTACTTCCCATCCAGCTCCCTCTAACGGCCTGGGAAAAGCAGCAGAAGATGGTCTAAGTATTTTGGCCCCTATTGTCCGTGTAGGAAAACCAGATGAAGTTCCTGGCTCAGGCTTTGGCCTGGTCCAGCCCTGGCTGTTGCAGCCATCTGGGGAGTGAACCAGCAGATGTAAATCTCTCTCCTTCTGTCTCCTTCCATAGTTCTGACTTTCAAAGAAATAAATAAATCTTTTTTTTTTAAAAAAAAGTAATAAAATACCTTGGAGTACATTTATCCAAGGAAGTCAAAAAGTGAATAGTTTTTAACAGTAGGGCTGAAATTTCATTTGTTTATCTTTTAAGTATCCATACTGTTAGTCACTAGGATGAATTAATGATCCTACTTCTGGGATGCCCATAACTTTAAGTTTCTTTTGCAGTGTTTCCTTCAGAGGCCTTAAAGCGTTCTCTAAAAGTAAAATTCTGGGGAATATGTTTCAGTAACTGAGGCATACTTAAATAGATAAAAGTTTAATCTAACCACAGCAAGCACAAATGAAGATACCACTCATGGTTTAGGAAAGAAATGAGATAGAATTAAAAATATGAAAATTGAAAAACTTTCAGGTAGCCACGACTGTTTGCATATTGACCTGCCCTGGATAACTTTTTTTTTTTTTTAAGAATTACTTATTTGGAAGTCAAAGTTACATAGAGAGAGAAGGAGGGGCAGAGAGAGAGAGATTTTCCATCCTCTGGTTCAGTTGGCTGCAATGGCCGGAGCTGTACTGATCCGAAGCCAGGAGCCAGGATCTTCTTCTGGGTCTCCCACATGGGTGCAGGGGCCCAAGGACTTGGGCCATCTTCTACTGCTTTCCCAGGCTATAGCAGAAAACTGGTTTGGAAGTGGAGCAGCTGGGACTCGAACTGGCACCCATATGGGATGCGGGCACTGCAAGCGGCAGCTTTACCCACTGCGCCAGAGCGCCGGCTCCATGGATAACTTCTGTTAAAATTTCCGCCATCTGTCAGAAAGTCTCATCTACTCTTGCTGTTAAATTTGTTTCTTGTCTGATCAACTTCCTTGCTTTTCCAACTGTGTGATTCCTTCAATGGGGTGTTGTTCCTTGTCAACAAGGAGGGCAACAGTGGTAGGAGAGGTTTTTCAGGGAGAGAACAGAAGTAAGGCCACACCTAGGAATGGCTTCCACCTCCTTTCCCTTAGATCTCGAGGCAACTGCTGACATCTGGGTGCTACCTCAGTATAATCCCTTCAAGGGGGTGCTGCTTCCTGTCTCCATGAAGAATAACACTGATTACACAGACGAGTGACCAAGTATTTTACCCACTTGAGTCTTGGACCAGCTGACGCTGCCAGCTAATTTACATGAGGACAGTCAAAAAATGAAGGCGTCTTAGAGCAAAGTATTCTATTTATTCCAAATAAAATTTAACTAAGAGGAACTGTGTTCTCTGCGTTGATTTGTCACACCAAGCCATGCAAGGTGACTTGACTGCCCCAATACCTGGTGACAATTTCTACCTCTATAATTATGATTTTTCCAAGAGGGGCAGGTCCTTTTATCCTTTTATCAAATGACAAGCTAAGTGAGGCAAATATAGTTCCCAAATTAATCAGTTTATTGCACTGCACACAAGAGCTAAATAGGCAAAAATAAGCAAAAGGAATATATAAAGAAATTAGGTAACAGAAAATTACTTGAGCCCAGAATGCTAGTAAGACCCCAAGAACCATGCGTCCACACATGAAATTGTCCAAATGGTCTGGGGAAACTGTCCCCTTCAAGGTGTCGATGGATGGCTCTTGATGCCTACAAGCTGTCAGCAAGAAATGAAAGGCTTGTTACTCCATCAGAGCCTTCAATGGCTGGTGCAAGGGAAGATGCATCTAGCAGGTGATGGTGTCTCCATGAGATGTAAGACATTAGAATTTATTTCCCCCAGAAGTATATTATCTTAGCTTCTATCTGTGAAATTTGCAGGGAAAAGTAATGGAGTCAAACTATCTCGTTCTCATATGGGCACGCAGTGGTCAATGTAACTGTCAATCACGTAGAGTGAAGTAGGGGACCTCCGTGCTATTATCCAGCCACAGGGCTCAGTTAGAGGTTGTGTCACCAGAAAAAGCTCAAAATGGAATTGGTACTGCCAAAGTATAGTCGTCATAACCATAATTAACCACAACATTACTGAGATTCACAAGAGTCTTAACACAGCAAAACACACATCACAACCATGAACTTTCACACAGGGTGTGGAGGACACTCTGATACATGGGACTCATAGTTCAACTCCTCTGTGGTTACACAACGTGAGGTCAATCCCAGCCTCCCCAGGAAGTTCCAGGAGATCTAACCAACGCGTTCTCATTTCTCCGCATATTTATCTGCTCCCTCTTCTGCCTGAGACACCCCAAGGGATTTATGAGGGAAGCCTTCTGATAAAAGCCCTCCAACAACATGTTCTTATACTCATTCTCATTCTCTGGAACAAAAGTTTCTAATCTCATCAGACCCCACCCTCCTCAGTTTATAATATGCTTTATAATTTCTTTATTATCATGGAAAGGACTCCCTAAGACACCTCACTGCTCTTAGTGCCAGGAGTACCAGATTAACAAAAATCACCCCAGCACTTGAGGGGTGCAAGATTTGCATATAAGGAATTACAAATGAAGATTAAAGTTGTATCAAGGAGGGTCCTTGCATGAAGTAAAAAGACCACTGGGGGAGCCGGCGCTGTGGCACGGCAGGTTAAGGCCCTGGCCCGAACCGCTGGCATCCCATATGGGCACCGGTTCGAGTCCCGGCTGCTCCTCTTCCGATCCAGCTCTCTACTGTGGCCTGGGATAGCAGTGGAGGATGGCCCAAGTTCTTGGGACCCTGCACCCGCGTGGGAGACCTGGAGGAGGCTCCTGGCTCCTGGCTTCAAATCGGTGCAGCTCTGGCCGTTGCAGCCATCTGGGGAGTGAACCAGTGGATGGAAGACCTCTCTCTCTGTAACTCTGTCTTTCAAATAAATAAAATAAATCTTTAAAAAAAGACCATTGGGAAACAATAGTTGAAGAAATTTATTGAAATGTCTATTTACAAAGCTGGGGTAAGTCAAGGCACCTCAAGGAGTGGTAAAGCCCTCTGGCGTAGCAACACTGGGTCAGCAACAACGGGAACAAAGCAAAAAACAGTAAAGGGACCTAGGATCACACTGAGAGTCACAGTTGCAGGGAAGGGCCAACCAACAGGACCTGATACCTACCAAAGAGTAAGTATCTAATATCTACATAAACAGCTTCCAACATATGAACTGTTTATAAAATCAAAAGTGACTAGAAATTGTGGCAATGATTTCTGACTAATTTTCTCTTCGGCTTGATACATATTTATGCTATCCATAAATTTTGTAGAAGATAAACTAAAAATATTTAAGTTTTGGTATATATACTGACTTACATATTTTCCATACCAGATGGTAAATGTTCTATCATTCCTGAGCAGTCAGTGATAGAAATATAGAAAGACATAGAAAATTTTTTGTTTAAAAATTAAATTTAATATTAATTATTGCACCATCCCCAATGTTCATGGAGAGAATATATGTTTGAAATGATATCAGCTGTTATTTCTGACTGAACTGATGCCATTGGGTCAAGATTTGAGCCATTCTGTATAACTTGCGAATTTTCTAAAATATTCATGAAGAACAACTATGAGTGTGTATTAGCAATATTCTGCTGAGAGCTGCTGTGATAAGACAGCCCTAAGACAGCATGACTTTGCTCTGTGTTGACTTTACTCCATCTTGCTCTGAGCTTTCTTCCACAGTCTTTCATCCCTCCTTCTGCATTCAATAGCTTTGTCTGCATATACTTTCCCTTTGAAACTTTTAATTCATTTGCAACATCCTACATCATCAGGGCAACCAAGGACATCTAGTAGAAAAAATTAGTCTTTAATCTCACAAATTGGCAAAATCTTCTCGAAAACTATGGTCCCAGTTAGTAATACTTGAAGAATTTTATTAAGTTCAATACATATTTACTAATCATTTTCTTTGTCTCCTGGATTGTTTCAGAGGACACCATGGAAGACTGAGTTCTGAATGACAGGATGAAGCCAGTGTGAGAAGATCCAGCTGAGAGATTCTTAACCAGAAGCCCCAGTGAGGGCATGGGCCTTGGTCAGGAACAAGTTGAGTGCATCTCAGGTGCAAGAGGGAGGCCAGTGTGGTGGGAGCATGGTGAGGATGTGCTGAGAGATGAGGTCAGAAGGCAGGCATGGGCGTATTAATTATCTACTGCTGCATGTCAAACTGCCCAAAGTTCAAGGCCTGAGAGAAACAAGCATTTGTTTGTATGTATGTTTGTCATACATTCACACAATGTATGAAGGTCAGGACTCTTGGGAGCAACTTAGCAGCTGGTTCTGGATCAGGATGTCTCAGGAGGCGGCAATCAAGTCATCAGCAGGCTACAGTCATCTGGAGGCTTGGCTGGATAGGACCCACGTCCAGGGTGATGCACTCCCACGGCTGTTGGCAGAGTCTCACTTTCTCTCTAGAAGTTGGCAGAAGACTCCATTTCCTTTGACATCTCTACTTCTCTGTGGGGCTGCTGCAATGTTCTCATGACATAGCAGCTAACATCTCCAAGAGGGAACAAGAAGAAAACCACATTGTCTTTATGACTTGCACTGTAAGTCATGCTACTGAAGGCAGTGATCACTGGGAGAGACCCCCTGGGCTGAGAGTGCAGATATAGAGGCTAAGGGAAGCTGAATGGAGGCAGCCAGGAGTCTGAGTGAAGGAGAAGAGACAGAGGAACAGGGGTGTCACGACACCAACAGAGGAGAGTGAAGACTGAAGGGTGAACTCTGGATCTGGTAACAGGACCTGACCAGAGCAGATGCGGTGGAGCAGGGGACAGAGAAGCTGACCAGAGTGAAGTGAGGAGAAAATGGAATTGAGGAAACAGATGGCAACTGAAAGCCTCAGAAGTGCCCTGGCATTTACTTTGATACAGTCTCATGGCAGTGAGGGGAGTGGCTGGAAGTGGTTATCATTTTCCTGTGGCTCCTGTCACAGATTGCTGCAGACTGACCAAGTGAAACAACAGAAGTGTTTTGTTACCCTGTGAAAGCCAGAAGACCAAGGGGAAGGTGTCAGCAGGACCTCAGTCCTCTGGAGGACTCCCTAGGAGGGAATCCCTCTCAGCTTCTCCCAACATCTGGTGGCATCTGCATTCCAAGCCTTCTGAGGTTAGGGCCACATCACAGTAATATTTGCTTCTGTCTTCTACCTCCTCACTCTTGCTCATTTGTGTCTTCTTTTCTGTCACAGGGATACTTGTCATTAAGTTTAGGACCTTTGCAGACCATCCAGGATGATCTGAAGTTCTTTGAATAAATTGCATCTGCAAAGACTCTTAGCAAATAAGGTCACATTCAGAGGATCAGGGATTTGGACGCAGACCTGTGTTGTAGAGGGCTACTATAAGTGAGCTCAGTCCATGGTATAGATGAAAGAAGATTCTTGGCAATTGCTGAAAAGTCAAAACAAAGAATATGTGTAAAGGCCCCCAGGCTAGCAAGCCTAATGTGAGTGAGGCAGGCAGCCAAACCATAAGAGTGATATTGCTAGATTTAGCAGGTAACATAGAGGACACCCAGATAAATTTGTATTTCAAATAAGTACTCAATAGTTTTTAGCACAGCCATTTACCATAAAGTGCAAGGGACAAAGTTATACTAAAAAGCTACTTATTCTTTGGCTGAAATTCTCCTGTAATTGAGTGTCCATGATTTACTTAGCAAACTGGCATGATGATTTCCAAAATGGAATCAGCTCATTCTACAGACCATCACCTACTGCTAAGCTCACAGTGTCAACTTTTCATTCTTAGTGGTTTATTCATCTCCTGAAAACCCCAAAGTGAGTTTCTTCAAAGCACCATTCCCCTTTAACTGCAAAACAGAGTGACATTTATCTGAAATTTCTGCTTAAACATTTCTGGCCAAACTTGAAAAGTAACATATTAACCAGATGTACCCTGAGAGGAGTAAGACTTAGCTGTTTCCTTTTAATCAATTGTGGACTTAGCTGTCCCTGCACACCCCCATGAGTGTGGTTTTTCCCTAACTGATGGGTGTGGTTTTTCCCTAACTGAAATGAATAAATAGCTACACAACACATCAGGAACTCTATTGAGTTTCTGGGCCAAGAACATCAAAACCTTTTACTAGGTGAGTACTGATCTTATATAACTTCCTACATTCCCCTCTCTAGCTACCTAGAAAAATACTTTAAAATATGTCCTCAGCAAAAGAAAAGTCATTTTATACTCACCTTGTACCTTCTAGCTGTGTTAGACAATAGTTCAACAGTTTTTTATTCTGTCTCTGTGGAATACATCTTTACAGACATATAAAAATAAAGAATTTAGAAAAAACTAGAGCATGACATAGTAGTAGAATGAAAACAGCTTGTGTCATGAGGAGAAAAAGAGGGGGTAGCATTTTAGACCAGCTGAGAATATGACCACAGCCAGAAGAATGTGGGAATTTATGCTAATATTGCAATCTTTGTAGGAGTACTTGGCAGATTAATTGTGAATTTTAATACTCTAATGCTACATAGGCTATGAACACTCAAAAGTAAGATTTATTGTGTTGGGAATAAGTTAGTCTGAATGTCAGGAGAACTGAATTCTAATTCAATCTTTGCCTCTAATTAGATGACAAGTCTCTTTCTCTTTTTGGAGTTCAGTCAACTCATGGTAAAACCTAGAGAATGGCTAAGGCAGGTTGCTCAAGCTTGGAACTGCTGCCCTTTTTTCCACCGGGAAACTCTTTGTTGTAGGGGGCTGACCTGTCCAATGTAGGATGTTTAGAGGCGTTGCTAGTCTCTACCTATCTGATTCAAGAACACTATACCCATTCTCCTCCCCTTGTTGGAGCAACCAGAAATGTCTCCACATTGCTTAATGTCTTCTGCAAACAAAGGCAAAATCACCTGTTGTTGAGAACCTTCTAGCACTAAATCCCATTGATGAAAGAAATAGATAAATACTGGAGCACAAAACAAGTTTTTGCAAACCATACAAACAGCTGGCTGAAAGGTACAAGTTTACAGGATCAGAATACAGAAGTCAGCAATGACCTAGAATAACCGTACTGGAGAGTGGCAGGGCAGGGGGAGTTTAGGGTCATAACCAAAGGACTTTAGCACATAGCAACGCCTCCTGCTTGGAAAAGGAGATGGAACTGAATTCCAGTGCCAGGCCTACTCTGAAAAACATCTGTTAGCTGACCCCTTACCTGACCCAGTCTTCATTCCTTGTGTAGCAATTGGGAGCTTCTGCAGCCAGGTAGACTTTGCCATCCCTCCCTCAACCACCTGCAGAAAGTGAAACTCCAGTGGGCAGAGAGGCCATGAAAGGGAGCTTAGGATGGCACCTTAGAGCTCACAGTCAGGTCTACCCCACCGAGACCCTGCACCTGTTAAATCCCAAAGGCCTACCACCCCAAAACTGCTCACAGACAGCCTCCAGACTTGTGCAACATGAAGCAATAGCTGCACTCCTGAGGGTCACACTCATTTTGTTGTGTGTCACTGCTAGCTTCTGGTGGGGTTTAATGGACACCCCCAGGACTTTGTAGGAACCTCTGACTCTGGGGCCTAGGTGTGACCAGTCTGAGGGACCAGAGGAATGCCTTTATCACTCTCCTCTAAACTTGTGCAAGCAAAGGTCCACAGGACTGTGCCTTTGGACTCAGTGCTATGCTGGGAAAGCCCAACACTGTGCAGATCCTAGAATTTTCATGAGACAAGTGTCTGTGGACAGTCTTTGAACTTGTCCTGGTATTAGGCGGACAGACTCATTTTGGACTGTTTTCCTAATAGCTTCTGCCAGCCTGGTGGGTACTCTCAAGATTTCCCAAGGTCTGGTGACTACAAGATCCCAGAGTGATCCATTCCAGTCTGTTTTGGTAGCTTAAAGATTGCCTCCATCACCCCTCCTACAACCTTGGGCAGATGAAAAGGAATAATAGGACTATTTGAGTACTTAATACCAGGCTGATAGAATTCAGCATTCAGCAGGTCCTAATGGTCCCTATTCCCAGGCCTCTTCCTGCACACAGAATCTTTGGACCTGTTTCAGTGCCCAACAGAATTCCATGGTCCTGGTTGAGCATTCTTATACCAAAGTCAACATCAACAATCGTTCATTGATGTGACTTCAGGCAGTGAGACCAACTCATTAGCACACAGACCATAGTGGGGTGAGGTTTGGTCCTACCCCCAGGATGCACTGGTCTTGGTGGGTGAGGGCTTCAGATGTGATCTAACATCATGGTTATCTGTGGGACATAGGACAAGGAGTCTGAACCTACCATAGGTCTGGGAAAAGGCTTCAGGTATGGACTATTCCTTTTAAGGCACTTCCCATGTTCATATTGAAAAACACATCAATTGCAGGTTTGGGGCAAATTTAATTTGAGAGAGTATAGTAAGACTGAATCAATAAAATCATACCAACTGCAGAACTGAGGCAAATTGTGAATTAGGGTCCTATCTAGTGCTGAAATGGGAGAATTATCCAGACAAAGAAAATAAACAGACTGTTTAAAATGTCTAAAAGGACAGCCACAAGCAAAGCTAGGTTATTATAACTAATCTTTCAACACAGAGACAACACTATGTATCAACAAGCATCAAGAATTTCCAAGGAGCTATGACCTCAGCTAAAGATCAAAATGAGGTGCCAGAAACCAACCATTTAGGAAATGAAATTTCCAAATTATTGGGTGAAAATTTCAAATTGTGTTAAGAAAACTCAAGAAAATTCAAGAGAATATAGAGAAACAATTCAATGTTCACACAGAGATTTGATAGAGATGGAAGTAACTAAAATCAAGCAGAAATCTTTTGACTGACAAGTATCCTAAGTGATATTAAAACTGTAAATAGGGGACTGGCGCCGTGGCTCACTTTGTTAATCCTCCACCTGCGGCGCCAGCATTCCATATGGGCGCCGGGTTTTAGTCCGGGCTGCTCCTCTTCCAGTCCAGCTCTCTGCAGTGGCCCGGGAGGGCGGTGGAGGATGACCCAGGTGCTTGGGCCCCTGCACCCTCATGGGAGACCAGGAAGAAGTACCTGGCTCCTGGCTTCGGATCGGCGCAGCGCACCGGCCATTGTGACCATTTGAGGAGTGAACCAACGGAAGGAAGACCTTTCTCTCTCACTAGCTAAATATATCTGTCAAATAAATTTTTTTTAAAAAACTGTAAATAGAAGGCATCAATAGCAGAATAGATCAAATAGAGGAAAAAAATTGATGGGGTCATTGACAGACTATCTGAAAAGACATAGTTGGGAGAGAAAAGAGTCAAGAGGAATGAAGAAAGCTTACGGAAAATATAGGATAGCATGAAGAGAGTAAATATTCAAATTGTTGGAATTCAATAGGGACATGGAACTAGTTTGGTGCATTATGGGGATAGCCAATGATAGGTAACAATTTAGGTTAAAGAAAACTTTAATCAAACTTCTCCATTCATGCTATAAAGAAGGCAGATACTGGGGTGGGAGTTTGGCATAGTGGTTAATATGTCGCTGGGGATGCCTGTGTCCCATATTGGAGTGCTTGGCTCAAATCCTAGCTCCATTCCTGATTCCAGCTTCCTATTGTTGCTCACCCTGGGGGAAGCAGTTGATGACTCAAACAGCTGAGTTCCTGTCACCCACTAAGGGAGACCCAGATTAAGATCCTGGCTCTTGGCTTCAACCTAGCCCAGTCCTTGCTATTGTGGGGACCAGTGATTGGAAAGTATCTCTCTCTCTCTCTCTCTCTCTCTTTCTGTTTCACTCTGCCTTTCAAGTAAATAATATTTACAATTTTAAAAATACAAAAAGGCAGGTACTCATTTAGTGTTATTAGTGTTATTCAAGAATATATCATAAAATAATTATTATTTCATGGTTTCATTCATTCATTCCTTTATCCATACTTAGGGAAACCAGGAAACCACCACTATGGCAGGGAAGCCCAAGCTTCACTACTTCAATGCACGGGGCAGAATGGAGTCTATCCGGTGGCTCCTGACTGCAGCTGGGGTAGAGGTATGTTCTGAGTGAAGTCAGCTTAAGGTGATCTAAAACTGACTGTATTAGATACTTTTCTCACATAAGCTAAGAGATGTGACCTACTAAATGATCAGAAAAACGTGATGTCTTAAATAAAAATTGCCAAAGATGGAGAAAGAAATTAACAGATTGATTTTATTAACTGTTACTATTTCTTCTCATTAAAGACAATAATCAGGGCTGGAACTGTGGCAATGAAGGCTAAGCCTCTGCCTGCAGTGTTGGCATCCCATACAGGCGCTGGTTTGAGTTCTGGTTGCTCCACTTCCGATCCAGCTCCTTGCTAACTCACCTGAGAAAGCAGCAGAAGATGGCCCAAGTGCTTGGGAAACCCAGATGGAGCTCCTGCTTCATGGCTTCAGCCTGGTCCAGCTCCAGCCATTGTGGCCATTTGGGGAATGAATCAATGGATGGAAGATCTCTATTTTCTTCTCTCTATCTCTGGTTCTCAAATAAATAAATAAATCTTTTAAAAAAAGATAATAGGGCCGGTGCTGTGGCATAGTGGGTAAAGCTGCCACCTGCGGTGCCGGCATCCCATATGTGTGCCAGTCCAGGCCCCAGTTGCTCCTCTTCTGATCCAGCTCTCTGCTGTGGCCTACAAAGGCAGTGGAGGATGGCACAAGTCCTTGGGCCTCTGTACTCACATGGAAAGACTGGAGGAAGCTCCTCACTCCTGGCTTCTGGCTTTAGATCAATTTAGTTCTGGCCATTGCGGCCAACCAGGAGGTGGACCAACAGATGGAAGACCTCTCTCTCTCTCTGTCTCTCCTTCTCTCCCTGTGTAACTCTGCCTTTCAAATAAATAAATAAATAAATCTTTTTTAAAAAGATAATAATCATGTTAAGTTTAACACACTAATTATTATATGTGGATTGGATTATACAAAATCAGATTTTTTAAAACTATGAAAAATTGCATGTTATTTAACAATTGAAATATTCATTAGATATTTGATAGCATTGAAAAATTATTATTAATATCTCAGATGTGATAATACATTTAATGATTCTTATGTAATAAAGAAACACAATGAATATTTAAGGATATAAAGTAGTCATGTGTCTGTTAGCAACAGATACATTATAAGAAATGTGTTGTTTGATGATTTCATTGTGGGAACATGGATGTGTTTGGCCACACAAACTTAGATGGCTTAGCCACTACACACCTAGGCCAGACAGTATAACCTGTTGCACCTGGGCTACAAACCTGTAAAAATGCTACTGTGCTGAATGACACAGGCAGCTGGAACACAGTTTGTAAGCATTTATGTTCTAAATATGTCTAAACAGAAAAGGTACAGTGAAAATATGATGTAGAAGATAAACCATGGTACATCTGTATAGGGCACTTCCAAGACAGGAAGTTGCTCTAGGTGAGTGAGTAGTAAGTGAGTGAGTAGTATGAAGGCCTGGGACATTGCTGTACACTACTATGAACTTTGTAAACACTATACACTTGGGCTACACTAATTTCATAAAATTTTTCTTTCTCCAGTAAATTAACCTCAGTGTACTGTAACTTTTTTGCTTTTCAAGCCCAATTTTTTAAACTTTTAAACATTTTCACTCTTTTGTAATAACATTTAGCTTCAAACAGGCATGATTCCAACAGCCACAGCTTCCCCTTCTCTACCTCAGCCTGATAGAAGAGGGTGCTGGGCAAGGGCTGACTGCACTCCTCACCCAGAGCTTGTGGGTTCTGCCCCAAGATTGATCACCACCGTCCCATCCATTGCCATCAGCTTCGTGAGCATCACCACACAGGCCAGCCACACCCCACCTCCACCAGCATTTTGTAGGGAGCATGCACCACCCCTTATGTTTTTTCTGAACCAGAAACTTTATGGATTTATGGAATATAATACTTTAAATCTCTATATCTTGATGCCTTGATTATGTAAATCCACAGAAAACTCTGTTTTTCATACAAGAAATTAGGAACACAAATTCATGACTTTTTCATCATAAAGAACTCCCTAAAACTACAATAGCTACTGCAAAATACCACTACAATTAGCTACTTAATTTGGATGGGCCATGACATGCACTGTGTATCTTAAAAACACTATAGTATTCTCTTTACCAAAATGTCCTCCTTCCATTTTACGGATGAGGAAATTAAGACTTGAAGACATTAAATGATTATGTCCAGATCACATCACTACTTGAGGCAGAACTAAGATGGGAAGTAAATCATACTGATATTGAAACACAGAAAATCTTAATTACTGACTATCTCCTTAGATTTAGTTTGCATAGATCCTGCTTTATTCTTCATTAATATGTAAAACTCATTTTCATATTTGTATTAAATACTAGCAACCACTTAAAGTTTGTGATTATATTGAGATACCCTTGCAACTGAATACCACTTCAACCTAAACGACTTGTCTCAGGTTGAGGCACATTTTACACCACAGTTTAAAGGACTGGATATAGATAAAGAAAAATGTACATTTTCATCAACAGAAGATTGGCTTAAGTTTCCTAAAAATGCAAGATGTAATGAAAAAATCAGCATCTGTCAAAGCCCTACTGCTAACTTATATTTATCAAGCACTTAAAATGCATCTGGTATTTTCTAAGTGCTTTGCATGCCTTAGTGCTTCAATCCCCATACCAAGCTATAACATTTGTGTTATAACTATTCTTGGATTATAGATTAGTATACTGAAATTCAAATTTATGCAGTAATGAGTCCAAGGTCAAGAAGTCATTACATGAAGAAAGTCGTATTAAACCTACTTGGTCATATCAGAAACCAAAGCTTTGATGAAAATAAAATGCTGTGAGGATTCCAATTGCTTCATTAAACTAGGAATTCCATCTTAGTTTGCTTTCCATGAGAAGACGTTTTGGGTGCATGATTCAAAGATATGCAACAACAAGGTCCCATTTCACCCTTGATTAGCTTTCTGGGTAATGGGGTGTTGGAAATTACAGCTGAGATGTTTTGGTTGAAAAATTAGGTGGCTGTTGACCCATGGCATACCCCATGCTGGTTTTGCTCTGATCTCATATGAAAACACGGACTTTTCTGAGGTACAAAGTCCATATGTAGAAGAACCTGCAGTCCCTTCCCTCCAGTGACATACCCAAAACACAGGCCTAATTATGGACAGTGCTCATCATGGAGGTGCTGCTACAAAAATGGGCAGCTGTGGGCTATGATTTATGCTCTTTTTTTGATGTATCTAATCTAAATTTGCAAATAGTCATAACCAAACTTCTCTGTGTACCTGCCAAACTCAGAAATCTTACCTTCTCAACATTATATGCCAGACAGGGACCATTGAAGTTAAAAATTCATAATTCTATGAAGTTAACTAAAAAGAGCTCTTTGTTTCTGTCTAGTTTGAAGAGAAATGTATGAAAACTCGAGAAGACCTGGAAAAGTTAAGAAAAGGTAAGAATAACCATCTAAATTTCTCTGATGAGGGTATTGACCAGAAGGTTAAACACCAGGCAATGCTTAGGTGTTTATAGAGTGATATTTGGGGATGGAGGAATGAGACTGTAATGTGAAAGGGGTGGAACTTGAGCTGGTATAGCAGTACGCTATAAGGGGGAAAATATCTAGATCTCTTTGAGTATTTGTTAAAGTAATCCTCCATACTCCCTCGGTGTCCTGGAAACGCCCTCTCTGCTTTGTGAGACTTTCTGCACCATGAATGAGTTACAGTCAACTCAGGCTCACACACTGCCCTCTACACCCAAAGAGACACAGGGGCATGCATTAGACAAAAAGAGCATAAATTAGTCTAGCAATAAACTTAAGTTCCTTCTTCACATTTCACACTTTATAAGGTCATTACCTTGCAACAGTTTAGACTTGATAAGATGTTGCTGAATTAGCTGGAAGTCCAGATGAGAGTGTTAAGAAGGAGAGAAAGAACAATGGCCAGCAGCCATGGGGTCAAGGACACAGGCCCACCTTGCACATACTGTCCAGTGGTGTTATTTAAAGGCACGCAGAATGTCCCACATAGAAATCTCTCTCTGAGCTGATGCTGATGTCATGAACACCGTGAGTTTTGGGGAACTTCCTATTTTTTTTTTTTTTGACAGGCAGAGTGGACAGTGAGAAAGAGAGAGACAGAGAGAAAGGTCTTCCTTTGCCGTTGGTTCACCCTACAATGGCCACCCTGGCCGGTGCACCACGCTGACCCGAAGCCAGGAGCCAGGTGCTTCTCCTGGTCTCCCATGGGGTGCAGGGCCCAAGCCCTTGGGCAATCCTCCACTGCACTTCTGGCCCATAGCAGAGAGCTGGACTGGAAGAGGGGCAACCAGGACAGAATCCGGTGCCCCGACTGGGACTAGAACCCGGTGTGCCGGCGCCGCTAGGCGGAGGATTAGCCTAGTGAGCCGCGGCACTGGCAAGAACTTCCTATTCCAAGTGGCATCCAAATGGCTCCCAGGTATAATGTCTCCAAACTTCCCCCTAAAATCTCCAAGAAGATAAATTAAACACAAAAATACAGGGACCCGCCAAGTATCTAGATAGAAAATAAAAATACTAATGAAATAATAGCATGAAAAAGTAAAAGGAAGATTGATAAGAAAAAGAGGAACTATCAGAAGATAAAAGACTGTTTTACTTGAAAGGTAACCAGGAAATCCTTTTTTCATCTTATCAGCTCAGCCATTTTCAACAGATGTGCTTTCTTATTGAAACGAGAGCTACAGTCATTTCACTTTTCTTTTTCCTTTTTTTCTTCCAAAAGATGGGGTATTGATGTTCCAGCAAGTGCCCATGGTTGAGATTGATGGGATGAAGCTGGTGCAGACCAGAGCCATTTTCAACTACATTGCAGACAAGCACAACCTGTATGGGAAAGACATAAAGGAGAGAGCCCTGTACGGTATATTTTTTGTTCTTACATCTGCAGATAACACAGGGATGATGTGGGTCTTGCCACTACTGAACAGTATAACAAAAATTAAGGCATTTATGTTTTCCCTTAGGCTATTATCAGAAATAAGTGTAAATATGTAAATAAAAGTCATAGTACAATGGCTTGGATCTCAAAGGCCCCCCCAGGAGATGAATTACTTTGCCATCCTCTACGCTCCCTTATATTAAGTTTTTAAAGTATAAACTCTAATACAGGAGGGACTTGATAGTTTGGTTGTTTTTGTTTCTCAGGATTGATATGTATACAGAAGGCATAGTAGATTTGAATGAATTGATTCTTACTCGTCCATTCCTTCCACCGGAGGAACAAGAGGCAAAACTTGCTCAGATCAAAGATAAAGCAAAAAACCGTTATTTTCCTGCCTTTGAAAAGGTAAATGGAAGCTACTTCATTTTTAAGGGCACTAAGGGTTTAGAGGCTGTCTTGGGCCTAAGAATATATCATCACAGTGTGGGCTGCTATAGTAAAAATGCCATTCACCAAATGGCTTCAAGCACAGGTGCTTACGTCTCCAGTTCTGGATATGAGGTGTGCAAGGTTAAGGCACTGAAAGAGTCAGCGTCTGGCGAGGGCCCGTTCTGGGTTCACAGATGGCCAGCTTCTGGCTGTGCTCTAACATGATGGAGAGGCCAAGAGAGCTCTGTGGGGTCCCTTTCATAAGGGCACTAATGCCATTCCCGAGGGCTCCACCCTCAAAACCTAATCACCTTCCAATGGTACACCTATTCACAGTGTCACTTTGGGGGTTAGGATCTCAATATGTGGTTTTATTGAGACTGAGACATGCAGTCAGTCACAAAAGACAGCAGAGAAAGAGTGGCTTGGCTTTCCAGAGGCTTTCACCTTTGCTTCCAAAGGGCCTTCCTTGATATTAATTGAGCACACAGGTGCCCAAGGAAGTGTGTGAAAATACACGTGAAGAAGAACTACATCAGTTAAACTAAAGATACATTTTTTTTCAGAAAATGTTAATTTACTAGAACCCAAACTAGAATGCTCAATTGGAATTTCAAAGGCATTTCTAGATGTGATCTGTGGAAATCATTGGTTCCTACTAGAGGTTGTAGTAGACCACATAGAAACCCCACCTTTTGACTAAAGAGCAACGTGATGACAGCAACATCACAAAGCAATCTGGTACCGTATGTACAGATACAGGAGAGCAGCTGCCCAACAAGAGGACCCTATTGTGTTTCAGGGGCAGATGATGTGGATCCAAATAGTGATAGTAGTGGAAGAGGGAGGGAGAGGAGGACAGGAAAAAAAGTGATGTTAATAAAACAATAACCTGGGGCTGGCACTGTGGCGCAGAGGGTTAAAGCCGCGGCCAGCAGCACCAGCATCCCATGTGGGCGCCGGTTCGAGTCTCAGCTGCTCCACTTCCAATCTGGCTCTCTGCTTTGGCCTGGGAAAGCAGTAGAAGATGGCCCAAGTCCTTAGGCCCCTGCACCCACGTGGGAGATCTGGAGGAAACTCCAGGCTCCTGGCTTCGGATCGGCTCAGCTCTGGCCGTTGCGGTCATTTGGGGAGTGAACCAGCGGATGGAAGACCTCTTTCTCTCTCTCTCTCTCTGTCTGGCTCTACCTCTCTCTGTAACTCTTTCAAATGAATAAAATAAATATTAAAAAAAGAGAAAAGAATAATCTACAGAATCTGGAGACACAGTTCTCAAATATATGAGGAAAGGTGTGAATAAAACAAGGAAACAAAGTGTCATCATTGTATGTTAGTATTTTTCTTAGCTAAGGACCTTTGTGAAAGGAAAAGGAAAATATTTTTGAGATCACACCATACCTGAAATTCTGTCCAATAAAAGTCACAAACAAAAAATATTTATAAGATATAAGGGAAATTTTTGAATAAAGGACCAACTGTTTAACACCCATTTTATGGAGCATGATAATATTCATTCTTTCCTTTATTGAACAAATGCTAAGTTATGGCTGTGTGCCAGACCTTATGCAACAATGAGGAATTTAAGAGGAATTAAATCCTCAAATATGCCCCTTGCCCCTCAGGTGCTTGCAGTACACAGCACATTCACACAATGAGAAGCTCTCCACTTCTCAGTGTTATACGCTGTGAAATCAAACAGCCTCAGGATCATAAGTGAACAAAGCATATTACAATACAGCATATGATATCCCTTGTTTTTGCACCAAATTATTCTTCATGCTTCTTTATGCATACAGATTCTAATAGGCTTTTTGCCGAAATATTGTATCTTGATGATACTATGTGTATCTCCTATGCTTCATTGTCGCTCCCCCTCTTCGTGGAGGAACGACACAGGACCCTGCGCTGTTCTTTTCGTCTGCTCGGCCCTCCCCGGGTTTGCTGCTGGTTCTTCCCGGGTTGGCTACTATCCCTTCCACCTCCGTGGAAGGGCAGTTCCCCCTGGCCGCATTCCCCACTTCCGCAGGGGAGCGGCACACCGCCGGCCGGCTCTTCTTGGGGGCTGCACAGGTGTTCCTTCAGATGTTCCCCATAGATGTTCCCCCGTGCATGCCGTCTCTCTCCTCCTTTATAGTCCTCCTCCGCCAATCCCAACTCGGCTGCCCACACGCCGAGTACGCTGCTCTCCTTCAATCAGGAACAGGTCCTGCAGCTTGTCAAGTTGGTGAGAGGCAGCTGGGTAGAAGCTGTTGCCTCCTCTCCCAGCGCCATATTGTGGGAGAGCAGATGCATAGAATAAGTCTTAATTCCAGTAACTCAGTCCAGTCCGGATTGCTCCCCACAGATCCCCCTTTCTTTTTATTTTTTGGCGTTGATACGCGCCTGTCTTCGGTGTCCCGCGGCACACACTCTGCTCTACTTGCTAGAGTTGCCACAGGCTCTTACAAGTCCTATCCATCAGGCAAACTGAATCCGGGTCCTCTCTTCGCCATGTTGTGAGGAGGTTTTTAGGCGCTGATGCGTGCCTGTGTTCGGTGCCCTGCAGCGCATGCTTTGCTCTGCCTGCAGGGGCTTACAAGCTCTATCAGGCAAACCGAATCCAAGCCTTCTCATTGCCTTTTTGTGGGGAGGCCTTACTGATGTTAATTCGTGCCTGTCTTCGGTGACCTGCGGCGCATAAGCTGCTAGCCGCCCAGGTGCTCATCGCCTCACTTAATCAGGCAGACCGAATCCAAGCTTTCTAATTGCCATGTTGAGGGGAGGCCTTTCTATTTCTCTATTTCTCTATCTCCGGGCATTCCTATTTCTCCCATTTTACTTCTATCTTCCAGCATTCCTATTTTTCTCATCTTACTTCTAAACTTCTGTTTCTCTTATCCCCGCAGCTTCCCGCTGCCCGCCCCGAGGCTACTTCTCGGCGGCTTCCCGGCTGCGCTCGCCCCGAGGCTGCTTCACGGCTCTGCGCGGCTTCCCGGTGCCTCGCCCCGCCGGCGGGTTCCCGGCTCTGCGCGGCTTCCCGGCGCCTCGCCCCGCCGGCGGGTTCCCGGCTCTGCGCGCACGCTCCGCGGTCTCCACGCACTTCGCGCCCGCACCACGGCCTCGCGCCAGCCCATCTATTCACGCCCCGTGCTCTCTCTGCACGCAGCGGCTTCCGCGAATGTTTCCGCCACCACCGGCATTCAGTCCAAGTTCCCCGGACTAACCTGGCGAATCCTGGCGGCCCACGTCTCTGCCTCTGGTTCCAGATCTTCGCCTCTTGCTCCCCGGGGTGACTTGAAGAATTCCAAGATGGCTTGGCCTGCACTCGCGGCTTCATCCTCCCTAACATTTTTCTCTACCCGGTGTGTTTCCCTAAGTTTTCTTCCAACAATATTCCTCCCTCATTTCTCCTGGCTTCTCCCCACAGTCCATATCCGAGTCCAAGTTTCCTCTAGGTTTCACTTTCACTTTCAACCTGCAGTCCGTATCTAAGTTTCTTCTTGCTTTCACTTTAAATCCTAACTTCTTTCCCACAGTCCATATCCGAGTCTCTGCCTAGGCTTTCAATAGCTTCTTCCGGCACCTAGGCTTTTTGCTAGTCTCTCTCTCCGGTATTTTCCTGCTTCTTCCCGTTTCTTCCCTCCTAAGTTTCCTATCCGAGTCAGGTTTCCTATCCGAGTCACGGCACCATTATGTCGCTCCCCCTCTTCGTGGAGGAACGACACAGGACCCTGCGCTGTTCTTTTCGTCTGCTCGGCCCTCCCCGGGTTTGCTGCTGGTTCTTCCCGGGTTGGCTACTATCCCTTCCACCTCCGTGGAAGGGCAGTTCCCCCTGGCCGCATTCCCCACTTCCGCAGGGGAGCAGCACACCGCCGGCCGGCTCTTCTTGGGGGCTGCACAGGTGTTCCTTCAGATGTTCCCCATAGATGTTCCCCCGTGCATGCCGTCTCTCTCCTCCTTTATAGTCCTCCTCCGCCAATCCCAACTCGGCTGCCCACACGCCGAGTACGCTGCTCTCCTTCAATCAGGAACAGGTCCTGCAGCTTGTCAAGTTGGTGAGAGGCAGCTGGGTAGAAGCTGTTGCCTCCTCTCCCAGCGCCATATTGTGGGAGAGCAGATGCATAGAATAAGTCTTAATTCCAGTAACTCAGTCCAGTCCGGATTGCTCCCCACACTTCATGATTTCAATATTGCTTGAAAATTCTCATCTACAGCATATATTTTTATTTATTTTTAATTTGCCT
This sequence comes from Oryctolagus cuniculus, assembly GCF_051225735.1. Taxonomy (NCBI): domain Eukaryota; kingdom Metazoa; phylum Chordata; class Mammalia; order Lagomorpha; family Leporidae; genus Oryctolagus; species Oryctolagus cuniculus. The sequence goes on from NC_142871.1 coordinate 117,012,174, forward strand.
GTATCTCATAAATACAACATTATGTAAATTACAATTCTTCCCTCTCACTCATCCCCCCCCCAGCTCCCTCTCCTGTTTTATCTGAGAAAGAAAAATAAAAAGAAAGAAAAGGAAAAAATAACAAATGAAGTAAAAAAAAAAAACCTAAGAGAAGTGTTCCTCAACAGTCTGTACAAGGGCTAAAATATGTTATTGCTTCTCAAAGGTGATTTTGCTTTTTTTTCCTCCTTCCTCTTTTCCTTTCCTTCCTCCCCCTTCTTTCCTTTTAGAAACTTAATTGTCTTTAAAGAAGAATACAGCACACATTAATTCAAAATTTTACTATGATATATTTAACACATACAAATGATTGAAAGAAAAGATTTTTTTAAAAAAGATTTACTTATTTGAAAGGTAGAGTTAAAGAGAGGCAGAGGCAGAGAGAGAGAGAAAGAGAGAGAGAGAGAAGTCTTCTATCCATTGGTTCACTCCCTAAATGGCTGCAACAGCCAGAGCTGCACCGATCTGAAGCCAGAAGTCAGGAGCTTCTTCCAGACCTCCCACGTGAGTGCAGGGGCCCAAGGACTTGGGCCATCTTCCACTGCTTTCCCAGGCCATAGCAGGGAATTAGATCAGAAGTGGAGCAGCTGGGACTCAAACCGGCACCCATATGGGATGCTGGCACTGCAGGTGGAAGCCTCACCTCCTACGCCACAGTGCCAGCCCCGAAAGAAAAGATTAGCAAACACATAGATACCACCACCTAATAAAATAATGGACATACTGTGTTTGATTTGTCCTATGTATTCACCTCTCCAATTATCTACATCAGAGTATTTTTCAGTCCTTTCAAAATAAGTTTCAAACATCAGTGTAGTTCACCTGTATATTTTTTAGCAGCAGATTTCAATATAGTGCAATTTAAGAGTCAAAAACAATGTTTCAAAGATGAAGAACACAAGTTTGCCCAGGTTTATTTCAAATCCCGGAGACATGGACTAGGAAAAGAGGAGATTAGGGGCAGGGTTGAAAAAGACTTCATGGTGGGAGAGAGCTGTGGTGAAGGGGGATGCTCTTCCCAAGGGTGACTGGAGAGAGAGCAGACTGGCGAGGTAGGTCCTGAAATGTCAGGGCTGCACCTTGCAGGGTGTGCAACAGACAGAAACACTGGGGCCAGGAGCCACATCCTGCGGCACATGGGGAATATGCAGGTGAGCGTGGGAAGTGTGGACACCACAGGGATGTGGGAGTGAGAGTGAAAACGGAGCCTGGGCTTTCACTGAGGAGTGAGCAGCACCCGCTTCTCACTCTCCTTCATGAGACGGGGCCCTGGAGAAAGGTCTGCATCTCCACACCCACCCAGTGAGGCAGCAGAGCTGGGAGAGTGGGCTGGAGAGGCTCAGGAAAGAGCAGGGGCCCAGCCTGCCTGTGCCTGTGACCATGATCTGATTCCTCAACTTCACCAGGTGTTGAAGAGCCACGGACAAGACTACCTTGTTGGCAACAAGCTGAGCAAGGCTGACATTCTCCTGGTTGAACTTCTCTACAACGTGGAAGAGCTCAACCCCGGCGCGACTGCCAGCTTCCCTCTGCTGCAGGTGACCTACCTCACAGCCCTTCATGGGGCATACCCATCTATCATCTAACATTTAGCTGCTGGGGTTGATGAAGATGTGACCCCTTGCATTCTCCAGCCTTCACTACTGCTGCCCCAGGTTTCCAAAATTAGCTTCTAGGCACCGGTTCTAAGGAGAAAATAATCCACTTGCCAAGAAAACTTCTGTTGGCTGCCATCCCAGGAAGAACATTCTGCCTTTTAGCCAGGGCCCAGTACCTCTCTCCCTAGGCTCCTCTCCCACCATGCTGTCTGTCCCCGATTTCTCTGTAATTCCTTTCATCTCAAGTGTGTCCTTGTTTTTCGCACACCAAGTCCCTCTGAGGCAGGCATCTTCCTGTGTGATTTCTTTCCCTCAGCTCAAGCTCTCTCTGTCAGATTTTTGGTTCCTCTCTCTATAGTTTTGTTCCCACCCCACCATTCTCACAACTCTCACCTTTGTCTCTCTGTGTGGAAGCTGGTTGTGATCAACTCCTGGTTAGTCCTCACCATTTTCTCCATTTCCAACTCAATATTCCCATATCGTCAGTTCTCCTGTTTGGATCCCTCTGGTTTTTCATATCTGACAGACACATTTTCTTTCTTGTATGGGGGTTCTTCAAAGAGTTCGTGAAAAATATGTAGTACAAAAAAATTATGCTTGCATTTCAAAGTTGTTTTCCACTAAATTAAACTTCTAATTGCAGTGTTCCATGAACTTTGTGAAGCCCCCTTAAATTGTACAAGAGCCATGAATCTTCTAGATTAATGTATCGTTAGAAGAGAGAAGATTATGAACTCAAGAAGGTCTTAGCGATATCTTTAGGGAAATGCCACTGAGCTGTACATTCCTCCCCTCATCTGCATTCTCACTGGGGACCGTTTCCCAGCCTCCACACTGGAGCTGATGGAGAGGACTCGGTTGGTCTTTGTCTTGGAGTTCTCAGACTTCCTGGGCTGTGCTAATGATGGGGTGGTTTTTGCTCCTCTCTGAGGCTGTGATTTGTGCACTGCAGGCCCTGAAAACCAGGATCAGCAATCTCCCCACCGTGAAGAAGTTTCTGCAGCCTGGCAGCCAGAGGAATCCGCCTGATGATGAGAAATGCAGAGAAGAAGCAAAAATCATTTTCCATTAAGAAGGCAAAGATACCAAGCACAGGCAAGACCAGCCTCTGACCCCCTGCAGCGATGAAGTACTTTAAATAAATAGTGATCCTGATTGTCATAAGGCATATTACGTTTTCTAAGTATTGTGTAAATTTAATTAAAAACCACCCATGTAGATTTAGTTGCAATACATGGTACTTGGTTTTGATCAAATACAAAATTATGAGCACCTCCTAGGATGTCCCTTTGAACTTAAATAAAAGAAAAGTTACTTGGACTCTGAGCTATTATTTTGAGGGATCCAAGAATGTCTGTATATGGAGGAGCCACACTGATTTCAGCAGCTCTAGCAAACAAAAAAAAAAAAAAAAAAAGGAAGGACCATATTGTCAGGGGACTGACTGGCAGAGATTTTCAGTGGAGAAGTGAAAAATTAGTTCATATAATAGCTGTCATATACCTTTTCAAAAGACTTAAATAGAAATATTTATCTGGCACTCTGGTTTACACAAAAAATAGGCTTTCCCTTTTGTATTTTGCTGTATTTCCTTCCTACAATATAAAAACTTTATTTAAAGGAATATTTTCCTTCAGATAATCAATTTTCTCCTGTTCAACTAGGCAATCAATGCATTTATGTCTAATGGAAAACTCAGTGTTCTAGGAGCTGGGGAAAGAATGATGAGTAAGCCAAATTCAGTCTTGCTCTCATGGGGGAAAAACACTAGCATAGGCAATTCTAATCTAAAATCCTGCATATCTGGTGTATCCTATTCTTGGTGTTGCCATTACAAATTACCACACCTTGTGTGGCTAAAGGTAGTTGAAATTTATTTGTAAAAGTGAGTTATGAGCAGGACCATATTCTTTGAAAGTTTTAGGAAGGATCCTTCTTTGCCTCTTCCTGGTGTCTGATGGCCAGGACCTTCCTTGGTTTGTTGGGGTGTCGCTCTAATCTCTGTCTCCATCTGCAGAGTGCATTCTTTTGTTTAAACAAAAATTTAGATGCCAAGAATTCTCTGAAGATAAAGTGTTTATTGACAGCTTTTGGATAGGAGGCAAAATAATGTACCAGTCCTAGGACAGATGACCTAAGCCACCAGCAGCACAGCTGACATCATTTGGAAAAGTATTCATGGACTCTAAAAAGCCAGAGTATTTTATAGTGAAACTTGTGGGAGGAGGAAACATCAATGGTTTACAAGGAATCTACATTAGCTAATAAATGAGGGAGGTGGGGAAACACACAGCCAATAACATTCTGAGATAGGATGACAGCTCACTAAAGAAAGTGTTTGTTCCTTCTTGATTGGTTGATTCTGATGAAGAGCCAAGGATTCCCTTTTAAAAAATATGTATTTACTAATAGATTTGAAATGCAGAGTTACAGAGAGAGGAAAGATAGATAAAGATCACCTATCCTCTGGTTTACTCCCTAAATAACTCCATCAGCTGGTGCTGGACCAGGCCAAAGCCAAAAGCGCTGAACTCCATTCAGACCTCCCATATGGGTTCAGTATCCCAATTACTTGGCCCATCCTCTGCTGCCTTCCCAGACACATTAGCAGGGAGCTGGATTGGACATGGACCAGCTGCTACACCAACTGGCAACCATATGGGATCCCAGTTTCACAGGCAGCAGCCCAACCCACTGCATCACAATGGCAGCCTCAGCAATGTTGAATGTTTCCTCGATAGTCAGTCTTCAACATGCAGGAAGGGAATGTGGAACAGTTTATTTTTGTACTTTCTGTGCTGGCTTAACTCAAAGCTATCAGCTTCATATAAACCCTTATCTCACTTTGCTTTATCATCATGTTTGTAATTTAATTTAGAACAACTCAGAACCCTTTTTCTTATCACTCCCTTGTGTGTTATCTTTATCCAATCTTTCTTCTAATAACAGCCCTTTTCTAAGATTAGGGGTCTCCTTAACCGAGTATGACCACATCCTAACTTGATTATAGCTGCAAAGACACTATTTCCAGAGAAAGACACATTGACAGGTACTTAAACATATCCCTTTTGGGGACACAGTTTAACCCACAGCCTCAATCTAGGGAACAAGATAATGCTGGGAGTAAACCTCATCAGGAAATCTCTACCAGAATCCGTGGTCAGATGTGCTTTCTCAAGGAGCAGAGTTATATCTGATGTAAGATTTGCAGAAAAGGCAAGATATGGTTGGTGCAATCATTGGAACCATGGTTGGTCATCAAGGGTAGAATCCAGTTGTGGATCAGCACATCAATGGTTAGAGTACGGAGGCTGAACCTGGGGAGTTTGAGGAAAGGAAAGACATTTGGTCTGAGAGGAGCATTGAAGCACAGGTAAGGTGGGGTGATGAGGAGATGAGGTCAGCAGACAAGGCCGAGAGACCTAAGGACTTTGGAGGCCATGGCAAGAAGCTTGAATGTCTGTTCTGAGGACAATGGGGAGCTCTTGGGATCACTAGAGCCTTACCCTTCATTTACCAGCCTGAAATATGTAAAATCACATCTTTCAAATCTTCTTTTTAAGTAATTTAAAAGCCATGTCAGAATAACAAGAACATTTTTCCTCCAGAGACTGCCTTTCCTGCATTAAAACATAACTGTACACACATTAAAATGTCAGAGTTGATTTGAGCAAACAGCTCATTAGTGAATCCCACAGGGCCAGATCACCAGTGAACTGTGTTCCACCAAGGGAGGTATGGGAGATCAACTTTTATAGAGTGGTATTGGAAGAGAAACAAAGACAATATTCAATTGGTTATAGCAGAAATCACTCACTAGGTGTTAGTTGGTGGTTTCTAATTGGTTAAACTGAGTATTTTATTTTCCTAGGATATAAGCTTCATAGGATTTAGTTTCTTACGTAAAACGCAAGGCCCTCCTGCCACCTCAGCTTATTGTCTTCCTGGTTAATCAACAGCCACAATAGATCAGCCTAGGAGTTAACTCCATTCAAGGATTAAGTAGCCCAGAGACAAATAGAAAATCCAGTCAGTCGTTTCCTACTGTCTGCCACATGGAACTCCTGTTGTTCTGACAGCTCCCTCATCAGAGGGGATTTGGTCATAACACTGGCCACCATTTGTCCACTTGAGGGACAGCAGCATCATCCTTTATAGCTTGCAGGAAGGGGAAAGAAAGTCTCCCTCCCTGGCATCTCTTGGGTCTGGAATCTCCAAGTACAGAATGAGATACACAGTCACTCTCATCTCTTGTACCACTGTTCATGGAGACTAGGATGGAGCGATTTCCAGCTTCAGTCATGTACCCATCTAATACCTTGGGAATTCTCCAGAAATAAGGATTGAGGGGTTGAACCTGGGACACTAGTACTTGATGCCCCTTTTCACAGTTCAAGCTGGGTGTTGTGGGGCAGACAAAGACATGGGGCTCATGGCTCATATCCCTTATGTTTACTAAGTATTAGGTCCACTCAGCCCAACCAAGATGTGCCAAGACCTTTTCCCAACAGGTTTCAAGTTTCCTTTGCACATTTACCTGCACCCTCTTCAGCTCAAGATTCCTCAAGAGACTTATAAGAAGAGGCCTTCAACAAGAGGTTATGGACTTCCCCAGTATCATTTTGTAGTTTTTCTTTATTATACTCAAGTGAACTCCCTACAATACATCTCCTTGTCTGTCACTCCCCCTCTTCGTGGAGGAACGACACACCTATCCAAGTCACGGCACCATTATGCCTCCTAAGTTTCCTATCCGAGTCACGGCACCATTATGCCTCCTAAGTTTCCTATCCGAGTCACGGCACCATTATGTCGCTCCCCCTCTTCGTGGGGGAACGACACAGGACCCTGCGCTGCTCTTTTGTCTGCTCGGCCCTTCCCGGGTTTGCTGCTGGTTCTTCCCGGGTTGGCTGCCGACCCTTCCACCTCCGTGGAAGGGCGGTGCCCCCTGCCACTTTCCCCACTTCCGCGGGGGAGCAGCACACCGCCGGCCGGCTCTCTCGGGGGCTGTTCAGATGTTCCTCAGGTGTTCCCCTTAGATGTTCCCCGTGCATGTTGTCTCTCTCCTCCTTTATAGTCCTCTTCCACCAATCCCAACTCTGCTACCCACACGCCGAGTACGCTGCTCTCCTCCAATCAGGAGCGGGATCAGCTCCTGCAGGTTACTGGTTGAACTGGAGGCAGCTGTGTAAAAGTTGTTTTTACTCCTCTCCCATATTGTGGGAGAGCAGATGCATAGAATAAGTCTTAATTCCAGTAACTTAGTCTAGTCCGAGTTGCTCCCCACACTTGTCTTTGGTGTTAGGTATACAAGATGAACAAGTATCATCTACCAACCGAAGAAAATTATTCCATATAAGGAATTACAAATCAGTGTGAAAAATTGTACCAGGGAGGATCCCTGTATGAAAAAAAGGACCACTAAAATGTTTAATGAAATGTCTGTTTATAAACCATACATATTCAATGAAATATCTTCAAATTTTTTGCTTCTATGTTGATTTTGCACATTTGGGGAATCACTGTTAGAGGATGGTTCTTGATTGAAGCCTTTTTGTCTGGAAATGTGCCTTCTGGGGATTTGTTAGTAGAGTGCTTTAGCTTTAGTCCTGGTTAGATTTTGTAGTACAGTCTCCCTATGCTTTTATTTGTTATAGTTGATGGTAACATAGCCATGATAGGGATTTGAGCTTTTCCTGTGTCTCAGTGTGGTCACTGAGATTTCTGTAGTGCAGGTATACTACCATCTTCTGAGAAAGGGAATGATGTAATCAGATTCTTAGGTGTGGAGAACAGAACTTTCTGGTGTTCTGGCTGTGCTACCTGACACACAGATTCCAGCCAATATCCAAGGAAGGCATTAGAGTTGCAAGATCAGTGCTGGATCTAAGAGTTGGGTGAACCTATAGATTCTTAGCCACTGCTCAGGCCAAGAGTTCCAAGAGTTACACTAATGCTCATGGAGAGGGTGGGTCCCAAAGATGCTGTCTGAGAGGGTGGTTGATCTGTGATAGCGACTTTGTAACAGCAGGACAAGATGTCTTGGGCGACTCTTCATGTGCGTCTTTGCAGATTTGGGTTGGGTGCAGCTTCTTCAGTCCTGAGCAAGAGTGAGCAGCAACATCCAAACAGCCAGCTTTCATGAAAGGGGCTGGAGTCCAGAACAGCGAAGCCCACAGTAGCCCTGAAAAGAGCACAAAACTCTGAGCCAGTGATCTCAGCATGCTATAGCATAGAACTGTGTTATACACAGCACAACAATCCCAGTTGCGAGCCCCAGTAAGCAAGGTGTTACTGTACAAGGTAGAGTATGTGAGTCATACATCAGTGTTTTAGCAGTATGTGCTGGATGGGGCCAGAGAGCTCCAGCCACTGTTTGTCCAGAGTGACACCCAAGATGGACATGGTGCAGCATCTCTAGCTACTGTCAGTGGGGTGAGGGGAAACGCTAGAGCCCACTTGTAGTTTTGGTCTACCTGCCCTTCACGGTGACAAAGTGGACCTGATGATTCACTATTCAGAGAGAATGAACCATGCTAACACACCTCACCCACCCAGTTGCATGCACTGTCCAGAGCATCAACACACTCTATTGTGTTCTGTGACCTTACTGCAAGATCTGAGACTCTGTAAGCATACTGGACAGGTGCACAAGAAACCAGCTGCAGCCTGCAGTTTTTCAAATGACTGAGGTAGGGGAGACAGCAGAGAAGAAGATGATTTCTAATTCTAATTGGGCAGGCCCTCTTTCTTCCAGAGTCATAGGGGTGATCTATCCCAGCTCCCCTACTCCCACTGTTCACTGCAGTGCAGAGTGATGTGTGGTCCCATGGTCTGGGATTGCCAGTGTCTTGTTGAGCTCAGCTAGACTCATGGAGCTCAGTCTGCCTTACTAGAATGCAGGAAATCTTCCAGGGCCCCCAAGAAGAATACAGGCAAAGTATTCTATCTATTAGTGTGGCATAAATTATAATAGCAGCGCCCCTCTCAAGATGGTGCCTCCCTGCCTCAGTCCCTACTCTGAGGGATTGGGGAGGGAACTGTGCAAGTTACTTCTCTGAAATCAGGGACCCCAGAGTTTCTGGGGAGCACTCATTAATGAGCTACTGGTCTGTGGTTTGTGGCTTCCGTTATGGGTAGGATAGGATGAAGGGTTTGGGCAGATGGGCTCTGCCTATGCTCTTCTGCTCTTCCTTTCCTCTGCAACAGGGAGTTCTCTAGCCATTGAAGCTGGGACTTCAGACACTGCTTGTTTGGCATTCTTCCTCTTTGGCCTCTCTCTATTGATGCTATGCCTGTTATCAGTGTCCCACTGTGTTCCCACTGTTCTTGTACTCCTTCAAGTATTCCTCCTCAGGCACTCACCTCTACATGTTGCTACTTTGGGTTTTCTTGGTGGAAGAAGTGAATGCTTGACTTCTCTATATGGCCATCTTGAATCTCTATACACTCTTTACTTAGAAGTTGTATCATTAAAGTTTAATATATATCAATTTACATATATAATACTTACCAAACAATATGTTAAATATTTTGAATAGCACTATTGGGTAGTATTTGCCATATAAAGATTCTTGTTAAGAAATAAGATTTGACATTTAATCCTTATATATTCATACATGTATCTTGTTTTATTTATATATCCTTCTATATTTTTATGTTATCCTATATATTTGAAGTGAAAATATATATTTATTTCTCTGACTATACTAAAAACTTAGATCAAGATTTGAGCCATTATGCATGATAACTTGGCAATTTTCCAAAATGCTCATAAAGAACAAATATAAGCATGTGTTAGCAACATTGTATCAATACAGAACTGCTTGGATGATGCAGTTGAGTCAGCACAACTTTAATCTGTGTTAACTATAACCCATCTTGCCCCCATCTGTGTGCCAAAATCTTTGATCACCTTCCCACTGCGCTCAATAGCTTTGTTTGACTCCACCTGTCCTTTGAAATGTTCAATTCATTTGCAACATCCTAAATCAACAAGTCTATCAAGCACATCTAGTAAAAACAATATTTACCCTTCAAACTCAGAAATTGTTGAAATATCTTCAAAGGCTATATTCACAATTAATATTTAAAGAAGTATTATTTACTGCTTTATTAAATACACATTTACAGAAAACTCATTTGTCCCCTGGATGTTTATAGAAACACAGGATACCATGAAAGACTAAGTCCTGAGTGAAAAGAAGCCTCATGAGAATAGCCAGCTGATAGACTCTTAACCAGCAAGAACAATGAGGGCAAGGGCCTTTGTTTAAGATCAAATCAGGTGCATCTCAAGTACAAGAGGGAAGCCACTGTGGTGGGACTATGGTGAGGAAGAATTCAAAGATGAGGTCCAAGACGCAACCATGAGTATATTACTTATTCATTGCTGCATAACAAACTATCTCAAAGTTTAGTGACTGAGAGTAACATTTATTATCTTACATAATTTCTGAAAGTCAGGACTCTTAGAGCAACTTAGCTGGAGGTTCTGGACTCAGATGCCACAGAAGGTGGCAGTCAAGTCATCAACAGGTCTGCAACACCTGAAGGCTTGGCTGGAGCAGGAGAATCGATGTGTAGGATGGCCCACTCACACTACTGTTGGCAGAGACTCACTTCCTCTCTGGATCCCATTTCCTTGACATGTCTGCTTCTCTGTAGGGCTGCTGGGGTGTCCTCATCACATAGTAGCTAAATTCCCCTGGAGAAAGTAACCCAAGAGGCAGGAAGCAGAAAATCTCAGTCTTCGTTACCTAGCACTGTAAGTCTTGCTTCTGCATATAGTGATAGACAGGGTAACCTGGGCTTAGACAGCAGGTGCAGATAAAAGAGAAGCTGAGTGGGGGCAACCAGGAGTCTTAGTTGATGGGGTTAGGGACAGAGGGGAAACCAAGGAATATGAGGCATCATGATGCCCATGAAGCCAACAGATGAGTCTGAAGACTGAGGGGTGAACACTGGACTTGGCAACAAGAGGCCACTGGTGGACTCACAAGAGCAGGTACAGTGGAACAGGGGGAGTATAAGCCACAAAGAGTGGGCTAAGGAGAAAGTGGAAGTGGGGAAGCAGAGAAGGCAGCTGAAAGGTTCAGAAGCTGGACTCAAAAAAAGGCAGATGTGGGGCAGGAGACTCTATCTAAGATTCAGAGAAGAAAAGGAGGGTTAAGGAGGCTGGGATCAGCTTCACTGGCAATTGTGGATGGTCCCCTAAGGTGGATGAGGCTGTGTACTAAGGCACTGACCTTATTCCAGCCACCGGGCAGGACTTTGCCTAGAACATCCCCCATCTAGTGCCCAATCATAGAGTCACAGTCACGTTCACCTAGAGAAGGCTGAACAATCAGTTGCTGGACCAGAGGAATGACCTTTCCTCATCAAGTGTGGTGCATTCCAGTTAAATAGCAAGAAGGCAGATGAAAATGCCCAAGGGAAGGATGAGATAAGACCATCTTCAGCCTCCCCTAACACCTTTCAGTTTATTCCACTGCCTCTGGCTTCCTCTTATTCTTTACTTTCACTCATGGCTCCTTCTATGTTTCCTTCCCAGTGTTGATTTTTGCAATCAAAGGGCAATGAGGTAGCTGCAAGGAACACCAAGGATGCCAGCAGCCACCAGAAGCCAGGATAGATGTGTGGGGCAGCCTCCCCCAAACTCCCCAGAGCAAACCAACATGGCTGATCCCTGAATAGCCAACCTCTGACCTCTAGCACTGTGTGAGAACAAATGTCTGCTGTATAAGAACAAACACAAGGAGACCTGTAAAAATGGTTTCCTTATGTGGGAAGAGAGCTAAGGCAAAGGAGGAGCTGCAGCTCAGGGGGGACTGGAGAGGGAACAGAGTGGAGGCAGATCATGACATGTCAGAGCTGGACCCTTCAGGGCGTGGGGCAGATAGGAACGGGGGCAGCAGGCACTAAGCCCTTGACAGATGAGGAAGATGCAAGTGAGGCTGGGTGGTGTGAACACCACAGGGGATTGGGAGTGAGAGTGAAAATGGAGCCTGGGCTTTCACTGAGGAGTGAGCAGAGCCCACTTCTCCCTCTCCCTCATGAGACAGGACCCTGGAGAAAGGTCTGCATCTCCACACCCACCCAGTAAGGCAGCAGAGCTGGGAGAGTGGGCTGGAGAGGCTCAGGAAAGAGCAGGGGCCCAGCCTGCCTGTGCCTGTGACCATGATCTGATTCCTCAACTTCACCAGGTGTTCAAGAGTCATGGACAAGACTAACTTGTTGGCAACAGGCTGAGCAAGGCTGACATTCTCCTGGTTGAACTTCTCTACAATGTGGAAGAGTGTCGCTCCCCCTCTTCATGGAGGAACGACACTAAACCCTGCCTAGGCTTCATATCCGAGTCACGGCACCATTATGTCGCTCCCCGTCTTCGTGAAGGAACGACACAGGACCCTGCGCTGTTCTTTGGTCTGCTCGGCCCTCCCCGGGTTTGCTGCTGGTTCTTCCCGGGTTGGCTGCCGACCCTTCCACCTCCGTGGAAGGGCGGTGCCCCCTGGCCACTTTCCCCACTTCCGCAGGGGAGCGGCACACCGTCGGCCGGCTCTCTCGGGGGCTGCACAGGTGTTCCCTCAGATGTTCCCCTTAGATGTTCCCCATGCACGCCGTCTCTCTCCTCCTTTATAGTCCTCTTCCACCAATCCCAACTCTGCTACCCACACGCCGAGTACGCTGCTCTCCTCCAATCAGGAGCAGGTCCCGCAGCTTGTTGGTTGAACTGGAGGCAGCTGTGCAGAAGCTGTCTCCTCCTCTCCCAGCGCCATATTGTGGGAAAGCAGATGCATAGAATAAGTCTTAATTCCAGTAACTTAGTCCAGTCCGAGTTGCTCCCCACAGAAGAGATCGACCCCACCATCATCACCAGCTTCCCTCTGCTGCAGGTGATCTACCCCACTGCCTTTGGAGAGCAGCACCACATCTCCCATCTAGGAATCTGATATTTGGACTCTGGGCTGACGACGTTCTGACCCCCAGCTTTCTCTAGGCCTCCACCTTCCCCCCAGGTCTCCAAATAGATCGTTCAGGCTCTGATTCTGAGACATGAAAAGAAACTGGTTGTGACAGGGAATCATGTTTGGATGTTTCCCCATGAAGAATGCTAGACTTTTAAGAGAATGATCCAGAACCCAGCCTCTTTCTCCTGTGGTCTCTTCCTAGATTTCTCTGTGATTCCTTTATTCCTGGTGTATCCTTGCCTTTCCACCTTGAGCCCATCTAAGCAGATTTCTTCCCATGTGATTTCCTTCTCTCAGCTCTGTCTCTCTCTGTCAGACTTTGTGTGCCTCTCTTTACTGCTCCCCTCCCCACCTCCTTCTCCAACCTTTCCCCTCCTACAACCCACAATTTCATTTTTCAGTGGAGACATCATTTGTTATTGGCCCATGGATAACCCTTTTTATTTTCTATCTCCAGTCCAAAATCTTTTTTCCCCTATGTTCATTCTTTTTTGCAGATTTCTCTTTTTATCAGATGGATACATTGCTTTTTCTTTAATGCATGGATCTACAGAAGAAGGAGTACCGTGAATTAGATAAAGTCTAATGTCTTTGGGGAAAATGCTACTGAGCTGTTTTCTCACTCTCATCTACATTTTCAATAGGATCCATTTCTCAGCCTCCACACTGGTGCTGATGAAGGAAACCCCATTGGTCTTTATCTAGGACAGGTCAGATTTCCTATGTTGACCTAATGCTTGATCTGGCCTTTGCACTCCTCTCTGAGACTGTGATTTGTGCAATGAAGTTTCTGAAAGCCAGAATCAGCAGGCTCCTCACCATGAAGAAGTTTCTGCAGCATGGGAGTCAGATGAGGTGAGAAATGTGCAGAAGCAGCAGAGATTTTCAATTAAATGGAGCAGGTGTGGATACCAAGCACATGCAAGATCAATCTCCTATAGATGTAGCAATGAAGTACTTGAATATTTACCCTCATTACTTTGAGGCTATTAAAGTTTTCCAAAGTCAATGTATTAATTTCATTAGAAATCAACTAGGCAGAAATGCTCTCTATTTGGTTTTAATGAGTATGAAATCAAAATAACTTCCTAGGCTATCTCTTTGGATTTAAATAAGAGAAAATTTATTACTCTGTTGTGTATAAAACACCAGTTTAACAAATCAGAAACTTCCAACTAAGCTCTAACTGGACATTTTGCTAATCAGACACCACCAATAACCCCTAATGATTAATCAAATACTCTCTGTGATCTCTTTATAAAAGTTTTCCCTTCACACTCTCTGAGTGGAACAAAGTCACTTGCGGTTTGGCACTGCAGGATTCATTAATGGATGTCTGCTCAAATAGGATCTAACATTTTAATGTGTGTCCATTTAAATTTTAACATGGGAAAGAGATTTCCAGGATTAAAAATGTTTCTTGCTGTTCTGAGGTGGACATTGAGTGATTTAAAAGAATATTTAAAACATGTGATTTTGTTTCACATACGTCAGGTTGATAAAGATGTAGGGGTATAGCAATTTCATTTGCCTCAGGAGAAAACACGCAAACTTCCATGGACTATGAAGTCCTTATTACTCTGGGACTTGTTTCCAGATCTCACCTCATCATCACCCTCTCCTTACATGTGCTTTAATGCTCCCCTCAGACCAAATGTCTTCCCTTTCCTCAAACTATCCCTGCTCAGCCTCCTTGTTCTGGCCATTGAGTGTTGACTCCCAAATGGATTCCATTCCTGCTGTACAACCATGCTTCCATCTATCTTCCCACCTCCTTACCTCCCCAACCACAACTTGTTTGTCCGGCAAATCTCAAGTCAGATATCCTTGTCAAGTAACCATGATGTATGAAAACAAATACTGTAGAGGCTTCCTGATAAAGTGCATTCCCAGCAGGATCTCATCCACTAGCATAGTGGTAAAGGATAAAAGCATTTGCCTTTAATATTTTCTGTCTTCAGTTCCAAAACTTCTTCATGTCAAGCCCTAAAACCAGATACCTGCCATCATGCCCTTGTCTTAAATAGGATCATTGTAGACATAAGCAAGTTAAGATGAGATCGTACTGCGTTAGGAAGGTGCCTAGTCCAATACATATAGGGAGAATGTCTTTTGACAATAGAGACAGAGAATGACTTGTCAACAACCCAAGAATGCCAAGGATGGCTACCTACCATCAGATACCAGGAAGGGGTAAGAAAAGATGCTTGCCTACAGCCTTCAGAGACAACACTCCCTGCTCATGCGTCACTTGTAAACTTACAGCCTCCGCATCTGTAAGAGAATATATTTATATCATCTGATTCCAACAATTTGTGGTAATTTTTTATGGCAGCCTAAAAATGTGATACAGTATGAATGATTTGGTTTAGAGTTACCTATTTTTCTGGTTTTGCTCACTGGTGTAACCCCTCTGTGGGCAGAGATTGCTTTTGGCTTTTTCATCATAATTTACACAACTCTTGCAGCAGTGAATATTCCACATTAGATATTAATGTATTGGTTGCATAGTTAAATAGGAAAAAAGGTTGATCACCTGAAGGAAAGTATTTCTTTTAAAAAGTTCTCATATTATTGGCCAGAAAGGTGGTAAAACACAAAAAGAAAAGACAATTTTTGTGTAAGCAGGAATGTCAGATGAATTTTTTTTAAAAGATTTGTTTACTTATTTGAAAGGCAGAGTTACAGCAAGGCAGAGGCAGAGAGAGAGAGAGAGAGAGAGAGAGAGTCTCCCATGTGCTGGTTCATTACCCAGATGGTTGCAACGGCCAGAGCTGCGCTGATCAGAAACCAGGAGCCAGGAGCTTCCTCCGGGTCTCCCACACATGCAGAAGCCCAAGGACTTGGGCATCCTCTACAGATTTCCCATTCAGAGCTGGATCAGAAGCGGAGCAGCCGGAACTTGAACCGACACCCATATGGGATGCCAGCCAGCGCTGCAGGCAGCAGTTTTACCAGCTATGCCGCAATGCCGGCCCCCAGATGAAATATTATACCTGACTTTCTTTGACAAGGTACGTAAGAGATGTTACATGAAATTTTTGTAGACATCAGAGTCTAATAATTTATTTTTTAAATCCAAAGAGATGTTCTAGGAAGTGATCATTATTTCATATTTGTCAAAACCAAATAATCTGCATTGCAAATACTTATTCATAGTTCATTATTATTTAGGTTAGCACCCATACTTTGAAAAACTTTATTAGCCTCACAGTATGAGGATCAAAACTTATTTCAAGCACTTCATTGTTGCATCACTTTAGGAGATTTGTCTTGCATATGCTTAACATCCTTGTCTGCTTCATTTAACTGAAAATGTCCTCTGCTTTTTTTTAATACGTCTCTCATCTTGAAGAGACTCCTCTGCCAGGCTGCAGGGACTTCTTGATGATTCTGGTTTTCAGGGCCTGCCGTGGATAAATCACAGCTTCAGAGAGGAGCCCCCAAACCACCCATCATTAGCACAGCCAGAAAATCTGAGCCCCTCTGAACAAAGTCCAACAGGTTTCCCTCCATCAGCACCAGCATGGAGGCTGAGAAAGAGACCCCAACCCAGATGTATAAGAAAGGAAGAAACCGGCCGGCGCCGCGGCTCACTAGGCTAATCCTCCGCCTTGCGGCGCCGGCACACCGGGTTCTAGTCCCGGTCGGGGCGCCGGATTCTGTCCCGGTTGCCCCTCTTCCAGGCCAGCTCTCTGCTATGGCCAGGGAGTGCAGTGGAGGATGGCCCAAGTCCTTGGGCCCTGCACCCCATGGGAGACCAGAAGTACCTGGCTCCTGCCATCGGGTCAGCGCGGTGCGCCAGCCGCAGTGCGCCGGCCGTGGCGGCCATTGGAGGGTAAACCAACGGCAAAAGGAAGACCTTTATCTCTGTCTCTCTCTCACTGTCCACTCTGCCTATCAAGAAAATAATAATAAAATTAAATTAAAAAAAAAAAAAAGAAAGGAAGAAACCATAGCTCGGAACCATGCCCCTGAAAATGTCTCTAGGCCTTTCTTGAGTTCACAGTCCTCTACCCCTCTTCCACACACATAAACCCTATAGATCCATGGCTCTTGCAAAGTACAAGGAAGAGCAATGTATCTGTCATGTGGAGACACAGAGAAGTCTACTAACAGAGGAAATGAATCTATGGAAAAACATTTAGTACTGAAGACAGAAAATACTAAAGGCAACTCAGGAGGAAATTACAACTTTCACACTGAGAGATGAAACAAGGTTGTGAGAAGGGAGGGTTAGAGGGGAGACTGTGCAGAGGAACCCAAGGTTGGACAATTGGAGCTGGAGCTGAAGGAAATCACATGGGAAAACAGACTCAATGTGGAGAGACAAGGACACACCTGGGATAAAGGGAATTATAGAGAAATCAGGAGTATAGACCACACTGAGAGAGGGATCTGGGAAAGAGGGGATGGACTCTGGACCCATCCCATCAAAACAGGCAAATATTCTCCATAGACTGGCATCCACTCTAATTTACTCATATAAATACAGTTTTCTTATGTCGCAGTGTCTGGAAGGACATTTTGGAGATTTGTTGGGTTTGGGGAGAGCCAGAATGTCACCCGCCCAAGAGGCCAAGTATTAAATGACAAGAAGGGATGAGCTTTCCTCTGAAGATGAGGTAGATCACCTTCAGCAGAAGAAGCTGGCAATGACACGAGAGTCAAGCTCTTCTACATTATAGAGAAGTCCAACCAGGAGAATGTCAGCCTTGTTCAGCCTGTGGCCTGTGGCCAACAAGGTAGTCTTACCTATGGCTCTTTAACACCCAGTAAATTCAAGGAATCAGATCATGGTCACAGGCACAGTCAGACTGAGGCCCCTGCTCCTCCCTGGGCCTCCTCAGCCTGACTCCCACTGCAGACTCCACCTGCAAGGTCCACACTGCTGGGATGGTGGGGCCACGGTGTTCTTCAACAACAAGCACCAGAGACAAGTTTATGAACTTGTGAACGTGTCTGTTTATTAACAATCAAGCACATCTTTCAAGGGGCAGGCAGAGGGGGCATAGCTATTTCAGGGTAACACTAATTCTTTAGTATCAAGTTGATATTGGCACCGCTATCCTTCTCCAATCAGCTTGAAGATCACATAGCCTAAGTAGCTTTCCAGATGATCCTTATGGGTCTGGGCCACACCTGGGAGCTGTTTACCTGATTGGCAATTACAAGGCCCTTCAACAGGGAGCAGGGGTGGGGGAAATGTGCCTGGGGCTCCTGCTACCTGCCAGCAGTCAGGCCATCCTGAGAGGTACGGTGTGCCACATCCTCCTAACCTCCTGCATGGGCTAGGCAGGCAGTCTCCCAGCCAGGCACAGGATCACCCACATCCCACCTCTGATGTCTCACTGAGGGGTGAGGAGAACTTTCTCCAGGGTCATTGTCTCGTGATGGAGAGTAAGAAGTGGGGTTCTACTTGTTCTTGAGTTAAAGCCCACACCCTCCTTTCACTCTCATTCCCACATCCCTGTGACATCCACATCACCCAAGCTCTTACATCTTCCCCATGTAGCAAGGGCTTAGCTCCAGGTGCCTCCTGTTTCCATCTACCCCATTCCCTGAAGGGTGCAGCCCTGACATTTCAGGACCCACTTCTTCACTCCGTGTCCTCTCTAGTCCCGCTTGGGTGGTAGTTCCCCTTTCAGCACAACTTTCTTTCTCTATTAGATTATTTCAGGCTGCACATTTCTCCCCTTTTCCTAGTCTACATCTTCAGGATCAGAAGGAAATCTGGATAAATTTGAGTTCACCAAATTCATCCAAACTTACACTGTGTTATAGTCTACTGCTGAAGTGTCTAGGGGGAAACTGCACTGAAGTCTGCAGCTCACTCTGAAATGATAAAAATAATATGTTTGAATAATAGAGATAGAGGTGAATACATGGGAAGACAAACACTAAAAGATGTTAATTTTATTATACAGGTGGTTGATATCTGTGTGTCCATTAAACATTTATTTCAATTCTTGAGGATACATAACATTTTTCATATTAAGATTTTCTGTAATATGTGATGCTTATTAAAATTACCAAGCTATATTGAAACTAGAAAGAATTATGAGAAAAACATGGTTTCTCACTCTCTCTTTGATGGGAACAATGCTTACATCTTGCTCCCCAAGTGGAAGGTATGGGTGACAAAGAACCAATTCATTCAAGTCTTACATGCCTTCTGTACACAAATCCATCCTGAGAGACAGAAACAACTGAACAGTGAAATACCTAGTGCCTTAGATTATAATTTGAAAATAGAAGACAATAGAGTTTCCAGGGGTGGCAAAATAGTTCCCCTCTAGTGGGGGTCTTTTGAAAAACCATCATTATGCTGAGGATTTTACATTTCTAAAAATGTCCATTTCTGAGAACAACTTAAGTGGTTGTTAAATGTCTAAACCTTTTTTGTGATGCCCATAGCTTCAAAGAGCCCTGAAGATCTGTCCAAACTCACAGGACAGAACATGGCAGGATCACTACATGTAATCAATGAAGCTGCAAATGGGTTTGCATTTCTGCTCCTGTGTATCCTATGAACAATTGTACATGGTTCAAGTGGCTGAAGACCTACTGTTTACATCATCTCAGGAGACAGTCCCTTGCATATGTTCTTCCTCCTCTCTTATCCTGTTGTATAATTCAGCCTCATTTTTATGTCCAGAATCAGAAGTTCTCCCAATCATTTCTCATCATAATGATTCCACAACCTTCTCTATGACTGTTGTCCAAATCTAGTCAGGCTGGCATTTTTTTTTATGTAAAAGCAGAGTTACAAAGAGAGAGGAATAAACACTTACATCCTCCATCCATTGGTTCACTCTCCAGATGAATGCAATAACTCTGCCTGGATGAAGCCAGGAACCTGGAACTCCATCCTGGTCTCCTATATGGGTGACAGGGGGCCCAAATACTGTCCTCCACTGCCTTCCTAGGCACAGTAGCAGACAACTGGATCAGAAGTGGAGCAGATGGAACTCAAAGCAGAGCTCATATGAGTTGCCAATGGTGCAGGCCATGGCTTAATTCACTGAACAAGAACATTTAGCCCACATTAGTATTTCTTGAGACCCTTCCTAAACTATGCCTTATGAGTTGCAGGTTTTTTTTTATAAGATGTTATTTAATTATTTGACAGAGTTACAGACAGTGAAAGGGAGAGACAGAGAGAAAGGTATACCATCCATTGGTTCACTCCCCAAATGTCTGCAACAGCCGGAGCTGGGCAGATCCGAAGCCAGGAGCCAGGAGCTTCTTCCAGGTCTCCCACACAGGTACAAGGGCCCAAGCTCTTGGGCCATCTTCTACTACTTTCCCAGTACATAGCAGAGAGCTGGATCCAAAGAGGAGTAGCCAGGACTAGAACCAGTGTCCATATAGAGTACCAGCACCACAGGCAGAAGATTAACTTACTGCACCACAGGGCCAGCCCTGAGGTGCAATTCTAGATACAGTTACAAGCAGTGTATATGGTACGGGACTTTATTTTTGTTTTTACTCGCTTCAAACTGTGGTTGTTAAAATACTTTCTAAACAGCACTTTCATTGACGTATATTCACATACCAAAATTGTCACCACACTGAAACAAATCATTCCATAGATTCTAGTACAGTCATAGAATTTTGAAAATATTAACACTCTGTAATCACAGACCTTTTTGTATCACACTGAGGGGGAAAACACCTGTATGTATTGGCAGCAACTCTTCAACCCCTCTTCCTGTTGACCTAGGAAGCCACTAATCTGCCCTCTGTGTCAATGGATAGAAATTTGCTGGACATTTCATAGAAATAAATCACATGAGGGTTCTTCAAGAAAGTCATAGAAATATATATCATTAGAAAGCTATACATGAATTTAAAAGTTTATTTTTCACTAAAAAAATTTATGCTTTTAATTCCATTTGGTCTGCAAACTTTTTGAGGTACTCTAGTAGTACATTTAGTTCATCCCTTCATGTGATGATGAACATTTAGTTTATTTCCAATTTTTAATTTTAGCAATCATCATGCTATAAACAATTCTGGACACTATTCATAAGGGTGTATTTTCTTTTTTTAAGATTTATTGATTTATTTGAAAGTCAGAATTACACAGAGAAAGGAGAGGGAGAGAGAGGGTGGGGGGGTGTCTTCCTTCCGCTGGTTCACTCCCCAGTTGGTCGCAATGGCCAGAGCTGTACCGATCCGAAGCCAGGAGCCAGGAGCCTCCTCCAGGTCTCCCACATGGGTGCAGAGGCCCAAGGACTTGGGCCATCTTCTACTGCTTTCCCAGGCCATAGCAGAGAGCTGGATCGGAAGAGGAGGAGCCGGGACTAGAACCAGTGCCCATATGGGATGCTGGCGCCTCAGACAAGGGCGTTAACCCACTACACCACAGCGCCGGCCCCAAGGGTATATTTTCATTTGAATTTCTGAGTCACTGTCAACTCTGCAAATCCATATAATATTTTGAGAAACTGCCAATGGTTCCACATAAGATTTTATTTTTAATCAAACAATTCATTGCAAAAGGAAGGAGACCTCTCCCCACCCCCATCTTCAGTGGTACTGAATAAGACTGGCGCTTTGATCCTGTGTGAAATGCTTCAAGAACACCAATGTCTTAGGCCCCAGGCTCAATTAAAGTTTGTCTAGCCACTTCACATGGTAAGCTGGCATCAGATTCTTGATCATCATTCTTGTGATTTCTGGAAACTGAGAATCAACTCTTTTGTGTCCTCCCTTTCCAGGCCTTTATCTTTACACACTCATTTTGTTTTTTGTTTCAAGCTGTTGGCTGGAGTCCACCTCTAAAGAGCTAAGATTCCTTTACTCCCCCTGAATCCATAGTTGATTACCAGTATGGAAATCTCTGTTAGTGAACTGCATTCCCTTCTATGATTACACACTCCTAAATCTATCTCAAAGTACTCATCCTTCATGCCCATATGACTCCACCATGCTGGACATGGCCCAGGCTGATACTGGCCCTGGGCCCCCTGCCACCATCTTCCTCACTTCAGGAAGAACCCACATCACCCCCTGTATCATCTGCTGATGTGAGAACAGAAAATAAGCCAAAGAGGGCTCTCTCCTTTATGTCTTTCCCATACAGGCTGTGTTTGTTGGCCATGAAGTTGAGAATGTCTCTGGACTGCACAGCTTCATCCCCTCCATCTCAACCATGGATGCTTCCTAGAAGAGCAAACTATTGTCTATTGGAAGAAGAAAAGACAGACAGTTAAACATCTATGGGCCTCACTCACTGAATATGATCAAATATTTGTTGAAATGAATAAGGGGATAAAATAAAACTGACATTACATCCTGATAACCATTCAAGTAAAATAGCCTTTTCTTTTAAGCATTTTGCAGTGCTTCTTTTTCTTGTCAACTCTCCTTTTACTTTTAACCTGTTATTTCCTTGATATTATTATTCCCTTTTAGATACGTTGTAGGTCTCTGTCTTATTTGTGTATAATTAATCTTCATACAGATATTTGGGGGATGCTGGGAGAGACTGTAACTAGGAACCATCCAATATCATTTGGAATAGAAAGTTCCCAAAGTCTCAGGGTGTCCTTGACACCAGGGCCATCAGAAATTACTATGTTAGACCCACTGTGTAGGATTCAAACACCAGTGGACAATGTGTGCAAGGCAGGCCTATGCCCTTGACCCAAAGGTTGCTGGTCTTTGCCCTTCCTCTCCCTTTTCACACTCTCATTTGCACTTCAAATAATGCAGCACCATTCTATTAGGAAGTCACAATATTGCAAGATATTACCTTGCTAGCTGCATGATATAAAGAAATTCAAGATACCTTTTGGGCTTATTTTTCATCCTTTCATCTAATGCCAGTGTGTGCCTGGGATGAGGAGCTAGGGTGGGATTCTTGGCTGAATGCACAATATTCATAGTGCAGAATGCATGAGAAACCAAGGAGAATGTATTCACAGAGGACTGGGTATTGTTCCTTTAGCAAATACTCACAGGGGTCTAGTCATTAATACACCAAAGAAAATTGTCAGATCTACTGAAGAAGTCCCATTTATTACATTTCAGCTACTGTATCCCTCAACACTATCCCAACTACCAGCCTACAAGCACATAGGCCTTGTCTGAAACTAAAACTTCTACTAGATACCCTCATAAGATGCATTTAAATATTTGCAATTACCATTGCTTAACTTGAAGTTCTGAAGGAATTTTGACAAATTTCTCATCAAACTGGAAGCAGAACTATCTGTGAATTCTTATTACTTCATTCCACAGTATTTTTGGCTTCTAAACATGACTGGCCCTTGCCTGGTACATAATATGGAGAAAGTAAGATTTCTAAGTTCCATAGCATACACCGATGACCCTGGAAATGACTGTTTGGAAATTTAAGGTATGTTCATCAATAAAAAGGCATAGATCACAGCACATACCTGCTCGTTCTTGTACTTCACTTTATTTGCACACTAATTCCATCAAAGTCCATGGATGGTCATAATTTGGGAGCGGATCTTGCTAGAGGGAAGAGCCTAGGAGATTATTCTAATTATGAAACTGCAATGTCTCAGGAAAGCCTGAGTCTCCAAGTGAGATCAGAGTGGATCCTGGCAAGTTTCCAGCATGGGGATTGCGGAGAAACAATGACCATCCACTGTTCAGCCACCAAACAGCCTCTGTTGTAATTTGCATCACCCTGTTACCTGAAGCCCTCCTGCGGGCGAAATGGGTCCTGGTTGTTGTACAGCCTTACCTCTTGCAACTGTAATATCTTCTCCTGGAAGTTCTGGAACACGCTGGAATAGACTTTGCAAATCAAAGAAGGAATTAGAGACCTCACATTAACCTCTTTTTTCACCAAAAATCTTTGGTTTCTGTTCTAACTGAATTAATTAAATATCCCCTTTTTCATGACTGGTTTTATGACCTTGGACATGTTACTGAATTACACTGTGTCTTAATATCCTAATCTATATAATGGGTATATTTATGACACCTTGTTATAGGTAGGTATGAATATTAGATCACTAAGGCATTCAATGAGCTTAGCCAAGCACCAAGTGTATATTAAGTCCTCAATAAATATAAGCTGTTGTTATAATTTTGATATATAGGTGTTGTTTCCACATACCATTCTTGCATTTTTCAAGATTTAAGTCAATCTAATATTGATGATAACACACTTTGTCCTTTATTTGTATCCAGGAATTAAACCTTGTCCTAACTCAAGTCACTTTAGCAAAGTGGCAGCCTATAGCAAGGCTCTCCAAATATGATCAGATGATCTGAGTATTCACCAGTATTTAATACAAATAGGACACCACTTTTAACAAAATTATGAAGGTTACCTAATAGAATCAATTAAACCAGAAGTCCAAGGAGTCAGCCACCAAGATTTTCTGAATTTTGGCTTTTCTTCATAACAGCTCTGTGATCTGGGCATCATCACTAAAACTCATCATGTCTTAGTTCCATAATTCACAAAATGAGGGTAGAATACTTCCTCAAACAGAATATATTTTGATGCTTACAATATACATTGAACAGGGCTACTTCACATAAACCAAGAAGAAAATAATAGTGGAGTTTGCAGAGTTATTATAACTTAATGGAATTCTTTATGGTGAAAAATCTCAGGAAATTTTGAATTTCTAAGTTACTCCATGAGACAGAATTAATTTGTAGGAAATCTTTTCTTTTAAAGATTGTTATTTATTTATTTATTTGAGAGGTAGAGTTACAGACAGTGAGAAAGAGAGACAGAGAGAAAAGTCTTCCTTCCACTGATTCACTCTCCAAATGGCCGCAATGGCCAAAGCTGTGCTGATCCAAAGCCAGGAGCCAGGAGCTTCTTCCAAGTCTCCCACATGGGTGCAGGGGCCGAAGCACTTCATCCGTCTTCTACTGCTTTCCCAGGCCATAGCAGAGAGCTGGATTGGAAGAGGAGCAGCTGGACTAGAACTGGCATCCATACGGGATGCCGGCCCCACAGGTGGAAGATTAACCTACTGTGCCACAGCTCCAGCCCCTGTAGGGAATCTACATGAGCACACTGGATCAGGCTATACATAGAGAAAAGCAGTGTGTGCCAGCAATTTCAAAGTGTCCAATACAGGAAAAACATACGAGGTGGTGGGTGGTCAGTGCAGGAGGGTGACTTAGATGGGATGGGGTTGGTGAGTGCAGAGTTGCCTGTGATGGCAATGGATGGGATGGTAGTGATCAGCCTTGGGACACAGATAACTCACAAGCTCTGAGCAAAGGGTGTAGTCAGCCTTTGCCCATCACCTTCTTCCACCAATCTAGGGTGAAGAAAAGGAAGCCTAGGGCAGTAGACATCACCCCTATCCACCACCTCTTGTGCTGAGCTCATCCTGCCCAGGGGCTCTGAATATGTATGCATCTGTTCAGCAAATCTGAGTCATGGATGACAGTAAAACCATGTTATGAAGGTCTGGGGAGAAAATCATCTAGAATGGCACCATAGTATTTGGATATTTTGTGTTCTGTTTCTTCATAAATCTGAGAAAAAACTAGGCTAAATAGAGAAGCAATCGAGAAAGTGTGATCCCAGTCTTAGGGAAGCACTCTCCTGTGAGGCTGAAGGGAACACATTGGAAGTTCCCTGCTCAAGATGCCACCTCATTCTTAGAGCCTTAAAGCCTCGTTCTCTGGTCCCACCAAAGGGACAAGGTCTCCTGAGATTGTCCATGACTAGTGGCCCAGGGAAACCCTCAAGCCATTGCAGGATCTCTCTGTTCTAGACTGAGAAGTGTTTTTCTCATAGACATTTCTAGAGGTAAACACTTAAAAGTGCCACAGACACTTGCTAGCATTTCCTGTTCAACTTTTAAGCAGACCTTTTAACTCTAGACAGTCCTTCCTCCTATCCCTCATTTTAATTAGCCATGAACTCATCTGCACCCTCAGAGATATGTAAATTGCCAGAGGGCAAAGCCCTTGTCTGTCTAATTCACTATGTATCCCAGGACCCAGCACAGAACTCAGCTCCCAGCAGGTACTCAACAAATTAACCACTTAATTGTATATGCTGTGGTGATCAGGCATTTTATTATTGTCCACTCCCAGCTGTCTTTATTTGTAGATTGTTCTTCCATTTTAAATTCATTCATTTTCTAGTATTGTACACTATGATTTTTTTTATTTTGAAAAACTAAACATGTTAAAACAAATAGAAAAGTATAATATTCCCTGTGGCTGTAACCCAGCTTCAACAATTATCAACTCAATACAATGTCCCTTCATCAATCTTCCCACACACTCTCCCCATCTTGTAATAATTTCAAGAAAATACTAGATGCCATATATTTCATCTTTAAATGTGTTTCTCTGGCCTGAGGACTTACCTCTACTCCAGCTGCAGCCAAGAGCCATCGAATGGACTCCATCCTGTCCTGAGCATTGTAGTGGTGAAGTATGGACTTCCCTACCACAGCAGATTCCTAGTTACTCCAATCATGAATGAATAAATGAATGAATGAAACCATGGAATCAGAAATGTACTTTATGTGTGGTGAACAGCACCAACAATCTTGAAGAAATGTGTGCCTGTTTAATGGCAAGCCTGGAGGAGCTACTGAAATGTCTTATTGGCCCAAATTGTTACCCATCAATAGCCACCCTCTAGTGGCACAAAACCCATTGGCACAAAACCCATCTCGTGTCCCCATTCACTAATAGGTAACTATTATTGGCCTACAAAAGGTGAGAATCAGTGATAATAATTCATGTATGGGAGTTAATGTAAGAGAAAGAATGAGAGAACTGATACTTATTGAAAGCCGCTTAATGATCCTGCTTGCCGGAGTGCTAGTCCCTTTCAATTTGTTACCTATAGTACTTACAACAGCAGACCTGTATACTGGAGAGGGGCACCCCAGCCCATTATTGATCTGGACTACTGCCTGATCCTAAAATCACAAATAAAACTAATCACAACCTGCAGCACTGTGTTTGCTGCAATTTTCTCTTTTCACACGAGTTTTTAGTTGCAGTTATGCGTATTGATGTGGGCACCTGTGCTTGCTCATTTGGTTATAGTAAATGGTAACAGACACTGACTGGGTCCAGCCAAGGGAATTTGAGATCCTTGCTCTATCCCAAGCTGCTTGGGAGGCAGAACAGAGCAGAGAATCAGAGAATGTAACACAGTGGCTTCAGGGCTGGACGAAACTGAAGTATCACAAGTGTGATAAGAAACTCAGGGCACACTGAACACAGGCGTCCCAGCGCCAGAACTTGAGAAGGAACAGTTACATTTTCTCCCCAAATCCCAAGTCTGTTATGAAACAGTGAGATTATTCTTGCAAAGTTTTTGGTTTGATTTGGAACAAAAATGTACTTGTGCTTCCCACTGATCTATTTCTGAAAAACTGTGTGTGACTTGAAGTTTATAGACATCAAAATGTTTTAAACACATACAATGTAAAGATTAACCTTTAGAAACATACTTAATCAACTCCTGTGCCTTGTGATTGAAGTATTTGTGTGTTGCAGTTTCTTGTCAGGAAATGAGGTGGCATGGATCAGCAGAATGAAAGGGAGAGTGAAGCGTGCATCAGTGATCAAGGTGTGTATAATTGTAAGGGTCCACAGTTAAATGATTCAAGTCCTCATGTTCAGCTTCCTTAGCTATTGACTGAGGGTCACATTACAAAAGGAGCTGAATTTTGATCTCACATAATATTTATCATAATGGTCTGCCTGATCAGTAACCTTCTCCCTCTTCTAAATACAAGGTCCCGAAGCTCAGGCCAAGATCATGCCAAAGGTCACCACAAAGCCTTGATGAGTCAATAAAGAATAGAAAAAAGCAACTTTAGCAAAAATTCCAACCTTCCTTTAGCTCTGGTAATAATCTAAAATGCCGTTTTTTCTTAACTCCTGTGTCATTAATTTTTCTCATCCCATTAAAATCTCAGGCTCTAGTTTTCTAAATTCTTTATTTTTACATTTCTGTAAAGATGTATCCAACAGCGACTGAGAAAAACAAGGCTTGAACTGTGATCTAAGCACAGAAGAAGACAGGATGTGAGTAAAAATCATGGTTTTTTTATTGAGCTAGTGACACATTTTAAGTTATTTTTCTAGGTATCCAATAGAAAGCATGTGAAGAATTGAAGAAAGATGTACAATATCAGCACTTAAACCTGCAAAAGAATGGCATCCTCTTTGATCAACAACTCAATAGAGTCCCTGTGTGTGAATCAACTATTTGAACAACCCTTCCCTACTACAGAGCATAGTCTAGTTTGGGGAACACCACTCCCACAGTGTTCAGGGCCATAGGGTTTCATACTGGATTAGAAGGAAAATGTTAAGTCAGCCTTCTGTTAGAAAACAGGTAGTTAATATGTTACTTTTCAAGGTTGGTGATAAAAGTGTAAGCAAAAACTTTCAGATAGAATTGACTACCTCTGCAACTCAGTGGGGATTTTGTTCTTTTAAGTTGACTGTGAAGTTTTATCGGATTTGCTGCAAGGACTAAGATAACTGCAAACTGCACTGTAAGCTTGGCCCAGAGGTGATGTCTGTAATGAGAAACTTGATAGCTCTCTGGAATTGGGTTGCCAGATAAAACACAAAGCTCTCAGTTAACATGAATTTCAGATGAGTAACCAGTAATATTTAAGTATCAATATACCACAAATTATATTTTTTTTTTTGACAGGCAGAGTGGACAGTGAGAGAGAGAGACAGAGAAAGGTCTTCCTTTTGCCGTTGGTTCACCCTCCAATGGCTACCACACTGCAGCCGGCACACCACACCTATCCGATGGCAGGAGCCAGGTGCTTACCCTGGTCTCCCATGGGGTGCAGGGCCCAAGTACTTGGGCCATCCTCCACTGCACTCCCTGGCCACAGCAGAGAGCTGGCCTGGAAGAGGGACAACTGGGACAGAATCCGGCGCCCCGACCGGGACTAGAACCTGGTGTGCCGGCGCCGCTAGGCGGAGGATTAGCCTACTGAGCCACGGTGCCGGCCCACAAATTATATTTTGAATATCTATTCATACATGTTATCTTATTTTAAAAAGCTATTAATGGTTTCTCTGAAATCCGTGTTTCATATGCTAATCTAGAAACTCTGCCTACCCTTCCCTCTCTGCCACCCTCAGATTCGGCTTCCAAGTCTATGGGCCTTTGCTCGTGCAGTCATGCTGACTGGAATACTCTACTATGGCTACAGCTATATTTTCTCTATTATGTCTTATTGTACATAATTTTTAAATTGTATATTTTTTAATTTACACATAAAAATCATACATATGTTCTGACACATGTATACCTTGTGTAATGTTCCAAGCAGAGAAAGCATACCTACTTCCTCTGACATTTGACATTGTCTTTTTTTTAAGATTTATTTATTTCTATGAAAGCAGGGTTACAAAGAGGGAGGGAGAGGCAAAGAGAGAGAGATTTCCATCTGCTGGTTCACTCCCCAAATGGCCTCAATGGTTGGGGCTGGGCCAGGCTGAACCCAGGAGCCAGAAGCTTCATCTGGGACTCCCACGTGGGTACAGGGACCCAAGAAGCTGGGCCATCTTCTGTGGCTTTCCCAGGTGCAATAGCAGAAAGCTGGATGGGAAGAGGAGCAGCCAGGACTTGAACCAGCACCTATATGGGATGCCAGTGCTGCTGGCAGAGACATAATATCTGTGCCACAGTAATAGTAGGGATTTAATACCAGTTTCCACCATATACTCTGAGCTCCTGAGGTTAGAGTTTTCCTCTTGTTTGAGACTAGTCCCAATAGTTTCATGTCAAATCTGAGCAGAGGAGCAGCTCAATAAATAAGATAGCTTTAATATTTTTAAATGGTAAGATTACAGCAAATACAGAAGCAAAGCATTGTTATCCACTTGTGATGAAGCACGGGGGACACAGCAGTCATGACCCACACCATGGGTTTACAGTGGAGAAGACACAGTGTCCTTCACTTTTCCTGGCATGAGTCTATGGAGGGCACACAGGAGACCTCAAGACTCCATGGGGAACTACAATGTGGGGAGTTAAGAGTGGCCAGGTGGGAAGGAGTGGTCAGGCCAGGTGAGCCAATGTGCCCAAGGTCAGCAGCAAGAGGCCCCACCACGCTCATGGGTCAGAATGGGTTGGAAATGTGGGAATGAGGGGGTTTGAGGTTTCATTATGCTGGGAACAGGGACTCGTTGTATGATGTAAAGAAAGGTGGTGAGATTCAGAGTTGAGTTTGGGGACAATCCTCTCTTCTAACTACAAAAGAGACTAGAAGGAAGTGAGGCTGCACTCAGAGCACACTGCGTGTCTGTGTGGACCCTTGCCCCCTCTCCCACTGTGGGGAATCTCGTTCTAGAGAAGGAGAACTCCATGGGCCAAAGCCCTGATTTTCTGGGGGAGATGAACATGAGGGGCTCGGTTTGTTGCTGAAGTAAGAAATCGTTCCTCACCCCTGAATGCGGGCCCAGTGACATGCGCAGGGGAACCCGTTTATACCCACATTCACTATATTCAATTCTCATAGAGTCTGTGTCTGGAAGCCCAGGCCTGGGTGACACCGGGTGAACTGAGAGTGAGACTCCTGGGTGTGCCCCACAGAGCATGAAGGAGCACAGTGAGGGTGAGCACACACCACGTGGCCTATCTTGCTCCTCATTATTTCCTAGACTCCTAGAACACTGAAGAGTTCTTGAAACACACAAATTCCAATAATGCACAAGAAGGAACATTTTTATTAGCAGAAATAAGGGCATTTAATTATGCCAATTCTAGAATGTTAGCTATTTTCCTGTACATATCTGAGAATGGCTGATATGAATTCTTTTTTTTACTTTTTCATAAGCCATATGATAGATGTTATCAGACAATTCTGAGTCATTAAAAACCCACCTAACATTTTTTTATTTTTCATGTTTTAATTCCAAAAAAAATGCCTAGAAGGAGATTGGAAATCTGATTTCCTATCAAGCAATAATGAAATTGAATATATCTTTTAATAAGTCTGCTCAAAGGAGTTTTACTGCTTCATTAATATATGCAAATTGGAAAAGATTATTAGCTTCACATGGCTGAAATCAGAATTTACTTCTGCCAAGACTTCAGAAGATTGGTTTACACGCCCTTGGTGTCCACGTCTGCTTTATTTAAAAGAAAATCCTCTTTCCTTCTGCAACACTTTCCTCACTCACAGGAGGCTTCCTCTGGCTGCCAGGCTGCAGAAACTTCTTCACAGTGGGGAGGCTGCTGATTCTGGTTTTCAGGGCCTGCAGTGCACAAATCACAGCCTCAGACAGGAGCAAAGACCACCCCATCATTAGCACAGCCCAGGAAGCCTGCCCCCTGCTAAACAAAGACCAACTGAACCCCTCCATCAGCACCAGTGTGGATGCTGGGAAATGGACCGCAATGAGAATGCAGATTAGAGGAGAAAAGTGCAGTCAGGAACATTTTCCCTGTTATGGTATTAAGACTTTGTTCATCTATAAGCATCTCTGCCTTCTTCCTTAAACTTTAACCCTGCACATCCCTGGCTCTTGCATGATAAGAACAATGCATCTGTCAAATGTTAACCTAGGAAACTAGGACATCTCCAAACAAGATAAATGAAGACATGGGAAGATGGAGTTGGAAACAAAGATAAAAAGCACCTGTTTTGTCACAACCAATTTCCACACTGAGAGACAGAGGCAGGGATTGTGAGAGGGGAGGGAGGGAGAAGAGCTGTGCAGACAGAAACAGGTCTGACAGTTGGAACCAGAGCTAAGGGAATGAAACCACTTGGCTGAGAACTGCTCAGATGGACTCAGTGTGGAAAGACAAGGACACACCTGGGATGAAGAGAATCATAAAGAAATCAGGAAGAGAGAGCACAGTGGAAGAAGGGGCTGGGGAGAGGAGTTTGTACCAACCCTGAGTCCTGTTCATAATGAGAGGAAATTAGTCTTCGAAGGGTGGCTTCCACCTACATTTCCTTGGTACATCAAGTTTCTTTCTGTACCTAGAACCAGTTCCTGTAAACTCAGTTTGAGGATGTGGGGGACTGGGTGAAAGGTGCAGGCCTAGAGAAGGCTGGGGGCCAGAATGTCATTCACTCAAAGGGTCAAGTATTAGATGCCAAGAAGAGAGATGTGAGTCTTGCCATCCAAGGCTGGGAGGTAGGTCACCTGCAGCAGAGGGAAGCTGGTGATGATGGTGGGGTCGATCTCTTCCACGTTGTAGAGAAGTTCAACCAGGAGAATGTCAACCTTGCTCAGCCTGTTGCCAACAAGGTAGTCTTGTCCATGGCTCTTCAACACCTGGTGAAGTTGAGGAATCAGATCATGGTCACAGGCACAGTCAGGCGGGGCCCCTGCTCCTCCCTGAGCCTCCCCAGCCCAACTCTCCAAGCTCTGCTGCCTCCCTGGGGGTGTGGAGATGCAGACCTTTCTCCAGGGCCCTGTGTCATGAGGGAGAGGGAGAAGTGGGCTCTGCTCACTCCTCAGTGAAAGCCCAGCTACCCTTTCACTCTCACTCCCACATCCCTGTGGTGTCTACCCTTCCCACCCTCACCTGCATCTTCTCTGTGTGCCAAGGGCTCAGCCCCTGCTGCCCCTGTTGCTGTCTGCCCCACGCCCTGTAGGGTGCAGCGCTCACATTTCAAGACCTGTCTCTCCATTCTGCTCCCTCTCCAGCATCCCTGGGGCAGTGGCTTCCCCATCACCACAGCTCTCTTCCCCATGGGAAGACCATTTCAGACTCTACAGGTCTCCTCTTTCCCTAACTTGTGTCTTTGTGATTTGTAGTAATCCTGAGTGAACTTAAACTCATCATCTCCTTTGCAGCATTGGCTCTGACTCCTAATTTATACGGTGTCAAATCTGCAGCTAAAATGTTAGGGGGAAACTGCACCGATGTCCCCAACCTACTGTGGAATGTGTGAAAAAATAACATGATTGATGGAGAGAGAGGTGACAAAGCAAAGATAATATGTTAATTTTGCTAGAAATTGATAGGATCCCTGTGCTCATTAAATATTTATTCCACCTTTTCTGGAAGTATGAAATTTTTCATAGTAAAATTTCAATGTAATATTTGATATTTATTAAAATATTTTAGTAAAATTGAAATTATGAAGAATAAAGAGAAAAACACATATAGCTCCAGCAATTAGAGATAATATTTAATGGACAGCACTGTGGCTCACTAAGCTAATCCTCCGCCTGCGGCCCCAGGACCCTGGGTTCTAGTCCGGGTTGGGGCGCCGGTTCTGTCCCGGTTGCTCCTCTTCCAGTCCAGCTCTCTGCTGTGGCCCGGGAAGGCAGTGGAGGATGGCCCAAGAGCTTGGGCCCTGTACCCACATGGGAGACCAGGAGGAAGCACCTGGCTCCTGGCTTCCGATTGGCGCAGTGCACCAGCTGAAGCACGCTGGCCATAGTGGCCACTTGGGAGGTGAACCAACGGAAAAAGGAAGACCTTTCTCTCTGTCTCTCTCTCTCTCTCACTGTCTAACTCTGCCTGTGGGAAAAAAAAAGTAAAAAAAAAAATTTTGGTAATATCTATTACTCTACAAAGGTACTTTTAGAAGTTTCTGGAAAATAGAATTAAAAGATAAGTTAAATTTGGTGAAAAACAGTTTGAAATCCATACATAATTTTATCATAGTACTCATTTTTATGATCTTTTTGAAGATCTCTTGCATGCATAAATTCCAAGAACATTTATGTTTTAGCTCCATTTTCCAGAAACTTTCTGAAATTTCCTTATATTTATGTGTACAGAGCTATAGATAATTATTTGGTAAAAAGCAAAACACAACATCAAATGCTGTGTTGCCATACACATTGATGAATTATATTACGATAAGGATTTTTTATTTCATAGAAGGGATGTACTGAATCTGTAATGACTGGAGAGCCGGCCATGGTGTGTGCCCAAAACTGTCAGCACCGCAAAGATGAGGTGGTATATTGAGGCTCTGATCACTCTTAAATTCTTCACTCTTGACATAGGGTTATAGAGGTTATTATAAAAGCTGATGGTGCTAAATTCATTT
Source organism: Oryctolagus cuniculus (assembly GCF_051225735.1). Taxonomy (NCBI): domain Eukaryota; kingdom Metazoa; phylum Chordata; class Mammalia; order Lagomorpha; family Leporidae; genus Oryctolagus; species Oryctolagus cuniculus. Next base: position 117,045,780 of record NC_142871.1, read on the forward strand.
TAAGAAAGGCCTGTGGAAGTGAAGGTTATTACTTCATGAAGCTGTCACAGTTTTTCTGTTGTCTTCTCGCATGTCCCCCTATCAAATTTATATGCTGAGATCCTAACCCCCAGTGTGTGTGAAGCTGCTAGTGGCTGGGGCCCTTTGGGAGTTGATTGGGTCTTGAGGGTGGAGCTCTCCTGAATGGCATTACTGACATATAAAAGTGGCCCCAGAGAGCTCCCCTGTCCCATCTACCATGCAAGGGCATAACCAAGTATCAGCTGAGTTACAGGGCTTTGCCAGATACTGAATCCTCCAGCATTTTCACAGTGCGCTTCCCAATCTCCAGAATATGAGAAATAAACCAGTCAGTCTATGATCATTTTGTTGTGACAGCCCAATCTGTCAAGATACCCTCTTTGGACTGACACATCCTCTACGCTTTCAGTAACATCAAGGTGAGGCAGCCTCCACTCACCTTTTCAAAAGCAGGAAAGTAGCGGGTTTTTGCCTTGTCCTTGATCTGGGCAAGGCTTGCATCTTTTCCCTCGGGTGGACCAAATGGGTAAATAATAATCATTTCATTCAAATCAGCCACACCTTCTGCATACATGTCAATCCTGAGAGACAGAACAACCAGTCAAGTGCCTGCGCCTCAGATTCATAGTTCAAAAACAAGGCAAAGAATTTCACCTCCAGTGGGTACCTTTCACATGTCAGTCAGCATGCTATGATTTTTCCTTTATATTAGTATCTTGTATTCCCAGGGAAGATATTTGTCTAAAATGTATGTTGGGGCAGGCATCTGGCCTAGTGGTTAAGACTGTTTAAGATGCCACATCCCACATTGCTGTGCCTGGGTTCGATTTTTTACTCCACCCTTGATTCCCGCTACCTAGGAGGTAGCAGATGATGGCTCAAGTAATTGAGTTCCTGCTACTCATGTGGGAAACCTGGGTTGAATTCCTGGCTCCCAGCTTCAGCCCCAGCTGAGTGCTGTTGCCTGCATTGGAGATTGAATCAGCAGACAGGAGCTCTGTTTCTCTCCTGTCTCTCTGCCTCTCTAATTAATTAAATTTTGTTTTACTTATGAAAAACACAGGTATAAGGAGCATCAACGATCTGCTCAAAGCCACAGTGATGAGAAAACGTGGTAGGACAAGGCATGTGACCAGTGATGCTACAAATAGGGCTTTCATCTTAACTTTGCTGTGTCCTGTGCACAAATGTAGCATGATCCATACGGTTGAAGACCTGCCACCTACATCAGCTCGGAGAGAGTCCTTGGCACAGTCAGCTCACTCATGTCCCTCTCCCCCTTTCATCTGGTACACATCCTAGGCTCAGTGTTATGCCAAATTTGGAAATTCTCTCAATTAGTTCCCATAAATCATGGGTCTACATGCTAATATTTAAAATTATTCCTATATGCACTTCTTGAGACCACACCTAAATTATCCCCTTAAGTAGTGCAAGTCTGTATACAGTTAGAACCAGTGCATATGATAGGAGACCTTTATCTCTTTTTTGCTATCCACTCAAGTGACAATGGTCATTTGGTGACTTTTTACTTTTTTGAATATTGTAAGCAATGTTGCTATAACTATTTCTGTGCAAGTATTAGTGGAGCTCTGCCTTCAATTCTCTTGGATATCTAGTAGTTGAATTTGTGCATCATTGGTCACTTTATACCTAATTTTTGAAGCACTTCCCATACTTCCATACAAGATACTATTTTCAACCCTACAGTTCCATCACAATAGGAAGGAGACCCCCAAAACTTTGCTGATATTGAATTAACATGGCTACTTTAGTTCTCTATGGCATGTACCAGTTAACTTCATGATCTTGGGCACCAACCTTTGATGACCCTTGTCAAGTTGACCCATCCATATAATCAACTGGTAACTTAAGTTTATGATTGTCATTTTTATAATGTCTAGAATTTAAAAACATCTTCTTGCATCCTTTCCTTCCCAGGCCTTCATCTCAGGATGTTCAAACTTTCTGACACTGTTCTGTGTTGTCGACTGGAGTCCAGGCTCTAAAGGCCTGAGCCCCTGCAATGGTGATTCCTCTACCCTCTGACTTCTTAATTGCTCAGGGTTTGTAAACCTCTGTCATTGGTCTACAGCCATGAACTGCATACTCTCCTATGATCCCACTAACTGAAATCTACCCTAATCACCTTCCCTCATGTCCGTATGACTCTGCCCTACTAGACCTCGGGACATGCCCACAATCCCACTTCTGCTGGTCCTGATCCCTCTGCCATGGTCCTGTTCATACAAGGCAGACCCCACATCATCCCCGTGTTATCTGCTATTGTAAGAACAGAAAATATACCGTACAGGGCTCTCTCCTTTATGTCTTTCCCATACAGGTGGTGTTTGTTGGCAATGTAGTTGAGAATAGCTCTGGACTGCACCAGCTTCATCCCATCAATCTCAACCATGGGTGCTTGCTGGAACATCAATACCCCATCTTTTGGAAAAAGCAAAGAGGAAGAGAATAATGAGCTATCTCTGGATCCTAGTTTTTCAGGAAAAAAAAGTGTTTACTGTAATGGCTGAAGATATAAAATGAGAAATTACCTTTCAAGTAAAATATCATTTTGTTTTTAGCCCACCATAGTCCTTTTCCTTATCTATCCTCCTTTCACTTTCTGCCTATTGTTTAATTGATGTTTTTATTTTCCATTTACATAAGGTAAAGAGTGCTACTTTTTTTGTTGTTTATCTTCATGAATACTTTGGGCGGCAGGTGGGAGAAGCTGTAATAGGGAAGTCACATACCGCTTAGAACAAGAAGTTCCCAAAGTCTTATGTCCAAGACTTTAATGACAGACCTAAGAGAGATTTCTACGTGGGGCCCTCTCTGTACTCTAGACCTGTGTCCTTGACCCCATGGCTGCTGGCCCTTGCTCTTCCTCTCCCTCCTCACATTCTAACCTGGACTTTCAGCTAATTCAGCACCATCTCACGGTCAGTCCCATGATAGTACTTTGCCAAATGTGCAATAGAAAACAACTCAAGATAACTGTTGGCTTTATTTCTCGTCCTTTCATCTAACGAACGTCCCTGGAAGGGGAGAGCCGTCTGGAATCCTATGCTGACTGTAGCCATTTCTGGTTCTGCAAGCAGCACAAAGCAAGGACTCGACAACTACAGGACTCTGAGGAGGATACATTTGGCAAACAGAATTCTGGCCCTTTGAGCTCTGAGATAGTTGTCAGATCTGCTCAAGGAGCCCAATCCTATTTTAATCATTTTATTCCTCTCCACATTCCAATCACCACATTACAAACACGCAGCTCTCACTTGGTGTTTAAGCCATCTACTCATGCTTAAACCTTTGGTGCTTGTGTGTTTATTTGATACACTCATGTGAGCCAAGTAGCCAGTTGTTCTTACCATTTCTTAACTTCTCCAAATCTTCTCGAGTTTTCATAAATTTCTCCTCAAACTGGAAGCAGAAACAGGAAAAGAGCTCTTATTCTATAGTATTATAGGCCTTTAAACTTGAATGGTCTCTGTCATGTACATAATATGGAAAGGGTAAGTGTTCTAAGTTTGGCAGGTACAAAGGGGAGAGCCGTCTGAAATCCTATGCTGACTGTAGCCATTTCTGGTTCTGCAAGAAGCACAAAGCAAGGATTGGACAATTACAGGACTCTAAGGAGGATACATTTGGCAAACAGAGTTCTGGCCCTTTGAGCTCTGAGATTAGATATATGAATAAAAGGGCGTAAGTCATAGCATATAGTTGTTCATTTTTTCAGATTCAATTCACCTTCACCCTGACCCAACAAATGCACACAGTTCAGTCAGAATTCGGGAGAGGACATCACTGGAGGAGAGGAACTGTATATACAATTCTAAGAGTGGTGTTGTAGTATCTTCAGAAATCCTGTGTCTCTACCTGAGATCAGGACAGAACCTGGTATGTCAAGAGCATGGGATATGCCATCGGACCATGAACGTGGACCATTCTTCCACTGAGGGGCCTCTGCTGCAATTTGCCTCACCCCATTCAGCAGGAAACTTGCCATAGGTGACATGGTCCCGGCTGTTGCTCAGCTTTCACTCGTGCAACTAGAATTCCTAATACACATCAGGATAGAATTCCCAATCTAGGGAAGAAATTAGTCTCCACTGGAATGTTTAACTAAACTTGATTTTTGTGAGCATGTGAGTTCCCACACAGCTTTTATCAGAAAAAAACCTTGGTGTCTGATCTGTCTACATGGATATAGTCATCTTTTTCATGTACTTGTTGAACATGTTACTCCAATTCTTTCTGTTTCAATACCCTAAAGCTATAAAATGAACACAGTTACATAGTTATGCTATCTACATTATAGGTGGGTGTGAGTATTCAATCATTGAGTTATACAGAGCACCTAGAAAAGCACCAAGTCTATATTAATTGTTCCATAAATAAAAAATTTTTGTTAGCATTTTAATGGATGTTGCTATTTTATCATACTACCCTTTAATCTTTTTCACATTAAAGCTGTCAAATATTGCTGAAAATGTACATTTTTTTCATCTACAAACTTTGGCATAAATCACACCTTGTCCTAAGACCAGTGACTCTGGTTGAGGTGGCAGCCTCAATCTCATCAGAAACTCTGTGTGGCTCCCAGGATTTAATATAAATAGGAACATCAGTTTTCATATGATGATGCAATTTACATTCTAAGCAGGCTTACAAACCAAAAGCCCATGGGAACAAACAGCAAGATTTTCTGGAGGTCTGGCTCTGCAGCCCCTTCCTCCTACCTCCCCCTGTCCCACAGACCCAGGGTCTGGTTGCATAGGCTGAGCCACTGCCTGCTGGGGCCTGAGCTTCCTACTGCTGAGCCAGCAGCCACTTCTCCTGTGAGCACTTCACCTAGAGAAGCCGTTAGTTGTGTTCATCCACTCTGTGCACTCACATCATGGAGTAATCTGGCTCCACACACCTGTCAAGGAGAACTTGGTGATGAAGGGCAGAACCCAGATGCACAGGATGGTAAATACATTGGAATGTGCACTAAAGAAAGAAATATCGTGCCTTTGGAGACATTATCAGTATATTAAAGAGGGAAGTGACAGGACAATGGCTGTCCATGCTCAGACCAATGAGGCTAGAAGGATGGTTTTCAAGAAATCAAGACACTCCAAGGTTGTAGGGAGGCCACCACCGGACAAGAGAGGCAATCTTTCTCTGGGTTTTGACCACCCTAGGGAGATCCGTACTGAGCAATGTCTTGAGGGGAAAGATGAGGGTCTGGAATAATGAGAACAGATTGGACCATGGAAAAGAGAATTCAGATTTACCTTCTGCCCACAGAAAAGCAGAAGGTCGAGAAAATTCCTTGAGCATTTTGATGAGGTTGTGAAGAAGGCTAACTCTAAACCTGAAAACATCCTTGAAACAGTGTTTGAATATTGCTTTGATGGCTGCTATCACAAACCCTCTTTAGAATATTTTTCATCTGGAGCTGGTGCTATTGCATACTAGGTTAAGATGCCACCTGCATCCCATTTTGGCACCAGTTGGAATCCTGGTTGCTCCAAATCTGATCCAGCTCCCTGCTAATGCACCTGGGAAAGCAGCAGAAAATGGCCCAACTTCTTGCTCCCCTGCACCCATGAGGGAGACCCAGAAGAACCTCCTGGATCCTGGCTTTAGTCTGGCCCATTTCCTGCTGTCACAGCCACTGAGGAGTGAACCTGCAGATGGAAAACCTCTCCCTTCCTCCCTTCTACCCTCTCTGTCTCTTCCTCTCTCTGTGTAACTCTGCCTTTCAAATAAAATAAATCAATCTTTTTTTAAAAAGAATATTTTCACTCATTCAAAACAGCATCTCCAGGATGGCATTTGGTGCACTGGTTGAGACATCTCTTGGAATGTCCACACCCCATATTGGAGTACTAGAATTTGAACCTGGCTCTGCTTGGATTCTAACTTCTTGCCAATGCACACCCTGGGAGGCAGCAGGTGATGGATCAAGTCCTTGGGTCCCTACCACCCATGTCAGAGATTTGGGCTCCTGTATTCTGAAATAGCTTTACTGGTGCCAGCATTAGAAAAGTGAATCAGTAGAGATATTCTCTCTCCCTCTCTCTCCTCTCTTTCTCTCTCTCGCTTTCTCTTTCTCTCTCACCCTTTCTCTCTCTCTCTCTCCTGTCCTCCCTCCCTCCTTCTTTGTGTGCATGTGTCTTCCTACCACTCAAATAAATTTAATTAATTAATTAATATTTTTAAAGTATATCTCAACTAATGACTGAAAGTATATCATGTTACAAATTAAATTTTATGGTGATTTTTCTGGCCACAGGAGTAGAGAATGAATTCAGGCTCAATGTTATCTTATGGTGTTCATGAAACAAAAGAATGGTATTAGTTTGTTCTTTGTTTTTATTCAAAAACAATATCTCTTTTATAGGTCTGCCTTCTGTGAGCAAAGCTTTTTAGTGCACCTCCCTATACCTTTAGTATCTATAACATGCTAGGATTAGGGAGTCCCACATCCTCTTTATCTGACAGGTTTTAGATGTTCAATCTGTTAAGGGAATTTGTGGTGTAAATGACAAAGGTACTTCTATGCGGTCAGTTATGAACAGCGAATGCAAATTAATAAAATGGATTCCTGGCAATATTTTGGTATTTCTCAAATAACTAACCATTTCCTATGGAAAGGTGGGCTTTATTTTATTACAACTTGTACAAAGTTGCATGATAGGATATAGTCTTTGTTTCCACAATTAGGGTTGGGGGCACTAGGGGTTCAGAACCTGGAAGAACCGTCAGTTTTTTCTATCATCTTCTGAGGTTAGAGGGGGAGGATTACACCTGATGCTATGAGTTCCTTTTGCTCTATGCTACACTGTTTAACATGATTTCCAGAAGTGGAAACTTGAAATGCATGTGTTAGATCTATTCTACAATGATTCAGTATCATCTTCAAAGTTTTTTGTTTGCTTTCTAGTCTAAAAATAGGGTCAGGGTAAATTGAGAGAAACAATTTAATGATTAAATTTCCAATTTATATTTTATTTTCTTGAATACTTGTTTCATAGTTAACATTGTTCTTTAGTCAGAAAAAAATAATAAATTTGTGTTATAAATGTTTGATTCCTCTCCTGTATACTTTAGCAGGTTTTTTTGGCATCATATTGAAGCATTTAAAGGTCCATAATTTATTAAAGGCCAAAGAGCCCAGAAGAATTTTCTTTGACGTCTATTCTTCCCTTTGAAAATGCTGAGAAATTTGTTTTCTCCTTTCTTTTGCTTTTCCTTCTACTGCTTCTATGTATCTATCACTTTTATTCTAAGTGATAGTCAAGGCTCCTAATATGAGGTTTCTTTAAAGTATTTCTCATTTTTAGCATTTATACTGTTTGGAACACAAAGTTAAATTAGGCAAGAAACGTTATCTTTATACAGTTACATTTTATACTTAAAGTTATTGAGGACAGCATAATTGGTGGTGCTATAACAGAATCATTTATTTCTATAAGTTATGAAATTCACTTATTATTAATATTTTTTCAACATGCCATTAGAAAACAAAGCTTCTTTAAGTACTGTGACATCGTGGTCACCAAAATTCATATTGAGATGAAGATCTTAGTTTCTTGGAAGAGACTGTTATTAGTATTTATATAATGCTTCAGTCCAGCCAAAACAGAGGAGCTTCATATGTAGATGTGGCAAACTAAGGTAGTGCGCAGCAAGAGTATTGTGAATGTTCCTGCTTGTATGAATAAAGATACCTATCAAACAGGAGTCTACATATTGATGACAAGGCTATGAGTAAAGAACAGCCTGCTGAAACTAGGTGCCCTGCTTCCTCCCAGCAGATTCTATGGCATTTGAGAACAGATATGAAGAAGCATGGTAATTATTGAATTATGAGGTTTACTTCTTTTCTTGATTTTAAGGAGAAATATAAGTTGACAACATTGAACACTGAGGTTGATTGAAATTTATTTGACTTCACTAGTTTGGTCATTGATTTGCTAATGATACAGTCACTAAAAAGTTTTTGATTTTCTACAAAGACTCTAATTTGATCCTTGTAGTTTAAAAAATAATACTAATAACCTTATTTCTAACCATTAATGAGTTGAATGTGTATTAATTATTTTGTAAGCAATCCCAGTTTAAAATGAGAGTTTATCTTGATTTCAATACTGAGATGATTTAGTTCTAATCATAGCTCTGCCTCACAGTAACCGTGATCTGTGCATAATCACTTCAGCTCACCATGTCTCAGTTTCCTCATCTTTAAAATGCTGTAGAACATTGTCTTTAAAGGAATATTGTGGTCTTTTCAAAATATATGTGAGAACTTGAAAAAAAAACTGTGGAAAACATGTATTATATTTTCAATGCATTTGTCCAGGAGCTTTTGAAGTACCTTGTATAGTACAGGTCCTGGCCCACAAAGACCAAGTAATAAACACTGACTATTGTAATTTAATACAGCTCCGCATGATGAATAGGTCGGGATATTTTGGTTTCTAATATGCTCATGGAACAGCTTGTTGTGGATCTACACAATCACAGAGGATCAGGCTGTAGAGAGAGGAAGGTGGTAAGTGCCAGCAATTTCAAAACGCCCCATTTAGGAAAACCTACATGATGTGAGGGGAGGGATGATCACCACAGGAGGGTGGCTGAGGTGGGATGGGGTTCGTAAGTGTAGAGTTGCCTATAAGGCTGATGATGATGAGTGGGATGGTAGGGATCAGCCTTGGGGTGCAGAGAATCCCTGAATTCTAAGCAAGGGGTACAGTCACCCCTTATCCACCACCCTCTTCCACCAGGCTGGGGTGGATAGAAGGTGGATAGATAGGCTGTGGGCATCACCACTACCTCCTCCTCCTGTGCTGAGCTCTCCTGCTAGGACTCCAAACATGTCCCTAACCATAGGACTGAGGTCTGGATGATGGTGAAACCAGCTGACGCATTTCTAAAAAAGAAAACTATCCAAAAAGGCATTGCAACATTTGTATTTTGTGTGTGTCTTGTTTCTTCAAAAGAAAAAAAAAAAGGACCAGGTTAAAGTCCCATCCATCATGAAGCAACTGAGAAGGTGAAATCCCAGGCTTAGGTAAACATTTTCCTGTGAGGCTGAAAGGAGAGCTCTAGAAGTTCCCTCCACAGGACACCACTTTCACCCTGAAACACTCCTCTTCTGGTCCCACCTGAGGAACAGATCTGTGGAGATTGTCCATGATTTGTCCACCAGAAAAACACACAATTGTTGGGTCCATCTGTCATGATTGAAAACTGTTTTTCTCAATGTTGCCTCTAGGAGGCAGCACTCAACAAAGGCACACAGACACCTGCCAAGATTTTTTGTTCAGACTTCAAGAATGGCCTTCTAACACTGTAAAATACTGCTCCTTACCCCACTTATTCACTTATTTATTTGTCTCCATCCTCAAAATTGTGTGGGTTGCCTGAGGACAGATATCTTGTTCGCCTTTTCTTTATTCTAATGAATTTATTAATACATTAAATTCTCAGGGTCACAGTAAGTTCATGATAATTAAATCTATAACATAACACAAGTCTCATCAATTCTCATATTAATATGATATTAGCACAAGAAGAACAAAGTTAATGTAGTTCATGCAGTTCGTAGGTACAATTTTAGTATAATGATATCTTGCCCCCGCTTTCTTGCTTGCTTGCTTTTTTTAATGTTTGAGATAACATGGTTTTTTTTTTACATTATATTCAATGGCTTAATGCTTCACTAAATAAGGATTTCAACCAGTCACAATACCATAGTTCAGCAGGAATATAAGCAAGGACTATAAACAATAATCAAATGAAAAGATGTTCATTTCGTTCATAGACAATAAATTTTAAAATAATCACAGATCATTAAAACTACAGTAGTATATCATTTCTAACCATTGGTTTGAGAAAGATATAAAACAAAGTTTGACAAAATTATATTTGAAGCAATATTGATTCACACAGGCATTTCTTATTTTTTTGTTTTTGTGTTTTGATTGTTTTCTTAATAAATTTTAGCTCCCACATATATTGGAGAACATGTGGTATTTGTCTTCCTATGTCCAGCTTATTTCTTTCAACATGATATTCTTCAGTTGCATCTATTTTGATGCAAATGGTAGAATTTCATTCTTTTTATAGCTGAGTAATATTCCACTGTGTGTGTGTTTACCACATTTTCCTTATCCACTTGATTGATTACATATTTTGGCTATTGTGCACAGTACTGCTTTAAGGTACTGGTATCTCTTTGATACAATGTGTTAACGTATTTTGAGTATATACACACTACTGGGATTGCTAGATAAAATGGAAAGTCTGTTTTTAGTTTTATAAGAAATCTCCCTGTCTTTTTTTTCCATAAAGCCAAGGAGCTAGCATTGACCTTGATTCATGTTAATTAGGTAGCCAGTGAATTAACTGGTCAATGAGTATGTTCCATTGTGGACAGGCAGTTGGTTACTAACCACATCTGCTGGCACCTCTTTATGATTCGTATTTACACCTTAATTATGTTGACTTTCTAATATCGTTTATCTGAATACTTTATTATGGAAACTCCCAACATGTATAAAAATAAACAGAAAAGTATAGTGTTGTTCCTTTTATTCCTCACTGAGCTTCAAGAACAAACAACTCAAGACAACTTCCTTTTGTCTACTTTTCTGTCTGCCCACCAGCCCCTCTTATAATAATTTGAAGGACCTCAAGATATAATATATTTCATCCTTAAATTCTTCAGTCTGTTTCTGTACAATGTCAGAGCTCTTTTAAGATGATCACAATATATTATCACATCTACAACACTTAAGTCTTTAATATCATCAGATACTCAACCAATATTCGTTTCTAATTGTTGTATAAATGCCATGAACCATTTTTTTGTAATTTAAGACACAATCTATATAAGGTCCATACATTTGAACTACTGGGATTGCTTTCTTCTTACTTTTTTCTTAAAAGGTTATTTTTGTAGCTTTTGAAGTTTTATTTATATATTTTTATCTGTTTGAAAGGCAGAACAAGGCCGGCGCCGCGGCTCACTAGGCTAATCCTCCGCCTAGCGGCGCCGGCACACCGGGTTCTAGTCCCGGTCGGGGCGCCGGATTCTGTCCCGGTTGCCCCTCTTCCAGGCCAGCCCTCTGCTGTGGCCAGGGAGTGCAGTGGAGGATGGCCCAGGTACTTGGGCCCTGCACCCCATGGGAGACCAGGAAAAGCACCTGGCTCCTGCCATCAGATCAGCGCGGTGCGCCGGCCGCAGCGCGCCGGCCGCGGCGGCCATTGGAGGGTGAACCAACGGCAAAAGGAAGACCTTTCTCTGTCTCTCTCTCTCTCACTATCCACTCTGCCTGTCAAAATGAAAAAAAAAAAAAAAAAAAAAAAAGAAAGGCAGAACAACAGAGAGAAAGAGATCTTGCATCTACTTGTTGACTCCTCAAATGCCCACAGCAACCTGGGCTGAGGCAGACTGAAGCCAGGAGCCCAGAACTCGGTCGGGTCTTCCACTGAAGTGCAAGTGAGCTATGGCCTGACCAGAGTCACTCCAATTCGTCTCTGGATGACCTCTCATCACTCCGTTTGTCACTGGGTGGTCTCTATTTTTTTCTAACCAGTCACACAGCTTCTATCTACTCAAAACTAATCTTGCAAGAATGTTATCTATAAGGATTGTTTATATTAAGTGCTGGGAAAATGTGTTCGATGACCCCCCAGGTAAGTGTAACCTCACTTGTTCTAGCTTCTGTAACGAACGCTTGGCTTTGTTAATTCATTTCCAACAAGATGTAGTTTTTGCCTTTATAAGCTTACCCCTGAGCTCAATCGAGGTTGCAGGATTTGGAGAGCACATGCCCCAAGCAGCCACTGGCTTTCTAGAATAAAGACTCTGTAATTCAGCCCTGAGACTTTGGCATCCTCTGTAACTCGCTGTCCCGAATATAACACCATGTGGATGGCAGGGACCTAATTACTTGATTCATCACCTGCTGCTTCCCAGGACACACATTAGCAGGAAGCTAGATCAGAAGTGGATCTGGGACAGGAGCCCAGGCAGCCAAGTTTGGGATGTAGGCATCCCAAGCAGCATCCTAACTGCTGCGCCACTACACTCACCTCTGTGATAACGGTCTTCAATTTATTTTACTGCCTATGGTCTTTGAAGAGAAGAAGTGTTATCAACTTATTAGGTCAAATATACTAACTCCTTTGTTTATAACTGGCAATTTTAATTTTTTAATCATGCATATCCCCTCACTGTCATGAAAAAAGTATCCAGTGCAGTCAACTCTAGATTCAACATGAATGACATAACTGCAGACTCACCTCTTCTCCAGCTGCAGCCAACAGCCACCGGATGGATTCCATCTTGCCCCGTGCATTGTAGTAGTAAAGCACGGGTTTCCCTGCCATGACAATAACCTCCTGGTCCTAAATGGGAAAGAATGAATGGAATCATGAAATAAAAAATCTGTTGTATGTGTTGTATGCTGAATAGTACCAGAAGTTCTGCAAGCATCTCCCTTGTTTATGGCAGGATTTTAGAAGTTCCTGCAAGGTCTCCTGTGGCTCAAATTGTTATACAGTAGAATTCACCATCAGATGGCGTCAAACCAGTCTCATGTCCCCATTGGCTAACATGGGACCATTTTTGGCTAGTTAAAAGTGAGAGTCTGTTGTTATGTATGTATGTATGAGTGTATTTGATAGGAAGAAGAACTAGAGAACTAATATTTGTTGGAAACCTCCTGAAGATCTTTTTTTTAACTTATATTTAATGAATATAAATTTCCAAAGTACAGCTTATGGATTACAATGGCTTCCCCCCCATAACGTCCCTCCCACCCGCAACCCTCCCCTCTCCCACTCCCTCTTCCTTTCCATTCACATCAAGATTCATTTTCGATTCTCTTTATATACAGAAGATCAGTTTAGCATATATTAAGTAAAGCTTTCAACAGTTTGCACCCACATAGAAACACAAAGTGAAAAATAATGTTTGAGTACTAGTTATAGCATTAATTCACAATGTACAGCACATTTAGGGCAGAGATCCTACATGAGGAGTAAGTGCACAGTGACTCCTGTTGTTGACTTAACAAATTGACACTCTTGTTTACAGCGTCAGTAATCACCCTAGGCTCTTGTCATGAGTTGCCAAGGCTATGGAGGCCCTTTGAGTTCGCCGATTCTTATCTTATTTAGACAAGGTCATAGTCAAAGTGGAAGTTCTCTCCTCCCTTCAGAGAAAGGTACCTCCTTCTATGATGTCCTGTTCTTTCCACTAGGATCTCACTCACAGAGATCTTTCATATAGGTTTTTTTGTGTGTGTGTTTTTGCCAGAGTGTCTTAGCTTTCCATGCCTAAAATACTCTCATGGGCTCTTCAGCCATATCCAAATGCCTTAAGGGCTGATTCTGAGGCAAGAGTGCTATTGAGGACATCCGTCATTCTATGAGTCTGCTGTGTATCCTGCTTCCCATGATGGATCGTTCTCACTCTTTTTTGTTCTATCGGTTAGTATTTTCAGACACTAGTCTTGTTTATGTGATCCCTTTGACTCTTAGTCTTATCATTATGGCCAACTGTGAACAGAAATTGATCACTTGGAATAGTGAGATGGCATTGGTACATGCCTCCTTGATGGGATTGAATTGGAATCCCCTGGTATGTTTCTACTCTACTGTTGGGGCAAGTCAGCTTGAGCATGTCCCAAATTGTACCTCTCCTCCCTCTCTTATTCCCACTCTTATATTTAACAGGGATCACTTTTCAGTTAAGTTTCAACACTTAAGAATAATTGTGTATTAATTGCAGAGTTCAACCAATAGTATTAAGTAGAACAAAAAAATACTAAAGCAGGCACCACGGCTCACTAGGCTAATCCTCTGCCTTGCGGCGCCGGCACACCAGGTTCTAGATCTGGTTGGGGCACCGGATACTGTCCTTGTTGCCCCACCCCTTCCAGGCCAGCTCTCTGCTGTGGCCCGGGAGTGCAGTGGAGGATGGCTCAAGTACTTGGGCCCTGCACCCCATGGGAGACCAGGAGAAGCACCTGGCTCCTGCCTTTGGATCAGCGCAGTGCGCCGGCCGCAGCGCACCGGCCATGGTGGCCATTGGAGGGTGAACCAACAGCAAAAGGAAGACCTTTCTCTCTGTCTCTCTCTCTCACTGTCCACTCTGCCTGTCAAAAAAAAAATACTAAAAGGGATAAAGTATTAAGTTGTTCATCAACAGTCAGGGCAAGGGCTGATCTAGTCACTGTTTATCAAAGTGTCCATTTCACTTCACCAGGTTTCCTTTTTGGTGCTCGGTTAATTGTCACCAATCAGGGAGAACATATGATATTTGTCCCTTTGGGACTGGCTTAGTAAACCTGAAGATCTTGCCCTAATGCCTTTGGTATGTCATTCCAGTATTTGTAATCTTCACAATAGCTCTGCGAATTAGTCATTAGTATCTGCATTTTTAGGTTAATGAAACTTAATATCAAAGGGATTAATTGCAATATGCACTGTCACACTGTGCATATTGAGTAAGCTTGAATATTCACACCAAGACTAAAAACGAAGGAAGCCTGGAATGAACACATTAAAGTCCCTGGGAACCCTTTTGGAGGCCCTGAAACCAGAAGGCATCACTGACAGAGAGGTCCAGGAGGGTGCAAGCTCTCCCTTCAGCTCTTGGGCTGTTGGACTGCATTTGATTAAAAGCAGAACTTTGCCTACTGACATTGTTAACTGTAGCTCAAAGATTCAAATTCTTTCCAGATAGAAGATGCTAATTCCTTGCCTCTTCTGGAATCCTATATTCTACTACTACTACTAGGTGCATTGTATCTTATAGTCTAGAAAAGGAGATGCTGCTGCATTCGCTTTACAGTATATGAATTGCAGTGAACATTTGTTCAATGGCTGACACACTCTGGACACTCACAAATATTATCATTCATTCTTGGACGCTGTTGACTCTCACTCTAATTCTAATAATGCTGCATACTCTGGCTCTATGGCTTCCAGTGCTTTCTAAAAGCTGGTTTATATTCCAGTGATTATCTACTTCTGAGTGTGAGTGCATGCAGCATCCTGTGGTCCAGTGATTCTCTACTGGAGGTAATTCTGCTTCCCAGCCACAGCAGGTGTTCAACAATGTCTCAAGATACTTTTGGATGTCACAATGTGGGTCTGGGGTGTAATGCTACAGCTGCAGATGTCTGGGTGAAAGGATGTCTCTAAATGTCCTACAATGGGCAGGATAGCCCCCCCCCACCCTCCCCACTGTGCTAAGGGTTAGCAGTGCTGAAGCAGAGAGACTTGCCTT
This sequence comes from Oryctolagus cuniculus, assembly GCF_051225735.1. Classification (NCBI taxonomy): domain Eukaryota; kingdom Metazoa; phylum Chordata; class Mammalia; order Lagomorpha; family Leporidae; genus Oryctolagus; species Oryctolagus cuniculus. The sequence goes on from NC_142871.1 coordinate 117,061,105, forward strand.
GAGATAGTTAGGTTTGCCACAAGCTATTTAAAACCCAGGGGGAGGGGCTGGCACTATGGAGTAGCCACAGCCTGCAGTGCTGGCATCCTAAATGGCCGCCAGTTCGAGTCCCAGCTGCTCCACTTCTGATCCAGCTCTCTACTGTGGACTGAGAAAGCAGTGGAATATGGTCCAAGTCCTTGGGCCCCTATACCCACGTGGGAGGCCCAGAAGAAGCTCCTGGCTCCTGGCTTCGGATTGGCACAGCTCCGGCCACTGCAGCCATCTAGGAAGTAAACTAGAGGATGGACGACCTCTCTCTCACTCTGTCTCTGCCTCTCTGTAACTTTGCCTTTCAAATAAATAAATAAATCCTTAAAAATAAATAAATAAAAATAAAGCCCAGGGAGAGAATTGGACTTGTCATCTCTCTGGCGAGCAGCAAAGATTAAATGACCATATAGTTCTATCAGACTAATTTATTTCTATTACCATGCATCTTTATTTTGAATGCTCACAGCATACATAGTATTACATAGTCGCACCTCATGGTTTTCTAAATTCTTCATTTTTACATTTTTGTAAAGGTGTATCCAGCAGAGACCAAGGAAGCATTCTTAAACTATCATCTAGACACATCGAGAAGGTATAATGTGAGCATAAAATGACTTTTCTTGTCAAAGGACATATTTTAAATTATTTTTCTCAGTACCTGGAGAGAAGGATGTGAAAGATTTATAAGATCAGTGCTTACCTTGCTAAAGGCTGTCACCCTCTTTGTTCAACAACTCAGTTACTATTTATTTGAATGACTCCTTCCTATTGAAGGAAGCAGAGTCCAGTTAGGGAAAAGCCACTCCCACAAATTTTCTAAATAAATTAGAATGAAAAGGCTAAAGATCTATTAGGGATCTAATAGAAAACAACTTGTTGATAGATTCCATTTGAAATATGGTGATGAGTTCAAACAAAACCCTTAAGATAGAATTTACTCTGTGACTGAGTGGGGACCACTTTTTGAAGAGCCTGATTGTGAGGTTTCCAAGCAAGGCCTAAGCCAGATGAAAACCTCCCCTGTGGGTTAGCCTGGAAGTAATGTCTGTGAGGAGTGGCTGATGGCTCTCTGAAACACTTCACATACCGAGTTGCTTCAGGAAACATGGGATACCCTTGAGAATGTGAACTTCAGACAAATAATCCACAATTTTTTAGGGTAAGAATGTGAAATATGTTTATAATGAAAATTATTGATGGTTTACCTTGAATTCATATATACCTGTGAGTCCTATATTTCATCTGCTAATCAAGATGCTCTATTTGCACACTCTTTCCTCTCTATCACACTCAAATTTACCCACTAATCTGTGGTCTTTGCACCTGCTGCTTGTGCTGACTGGAACATTCTTCCTGGGGCTACCACTATACTTGCTATATTTTAACTTCCCTTATATTACTTTGAAATTACATCTTTTTTAATTGACACATAAAATCTACATATTTATGGAATTTCACACAATGTTTTGAAACATTCCTGTATTCATAAGCAATGCTTATATCAGGTAAATATCTATCAGATATTTAACATTATGTATTTAACATCAGTTACTCTGGTCAAGCCACTATGGAAGTCAGTCTGGAGATTCCTCAGAAACCTGAATATAACCCTACCATTCAACCCAGCCATCCCACTCCTTGGAATTTACCCAAAGGAAATTAAATTGGCAAACAAAAAAGCGGTCTGCACCTTAATGTTTATTGCAGCTCAATTCACAATAGCTAAGACCTGGAACCAACCTAAATGCCCATAAACAGTAGACTGGATAAAGAAATTATGGGATATGTACTCTTTAGAATACTATACAGCAGAAAAAAAAAAAAAAACAATGAAATCCGGTCATTTGCAACAAAATGGAGGAATCTGGAACACATCATGCTGAGTGAAATAAGCCAGTCCCAAAGGGACAAATATCATATGTTCTCCCTGATCGGTGACAACTGACTGAACACCAAAAAGGAAACCTGTTGAAGTGAAATGGACACTATGAGAAATGGTGACTTGATCAGCCATAGCCCGGACTGTTGATGAACAACTTAATATGTTATCCCTCTTAGCATTTTTTCTGTCTGTTCTACTTAATACTATTGGTTTAATTCTGTAATTAATACACAGTTATTCTTAAGTGTTGAAACTTAACTGAAAAGTGATCCCTGTTAAACATAAGAGTGGGAATGAGAGAGGGAAGGGATGTACAATTTGGGAAATGCTCAAGCTGACTTGCCCCAACAGTAGAGTAGAAACATACCAGGGGATTCCAATTCAATCCCATCAAGGTGGCATGTACCAATGCCATCTCACTATTCCAAGTGATCAATTTCAGTTCACAATTGATCATAATGAAAGGACTAAGAGTCAAAGGGATCACATAAACAAGACTAGTGTCTGCTAATACTAACCAATAGAATAAAAAAGGGAGAGAATGATCCAACATGGGAAGTGAGATACACAGCAGACTCAGAATGGTGGATGTCCTAAACAGCACTCTGGCCTCAGAATCAGCCCTAAAGGCATTCGGATCCGGCTGAAAAGCCCATGAGAGTATTTTAGGCATGGAAAGCTAAGACACTCTGGCAAAAAAAATGACCTAAATGAAAGATCTCTGTGAGTGAGATCCCAGTGGAAAGAACAGGTCTTCAAAGAGGGAGGTGCCTTTCTCTGAAGGGAGGAGAGAACTTCCACTTTGACTATGACCTTGTCTAAATAAGATAAGAGTCAGTGAACTCAAAAGGCTTCCATAGCCTTGGCAACTCATGACTGGAGCATAGGGAGATTACTGATGCCATAAACAGGAGTGTCAATTTGTAAAGTCAACAACAGGAGTCACTGTGCACTTACTCCTCATGTAGGATCTCTGCCCTAAATGTGCTGTACATTGTGATTTAATGCTATAACTAGTACTCAAACATTATTTTTCACTTTGTGTTTCTATGTGGGTGCAAACTGTTGAAAGCTTTACTTAATGTATACTAAACTGATCTTCTGTATATAAAGAGAATTGAAAATGAATCTTGATATGAATGGAAGGCGGGAGAGAGCGGGAAAGGGGAGGGTTGCGGGTGGGAGGGAAGTCATTGCGGGTCGGGGGGGAAGCCATTGTAATCCATAAGCTGTACTTTGGAAATTTATATTCATTAAATAAAAGTTAAAAAAAAATCAGTTTCTCCCAAAGACTGAGCACTTTCATCTTGTTTTATTCTACTTCCCATAGTTCCACACAAAGATTGGCTATTGTAGCAGTTCAATACACGAGATACGTGGGTACTCAAAAAGATTGTGAAAAAAATAGAACTAAAGGATAAGTTTAAGGACAGGTATTTTCCCTAGTGATTAAGATGCCACTCTGTATGCCTGCAAATGATATGTGCTCCAGTGCCAGCTCCATTCCTGATTCCAGCTTCCTGCCAAGGCACATCCTGGGAGGTAGCAGCTTATGGCTCAAGTAACTGGGTCCTGCCACTCAGGCAGGAGACTTGGCTTGAGCTCCAGACTTTTGACTTCATCCATAGCCATTGGGGGCATTTGTGCAGTGAACCAGCTGATGGGAGATTCATTCTCATTCTCTCCCTCTCCCCCTACTCCTAGCCCTACCCCCCTCTCCCTTTCCCTTTTCAAATAAAAACAGATAAAGAAAATGTATATTATAACAATATTTTTTTAAAAAAAAGAGATGCTTTTTCATGATATGCATTTCCCGTAATTTTGGGGGCATCTTAGGGGCTTTTAAAATTTTTAAGGAAAACTTATAACTAACACAAGAGAATTTACAACAAAACCCAAATTTTCCATGACCCTAATTCAGCAGTCAATCAATATTTTTCCATCTATACCACGGAGGGCTCAAAGTTCATGTCTGCTCTCACGTCCAAATCCTTGGATCCTGTGAATGTGACCTCTTCTGGGAAATGAGTCCTTTGAGAGGTAATTGCCTTAAGGAATTTCAGGTGGATTATCGAGGGAGACCCTGAATCTAAGGACACATGTCCTCACATCAGAAAGAAGGGAAGACACAGACAGGCAGGGCGTTGAGGAGGTGGAAGACAGAGGCAGAGCTTACCGTGATTTGGCCACGGCCTCAGAAGCCACAGAATGCCAAGGCCACGAGAAGCTGGAGAGGCTCAGAGGATCCCTGCCTGGAGCTTCCAGAAGAGCAAGGCCCTGTGGAGTCCTTCCCCTCTGTCTTCTGACCTTCACAGGAGACAACTGATCGCAGCTCAGTTGTCTCCGCCCCCAGTCTGTAGCAATCCATGGCAGAACCTCCTACCCATTCCAGGCTATTCCCCCTCAACCACCATGGGGTGGTGTTGAAGCCAGCAACAGACACAATAGCACTTTGTCTATAAACAATGGTGCTAACCTCTAAACAGCAAGGACTCTTTTTCTAACACATGCACACCGATCTCCTACTGTGTCAATGCTTTATACTTCCTTCATTTCATCAAATGTTCAACAGCGTCATTTCCACAGTTGTGTGGTGACTATTTCTTTGCAACTGGGTTATTTGCATCTACCCAGACAAGGTTCATAGTATCTGAGGCACAAGAATCACTACCCTTCATGGGAATGGATGAGTAACTACAGAGTAAGGCAGTGTGTGGATTGTGTAAAGAGTTCTCCAAGCCAAGATCCACACCCCGAGGTCCTTGAGGTGTGTATAGACTGGGGCACAATTTCATTACCAACTTGTGATGAAGCACGGGGTCTCAGAAGTCATCACCCACACTATACACCTCACAGGACAATGGAGGAGGCACAGTGTTTCCCAGGGCTGTGTGAAGCCATAGCAGAGACCTCAAGACTCCCTGGAAAGCAATGAGGGGCAGGGAGTGCAGATGCAGAGGGATGGCTGGGTGAGAACTTGGGTCCACACTGGAAGGGAAGAGGCTCCACCTTGCTCAGGGAGTAGAATGAGTTGGAGATCAGGGAGCAAGAAGGCATGCTGTGAAGGCAATGCAGACCCAGCAGAGGATGGAAAGAAACTCAGTGCTGTTCAGAGTTACATTCTAGAAAAAGCACTCTGGTCTAAGTATAGAAGAAACTGGGAGGGAGTGAAGCTTCAGTCACAGCACACTGTGTGCCTGTCTGCTCTCTCGCCTCCACTCCCACTGCAGGGAAGCTGTCTCTAGACAAGAACTCCATGTGCCAAAGCCCAGATTTCTGGGGGAGATGCCCATGAAGGGCCCAGTTTGTTGGTGAAGTAGGAAATCATTCCTCGGTCTTGCACACTGGCCCAGTAACAGCCCTGGGAAAATGAGTCAACATCCACATTCATTCCATGTGATTCTCATTTAGAGTCTCTGTATCAGAAGCCCAGGCCTGAGTGACACTGGGAGAACTGAGAATGAGACTCACGTCTGTGCCCCTGAGAGTGATAAGGAGTGGAGTGAGGATGAGACAAGTGCACAGGCACAGGCACAGCTGGGCCCCCTGAGAGCATAGGTTTTTCTGCTTTATTCTTCGGTATTTCTTTACCTCCTAGAACATGCAAGAATCCATAACAGGTACAACAGCCTTAAGCAATGCACAAGAAGAAATTTTATTATTATTAGAAATAAAGTAGCTTTCCCAAAACTGAAAATTATTTTGTTATGCTATTAATCAGAAAGTGCAAAAACAAACAAGAAGCAGTTTTCCTGTGGATGCCTGAAACTGTCAGTCAAACCTGGCTCTTTGACATCCTGTGTCACAGATGTTAAAAGAAAATTCTTGAATTAACTGAAATGTGATCCCTGTTAAACATAAGAGTGGGAATAAGAGAGGGAATAGATGTATAATTTGGGACATGCTCAAGCTGACTTGCCCCAAATGGTAGAGTTAGAAACATACCAGGGGATTCCAATTTAATCCCATCAAGGTGGCATGTACCAATGCCATCTCACTATCCAAGTGATCAATTTCAGTTCACAATTGATCATAATGAAAGGACTAAGAATCAAAGGGAGCACATAAACAAGTCTAGTACCTGCTAACACTAACCGATAGAATAAATAAAGGGGAGAGTGATCCAACATGGGAAGTGAGATACTCAGCAGACTCATAGAATGGCAGATGTCCTAAATAGCACTCTGGCCTCAGAATCAGCCCTAAAGGCATTCGGATCTGGCTGAAAAGCCCATGAGAGTATTTCAGGCATGGAAAGCCAAGACACTCTGGCAAAAGATCTCTGTGAGTGAGATCCCAGTGGAAAGAACAGGTCTTCAAAGAAGGAGGTACCTTTCCCTGAAGGGAGGAGAGAACCTCCACTTTGACTATGACCTTGTCTAAACAAGATAAGAGTCGGAGAACTCAGAGGGCTTCCATAGCCTTGGAAACTCATGACTGGAGCATAGGGAGATTACTGAGGCCATAAACAGGAGTGTCAATTGATAAAGTCAACAAGAGGAGTCACTGTGCACTTACTCCTCATGTAGGATCTCTGTCCTTAATGTGCTGTGCATTGAGATTTAATGCTATAACGAGTACTCAAACAATATATTTCACTTTGTGTTTCTATGGGGGTGCAAACTGTTGAAATCTTTACTTAATGCATACTAAACTGATCTTCTGTAAAAAAAAAAAAAAAAGAAATTATCAATTCCCAACTTGACTCTCACTGGGATTAAACATGACAATAGGTCTGATCTGATTTCATCATCATTTAAAAAAATCATCTATTATTTTTCACTTTATGTTTCTGTGTGGGAGCAAACTGTTGAAATCCTTACTTAATGTATACTAAGCTGATCGTCTGTATATTAAGATAATCGAAAATGAATCTTGATGTGAATGGAAGGGGAGAGGGAGTGGGAAAGGGGAGGGTTGTGGGTGGGAGGGACGGTATGGGGGGGAAGCCATTGTAATCCATAAGTCGTACTTTGGAAATTTATATTAATTAAATAAAAGTTAAAAAAAAAGAAAATTCTTGGAAAAGATAAAACAGACAAAATAATATATATCTTCCTTTTTATTGAATTCCTAATTCTAAGAAAAACTATGGAAATCTCCATTTCTGATGTAACAAAAATGAATAAATAGTAGAAAAATCTGCCCATAGAGTTTTTTTTAAAAAGATTTATTTATTTGAAAGTCAGAGTTACACAGAGGGAGAGGAGAGGCAGATAGAGAGAGAGAGAGAGATAGGTCTTCCATCCACTGGTTCATTCCTCAATTGGTTGCAACTGCCGGAGGTGTGCCATTCGGAAGCCAGGAGCCAGGAGCCTCCTCTGGTCTCTCATGCGGGTGCAGGGGCCCAAGAACTTGGGCCATCCTCCAGGCCATAGCAGAGAGCTGGATAGGAAGTGGAACAACCGTGACTCGAACCGGTGCCCATAAGGGATGCTGGTGCCACAGGAGGTGGTTTTACCCATTATGCCACAGCACCAGCCCCACCCATAGAGTTTTATTAAGCTTCTGGGTCTTTCTCAGAGCGAAGGACAAAATATTCATCCTGGATAGCAAATCACCTGAAATCTTCTTACAGTAAGCTGCTTTTCATGCCTCACAACCAGAGTCTACACCCTCATTCTGGAAACCCAGGGAAGGACGTGTGAACACTTGAGGAAGGCTGGAGGTCACAGGTCATGAGCCCAAGGATCCACTATTAGAATGCATCATGGGGAAGGCTGCCCTTCCCAGAGCAGAGGGAAGCTGACAGTCATACTGGGGTCAAGCTCTTCCACGTTGTAGAGAAGTTCAACCAGGAGAATGTCAGCCTTGCTCAGCCTGTTGCCAACAAGGTAGTCTTGTCTATGGCTCTTCAATACCTGGTGACCAGAGGTCGGCCATGTTGGCTCCCACTGAAGGCTCTAAAGGGAGGCTGCTCCGTGCCTCTCTCCTGGATTCTGGTGGTTGCTGGCATTCTTGCTGCTTGTAGCTGCCTCACCAAGGGCACAGTGGGTGAAGGTGAAGAGGATGAAGGGGAAGCCAGAGGCAGTGGAATAAACTGGAAAGTGTTGGGGTGCGGGGGCTGGAGAACGTCCCACTTCCGCGCCTTCCCTTCAGTATTTTCTGGTGCTGTCTTGTGGTGTACCCAGTGTGCGTGCATTATAACTGATGAGAAACGGTCTTTCCTCTGGTCCCGCTGCTGATTGCCCAGCCTTCTGAATGTGACTAACTCCAGACTGACCACCAGGTGGCGCCCGTTCCAGGCCAAAGTGACCCCTGGTGGCTGAGGAACACGCCGCCTCAGAGTTCCCACAGTTGCCAGTGAAACTGAATGGGCTCCTTTCTTTTTTTAACCTTCCTTTCTTTTTTCGATCTCAGATACGGCCTGCTGCCCTGTACATCTGCCCTTTTTGGAGTGAAGCTTCTGAATCTTCCGGTTGCCTTCTCTGCTTCCTCATTCCCTTTTCTCCTTGTCTCACTCTGCTGCGGTTTCTGCCTCCCTGCTTCACGGCAGCGGCTCTCATCGGCCCACAGTGCCCTCCTGTTGCCAAATCCGGTGTTCGCCCCTCAGTCCTCACTCATATGCTGACGTCATGATATCCACGTTCCTGGAACTCCCCTTCTTCTCTGACCCATCCTCTGAGCCTCCTGGCTTCTTCTCTCAGCCTCCATATTCTTCTGCACCTGCTCTCTCGGCCAGAGTGACCTCATCAATCTATCACTCTTCCAGAAGCATGACTTCCAGTGCTAAGTCATAAAGACATTGAGGTTCCCTCTTGATCCCTCTTGGGTTACTTTCTCTGCGGAGGTCAGCTGCTATGTCATGAAGACACCCCAGGGGCCCCATAGAGAAGTAGACATGTCAAGGAAATGAGATAGACGCTAACTGCCAGAGAGGAAGCGAGGCTCTGCCAACAGCCACAGGAGTGGACCAGCCTGGACGTGGGCACTCCAGTCCCAGCCAACTCTTCAGGTGAATGCAGCCCCCACTGATGACTTAACTGCCACCGCCTGAGTTTGGCTTGATTCACATTTCCTTTAATGTAAAAGTTCAGAACAACAAAAACTATTGGCCAAATTTATCTAATGTCTTTCAGAAACCTAGAGATAATTCTACAAAGTATAACCAAAAGCAACAAAGAAGATTCAAAACTAGATTGCAAGCTCATGAAAAACAACTTGAGGACTATAATGGAAAGGATAAGTGGGGATTTCTAAATTCTCTAGTAATAATGATTCTTTTGGAAGGAATGGCCCCTTCAAATGAGAAATCATTTAAAAACCATTCAAGGGGAAACTAGGGCAACTGAGGGCATGTCTGTATTTTATATTTAGAAATAATAGAATACCCATACAAGTACTAATAGATAAAAATTTAGGAATGGATAGCTTGCAACATGTCTTAAGCATTTTATACTGGATAAAGTCAACCATATCTGACAGCAAGTAAAGCTCGCCATTATAAAAAATGTGGCTTAATTCTCTATCTCAGCATAAGAAAATAAATTTTATCCCACAACACACACTAAAGGGAGGATGTAAAATAATCACAGAAAAATACAGGAATTAAAATAGAAAGAACTAATTGAAAATACTACCTCCTCATTTAATAGTCCAGTACAGCCTTTTAGGAGACCAGATGGATCATATAAAATATGGAATTGATTATAAATTGTAAAACAAGCAATCCCCAACTGTACAAAGAGCTCTGCTGGATATTGATGCTTTAATGAATTCAATAAAACAGAGAGGTAATATATTACATCACTATTGATTTATATAACTTTTTTTACGCTTAGATATTAATTCTAAACACTCAACAGTGTTTTCTTGAGAAAAATAAACAATATTAATTTACTTGGCTACCACATATAATTTTAACTCCCCTGTGCCAGCCCATGAACATTTAACCTTACATCTTTGAAATTTGTGCCTAAATTTCCAGATTATAAAATCAATTCATATATGGACAATATTACTCCCAGGAAACAACTCTAATGATCTACTGAACCTTGTCAATATTTTAAGAGACACAAATGGACAATAAATAATAATAAAATTCAATGTTCTTCTAACTAGTAAAATGTGTAAAAACTGAAAGAAGATTATTCCTGTGCCTATCCTAGACATGTTGAAGGCAATATATAAGACATTTAGGAATAGCTCTCCAACCTCTATATAAAATAACAGGGAGATCTCAGAATTTCAAATGGGGATTTAGAACAAGAGTAAGCCCTCCAATGTTGGGATTCTTATTTTTATACTTTCCAAAAGAAGATATTACCCATAGAGTTAAAGTTATTTAAGATTGAAATTATGGCTCTTGGTCTCTGTGAGGTAAGGCCTCATCTACCCCTGAATTCACCAGTGCATGGAACTTTTTCTAGGATTGACCACATACGAGGCCATAAAGCAAGTCTCAGCAAATTCAAAAGAATCAAAATCATACCAGGCATCTTCTCAGACCACAGTGGAATGAATCTGGAAATTATCAACTCAGGAAAACCTAGAGCATATGTAAACACATGGAGACTGAACAACATGCTCCTGAATGAATAGTGGGTCATAGAAGAAATCAAAAGAGAAATCAAAAACTTCCTGGAAGCAAATGAAAATAACAACACAACATATCAAAACTTATGGGATACAGCAAAAACAGTGTTAAGAGGAAAGTTTATAGTAATAGGTGCCTACATCAAGAAATTGGAAAGGCACCAAATAAATGAGCTATCAATGTATTTCAAGGATCTAGAAAAACTGCAGCAAACCAGACTCAAAACTAGTAGGAGAAGAAAAATAATTAAAATTAGAAAAGAAATCAACAGAATTGATTCCAAAAAACATTACTAAAGATCAGTAAAATGAAGACCTGATTTTTTGAAAAAATAAACAAAATTTACATACCATTGGCCCAACTAACTAAAAAAAGGAAAGAGAAGACCAAAATCAATAAAATCAGAGATGAAAAAGGGAATGCAACAACAGACACCACAGAAATAAAAAGAGCCATCAGAAATTACTACAAAGAGTTGTATGCCAGCAAACTGGGAAATCTATCAGAAATGGATAGATTCATGGACACATACAACCTACCTAAATTGAGCCATGAAGACATAAAAAAACTAAACAGACCCATAACCAAGACAGAAATTGAATCAGTAATAAAGACTTTTCCAACAAAGAAAAGCCCAGGACTGGATGGATTCACTGTTGAATTCTACCAGACAATTAAAGAAGAACTAATTCCAATTCTTCTCAAATTATTCAAAATAATTCAAAGAGAGGGAATCCTCCCAAATTCTTTCTATGAAGCCAGCATCACCTTAATTCGTAAACCTGAGAAAACGCAACAGAGAAAGAGAATTACAGACCAATTTCCTGATGAATATAGATGCAAAAATCCTCAACAAAATTCTGGTAAATCGAATTAAACAATACATCAGAAAGATCATCACCCAGAGCAAGTGAGATTTATCCCTGGTATGCAGGGATGGTTCAGCATTCTCATATCAATCAATGTGATACACCACATTAACAAACTCCTGAACAAACACCATATGATTATCTCAATAGATGCAGAGAAAGCATTTGATAAAATACAACACCCTTTCATGATGAAAATTCTAAGCAAATTGGGTATAGAAGGAACATTCCTCAACACAATCAAGGGAATTTATGACAAGCCCACAGCCATCATTCTATTGAATGGGGAAAAGTTGGAAACATTTCCACTGAGATCCAATACCAGACACAGATGCCCACTCTTACCATTGCTATTCAATACAGTCATGGAAGTTTTAGCCAGAGCTATTAGGCAAGAAAAATGAATCAGAGGGATACAAATTGGGAAGGATAAAGTCAAACCATCCCTATTTGCAGAAGACATGAGTCTAAATATAGGAGATCCAAAGAACTCCACTAACAGACTATTGGAACTCATAGAAGAGTTTGGAAAAGTTGCAGGATATAAAGTCAATACACAAAAATCAACAGCCTTTGTATACACAGGCAATGCCATGGCAGAGAAAGAATTTCTAATCCCATTCACAATAGCTACAAAAACAATCAAATACCTTGGAATAAACTTAACCAAGGATGTCAAAGATCTCTACGATGAGAATTACAAAATCTTAGAAATAGAAGAGGATACCAAAAAATGGAAAAATCTCCTATGCTCATATATGGGAAGAATCATATCATCAAAATGTCCATTCTTCTGAAAGCAATTTACAATATCAGTGAGATACCAATCAAAATACCAAAGACATTCTTCTAAGATCTAAAAAAAATGATGCTGAACTTCATATGGAGGCACTGGAGACCTTGAATAGCTAAAGTAATCTTATACAACAAAAGCAAAGCCAGAGGCATCACAATACCAGATTTTGATACATACTACAGGGCAGTTATAATCAAAACAGCATGGTAATGGTACAAAAACAGATGGATAGACCAATGGAACAGAATAGAAACACCAGAAATCAATCCAAGCATCTACAATCAACTAATATTTGATTAAGGAGCTAAAACCAATTCCTGGAGGAAGAACAGTCTATTTAACAAATGGTGCTGGGAAAACCGGATTTCCACATGCATAAGTATGAAGCAAGACCCCTGCTTTACACCTTACACAAAAATCCATTCAACATAGATTAAAGATCTAAATCTATGACTCAACACCACCAAATTATTAGAGAGCATGGGAGAAACCCTGAAAGATATTGGCACAGGCAAAAAATTTCTTGGAAAAGACCTCAGAGGCATAGGCAGCCAAAGCCAAAATTAACAACTGTGATTACAATAAATTGAGAAGTTTCTGCATGGCAAAAAAAAAAAAAAAAAAAACAGAAAAGTGAAGAGGCAACTGACAGAATGGGAGCAATTATTTGCAAACTATGCAATTGATAAAGGATTAATAACCAGAATCTACAAAGATACCAAGAAACTCCACAACAACAAAACAAACAACCCACTTAAGAGAGGGGCCAAGGACCTCAATAGACATTTTTCAGAAGAGGAAACCCAAATGGCCAATAGACACATGAAAAAAAATGTTCAAGATAACTAGCCATCAGGGAAATGCAAATCAAAACCACAATGAGGTTCCACCCCTCCCTGGTTTGAATGGCTCTCATACTGAAATCAACAAACAACAAATGCTGGTGAGGATGTGGGGAAAAAGGTACCTTAATCCACTGTGGTGGGAATGCAAACTGGTAAAGCCACTATGGAAGACAGTTTGGAGATATATCAGAAATCTGAATATAGCCCTACCACATGACCCAGCCATCCCACTCCTCAGAATTTACCCAAATGAAATGAAATCAGCACATGTAAAGTTATCTGTACCCCATGATTATTGCAGCTCTATTCTCAATAGCAAAGATACGAAATCAACCTAAATACCCAACAGAAGGCTGGATAAAAAAAATTAAGGGATATGTACTCTATAGAATACTACACAGCAGTAAAAAAAAAAATGAAATCTAGTCATTTGCAGCAAAATGGAGGAATCTGAAAAACATGCTGAGTGAAATAAGCCTGTCCCAGAGGGACAAATATCATATGTTCTCCCTGATCTGTGACAACTAACTGAGCACCTAAAAGGAAACCTGTTGAACTGAAATTGACACTATGAAAAGCAATGACTTGATCAGCCCTTGTCCTGACTGTCAAGGAACAGCTTATTATTTTATGCTTTTTATTATTTTCTTTTTTACTTAATACCATTGGTTGAACTCTTTACTTAACACGGAATAATTCTTAAGTGTTTAAATCCAATTGAAAATTGATCCCTGTAAAAATAAGAGTGGGAATAAGAGAGGGAGGAGATGTACAGTTCAGCACATGTTCCCATGAACTTACCTCTAAGGGGAAAGCTAAAAACTTGCCATGGGACTCCCAAATCCCATTAAGTTGGCAGGTACTAATGCCATCTTGATATATAAAGCAATCATTTTAAGTACGTAACTGATCATAAAGACAGGAATAATTGTCAAATGGATCATATAAATAATACCAAGTGTCTGTTAATAACAATAGAAAGAATTAAAAAGGAGAGAATGAGCCAACATGGGAAGCAGGCCACATAGCAGACTCATAGAATGACAAATACCCTAAACAGAACTCTGGCCTTAGAATTAGCCCTTAGGGCATTCAGATCCAGCTAAAAAGCCCATGAGAGCATTTCAGACATGGAAAACCAAGACTCTGTGGCAAAAAAAAAAAAGCCTATATGAAAGATCTCTGTGAGTGAGATTCCAGTGGAAAGAAGGGACCATCAAAGAAGGAGGTACCTGACCTGTCTCTGAAGGGAGGAGAGAATTTCCACTTTGTCTATGGCCCTGTCTAAATACTGACAGAGTTTGTGGATTCAAGAGGCTTCCATAGCCTTGGCAGCTCATGATAACCTGGTGCCACAGGTGAAAGCTTAACATAGTACACCACAGCACCGGCCCCCAAAATGTAACCAAAGAAGTGAAAGACGTGTACAATGAAAATTATCAAACATTTATGAAAGAACTCATCAAGGACACAAGAAAATGGAAAGATATTCCTTGCTCATGGATCAGAGGAATCAATTCATCAAAATGTCTATAATACCTAAAGCGATTTACAGATTTAAAGTAATCCCTATCAAAATATCAATGGCATTCCTTACAATGTTAAAAAAAAATCTTAAAATTCATATGGAATCACAAAAGACCCGGACTAGCCAAAGTGATACTGAGCAAGAAAAACCAAGCTGGAGGTATCACAATACCTGATTTCAAAGCATACTACAAAGCTACAGTAATTAAAAGAGCTTGGTAGTGGCACAAAAACTGGTATATAGATCGAAGGAACAGAATAGAAAGCACAGAAATTAAGTCAATGATTTTTCACAAAAGTGCTCAGACCATACAGTAGAGTAAGGATAATCTCTTTAACAAATGGTGCTGGCAAAACTGGATGTGTATATGTAGAAGAATGAAATAAGATACTTCAACTCAATCCAACAAAAATCAACTCAAGATGAATCAAAGATTTAAATTTAAGACCTGACATTATGAAGTTGCTGGAAGAAAATCTAAGGGAAACACTCCCAGTCATCAGGGTAGAGTATGGCTTCTGGGAAAGGACCACCAAACCACAGGCAACAAAAGCAGAGCTGAACAAATGGGACTGTGTCAAACTCACAAGCTGTTGCACAACAAAGGAAATGATCGCAGAGTGGAGGGACATCCAACAGAATTGGAAAAAAATATTTTCAAACCACCCATCTGACAAAGGATTACTATCTTGAATATATCAGCAACTTTTAAAACTCAACAACAACAAAACTCAAAAAATCCAGTTAAGACATGAACAAATTACCTCAATAGACAGTTCTCAAAAGGAGAAATACAAATGGCCAACAAATAAATTTAAAAATTCTCAACATCATTAGCCATCAGGGAAATGCAAATCAAACCCACAATGAGATATCAACTCACCCCTATAAGAATGGTTAAAATTCAAAACACAGAGAGTACCAAATGCTGCCAAGGATGTGGAGAAAGGAGCACACTGTCACACTGTTTGTGGGAATGTGAATTACTACAGCCACTGTGGAAAAAGGTGTGGAGATTTCTTTAAAAACTAGAAATATACTTGCCGTATGATCCAGCATTCACACTACTGAGTATATACTAAAAAGAATTGAACACACTGTATCAAAGAGATACTTGCATCATGCTTATAGCAGCACTGTTCACCTTGGAGCCAACCAAGGTGTCTATCATCAGATCAATGGGTAAAGAAAATGTGGTATACATACACAGTGGGATATTATTCAGCTATTAAAAAAGAATAAAATTCTACCATTTGCAGCAAGATGGATGTAACTGAAGGACATCATGTTGAGTGAAGTAAGCCTGACCCAGAAAGAGAAATACCATATGTTCTCCATTATATGTGAAAGCTAAAAATTTAAAGAACAAACAAAAAACAAAGAGAGAAAAAAGAAAGAAAAGGAAGAAATGTCTGTGTGCATCATTTTTGCTGCAAATATAGTTTTTGTAACTTTTTTTGTTTTATAGCTCTGTCAAACCAATGGTTAAGTATGTTATACTGGGGCCAACGTTGTGCCACAATCCAATATGGGCTCCAGTTCAAACCCCAGCTGCTCCACTTCAGATCCACCTTTCTGCTATGGCCTAGGAAAATGGCCCAAGTGGTTGGGCCCCTGAACCCACATGGGAGACCTGGAAGAAGCTCCTGGCTCCTGGCTTCGGATCAGCGCAGCTCCAGCCATTGAGGCCAACTGGGGAGTGATCCATCGGATGGAAGACTTCTCTCTCTCTCTCTCTCTCTGCTTCTCCTCTCTCTGTGTAACTCTGACTTTCAAATAAATAAATAAATCTTTAAAATAAAAAAAGAAAATAATGGAAGGAAAGATGTAATAGATGTAATAGAGAAAACACAGAAGTGGCCACAGGCTAAATATTTCAGTCAGCACAAAACATGGACAAAGCTCCCTGGGACTGGAAGGCAGTCCTGAGTGAGGCAGAAAGAGAAAAGTAAGTAAACAGAGTTTCTGGATTAGCAAATGAAACACAGGATACACAGGTAAATGTGAATTTCAGATAAACAATCAGTAGCTTTTCCAATGTAGTGGAACATGTGTATGGACATATGTGCTGTACAGTGTTTGGGATTTAATGGCACTAAAATGCTATTGGTTATTCCTGTTGAGGTTTGTGTTTTATCTGGCAATGCAATTCCAGGGAGCCAGCAGCCCCCTCCTGGTGGACACTACCTCCCAGCTAAGCTCACAGTGCAGGTTTGCAGTTACCTTTAATCCATTTAAACCTCACAGTCAAGCTCTTCAAAAACCAGTCCCCACTGAGTTGCAGATAATAAATTCTATCCGGAGGATTTCCCTTGCATTTTTATCATTGACCTTGAAAAGGAACATATTAACCATTGGTTTTCCAACAGGAGGCTGACTTTAGCATTTTTCTTCTAATCTAGTGTGAAACCAGATGGCCCCTGAACACTGTGGGAGTGGCTTTTTCCCTAACTGGACTCTACCCCCTTCAATGGGAAGCAGTCATTCAAATATACATAGGTCAGTTGCCCAGTGAAGAGCGTGGCCGCCCTGAGCAAGGTAAGTACTAATCTTATAAATCTTCCTACATTTTTTTCACATCTTCCCCATTGGATACCTAGAAAAATCATTTGAAATGTGTTCTAAGCATTAGGAAAAAATGTGTTTTATCTCACTTTGTACCTTTTTGCTGTACTTAGATAATAGGCCAAGCATTGTTTTTCAATTTCTATTGGATACACCTTTATAGAAATGCAAAAATGTGAAATTTTAAACCAAGGCAGGAGACTTTAATAGTATGACAAAAATAAATGATTTAGGAGAAAAAAAGACATTGTAACATTTTTAGACCAACTGAGACTATGATCAAAGCAAAAGAAAAGCTGGAGTTTTTGTGAAAATTCCCTTCTCTATATGAACAGCCAACACACAATTGTGAATTGTGATACACTAATACTAACTAGGCTGTGCATATTCAAAGATTTATTGTCATAGGAACAAATTAGTCTGAATGTGAGAAGTAGATTCTAATTCAGTCTTTGCCTGTAATTAGCTAAATGACAAGTCCCAATCTCTCCCTCCCCTCCCCCTCCCCCTCCCCCTCTCCCTCTTCCTCTCCCTCTCACATACTCCACCAGGTTCAACCAACTCATGGCAAGTCTAGAGAATAGCTAAGGCAGGCTTCGCACGCTCAGCACTGCTAACCCTGAGCACAGCATAACTGTGTGTAGAGATGTCCTATTCATTGCAGGAATTCAGAGGTGTCCCCAGCAGCTCCCACCTGTTGCTGCTGGATGTGACATCCTAAAACGTCTCCAAACATTGCTGAATGTTCTCTGGGCTGTGTGAACCAGTCCACCCCTGGTTGAGAATCACTGGGCTGCAGCACATCTCACACTGACGGGAGAAGTAGGTGACCACTGGAGGACATAAGTACTTGGAAAAAAAAAAAAAACATACAAACAGCCAGCTGCACTGTAGAAATCAATAGGATTAGAACATAAGAATCAAAAATACTCCCTCTTTTATTGGAGAAAAAAATTCTTATAAATGAGAGATTATGAATTTCCATGAAATTCTCTGAAAATCCAAGTGTCAGAGAAACCAGTGACTATCAACGATCACAGGAAAAAAAAAATTACAACACTCGTGGGGGAAATAGTGAAATGACCATGAAGCTAAGCATGTTGCAAGATACCTCAGAGAGCAATGTCTGGACCAGCGTGCGATATGTTCCTAATGTGAATGGGAGGAAGGGAGACATATAAGGGATACTGAGATAGTGTCCCAGAAGGAAGAAGTCACCTGGGCTAAGGGGCGGGGTTGTCGCTTCTTTTCATCTAGAAGACTTCTCACCTTGCTCTGATTTACTTGGCTAAGAAAAATCAAGATTTTTTGGTTTGGATTTCCAGGAACCCATAAGTGAAGCCAGGGCTGGGCACACTCTCCTGTGTCAGGTGTCTCCAGTACCGTGGTTCTGATCCGATTTAAACCTCTTTAAGGGAGGGACCAAATCATTGTTATCTTATTTCCTACCCACTATCGTTATTGCTTGGTACACAGAAACTGCTTGGCTGGGAAACTAGGATGAGATTTGGAAGGAAGGAAGTACATTGGTACTTACAACAGAAACAAACAAGTGTAGAAAGATCCAGAGATATACGTATTTCCAGGAAATGAACAGGATGTTAGAGAGAAGGTATCCCTTTCATCAAGTGTTAACTGTGAAACCCTGTGCTAGAGCCACGAACAGCCAGACAGAGGGATTGTTTTTCCCAATCGCACGGCTGTAATCCACACAAGGAGAGCCCCGAAACAAGAAAGGTTCTGCGTGCCAGGGCAGGGAGTGATTGGCAGCAGGGCCTGGCCTGCGAAGACTGTCCAAGGGGTGCACAGGATGGGGTTGGACCGGGGATCTGGTACAGTCTGGGTGCTAAGTAAGCAAGACTGCATCAATACATTCCAGGCCTCACCAAAAACTTGCTGTTTTGTTAATCTAGGTTAGTTGATTAACAAAAGACATTTACTTTTGCACAGGGGCTAAAACAGGAGGTCCATCTTGTGACTTGTATATGAAAAGTAGATAGGACCACCTCTGTTTTCACAACAGAACACTGAGGTCAGATTAAGCCATCTAACAAGTTTACCTACCTCCTACTGGAAGATTTTGGATATCTAAGTCTCTCTTTTAAGAAACCATGTAAATAGGACCATTCCGGAAATATAACTTCTTTAATTTGCTTCCAGAATTATCACAGGTGATATTCCTTTAAAACAAGACCATTTTCTTATAGATAAGAATATAAGAAATCTTCAAAATGTTCAGAAAAAAAAATATGCAAAAGTATGTGTAGATTTCAAAATTTTTTGCACCAAAATAAATTTTTCTTTCAATCCCTTTTTATGACATATTTGAAGATTCTTCAGACAGTTTTGCTAGTCCTCAGCTGTTGAGGCTGTCAAGGTAAAGCAAGGCACACACTTATCAATTCTTTTCTTTGAATCCAGCTTCTAAAAGCTGCTGACAGGAAGGAACGGGTGGATTAGATATCCTCCTGTCTGGCTCCCATTCCTTCCTTTAGTTGTTAACGACTCTGAACACAAAATAAAAGAGGTCCTCAGAGGGGAGCAGAGAGAAGGGGTGAGGCTCCATGTGGAGCCGAAATCAGGAGGAGGAGTTCCTGCTGAGTCGGCATCACACAGCTGCGCTCTCGCTCTCTCTGACTGACCTTCAGGGCTCCTCTGTAAGGAGGACACTGGGGGCTGTTTCCCAGGGCAGCGGTGAGGGCAGACTCCCCCCCTAGCTGCTGACTGTGAAGGTCAGGAGCAAGACCCGTCTTCCTTCTCAGATTCTGCTGACCCACTCGGGCTTTGTGGCCACTTTGCCCAGTCTTGGCCTGGTGTTTGGAATTTGGAAGGGGGAGAAAGCTACTTATCAGGAAGAGAGTTCTGATAAATACTTTGTAAGATCACAATTCAGCTCCCTTTGTAAAGTGATCCTCAGTCAATGGCTAAGGGAGCTGAGTGGGGACTGGACTCGCTCGGTGCCAGCCACTTCAATTTCTCACGGCTGCACACAGCTCCCACACTAGTGTGAGCCTCCCTCTCCCTTTCATTCTGCTGGCTCCTACCACCTCCCTTTTCCTGCCAAGAAAGCACAATACGAAGTCTCCAGTTCTAAGACAGATGACTTAAGTATGTTCCTAAATTTTTTTTTTTACTTTCTAAAGGTTAAATTAACCGAGTTTCACGATATAACATATAAACACTTAAAGCATTTTAATGTCTAAAATTGAAGTCACACATACTTTTTCAGAAATACAACCATTGGGAAAGACAAGTACATTTTTGTCCCAAACTTAACAACAAAACTTTGCAAGGATAATTTCACTGTTTCATAACAGACCTTGGGACTTGGGGAAAAAATGTAACTGTTCCTACCCAAGTTCTGGCGCTGGGACTGCTGTTTTTCATGTGTCCTCTGGGTTTGTTATCACACTCGTGATTCTTTAGTTACATCCACCCCTGAAGCCGCTGGGTTACATTCTCTGATTCTCTGCTCTGTTCTGCCTCCCAAGCAGCCTGAGCAAGAGCAAGAGCCTCAAACTCCCTTCATGGAACTGAATCAATGTCTATTTCTATTTACCGTGATCAAATTAGCAAGCACAGGTGCACACATCCATCTATAGACAATATACACACAGCTGAACCAAAAACTCATGTGAAAAGAGCAAATTGCAACAAAAATACTTTTACAACTCTTAATTAGCTTTGTGATTCTAGAATTGGACAGAGTTACAGATAAAAAAGAGACAACAACAGGGACATACAATATTTATAATCAGAGAAAAAGAAGTGAAAGGTACAGAGACAGCCCCACTGGTTACATCTCTTCTCCATTTTATTTGAATAGGAGTTGAAGACTTGGCCACCTGCTTTAGGAAGTCTCAACTACTTGTCCCAAGAGTGAGTGACAGTCTGTCTACACATAAAGTTAGGTTGCAGTTCACTATATACGGAAAAACCTTGAGGATAAACAACGCAATTTAAAACTCAGACATCACTTACCCTCTCCGCATGACACTTTCTATTCTTTTCTGCTTTATTTTTTAAACTAGTGGATTCCACATTCCACTGAGGGATTGTCAGACATATTTTTGAAAAACACTAATACTGAAGTTAAAGTGTAGACTTTGGCTTGAATAGAGGGGTGTTGAATACCTGGCCTAGCTCTTACTTTCAGTAAGCTACTCTAGAAAACTCATTACCCCAACTGTAAAAATAATAATTAAAACAAAATTCACCTTAGGTGACTTTGGTAGAATAAAATGAAGATTCATTTATGAGATTGCCCAGCGTGTGACGGATGATGAACAAATGTGAACTCCATTCCATACACTGGGAGGTCAGTAGAGCAGCATCTCTTTTTCTAGATTACAAAACAAAATAAGAAGTACAGAAGTCACACCGTAGGTCTAGAGAAAGAAATGTTGAATCTTTTGAGATACCACTAACCAAGTCTGAAGCCTAATTTCTGCTTTCATCAAATTCAGCCTTATAGCCAAATAGCTGCAAAGAGACTTGGCTCCCTCCTGTTCCTAATCATCGGTGATGTCCTCTGGTTCCGAGTTCCCTTGATAAGTTCCAGTGGCCCAGTGTGGGTTCCAGACCTGCCCTCTTCTTAATCCTGGTCTGGATTCCCATGTCCATCACTTATAGAGTGTGATCATTGCATTTGACCTCTCTGGTTTCATTAACTAAAAAACTGAGAAAATAACAGCCATAGTCATGTACTGAATAAAAATGTTTCAACCAATAGCAGATGACCCATGCAATGTTGATCTCATGTGATTATAATAGAGCCGAAAACTTCCTGTCAACTAGTGATGTTCACGCCATGCTTATGTCAGAGTGCAATGAATTAGGCATGTGTTTCTGGTGATGCTGGTGTAAATGAATCTACTGCACTTCCAGTCATTTAAAAGTATAGTACACACAATTATACACAGTTCATCATTATTGATGAGGATAACAAGCAACTATGTTACTATTTGCATAGCATAGCACTTTAAAAAAAAAGATTTATTTTATTTATTTGAAAGACAGAGTTACAGAGAGAGGTAGAGACAGAGAGAGAGGTTTTCCATCCGATGGTTCACTTCCCAGATGGCCACAATGGCCGGAGCTGCGCCAATCTGAAGCCAGGAGCCAGGAGCCAGGAGCCTCTTCTGGGTCTCCCACATGGGTGCAGGAGTCCAAGCACTTGGGCCATCCTCCACTGCTTTCCCAGGCCACAGCGGAGAGCCGGACTGGAAGAGGAGCAGCCGGGACTAGAACTGGTGCCCATATGGGATGCCGGTGCCTCAGGTCAGGGCTTTAACCCTCTGTGCCGCAACGCCGGCCCCTAGCATAGCACTTTTATAATTATTTTAGAGTTTATTCCCTCTAAAAAAAATTATTGTGAAACAGAGTGTCCTGGGACCAATGCTGTGGTATAGTGGGTTAAGATGCCGGCTACAGTGCTGGCATCCTATATGGGCGCCAGTTTGTGTCTCAGCTGTTCCACTTCCCATCCAGCTCCCTGCTAATGTGCCTGGGAAAGCAGTGGAGGATGGCCCAAGTGCTTGGGCCCCTCACCCACGTGGGAGACCCAGAAGAACTCCTGGTTCCTGGCTTTGGCCTGACCCAGCCCTGGTAATTGCAACCATTAGGGCAGTGAACCAGCAAGTGAAAGATCTCTCTCCCCTCTCTCTCTGTCTCTCCCTCCCTCACTGTTACTTTTTCAAATAAATAAATAAATATTAAAAAAAAAAACAGAATGTCCTGTTATGCCATCAGCAGCCTCACATTTCTATGTTTGCCATATCACTTGATTATATTAACAGTTTAGTAAAGTTACTGACCTTTACCAGCTGAGTTTGAGTAAATACACCGTATGATGTTCACACAATGCCGAAATAATCTAAGGATACAATTGTTTGAATGGCACATGCCCATCATTGAGCAATGCATGCCTATACTTCACTGGACTGTTACGAGTACTAAAGATAACACATCAAAAGTGACTAGCATTAGGGGGATTGTTAAGAGATTTTCAACAAATATCAGTTCTCTAGCTCATCTTGCCACTAACTCCCAGACGTGCATTACCACAGACTCTCACTTACCAGCCTGTTAAGAATAATCACCTGTCAGCCAATGGAAACACGAGACTGGATTGGTGCAATCAGAGGGTGACTATGGCTGGGTAACAATGTTGGCCAAGAAGACATTTCTGCAACTCCTCCTGTCCTGCCATAAATCAGGCTCACTTTCCTCAGGATTGCTGGTTGTGTTCAATTGTACACCATAAAGTGTACACTTCAGATTCCACAGTTTTATAGATTCATTCACCCATCCATTCATGTTTACAGAAATCAGGATTCAGCTGTCATGTCAAGAAAGCCCATACTTCACTACTACAATGCCCGGGGCAGAATGGAGTCCATTCCGTGGCTCTTGGCTACAGTTGGAGTAGAGGTAAGTCCTCAGTTAGGTCATCTAAAATTGGATCTGAAATTGACAGTATTAGGAACTGGTGTTGTGGTACAGTGGGATAAGTCACTCCTTCAAATGTGGCATCCCATATTGGAGTGCTGGTTGGAGTCCTGGCCACTCCTCTTCTGACCTAGATTCCTGCCAATACACCTGCGAAGGAAGCAGAGGATGACCCACATACTTGGGCCCCTGCCAGCCACTTGGGAGAGCAGGATAGATTTCCTGGCTGCTGTCTTCAGCCTGCCACAGACCTGGATGTTGCAATCTTTGGGGGATGGAAGGTCTCCCTCTCTCTCTGTTCCTCTACCTTTGAAATAAGTAAATCTTTTTCAAAATAAATAAAATAAAATTGACCGTATTTCTTACTGAGTGACTGTAAGGAGTGGTGCCTTAAATAAAAATTGCTTAACCAATTTGACCTAATAATTCCTTAATATTTCATCTGAGAGAGCATAAACAGAAAGATAAATTGAAGAAGCTAATCACAATATATGGCCCATATATGGATTTAAACAAACTATTAAAAAATAATTAGACAACTATAAACATAAACATTGATTGAATATTTGAGGATATTAAAGAAGTACTTTAATAATATACATATAATGATAAATTGTGGTTATTTTTAAAATAGTTTTATGTTTTAGAGAGACACACTGAAGTATTTAAGGATGAAATATATGATATTTACATTTCCTTCAATTATTGTGAAAGACAGAGAGCAAGTGGACAGATAGATGGAAGGCCATTGTCTTGAGATGATAATTGTTGAAGTTGGGTGAAGCATAGAAGGAGCAACATTACACTCTACTATTTGTATATGTTAGAAATGTCCATAATAAAAGAATTATAATGTACAATTAGAAAATTAATATACTTAAAGAGAAAATATAATCTACAAAGAGAGGCAGAAAGGAGTGAACAAACTATTTGTTAGCAACTAAATACCTTCATTCAGCAATTATTTTGCTGAGCAGGTATTGGGTGCTAGGTTCTTTGCTGGATCCTGGGGATATTTAATGAACAAGACAGACAAGGGCCCTGACGGTGAGCAGCCTACACATCTAGGAGCTAGTTAAAAGGACAGATAGGATCAAGTATTTTACAGGGAGAAAGAGTTATTTTTCCTGGCACTTGAACAAGTAATGTTAGCAGGGTTCCCCCTGCCACTATTGAGTGCTGACCTCTAGGGGTGTCAATGAGAAAAACACTTCCCAGTCCAGACCAGAAGCACCCAGCAACTAGGTGAGGATTTTCCTGAGCTGCTAGTCATGGATAATCTTAGGTCTTTCAGGTGAGATCATAAAAAGAGGGTTTCATATAGATGGTGTCCTGTGAAGGAAATGCCTAAGGTGTTCCATTCCACCTCACACGAAAGCATTTACCTAAGTCTGGGTTTAACCTTTTTCAATTGCTTCATGATGTCTGTGGCTTTAGCCTGCTAATTTCTCAGTTTTATGAAGAAACGATCACACACACACACACACACACACATATACACAAAACAATCCAACTACTCCAGTGCCATTCTAGATGGTTTTCTTTCTACAACTGCGTAATTCCGTTTCACTTTCATCCCAACTTCAGCATCCTGGTCCAGGTATGAGTTCAGTGCAGGAAGGAGAGGTAAGGGAGGTGCTCACAGCCCTATGCTCCTGAATTTCCACCTTGCCTGAGGGAAGTGGGTTGTGGTCAAGGGCTGACCACACCCCCTGCTCAGAGTCTGTGGATTCTCTGGCCCCAAGGCTGATCACTACCATCCCATCCATCACCATCAGTCTCATAGGCAACACTAGACTCACCAACCCCATCTCACTTTGGCCACCCTCTTGCACTGGCCATCCACCACCCCTATGTTTTTACTGAACTGGATGTTTTGAAATTGCTGGGCACACAGCAGCTTCCTGTCTCTGCAGCCTGATTGGTGTGCTCATGTAGATTTACAATAAATTCTTTCCCATAGAGCAAGGTAGAAACTTAAATTTCCTGAGCTTCTCAACATGAAGTACTGCATTAATAATACCCACTGGAATTAGTAATACCCACTGGAAACATCATTATTATTTATGATTTGGTTTATGTGGGTACCTCTTTGTACTATGATTCTTTTTTTAAGATTTATTTATTTATTTGAAAGGCAGAGTTACAGAAAGTGAGAAGGAGAGACAGAGAGAGGTCCTCCATCCACTGGTTTACTTCCCAAATGGCCACAACAGCCAGGACTGGGCCAGGCCGAAGCCGGAAGCCAGGAAGTTTTTCAGGGTCTCCCACATGGGCACGGGGGCCCAAGCACTTGGCTCATCTTGCACTGCTTTCCCAGGCAAATTAGTGGAGAGCTGGGTCAGAAGCGAAGCAGCCAGGACTCATACTAGTTCCCATATAGGATGCTGGCACTGCAGACTGGGGCTTTAACACGATGAGCCACAGTGCTGGCCCCTGAACTATGTGTCTTGTAAACACTACAATCTTCTTTTTCAGCAGTGGTATACCCTTGTACAAATATGGAAATTACAACAGAGATCCCATGGTGAAAGAAACTTAGATTGCCACTGGTCATGAAGTGTCCATTGCTGCGGACACAGCAGTTGCTCTGATCTCATGAGACATTCAGTCTTTCCTGAGCTACTGGAAGGTCATAACTAGAAGAACTTATGAGTTCAGTTCTTCTATTTACCAGCTTACTATAACTCATCAGTCCTGTCCCTCCAATGGCATCATCTCTCAAATCCTGACCTAACCATGCAGTTGGTCTGGCCAAGGTCCAGGTGAATTGACCCATGCCCCTTTCTTGGCAGACCTAAATTGAATTTCCAAATAATCATGACCAGACTCCTCTCTGCACCTGCCAAACTCAGAAATCTTGTCTCCTCCATATTATGCACCAGACAGGGACCATTGAAGCTTAATCTGTAATGCAAAGGAACTAATAAGAACTCATAGATTGTTTCTGCTTCCAGTTTGAAGAGAAATTTGTCAAAACTCGTGCAGAACTGGACAAATTAAGAAATGGTAAGGCCAAATTTTTAAGTTCTTCTTATGAAGGTTCCTTGTAGAAAGTTAAACAAAGGAAATTCTTGTTTTTCAGGATGATCTTCGAAATGTTAGAGATAGAAAGAGCGGTTAAAAAT
Source organism: Oryctolagus cuniculus (assembly GCF_051225735.1). Taxonomy (NCBI): domain Eukaryota; kingdom Metazoa; phylum Chordata; class Mammalia; order Lagomorpha; family Leporidae; genus Oryctolagus; species Oryctolagus cuniculus. Next base: position 117,087,737 of record NC_142871.1, read on the forward strand.
ATTAGGGGTGGGGCTCACTGAGCAGGACTGATTATTTTCTCTAAGCTAAAATGGACCTCTTGGAGTATCTGCTAAAGGAACCATGCCCAGTGTCCTGTGAATGTCCTCTCCTTGGTTTCTCATGCTTTCTTCACCTGAATGAGATGCAGCCTGCTTAGGATCTCACATGGCCTCACCCATGCCAGGACATTCATTAGATGAAAGGATGAGAAACAGCTCTAGCAGTTATCTTTGGTTCCTTTCTTTCACTGGTTGAGATAAAATGATACTCTAGCAATACTGTAGGCTTAATAACAAGACAGCACTGAATTCTTTGTTGTTTCAGGTGAGAGAATGAAAAGGAGAGAAAGAGCAAGGGCCAGAAGTCACGGGGTCAAAGACACAGGCCCACCTTTCACATACAGTCCAGTGGTGTTATTTGAAGAACACACAGAGGGCCCCAAGTAGAAATTATTTCTCTCAGAGATATCCTTGAGGTCATAACACCAAAGTATCAGGTGGCTTCCCCATTACAGCCTCTCTATACTCCCTTTAAAATCTGCATGAAATAAATCACACGCAAAATATGCAGAGACCTACAAAATGTATCTAGGTGGTAAATAAAAACATCAATGAAATAACAATATAAAATTAAAAGGAGGATTGGATTGATAAGAAGAAAAAGGACTATGGAATGCCAAAAGCAAAATGTTATTTTACTTGAAAGATTACGAAGTTAGAATTTTATCTTCATTTTAAACCTTCCATAAATTGAACAAAAAAAAATCATGTTCAAAGAGTGGGATCCATAGAGATTTCACTCTTTCCTTTTCTTCTTTTCAAAGATGGAATATTGATGTTCCAGCAAGTGCCCATGGTTGAGATTGATGGGATGAAGCTGGTGCAGTCCAGAGCCATTCTCAACTACATTGCCAGCAAACATGAGCTCTATGGGAAAGACATAAAAGAGAGAGCCCTGTATGGTATACTTTCTGTTCTTACAATAGCAGTTAGCACAGGAATGATGTGGATCCTGACTTGTGTGAACAGGACCATGGCAGTGGGTTCAAGATCAGCCACAGGCTGGGCTTTGGGCATGCACTGAGAGTCCATTATATCAGACGCCTAGGGAGATGAAGGAAGAGTATTTTGGGGGTAGATTCAGGTAACTATGGCCATAGAAGACCACATAGTTCATGCATGTAGATCAGTGACAGAAGTTTCCAATCCCTGATAAGCCATGAAGTCAGCATGGTGGGGAGCCATGATTCCAAATATTCGCATTTTAGAGGCTGGATGGGAACCAACAACTCAAGATAAGGGACAAGGGTTTGTGTATCTGGAGCTGAAGTCCAGGAAGGGCATGATCCTAAGGAGCTGAGTCTCAATTTCCAGAAACTGTAAGAATGACAACCAGGAATCTATGATACGAGCCTATTGTTTGGACTGGTGTTTGGAAAAGGGTTAGTAGATCCTGGTGCCCATGATACTGGGGTTACTTAAAGCACTTTACACAGGACGTAAGGAGTCAAACTGAGTCAGTACAACCAAAGCTGGTGGTCTCCTCCCCGTTGCACTGGAGCTGCTTGACTGAAAATCAAATATTGTATGCAACCATTCAGAATTCCTCAGAACATTAAATATGCTTATAGAGTTACTAGTGACTCAGCGATCCAGGTACTGGGTATGGAAACAAGAAAAATGAAAATATAACCTCACTAATGTTGTTTAGAAATGTTTACAGCATCATGATTGGTCACATTCAAAAACTAGAAGTAAATTAAGTCTCCATCAAAGCATAAAGAGGTGAACTAAATGTGCTAAGAGGGTATGTCTAAAAATTGAGGAAAAATAGTATGAAAAAATTATTAGTTTATGATGCTGGGGAAAAATCTTTGAAATACATCCAAACTTTTGTCATAATACTTATTTTTATGAATTTTTATAGACCCCCCCAGCTATGAGTTACTTCTATGAATTACCCAGAACATTGCTTTTCATAGACACAGAAGGTAGGTTAGTGGTTTCTAGGGCCTGGGAGGTGGAGGTGGTTGGGAACTCATTGCTTACATACAGATTTTATTTTCCCTCTCTGGATGATAAAAATCATCTGAAGTTAGTATTGATATTTGCAGCATTCATGAATGTACTTAAATCCACTGAATGGTATTCATTAATAGAGTGACAACTATGGTATGTGAATGTATGTTTGTAAAAGTGCTATTTTTAAAACTTTTAGGAAGCTTAGTTTGAAACAAAAGATAAAAAGTCTTCCATCCTATGCACTGGTTGTAACTGTATACAGAAGTACACACATAGGGGAAACCTGGAAACCCAAGAAATGCAAGCACTATGAGATCTGGGCAATAGTACATAGAGAAGACTATGGGACCATATCTTATGGTAAATAATTGAAACCATTTTCTAATATTGGCATAAAAATGAGCCTGATGTGTGTAATGGATGAGAGAGGGAGAGGGACATGTGTAAGGTGGCCATACCAGGGACTCTCTCCTGAGATGACACAGGCAGCAGGTCATCAGCCATAGAAACCATACTATATTTGCACACAGAACACAGCTCAGTAGAGATGAAAACCCTGTTTGTTTGTCACATCAGAGATCACACTCAGGGATCCACCCATATTATCCCATGACTAACTCCGGACAGGTCACTGATGCTCTTTGTGTAGTTGGTCATGTAGTTGGTCTGTAGTTGGTCATGAGTCTACCAAAATTGCTAGACATATCTGCACCTCTTAGATTGTTCTCAGAAATAAGTGTCTATACAAAAATAAAAATAGTATGATCAAAGGCCCCAATTGGAGGTGAATAATTTTGCCTCCCAGGATGCTCTAATGTCTTATATTTTCAAACTATAAACTCTAAAGCAGAAGGCATCTCACAGTTTGGCTGTTTTTGTCTCTCAGCATCGATATGTATACAGAAGGAATGGCAGATTTGGGTGAATTGGTTCTTCATCACCCATACCTTCCCCTTGGGGAACAGCAGGCAAGCCTTGCTCAGATCAAAGATAAAGCAAGAAACCGCTATTTTCCTGCCTTTGAAAAGGTAAGAGGAAGCTGATTCACCTGTAAGGGCGTGAAGAGTTCAGAAAGCTCACAGTCCCAAAAGGGAACCATAGCAGGTTACACTGTTATAACAAAAACACCATAGACTCAGCACTTCAAAAGCAGACATTTATCACAGTCTTGGGGCTTAGAAAGTACAGGTCAAGGAAGGCACTGGCAGATTCAGTATCCGGAGAGGTGTGCTTCTTGGCTCCTAGATGGTCGATTTCTCACTCCGTCTCACATGGTGGACAGGCTAAGGGGAGTTATCTGGGGCTAGTGCCATTCACAAGAGCTCTGCCCTCAGGACTAATTACTCTTGAAGGCAATAAAAACCAGTAACAGTACATTATGGCTACAATTTCCAAATACCAGTTTTGAGGGACACAAACAGAAGGTAACAGTGCATGGGTCTTCATGGAGCATTGAATTTTACTCCCACAGGGTCTTCCTTAAGATAAATTGAGCACCCTGACACTCAAGGCATTGTGTAAAAATGTAATGTCAAGGAGAATTATACTAGCTAAACCAGAGAACTTTTGCCAAAAAACTTACCAGGATCCAATCTGTAAAATTCTGGATTCGAAAGGATGTCATAGTCTTAATTAGAACTGTGGATGTCTTAATTAGGCTGTGGATGGCTGTGCAACTCCCTAGAGGTTGGACTAGATCCTGTAGACACCATAACCTTCTAAATCAAGTACAGCATGATGAATGCATACATCACAAAGTACCTTGGCACCATGTAGGGGAGACACGAGGCCATCTGCCCATCAGGAAGATCTGGTAGTCTTCCAGGAATGGAGGGTGTGTACACAAGCAGAGTTTGTGGCAAAGGGATGCAGAGGAAGAGATAGATGAAAAGACGTTCAAAAATAATCTAGGGTATTTGGGAACAATGGTGTCAGACTGCAGAGAGCTTGGGCTTTAACTGAGGGATAAGCAGAGCCCACTTCTAGCTCTCTCTCTCTCTCTCTCTCTCTCCATCTCTCTCTCTCCCATGAGACAGGGGCTTTGAAGAAAGACCCCAGCCAGGCAGCAGAGCTGGGAGAGTCGGGCTTGAGAGGCTCAGGGAGGAGCAGGGCCCCAGCCTGACTGTGCCTGTGACCATGATCTGATTCTCACCAGGTGTTGAAGAGCCACGGACAAGACTACCTTGTTGGCAACAGGCTGAGCAAGGCTGACATTCTCCTGGTTGAACTTATCTACTACATGGAAGAGCTTGATCCTGGTTTTATCACCAGCTTCCCTCTGCTGCAGGTGATCTGCCTCATGGCCCTCAGAAATCTCCCTATTTGGCATCTAATTTTTGGATCCTAGGGCTGGTGATCTTCTGACTCCCAACCTTCTACAGACCTCACATCCTCACCCCTCTCCCCAAATCTCCAAAATGAGCTTGTAGGCCCTTTGCACCATCATCTCTGTTTCTGATTTTTCGGTGATGTCTTTTATCTTTGCACATGGAGTCCTTCTGAGTAAGTCTCGTTCCCACGTGGTTTCCTGTTCTCAGCTCCACCTCCAACTGTCAGACCTGGTGTTCCTCTCTGCACTGCTCTCCACCCTCTCCTCCCACATCCCCCCACATCTTCTCTCAGTATGGAAATTGGTTGTAATTGGCCCTGGTTAGCCTTTACTATTCTGTGTCTTTAGACGTCTTTGTGTCTGTATCTAACAGACACATTGTTCTTCCTTATACTTTGCAAGAGCCATGGATCTACAAGATTCATGCGTAAGGAAGAAGAGGGAGTTCTGTTGACTGGATAAAGTCTTACAGACGTCTTTAGGGAAAATGCTCTTGAGTACTATTTTCTTCCTCTCGTCTGCATGCTCCCTGGGATCTGTCTCCCAACCTCTACACTGGTGTTGACGGAGGGGACTCAGTTGGTCTTTGTCTGGAAGGGTCTCAGATATCCTGGGTTATGATACTGATATGATGCCGTTTGACTCCTTGGGGCTGTGATTTGTGCACTGCAGGCCCTGCAAACCAGGATCAGCAGCCTCCCCACCGTGAAGAAGTTTCTGCAGCCTGGCAGCCAGCGAAAGCCTCCTGTGGATGAGAAATGTGTAAAAAAAGCAGAGGAGATTTTCGGCTAAATAAAGCAGGCATGGGTGCCAAGAACATGCAAGACCAATCTCCTAAAGTAATGCAACAATGAAGCTCTGGAAGCAAATGCTGGTTCTCCCCTGTGAGGCTAATAAAATTTCTCAAGTCTGTGTGCTATGTGCCAATTTAATTAGAAACCAACTCTGCAAATGTAGTTTGCAATGTGCTCTATTTGTTATTGAACAAGTACAAAATTATGCTCACCTGCTAGGATTTCTCTACAGATTTAAATAACAGGAGAAAATAAATTCTCATGTATTTTGAAATGCCATATAACAGCTCTTAAATACCTTGAGTAGAAATTTTTATTTGTCACTCCTGCTTACATGAAAACAGTCTTTTTCTCTTGTGTTTTCCTATCATTCTGACCAGCAACATAAAACTTTGTTTCAATAGCCATTTTCCTGGAGCAGGCATTTGGTGGAGCTGTTAACACATGGATTGGGATGTCTGCATTCCATATCGGAGTGCCTGGTTCAAGTCCCACCTATACCACTTCTAATCCACCTTCCTGCTGATGTGCACCCAGTGAGGCACCAGGTGATGTCTCAAGTGCTTGGGCCCTGGCTACCCATGTAGGAGACCTGGAAGAAGCTCCTGGCTTTGGCCTGGTCCATCCCTGGCCATTGTGGCCATTTAGGAATTGAACCAGTGGATGGAAGCTCTCTCTCTCTCTAAATCAAACTTTCAAATAATAAATAAATAAACCTTTAAAAAATAGTAGACTTGCAAGATCACCTGGACCGAGGAGTACAAAGGCTGAGTGGAGACAGCCAAGAATCTCAGAGAAAAGGAACAATGAAGAAGGAACGTGAGCATCATGACGCTAACAGATGAGCATGAGGCCTGAAGGGTGAACAATGGACTGGGCAACAGGAGGCCACTGTGGGCTGATGAGTGCAGCTGCAGTGAAGCAGGGGGAGCAGAAGCTGTACCAGAGTGAAGAAGCAGAGACAGCAGCTTGAAGGGCTCAGGAATTTTGCTCCAAAATGGGCAGATCTATGGGGCAGCAGACTCCATCTGAGATCCAGAAAAGGAAGAGATAGTTAAGGAGATTGGGCCTGGTTTCACTGGCAATTGTGCAAAGTCCCCTAAAGAGGCTGAGGCACTTGTTCCTGCCACCAGCAGTGAAATTGCCCTGGAACACTCGCCACCTGGTGGTCAGTCCCGGAGTCACAGTCACACTCCTCAGAGTAGGCCGAGTTGTTCCCCCATCAGAACCATGACTTTTTCTCATCGGTTGTGGGTAAATTGCAGGAAGGCAGCTGAAGGAAAGCCAAGATGGAAGCCGGCGCCGTGGCTCAATAGGCTAATCCTCCACCTTGCGGCGCCGGCACACCGGGTTCTAGTCCCGGTTGGGGCGCCGGATTCTGTCCCGGTTGCCCCTCTTCCAGGCCAGCTCTCTGCTATGGCCAGGGAGTGCAGTGGAGGATGGCCCAGGTGCTTGGGCCCTGCACCCCATGGGAGACCAGGAAAAGCACCTGGCTCCTGGCTCCTGCCAGGATCAGCGCGGTGCGCCGGCTGCAGCGGCGGCCATTGGAGGGTGAACCAACGGCAAAAGGAAGACCTTTCTCTCTCTCTCTCTCTCTCTCACTGTCCACTCTGCCTGTCAAAAAAAAAAAAAAAAAAAGCCAAGATGGAATGTTCTCCAGCCTCCCCTAACACCTTCCAGGCTATTCCACTGCCTCTGGTTTCTGCCTAGTCCTCTTTACCTTCACTCATTGCCCTCTGTGTTAGCTTTCCAGTGTCCATTTCTGTAATCAGAAGGCAATGAGGCAGCTGCAAAGATGCAGGCAGTCATCTTCCGGGACAGAGATGTGGAGTAGCCTCCCTCAGAGCCTCCAAAGTGAACTAACATTGCTGACCCCTGGATATTCAACCTCCAGCCTCCAGCCTGTGTGAGAACACACTTCTGTTGTCTAAGCCATCTAGTTTGGGCAATTCGTTACATTGATCCCAGGAAACATACACAACTCCTTAGCAATAAAAGGAATGAATATCTTCCCAATTTCTATGAATCTCAAAAAGATAATGCTGAGTGACAGAAATCCTACATAACAAAGAACACCGTCTATATGCTTCTACCTCTATAAAATCCTAGAAAACGCAAACTACCCTATTGTGACAAAAAGCAGATCAGTGGTATGGAGGTGGGAATTCCAAAAAGACATGAGGATATGAATACATTCACTGTCTTGATTGTAGAGATAGTTTGTTAAGTATATGCACATGTCACAACATAATCCTATTGTACACTTAAATTATGTGCACTTTATTATTATATGTCAATTATACCTCCATATATGGTAAAAAATTAATAGGAGCAAATAGAAAACCATAATTCTGTCATAAAGATAGTCATTTGTAGAACTTCTCTGGTCTCCATCCCACTCGGCTGCCTCTTGTTCCTCTGACAAGTTTCTGTATAGGCTCATGAATCTAGCCCTCTTAGCCACCTACATCTCCACTCATCAAGACAAACTTGAGGGACCAGCACTGCAGCATAGTAGGTTAATCATCTGTTTGCAGTGCCAGCATCCCATATGGGCACTGGTTCACGTCCTGGCTGCTTCACTTCTGATCCAGCTCCCTGCTGATGGCCTGGGAAAGCAGTGGAAGATGGCCCAAGTCCTTGGGGCCCTGCACCCACATAGGAGACCTGGAAGAAGCTCCTGACTCTTGACCTCAGATAGGCCTAGCCATGGCCATCACAGCCATTTGGCGAGTGAATCAGTTATAGAAGATCTCTCTCTCTCTCTCTCTCTCTCTCTCTCTCTGTTGCTCCCTTTCTCTGTCTGTTAACTCTGCCTCTCAAATAAATACATCTTTTTAGAAATTTTTTTAAAAAAGACAAACTAGAAAACATTCCAAAACAAATCAACACATCTTTCCTCATATCTGACTCATTTTCTTTTTTGCTATTTCCTTCTCCATTTCCTTCCACTTCCAAAACTCCAGTCATCTACACTCTATCTTTACTTCCTCTCTCCAGAGTCTTGAACTTTCGTTTATTTATCAATGAACCAACTGTCATGTTACTCTGTTAGTTCAAAGTTCTTTTCTTGTCTGACTCCTTGGATCTCTTTCCTGCAAAGCTACATTAGTTCTATAAGTCCAACGTCCTTTTATCAATCTATCTGCTTTGATCTCTTAACTGCAAATCCCACTTCCTTTTCTATCAGCAATGTTCTAGCAGAAGCCCTCACCCTACACAAAACACCAGTGTCCATGTTTTCCCATGGCCCACTCTTTCTTAGTTTAATGACTTATATTCCTTCCTTGTCCTTATGCCATCCCATCCAATCCTGTGTGTTCCAAAGGGCAGTGTTTTCACAAAATATGTAAGTTGTCAGAGCACAGCCTTTTGAAGAATGCTGTGAAAAGCTCCCAGAGTCTGACACTGAGCGGCAAGTGTAGCACTTGGCAGAATAACTTGCATGGACCTCAGGAATAGCAACAATGCACTTCTGCATCACCACTCTCCTTCCCCTCTCACGGTGAAGTGCGCTCCCTACCACTCTGCCAGTCTGTGTCAGTGTCTCCTCCACTGTGACACCTTACTGAGTAGCTCAACAAACACCGGACATTCAGGAAGAGGCCCCTTGACATAAAGCGATCCTTTCTGTTCTGTTCCTGTGTTCTCAGGTGATAGTGTTGTCAAACTAACCCGGGGTAAGATGTGGAGAGAGAGTGAGTGTAGTCCATGAACTGTGGGAAGGTGGGATTGGGCTTTGTGGGTGACAGCCAGGCCCCACACATCTGAGATGTGGATGCACTGAAAGTGATGAAAATCCTGTAATTGCACCATCCTGGCCCGATGGTTCTACCTCAACATCCATCCATCCTTTCCTCTAGAGTCGCCCTAAGCGTTAATTGTCCCAGTCCTGTTATGAGGAGACAAAAAAGGAAAACTCAAGCATCATAGCTTGACAGTCATCTCAACCTCAATACATCTGTGTGTGCCTCTGTTTTACACATGGATGCCATGGAATATAGAGAGGCTGAGATGTGTCTGGGGTCACATAGCTGATCAGTGGTAAAAGCAGCCTAGCCCAGGCCTCCTCAAGGATAGGCCAAAGCATTTTCCCTTTTTCCAAAAGGAAATCTTTTATCCATTGATTCAGGACTTCTTTTTTGGAAACCTGGTTCTTGTGTTAAGTTATCCTCTTGCAATGAGACTGAAGCATCAGCCTTTCCAAATCAGTACAGAACACGCCAAGACAGCATTTTTATTATTTTCTATTCATTGCATTTTATTTATTCGAAAGGCAGACAGACAGAGATCTCCTATCTGTTGGTTCACTTCCCAAATGCCTGCAATGGTCCAGGTTGAACCAAGCTGAAAGCAGGAGCCAGGAACTGAATCTGGGTCTTCCACATAAGTTTTAGGGATCCAACTATTTGAGTCACCACCTGCTGCCTCCCAGGGTGTGCATTAGCAAAAAGCTGTATTAGGGATAGAACTAGGCACTCCACCATGGGATATGCGAATCCCAACCAGCATTTTAACCACCACACCAGACGCCCACCGCTTAGGACAGGATCTTTATGAAAACAAAGCAAATCTCACTTTATATCACAAACAGGACATAAAGGTTTTCTATAAGCCAGAAGAATAGGTATTCAAGACTTAAGAATACATGAAAATGTACTGTATGCTAGATTCCTGGGTTGATTTTTTTCATAGAGGGGAAAATATTTATTCTGTCTCTGAAATTGCCTAAGAATCCATGTTACTAGAGCCCAGTTTCAGTAGACAAAACAGAATGGAGGCGGAATGCCAAGATGATTGGAGATAAAATTCCAGACTCCAAGTCTGAGGATAAAATAATTTACAAAGGCATGCAGTTACTGGCCCACTTAATTTCTTTTATTCTTACATACCTTTTAAAAAGTGGATTATTTCTTTTGATTTCTTTTTTACTTTACAGTCACCCTTCAAAACAGCAATTATTCTAAGATGTATTTCCTGTATGTCTAGCATATAAGTCATGGATACTGAAAATACTCCTAATTATTTCTAAGTTGATAACAAAGTGACAGCTCTACTGAGAGCCAAAATTACAATTCAGTTTCAAATGAATTGACTCTGTTATACTCATCAAATCCTCTTGTTCCTGTCTCATCTCAAATTAGTAATATGTAAATAATAAAATGCACAAATAACAATATGGACAAATACTAATATGCAGTGGATATTTACCATATATAAGAATCAGAATACATATTTGCTTTTAGGAAATATTAAAATATCACTGGTCTTGATTTTCAGAATAAATTCTACCTAGAACATCTTTCTGAGTTTCTAGACTTTGGGATCCACCAGTGTCTCAGAAATTACGTGAGGCTGGCGCCACGGCTCACTACGCTAATCCTCCACCTAGCAGCGCCGGCACAACGGGTTCTAGTCCCGGTCAGGGCGCTGGATTCTTTCCCGGTTTCCCCTCTTCCAGGCCAGCTCTCTGCTGTGGCCCGGGAAGGCAGTGGAGGATGGCCCAAGTGCTTGGGCCCTGCACCCCATGGGAGACCAGGAGAAGCACCTGGCTCCTGCCTTCGGATCAGCGCGGTGCGCTGGCCGCAGCACGCCAGCCGTGGCGGCCATTGGAGGGTGAACCAACGGCAAAAGGAAGACCTTTCTCTCTGTCTCTCTCTTTCACTATCCACTCTGCCTGTCAAAAAAAAAAAAAAAAGAAAAAGAAAAAAAAAAGAAATTACGTGAAGCACAGGTTTTGAATGCAAAACAAAATAATTTTCCTCAACGTCCTATGAAATAGATGCATTTGTTGTATGATTTAGTTTCTTATAGTAATTAATTTTTTCTGATAATTAAAAATTGATTCTAGGGACTTGCATCATGATGAAGAGAGTTAATCCACCACCTCCAACTCTGGCATCCCATATCAGAGAACCTTTTTGAGTTCCAGCTTCTCTGCTTCTGATCCAGTTCCCTGCTAATGCACTTGGAAAGAAGCAGCTGACACCCCACTAGCTTTGGCCCCTGCCACCCACGCTGGAGATTCAGATTGAGTTTCTGGCTTCTGGCTTTGGCCTGGCTCATTACTGACTGTTGCGACTATTGGAGAGTGAACAAGTGGATGGAAGATCTCTCTCTTTCCCTCTGTGTGTGTGTGTATGTTTGTGTGTGTGCATGTATGTGTGTGTGTGTACGTGTAACTCTGCCCTTTGAATAAATTTAAACTTTTTTAAAAAAGTTGATTCTAAGCAACTCTGACAGGGAACTTCTTATAATATGTGAAGGTAAGATGAATCAGTTTACAAATCCAAGTGCGCAAGAATCTCTTTAAATTTCTAAACTGAGTTCAATTTTTATTCTGAGGCCCAATCCAGAGGGGCACAAACCATATCTGACAATACCAGCCTTCCTCCAATACACATCTCCATATATTTTTGAGGGTTGCATCTAAGTTCCTTAAGTTTATGGAGCCCGAAAACACCCAGGAGAGCAGCATCTTTTTGCACCAGACACCTGCTCACACTGGATACTACCAAGACACCCTCGTTCCCATCTAATCTCAAGGTGACAGTCTTTGCAGGTGACTGCTTCATCCCCTTCATTAATGCCACAGGTCTTTCAAACATGGAACTGTAGATTGGGAGAATGGGTAGTGTTCTGGGGGTGTCTCAAACCACTGGCCTAGGCACTGTACCCAGCCTTTTTTTTTAACTTTTATTTAATGAATATAAATTTCCAAAGTACAGCTTATGGATTACAATGGCTTCCCCCCGCCCCCAATGACTTCCCTCCCACCCACAACGCTCCCCTTTCTTGCTCCTTCTCCCCTTCCATTCACATTGAGATTCATTTTCATTTCTCTTATATACAGAAGATCAGTTTAGTATATATTAAGTAAAGATTTCAACAGTTTGCACCCACATAGAAACACAAAGTGAAAAATACTGTTTGAGTACTAGTTATAGCATTAAATAAAAAATGTACAGCACATTAAGGACCGAGATCCTACATGAGGAGTAAGTGCACAGTGACTCCTGTTGTTGACTTTACCAATTGACACTCTTGTTTATGGCATCAGTAATCTCCCTATGCACCAGTCATGAGTTTCCAAGGCTATGGAAGCCTTTTGAGTTCACCGACTCTTATCATATTTAGACAAGGTCATAGTCAAAGTGGAAGTTCTCTCCTCCCTTCAGAGAAAGGTACCTCCTTCTTTGATGACCTGTTCTTTCCACTGGGATCTCACTCGTGGAGATCTTTCATTTAGGTTTTGTTTTGTTTGTTTGTTTTTTTGCCAGAGTGTCTTGGCTTTCCATGCCTGAAATACTCTCATGGGCTTTTCAGCCAATCCGAATGTCCTAAGGGCTGATTCTGAGGCCAGAGTGCTGTTTAGGACATCCACCACTCTATGAGTCTGCTGTGTATCCCGCTTCCCATGTTGGATCATTCTCTCCCTTTTTTGTTCTATCGGTTAGTATTTTCAGACACTAGTCTTGTTTATGTGATCCCTTTGGTTCTTAGTCCTATCATTATGATCAATTGTGAATAGAAATTGATCACTGGGACTAGCGAGATGGCATTGGTACATGCCACCTTGATGGGATTGAATTGGAATCCCCTGGTATGTTTCTAACTCTACCATTTGGGGCAAGTCAGCTTGAGCATGTCCCGAATTATACATCCCTTCCCTCTCTTATTCCCACTCTTATATTTAACAGGGATCACTTTTCAGTTAAGTTTCAACACTTAAGAATAACTGTGTATTAATTACAGAATTAAACCAATAGTATTAAGTAGAACAGACAAAAAAAATACTAAGAGGGATAACATATTAAGTTGTTCATCAACAGTCAGAGCAAGGGCAGATCAAGTCGCTGTTTCTCATAGTGTCCTTTTCACTTTAACAGGTTTCCTTTTTGGTGCTCGGTTAGTTGTCGCCGATCAGGGAGAACATATGATATTTGTCCCTTTGGGACTGGCTTATTTCACTCAGCATGATGTGTTCCCGATTCCTCCATTTTGTTGCAAATGACCGGATTTCATTGTTTTTGACTGCTGTATAGTATTCTAAAGAGTACATATCCCATAATTTCTTTATCCAGTCTACCGTTGATGGGCATTTAGGTTGATTCCAGGTCTTAGCTATTGTGAATTGAGCTGCAATAAACATGGAGGTGCAGACCGCTTTTTTGTTTGCCAATTTAAATTCCTTTGGGTAAATTCCAAGGAGTGGTATGGCTGGGTCGAACGGTAGGGTTATCTTCAGGTTTCTGAGGAATCTCCAGACTGACTTCCATAGTGGCTTGACCAGTTTGCATTCCCACCAACAGTGGGTTAGTGTCCCTTTCTCCCCACATCCTTGCCAGCATCTGTTCTTGGTAGATTTCTGTATGTGAGCCATTCTAACCAGGGTGAGGTGAAACCTCATTATGGTTTTGATTTGCATTTCCCTGATTGCTAATGACCTTGAACATTTTTTCATGTGCCTGTTGGCCATTTGGATTTCCTCTTTTGAAAAATGTCTATTGAGGTCCTTGGCCTATCTCTTAAGTGGGTTGTTTGTTTTGTTGTTGTGGAGTTTCTTTTTGTGGAGTTTCTTGATCTCTTTGTAGACTCTGGTTATTAATCCTTTATCTGTAGCATAGTTTGTAAATATTTTTTCCAATTCTTGTACCCAGACTTTTATATTCAATGCTTTTACAGCATTGCGTTTTTGTAAATAGCAATGCAAAGGTTTCCTGTACTCTCAGATACTGTAATACATAGCATAATTCTGGCATTTCCTAATCTGCTTCCTCTAGAATATGATGGAAATCATAGGAGGGAATAGAATGTTATCTCCACCACTTGGGTGTCTAGATGGCCTTCCTTCCCTCTCCAATTCCTATTTCTTTTTTTTTTTTTTTTTTTTTTTTGGAAATTGTTTTTTCTTTTTTTTTTTTATTTTTTTATTTTTTTTTATTTTTTATTTTTTTTTTTTGACAGGCAGAGTGGACTGTGAGAGAGAGAGAGACAGAGAGAAAGGTCTTCCTTTGCCGTTGGTTCACCCTCCAATGGCCACCGCGGCCGGCACGCTGCTGCCGGCGAACCGCGCTGATCCAATGGCAGGAGCCAGGAGCCAGGTGCTTTTCCTGGTCTCCCATGGGGTGCAGGGCCCAAGCACCTGGGCCATCCTCCACTGCACTCCCTGGCCACAGCAGAGAGCTGGCCTGGAAGAGGGGCAACCGGGACAGAACCCGGCACCCCGACCGGGACTAGAACCCGGTGTGCCGGCGCCGCAAGGCGGAGGATTAGCCTAGTGAGCCGCGGCGCCGGCCCCTATTTCTTTTTTAATATTTTATTTTTATTTATTTGGAAGGCAGAGTTAGAGAGAGAGAGGAAGATACACAAGAGAAGGGAGAGAGAGAGAGAGAGAGAGAGAGGTCTTCCATCCACTGGTTCACTCCCTAAGTGGCCACAACAGCCAGGGCTGTGCCAGGCCAAAGCTTCATCCAGGTCTCCCACATGGGTTTCAGTGCCCAAGGACTTGGGTCATCTTCCACCAATTTCCCAGGTGCATTAGCAGGAAGCAGGATCAGAAGTGGAGCAGCTGAGACATGAACCAGCACCCAAATGGGATGCCAGCATGGTAGGCAGTAGTTTAACCCCTTATGCCATAATGTGGACCCTCCAGTTCCTATTTCTAATTCTGGATGGCCAGGTTCTTCACCAGTTCTTTGGGATCATTTATTTATAGCATGAATTGGATTAAAGATAGAAGCAAATTCTTTAGCCTTTCTCCTAAAGAGAAATGGGGCTGGACTTAGTGACTCACTTTAAACTAACAGAATATTATGACATCAACACTATGTGACTTTTGAAGCTAGCACAGAATAAGCCTGACAGCTCCTGCTTTGGTCACAAAACACTCTCTTCATGCACCAGGGACCCAGTCATAATGTTACTTAGGAATACAAGTAACAAAGGCCATGGGTAGGCACCTTAGTCAAGAGCCCAGCACTGAGGTCCTAGCCCACAGTCAGTATCAAATGTCAATCATGGGAGGAACCCTCTGGAACACCCAGCCCACTTGAGTCTTCAGTTGACTCCTGTCCTAGTCAAAATCTGACTAGCATTTCAAGAAAGACCCAAGGCAAGAACCACTCAGCTGAGTCCTTCCCAATTCCCAAGCTACAAAACTGTAAGCAAATTAAATAATTGTTTTTAGTGTTATTTGTTATGCAGTAACAGATAACCAGAATATGCAACATATGTTAGGCATATCTAACCTCAAAGTCCAGGCTTTTTTAATGCCAAAGTTTTGTCTGTTTTGATACTCAGTGAGTTTAAAATTAACTGGGAGAGCCATGGGTATAGGCAAATATGATGAGGAAATACAACATATGCAACCCTTGGTTGTCTCTAAATATCATTCCATCCCAAAGGTTTGACATGCTATATGTGAGTTAAATGTTGCTTGTGTCTCTTTCAAAGAGGAGTAGGTTTTTGGTTCTTGAAAGAGAAGAAAGATACTTAAAGGACTGATTTGAAAAACAATATAATTGTCCTACCCTACTCTAGGTAGACTAAGGACTGAAGTATGCCAGGACCACAGTAATACAGGAGTGGCAGGAGGATGACCAGGGAAGCAAACAAGTGGTGTGCACACTCCTTTCTTCAAACAATGTTTAGGGAAGAGATAGTTAGGCAGAAAGGGAAACCCTGGAGAAAGTATAGAGAAAACCCAACTGATGAATGAGTGGAATCTATTTCTCATGTGCAGACACTGGTAGATGCCATTATAAACAACCTGCTTTCCAGATCCAAGGAAGAATTGAATCATCAAGATTTTGCTAGTGCAACACCATTGTTGTGCCTGAGTGAGTGCAAACAGTGGAGTACCACACATTGATAAAATTTGACAGTCCTTTATGGCCAGTGGTGGAGAGCAGGCTCATGCCCTAAAGAACTCTAGACCCCAAAGCTCAAAGCAACAGGGTTAATAAAGACAAAAATCACAAGGAGGGGAGGGGGAATACATGGTTGCTAGAATTGAGGGAAATACATGGTTACTAGGGTCAAGCTGACCTAAGGCCTATGTGAAACCAGTATCAATTACAATCTTGACAATAGACAAATTACAATCTTAACATTAATCCAGGTATTTTAAGCTTGAGTAATCATGCTAGGGCATTTCTGTGTTCTGCCAAGTGGGATGCAGTGTACTGTAGTGTCTAAGTTCTAGACCATAGTTAGTTCTAGACCATAGTCTCTTAGTGGTGGGTACTTTCTCAGGACGGAGCCTCGCGTGCTCTAAAATGGAGTCTCTACTGTTAAGGTGTCACATCATCATGACATACCGAAACAGCATTTTTTGGCAGTCTGTGTTCTGCTCTTTTTTATCAATTTCTTCCTCTGTTTCTCCCTCCACATGAAAAAATGTGGCTGATGCATGATCCTTGAGAATTTGTTTCAGTTCCAATCACACAGAGCTGCCTCATAGTCTCAGTGCTAAAATGAAGACTGACTTGAATTCTTCCAGTGATTCAACAGACTTGAGTCATCAATCAGTCAGGGCTAGGAGGTGGGGTTATGTAGTACAATCATGATCAGCAGGAGCCCACCACTTCTTGTGCAGGAGGTGGGGGGAGATGGAGCAGTTCTCAAAGAAGGAGAATCACTGCAGACAGGGAATGTGCTCCAAAGTTGTCTACTTGGTAAAATGTCTCCAAAATTACAAACACTCAATAAACCATAGCTATTATAATAAAAATGTTTATTATGGTTCTTAGATCAATTACCAGAAAAGTCTGCATTTGGTCTGGAGTACCTCAAAGACATTCGTGTGACAAAAGAACCTTTTTTGCCAGTGTCCCAGACTGACTGACCACATGATCTCATTTCATGTTGGGGTCTATACTGAAAACATCACCATCAAAACTGACCCAGTAATACTCATGAAACACAATCAAGTGGGCCAGCAGAGTCATAAACAACAAACAAACAAAAAAAAACAATTACCTACCAGCACAAACTCCTCCACAGGGAGAAGGCTTTGGCCTAATTCGTAACAACAACTGCTGGTTATTGGATATTTACTCGCTCCCTGTCACTTGAAAGTCCATTGAGAATTTTATTCCATTTAATATTCACAATAGTGCTATGGGGCTAAGTGTGATAATTCCCATCCACAATATGGAGAAAATTAAATTCAAGGCTTAAGTAACCTCTTAATGAATAAACAGCCAGCTGGGAGTCAAATCCAGAGCTGTCAGTTGAACTTAACATTCTTTGTGGAAGCACATAGTACTGCCTGACCATGGCTCTCTGGCAGCTGCAAGGCACAATTCCTCACAGCCTTTCTTCTCCAGCTGACCCCATGTGCCACTTCAGTCTACTCCACCATGTCTTTTATTCCATCTCTGGAGAGGGCACTTATTATTTTGTCTGTCTAGTTATCCCCTTCCCTACACTTCCCTCACAAAAAAGACAGCCATGCCTCTCTCCTCTCCTTCTCTCCCTTTTCCATCCCAGTGACTCCCAAAGAAACTTCAGTGTTCTACCCTAACTTCATTCCTTCCCTTCTTCAGAGATGACCAGACCCTAAGGAGTAGGCTCTAGATCCCAGCTGAGAGTTGGCTACTTGGCCTGTAGTTTTGAATTTGGAATCAATGGATTCAGCCAAGCCTCCCTCCAGTTGCTGTAGCTCTAGTATATTATCCTTAGGAGCTGCTCACTGATCATGATTGCCATGTGGAAGGAAATGACCAGAAAGGAGCAGAGATGAAGAACAAAGATGGGTAGAGTTCTGCAGGATGCCAGCCTCTGTCCTTATTTTCATGATAAATTTTGTGACTGAAAACCAAAACGTAGTAGGCAACTAACTACACTGCCATGCTGATGAGAGCAGGGTTCAGTTTTGTCTCCTCACTACTGTATCTGTAGTGCCAAGCATGGTGCCTGGTAATAGAAGATTATGACAAACAGCTATTGGATGAGTGATGAAAAATTTTATTCACACATCCATTTTTTCTTCCTTCCTTTTATTACATAGGAAGACATCTGGCTCAATTAGTATACTCTATTACTCAAACACTCTTGATTGTTAATTAGACTATTCATGATCCACCCATGTAACCATCCATCCACAAACTAGCCCACCAACAACAGAGGTTCTCCAATGAGCTAAGTATTTTTAGGAACTGAAGTTAAAAGAATATGATCCCTTTTGAGAAAGTGAAGCTTATCAAGTTCTTTATGGTCCCATATCTTTATGCTCTCCTGTGTCTCTGCTTCTATGACAACCAATGTCATGGTAACCAGAAGACCCAGAACTGTCATAGCCCCGTGATGTAACTGCTTGGTGCTGTGTAACTATTTAATATAAGCCCATAAAAGAAACTGGGGACATGGTTTGGCACAGATCCTCTTGTATAGCTTGGCAGCCACCCTGAACAAGAGGTATTTCCTGTATCTATTTGCTTCCCACTGTGAACATAAAGAGGTATGAACATGAACAAGGCCCCACAGCTGTTCTTTGGCCTATCAAAATCTGGATGTAATCTCCCAAGAGCTGAGCTCCTGCATTACGGTCACCAAGGAACTTCCAGCCTGGGTGGAGGGACAGGCCTCTAAAAGATAATTGTTATTTTCCAGGTCGTCCTGCCTAGGGCACAGTTGGTTGGCAACACCAGCTATTTCTCTAGCTGTAACCCCATCTCACGGATTTTAGCTCCTTTTCTGAGGCTCCACAAAAGCTCCCATTCTGGTCCTTCTATAGTTGCCCACAGTTGTATGGACTTCTTCCACAGGACAGCTCCCATACCTGTACACTATCAGATGGCTTATGGATCAGTCAGGGTTCTCTAGGAAATGAGAACCAACAGGTTATGTATAGACAGATGTATCAGGAGTTTGGTTATAGGAATTAGCTCACATGGTTATGGAGCTTGATAAATCCCACGACCTGCCACCTTCAGGATGGAGAACCAGGAAAGTTGGTGGTGCAATGCAAAGTATGAAGGCTTTTGAATCAGCAGGGATTATCATGTAAATCCAAGCCCAAAGCCAAAAGCCCCAAACTAGAAGCACCAATGTCCAAGGTCCAGAGGAGATAGATGTTTCAGCTTAAGCAGAGACAGTTAATATGTACTTCCTCCACCTTTTTGTTCTACTTGGGCACTCAATACATTGGGATATATGAGCCCACATGGGGAGGATTATTCTCCTTGCTCAATCTGCTGATTGAGCAAATACTAATCCCCTCCAAAGACACTCTCACAGACACACCTGGAAATGTATTACCAATTTTCTGTGTACCCCTTGGCTCAGTCAACTGGATACATAAAAGTAGGTATGAGAACTTGGCTGTTCCACTTGGCCCTAGTAAGCAGAGATAGCTTTTCTGTTCAAGGATATATCTCTCCTGCTGCTCAGAGCTTGGCAGCCTCCCCACCTGCTTGTTCCTTGGATCCTAGGAGAGGCTTGAGATCTTGACTTCCTCCCAATCTCTCTCCTGCCCCCACTACTGTCTCTCCAGTTATCCCACTGCAAAGATGGTGGTTCCAGCTCTTTTCAATTTCCTCTTCCAAGAGCTGCTTCCCATACCTCTTCCCATGGACAAGGACTATTTCCCATCATCCATCATTCACTGAAGCCTAAACATATTGCACATTTCACCTCAATTGAAATCCTCAGCTGGGTCCAGCATTGTGGCGTAGCAGTTAAAGCCACCACCTGCAAAGCTGACATCCTATATGGGCACCAGTTGGAGTCCCAGATGTTCCTCTTCCAATCCAGATCACTGATAATGTGCCTGGGAAAGCAATGGAAGATGGCTGAAGTGCTTGGGTTCCTGCACCCATGTAGGAGACCGAGAAGAAACTCCTGCCCCTGGCTTTGGCCTGGCCCAGCCTGGTTATTACAGCCATCTGGGGAGTGAACCAGTGGTTGGAAGATCTCTTTCTTTCTCTCTGTTTCTCCCTATCTCTAACTGTTTCATAACATGTTAGGAAAGTGGAAAGACTTTCAAATTAATTAATTAATTAATTAATTTTTAAAAATCCTCAACCTGCAAGATTTGTGTTATTATCTGCTATAATTTGAAGAAGATTTGTCTCCCCCAAAAGTCATGTTGAAAGTTGATTTCCATTGAGGCAATTACCTTTAAGAGGTAATTAGCGGCCGGCGTCGCGGCTCACTAGGCTAATCCTCCGCCTAGCGGCGCCGGCACACCGGGTTCTAGTCCCGGTCGGGGCGCCGGAGTCTGTCCCGGTTGCCCCTCTTCCAGGCCAGCTCTCTGCTGTGGCCAGGGAGTGCAGTGGAGGATGGCCCAAGTGCTTGGGCCCTGCACCCCATGGGAGACCAGGAAAAGCACCTGGCTCCTGGCTCCTGCCATCGGATCAGCGCGGTGCGCCGGCCGCAGCGCGCCGGCCGCGGCGGCCATTGGAGGGTGAACCAACGGCAAAAGGAAGACCTTTCTCTGTCTCTCTCTCTCTCACTGTCCACTCTGCCTGTCAAAAAAAAAAAAAAAAAAAAGAGGTAATTAGGTCATCAAGAGGGGTTCATGCCTTTCTTGGTGGAGTTTGTTCACTCTAGGAGAACAAGTTATCCTTGGCTAATGTCTCCTCTCTTCTCTTCTGCTTGTCCTTCCACATTCCTACCATGCTATGTATGACACAGCACATGTCCTCGCAAGGCTTACATCACTTTGTTTTCATCCTGGTTTTCAAAACAGTGGTATTCTCAATCTATTCTCTATGTACTTTGCTGAGCTCTTCATGGTCCAAGTGCTGGTTCTGGCAGTGAGCCGACTGATGGGCTGCAAAATCGATCAGCTCCCATTTACATGTGAAGGTACTCCTACTCCTAAAACCACCCTCCCCTCCCAACAGCCCCCTCTTCCTTTCTGGACCCTCTTATCCAGGACCTCCAGCTACTTTTGAATATCCAGGTCCTGGGATCTACCAAGCCTATCTTCATATCTCACAAGCATCAGAGGCTATTTTGGGGTGGAGGGGTGGGGATGGGATGAGCTTTAATTTATATATTCTGTCCTATTTTAATGTCTTTAAAATGAGCATGTGTTATGTTTATAAATAAAAATTTTCCATTTCAACAGAATTGTGAAAAGGCAACCTTGGCCTACTTTTGCACTTTCGCTTTAAATCCCAATAAGTCCTTGAGAAGATTCTTGAAACGCTATCTTTAGTATCAGAAGATGTCAGATCAATAAGATTAACTAGAATAGAGAAAAACATCAACCTCCTCTTATCTTGCCAAGTTCCTCCAGTCTGGTCTTGTTCCAACAGGAGGAGGGGGAAGATCTGTCTAGAAAAACACACAAAAAAGATTGGAATGCCCAAACCTTGCATCTGCCTCCAGAAGTAAAGCTGGATAGGTCTGACTCCTGAGTTCCTTCTGTATGGCTGGCTTCCTCACTCTCATCCTCTTTCTATCTTAAAAAAAAATGTATCTGTTATTGGATTTTTTTTAACCTGAAATGTAATGTACCAGTTTGTAAGGATAAACTCCATTTGTGAGATTTGTGAGACAGAACACAAAGCAGGTGGTCTTAGAGCTGAGAAGCTGTTTGGACTTGGAGCCCAAGTTGTGTGTCCACAGCTTTCTGATCAACCTGTGCTGCTCTGTAAGCTGACATTGCTCTTCCTCTGTGCATAAGTCTCAGTCAGTCTCTCTTGTTGATTTTCAGGGATCCTTAAGCATGTCAAGAAAGCCCAAGCCTCACTACTTCAATGGAAGAGGGAGAATGGAAACCGTCCGTTGGCTCTTGGCTGCAGCTGGAGTAGAGGTAAAATGCTGGATTTGCTCATATTATTTTTGTCTGTAAGTCATTGAGCACTTACTTAGGGTAATGCTGCAAAAAACTCTTTATATGATTCCCAAACAAAAAACAGTTTTTGCCATATGCACATTAAATGTGGGCTGGGAGTGGATTAGTGAACAGGTATCTGTTTGCTGATACTATGCTCAACCAAGGTGATGCAAATACTGAAAAAGTACTGGAAAATGTAAAAAAAAATTTTTCAAAAAAATTTTAAATCCATGCAGTTTTTTCATGTGTTTTTCACGTGCTTTTTGAAGACCCTTTGTGCAAATTTCAAAAGATTTTGCACCAAAATAAAATTATCTCTTAATTCATCTCCATGAATTTTTGAAGTAGCCTCAAATAGTGTTTATAATTTGCTACTAAAAATATAACTGTCTTGCACATCAATGAATTTTTAAATAATCAAAAATTACATTCTCAAAACCTTTAAAAGGTAAGTTATTAAAATATATAAACAGCCTTCAAAAAATCTTTGAGTCTGCCTGAACATTAATTGTGGATATAAAAAAATTAGCCTCTTTTGTAACCCATACAGAAATATTTTCTTAGTCACTCTTAAATGGTCTCTTAAATCCAAAGATGAAGGAACAGGGAGTTTCTGCTAGCCTATGACCAGCTCTATTGCAGTTTACATAAAAGTGGCAAGTAACCCTGGTCACTTGATACTCATTGGTATGCTCTATGTTCTATTGAAACCCTGTCAGAAGGAATCGGCTCCTTTGTTCTGTAGAAATGGAGACACCTTACGTGAATGTAGCTTGGAACATGGTTTAGATTTAAGTGCTTTGTGAAATACATACATTTTATATGATCAGGTAGTGTTATTGTAAAGGAAGATCTTTTTAAAAAGTTTACCTTTCTACAAATCCTTTTTTTTTTTTTTTTTTTTTTTTTGACAGGCAGAGTGGACAGTGAGAGAGAGAGAGAAAGGTCTTCCTTTGCTGTTGGTTCACCCTCCAATGGCCGCCGTGGTCGGCGCACCGCACCCAGGTGCTCTCCTGGTCTCCCATGGGGTGCAGGGCCCAAGCACTTGGGCCATCCTCCACTGCACTCCCTGGCCATAGCAGAGAGCTGGCCTGGAAGAGGGGCAACCGGGACAGAATCCGACACCCTGACCGGGACTAGAACCCAGTGTGCCGGCGCCGCAAGGCTGAGGATTAGCCTATTGAGCCACGGCGCCAGCCTTACAAATCCTTTATTTTTCATGTCTTAAATTAAAATTTTGAAGGCATGTAAAATACAAAGAATATTGTAATAACATGATGCTATGACATGGAATGAGCAATTTTTAGTAGTTTACAATTGCCTTCAGTCTTTTAAAAAAAAAACCACAGGTAATATATGTTTCTGTTAAATATAAACATTAACAGAGCTAAAATTCAATTGGACCATCACATACATCTCTGCTTTACAAACTGTAACTAGTCAGTCTAACATCTGTAATTTTGCATTCACATCTGTATTCACCAATCTTGGACTCCTGTGCCTTTGGAAATAATTTAGATTAATGTCTCCTTTTGTGTATCATTACATGTTTCCTCTTTGCACTCAATAATGTGTTTCTGAGGTCTATCCGTGTTAAGATGGATAGATGACAAGTGGATAAATGATGAAAGAATGACAGAATGAGAGAGAAAGGAAAGATTTCTTGGGGGGCATTGCATATATTTTAGTATAATTAAAAAAAAAAAAAAGCTTGAACTGACTTCTCCCGCCAACGACTTAATTTTTACAAAATGAGGAAAGGCAAGTTCTCTTCTCTGAGCCACACAAAGCCCCTTCTCAGAACTCCTGATTGCTCAGTTTTTAGACTCAGGTAAGTCAGTACTGCCATAGCTGCCAGGGTCAGGAGAAGACTCTGTCGTCAGTTCCTGCCTTCTGTGCCCGCATTTCCCTTGAGATGTGAGCAACATGAATTTTCACAAGTTCAACAGCCCTGCTGTGTGGAAAATGCAACTTCGCCACAGTGGTTTTGCTTTGCTTATCTCTGGTGCCTCTGCAGCTTCTACCACAGCCACTCACACGGTGAGCCTTTAAGCAAAAGATAAAATTGAAGAAAGCACACCATTTTCCTTTTCTGAAAGTTCAGATAGGAAACCTTTTCTGTGTGCTGTGGTGAAAGTCCATCTAAAACTTGGGGAAATTCCTCAGGTAGTACTGAGTCTGGATAGATGGCATGCTGGTATCCACACCCAGAACTGGGCCACTGAACTGGCTCACCCCCTCCACACCCCATTCCCCATTCCCCAGCCCTGGGGGCTCCCCATTCCTCCCCGTTCCCTTCCCACACTCCCCTCAAGTCTCAGCCTGCGTATGCCCCACTTGGAATTTGGAGTTGGGCTTCACGCTTGAGGCTTTTGGAGCCTGGCCAAATCAGACAGTAAAAGTTACTCTAGAGTTCCTGACGTGAGAAAGTGAAATCATTAACACACCGCTCTCTTCATCACACCTCATAAAACTCAGAAATAACATTTAATTTGGGGGTGGGGGGAGTGCTTCTCTGAAAGCTTTGTTATACCTGGCTTAACCTCCTCGATATTCTCATATTTGGTTCCAACTTTGGAATAAGGCTTCTTCCTGTAATAGTCATGTAAATAAAACTTACACAGGAGCCAAGGTGATAACACCCGAAATGTCGTGGGCTGGGAGATGAGGGAACCCAGCCCTGATGCTCCCAGCATCCAGCTGAGGGACTTGAGGCAAGTCACTTAACCTCACTGTGCTCCCTAAGCATCAGCTGAAAGTTTGGAAAAAAAGAATTCCAATATTATGTCAGTTTGCTGGCCTTTCTTTTCTTTTTTTCTAATGAAAATGAGAGAAAGGGGTGGGGGACAGAGAGACACCTCTATCAACTCTACCTAAACCAAGAAAATTTTATGAAGAATGGAAGGTAATGGAGAGATAGCACTTCATATTACAGATAATTAAACAGACCCAGGGAGAACTTACCTTGCAAAAACAAAGAGCAGGGGGAAGAAACAAGAGAACTTCCCCACCACACACACATACACACTCCCAGTCTACCCCAACATAAAGATTTTTAAATATAGTAAGTGTCCAATTCCTGTCCTCTGAATGCCACATTTCTACTAAGACCTAGCCATAAGAAAAAGAACATGACTGCTAAACACTTGCTTGTTTTTAGCGAAAAGGCTTGAAGAGTGAGATTTTTTTTAATGTATTCATATTTTCTATTTTTTCTACAATGAGTTCTGTAACTTCTGCAAGAATATTGAAAATATTTTAAGTGGGGCCGGCGCCATGGCTCACTTGGATAATCCTCTGCCTGTGGCACCGGCATCCCATATGAGCGCTAGGTTCTAGTCCCGGTTGCTCCTCTTCCAGTCCAGCTCTCTTCTGTGACCCGGGAAGGCAGTGGAGGATGGCCCAAGTGTTTGGGCCCTGCATCAGCACAGGAGACCAGGAGGAAGCACCTGGCTCCTGGCTTCAGATTGGCGCAGCGTGCCGGCCACAGCGGCCATTTGGGGGGTGAACCAACGGAAGGAAGGCCTTTCTCTCTCTCTCACTCACTGTCTCTTATCTATCAAATAAAAAAAAGAAAGAAAGAAAAAAGAAAAGAAAATATTTTAAGTGAATAAAAGAAAGACTTTTTTTACTTATCTTCTTTGCTTTATAAAATTGGCAGCGTTTACAGGCAGGCATTTGGAGTGGCAGTTAAGATGCTGCTTGAGATACCCACATCCCATGTTAGAGGACCTGAGTTCAAGTCCTGGCTCCACTCACGATTCCAGCTCACCACTAATGTGCACCCGGTGAGGTAGCAGGTGATTACTCAAGTAGTGGGATCCCTGCCACCCATGTGGAACACTGGATTGAGTTCTTGGCTCTTGGATTCACCCTGATCCATTTCATGAGTAAACCCACAAATCTCCCTCTGCCTTTTGGATAAAATAAATTCATCAAAAATATTTTTTAAAAGGGGAAAGAGTCAATAATTTATCCTGGGGTTGGCACTGTGGTGCCATGAGTTGAGCTGCCATCTGCAGCACCAGCATCCCATATGAGCACTGGTTCAAGTCCTGGTTGCTTCACTTCTGATCCAGCTCCCTGCTAATGTGCCTAGAAAAGCAGTGGAGGATCGCCCAAACACTGAACACATGTGGGAGACGAAGATGAAGCTCCTGGCTCCTGGCTTTGGCCTGGCCCCGCCCTGGTTGTTGTGGCCATTTGGGGAGTGAACCAGTGAATCGAAGTTCTTTCTTTCTCTCCCTCTCCTCCCACTCTCTGTAACTCTGCCTTACAAATAAATACTTTTTAAATATATATATATATATATGTGTGTGTGTGTGTGTGTGTGCGTATCCTTAGTTTAAAAATAAAATAAAATAAAATTGGCAGAATTCCCTGGAGACATTTAAGGATTGAAGTTAATACTAGCCTTCAGGGTGCAGGAATATGATCTAACATCCTGGTTTAACATTATTTAAGCATGCAGGAATGACAACCAAGGAACCATGTACTGGTATACAAGGGTATTTCTAAAAAGTTAATGGGAAAAAAGGAACTAAAAGATGTTTATATGGTGTAAAATTTTTTTTGAAATTTATGTCATTTTTTTCATCATGCACATTTTCCACAAACTTTTTGAAGTAGGCTTTGCTGTGGTTTGAATAGGATATGGCTCCCAAACTTAGGCAGATGTTAGAAGCATAAATATCACAGTCTCATGTATGGAGCAGGGTGGGTGGAAACTTAATCCACCTGCGGTGTTTAGAAAGAGGCCTCATGGATGGTCCTATGGTCTTTAGGGGTAGTTTCTGCAAGAGGGTTGGTGATCAAAGTCTGGGTCAGGCCCACTACACTCTCTCTGCTTCCTCTTCCACCATGAGGTCCTTCCTCCCTGGATGTCCTGTCATGGTCATCTTCCAGCTTCACCAACGGCCTAACCAACGGCCTGCTGGACTGTGAGCCTCTAAATCACAGTCAAAACGAACCTCCTTCCTTCATAAGTAACTCATTTGGGTATTTAGTTATAGTGAAAAAAAATTGACTGGTTGGGGCTGGCTCTGTGGTATAGCAGGTAAAGTCACCGCCTGCAGTGCCGGCATCCCATATGGGCACCAGTTCGAGTCCTGGTTGTTGCACTTCCAATCCAGCTCTCTGCTATGGCCTGGGAAAGCAGAAGATGGCCCAAGTACCTGGGTCCCTGCATCCATTGTGGGAGACCCAGAAGCAGCTCCTGGCTTCAGATCAGCACTGTTTCAGCCATTGCGGCCATCTGGGGAGTAAGAGGATGGAAGACTCTGTGGTTTAATTGGTGGTTAGTTCTTTTACTTCTATTTAATTCTTTTCCATGAAATCAATAGTAATAATTATTAAAAAAAAGGTTAATAGCAACACACAATAATGTTAGGTGTGTGTTTCTTTCATTTTTTAGTTTGAAGAACAACTTTTTGAAACACGTGAAGAATTTGAGGAGTTAGTCCAAGGTGAGATACAAGCCTTGTTACTCATGATGTTGCATTAGACCAAAGAATGAAACGCTCTATTATTATGGCTCTCTCGCTCTCTCACACTCTCTCTCTCTCCTGCATACTCATACACACACACACACACACACACACACACATACACATTTGATGTATTGAGAGGCAGAGAGAGGCAGAGACAGAAAGGGAGCTCCCATCTGCTGGTTCAATCCCTAAATGCCTGCAATAGCCAATGGATGAAACAGGCCAAAGCTGGGGCAGAAACTCAATCCACAACTCCCAGATGGGTGACAGGGACACAATTACCTGAGCCATCACCTGCTGCCTCTCAAGGTGCACATTAGAAGGAAGCTGAAGTTGAAAACACAGCCAGGACTCAAACCCAGGAACTCCAATATGGGATACAGGTGTCCCAATTGTCATGTTATCTGCTACATCAAATGCCCATCCCACATGCATATTTTAAGTAAAAGCAGTGAAAATTACACAGACAACATGTAAGGAAGGCAGCACTTAAATCCCCCAAGCAAGAGCCCCACCACCAAGATTCTAGGGTATAATGATTCCAGCCTCTTCCTTTAATTTCCCCAGCCCCAGGGATGATATCTACTTCCTACAGTTGCTACCTTCATGATACCACACTGTTCCTTTCAGGAACAGTGCCTTTCAGGCCCGGATAACTTCTTCATATTCAATTTTCTATGCTAAGATAACTGATGTAGTTCAGTCTTCCAGTTAGATCCTGAGACAATGAAGAGAATTGGCTCAACTTTAGGTGTTAACGACAAGGCCAGCCTTACTGTTACCTTTCTGAGGCCCAGATAAAGACAGACTGACACAGAGGGAGACAGACCATCCAGCATCCTTTTTTTTTTTTTTTTTTTTTTTTTTTTATTTTTTGACAGGCAGAGTGGACAGTGAGAGAGAGAGAGAGAGAGAGAAAGGTCTTCCTTTTGCCGTTGGTTCACCCTCCAATGGCCGCCGTGGCCAGCGCACTGTGGCCTGCGCACCGCGCTGATCCGATGGCAGGAGCCAGGTGCTTCTCCTGGTCTCCCATGGGGTGCAGGGCCCAAGCACTTGGGCCATCCTCCACTGCACTCCCGGGCCACAGCAGAGAGCTGGCCTGGAAGAGGGGCAACCGGAACAGAATCCGGCACCCCGACCAGGACTAGAACCCAGTGTGCCGGCGCCGCAAGGCAGAGGATTAGCCTATTGAGCCACGGCGCCGGCCCCATCCAGTCTTTTTAATTAAACCACTGCTATTGTTAGTAATGGTTTGAATGTAAGGATTCCTTAAAAGACTGAAAAAGTAAGCCTAAAGAAAGGAATTATCACTGAGATAGGAGATCACTGGGATTCAGCAAGAGAAGAGAAAGGGCATGGCAGGTTCATGTGCAACAATGGTGAGGAATAATGTGTAGAAAGTATGTAGAGGAAAATTTCAAGGAGTGCTTTCAATTCCAGACTGGGATAAATATTTATGCTTATTCTCTTACATACAACAGGGAGTAATGAAAAAGATTTAAACTGAGACTTAAGACTTCAAGAAGACAAACAGGCTGAGCATGTGGGATAGATAAGAAAGGCCCATCTGGAGGCCAAGTTAACCACTTAGGATCTTACTTGGTAGTTCAGCGGTAAAAAGAGTCTAAACTAACAGGTGACCGTAGAAAATCACAGTAAGGAATAAGAAAAGGGGCAGAAGAGAAGCTTTTTTTTTTTTTTTTTTGAGATTTTTATTTATTTATTTGACAGGTAGAGTTACAAACAATGAGAGAGACAGAGAGAAAGGTCTTCCTTCCGTTGGTTCAACTCCAGATGGCCGCTACGGCTGGAGCTACGCCGACCTGAAGCCAGGAGCCAGGAGCCAGGAGCTTCTTCCTGGTCTTCCGCGTGGGTGCAGGGGCCCAAGGACTTGGGCCATCCTCCACTGTCTTCCTGGGCCACAGCAGAGAGCTGGACTGAAAGAGGAGCTGCAGGCAAGGAGTAACCTAGTGCACCACCACGCCGGTCCCAGAGAAGCTTCTGTATCTGTATTTTTTTATCTTCCAGAGTACTAACATTGTGTCTTACATACCACACCTTTTTAATACAAGTGAATACACAAAAATTTATTTTTCTTAGTCTCTAAAAGCATTTTGATAAATGTTATTTTATTACATAACCCGATTTTGTAGAACCTTTAGAGTTAAATAAAACTTAGTTACTGCTATCAAAGACAACAAATAATCCAACTTTTGTTTGTGATTTTAAGGTGGAAATCTGATGTACGAGCAAGTGCCCATGGTTGACATTGATGGAATGCATATGGTGGAAACCAGAGCTATCCTGAGATACATAGCAGCAAAACACAACTTGTATGGCAGGATCCTGCAGGAGCAAGCCTGGTCCAAACAGTGCTTCTTATGCAGAAGAGAACTAAGACTTTTAGGCTCATTAGCAGCCATATGCAGTGGAGTTCTTGATAGAGTCACCAAAAATTCATTTAAGTTATTATTATTAAAATAATGAATACATATCAAAAGGGAGGAAACAATATAATAATCCCAAGGTACATGGTTGCCTTCAATAAGTATGAATTTGTGACCAGTTTCCTTAATTTTCTGTAAATTTTTTGTATTTTGCTGTCATTAAAAGAAAACCAGCCACTTTCTCATGAACCTGTGCTTGCCTCCACTAGGAAGCAGTAGCATAGCACCCAGGAATAAATCACAACTCTGACTCAAAGTTTTGTGGGAAGGTAGTCTCTCCCTGGGAAACTGATTCTGGAAGTGGCTACTGGAAACCACCTCATTCGTCTCTGGTCACACCTGATGTAACTCCCAGCCTCTCAGACATCAGCTGATTCTCACATGCACACACCAGTGCTTCTGCAATAAGCAGACCAGTCTACAAACTGCCAAAATCGTCTTAGGTCACCTAGAGTTTAAAACAGCAACTGTAAATTGTAAATTAGTGCACAAAAGTAGAAAACTGTGAGTTGGTAAACAACAAATAGTTCATTTTTATTAAATGTTTTAAGTAAAATTGTCATTGATTATGCATTGTTTTATTCAAAATGCATTTATATTTAAAAACTGTTTTTACAAATTTAATGCAGTTAGAAATTTTTAATCTTATATTTTCAAGTCTCAACTGTAAGTTTTCTCATGTTTTCTAGTAGCTTCTGCCAACTTCCTATTGATTGCAACCCTGCAGTATAGCTTAATGTGTTCTTCTTTCTATTTTTATAAATTTGTAGTTGGAGTTAGAGGTGCTGGTGGTTTTGCAAGACCACTTCATGAGTGTTGGTGGATTCCTCTATCAGGAAGCACAGAATGCCTGCCTGTCTATGCTTTGTGATATTGATGGTCTTTGGTGTTCAGTGCTAACATTCCTTCAGCATTTATCATCAAAAATACTGTATCTATAAGACTTCATCCACCACTGCTTAGTTGAAACTACAATTTCCTATAAGAAAGGTAGGATTGATGTTTGGTTTTCTTTGTTTTCCAAGTAATGAGCTGATTCACTTGCATCCTTCAACAGTGACTGACTAGTTCTTGTTATTGATTTAATATTACTATGAAGTCACAATTTAAACATCTTTGGTGTGTTTCTGTTCATTTAATTGTTATTCTTATTTGTGCTAAAATTATCCTACTTTGGTCTGTGGCAGTCAAGTGGCTCCCAGGAATTTTTTATATTATTCTACTGGCCTCATCCCTTCCTGATCATCTAAAGTAACATGATGATCCAGATCAGTCCTCTGCATCTCTTGCTCCAGCCCTGAACTCAGCCCTGTCTCTAATGAGCTGAGTTCCTCAGAGCTGCGTTAATGCCAAGTGGTTCTTAAGCAGACCTTTCACAGAACTAATGTTTATACATTAAAAGTGAATTAATAATTTACTTATAGTGCTTTCATTGGTATGCTACAACAAAACCTCGTATGTGTTAGACACTTTGCATTTTAAAATTCTTTGGACTTCATAATCCCATAAGAATGCTCAGAATGGCACACTTCTGGTTATCTATTGCTACTCAATATTCTCCCCCACAGTTCTGTGAGTTGACAGGACTCCGCGGAGGGGTTCTCTCTGAGTGTCTCAGGCAGTGCTTTGCTTGTCTGTCTGGCACTTGGGTTGGAAGGGCTGGAACCTGTGAGTCTGGCTGGGCCTCTGTCTCTTTGCATGTGGCTAGCTTGGGTTTCCACACAGCATGAGCTTTGCTGTATGGGTGGATTCCTACATAGCGCCTGGCTGCCCTTAGAGCAAGAATTCCAAGACCAGGCAGAAACTGCAAGGCTTCTTGTGACCTAGCCGTGGAACTCCAAGAACTTTTCTTTCCACATTCTATGTCAAGATGTCCCCATGGCCCACTCAGACTCAAGGGCAGAATGAAAACAACTCCCTATGCAAGGAGTAGCAAAGAATTTGAGACAATTGAGACACATTGCTATCCAAGGTCGAATCTAAAGGAACTATGGTTCAAAAAATTCAGAGACTCACCATTTACCAGGACAGAGGTTTCCAGTGCCCACACCAGCAGTCTTTTCACTATGAAATGGTTAGACACAGGACTCACCTTTCCACACAAGTAGAGAGGGAACTTGTAGAGTGAGTCTTGTGCCTTTTTAAGTTGCTCTCCTGACTGTGTCCGAGAACCTTCCATCCAGATGCAGACATTTTAGGCCATCCAGGGGTCCTTGGTACATTTTCCTTCCGTGCATCAGCATGCATAGATGATCTCACTGTTATTTCCACATTTCAGTATGATCT
The DNA here is from genome assembly GCF_051225735.1 of Oryctolagus cuniculus. Taxonomy (NCBI): domain Eukaryota; kingdom Metazoa; phylum Chordata; class Mammalia; order Lagomorpha; family Leporidae; genus Oryctolagus; species Oryctolagus cuniculus. The sequence goes on from NC_142871.1 coordinate 117,119,899, forward strand.
CTGCCCAATTTACTACTTTGAAACTATTTTAATACTTTGTGTACAACTATTTTATTAGCATTAGTATTAAATAACTGATATATACATATTGATAACTGCTGACATACTTTGAGAATTTTCCTACCTCCCAGGTTGAGTTTTATTAATACCCAAAGGTAACAGGAGACTGACAGAAATGCTTGGCTTCAGCACATGTTGTCATGTGCCATGTTCCATGACAACACCGGAAAACCTCAATGAGAGGCCTGATAACCAGGCGGGTAAAATTGAAACACCACTTAAAACATTTCTCTGGGCTCTAAGGTGATACTCCCTTTATCTGAAGCTCTCTTATCACCTTTGCTCTAGGATTGACATGTACGTGGAAGGCTTGAAGGACCTGAGTGACATGATTATGTACCTTCCACTCTCTCTGCCTGAAGAGAAGGAGAGGGATCTTGAACACATCCTCCAAAGAGCCACTACACGATTCCTCCCTGTCTAAGAGAAGGTAAGCAACAGGCGTCTGCCCCACTTCCTGTCTTGGGTCATGGGGAAGAAAAACAAACTAAACTAAAAGTAGATAAGAATATTACTGGTGGGTGAAAGATGCCCCAAAGCCTCTGCGAAAGCTCTCACTTCTTCCCTCACTTAACATTTATAAAACAAACCCACTCTCCCTCTTTCCTCTTGGGTCTTCTGGATCTTATTATTATTTTTTTGTAAAAGCTTTGTTTTTTAAAAAATTTTATTTATTTGAAAAGAGTGACAGAGAGAGAGGGACAGACAGCCAGAAAGCGAGCTTCCATCCGCTGGTTCACTCCCCAGATGGTTGCAACAAGTCAGGGCTGGGTCAGGAACTCCAAGAACATTTCTTTCCACATTCCATGTCAAGTATGTGCCCAAGGTCCACTCAGACTCAGGGCTGAAGCCAGGAGTGAGGAGTTTCATCCAGGTCTCCCGTGGGGGTGCAGCGGTCCAACTACTTGGGCCATCCTATGTTGTTTTTCCCAGGCCATTAGCAGACAGCTGGATCAGAAATGGCGCCGCCAGGACACAAACCAGTACCCATATGGGATATCAGTGTCACAGGTGGCGGCTTTACCTGCTATGCCACAACACCAGCCCCAGGATTTGTGTGTGTGTGTGTGTGTGTGCTTATGGTGCTGATTTAATTTTGGAATAAAACAGAGCCTTTCTGACAAGATTCAGGGGGAAGGGAAGAAATCCACACTCACTAGAGAAGTGGGTAGGAAGGAAAATTAATATTATTTCTAAAATACATTGGATAGTAAAGGCTCAAAACAGGTTAAAAGGTTATAGAATTCTACTTAATATTTCAAAAATTGAGGAAATTGATTTTAAAAAACACTTTAGTTTTCCTGTCTTTATTATTTGAAAAAGAATATCTGAAGTGGGTTTTTGAGCAAATATTTAAACTGACATCCCTAACACAAGAGTTGGATGCCTTCATTGAATGTACTTCATTGAATGTACTTCATTAGTATACTCATTATAATATTGATAGAGGAAAGAAATAATGAAATGCTAGAATTTGACAAAAATTGAGCCAGATGACTTTTCCAAACCCATTTCCTATGCTGCTTTAATCCATTCATTCTAGGTTAAATAGAACAGTTGTAACTGAATGACTTACTTTTTTTTTTTTTTCTTTTTTTTCTTTTTTTTTTTTTTTATTTTTTGACAGGCAGAGTGGACAGTGAGAGAGAGAGACAGAGAGAAAGGTCTTCCTTTGCCGTTGGTTCACCCTCCAATGGCCGCCGCGGTCGGCGCGCTGCGGCCAGCGCACCGCGCTGATCCGATGGCAGGAGCCAGGAGCCAGGTGCTTTTCCTGGTCTCCCATGGGGTGCAGGGCCCAAGCACCTGGGCCATCCTCCACTGCACTCCCTGGCCACAGCAGAGGGCTGGCCTGGAAGAGGGGCAACCGGGACAGAATCCGGCGCCCCGACCGGGACTAGAACCCGGTGTGCCGGCGCCGCTAGGCGGAGGATTAGCCTAGTGAGCCGCGGCGCCGGCCATGAATGACTTACTTTTTATATTTAATTATATTTATCATGATCGACAATCTTTGATCCTAATCACTTGATGCAGATTATTTTATTGATACTGATATATTTGGCATGAATTACAGATACTTTCTGTCCTTGGTTAAACTTCCCCTAATGACATGCAGTGAGTTTTCAGTCCCCTTGATCCAAACTAGATCACACTGTGAAAATTCTACACTGAAGGCTTTCTTCATGTCATTTTACTCAGAAGTATTAAAAAGATAACATTCAATTATAATCAGAGTAAAATTTAAGAGATTTTTATCCTACAGTTTTATAAATATTATCAATGAGTAGATATCTAACACCACTATTCCTAATGACTATATTTTTGTTGTATAAGTTTATGAAGTATAGAGACTTCCCTCATGGCTAAGAATAGTAACAATAACAACATAGCTAACAACTATACTAATGGTAATGATGGTTCACGTCTGAGTGCCAAGGACTCTGCTGTGCACTTTACCCATTACCTCCACTTTGCATTCATAACTCCACAGAAGAGATGTCAGTATTATCCCCATTTACAATTGAGGCAATCACAGATGAAACAAGCAAAGTAACTTAACCAGTGTCACACAACCAAGAACACTGGCACCTGCATCCAAATCTAACTCCTGAGCCCATGCCTACATTTCATAACATTATAGAGTTTTAGGGTCACCAGAGTCCACCAGTAACCACCTACCCTAATCTTTCATTTTGTATTCAATCAATTTTGACCTGAAGTGACCCGTAAATGACAGCCCTATGAGAAGAAAACATGGTTATAAAATGAGGTGTAGGTCTCTGTGCAACCAATGTTCTCCCTGCAAAGTACCTTCCAAAGAACAACATACCTAAGGAATCTGCCATGAGATGGCACAAGGAGGGAACATCATCAAGACCTGGAGGAGCGATCAGCCAAGGTTATGGTGCTAACTATAACTATAGCGTCTAGAACTTTCTGCAAAGTCAATGAACTTAACTGAATTGTATGTTAGGTATGTCCTGACTCTTCTACCTTCTCCATCTCAACTATGCAGGCACTGAGAGAACATGGGCAAGATTTTCTTGTGGGCAACAGGCTGAGCTGGGCTGCTGTACAGCTTCTTGAAGTCATCTTAATGGCTGAAGAATGCAAACCCAGTATCCTCTCGGGCTTCCCTCTGCTACAGGTAACACCATCCAAATGGTTCCCAAGGACAGTAAGGAAAATGGATTTCATTCACGTATTCTTTCATTAAATCATTCACCACCAGCTAAGAACCTACTGACTTCTTTATGCCAAGAAGTGAGTTAGAAATATGTTAAGAAATATACATAGTGGGAGACACAAAATAGCATCTAAAGCAGGACAGTCACCTGGACCACACAGGGATCTGAGGCAGGGTCTCTGCAGAACTCAACTCTCAAAGGCTTTGACAGGCATGTAGTAGACCCTCAATAAAAGTTGCTTCCTTCCTCTAAGTTAAATGGGGAGAAACATAAGATAATATCATTTTAACAGACATCATTTTAATGATACTTGTAACCACTGAGAAAGCTATTGCATGTCATGTATCACACTAAGCAGCAAATGCTCATTTATTTTATCCTAACCTCAAAGTAAATAGAAAATGAGACTCAGAGGTAAAATAACTTTCACCAAGTCACATTGTTTACAGGTGACAGGACTCAAACCTTAGTCTGTCTGATTCCATAGCCTTAAAATACTTTGCTATGTTGGTAGATTCCTTTACAATCTTGTAAAAATATACTCACGTAAAACATTTGGAATCTGAGTTATGACAATGCCACAGCTTCAGTTTTGCATTTCCTATTATATTACAAACATGTTTTCATACTGTTACTCAGTCTACCTCATTTTTATACAAAGTCTATATACATATTTTTAAAATTTACACATTTAAAATATGTTGACATTTAATAGTGTCAATTGTTAGAACAACAGGAGTCACTGTGTACTTACTTCTCTTGTGGGATCTGTCCTTAATGTGTTGTACAATGTGAATTAATGCTATAATTAGTACTCAAACAGCACTTTACATTTTGTGTTTCTGTGTGGGTGCAAACTGTTTAAATCTTTACTTAATATATACTAAATTGATCTTCTGTATATAAACAGAATTGAAAATGAATCGATGTGAATGGGATGGGAGAGGGAGCGGGAGATGGGAGGGTTGCGGATGGGAGGGAAGTTATGGGGGGGGGGAGCCACTGTAATCCAAAAGCTGTACTTTGGAAATTTATATTTATTAAATAAAAGTTAAAAAAATAAAAAAGAAATAAATAAAAATATGTATACATTTAAAATACATACTTTTTTAAAAAAGATTTTATTTATTTTATTTAAGAGGTAGAGTTACAGACAGTGAGAGGGAGAGACAGAGAGAAAGGTCTTCCTTCCATTGGTTCACTCCCCAAATGGCCACAGAACTGCGCTGATCCAAAGCCAGGAGCCAGGAGCTTCTTCCTAGTCTCCCATGCGGGTACAGGGGCCCAAGGACTTGGGTCATCTTCCACTGCTTTCCCAGGCCATAGCAGAGAGCTGGATTGGAAGTGGAGCAACTGGGACTAGTACCGGTGCCCATATGGGATGCTGGCACTGCAGGAAGAGGATTAACCTACTGTACCACAGCTCCAGACCCTAAAATACATACATATTTTAAAATTTTTCATAACTATATAATATTCCATTTATTACACTCTAAATAATCTTACTAAAAAAAATCACAATATACATGTCCTACATGTATAAAAAACTGAGAAATATCTACATAAATGAGCATTCATTGGACACAGTTTTATGTAGCCATTTATATTTAAGGATTATACAACAATATGCAAGTGATTATGGCTTAAAAAATGAAGGCTTATCATTATTGTATACCAAGATGCTCTGGAATGTTTTCATAAGTAAGGTTGTGAGAGAATCTTTATGGATATGACTTGTGCCACATTTAATATTACATTGTTATTATGTATTTTTCTGAAGATTTATTTATTTGAGAGGCAAAGTTATAGACAGAAATAGGGAAACACAGAGAAAGGTCTTCCTTTCACTACCCAAATGGCAGCAATGGCTGGAGCTGAGCCTATCTGAAGCCAGGAGCCAGGAGCTTCTTTGGGTCTCCCACATGGGTGGAGAGGCCAAGCACTTAGGCCATCTTCCACTGCTTTCCCAGGCCATATGCAGAGAGCTGGATGAGAAGAGGAACAGCTGGGATTCAAACAGTGCCCTGTGTAGTATTGTAAATGGGATCACTTGGCTATGGCCTATGAACTTTTTGTGGATTACTAACTTGTATTGCTGAGTATTGTTAACTTGTAATATCACTTTGCAATGTGCCATACAACATATGAATCCCACTTATCTCTCATCTCTACCAGCAGTGGGGAATGTAATTTTAAATTATTTTTCCTCATAGGCAAGACAAGTCCTCATCTCAATCTTACTTTATTTTGCAATTTTCTACTCTTATAGATACTGCACTTTTGCATTTTAGGAATTCAAGGTCAGAGTCAGCCATATCCCCACAGTTAAAAAGTTTCTCCAGCTTGGAAGCTAGAGGAAGCTCCCACTGGATGAAGAATCCATTCAGACTGTGAAGAGCATATTCAAATCTGAACACGGCATGTTTCTTAAAAACATGAGCACCATAGTAGCTGATATTAACAAATGAAGAGGTCTAAGGAACTCTACTTTTGTAACAAGGCTCAGACAGCTATCCTCTGGCCACATTAATAAAGCTATGAAAACAAAGTGATGAGGAAATGACTGTCTCATACCTGTCTACAAGTCAGAGAACTTTTGCTGTTTTTCATAAGACAATATAACATCAATTAATCAGAAACACCCAAATAAGAATTCTTCTGCATTCAACACAGTGCAAAAGATTAAAATAATAGGGAGACAAACTGGGAAGGAAGAACTCAAACTATCCCTCTTTGCAGATGATATGATTCTTTACTTAGGGGATCCAAAGAACTCTACTAAGAGATTATTGGAACTCATAGAAGAGTTCGGCAAAGTAGCAGGATATAAAATCAATGCACAAAAATCAACAGCCTTTGTATACAAAGTCAATGCCACGACTGAGGAAGAACTTCTAAGATCAATCCCATTCACAATAGATACAAAAACAATCAAATACCTTGGAATAAACTTAACCAAGGACATTAAAGATCTCTACAATGAAAATTACAAAACCTTAAAGAAAAAAATAGAAGAGGATACCAAGAAATGGAAAAATCTTCCATGCTCATGGATTGGAAGAATCAATATCATCAAAATGTCCATTCTCCCAAAAGCAATTTATACATTCAATGGAATACCAATCAAGATACCGAAGACCTTCTTCTCAGATCTGGAAAAAATGATGCTGAAATTCATATGGAGACACAGGAGACCTCGAATAGCTAAAGCAATCTTGTACAACAAAAACAAAGCCGGAGACATCACCATACCAGATTTCAGGGCATACTACAGGGCAGCTGTTATCAAAACAGCATGGTACTGGTACAGAAACAGATGGATAGACCAATGGAACAGAATAGAAACACCAGAAATCAACCCAAACATCTACAGCCAACTTATATTTGAACAAGGATCCAAAACCAATCCCTTGAGTAAGGACAGTCTATTCAATAAATGGTGCTGGGAAAATTGGATTTCCACGTGCAGAATCATGAAGCAAGACCCCTACCTTTCACCTTACACAAAAATTCACTCAACATGGATTAAAGACTTAAATCTACGACCCGACACCATCAAATTATTAGAGAGCATTGGAGAAACCCTGCAAGATATAGGTACTGGCAAAGACTTCTTGGAAAATACCCCAGAAGCACAGGCAGTCAAAGCCAAAATTAACATTTGGGATTGCTTCAAATTGAGAAGTTTCTGTACTGCAAAAGAAACAGTCAGGTGAGTGAAGGGACAACCGACAGAATGGGAAAAAATATTTGCAAACTATGCAACAGATAAAGGGTTGATAACCAGAATCTACAAAGAGATCAAGAAACTCCACAACATCAAAACAAACAACCCACCTAAGAGATGGGCCAAGGACCTCAATAGACATTTTTCAAAAGAGGAAATCCAAATGGCCAACAGACACATGAAAAAATGTTCAAGATCACTAGCAATCAAGGAAATGCAAATCAAAACCACAATGAGGTTTCACCTCACCCCGGTGAGAATGGTTCACATTCAGAAATCTACCAACAACAGATGCTGGAGAGCATGTGGGGAAAAAGGCACACTAACCCACTGTTGGTGGGAATGCAAACTGGTTAAGCCACTATGGAAGTCAGTCTGGAGATTCCTCAGAAACCTGAATATAACCCTACCATTCAATCCAGCCATCCTACTCCTTGGAATTTACCCAAAGGAAATGAAATTGGCAAACAAACAAGCTGTCTGCACATTAATGTTTATTGCAGCTCAATTCACAATAGCTAAGACCTGGAACCAACCCAAATGCCCATCAACAGTAGACTGGATAAAGAAATTATGGGACATGTACTCTGTGGAATACTATACAGCAGTCAAAAACAATGAAACCCAGTCATTTGCAACAATATGGAGGAGTCTGGAAAACATCATGCTGAGTGAACTAAGCCAGTCCCAAAGGGACAAATATCATATGTTCTCCCTGATCAATGACAACTAACCGAGCACCAAAGGGGAAACCTGTTGAAGTGAAATGCACACTATGAGAAACAGTGACTTGATCAGCTCTTGTCCTGACTGTTGATGTACAATGTAATACTTTATCCATGTTAGTATTTTTTTTGTTCTAGTACTATTGTTTGAACTCTGCAATTAACACACAATTATTCCTAGGTGTTGAAATTTAACTGAAAAGATATCCCTGTTAGGAATTTGGAAAACACTATGCTGAATGAAATAAGCCAGTCCCAAAGGGACAAATATCATATGTTCTCCCTGATCAATGACAACTAACCAAGCACCAAAAAGGAAACCTGTTAAAGTGAACATTATGAGAAACGGTGACTTGATCAGCCCTTGCCCTGACTGTTGATGAACAACTTAATACGTTATCCCTCTTAGTATTTTTTATGTTTGTTCTACTTAATACTTTGGTTGAATACCGTAATCAATACACAGTTATTCTTAAGTGTTGAAACTTAACTGAAAAGTGATCCCTATTAAATATAAGAGTGGGAATAAGAGAGGGGAGAGATGTGCAATTTGGGACATGCTCAAGCTGACTTGCCCCAAACGGTAGAGTTAGAAACATACCAGGGGATTCCAATTCAATCCCATCAAGGAGGCATGTACCAATGCCATCTCAGTAGTCCAAGTGATCAATTTCTGTTCACAATTGATCATAATGATAGGACTAAGAATGAAAGGGATCACATAATCAAGACTAGTGTCTGCAAATATTAACTGATAGAATAAAAAAGGGAGACAACGATCCAACATGGGAAGTGAGATACACAGCAGACCCATAGAATGGCAGATGTCCTAAACAGCACTCTGGCCTCAGAATCAGCCCTTAAGGCATGTGGACCCGGCTGAAAAGCCCATGAGAGTATTTCAGGCATGGAAAGCCAAGACACTCTGAAAAAAAAAAATGACCTAAATGAAAGATCTCTGTGAGTGAGATCCCAGTGGAAAGAACAGGTCTTCAAAGAAGGAGGTACCTTTCTCTGAAGGGAGGAGAGAACTTCCATTCTGACTACGACCTTGCCTAAATATGATCAGAGTCGGTGAACTCAAAAGGCGTCCATGGCCTTGGCAACTCATGACAAGAGCCTAGGGTGATTACTGAGGCCATAAACAAGAATGTCTATTTGTTAAGTCAACAACAGGAGTCACTGTGCACTTATTCCTCATGTAGGATCTTTGTCCTTAGTGTGCTGTACATTGAGATTTAATGCTATAACTAGTACTCAAACAGTATTTTTCACTTTGTGTTTCTGTGTGGGAGCAAACTGTTGAAATCTTTACTTAATGTATGCTAAACTGATCTTATGTATATAAAGAGAATTGAAAATGAATCTTGATGTCAATGGAAGGGGAGAGGGAGTGGGAAAGGGGAGGGTTGCGGGTGGGAGGGACGTTATGGGGGGGAAGCCATTGTACTCCATAAGCTGTACTTTGGAAATTTATATTCATTAAATAAAAGTTAAAAAAAAAAAGAAATAAAAGAGTAAAAATAATAGTAAGCAAATAGATAGCAAGAATTTCTTCTAAAAACAAAACCAAAAAAATCATATACACCACCAACATCCACTTCTACCACCTTTTGAGAAAAGTCCAGAACCCTACTGAATAATTTCAAACTAGTTTCAGGTACAATCTATTTCTCTATTCTCAGTTTCACATTTAGCAGTTTGAGTAGAAACTGTTATCAATCTGAACCTGAAGGCTGTTCTCAGTCATTTCAGACAGCAGGCAACCCCATGAGGACAGATTTCCAGCCTTGCTTATGGCGACAAAACCTCCTTGCTACCTTAGGATCAGTGTTTTTCTCTTTCTTAAAAACAGGCTATTTTAAGAATATTTAAGAATTTTGTCTTGGCTTACCATTTGGTTCCACTAGTGGGATTTGTTTTCCCTCTATTAATCAAATTGCTTTTCACCAAAGTTTAACCTTCTGAGGGTCAGTTGGGAAAACCATCAACAGAACACAACCATTGCAGCCCGCTGTTACCAGTTGTTACCAGTTGAGGGCTCCACACACCATTTCAAAGGAGGCTTGGAAATAGGATGCCACTGTGCAGACAGAGCCAAAAGGATCCAAACTGCAGGTTACTGCAGCTCTAAGTTCAACCCCTCCTTAATCATGAGAAACTCAGTCTCACAGAAAGGAACTGACTTTCCAAAGGTCACACCAACCAATGCATGGCTGGGCAGGGATCAGGTCCCCTGATAGTCACTATGAGCCGAACAGTGCCTCGGACATTCAGTTACAATCACGGCCAAAAATTAAGTAATTTGAGGCAAAATAATTTGTTTCAGAATTCTTACCATTTCACAGAGAAAGAAAAGCTCTGCTCCTGTTGGCTTAAAATAACCCTTCTTCGGGGCCAGCACTATGGCACAGAGGGTTAAAGCCCTGGCCGGAGGCGTCGGCATCCTATACAGGCACTGGTGCGAGTCCCGGATGCTCCTCTTCCAATCCAGCTCTTTGCTATGGACTGGGAAAGCAGCAGAAGATGGCCCAAGTCTTTGGGCCCCTGCACCTGCATGGGAGACGCGGAAGAGGCTCCTAGCTTTAGATCAGCGTAGCTCTGGCCTTTGCGGCTATCTGGGGAGTCAACCAGTGGATGGAAGACCTCTCTCTCTGTCTCTACCTCTCTCTGTAACTCTGTCTTTCAAATAGATAAAATAAATCTTTAAAAAAAAATAACCCTCCTTCCCAACCCCTTTTATCAGGAACTGAACATCTGAATGCCAAAGATGATGTGAGCATAGAGAGAAGACACCAAAATTTAAGTAACAAGTTTTACTAAAAAATGTCTTTTATTTGAATACTGAATATGTTCTCAGAGGACACAGAATGTGCCAAGAATGGAATTTTCTTAAAGGAAACAATTAAAATGGAAAAATATAAATTCTAACAATTTCTAAAACGTGACAAATGCTGGATGCATTTATTTTATGTAAAACACTCTTAAGAAATTCCTTTATCATGTGGGTGCAAACTGTTGAAATCTTTACTTAATATATTGCTAAACTGATCTTCTGTATATAAAGAGAATTGAAAATGAATCTTGATGTGAATGGAAGGGGAGAGGGAGCGGGAAAGGGGAGGGTTGCGGTGGGAGGGAAGTTATGAGGGGGTAACCATTGTACTCTATAAACTGTACTTTGGAAATTTATATTCATTAAATAAAAGTTAAAAAAAAGAAAAAAAAATTCCTTTATCTGCTAAGTCATGGTTTAATGTAAATTTACTTGAATCATGAGTATTTGATATTGTACAAGAAAAAAAAAAAACACCTATATAAAATAGACACAGGAAAGGAAATAATGCATTAAATGCCTTTAATGAAAATAGTGCTTGGCAATTACAAAACAATTTACTTTAAAAAAAAGCCTCTACCTAGTGTCTATATGGCAGTACTTCTGTTACTGGCATAAAATAAGACTTCACATTCCACAGTGAAATTCACATAATACAGAGAATGTGCTCTGTCCTTACGATAGGATGGCAGGAAGTTTGTTTCCAGCTCCTCAGGATGCTTAGAGCAGGGACAAGACAAGTCTCAGCATCATCATGAGGCTGGATCAAAAGAAAAAGACAATGGGAGGGTCACTCTCACCTGGCCAAGACAAGAAGGGTTAAAGGCCCAGCTCACCTAGAGCGCTCCCAGCTCCGGATTCCTGGGCTCTCTCCTAGCTCTGCTTCAAAAGGCAGGTGGCGGAAGACTCCTCATCTTTGTATTCTAACTTCTCAAACACTGCTGAATTAGCCATTTTAAAATGTCACTGAATCAATAAGAAAAATCAGAACTTGCTCTTTTTTTTTGACAGGCAGAGTGGACAGTGAGAGAGAGAGACAGAGAGACAGGTCTTCCTTTTGCCGTTGGTTCACCCTCCAATGGCAGCCGCAGCCGGCACGCTGTGGCCTGCACACCGTGCTGATCCGATGGCAGGAGCCAGGTACTTATCCTGGTCTCCCATGGGGTGCAGGGCCCAAGCACTTGGGCCATTCTCCACTGCACTCCCTGGCCACAGCAGAGAGCTGGCCTGGAAGAGGGGCAACCGGGACAGAATCCGGCGCCCCGACCGGGACTAGAACCCGGTGTGCCAGTGCCGCAAGGCAGAGGATTAGCCTAGTGAGCCGTGGCGCCGGCCTGCAGTGAGGTTTTATGAGGAAAAGGTTTGAAAAGAAATGCCAACTTTCAAAAGCTAGCAAAGCAAACAAAATAATCACAGAGCACTTTTGGGGACAGTTATGACATTCTCAGCTACTTCTCTGTAAACTTCATCCTGGCTCCCTCAACCACCAAGGACCATGTATGACACAGGGCTATACCTGGGAAGCAACCCTTGGTGATCACACCCTCCCACACACACACCCAGAAATGCAACACAGAGAAACTTCTGCAGAAAAGTAGACAGAATATTAACAATCACTCATTATGCTACCATCCATGGAGAAACACTGCTAACAGTTTAAGGTATTCCCTTCCTATTTTTATAAAGAAATATTTTTTTAAAAACTGGGATCACATTATATTTGATTGTATTTTATCCTGTTTTTATACCTTGCTATGTCAGTCAGATTTTCCAATGCCACTAACTAGTTTTTGAAAGAATGAACTAATGTTCTCATAAAATGAACAACACATTTATTGGAAACATTTCCTTACTGGTAAACTTTTAGGCTGTTCCTAACTTTTCAGCTTTTCATGTTTTCCATTAGAAATAAAGTTGCGGGGCCAGCGCTGTGGCGTAGCAGGTAAAGCTGCTGCCTTCAGTGCTGGCATCCCATATGGCCGCTGGTTCGAGTCCTGACTGCCCCACTTCTGATCCAGCTCTCTGCTATGGCCTGGGAAAGCAGTGGAAGATGGCTCAAGTCCTTGGGCCCCTGCACCCACATGCGAAGACCCAGAGGAAGCTCCTGGCTCTGGATCAGCACAGCTTCGGCTGTTGCGGCCAGCTGGAGAATGAACCATTGGATGGAAGACCTCTCTCTCTCTCTCTCTCTCTCTCTCTCTCTCTCTGTCTCTCTGTCTCTACCTCTCTCTCTGTAACTCTGCCTTTCAAATAAATAAATAAATCTTAAAAAAAAAAAAAAAGAAAGTTGCATTTTACTTTTAAATAAAAATTGACTTCTGCCAAAAATTCATCACTTTGAAATGATGGCAAAGGAAAATATAGATCAAAATAGTTTTTCTTACCTCAAACATGCAATCAGCCCAGCAGGCATTATTTTCTTGGATCTCTTAAATCTCACACCCATCATGGTGGCCAGGAAGAAAGCTGTATCTGGAAACCAAACCAATCCATGGAACAGAGTTCAAAAACCTTATCGAACACTTGCATGTGGAAAATACAAATATCATTACAAAGTGTTTAACATGACATTATAATATTATGGCCATGTATTGAGTTGCTCTTTCCTAGAAAAAAAAAACAGAATGTTCTCTGAAATGCTTTATGAACTAGCTTATCAGAAAGTTTGAGTAAACAAACATATTAAAATATATTCCTGAAATATTTTCAAGAGAAAATTCTTTGCTAAGCTAAATTTCTGTTCATAGAACACTATCTGAAGGTTATTACTACATCTTATTCAGCTTCCCCAAGAAATATTAGTGGGGGCCAGCGCTGTGGTATAGCAGGTAAAGCCACCAACTGCAGTGGCAACATCTCGAATGGGCACTGGTTTGAGTCTCAGCCACTCCACTTCTGATCCAGCTCCCTGCTAATATGCCTGGGAAAGCAGTGGAAGATGGCCCCTGGACCCACTTAGGAGACCTGAAAGAAGCCCTGGCTCCTGACTTTGGATTGGCCCAGCTCTGGCCATTATGGCCATCTGGGGAGTGAACCAGCAGATGGAAGATCTGTCTGTCTCTCTGTAACTCTTTCAAATAAATAAGATCTTAAAAAAAGAGAGAACTGTATCTGTAAATCACATTGAATCTTTTAAAAACTAAAGTTAAAATGACAAAAAAATTATTTTAAAAAAGAAGCATTAGGGCATCTACTTGGACCCATGGGAGATAATAAATGTTTAGTTTTAACTGAATGTAAGGAAAATAACCAGTATTTAAAAGTAAGAACTAATTAATATGTCAATACCAGGAAGAAGGCTGGTTTTTCTCTTTATAGCATTCCCTTCTGGGGAATGTGAAGCCTGGAAGATAAATAACTGCCTAAGCAATCATATTATATTCAGAGCATCATGTCAGCATTTTACAGGATGCCCCAGTAGGAAGGCAGAGGTGGTTCTATGTAAGACATTAGAGCACTGATGTCACAACTTAAAAACAGATTTTAAAGAAAAATTATTTATAGGAAAAATAAAATGGCTGGCAATAAACATATGTGGATTACTTAAATGCATATGAAGTAAAATTTCGATCTGCTGATATAGCTGCATCTTCTAACATAATCCAATTATTATTAAAAAAAAATTAGCCTTAGCCCCTATTTAAAATAAGAAAGAAAAAAAAAAGAAATACCACATCTCTTTATCTCCCTTAAATGCAAAACTGGTATAATTTTGTCTTTGTATTTTCTTCCATATGCTACCATGGAACTTCAAATCATAAGTAAATCAAATAATGACAATTTTCTTGGTGTGTTTTCCCAAACCCCCACTGGATTTCTTTTTATTGTTGGTCATTTTTTGTCTTATTTATTTATCTAATGGGAACAGATTTCATGTATTTCATACACACAGTTTTAAGAATATAATGGTATATATTTCTCTTTCAAGTCACATAACAGCAGCCAAATGTTCAAGAGGCTTTAATCACATAAGTTTCCACTTTTTCTGTGGCTATTCCACTAAGGCCAACAAAGGGAGAAATTAAAAATCAGCCTTGCTTTTCTAGATTAGATCTTAAGGCAGAAAAGAATCCTAAGCCATTTGTGAACTAAATAAAGTAGTACAAGGCTATCTCTTCTTAGGTATTTTTACAGCAACATAAAAACTGCTAAATAGGTATTCAAGAAAATTAGCTGAAAATCTGGAACTAACTCCTTGCTCTTTCCAATTCAGCGTAACTTAAATTTTCCAGCAACAAGTTTAACAGAATTGGAAGACCTGCCATCAGTACAAATATTTTTGATCAAGTCTGTCTAGAAAGGTACAAGAGTTGTGTTCAATCTCAACACACACACAAGGCCACTTTGTCATTGACAGCATGTTTCCTAGAAAACCTAGTATAGGGTGTTCAAAAAAGCCACCCCCAGGATTCAATCCTGTGTAACTGATAAAAATGTCTTACTTACATAGTGACAGTTTTATATCCCGTTTGTCATTGGAGACACGGTAAGCGCCATAGCCAGCCAAAGCTCCAATGAAAATTCCAGCAATCAAAGACAGAACACCACCTGGGTGGAACAAATATAAATACAGGCTCACAAAGATACACCCTCAATGAAAGGAACCTATTCCAAAGCTTCAAGTACAAAGTATAATAGTCAAATGTACTCCCAGTTGGTCAGAGCTAAATTAGGCAGCAGACCTGGTCAAGGACACTGTCTGTCCATGGCTGTTCACGCACAGGAGCCCTGAATGCACAGCAATGAGGAGTTCAGGACATCACTTGGGGGGACAAAGAACACCCCCTGTGGTGGTGGATTTGACACAGATAGCATGACCTTGGGCAATCAGTTGGCTTTTCTATGCTCCTCTTTTATTTTCCTTTTTTTGCTGCTTCTGTTGTTTTTCTCATTCTCCTTGGCTTGATCTTTTTACTGTGAGGTTGTGATCATGGAAAATAAGATATAAAGGTAATTGTAACTCACAGAAGTAAACAGAGAAGTACTATGAAAACCAAGCAATGGTTCTGTCCTGAATAATTAACAAATCTTCAGGACTCAAGTGCTGATGAGCACTGCATCGAGACAAGAACCAGGACACTGATCCAGCCAGCCAACCCCCAACCCATCCATCCGCCTCAGGGCACTGTGACAAACACCAAGCACTTCCTGTGCACTGGACAGTGGGCCATATGCTGGTGAGAGCATGAGCGGGGCAAACATAATCCTTACTTCATGGGACTTACTTAGAACACACTGCATTAGAATCCCGGGGGTTAAGGTCGAGGTACCCGTACTTTTAAATATCAATAGGAAATTCTGACACACAGCCAGGGTTAATCATTGTGGCACATGCAATCATAAACACACACACACACCATAGCAGCAATAGCATCCCGAAAGAGAAGTTGAACACACTAAGTTCTAGTCCTAATTCTTTGACTCACTGGCTGAAGACTTTGGCTAAATCACTTAGCCTTTCTAAGTTTTCTCAGTTGCAAAATAGGGTTAATATCACCCATGTAAAGTACATAAAAAGGTTTAGAGCGTTATAGGAGGAGATAATATTAAATTCTTCATTGTTTCCTCCCAAATCTATTCAAATCCAACAAGATGATGTTTTATACATGTATAGCCAGAGGCAGGCCTTACGGTACAGTGGGTTGAGCCACTGCTTGTGACACCCACACCCCGTATCACAGCACTGGTTCTACTCTGGCTACCCTGTTTCCTATGAAGGCCCTTACTAATACGCCAAGGAAGCAGCAGATGATGATCCAAGTACTTGAGCTCCTGCCACCCAGGTGGAAGATTGAGATGGAGTTCCTGGCTCCTGGCTTCAGCCTGGCATACCCCCAGCTGTTAAGGAGTAAACCAGCAAATGATCTCTCTCCCTCTCTTTCGCCTCCCTTCTCCCTCTCTGCCTTTCAAATAAAATAAATACAACTAGAAAAGCCATTCCCCTAACTAAAAAATCTTGAGGATTCAGAAATATCTGTGTCCTCTCACCAAACACCATGTTGGCATCACAGCTTTCCCCCACCCAACACTACTCTCCATAACTGGCCCCTGGCAGGGTCTCCTGCCCCAGCTGCACGGGACTCACACCTACAGCAGCTCTGAGTGACAACAGAGAGTATTGACTCACTTTACACAAATGTTTTAAGACATCTCCATTGTAGGCAATTAGAATATAACACAGAGTGGCCGGCACAACGGCTCACTAGGCTAATCCTCCACCTTGCGGTGCCAGCACACCGGGTTCTAGTCCCGGTCGGGGCGCCGGATTCTGTCCCGGTTGCCCCTCTTCCAGGCCAGCTCTCTGCTGTGGCCAGGGAGTGCAGTGAAGGATGGCCCAAGTGCTTGGGCCCTGCACCCCATGGGAGACCAGGATAAGCACCTGGCTCCTGCCATCGGATCAGCGCGGTGCGCTGGCCGCGGCAGCCATTGGAGGATGAACCAATGGCAAAGGAAGACCTTTCTCTCTGTCTCTCTCACTGTCCACTCTGCCTGTCAAAAAAAAAAAAAAAAAAAAAAAATATATATATATATATATATATATATATATATAACACAAAGTAAAAAACCAGCAAAGGGAACAATGCTCCACCGGCCCGCAGACCTCCCCACTGCCATGGCAGCAGTGGGAGGAACCGCTTGACTCTGGCTAGCACTATGTGCGATGTGTTACATGCATTTTCTTATTTAACTCTAACAGCTGAGGAACTGAGGCCCATAAATTAAAACTTAGCAGGACCAAGATTAGAATTTAGGAATGCTTGCTTCTGTGGCTGATGCTCTTCACCCACGTTACACTACCAGAGTAGGCTACCTGGTGAAGACATATTAACCCCAAAGGTTGCCAGAATCACTTGAACAAGGGTTCTTGCAGGCCAATAGGGAGCCATACTGTGCAGCTGAACAAGATGCCCCTGAAATCAGAGATCTTACAGCTTACGTGATTTTATTTGTTTCCACCAGCTGGTAAAACCTGAAGAGATTTGGGTTAAAAAAATCATAACATCCACCCCAATTCCAACACACACACATTCATGCATTTATGCACACATTCACACACTCCCCTCACCCCATCCCTTCTTCCCACCTCTCAAAAGAGCAGGCAAAAATGTCCAGATTTTCTTTTCTGTTCAGCAACAAAAGTTATTTTGACACAGCTTTAACAATGAAAAAATGTGTTTTCAATAACAATTCTACCAGGATTTAAACTAAGTCCTTTATAAAGTAGGGGGTGGGGGGCAGCATTGAGGCCCAGCAGATTAAGCTCCTGCCTGTGACACTGGGATCCAATGAGCACCAGTTTGAGTCTCGGCTGCTCCACTTCTGCCCTAGCTCGCTGCTAATGTGCCTGGAAAAACAGCAGAAGATGGCCCAAGTGCTTGGGTCCATACACCCACATGGGAGACCCAGATGGAGTTCCAGGTTCCCGGCTTCAGCTTGGCACAGCCCCAGCGGCTGTGGCCATTTGGGGAGTGACACGCTGAATGGAAGATACCTCTCTCTCTCTCCCTTTCTTCCTCTGTCTCTCCTCTTTCTATATATTACTCTTTCAAATAGATAAAGAAACCTTTAAAAAATAAACAAAGTAGCAATGAAACTTCAACTTTTGAATGATTACTTACAAGTCTTACTTTGGTGCTTTTTTTCCTTGAGATACGAGACTACTTCAAAAAATTCATAGAAAACAGAATTAAAAGACAAGTTTATTTTTGATGCCAAAAAATTTAAAATCCATGCTTAATTGTTTCATAATGTGCATTTCCATGAACTTTTTGAACACCCCTTATACATACCCATTGAGATAGAACAATAAATATCTAATGAGAATTACAGGCTGTGACGAATCTTAGAAGTCATCTATTTTAGCCCTCAGCCACCAGAGAACTATGCTTTTGACTTCTTAGCCATCTCAAGGGAAGGAATTAACTAGGAGTAATGAAGACCGGACATTTTCAGGCCAACTCAAGTGCATCAGATATGCCAAAAACACTTTGCAAAACAACTGTATTTTTATAAATTTCATTAAAATATATGGAATGGAAACATGAGACACCATGACCATAAATGCTTCCACCTTAAAAAAAAAGTAAAATATAAACCTTGATCTTTCATTTTTCTCCGTAAAAATTCTTTAATTGACCAACTGGGTTTTCCCCCTTTTTTGAACAGTGATCAAGAGACAACTTGGGATGTACCATCTTAGGTATTTAACAAATTTTTCCTATGCAACACACAATATTAACATTATTCTGTTTTTTCATTCATATGATGAGGTAATCAAAAAGAATCCTTATTTAATAGTAAGCGAGAGGCCTTAAGTGAAATTAAATCTGTTAATTATGCAATTGATAGCAACAGATGAAATTATAGAGTCCCGTGATGGAGAGAGGTCCAGAGGCCTCTGCCATGCCTGGCCCTACATAAGCTCCTCCCCTCCAGGAATTGCTCCCATGACACACTGGTGCTCAAGGGCATCTTTAACTTCTTGTCTTACAGACCACAGGATGATCCCAGCACAACCATCAACTCCCCACCAAACCCCTCTGAAGAAAAATTTGCTTTAGGCTTACCTCTCCGTTTATATCCCAAAATGCTTCCAAAGATAACAAGAGCTGCATAACCAAAACCAATCAGGTCCATTGGTGAGACTGCAATTCTAAAGTAAGGGGGAAGGGACAAATAAATAAATATATATATATATATAAAATTTTTTTAAAAAACCAAAAGACTGTTGCATGTAAAAGTGAAATATATCCCACAAAATTACAAACACTGGGGCCAGCACTGTGGCACAGTGGGTTAACGCCCTGGCCTGAAGTGCCAGCATCCCATATGGGTGCCAATTCGAGTCCCGGCTGCTCCACTTCCGATCCAGCTCTCTGCTATGGCCTGGGAAAGCAGTAGAAGATGGCCCAAGTTCTTGGGCCCCTGCACCCATGTGGGAGACCTGAAAGAAGCTCCTGGCTCCTGGCTTCGGATTGGTGCAGCTCTGGCTGTTGTGACCAATTGGGGAGTGAACCATCAGATGGAAGACCTCTCTCTCTCCCTGCCTCTCCTCTCTGTGTAACTCTGACTTTCAAATAAATAAATAAATCTTTAAAAAAATTACAAGCATTAATTTCTCTAGTCTACTAAAGAAAAGAGGGCTTGCTCTTCACCTCTCCCTACACTCAGCCACAGTGCCCCCAATTCCATCGCTCTCAGAAACAATTAGGGACACCTCGGGATGATTCTCCTTTGCCTGTCTGCGTGGGCTGCCATAGCTCCAGCTGTTTAATTCTTTCTGTTTTCCAAATGAACACTTTGTTCTGCTCAGCTGAGTCTCCTCCCTGGACCACAACACTTTGCTCCTCACTTCTCTCCTCCACACCTAGAATGTCCTCCTTCTCCTCTACCCACAACACCCTACCCTCCCCTCCTCCCTTGGAGCTTCATCCCCTGGCTTTTGCTCCATTCATTACCTCCCAATCTCCTAATCCCGAGCCTGCACCAACCAACCGATCTGGAGCACATAGCTTCTTCCTCCGCTAATTTCCCTGCCTATCACAGCTCCCAACTTCTAATTCTTTTACATTTGTGCAGAGTTTCCTCCCATCCTCTCCACACTGCACAACAGCAAAGAGGTAACAGAGACATTTGGTGACTGAACCAAATATCTGCTTGTAAACATTTGTTTTGTCACTAGCTTCATGGTGAGACAGCTAGCTACTCTGTGGTGGCAGAGGCTGTTTGTCCTGGGCCCACACCCCTCCCTCTGTCCACTCTTCCCAAAAGAAATAGCAATAGACAAGATGAGTTCTAAAGTTCCTTGCAGCTTTTTAAGTCCTAAGACTCCTGGTGGTGCTTTTACATATTTTTTGCATCTGCATTTCCTCTATGAGAAATATCTTTGTAAACATGAAGAAGAGTATGTTAGAGTTCTTGTATTGTTTTACAATCTTCTCACTACTCATCATTAATGTTAACAGGTCTTTTATTCCCGGTAGTAAAATAGTAACAAATTGACACAGAAGGACAGAAAAAACAGTTTGGAGCTAATCTCAAAGAATCAACTACTTCCCGGTAGTAAAATAGTAACAAATTGACACAGAAGGACAGAAAAAACAGTTTGGAGCTTATCTCAAAGAATCAACTACAACTACTGTGAGGAAGGGTCTGGAGGGAGGGAAACTGGGGCACTAAAAGGAGGCAACATTGAAAAACCGTTCACTTCTATCGGAAGAATTACAACAGGAGAGCTCACCTGTGCCCGAGAACAGTACTGGGGGATGCAACATGTAGGAAGGACCTGCATTTAAAACCACTTGTGGACTGAATGACAGATCAATAATAACAATAATGAGGAGAATGACAATGTTGTGCTGGACACCCTTCTAAGGCATCACATATATCATTCAATCATGACCACAACCCTACCAGGGAAGTACTATCATTACTTCTACTTCCCAGTTGAGCAAACAGAGGCATGGCAAAGGCATGCAATGCCTCAGGTGACACAGGCTCAGGGGAGTCTCACTTCTAACCACTGCACACTGTCACTTCTGACACTGGAGTTAACTTGATGAAAAAAGTAAAGATGCAAACGCAACTCACGTTCTTCAGTTTTCAGAGCTCACGGCCTTGTATCTGCTGACTTACCTTCATCAGCCCTACATGCCTCTCGTGTTCAGTCCTCCTTACTCTCCTTCCCAAAGAGCTAATCGTACTCCACAATGTATGTCCAGCTTCAAACCTGATGCCACTACTTACTAGTTAGGGCATTCCTTAACCTGTCAGTTTCTCTGCCTCTCAATGAGGCGTAATAAACATACCCAACTCACAGGGTTGGAAGAGGTGATTGAGTTAATACTGCAAAGCACTTAGAATCGTCCCTGACACATACGAAGCACTCTACAAATATTAGCTGCTTTAATAATAATGATCAGTCTTCTCTTTCACCCTTAAACCTATTTTTAAGCTTGACAGGTGTAAAGACATTAGTATTTTCAGAATATGGAGAAAATAGTAGGGTAAATTTATGATTCAGGTATTCAATGAATCATACCATAATATTACA
The DNA here is from genome assembly GCF_051225735.1 of Oryctolagus cuniculus. Taxonomy (NCBI): domain Eukaryota; kingdom Metazoa; phylum Chordata; class Mammalia; order Lagomorpha; family Leporidae; genus Oryctolagus; species Oryctolagus cuniculus. The sequence continues at coordinate 117,141,485 of NC_142871.1, forward strand.
ACCTATAATTTATAGTCATTTCCATTTAACAACCTTTTATTGAGCACTGCTTTTGTGCTAGGCAGTAGCATGGCCTTGTTCTTCCAGGACTGTATGGTACAGCCTGGAAGAGAAGACAAATATGTGAAAGAGCCCTAAGAAGAGGGGCACCTTGCAGGTTAAGCTGCAGCCTATAATGTCGACAGCCTATATGAGCACTGGTTTGAGTCTGGCTGACCCATTTCCAATCCAGCTCCCTGCTAATGCACCTGGGAAGGCAGAGGATGATGGCCCAAATAATTGGGCCCCTGCCACCCATGTGAGAGACCCAGATGGAGTTCCTGGTTCCTGGCTTTGGCCTGGCCCAGCCCTGGCTCTTACAGCCATTTGGGGAGTGAACCAGCAGCAGACAGATTTCTTTCTCGCTAGCTCGCTCACTCAACTCTGCCTTTCAAATAAAGAAACACTTAGAAAAACAAAAACGGGAAGCAGCAGCTTGGGAGCCTAAGGAAGGATGCAGAGTCCATCCAGCTGGGATCTTGGGGAGCGCAGAGGAAGCCAAGTGGCAAGGAAGGAAGATCCAGGCTAAAGAGAGAACACCTGCAAAGGCCTAAGAGCATGAGAAAGCATGGGCACGCTCTCAAAATACAAAGTGCAAGGAGGTTGTAAAGAGAAGGGGGACTGGTGAGCAGGATAGGACCTGAACACCCATGCAAGCCCCGTAAAGAGAGTCTGCTTCTCTCATAAAAGCAATGAGGGATCAAAGAAGGGAGCCCCACAATCGTAACTGAATTTCGGCGAGTGCTTCCTGACTGCAGTAGCAGAAGATGAACTACAGTGAGGCAGGGAGAAAAATAGGGCGGCTGCTGCCGTAAACTAGGCAAAAGCTTAGCTGATGCTGGTAGCCTGGCCTAAAGAAATGGCAATGAGGGTGGAGGGACATGCAGGGATTTGGAAGAGGTTTACAAAGTAGAAAGTCCTGGTGTGGAGAGGGAGGACGGATGAGTCACATATGAGTAACCCCTAGGTGTCTGGCTTGAACCATTAGAAGAGGTTGGGGTGACAGAGCCTTGATGCTACTCCACGTAGGCAGATTATCTACTGGAGCAGCAGCAAGGTGTGTGGAGGGGGGAGAAGAGAGAGGTGGTCAGGAATGATGGGCCCCACCTGGAGTATACTCCGCCAGAGATCCCCTAACACACAGGAAAACACTCCCACGTACAGGTCTGGAGTTCATGAGAGACAGGTCATTATCAAGTACTTTAAGCACCTGATTTCTCCTGAGGCCAAGCAGCTGGTGTCAAAGACAGATTCCGCCATTCCTCCCCCATCCTCCCTTGGGGGAACACACCCCTTCCTCCTGCTATACAGTCACTTATGTTGGGATTCGCTCTGCTCTCAGCCAACTCAAGCTCCCTGGGGGCAAGCCCAGGTTCAGTTCACCTTTCTCCTCCTCACTGCACCACGCGCATTGACCTGCACATGGCAGGGAAAAGGAAGCACACATTAAAGCCAGAGTCTGGGTAAACACCAGAGGGATAGGGTTGGGAGGTGACAGCCCATCACAGGCCCGGAGGCCAACCCCTGCTCAAAGACTTGTACAAGACCACAAAGCATCTTGGGTGCAATGCAGCAAAATGATTGCACTAAACACAAATCCCAGAAACAAGTCCTCCAAAATGAGGAGAACTCATTAAGATATTTGCTTTGAACTATTACAGTATATAAAAAAGCACGTTCACGTGGTGAGTCTAACAATTCCCTCCCTCCCACCCCTTGAGCTCCTGGGCCATGAAAGATATTTTCCAGTGAAGTCTGCGTGGTGCTTTGGACATCAAAAGCATCAGGCATTTTTGCAATGGTGCCTGAGCTCACTCCCCGACCCCACACCACCACAACCACTCCGGGAAGGTAGGAGACAGGATGGCTGGGAGATTTAGGGCCACGAGAAAGCAGAAAGTTGGGAATTCCCAGGAGGAGCGGTGCCTAGCCCCCCGCAAAAATCCGCCCCCCTTGCCCCTTTGTGTGAAGTGGGGATTTCGGGAGTAGGGGCTCTCACTAAAGGCTCTTTTTTTTTTTTTAACAGGCAGAGGGGACAGTGAGAGAGAGAGACAGAGAGAAAGGTCTTCCTTTGCCTTTGGTTCACCCTCCAATGGCCGCCGTGGCCAGCATACTGCGGCCAGCGCACCGCGCCGATCCGATGGCAGGAGCCAGGGGCTTCTCCTGGTCTCCCATGGGGTGCAGGGCCCTAGTACTTGGGCCATCCTCCACTGCACTCCCTGGCCACAGCAGAGAGCTGGCCTGGAAGAGGGGAAACCGGGACAGAATCCGGCGCCCCAACCGGGACTAGAACCCAGTGTGCCGGCGCCGCAAGGCGGAGGATTAGCCTAGTGAAGTAAAGGCTCTTTTACTTCTGTGCCTCAGCAGGAAAATCCCAGGCAGGAAGGTAGCGACTGCAGGATGCACAGCGCACCTGTGGCCCTGGGCCCTCCCCATAACTGAAGAAAGAAAGTGGGAACCAGCAAGAGGCAAGCGTCTTACCTGGATCCCGGAAGCGGTCTCTGAGCCAGGGCGGTCCTCCTCAGCGGCCTGCCTTTGAGCTACGGCCGTTGCCTGCCGGCAACGCCTCCCCCGCTGCGCGCATGCCCCGGTGAGGCTCAGCCCCGCCCAGGCCCAGCCCCGCCCAGGCTCAGCCCCGCCCAGGCCCAGCCCCGCCCAGGCCCAGCCCCGCCCAGGAGCGCCGGAGGAGTCCCATCCCAGAAGGCGGCTGGACCGTCTATACTGACTTCCGCTTGTGCGGTAAATCGGGGTTGGGTGAGATCAGCTGCCTTCTGCGGGACTGGTGTGCCTTCCAAAGGAGTGTGTTTGGGTTTGCCCCGTATCTCAGCTGGCAAAAGGATTTTTAGCGGTGAAGTTTATCCATCATTGCAAGGAGACTGTTGGGGTTTCTTATGAAAAATAATTTAAAACTGTTTAAGGCTGAAATGTAGATCAAGGCAATCAGATGGGAAAAGGTCACAAGCATAAAAGTGTGTTCTTGGTAAGGAAAGTTAAAAAAAAGAAAAGAGATTTTTTAAATAGGAAAAGGACATGGTTTGTAAGAACTGTTTTATCCTAATGACTAGCTTAGACTGGAATGGAAAAGAAAGGTTTGAGTAAGTTACAGAAGGTGTGAGGAAGTCACAGAAGGTTATGAAAGAAAGAAATTTTTGGATATAAAAGCTATTAGTCTGTTTTTCTTTGACATAGAATTAGAATTTGATCTTCTGTTAAAGTAATGAGGTTTTTGCAATAATAAGACTACAACCAGAGCTAAAGGAAAGAAAACAAACCCCTGACACTTTGAAAGAGTGGCTGCTCCCAATTATCTGGTAAAGCAGTTGTACACAGTTATCTTGTCTAGGGAGGAAAGATGTCCTAAACTCTGCTCTTCAGTCATAAATCTGTCCTATAAATCTGACCCAGGTACCTCCTTTGTAAACATGCCAGACCCACTGATCTTTGGAAGTGTGGTTGTAAGTCACATAGGCTGCAATTTAGACACAGTGCTGTAAGGGTTAAGGTATGATGCTAATGAACCTCAGGGTTCAATTGTCAAAAAAATATTTCCCCCTGAGCCCACTGGGTTTAATAAACTGCCCCGATCCTCCACTGTTTCCGGTGCCTGTTTGAACAAAGAGAGTCCCCCCCCCCCCCCGCACCGGGTTTCTGTAACAGTAAAAGGACTCTGTAAAATGCTCAGATAAGTCCCAAAAGATTTTTATCCCTCTCTGTCAGGTCACTGTACATGCGCCCTGTGTCCCCACAAGGGGTCCTGAGACAGATTCTTGTAAACAGCCTGGAAGAAAAACGTGAGGCTGTTCTTGGGACATAGTGACTTTTTTTCGCTTGCCTAAGTCCTGACAGAACAGAGGGTCCAGCAGGCATGGATTCTGAAGGTCTTCCAGATACCACCAGTCAGGACTGGCTCGACCTTCTAATGGTTTGGTATGAGAGTTAGGCTGCTTTGAGAGTTGAAGGCAGCAACATTACGGTGGGAATAGACCGTTTCATCAAGACCCTCATCGTAAGAGGCAAAGGAGTGGAAACCAGGGCCGGGATAAACCGAGACAAGGGTAGGAGTGGCAATCCTGTCCTGGTGGATAGCAAGGCCACCCTTGTAATGACCACTCAGGGAGGGCTGTGCCCCAGGGGCCGGACTGGGTTTGCCTCCCAGTGCCTGCCAGGCTCAGTCCTCATGTTAGGGCTGTACAGAGAGAGGAGGCAACCTCTCTAGACAACCCATTCTCTCTCCTTTATGACACCTCTCAGATGCATCCTCAAGAGCTGGGGTCACTTTGACCCCCCAGATCCTCAGGAAGAAGGTCCTGACTTTCATCTGCACCAAGGCCTGGCCCAAACACCCCTTAGGGATGGGGAGACCTGGCCTCCACAGGAAGTGTCAATTATAACACCATACTCCAACTAGATCGTCTCTGTAGGCACGAAGGCAAGTGGGGAGAAATTCCTTATGTCCAGCTGTTCTTCTATCTTAGAGGATGCTCAGACTTGCTCTGGGCTATATGCTGGCCCAACAGGGAGGAGTATGTGCCATAGCAAACGTCTCTTGCTGCTTCTAGATCAACACCTCAGGAGCTGTAGATACATGCACAGCTCACAGCCTACAAAAGGCAGTGTGCTTAAAAAGCCTGTCAGTTAAAATCCACCTGACAGGTCAGGTTTGGGAACAACTAAAATCCTGGTTACCGTCGACAGCATGGGTACTTTGTCTGCTGGGCCCATTCTGACTGCTATTTCTTTCTCTAATGTTTGGCCCATGTATCTCTAACTGCCTGTCAAATTTGTCTCTCAAAGATTAGAATCCATCAAGATGCAAATGGTCCTTCAGACGGAACCCTGCATGGAGACTGCATTCTACCACAGCAACCTGGACGGCCGCCACCACCACCCCAGACTTTTCACACCCACCCTAAGGGCGCTTACGACAACCCCCTGTCAGCAGGAAGCAGCCAGAGCCACATCAATGCCCAAGTCCCTACAGTAGTAGGGTGTGGATTGAAGAAGGGAGATTTGAGGCCCGCCAATGGGGCTGGGAGTCTGTGGGCCCTTCACATAGGTAGAATGTCCTTCACAAGCAGGGTGTCAGCTGTGGCTGGAAAGCCTGTCTCCAGGCCAACTGGCATCTCGCCACTAATAGCTTCTTGTGCTGCATATGTGACCTTGTAGCTTTAACTCACACCTTCAGGGTGGCTGCAAGCTTTCACTAAAAGCTGGCAAGGGAAGGGGCTGAGCATCTGGGGAGAGTTCACCGGCTCCAGGAGACCCTGGCTATCTTGTGTGGCCTTGTGGTTTTAAACCATGGCCTTCAAGTTAGTTGCAATCTTCCACCCAGAGCTAGCAGAGGAGGGGGTTGAACCCCTAAAGAGAGTCTCCAGGAGACCCCAGCTATCACCATGAGCCCCAAACCAATCAACATACATATGTGAAACCCCTGTCCAATGGGTATCCCTACAGAATGACCCAGTGAAAAAAATAGTAATGCCTTAAATACCCGGGACAGTTCCTTGTAGCCAGTGTCCGCCTCGGACACTCTGCCTGGTCTCCTCTCTGACCAGACGCTTTCTCTGTCGATTGCCAATAGAATAAAAGTTTCTGCCTCTTTGCAAATTGTTTCCCAGCTTTTTATCTCTATACTAAGCTGAGGGAAAGAACCTACAAGACTCGCTTCGGCAACCGCCCTCCCCTCCATGACCAGTAAAACACCCGAAACCCGAGTTTGTTGACTTCAAACCGCAAGCACCTTTCATTACCCTATTGAGGGGGCTACATAGATGTGATCAGATCAGGATCCTGGTTTTATGCGTCAGGTCCAGGACTTGCTGGCTTGTGTTCCCTTGTTAGAATAAAACTAAGATTTATTTTACCTCCTTACAGCACTCAGTTCCCTGAAGAGATTAGGGGACTGCCCTTTTCTTAGCAATAGAGCCATGCCCAGGGGAGGATCAGTTGCAGAATGTCTAGCTAGGGAATGGTATAGAATCCCAGAGTTGGAAAGCACTTTAAGTCTTATCTAGTCCAAGATAATCAGTTCTCGGCAATGAACCTTAAGTTCAGTTGAAATTGTGCCTCCAAGTAATTTCTCATGTCGCTCCAGGTTTGCTTTCCTGTCTAATTACAAGTAACTCCCACCCTCAACCTTACACAACAGCCCTTTCGAGAAAGCTGTCGTCTAGCTCTGGGGATTCTGTGAGACTGGAATTATAGAATTCCTCATAATAAAATAAAATTGAGAACATTCATTGTCTCATGACATTTGTTTGCCGAATCTATCCCTTGCACATGCAAATGTTTCAGGGAAGTATGTTTCTTATGAAAAGGCTAAACTGATCCTAAGAAGTTAATAAGGTCCCACAAGATTCACGGGAGAGTAGATGGCATGACAGTAATGTGGGGGAGAGGAAGCAGCATCCGGGGGTTTGGCTCAGAGTTCTCCCTGCTGTCCTTTCCACCCCTTCTATGCTCTTCCCTGCTCCAGCCTCCTCCTCTGCAGATCCCAGCAAAATTTCCCTATTCAGAACAAAACTAACACCCCCATGGGGCACCTCATTATCTTAAACTGATGTGAACTATTAAATGATTTCCCCCTGGATCTCAGTGTCTGGACTTAAGATATAGCTCATCCTGCCACTGGAGTGTTAAAAGCTGGAAAAAGCTTTGGGATACTACTACTCTACTACTGAAGACATTTCACCCAAACCTAAAAGAAAAACTCTTCGCATATTATGAGAATTCCATACTCTTGTATATACTCTTGTCCATGTGGGAATCGGGTTGTTCTTGGGCAAAGGGGGCCACAGTCCTCTTAACTCAAAGGCCACCAGGTGCTGCTTACTCCAGCAATGACAAGGCCGGAGCACCAGGTAAGTTTGCAGCCAAGCCTGTTCACCTCTACTTATTTTTTCTTTTTTTTTTTTTTTAAGATTTTACTTATTTCTTTGAGAGGTAAAGTTACAGACAGAGATAAGGAGAGACAGAGAGAAAGGTCTTCCATCTGCTGGTTCACTCCCCAAATGGCCAATGGCCAATCAGAAGCCAAGAGCCAGGAGGTTCCTCCGGGTCTCCCACGTGGGTGCAGGGACCCAAGGACTTGGGCCATCTTCTACTGCTTTCCAGGCCATAGCAAAGAGCTGGATCGGCAGAGGAGCAGCCGGAACAGCAACTGGCATCCCTATAGGAGGCTTGCACCCATATAGGAGGCCAGCACGGCAGACGGAAGCTTAGCCTACTATGTCACAGCACAGGGCCCCAACTCCACCTATTTGTAGAACTGTCCACTCATGATCCAAGGCAGGGACTCTTCCAATGTCACATGGATTCCTTTGGCATTCTGGGAAAATGCACAAAATAAGATTGCACAGGATGCCAATTTTCTTGAAATACAGTTGTCAGATTATTAAACATTTAAACCTAGATATAATAAATGTTCTTTATTAACATATTAAAGATTATCAGATCTATGGGCAGGTCTATTTATTACCATAATTTCAAATTAGTGTTCCGTGTACCAGTTTCTAAGGTATCTGTGACTCCCACAGATGACAGATGCAGGTACCGATACTGCTGTTTTGTTGCCTATTTGCCTAACGGAAAGAAATGCTAACTATCAATTAGAGATTAGTGAAAACAGGGGCTAGGACTTTGAGCGCAACTCCTGCTCCCGGACGGCGACAAAGCCAAGCAGCCAACCCTCGCCACTCCGCAGCACCGACCCCGCGTCCCCGCCATTGCCACCGCCGTTCATCGGGTGGCGGTCAGCGCCGTCGGGGGCGTCCGGGGCTCCGCAGGCAACCTGCTTTCAGGAGCAGGTCACGTTAGTTCCTGAAGGCGCCCGTGGTCTCCGGGCTGCTCGCTGTCATCTGCTTCGGCGACTCCGTGCACATCTGGCTGCTGGCCGCACTGCTGCCTGGGCTGCGGGGCCGGAGCGAAGCTCCCCTGAACCCCAGCAACCGCCGCAATCACCCCGGCCAGGGCCAGTCCAGTTCCGGGACACCTCGGGCCACTTTATATGACCCAGTTGGAGAATCTGGCCTGCGTTGCCGAAGGCGCACGTTCATTGGCTAGTTCCGCCTGACACTCACCCATGCACCGAGATCCCATTGGCTGCAAGGGCTGGAGGCTCACACCGGTGGGGTTGTCCTCCTCCGAGGGTCCCCGAATCTAACGCCAGGATCACTTGCCCTCTTCCTCTCCGTTCTTCGCCAAAGTGATACAGAGCCAAGAGTAAAACAAAAACAAGTTCAAACCCCCAAAAACAAGACTCCCTAAAGCAAATGTAAGGAAAGCAAATGTGAGAAAACTATAATTAAGCAAAAATGAATTTACAAAGGCAGCGCAAAAACTAAAATTCAAGAGGGTGAGTTCAAGGACAGCTAAGACGTGAGTCTAATTTCAAGTTGAGGACATTTACACCCATTTCTATTTAGACCTCGATAAGCAACATTCAAGATCAGCGAATCAAACCTTCTCAGTCGATGCGCTTTCCTGTGAAAGACAGCAGGGGGCGCTGAATGTTAGAGTTTCATTCAGCGAGGCAAGACGTTCTAGCCATGCCAAAGTTATCTTCAAACATCAAATATTAGCTCTAAAAAAACAGAGATGGTTATAAAACTTCATAACAAATAGGGAACACAGGGCACTGGCCAACGCAGAAGAATGTGCAACAAGTAAAAACACATATGTGGTTTCTGCACCACATCTCATAACTAAGGAGAATGATTTCCTGGAATGTAGTGGGGGGTGGGGTAGGGGAGGCAATTGCAAAACAGAAGGGGACATTTTTGAGGTGGGCTCTGAAAGAGACACAGGGCAATAGAGAGTGACTACCCAGGAACCAGGCTGACTCCTTGTCCTAGGCCTGCCATTTGATCCCATTTTGAACTTTTTGCCAAGGACGGGGGACTTTCCGTGATAAAATGAACTTTCCTATAAGCAACAATAACATCTGACATTTAGGATATCTACGTGTTTCAGGCGCTGTGCTAGGCAATTTACGGGCAAAGACTGTTCATCTTCACTACAACGGGAGGTGGGGGGAAGGAGGTGTACATGCTGCTACCTCCCCGATGCTTCAGAGGAAGAAAATGAGGCAACTTGCCAAAGGCCTTGTGAAGTGTCAGACCCGGGTTTCAGGAAAGAGTTTATACAGGCTGTCTAGTCATTCTGCCTGGGTTCAAACTATGGTTCCAGTGCATATTTTTTAAATTACTTATTTATTTATTTGAGAGGCAGGGAGAGAGAGAGAGAGAGAGAGAGAGAGAGAGAGAGAGAGAGAGAGAGAAACCCAAATACTTGAGCCACACTGTTGCCTCTCAGGGTCTGCATTAGAATGGAGCTGCCATTAGGAGCCAGAGCAGGTACTCTAGTATGTGACATGGGCATCTTAACCACTAGAGCAAATGCCCACTCTCATAGCACAATGACCACAACATAGTAAATACTCAGTAATGTTTGTTATTATTAATAAAAGAGTGGCCCCTGTTCTTTAAGAGCTTAAAATCTAATTGAAGAGATTGTTAAGATTCATAAAGCAGGAGAGGTGCCTACTGAATAGATGAATGGGACATTTGGAGACGGTAACGTTTTTGTGAAATGGAATGTTTAGGTCTGACTCACAAGTTGCTCAGTATGTCACCTGCTTAAAATTCTGTATGTCATCCCATGTCACTCTTAGAAGGCAACACCTGATCCTGAATGACTTGAACTAATTACTAGATTCTTTGATGCATTATCAAATGCATGTGTGTGATCAAAACTATAGTTGATATTTGTCACTAAAATTAAGTTGAGGACTGATATGATATCTGCTTTTTTAGCTGAAAGAAGCATTTATTGATTTATTAACTTTTGGAGGAAGCACTTTATTAATTTCACAAATATTTATTTATTAGATGTCAAGTCCCAGAAGAGGACTCAGAAATAAATCGAATGCCAAGTCGGAGACTAACTCTAGAATAAGGGGGATGGGAAGGGACATTATTTTAATTAAAATCTGAAGTCTGAGAGGGAGCCAGCAGGCGAGAAGCCAGAAGCACCACATTGCAGCAACAGAAAGAGTCTGAGCAAAGGCCCTAGATAGGGAAGGGACTCTGTGACTTGCGAGAACCCAGTGACCCTACTTGGGGCTGGAAAACTATGAAGCAGAGTGAATTGATGCAGCAAAAGCTGTGTTTGTAAAGAGCCAGGCCTGAGTACGGTTTCCTGCCTCCGCTCTTCTGCTTCACTCATCTGGATTATGCAGTCTCCAGATGTTGCCTAGTGGAAACTTTACATCATGGGTGAGAGGTAATCTTTGCATGTAGCTTGCTGTTCATTGGTTATTCTTAACTGAATTTAATGCTACGTGTCTGTGTACACTTAGGTCCAGAATACCCAGTGTCTCAAATGTAATGAGTCCTCACTCTTCCTCTTCTATTTTTGCTTAATAGTGAAAGAATTATGGTCCTCTCCATGGATTTCTGTACATTCAGTAACATACATAAATAGCACAAATTCATCTTACTCAAAAGAGATTCCTCTGAAATTAAAAAGCAAAGATAAATATCAAAGATAGCTCAAATTTCCCCATTGTTATTCCCCAACAGAACTGCTACTGTGGATCTGATTCTTGTAGTATAAAAACCAAATAGGAAATTGGCTTGATGAGAAACAAGAGTTGATGTGCAGGGTTAATCCTTGTCTTCCTCAGGTCTCTTTGAACAAACAACCTTTAATGTAATAAAAATGACATCATTGAGAAGAAGTAGATTATCTTGTCTGATAGGCTGCCTCTTCTCATTACCTTAATGTTACTCCGATAATGCATTTTAAACAATGTTTTTAATTTATAAGAAAATGTCCCAAGAGAAAGCGTAGGTCAAAATATTGAACAAGGTAACACTCGAAAACTTGCAGTTGAGAGGCATTCTAAAAATCCTCTCACAATGCAGCCAGGCTTATTGTAAAGGTCAAATTGGGTTCAAGTTTAATGAGAGGAAAGATGCAGTTCCTTTCCTTTCATTTTACTGTTTGGCTAAGAAGCTGCTTATTATACCAAGTTTAAGTAAAATTTCTCTAAGAGATTTCTCAGAAAAACAGGGAGTGAATATAAAAAAAATTGAAATGCCAGCTAGGTGTAGGGGGGGTGTTACTTTTGAAATAGAACAATACACCTGTAATAATCCAGGCCGGCTCTAGATCATCTAGAAACCTTTGTATAACCCACCTTCTCAAGCTATGCTTAATAAAGGTTATTAGAATGAAGATGGAGAGGAAGAAGTTGCATTATTTATGGAGTAATTTCTAAAATATTTTTGGTAAGTTATTCCAGTAATGGAGCAGTTTATAATGTTGACTTTGGGACTTAAGTTTCCAATCAGTGAAACTCTAAGGCTAGGAGCATGCCAGATGGATAAGAGGCACCCAAGGCCTCTCCCTCCCTTGACTGGGTCTGCGGCCAAAATGTAATAGGATGCTTCTATGTCATTCCCTACGGAGACAAAGATGTCTCTAATAGAGGGGACTTTAGGAAAGCTTGTTTCTCCTTCTTCTTCTTACAGATCTCCTCAGAGCCTTCTGAGATTCTGAATTTAGTGATTCTCAAATTTGGTATCACCCAGCATCTTTTAAAAATACCAGTGCCTGGCCGGCGCTGCAGCTCACTAGGCTAATCCTCTGCCTGCAGTGCCGGCACCCTGGGTTCTAGTCCTGGTTGGGGCGCCGGATTCTGTCCTGGTTGCTCCTCTTCCAGTCCAGCTCTCTGCTGTGGCCCAGGAAGGCAGTGGAGGATAGCCCAAGTGCTTGGGCCCTGCACCCATGTGGGAGACCAGGAGGAAGTACCTGGCTCCTGGCTTCGGATTGGCGCAGCACGCCAGCCGTAGCAGCCATTTGGGGGGTGAACCAACAGAAGGAAGACCTTTCACTCTGTCTCTCTCCCTCATTGTGTAACTCTGCCTGTCAAAGAAAAAAAAATACCAGTGCCTGACTTCACTCATAGGCATTGTAATTGAATAGGTATGGGCTGCAATGCAGGCATAAGAATATTTTTTGTTTCTGTTTTTTAAAAGAATTATTAATTTGCATATTATTTGAAAGAGAGAGACAGAGATATCTTTCATTTACTGGTTTATTCCACAAGTGGCTACAATTGAGGCTGGGCCTGGATGAAACCAGAAGCCCTAATCTAAATCCGGGTCTCCTGTGTGGATGGCAGGGACCTGTGCTTGAGCCATCACCTGCTGCTTCCTAGGGTGCTCAGTAGAAGGAAGCTGGAATCAGAAGCAGATCCACGGCTTGAATCCAGACATTCTGAGATGAATGTTAGTGTCTAAAGCAGTGTCTTACCTGCAGAACTGAACAGCTGTGCAAAAGTGTTCTTTAAATTAATCTTTTTATATTGAGATAGTTATAGATATGCATCTAGTTGCAAGAAACAATACAGGGAGAGTCCTTGTATTCTTTATTCAGTTTCTCCCAGTGATAACATCTTCAAAAACTGTAATCCATAGGACTGCAATGTAGGGTACTGACGCTGATCCAGCCAAGATACAAAATATTTCCATCACCACAAGAATCCCTCCATCCTGTCGGGATCATAGAACCACAACCACTTCCCCACCCAATCCAACATCCTCTTAAGCTCTGGCAACCACTAATCTGGTCTCCATTTCTATAATTTTGTCATTTCAAGAATGCGATGTAGGAGTTCCCATGCAGTATGTGGTGCTGGAGGACTAGCTGTTTTTTACTCAGCAGAGTCTTCTGGAGGTTCATGCGGGTTGTTGCTCGTCTTAGTGGTTAGTTCCTTTGCGCTGCTGAATAATACTCAGTGGCGTGAATACAGCACCATTTGTTTAACCACGCTTTGATCATTAGGAAAATACTTGCTACAAATGTTCATGTATAGATTTTTTGTGTGAATATGTGGTTTTATCTCTTTGTGATAACTGCCCAGGAGTAGACTTGTTGAGCAGTAGGATAAATGCAGATTACTATCCCAACAAACTGCCCAATTGCTTTCCAGAGTGGCTATACCACTTTACATTCTTAACAACAATGTGTGAGTGATTCAGTTTCTACCTAGTCAGCATTTGGTGTTGTAGCCATTCTATATTTTAACCCCCTGATAGTTGTGTAGTGATATCACATCATGGTTTTAATTGACATTTTCCTAATGACTTCTGATATTGAATATCTTTTCCCAGGCATATTGCCATCATTAAGTGAAATGTCTCTTTGTGTCTTTTGCCTGTTTTTTAATTGGGTTATTTGCCTTCTAACCACTGAATTTTGAGAGTTTCTTATACATTCTAGATACTACTTCTTTGGTACATAAGTGGTGTGCCAATGTTTTCCCCTGGTCTGGAATTTGTCTTTCCATGCTCTCAGCAGAGTCTGTTGCAGAGCAAAAAATTTTAATTTTGATGCAGTCCAATTTATCCATTTTTCCTTTTATAGGTTGTGCTAAACCATTCCAGCATGATAAACTAAACAACATTGTCTCTAAGTCAGAGTTCCTCATGCAAGAAGTTCTCATGTTAAAACTCTCCAGCCAGATGAAGATGTTCACTTCTGTTTTCTTCTGTGCATGCTTATATTGAAGATGTTTGTGCTTTCACAGATTCCTCACAGGCATATAGATAGACAAAGCCCCCAAAGATTTGAGCTTTGAAATTACTATTGCTTATTATCACACCTTGACCTTGACATTAAAGAAAAAACACTTTCGAAGAAAGAGAGCTGTACCAATGGGCACATGGAGTTTATGGATAAAAGGGTAATTTCTGGATTGTCACACCCAAGCCATACAACCTTATTAAACAAACAATTCTCTGTGTAAAGAAACAAAAAATTCTTGCCATGATGAAACAGGTCAGGAAAAGGCTCTGATGTGCCAAATGGATTTACTATTCATTCATTTAAAATGCATTGTTACTTATTCATTTGAAAAATAAAATAGAGAGACACTAGGCTCAGTTCTTGTGAATTAGGAATTGTGGGCAGGGTGGTGCTTTTATTTAGAATATAGGGAAGGGAGAACTTTTGTATTGTCAGATAAATGAGTTTCCAGTTAGTAGAGGTTTTCAACCAGACCCTGGACTGCCACTTAGTAAGACTTGTAAAAGTGAGACGGGCACTAGAAAGTAAGATAGATTAGGCTAGCTATTACAGCCTATCCAATCCTGAATGTCTAAGGCATTATGACCCCCTCCAAGGTAAGATACAGAAGTATCCTGGAGAGGAAATACATAGGCAAGACTGATCCCCCCAAAAATGTGAGCAAAACACCAGAAAGAAACCAAATGACTGGGGGAAATTTTCTTTAGATTAAGTTAGGTTTACAGAAGTGGAAAAGACTTTGGGTGAAGGATATCCATACTCTTTTTTAAAGAAAAAACATTATTTATTTATTCATTTGAAAAGCACAGTTACAGGGAAAGAGAGATCTTCCATTGCTGGTTCACCACCCAGATGGCCGCGATAGCCAAGGCTGGACCAGGCCAAAGCCACGAGCCAGGAACTCCATCCTGGTCTTCCACTTGGGTGGTAGGGGCCCAAGCAGTGGGGCATCCTCCACCACCCTCCCAGGTGCACCAGCGGGGAGCTGAATCGAAGCGCAGCTAAGGGCTAAGAGCAGAACCAGCCCTTACGTGGGATGTGGCCGTGGCAGACAGCGTTTAACACACTGAGCCACAACATCAACCCTGCTCTGCACACTCTTGATAAAGAGATGGAAAAACTGTGCTAGTCATATGGACCGGATTATGATGCATTAATAAACTATGAAATCACAGTGGTTTAACGCAAGAAAACCTAATTTTCAACATGAGAAAACCCCTTTGTGGATGTCCCTGGTGAGGAGCTCTCCTACAAATGGTGACTCCGTGATCTAGTTCCCTCCATCTTGTCTCAGGACCTTTCAACATGTGGTCTCTAAGTCATTGTGAAAGGGGAAGGGACTTCAGGGAAGAAGCCCAGAATCAACCTAGTTACAGGGAGATGGGAAAAAACATACAAATATTGCTGCATACCAATCGTTTCTGCTACAGGAAACTGAGGCCTGAGGTCATACCATTATTTCATTATGGCCATTGTGTTGAAGTTGAGAGAACTAAGATTAGATTCCTGATAGGATGACCAACAGGGTTCAATGTGGCATGTGATGGTATTTGAAACCTTCCATGAGCTGGTCCTGGAAACTTCCTTTCCCACCATCCTTTTCTACCACTGCATGCCTAGTAGCTAATAATGCACCAAAGTAGCACTGTTGATAGTTGCCCAGGGTACTGGCTCAGGGTACCCCTCACTTATGTGTGAATACCTTCTTCCACTTTTTCACCTGACTTCTCTTTGTCTACTTAATCTTTCAGTAGGATAAATGCTTGGTTAATATCTCAACAAACTGCCCAACTGCTTTCCAGAGTGGCTATACCACTTTACATTCTTAACAACAATGTATGAGTGATTCAGTTTCTACCTAATCAGCATTCGGTGTTGTCACCATTCTATATTTTAACCCCCTGATAGTTGCATAGTGATATCACATCGTGGTTTTAATTTGCATTTTCCTAATGACTACTGACATTGAATATCTTTTCCCGGGCATATTGCCATCATTAAGTGAAATGTCTCTGTGTCTTTTGCCTATTTTTTAATAGGGTTATTTGTATCTTTTCTTCCTGAAACTTGATCCCAATTTCTTTTTTTTTTTTTTTTTTTTTTTTTTTTTTTTGACAGGCAGAGTAGACAGTGAGAGAGAGAGACACACAGAGAGAAAGGTCTTCCTTTGCCGTTGGTTCACCCTCCAATGGCCGCCACGGCTGGTGCACTGCGGCCGGCGCACCACGCTGATCCGATGGCAGAAGCCAGGTACTTATCCTGGTCTCCCATGGGGTGCAGGCCCAAGCACTTGGGCCATCCTCCACTGCACTCCCTGGCCACAGCAGAGAGCTGGCCTGGAAGAGGGGCAACCGGGACAGAATCCGGCGCCCCGACCGGGACTAGAACCTGGTGTGCTGGCGCTGCAAGGCGGAGGATTAGGCTAGTGAGCTGCAGCGCCGGCCTTGATCCCAATTTCTGTATCCCCACTTCCCAGATTGGACAGACCCCTCTATGCTCCTGCAGGATCCTGTCCACAACTCTATCATCATAGGCACCAAGCGATATATCGCCATTCATTCATAATGCTATTTCCTGCACTAGTTTGTACACTTACAGGCAAAAGGTATCATCTGTGGAGTATTTTTATTTTTTAAGTTAGCATACAGTAAAACTGGTATAGTTTGTGAATTTTTGTTTAAATTTTACTTATTTATTAATTTATTTGAAAAGCAGAGTTACAGAGAGAGAGAGAGAGGGAAACAGACAGACAGACACACAGAGCTTCCATCCGTTGGCTCACTCCCCAAATGGCTGCAATGGCTGGAGCAGGGCTGATCCGAAACCAGGATCCAGGAGCTTTTTCTGGGTCTCCAACATGGGTACAGGGGCCCAAGGGTCATCTTCTGCTTTCCCAAGCACATTAGCAGGGAGCTGGATCAGAAGTGGATCAGCGGGACTTGAACCAAAGCCCATCTGGGATACCGGCACTGCAGGTAATGGCTTAACCTGCTATTCCACAGCGTCAGCCCCTAGTTTGTGAATTTTGACACAGGTATATACTTAACTAGAGTTGGTATTTTCTTGGTTCTTTGTATGCTAAATAATTATGGATTACATCCTAGACATTTTGAACATTATCTTAAGAGATTCTGGGTCTTATTTCAATCCTGTGGAATGCTGACTATTTTGCTTTAGCAAAGAATCAACCTAGCTGCTTTCAACCATACAGTTTTGAACAATCCTCTGTGTGTTATCATTCCTATGTCAGTTGCATTTCCGAAGTCTTTGCAGTGCTATTCGGATCCAGCTGATGGATATGCCACCTTGTGGCCAGTCTGGCACGTGGGCTGTGGTTTCCCAGAGATAAGATCTGAAATAGGCTCATTATGGTCAGCTGTATCCTTGCACAGTTTAGGAATAACCCCAGGGTTTTGAACAACTTGGTGGGGTATCATTCCTGGCTCCTTTCTCTCTGAGATCTCCCTTGTATTTTCTGGTTCCCTGAAGCTTTCCTTTTTGATTCTCACCTGTTCTGCAGTTTCCATAACTGGAACCATGTCTAGGGCTGTTGTGATCACTCAGCAGAAACAAGATGGACCATTCACTCCAAATGCTCTGTGGAGATTGATATTGATGATGTTATAAATTCAATAAGAGGGTACAGAAAGGTTTATTATTCATGTGATGTATTCTGGGAGAGGGGGAGGACTCCCAAGCTGATATGAAAATGGCTTGAGAGAGCCAAGAAAGAAAACCAGCTTGTTTTTTTTGTTTTGTTTTGTTTTGTTTTTAAAGACTTATTTATTTGATTATTTAAAAATCAGGATTACAGAGAGAGAGGGTGAGATATAGAGAGATATATCTTCCATCCACTGGTTCATTCCCCCAAATGGCTACAATGGCTGGGGCTGGGCCAGTCCAAAGCCAGGAGCTTCTTCTGGGTCTCCCATGCATATGCAGGGGCCCAAGCACTTGGACCATCTTCTACTACTATTCCCATGCCATTAGCAGAGAGCTGGATTGGAAGTGGAACAGCCAGGTCTTGAACCTACAGCTATATGGGATGCCAGCACTGCATACTGCAGCCTAACACTTTGCACCACAGCACCAGCTCCATGGCTTGGTTTTTAAGATGGCTAAGAGTGAGGCTGGGGCAAGAGTTCCTCCACATGAGTGGAGCTTGAATGGTTTGAACTTCCCTCTGGTGGCAAAGGAGTATCTGAGCTTTCACATCCTTTTGCCCAGATGTGGGTCTAAAAAGGGTAGGGGGAATAGGGAGGCTTGAAAGTTAGAATGGGAAAGGGAGGGGAGCAGAGGGGAGGGGAGGGGAGGGAAAGAGAGAGGAGGGGAGGGGAGGAGAAAGGAGGGGAGGGGAGGGGCCCAGGCCTTGATGTCACCTTTGGAAATCACAGAGAAGAGAAGAGCAGAGAGAACAAGACAGATCATACCAGGCCTTGGGGTCACCCTTTGGAAACCACAGGTCTTCCAGACAGAGAGGTGGCTCCTCCACTTCTGAGTTTCAGGAGCCTATAGACCATCACAGGCTGGATTGTGTGATCCCTTAGAGAAGAAAAATAAGGAAAAAGAAAAATGAAACATTTAGAAAACCATTTTCCTACTCCTCATATCAGACAGAAGGACATCTGGAGCTCTCTCTGTTCTCAACAATGTCCACTTGTAAGTCTGGGGCCACCTTGAGTATTGGCCAGGTGATACTAGAGGTAGAAAAGGTGACAAGTTCACCTCCAGTTTAGTAGTAGTTCAGATTCTGGTCACTCTCCTAGTTTACTTGCCACTAGTTACGTTCCATGATGTTTAAACACCTGCTCCACATATCCTGTCCAGGTTTTATAGCTGCATTAAATGAGAGAGACAAGGTTACTTACTCTATTTTACTCTGTCTTAACACAGAACTGGAACTTATTTAATTTCATATATTCTGTTCCTGCCACAGTGCCTGAAACATGGGAAGGACTTAACAGATGTTCATTGAGCGAACAAAATGAATAGAGTAGTGAATGAGTAAAAAAAAGTCTTATGGTTTATTTACAGATAACACAAAGATACTCTTAATTCCAAACAAACAAATCTCTGATTTCCTTCCTTTGCTTCTTTGGAGAGTGAGGAATAGTAAAATTTTAGGCTCTAACAAGTTAACTTTTAAAAACCCATAATTTTTCTTGTTGAAAATCAGATAAGTGTGTCAAAACCCCAATGCTGCTGTGTGTTCAGAAAATGTTTGGATTGCACAGATTTAAATAACTTTCTTAAATTCTGTCCCTCCCTTGGCTTCTCCAGGGTTAAAGTAAAATAAAGCAAAATTGACAAAGCATTTTGACACCAGCACTTGCTTTGGTTGCACATGTTTATAGTTAGCAGCGAAACAGGCTGCGCTGCATGTTTCAGAAGGACACTGGGGAGCTCCCTTGTTCATTCATCTCCTTCTCAATGGTCTGCATATAAATGATTGGCTCCATTTACAATCAGAATGCTAGGAACTCCCAAGTATTTGAACAGCAGGCTCTTTTATTTCTGCCTCTTCAATGCCAAGCTGCTCTGACCTGGGACTGCAACAGAACTTAGCTGGTGAGTCCAACATGAAACAGACCCCAGCTCATCTTTTCCATCATTGAATTTGGCTTTGACAGGGACCACAAGAGTCAATGGGACCTCTGTGTATGGACTGGGGTCCCGGGAGAGTCAGGAAGGGACTGATGATTCATGATAAAACATCCCAAAGGGGCTCTTCTTCCCTTTTGATTTTGTATTAGTGTGAGGAATTTTGAAAACTGATGCTGCTGAGGACAAAATTCCCATCATGAACTCAAAAGGATCCCTGACAGAAAAGAAACATGAGCATCTGAGAACCAGGGTCTAGTTCTCATCAACAGAGACGGGCACCGAGCCAAGCAGGGGGCACACTCTTTTAAATGTCTCAGGGATTTCACCCCCTTTTGTTCACTCTAATTCTATAAGAACAAATTGGTTATCTGCTCTGAGTCATCAAATGTCTGGTTTTTTTTTTTTTTTCCTGCCCAGTTTGACTGTTTCTGCGCCCTACTTTCTCACCCTGGAGGATTCAGCTTTTTGAATAACGTATTCGGTCTTGGTTTATCACAGATAAGTTGCATTTAGATCAAGATTTCTCTCTGATGGCACACTAGGCATCAAACACAGAAGTCAAAACTTCCCCTATGTCAAATCCAGTGCCAGGAGCACCTGGAAAGTGTTCACGCACTTTTGATGCAGCGCTTTTGATTTTATCTGAGCTTTGCAGCATTTACTGCGATCTAGAATGCACCATGTATTTGATTGCACAATTTTTGTTGACATGGGGTTAGTCTGATCACAGAATCCACACCCTGTCCCTACCAGCACGGTCCTAAAATCACCGTGACCTGCAGGGCTCATCCCGCGGGTCAGCTGCTATTTTTCTTGCAGTTGAGCTCCCAAGGGTGGGCTTTGGTCCTCTGATGACCTGCTCCCCTCTGGGACCTACCTGCCTCTGTTTCTTCCTGGTTACTCACTGGGAATCCTTATTCTTTCATATATGGATTCAGCTAATGGGGAAACGAATGAAACTAGCTGTGGTTTGTTCTTTATTTTCCCCCCTTATTTTTCATTTCCTGCCAAATGCAGAGAAAGGGCAAACAGAATTATAAACTCAGCTGTACTGTCCAAGCATTGTTCGCGCCCTTTCATTGAAGAGGTTCCCTCCTCCCCCCGCCGCCGCCTTGTAAACATTGCGCAAGTAAAGCAGGTTCATTATAGAAAACTTAAAAAAAAAATAGACAAAAGGAAAAAGGAAACAACCCCAAAAATGTTACCCAATAAAAATCAGGCTTCCCTTTTTTCAGACTTTCTAAGACTGGGTTCCTGCTGGCTCTCCTCAAGTGTCTTTCCCAACATCTTGACACTGTCCTTAGCTGCCAGCAGTATTTTTTTTTTTTTTTTTGACAGGCAGAGTGGACAGTGAGAGAGAGAGACAGAGAGAGAAAGGTCTTCCCTTGCCGTTGGTTCACCCTCCAATGGCCGCCGCGGCCAGCGCACCACGCCTATTGCCTATCCGAAGGCAGGAGCCAGGTGCTTATCCTGGTCTCCCATGGGGTGCAGGGCCCAAGCACTTGGGCCATCCTCCATTGCACTCCCTGACCACAGCAGAGAGCTGGCCTGGAAGAGGAGCGACCAGGACAGAATCCATCACCCCGACCGGGACTAGAACCCGGTGTGCCGGCGCCACAGGCGGAGGATTAGCCTATTGAGCTGGGGCGCGGGCCACCAGCATTATTTCAAAAGGCTCTGAGCTAGCTTGCTCTAAGGAAAGTTATCTCCCAAATAAGGCATAAAAGGAACACTATCCACAATAGAAAAAATATGTTAAAGCGCAACTGAAACAACTTTGTGGGAAAAGCTGTGCCTCTTTACTTCCTTGCTGTTTGCTTAGTGAACTTCCTTTGACCAGCATTCATCCTTACATTTCATGACCCCTTCAGGTGATTTTCCTTTTGTGGATGACTTTCAGAGCCCTCTTCTTGGACCCCCGAATAGTGGTTCCTTGTATAACCTGATCAGTCTCTCCCAGCTCTCACCCCTGTAAGAAATGTCTTTTGTTTGCATGTTCTTAACCTCTACAAACTTCTCTTCCCATTTTATGGAGCAAGTGTAGCAAGAAATTTCATCTTCCTTATTTTTCTATAGCCCAATTTATTTTCCACTTCAAACATCCATTTTATCTGATGGCAGGAGATGGAGCCGTTGATGCAAGATTTATGCGCTCACTCAGGTTCACCTAGCAGACCGCCTAACTATCTATCCATGTGGGCATCCCTGCTCCTGTCTGGCCTTTAGCCTTGGACTGCCTGAGTTGCTGCTAAATCATCTCTGACCCAAGTTTCCCCCAGGTCCAGTTCTCTCTTGGGTCATTTTTTTTTTATTTCTTTGAGGAGCAAAGAATTGGTGTTCTGTTCCCATTCCAAGCAGGGAAGAGTGAAAACCTCAGTGGAGCTACCAATGTCATTCATTACATCTCTACTACTCTGGGCTGTAGAGATCTGGGGAGCTGTTTCATGCCTGTGTGCAGGGCCTGGTGCAAACTGAAAATTCAGGGTATGGGGGAGTCGGTGTTGAGCAGTGAAGACACCTACATCTCATATCAGAGTGCCTAGGTTCAAGTCCCAGCTTCAGCTCCTGCCTCCAGCTTTCTGCCAATGCTGACTCTAGGAGTCAGTAGTGATGGCTTAAGGAATTGGGCTTCTGCCAGCCATATGGGAGTCCTGGATTGTGTTCCTATATCTCAGCTGCAGCTCTAGCCCAGCCCTGGCTGCTGTGGACATTTGGGAACTGAAATAGTGGATGGAAGTACTCTCTCTCTCTCCTTCTGCCTTTCAAATAAATAATTTACTTTTTTTAAATTTAGGACTGAGGGTTGGAGAGTTGATTCCCTTTCCCATGAGTCTACAGTGCCAATGCACAGCATACAAGCAACACAAAGGGACTGTAAATCTCCTGCTGGTATACACATAGTCCCTGAATTGAGAGTAGGCAAGAAACTCCACGTGGCTGTCCACCAAGTGGTTGGGGCCCAAAGGCCACCTCCTAGACTCACTACCCCCTCTCAAAACCCTGGTCCCTACCAAGTATGGAAGGAGAGAGCAGAACACAACCGAGGGAGGAGAGCAAATGGAAAGGGTCTGTAGCACCAGGGAACAGGAAAGCAAGTCGCAGAGAACCCCTCCTGGGAGACGTCAGGAGGCAAGGACTGCATGAAGGCCAAGGCTTCAAGCCCCTGAAGCCTACTGCATGGAGCATACTTCAGACTTCACAAGACACAGATTCAATGAGGAGGTAAGTAAGAATTTCGGGGCAGGCATGTGGTACAGCAATTAAGTCTCAGCTGTTGCAATTCTGATCTGACTTCCTGTTCATGTGCACCCTGGGAGGCAGCAGGTAATGGTTCAGGTGCTGGGTTCCTGCCACCCACATTGGAGGCCTGGCTAGAGTTCCTGGCTCCTGGCAGCATCTGACTCACCAGTGGACTCACCTGTGGGACACTAGGACCACACCCCTCACCCACCATTGCCCAGGCGCTAGCTTTTGTATCTGCTGGGTGGGGCTTAATTTCCGAGACTGGGGTCAGAGAAAGCCCGAGGTTTTAAGTCACCAATCCAGATTCTCAAAGTTTTATTTTTAAATATAATCAATGCTCTTCAAAGCATGATGACCAGACCGCCAGTCTCAACATCACTTGGGAACTTGTTAGAAATTCTCCAGCCCTGCTGAATCAGAGTCTCTGGTGTAGGGCCCAGCAATTGTGTTTTGCAAGCTCTCCAGTAAGTCTGATGCACAATGAAGTCTGATATCCACTGATCTAAACTCTGTGTTACAAAGGAGATGTATTTCAGGACTCTTCAGCAAGTTTTCATGTGTAACTCTTAGAAGATAAATATTGGAACTAGCACTCACAGCTGACACCCAGAGAAGTCTCAGAAGGTCGGGCAGTTTCAAGATATGTCCTCTAAACATCTGCTATAGTGTGTGGGATTCATGCCTCAGAAACGTATTGTTTTGCAATCTTTGTGCTGTCCTCTTTGAAAAGGCAAATGCTCTATTTGGTAAGCCAAATAAAAGCATCAGTGACATCTGCCATATTCTGCCTACCATGGCCTAGGAAGGCCAAGAAGACACCTAGAAAGGGGATGGGTGCGGTCATGGGGAGATAGAATTTTGCAAAGGGCTGGTATTTCTAGAGCATAGAAAGTCACTAGAGTAAAAATGTATATTGGAGAGGGAGCCTCTATTTTAAATTAAAAATAAAATAAGGGGGATGGAAGGAAAGAGTGGATTTAGTGGAGAAAGGGGTTCATAGCAGATGAAATTGTACTTCATACACTGCCACTAACTAGCTGTCATCCTAAGTACGCTTCTAAAATTCAATTTCCAGGGGCCGGCGCTGTGGTGTAGTAGGTTAGTCCTCTGCCTGTGGTGCTGCCATCCCATATGGGGGCCAGTTCTAGTCCCAGCTGCTCCTCTTCCCATCCAGCTCTCTGCTATGGCCTGGGAAAACAGTAGAGGATGGCCTAAGTCCATTGGGGAGTGAACCAATGGACAGAAGTCCTGTCTGTCTCTCCTTCTCACTGTCTGTAACTCTACCTCTCAAATAAATAAATAAAAATAAAATAAAATTTAATTTCAATAGAATTTGATGGTTCCTGGTATCCAAGATTTTCGTCAATTAGAATTTAGCTGCATGTAACAGAAAATCTAACCCAAACTAGTTTAACTGATAAGCAATAAAGGTAATCTATTGGCTTTTGAAAATAAAAATTCTTGAGATAGTTCTGACTTCAGAAACAACTTGATCAGCGTTCAACAGAGGCCACAAAAACCCAGTTGTTATCTGTTTTGCTCCCAACTGCTTTATGTGTGATTTCATTTTCAGACTAGGCAACATATCAAGATGGCACCCCCAGCTGCAACCAACACATCTCAATGGCTAAAGTGTGGGTTTAAGGACAAACCCCGGAGGCCCAACACGTCTGTCAAAGTGAGACTGACTGGCTCTATTGGCCTCCCTTGAGCTTTGTACGCATCCCCGAACCAGTCGCTGATGGCAGGAAAAGTCAGTGTTCATCATGGTACACCAAGCCTGGGTCACAAGCTATCCCTGGAATGAGGGTGCTGAGGAAGTGCTGTCAACACCACAAAGCCGCAGGACTGAAATGGGGAAGGGTGGCTACCCAAGAACATCAGAGGCTGTTACTGGAAACAGGATAAGCGGATAGGGGCTGGCCAGGAAACCGCACAAGTCCACGGTGAGGATCTCAGTTCCCATGTGCGGCAGGTCCGTGAGGTCCTCCTGGGGTCCAGAGTGAGGGCATAGAAAGCTGCACTCCCCAGACTGCCCTGCAGAGGGAGCGGAACCACAGGGAGGGAGGAATCCTCTTGCATTTAGGGTGCCCGCCTGCCCAGCCTTCAGTAGCCCTCATCCGAAAGGCTGTCCATCCCAGCCATCCAGTCCAGTTGTTCATTTCCCTGTGAGAAATGCACACAACCCTCCCACCTGCTGCCTGGCAATACCTCTCTGTTCCCTTCAGCTCCCTGTTCCCCTGTCTGTCCTTGGTGCCCAGTGTGTCTCCCTCTCACTTGGACTCTGTCTCCTGTCTGACTTCCTCTGCTGCTTCTCTCCATTTGCCTCTCGTTCCATGACTGGCTCCCTCTACGGCTGCCTAGCTCTCTGAATTTCTGTCTGTTTCTCTCCATGCTCTGTCTTTCTGGGTTTCTCCCTTTCTCTGTTTCGTGCTGTTTGCTCTTTGTCTAAGTGCTTGCTGAGCACTTTCTCGAGCTGCCAATGTCACTCTTTGTGTCTGCCCCCCCTTTCACCTTCTGCCTTTGTCTACTTTTTTTTCTTTCTGAAATAAACAATTCTCACTGCTTCAGGCCAGGCTCTAAAAACATTCTCAAGTTATTCTTTTTCCATATGTTTATCAGCAGTTGGACCACCAGCTTATGAAGATGAAGGAGTGACCCCTAAAGGGAGGAGAACTTGAAGAGGAAAAGGAGACACTGACAGGCCACAGGGGTGTTCAAGCCAAAACGGGTGCAATACACAAACATATGAAAGTCACAAACCATCGTCAACAGGCACTGAGCTTCCCCATCACAAGCATAGTTGAGCCTGGTTGAAGTTTTGTTTTTCTTAGTTTTTTTTTTTTTTTTTTTTTTCCATAAACCCAATAACTGCTCCATGGATTTCTAAGCAGTTTGGATTCTGGAACAGATACACAATCTCAGTGCTACAACCATCCAGCTCACAACAGGCCCATTGAGTGAACTGACTTTGCCACAGTGCGCCTTTGTGAGACCCTCCCTGTGGACAACTGAGCCCCTGCTTTCTTGTGGTCATCATCCAGGTCCTTGCTTCTCCATAGCTAACCACATCTCTGGTGCCCAACTCGTTGAAGACCAACATGAGGCCCTTCTTAACCTCAGCTTCCAAGCCATACACATTTCTGGGTTTGACCATACAGAATGTGGCAGTAGAAGGAGATGCATCCAAAAGACTTCGCAATAGATTTGATTTTCACATAGATTTTAAAACCGATTTCACATATCATCTCCTATATTTTTAATCTTCAATAGATTTAGTCTTAGTTTTAAATGCCCCTTCATTTTCAAAGGTCTATATATTGGTTTCTGCAATAACTAGCATATCTTTTGTAAATGGCAAAAAAAAGTGTGGAGTCACAGGGCCTTTTTTTATGCTTTTTAATTTTAACACTTGGAACCGACGCTGTGCCATAGCAGGTAAAGCCTTCGCCTGCAGTGCCAGCATTCCATAGGGACACCGGTTTGAGTTCCGGCTGCTCCACTTCCAATCCAGCTCTCTGCTATGGCCTGGGAAAGCAGTAGAAGATGGCCCAAGTCCTTGGGCCCCTGCACCTGCATGGGAGACCCAAAAGATGCTCCTGGCTCCTAGATTCGGAGGGGCCCAGGTCTGGCCATTGCGGCCATTTGGGGGATGAACCAGCATGATGGAAGACATATCCCTATCTCCCTCTGTAATTCTGCCGCTCAAATAAATAAACAAATATTTAATAAATTAGTTATGTGCTTATTTTTTACTCAAGCAAGGATCAGAAGCCATTGTTTTAAAAGTATGCTCAAGGACCCAGAGTTTAAACCTGGACCACAGTCATCAAGAATTAATTCCCCTGGGGCCGGTGCTGTGGTATAGCGGGTAAAGCTGCCGCCTGCAGTGTCGGCATCCCATATGGGCACCGGTTCAAGTCCCGGCTGCTCTATTTCCAACCCATCTCTCTGCTATGGCCTGGGAAAGCAGTAGAAGATGGCCCAAGTCCTTGGGACCCTGCACCTACGTAGGAGACCCAAAGAAGCTCCTGGCTCCTGGATTCGGGTCAGCACAGCTCCAGCCGTTGCAGCCATCTGGGGAGTGAACCAGCGGATGGAAGACCTCTTTCTCTCTCTCTGTCTCTCCTTCTCTCTCTGTGTAACTCTGACTTTCAAATAAATAAATAGATCTTTAAAAAAAAGAATTAATTCCCCCATTTCCAAAGATCACCTGCTCTACCAACTCATCTAAAATGAAAAAAGGCCCATAAAATGTTCATTATTTGATCAAAGAGAAGCATGTGTTAAACATTCACTTCGACTATATGTATTGAATATTTTCCCATTACAGGTGGAATATTCCCTATCTGAAATACTTGAGACCAGAAGTGTTTTGAATTTTGGCTATTTTGGGTTTTGGAATATTTGCATATGCATAATGAGATATCTTGGACCCCAAATTTAACACAAAATTCATTTTTGTTTCATGTACACCTACACACGGAGCCTGAAGACAATTTTATGCAATAATTTTGGTGCACCTGTACAATGATTGTGACCTTCATATGAGTTCAGGGGTAGAATTTTCCACTTGTAACATTATGTCAGAGCTCAAAAAATTTTGAACTTTGGAACATTTCACATTTCAGATTTTCAGACTAGGGATGCTCAACCTCTACTGAGAACTGGACTAAACCAAAAGTGTCTACCTTCAAAACCTAATCCCTAACTTCAAAAGACATACCACAATGAGAAGCAATGCTTTGTAAAACAAAACAAAGAAAAATAAAAACTCCCTTCCTTTGGAAGCTGATGCCTCCAGACACACACTCTGCCAAGTTAATTTTCCGCTGATTATCAGCTCTCCTGCTGCCTGTAATGAGGAGCCTGAGAAGAGGAACAGCAGTGGGAAACAGGAAGTGTGGAAAGTTTACTAAAAAACTCTCAGCTAAGGAAATAATTTCAGTGGCTAACATTACTAACAAAAGTACATGGGACTGAAAAAAAATCGAACTAATTTTGTGCTCCCTGGGAGACATTGTTTTGTTTGCTCTCCATTGAAGAATGTAACTTCAGATGCACAGAGGTATTCTTGTGGGTAGTCAGATATAAATATATGTAAATGCTTTGTGAAATGCATAGCATGAAGTTGCCATGTGATTTTTCAATCTATTTCATAGAGTTGAAAACATTTTTCCAACTTTCACTGAGGTGTAATTGACATGAAATTATAGATAGTTAAGGTGTACAGTATTAAAGGTGTTTTGAAATACACATTGTGAGATGATTACTACAATCAAGCTAATTACGTGGCCATCAGCTCACATAGTTAATGATTTTCTTTGGTGAAGAACATTTACAATCTACTCTTTTAGCAAGTTTCAAGAGCTTGAATCTAATACTGAGTTATTAGCTATAGTCATCATGCTCTACAACAGCGCTCCAGAGCTTTTTCATCCTATGTAATTAAAACTTGTACCATTTGTCCAAGATCATCCACTTCCCTCTGGCCCTGGCAATCGGTATTCTACTCTACCTCCGGAACACAGTGTTTTTGTTTTTGTTTTGTTTTATTATTGTTGGAAAAGCAGAGAGACACAGACAAGGGTAAGCAGAGCGAGATCTCCCATCCACTGGTTCACTCCCTAAATGCTTGCAACAAGGCTGGGGTAGGTTGAAGTCAAGAACTGGGAATTCTGTTTAAGTCTCCCACATGGGTGGCAGGGACCCAAGTAGTTGAGCCATCACCTGCTTCCTCCCCAGAGTGCACATCAACTGGAAACTGGAATTGGGTTTGGAGCTGGGGTTCAACCCACATCTTAACTGTTACAGTAAACATCCACCTCTGCTTTTATTTTTTAAAGTTTGGTAGCATTTCACCCTTAATATGAAGAATTTGTAAATGACAACTGAAATGAACCAACCTACTTTTCTCTATAAACTTTAGCCTATTTCCCAGCATACATCTCTGGCAACTTTGCCTCTTCGAACAGGTAATATTGAATACTGCAGGAAGAAATTCAGATTTCAAGACGCATTTCTTTTGTTCTTCTCTCTCCTCTTTGCCTCTCCCTCCAAGGTTACTTTTTATAGGGATCTGACTGGGATCCCCAGTGAACCAAATCTAGTTGTCCTGCAGGTGGTGACAAAGGCAAAACAGATCTGGTCTTTGAGCAGAACTGAAGAAAGGGCAGAGAGCCCGCTGTGGCTCCAGGAACGGCCTCCACATGCCAGCCCTCCTGTGCACATACTGGGTGGCACTGTTCCCAGAGGGTAAGTGTCATCGCTGCAGCTGGGGCTGACATGAGTCCACTACTAGCTAATGGGAAGCTGGCCTCCCACACGGCAGTCAGGCCCAGATCAATGCTTCTCAGAGAGCAGTAAAAAAACCAACATAGCAGCAAGTAGAACTGACTTTCCAAATACTATTGCACAGAGAAAAAAGAGAGTCCAAACAATATTTTCCTCATCAGTTGTAATAAAACACTCATGATGTTCTAGAGAGATGGAAGGTGAGGATCTCTCGGTCCTCCATCTTGAGCCACCTAACTGCACCCCACCTGTAAAAGAGTTCAAATTGGACTTGTATAAATTTCCCCCCAAAATATCCAAATTTGCAGGGTGTAGCTACCCTGAAATATGGAGGGAGCATTGTTCCTCATTATTGTCCTCTATTGAAAGGTTAAAGGAAGTTAGCAATATTTACTGAACTCTGGGCTTAAGTCAAGGTCATTTGTGATGGATAGTCTTATGCCTATTGGTGTGGTAACTGTCACATAGCAAATACTCTCAATTAGTAGAAACAGCATTCTAACCCAAATGTGCCTCATTTCTTCCATTAATTCACTTTTCAAAACATGAATGGAGAGAAGTGTGGCATAAATGATCACTGTAGTTCTCCACATGGTAAAAAAGCAAAAACATTGAGCTTATTTTAAAATAAATAAATCAACCTTGGGTGTTTTCTCCTAAAAGGTAAGGTTGACTGATGACAATTCCCCTAAGTCTGGCTGGTATTTGAAAATGACCAGGTTTTTTCAAAAGGTCTCGGTGGGTCAAATTCTGACACTCCATTGAAATCCCTGGGAAGACAAGGGAATACTTTCATTTCTCAAACCATGAGATCTGTCGAGGGGCAGAGGGAGTCATGTGGATGCCATTTTGAGACCCAGCTGCTCCACTTACAATCCAGCTCCCTGCTAATAGAGCCTGGGAAAGCAGCAGAAGATGGCCCAAGTGCTTGGACACCTGCACCCATGTGAGAGACTGGGAAGAAGTTGCAGGCTCCTAGCTTCAGCCTGACCCAGCCACTGCCATTGCAGCCATTTGGAAACTGAACCAGAAGAATGGAAGATCTCTCTCTCTCTCTGTAACTCTGCCTTTCAAACAAATAAAAAATAAATCTTTAAAAAAATAAAAATGCATTCACTCTCTACTCATGAACATGGGACTAGTTGTAACACATGTCTTAAGCAATGTATTGCCACTAACTGAAATTAGTAAATGATGACTCAAATGTGATGGAGTGCTCATTTTCATATACTTCCTAGTTTTTTAGATGATTGAAAATTTACATAATAAAAAGGCTTTTGTTTTCTTTCCCCATTTTTATTGAAATATAATTCATATAAAATGAAATGAGAAAATATAAGTACAGATAAGTTTTAACAATCACATATACATCTGTGCAACCCACACCCCATTAAGATACAGAATTTGTCCTGGGGTCGGCGCCGTGGCTCACTTGGTTAGTCCTCCGCCTGCGGCGCCAGCATCCCATATGGTCACCAGGTTCTAGTCCCGGTTGCTCCTCTTCCAGTCCAGCTCTCTGCTGTGGCCTGGGAAGGCAGTGAAGGATGGCCCAAGTGGTTGGGCCCCTGCACCTGCATGGAAGACCGGGAGAAGCACCTGGCTCCTAGCGGCCATTTGGGGGGTGAACCAACGGAAGGAAGACCTTTCTCTCTGACTCTCTCTCTCTCTCTCACTGTCTAACTCTATCTGACAAATAAAAAATAAAAAAAAAAAAGAGGAAGAATTTGTCCTAATTCTGAAAATATCCTGCCCACTTCCTAAGCTACTGATAACCACTGTCATGATTTCTCTAGCCATGGCTTGGTTTTTGCTTATTTCAGAACTTCCTGTAAGTGAAATCATACAGCATGGACTATTTTTTATTTAACTACTTTCACACAATATCATGATATAGAAGCCCATTTATGAATTTTGCTTATCAGGAGTTGTATTTTTGTTATTGTTGAGTAGTATTTCATTGTGTGGACATACCCATTTTGTTTACCCATTCTGCTGATGGCACTTGGGTTGTTTTTAGTTTGCTGCTATTCTAGTTGTTGAGGTCAAGGCTGGGAAAAGAGAAAATTAGAATAAATGAGACAAAATCTGATTTTCTTCCTGGAGTATAAAGTGTTAAGAATGAAGCTGCTATGAATGTTCACATACAAGTATTTTCTGTGCCCATTTCTCCTGGGTAAATACCTAGAAGCATATTTGCTAAGTCATAAAGTAGGTACATGTTTAACTTTATGAGAACCTGCCAGGCCAATTTTCAAGCTGACTGCATGATTTCATATCCTCTCCCGTAATGTGTGACAGTTCTTGCTCCATGTCCTTGTCAACATTTGGTGCTATCAATAATGTCTCACCGTGGTTTCAGTTTTCATTTCTTTAATGACTAGTGATATTGAACACTTTTTCCATGCAGTTATTGACATCTCTTCCTTTGTGAACTGGCTGTTCAATTCTTGTGACAGACTGAAAAATAAAAAAGGAAAAATCGTGATATCTCAAGAACCAGAGGTGATCCTTACCAATGTTTTGGATTATTTTCTGTGCATTTACTTATTCAGACAAATGTATTTTTGACAATATTGGTTCATATTATAAAAACTTTTTAAAAAGAGATTTACTTATTTATTTGAAAGGCGGAGTGAACAGCAAAAGGGACAAATAGAGACAGAGAGAAAGAGATCTCCGAAACGGCCGCAACAACCAAGGCCGGGCCAGGCAGAAGCCAGAATTTCTTTCGGGTCTCCCATGTGGCTGCAGGGGCCCAAGCATGCTGGGCCATCTTGCAGCGCTTTTCCAGGCCATAGCAGAGAGCTGGCTTGGAAGAGGAGCAGCGAGGACTCGAACCGCTGCTCTCACAGGAGTCTGGCGTCGCAGGCAGTGGCTCAACCTGCTGTACCACAGTGCCAGCCCTGGAACTTTCTTTACTTAGCAATTGGTCACAAACATCTTTTTTTGTTAGTAAATCTTCTATGTCATCATTTTATTGAAGATGAATGTTTATTGCAGCTTTATTCCAATAACCTAAACAGAAAACAACCCCAATTTTTTCATCTCATGAGTGGACAAATAAAATGTGGTGTCTATGGAATACTACTCAGCATAAGAAAGGAATGAAGTGCTGGTAAGCACAATATGCACTCTGCTGAATGAAAGAAGCCAGACACAAAAATGTGAACAGAGACTACAGTGAAAATACAAATACGGTAACAAAAGAGCTTGGGATTGATGGTGGAAAATGGAGGTAACCTGAAACTTTTGAGGGCAATGAAAATGTTCTATGATACTACTTGTACCTTTAATTTCATTGTATGCCTGCCTTAGAAGTCACTGGATTTGGCCAGCGCCGTGGCTCAATAGGCTAATCCTCTGCCTAGCGGCACCGGCACACCAGGTTCTAGTCCCGGTCGGGGTGCCGGATTCTGTCCCGGATGCCCCTCTTCCAGGCCAGCTCTCTGCTGTGGCCCGGGAGTGCAGTGGAGGATGGCCTAAATGCTTGGGCCCTGCACCCGCATGGAAGACCAGGAGAAGCACCTGGCTCCTGCCTTTGGATCAGTGCGATGCGCCGGCTGCAACGCGTCGGCCGCAATGCGCCAGCCGTGGCGGCCATTGGAGGGTGAACCAACAGCAAAAGGAAGACCTTTCTCTCTGTCTCTCTCTCTCTCACTGTCCACTCTGCCTGTCAAAGATAAAAAATAAAAAATAAATAAAAAAAGAAGTCACTGGATTTTAGAGCTTGTAATTGTTTTCATGTCTTGATTTGTTTTACTTTAAAGTTTATTAATATAGCTTTTGATTGACAAATCATTAATGTAGGGGCTGTCATTTGGCATAGCAGTTATGATGCTGCTTTGGATATCAGCATCCATCCCATGATGGAGTTCCTGGGTTCAAATTCCAGCTCTGCTTCTGATTCCAACTTCCTGTTAATGCACAGGCTGCTATGCAGCAGGTGATGGTTCAAGTACATTAGTTCCTATCACCCACATGGACGATCCAAATTGAGTTCCTGGCTCCCGACTTCGGCCTGGCCCAGCCCTAGCTGTTGCAGGAATGTGGAGAGTAAACCAGCAGTTGGAAGATCTCTAGATCTCTCTCTCTCTTGCTCTCTCAAAAACTATATAAATAAATAAAACACATTTTAAATTTATAGGAAGAGAGTATAAAATCAAATCTGTGTACATTTATGAAATGCAATGTGATGCTTTGATGTATGTATACAACGTGAGGTGATTAAATCAAGCTGGCATATCCAGCATCTCACTTCCCTGTCATTTTTATAGCGAGATATTGGAAAAAACTGTTTATTTTAAGGGGCTGCATATTGCAGGAAAATTCTAGATCAATAAAGTTCACTCCTCAGTGAAAGTATCACTGAGGAGATGCAATATATGAAACATGCTGGCCCTAAAGATGGGGGCAAGCATAGCTGATGCGGTTACAGAAAAGCAAGAATTGAGTAGGGAGAGGTCATTTGCAACAAAATGGATTAATCTGCAAAACATCATACTTAGTGAAATAAGCCATTCCCAAAGGGACAAATTCCATATGTTCTCCCTGATCTGTGATAACTAATAGAGCACCTAAAAGGAAATCTGTAGAAGTGAAATTGACACTTAGAGAAGCAATGACTTGAACAGCCCTTGTCTTGACTGTCGAGGAACAGTTTTTTTTTTTTTTTCTTAATGGAGAATGGGACTGGGAATTGGAGAGGGAGAAGGAGGTGGGGTGGGAGTGGGGGTGGGAGGACAGGTGTGGTGGGAAGAATCACTATATTCCTAAATGAAATATTATTTCTTTATATTATGAAATTTGTACTTACTAAATAAAAGGTTTCAGGGGCCGGTGCTGTGGCGTAGTGGATGAAGCCACTGCCTGCAGTGCTGGCATCCCATATGAGCACCAGTTCAAGTCCCAGCTGCTCTACTTCCCATCCAGCTCTCTACTATGGCCTGGAAAAGCAGTAGAAGATGACCCAAGTCCTTGTGCCCCTTCACCCATGTGGGAGACCAGAAAGAAGTTCCTGGTTCCTGGCTTCGGATCAGCACAGCTCTAGCCATTTCGGCAAATTGGAGAGTGAATCAGCGGATGAAAGACTTCTCTCTCTCTGTCTCTCCTTCTCTCTCTATGTAACTCTGACTTTCAAATAAATAAATAAATCTTTTCAAAATTAATTAATTAGTTCATTAATAAAAGGTTTCTTATATTACTCTTATTTACTTCAGTGGTCAAAGACAGAGTTCCCATCTGTTGGTTCACTCTCCAAATGCCTGCAATAACCGAGGCTTGGCTGGGATTCAATCCAAGTTTCCTCCATGGGTGGCAGGGACCCAATTACTTGAGCCATCACTACTGCCTCCCAGGATCTTCATCAGCAGGAAGCTAGAATCAGGAACAGAGGTCGGACTTGAATCCAGGTACTCTGATAAGCAACATGGACAGCCTTATCAATATCTTATCTTCTAAGTCAAATGCCCGCTATGGCATATGCTTTCTTGTATGGAATACAAGAATAAGTAGTAAAATTATAGCTACAGCTATTTTGTATAACTCAAATATGCTCCAGGCATGGTTTTGCATTTCTTGATTATGCTTATTAAGAGCAGAATAACAATTTGAGAGTCTTTAATGTTTCAGAAACGTTGTTTCAAATCTTAAATGTTTCAGAAAGGTTATTGTTTAAATATACAAAATTTTCTAACAAAAATAAATGTGTGTATGATTCTGGTATGTCAGCAGGGGTTTCTCAGTAGAATGTACAAGAACTTTGCGATTATGTATATATCTTCTGCATGGTTTTATCCCTGCTATTTCTCATCATGAGTTTACACTATGTAGAAAACAGTCATTTTACAAAATGGTACATAATATCCAGCTTATGTGGGGAGAGTATTAGGCTCATGTCTCTGCTCATAAGGAATCAGGCTTAATCCTAATACTTTGCTTATCAGGCCTACTGTAGGCCTTAATCTACTTAATTGGACAAACAATCAAATAGATTGCTTCAACTTCCTCTTTGGAAATTAAGTGGGAATATTAAACAAACGATAAAGTAATATTTAAAACCACTGGGCAGTTTGGGTTCTTGCTCCCATTTTCGGTAAGTAAAACAGTTTGGCTTCTGCTCACTTAAAGCATCCTTTATCCTAGCTTTTGGACCACCTAAGGTCTCAAGACTTCACCCTATTCTTTGAATGTAAAGAGAGAAATTCCCAGACCTAGGATTACCATAATATACCAGTGTGAAATCTGAAGTAGGAGTAAATGAAAAAATAGGAGGGCATTACAGATTACTATATTGACACTGTTATTAAGGATAATGTCACATCTTTTAAGAAAAATTTTAAGTAATAATACAATGTGGAGAACATGTTAACTGAATAGCTAGCAGTGGGGAAACTTTTTTAAAAAACACATTACAAGGTAATGAAACAATTAATTGGTACCATGAGAGTCAAAAATCTTATTAATCTCTGTCAAAAAATTCAGTCATAAAAGGTCTGGTTTATTTAATGCTGTGGATTGCAAGCCCATAGTACTTCAAAATCACTGGGATACTCTTAAAAATCCAAATTCCAAATTTCATTCCTTGATATTTGGATGTAATTGATCTGAATAGAAACCATGCATCAATATTTTTTCATAGGATTTTTAAAAATTGGTAGAAATCTATTGTGTTTTCTTTTTTAATTTCTTTTATTAAAAGATTTATTTTATTTTATTTGAAAGACAGAGTTACAGAGAGAGTTAGAGACAGAGAGAGAGGTCTTCCATCTGCTGGTGCACTTTCTAGATGGCCGCAATAGCAGCAGCTGTGCCAATCCGAAGCCAAGAGCCAGGAGCCTCCTCCATGTCTCCCACGTGGATGCAGGGGCCCAAGGACCTGGGCCATCCTTCACTGCCATCCCAGGCCATAGCAGAGAGCTGGATTAGAAGTGGAGCAGACAGGACTAGAACTGGCGCCCATATGGGATGCCGGTGCTACAGGCTGGGGCTTTAATCTGCTGCACCACAGCGCCAGCCCCTCTTTTTTAATTTCTGAAATGTATTTTATTTACCTATAAGGTAGAGAGAGAGACAGAGAAGAAGACAGGAATCTTGCATCCAATGATTTCCTCCTCAAAGGCTCACAACTGCTAGGGCTAAACCAGGCCAAACCAAAGAACCTGGAATTCAATCCAAGCTTTCACATGGGACCTAGGCACTTTGTCTCCCACAGTGTGTACCAAAAGGAATCCAGAATTGGAAGCAAAGCTGGGACTCAAACCCAGGTTCTCCAACATAGGATGCAGACATCTAAAGAAACGTCTCAATCACTACAGCAAGCATCTGCCCCATTATGTTTCTTCTAATAGTTTTATAGCTTTACTTCTTATATTTATATCTTTTGTGTGTTTTGGAGTACATATTAAGAACTAGGTGTCTAACAACTTTTTGCCTGTGAGTTTCTTCTTGCCACAAGCGTAATTTTTAAAAATATTGTTCTTTCTCCCTTTGAATTTTCTTGGAAACCTCATCAAAAATCAGTAGACAATTAACACATGGGTTTATTTCTATACTGTCAATTATAGTCCATGGGTCTATATATTTATCCTT
The DNA here is from genome assembly GCF_051225735.1 of Oryctolagus cuniculus. NCBI lineage: Eukaryota > Metazoa > Chordata > Mammalia > Lagomorpha > Leporidae > Oryctolagus > Oryctolagus cuniculus. The sequence goes on from NC_142871.1 coordinate 117,177,845, forward strand.
ATGTTAGTACCAAACAGTCTTGATACTGTAGCTTTATAGTAAATTTAAAATTGAGAAGTATAAGTCTTACAATTTTGCTATTCTTTATTAAGACTGCTTTAACTATTCTAGGTCTCCTGTGTTTCCATACGAATTTTGAGATCAGCTTGTCAATTTCTACAAAAATTAATGAATAGATAAATAAATAATACACGGATTTTTTTCAGGAATTGTGTTGAATCTGTATGTCCACTTGGGGAGCACTGCCATTTTAACCACATTAAGCCTTCCAGTCCAAGAACAGGATATGTTTCCATTTACTTAGATCTCCCTTCAGTGCTATATTATAGTTGTCAGTGCATACCTTGCAGCAATTCTTATTGTAAAGTTCTTCAGATGATCATAATGTGCAGCCAGTGTTGAGGAACACCACTTAGTATCCTAAAGGTAAGGAGTCATCTTCGTTGTCTGCCAAACCACAACTTATGGGCAATCTGTCCATGAGTGGCTCTGCTAGGGCCAGGAACTGGGATTTCCCTTTACCAGGATGACCAGCTCCTGAGAGATGTCCATTTCGTGACATTTCACAGGACAGACTCGATACTAAAATCCAGTTATATTCTCCACAGCACATCCTAAAACTGCAAAATCTTGAAAAGCTTGAAAATTGAATTATGCTACACCAGAGATTTGAGATTCTTCTTTATTTTCATGTCTTCTGAGAGCAAATGTTCCTTCAAAACCTCCAGCATAACTCATCCCCATGGAACTAACTTGCCTCTGAAAATAGCCTCACCCACCTTCCTCAATTCACTACCTCTGTTTTCCTGTTTATTACTATATTTTTAACCCTCTGTGCTCTCTATCCCATCTATACCAAATTTGTGATCTGTCTACATTCTTTTTTTTTTTTTTTTTTTTTTTTTTTTTTTTTTTTTTTTTTTTTTTTTACAGGCAGAGAGACAGTGAGAGAGAGAGACAGAGAGAAAGGTCTTCCTTTTGCCATTGGTTCACTCTCCAATGGCGGCCGGCGCGCTGTGGCCAGCGCATCGCACTGATCCGAAGCCAGGAGCCAGATAGGTGCTTCTCCTGGTCTCCTCCCATGGGGTGCAGGGCCCAAGCACTTGGCCCATCCTCCACTGCACTCCCAGGCCACAACAGAGAGCTGGCCTGGAAGAGGCGCAACCGGGACAGAATCCGGCGCCCCGACCGGGACTAGAACCCCATGTGCCAGAGCCACTAGGTGGAGGATTAGCCTATTGAGCAGCGGCGCCGGCTTACATTCTGATTATTACAAATTAAGGTCATTTCTCAGTGGACCTGAGGATCATCTGCTCACCATTTCTAGTACAAAGACTAGGAAGTTCTTGTTTGCTTTTTTTGTTGGTTGCTTGTTTGCTTGCTTGCTTGATTGGTTTGGTTTAGTTTGTTTTTTCCTTTTGGCTCTTGAATTTTGTTTTCCTGGCACACACTGCTCTCTTGACAAAACTCCTATAAGACCTACAGGTAATGAAATTTAGATTTATAAGATTTATAAGGCCTCTCAGTTTAATACTATATTTTGTGATCTCCTCAATAGCTAAGTAAGCAGTTGGAGATCTTAGGATATTATCCTGACAAATGACTGGTTTCTTTCTGTTTGAAGAAGCTTTGGAATAAAGTTAACATACTAATCCACCTGTGGCCATAGTCTGTCCTGATGTCCTATAACCCTGAGTTTTTTGTCTTTTTCCTACTACAAAACAAATGATGAATGACATTTTCAAGCATGCCATTCTTTCATGATCTATCCACTTACTGAAAAAATATAGACAGGTTTTACAGAAGAAAATAAGAAAATAGTATCACATATCTTACATATGGTACATACCAGTGGATGGAAGACCTTGCTCTCTCTCTGCCTCTCTGTTACTCTGCCTTTAAATAAATAAATCTTAAAAAAATTATGTCAATGTACCATCTATTGAATTAAAGTAGCATTACTGCAAATTCTATGCCATTGTTTTTGTTTGATAATATTTATTATGTAATCACTAATATTCATAGGACCACTCTTGTTTATAAACTACTTATGCATATTTTATCTATCCTTTGACTCCTACATTTATTCACGTTTCTCACATAAAACAAAATGAGAAACTATAATGCATTACCATGATTTTCCATTGTCTTAATTAGTAATGGCATCTTAATACTGAGGGTTAACTTGGGGCTTTGGAGAAAATGGGATTAGGTGTATGGTTGCCTTTTCCACTAAAAAAACACACCATCTACGTAAGAAGAGAAAGCAATTTTATTAAAGGGATAATCTTGGATCTGTTCTGATGTTTTATAATCCCAAATGATACAGTCCTTCACTTTTCACAGTAAAATATGAATTGCAACGTGCTTTGTCATTAAAGGTTAATTCTGATCCATATGCTCTGCAATTTTTTGCATGTATCCTTATTTTAAAAGTATATGTATATATGAGCATGCACGCTCCAGTATACATGCAGGTTTAAGATTTATACATGTACTACTATGCTAATATATTCTGTACATGGAGAGAGCATAAATGTTTAAAGGTTGACATAAAAATAAGAGTAAATTAAAACTCTAATATCTTCTTGCTATGTCCATGTGGGTCATGTTGCACAGAGACCGGCAAGCTTATTTTTTTCCCCTCTAATTTCCAGCAGAAATAAAGCAAGGAGTTATTAAAGGATCCACTATGGAATAAGAAGTTTCTTGTTTCAAACTCTGCTCTTTGATAAAGAATCTTAAAGATATTTTAAAAAGATCAGATATTTGCTTATGCATGTAGTCTATGTTATGTGGGTGTTAGAAGGATTGGGGTTTTCCTCTAGAAGATTCCAGATTGGACTGCTTTTGACCTCTCCTGTGAACTCTGGGAAGAAGATAAAACTGAGTCTTTACAGGGGCTCAGGCTTTTTCTTTTACTTCCCTCTCTCCTTCCATTGAAGAAACAGCGCAGACTTCTTTGTGGCTATCCTGGTCTTTTTTCCTTTGACAAAACATAACAATGATGAGCCTCATGAATGGCCTTTAAGGAAAGGTGTGTCATGAGATTCTTCATAGGGGGACCTTTGATCTGTTCTGTACTTTGTTGTTTTCATTCTTTCAGTCTCCAGGTTTCCATTGTATAGAAACTGCAATCAACCATGGAAAGGCTTTTGCTTCATTCTCAAAGGAGTTGAATCAAACCAACAAAATGCATTTGCTTTCTGTCCTTGCTTTTTAAAAATAGTGTTTTCTTCTGACTGTGAAAAATTATGAATAATTTTGAAAATACAAAAAAACCCACAAAATTTAAATTACCCATAATCCCATTAATTAGAGATAATACCAAGATAACTTTTTTCCATGAAAAATAATGTTTTTCAAAATTAGGATCATATTGAATTTACCATTTTTTCATTCTTATTAATTATTAATGCCTAACCATAGTATTTTTTCATGTCATAAATTTTTCAGAAGGCTAATTTTTAATGACTGTGAACTATTTCCTCAGACATAATTTCAGCATTCTCTGGTGATAAATACTTAGGCTATTTTCAAATTTTTGTTACTATCTTTGCAGTGATGAGCATCCTTATATGCATATGTTTTATTATACCTGAGATTATTTATTCAGGATAAATTCCAAGAAGCTCAATATTTAGTAAAGAATTTAAGCATTATTAATAATCTTGACAATATTACAAAATTGCTATATTGAAAGCTTCTACTAATTACACATCTATTAATGATGTAGGAAAGTGAATATCATACAATATAAACATAAATACTAAATATTAGCTTTAAAATAATCTGAAAATGCATTGAATATTACATTTAAATTTTTCTCCCTTACTATGTGTATATATTTTTCAATATTTAAAATTGTTATTTGTTTTATATTTGTCAGTTTAATAAATGAGTACAGTGTGTATTCTTTTTCTTTTGTCTTACCAGTGGGTCATTATGCTGAAGGAAAGGATCATCAACCTTTTTTATTTGACTATTAATAATTTTTTTAACAATCAGAATTTTCCATTCTGGTCAATGAGTGAAAATCTTATTTGCATTGTACTGTACATCAACATTAGATCTCTTTGGTAGATGTTACTTTTGAAAGTTGTTATTCACCTCTTTTCATGTTTTTCATTGCTTTCTTTAAAGCGTTTGTTACATTCTTCAGTAACATCTATAAAATCATTTTTAGGTGAATCAAAGTTTTGAAGTCCTAGGTACAATGTCACATTTATTAGTGTCTAAAAAATGCATGCCAAACTGGAATGCTACTGGGGAACCTTTTCTATAGTTTATAAGCCTTCATAAATCTCTCATCATCATCATCAGAAAACCCCAAAAAATTGTTAAAGTAAGCAGATATCTACATAAAAACTAAGGTCAAAGCATAGCTTATGGGATAGGGAAAAAAATGGCCACATTTTCTAATAAAAATTCCATTCATGATAACCCTTATGAAATTAAAGAACAAAGAAAGATTTAGTTGTAAATTAAGAAGAGGGAGCTTAATTGAATAGGACCACGAAGCACTTTACTCCGCCTATCACCCTTCTCAAATCTTTCTGTACAGTCCAAACTTAAAAACTTATAGAAACTTATTAGTAAGAGGAGCTAAGTTGTGAGGCTCTTTGTGTTTTGTCTGTGTGGTAAAAAACATATAACATTTACCAATTTAACCAATTTTAAGTGTATAATTCAGTAATGATAAGTACATTTACACTGTTGTGTAGCACATGTCTAAAACTTTTTCAAAAAAATTTTATATATTTATTTGAGAAGTAGAGTTACAGACAGAGACAGAGAGAAATCTTCCATCCACTGGTTCACTCCCCAAATGGCCACAATGGCCAGAGCTGTGCTGATCAGAAGTCGGGCTGGTCTCCCACGAAGGTGCAGAGACCCAAGTAGTTGGTTCACCTTCTACTTCTTTCCCAGGTCATAACAGAGAGCTGGATCAGAAGAGGAGCAGCCAGGACTAGAACCAATTCTCATATGGGATGCCGGTGCTGCAGGCGGAGGCTTAGCCCAATACGCCACAGCACTGGTGCCTAAAACTTTTTATCTTGAAAAACTGAATTCTTAAACCCACTGAGCAACAACTCTCCACATCCACCTCTTCCGGTCCCTGGCAACCACCATACTACTTTCTGCTTCAATGAATTTGAGTATTCCAGGTATACTACATAAATGAAATCGTGCAGGATTTGTGTTTTTATGATTAACCTATTTTACTTAGCATAAGGTCCTTAAGGTTCATAAATGTTGTAGCATATTAATGTCGCATTCCTCCTTTTTATTTTTTTAAATTTATTTACTTATTTGAAACGCAGAGTAACAGAGAGAGAAGGAGACACACAGAAAGAAAGATCGTACGTCTGCTGGTTCACTCTAAATGGCTGTAACAACTAGGGCTGAGTCAGGCTGAAGCCAGGAGCTTGGAACTCCATCTGGGGCTCTCCTGTGGGTGGCAGGGGCCCAAGTAATTGGGTCATCATCCTCTTCCTTGCAAGGTACATTAACAGGAAGCTGAATCAGAAGTAGAGCAGCTGGGACTGAAACTAGCACTCTGATATTGAAATGCTGGCCTTGTAAGTGGCAGTTTAATCTGCTGTGCCACAATGCTAACACAATTACCCCCTTTTTAAAAGTTAAACAATATTCCCTTGCATATATATACCATATTTTGTTTATATATTCATCCATTGGTGGGCATTTGTGTTACTTTCACCTCTTGGCTATTGTGAATAATGCTGCAATGAACATAGATATGAAAAATCTCATTGATATTTGCTTCTAATTCTCTGGGATATATACCACAAGTGGGATCACTGGATCATATGGTCATTTTACTTTGAATTATTTTTAGGAATCACATACTATTTTCCAGACCAATTGCCCATTTCACCTTCCCACTAACAGTGCATAAAGGTATAGTTTCTCCATATCCTTACCAACAATTGTTATTTTCTATTTATTTTTTTGGTTTGGTTTTGTTTAATAGTGCCCATTGCCAATAAAGTGATATTTCAGTGTGGCTTTGATTTGCATTTCTCTAATGATTAGTGATGTTAACATCTTATCTTATATTTGTGCCTGTTTGTATTCTTCTCTAAAGAAATATCTATTCAAGTCTTTTTCCCATTTGTTAATTGGGTTACTTATTTTCTGTTGTTGAGTTATAGGAGTTCTTCATATATTCTGGATATTAACTTCTTATTAAATACACAATTAGCAAATATTTTCTCACATTCATAGGTTGCTTTTTAACTGGGTTATTTCCTTTGATACATGTTGGCTTTCACATTTGATGTATTCTTTTTGTCTATTTTTGCTTCTATTCTCTGCACTTTTAATGTAATATACAAGAAATTGTTGCCAAATACATGTCATGAAGCTTTTCCTCTATGTTTTCTTCTGGGAGTTTTTAGTTTTATGTCTTTTGTTTAGATCATTTAATTTCATTTGTAGTTAATTTGTTGTACATGGTATAAGGGAAGGGGTCATCTTCACTCTGCTGCGTGTGAATTTTCAGTTTTGCCAATACCATTAGTTGAAGAGACTGTCCTTTCCCCTTTGTGTGGATTTGGCTCCTTTGTCAAAAACCATAAACCATATCTGGAGGTTTATTTCTGACCTCTGTTCTATGCCATTGATCGATATGTCTGTCTTTATGCCAGTACCACTATCACTTCATTTAGTATTTTTGGACTACAAATAGTTTTTCTAATATATTGGACAACTGTATTTCCTTTATAACAAATTACCTATTTATATCTCCTCTATTTTCACATTAGGAATTAGCTTTTTGTTTAAGATTTATTTTATTATTTGAAAGGCAGTTACGGAAAGAGAGGGAGAGACAGAAAGAGAGAAATCTTCCATCCACTGGTTCATTCCCCAAATGGCCACAATGGCCAGAACTGGGCAGATCTAAAGCCAGGAGACAGAAGCTTCTTCCAGGTCTCCCACGCAAGTGCAGGGGTGTAGGGAGTTGGGCCATCTTCCACTGCTTTCCCAGGCACATTAGCAGGGATCTGGATGGGAAGTGGAGCAGCCAAGACTGGAACCTGAGCTTACATGGGGTGCTGGCGCCACAGGCAGCAGCTTTACCCACTATACCAGTGCACTGACCCCTGCAATTGGCTTTTTTTTGTAAATGTATAATTGAACTGAAAGAGTTCATTTTAAGTTGTAAGTAGCTCTATTGCCTTCTCTGCCTAACACCCCTTATTAGAAATCACCCTCTCCTCTATCCATATGGCTGCAGCAGGACAGCCACAGTGTCACAGGGCACTTCTGACTCCCACTTCCACTGTGGCCACACTCAATTGCTCCTGGGATGGACATCAACCTAGACTGAGTTACTTTGCAGCCTTCTTCAGGAATTTTTTTTTTTTTTTTTTTTTTTTTTTTTTTTTTGACAGGCAGAGTGGACAGTGAGAGAGAGACAGAGAGAAAGGTCTTCCTTTGCCGTTGGTTCACCCTCCAATGGCCGCCGCGGCCGGCGCACCGCGCTGATCCGATGGCAGGAGCCAGGTGCTTTTCCTGGTCTCCCATGTGGTGCAGGGCCCAAGCACTTGGGCCATCTTCCACTGCCTTCCCGGGCCACAGCAGAGAGCTGGCCTGGAAGAGGGGCAACCGGGACTAGAACCCGGTGTGCTGGCGCCGCAAGGCAGAGGATTAGTCTAGTGAGCCGTGGCGCCGGCAGCCTCCGCACCCTTAATCAATCTGTGAGCTAAAAAACCTTGTCATAAACAGATTTATTCAGCCATTTAACAAATAACCACTGAATATCATATGCAGGCACTGCCCTAGGTGCTGGAAATGTAGGCGTGATGAAAATAGACGCAATCCTGTCCCCATGCAGCGTATATTCAAGAGGCAGGGAAACAGAAATCAGAGAAACAAATAACCACATAGAATGCCATGAAGAAAACCAAAGCAAGAACCAGCAGAGAGGCAGCCCTACTGCAAATGTGACATAGAGTCCAAGCTGGCCAGTGTGGCTGGAGTGGAGTCATCAAGAAGAGTAGAAGGAAATGAGCATTGAGGCCCTACAAATACTTTGGCTTCTAGTCGCAATAAGATGGAAGTCACTGAAATGCTTGGAACAGAGGAGGAAGGGGATCTGCCATGTGGTAAAAGGATCACTTGTCTGAATCTCTGTCATATATGGGGAGGAGGTGCTTTTCCATTTCCCTGGGGTGGGGGTGATTCTGGAAACACAGAAGCAACTCCCTGCATGGGTCTCCCTTCGCAGGTTCCTGGAGCCCCCATTCTTCCCTGCAATTGTACAACCCAATAATCTTGTGAGAGTTTTACTTTTCTCCATGCTCAAAACACAACCTTTTATGATCTCTTTGTTTATGCCTAGAATATTTTTCTGGATAAACATCAATCATATCTTAATCTACATTTTAAATAAAAATATACAAACTGTATCTTATGATCCTAAGGAAATTTTGAAGCCAAAACTCTGGAATCAAGCTTGATTTTGCTGTTGTTTTCACAGAACCAATTTTTGAACATACCACCTGTTGAATATCACTTTCATCATTGGATTGTGATATTTCTGTCAGGTACAGATAGATAAATAGACAGATAGGCAACACATTTCAGGCAATGCTCTATTCTGTCGCATTAATTCTTCTTTTGATTATTATATAAATATAAAAAGATTTAATGACCAAAGCTCTGCGCTATATTTTAACGTATAGTAGAATAAAAAATATCTTTATTTTTCTCATCAGTCTATTTTTCCAAGTGAATTTGATAATGGTGTCCTCAAATTCTAACAATAAATCAAAATTCTATTGTGAGTTTTCATTGGGATTGTCTTAATCTTGTAAGTTAACTTAGGAATGATCATTTTCATCCTTACAATATTGTTTTTAACCAGGGAACACTATCTGTCCATTTTTAATTTCCTTTTATATTTCTTAATTAAATTTTTGTTATATAAATCTGTGCATTCTAGCATGTTGTATGCTTTTCTGCTGCTATTACAAACATAATTGTCTTCATTAGTGTCTTCTAACCAATAATTGCTCATACATTGCAAGCTAAACATAATTATTTACTTAACTGCACTTAATTTAGTAGGAGCAGAGGAAGTTCCTAATTTACTCTGTAAGTATACCTCTTAAGTAAGTTTAGTAAGTGCTTCTTGATAAAGGTTTTTATAAGAAAGTCTTGACCGTTTCTTTTGGCTATCTATGTCATATTCGCAAAACACTAACAGTGGAAGTTCCTGTTTAAGAAGTATACATTTCTTTTTTAAAGACATGTTTTCTATATGAATTTGGAAGGTATTAAGGTGGAATTCTCATAGTAGTAACCATAAAGTCTCTCCTTTTCCCAGTTAAATTATGGTTTATTTGATAATTATTAGTAACTTACAATATACAACAAATGCATGAATATATCTCCCTTAAAAATTAAATATTAAAAATTTAATATTATAAGTAAATCTAAAGTCCGTACTTTGTCCTCAGCCCTATCCTGCCCGTGCTTCCAGAGAAACCACTCTTATCTACTTGCTATGTATTTTTCCACAAACTTTTTCAGTACATTTACTCTCTGAAAAGATAAAAAGTTCCTTGAATTTTGTTTTGCTTTCTATTTTTTAACAATATTTTATCTCTTTTTTGAGATAACATATTTTTAATTCACATAATAGTCAAGGGTTTAATGCTGTACTGAATACAGAGTTCAACAAATAAAAAGGAAAAATACCATAGTCCAGCATGAAAATAGGCAAGGATTTTAAACAATTATCAAGTGAAAAGTGAAAAATTATCAACTTCATTCACATAAAGTACATTTTAAAACAGAATCATTAAAATGATGGCAATGAATCATTGCTATATTTGACAAATATTTAAAACAAGGTTTGACAAAGCATTATATTTGCAGCAAAACTGGTACACACAGTCACCGTTACACTGTAACTAATATTATGCAGTCTATGTTATTTTAACTCAATGGAAGACAGAGCTATCTATCTGCATTCTCAGTACCATTAGTACCGCCTCTTTCCTATTGTGTGGTTTTCCACCTATAACTACCCTGGGTGGAATATGTGAGATACCTACCGACCTATTGAGATATTCGTGATCACATGCAAGACTGCAACAAACATATGAATACTTGCTTCCTGGGGAAGATACTAAGTAGAGGAATAGAAATCCTGTTTTCCATTGAGCTCCTATTTTCAAGATCTCGAATCTTAGATTTTCGTTATTTTTTGAGGTTTTTAATAAAACTCTATTGAGACCGAGGTTCATACTCTGAGACTTGAATTAGTTACCATGCAAATTTGAGCCGTTGTTTTCTTTAGTGGGCAGGGTGATTCCTGGAAACATCATGCAAGCAAGCTGCTGCTGTTTGTTTTTCACCCTGTGCCGTTTGGTTTGGAACATTTCTGAAGTCATTCAGTTCCTGCACATCTAAATGAATGGCTGTTTCTGGGTACAGGTTGTTTGGTGGCTTTTAGAGCCTGGATTAGGGCCTGTTTTTGGAGAACTCAGATCTGTGTATTTGGTCAAACCAGACAAGGGAGCCTTATGTGAGGACCCATTCATTGCACCTCTCAAATGGGCCATAGGAGAGAAGCAGTTTCAGTTCAGCCCACTAGTTATTATTGTAAGACTTGGGGCTGAGTCGAAGTTAGGAAAGAAACACTAATCCTACTCATGTTGCGTGGTTTAAATTCTGCTCTCCTACATCTGAGCATTACAGATCTTTCTAAAAGAACACTCACTATTTTCCCTGGAGTATCCTCCCTGTTTCTTATTCCCTTATTCATAATGTTATGTGTATTGTAATACAACTACCACCATAGACAAACCATGGGGTAACCTACACATTAATGAGAAACCATGACAGAAAGGAAAGATCCTAAAATGCCTTCGATTAATATAGTGTTAATTTTAATGAAAGAAAACCCCCAAATTATCTGCACTTCAGAGTCATGCAATTCTGGGTTCAAATTCAGGTTTTATTGATCCAAATGAGTAAATATAAACAACCATAACACCTTGAGCCAATTATTTTACTATTTGAGCTTCCATTTTCTTTATTTTAATTTATTTAAGGTATACAAATGTGTAAGCCTCCATCTTCAGTTGGGCATGCTACTATGTATCTCACATATTATGTTGATATGCATATATGAGCATATGCATATATGAGCATACAGTGAGCCCTCAACCAGTGGTTGCTTTTCTCTTTATGCTGGAATTTGATATGAAATACCATCAGATGATATGCTTGCCCATCTGTATTGATTAGCAAATCTCTCATTCTCAAAGGCTGGATTTCTCATACTTTCAGGACTGATGAAGCTAAGTTGATCAAACAATATATCAAGATTGTTAACAATAATAATCCTGGAAGGAAAAGCCTTACTAACTCTGCAAAAAATCCATTTCTTCTCTCTTCCTTCACTTGTTTGACAAATGTTTATTAAACAACCATCATGTGTTGGGTATTGTGTGCATGTTATGAGGCATGGATTATCAAAAGATAGCCTATGGGCCCAATCTAGCCTGCTGCCTGCTGTTGCAAATGTTTATCAGCACATGCTCATTTTGTCTATAGCTGTGACAGAGATCATATGTACCCTGCAAAGCTTAAAACATTTACTATCTGGCCCTTTATAGAAAAGTTTGCTGGCTTCTATAAGGGGACCTATAAACATGGCTTCTACCTTACAACATGTACAATCTTGTCACAGATAAAAGACATGCTCACGTGTCAACTCCAGCCTATGTGTTATTAAATGGTGTCAGAGAAAACAAAAAGTGATGAATGTTGACTGAAATGGTTAAAAGAAGCTCAATATGGAATGTGGAACTGGAGCTGGAGCTTAAAGAATGGAATAGATTCGTAGAAATAGCAAGAAAATAAAAAAAGATTGAAAGTTACAGTAATAATTGCTGAGAATGGCGCACTTTCTGGATGACAGTCAAATCTGGTCATAACATTTTGCTGCTCTGAACCTGTCCACCTGATTTATGAGGCTTTGAATGATATGGGCTTGCTTTCCTCTTCAGCCTCTTGCCCATGTCCAAGTGGTTGCACACACACACATATGTACACTTGTACTCCATATTCCAGTCAGATTCAAATATCTCAGTTACTCAGATCCATCCAGTTCTCATCATCACATCACTGAATACACTTTTTCTCTATGGTACACATCTCCTCCAACTTGTTGCCTAAAGTCTACTCAATTTTGTGTCTCACTTGAGCTGTCACTTTGTCTAAGTAACATTCTTTAACTTATCCAAGACTGGATTAGGTGTGATTTTGTGTGCTCCCATAGCATCCAAAGTTGCATTGCATCCAATACTCCTGTCACTGGCACAGCCAATTCATTTGTCTGTATTCTTGCCTAAATAATAAACTCTTTGGGTACAACAACCATGCATCATCTCTCTCTCTCTCTCTCTCTCTCTTTCTCTCTCTCTCTCTCTCTCTCAATTGGAGTGTTATACAAAAAGATTCCAGTCATAAAATGCATATTACAAATCGTGGTAAGATCCGCAGGCATCCTAGGGGCGGCGCCCTGCCGGCGTCTGTTTAGGGGTCTAAAGCTAAGCTTATGGGAGGACAGGCGCTAAGGGCACCCAGGCCGCCACAACTCTGAACATTGGATCCCGTACTCGACCTCCAAGGACCATCATCGACGGCTGCCTGAGCCCCTGCAAGCCCTCGCTGGGGATGGGAGACCAGCAGCCTGCAAGGAACGCCGGGAAACTCCGCCCCCAAGGCTGTTTCAGCAAGTCGCCAACCCAAACTCCTGGATGCAGCGGCCACCCTCAGTGTCCCCATATTCGCAGAAGGACATAGCCGAGACGGACATAGGCTCCCCACGCGCATGGGGGGCCCCCGGCCAGCACCAAAGTCAGCTGATTGGGCCCAAGTGGTTCCCAATAGCAGCTGCCTTGGGGACCCACATTTCCACTCCTGCTTCCCAGCGGCTCAGCAGCGCACTAAGGAGGCAACAGATGGGGTGCACAGTGGTGTAACGTGGCCGGATCCCAGTGGGGAATGAGAGAGGTTAAGACAATTTCCCTCCGCGTGGGAAAAGCGAGCCCGTGGCCCAAGAACTGTTACTAGGGCGGGACTAGGGGACTTGAGAAGGCGTGGGGCAGTGAAGCAGCTGCAGCGCTCACATCTGTCGGCCCTGTTCCTGCTCTGGCTGCTCAACAGGCGCAAGTCCTAAGGAAGTCCAGGCGCCGGGGTGACAGGGAGGCTCAGGAGAGGTGTCTGGGAGACTCAAACTGCACTTTCTGAAGACAGGTTGCTAGCTGGGGGCTCGGAGCCGGTTGAAGAGTTCCCATGTCCAAGTGCCAGCCTCCTTGGAGCACGTCAGCCTGTCTCCAAGGCCGTGGTGTGAACCTGTGGAGTGAGTCCCGGCGACCTCTCCTCACAGCAATGTCCGAAGGCATCTAATACATTCCCCTCCTCCTCCTCCTCCTCCCCCTACCCCTCCTCCTCCTTCTTTTTTTAGATTTATTTATTTATTTGAAAGTCAGATTTACACAGAGAGAGGAGGAGAGGCAGAGCGGTCTTCCATCCCCTGGTTCACTCTTCAGATGAGTGCAGCGGCTGGCGCTGCGCCAGTCCGAAGCCAGGAGCCAGGAGCTTCTTCCAGGTCTCCCACAGGAGTGCAGGGGCCCAAGGACTTGACCATTTTCTACTGCTTTCCTATGCCATAGCAGGTCGGAAGTGGAGCAGCCGGGACTGGAACTGGCGCCCATATGGGATGCCAGTACTGCAGGTGGCAGCTTTACCCTACACCACAGCACCAGCCCCCCAATACATTCTTAGAGTTATGCATAAATGGGTTGAGATGTAAAGAGAGAGAGAGAGAGAGAGATTAGAAAGAGAGAGAGAGACTTGTAGGGAAGTTATCTGACCACTTGCCCAAACAGAAAATTTATAATGAGGAGCTGTAGGAAGTAAAATCAGGACATATATTCATTCCAGATTTTAGAAGTTCTTGAACATTCACATTAAGAAATTGCCCTTGATCCTGTGAACAGCAATGAGCTTTGAAACTTTTAACTCTGTGAAATGAAATGATTAAAATTTTTACTTAGGAATATTAATTTTCCAGTAGAGTTCTTGACAGCTAAAATGAGTACGAGATTGTAGATGGGAAATGAAGAATGGGAAATGGGAACTTCAATTTCTCATGTGTTAAAAAAAAAAGCCTGAGACATACTCGATAATTGTAACTCTTAAGAAGTTTTGTGAGCTTCTTAATGGTGAGAACCAATTCTTACTTTTATTTCTACCCATTGCAACCAATCCAATGACTTGCATTTCACTGATGATCTGAATTAATCTCTCAGTGAATGAATGCGGTAAAGACAAAAGGACAAGGTACACAGGCTTTGGAAAGGAAAATTTGATAAGACTCAATTGATTGCCTCTGGAAAGGTGTTAGGTAGAAAGCGATCCCTATTGCTAGAAGTAGAAGAGACAGGATGTAGAGATGAGGGCAGGAATCCACATTCTACAGTGTATCTTTTTTCTCAGAAGGGATTTACAAGGGCGGATGCTGTGGCATAAACCCCTGTCTGCAATGCCATCATCCCATATGGGTGCCAGTTAGTGTTCCCAACTGCTTCATTTCGGATCCAGCTAATGCGCCTGGAAAAGCAGTGGAGACTGGCTTAAGTCCTTGGGCTCCTACACCCACGTGGGAGACCCAACAGAAGCCTCTGGATCCTGGCTTCTGCTTGGCCCAGGCCTGGCCATTGTAACCATTAGGGAGTGAACCAGCAGATGGAAGAGCAATCTCTCTCTCTCTCTCTCTCTCTCTCTCTCTCTCTTTCTCTCTCTCTTTCTCTCTCTCTCTCTTTTTCACTTTCTTTTCCCCCTCCCCCTACCTTTCTTCTTCTCTCTATAACTCTTTCAAATAAAAGAAAAATAAGGGATATACCAGCAAAAATTCATCTGGGGCTGATGTCATGGCATAGTAGATTAAGCTGCTACCTGCGACACAAGCATCTCATATGGGTGCGGATTCAAGTCCTGGCTGCATCACTTCCAATCCTGTTCTCTGCTACTGCACCTGGGAAAGCAATAGAAGATGGCCCAAACGCTTGTGCCCCTACACCCACATTGGAGACCCATTAGAAGTTCCTGGCTCCTGGCTTCGGCCTAGCCCAACTCCAGCCATTGCAGCCATTTGAGGAGTGAATTAGTAGATGGGAGATCTCTCTCTCCCCTCCCCAACTTGCTTTCTCTATCTTTCCCTCTCTGTAACTCTGCCTTTCAAGTAAATAAATAAATAAATCTTTAAAAAATAAAGGCAATTCATTCTCACAACATCCTAAGCCTGAGAAGCAATTCATAACACCCCACATCTTTCTCACCTTTAATGGCTGTAGTCAAGTTGCCAGATGAGTCACCGAATCACCCAGTCATAAAACCAGGAGGGACTGTCCTAACGACAGAAGCCTAACTCCCTTCTGATATTATTCTCCAGGGCCAAGAACACCCAGTCTCCATACTTGAACAATAAAAGCAAGTCCTGTCTTTGAGTAAGAGCATCATGACACGGCAATCTAGACACATTTCCCACTCTTCTACTCTTCATCTACACCCAAGGAGATGAAACTCTAACTTCGTGCCATCTCAATAAACAGCAATAATGAAAGGAAACAAACCCTCAGGCTAGTTGTTTTCAAGAAATGCTCTCTGGTATAAAGAAGTGAAATGTAGTGAAAACAGATTATCTTGTATCAAAAGGAAGGGGTTCAAGTGAAGCCTGGTGATATGTGTAGTCTAAGCTGGAATTCAGTAAGTGATCATCTCCTTCCATGCAATTTTAATCAGGGCTTTTTTTTAAGGCATAAAAATGTTGACTTTCACAGGTACTTGGCCTGGGGTTGATGAAGACTGTGCCAGCTGTGAGCCATATGCAGTCTTCCCAGGCTTCCTATCAGAACCTCTTTCCCCCACAAATGCACCTACCAGGTCACTCTCCTGTAATTTAGACTGGTAGACCACAGTTACTCACTCACAAATATTTATAGAGTGTCTATTCTATCAATGACATTATGCTAAGTCTTCTGGAGGTGAGAGAGGACAAGAAATGCCAATTTGTATAAAGCATTGCCAGATGCTGGCAGATCATGTGAATCACCTGAGAAGGAAAACAGCATAAAATTTTATTAAAACATTATAAGAGGTGTTCCAAGACACCATACTACTACTTTACAATGTGTGGGGAAATGAAGAGATGAACAGCATTTGTAAGTCAAATACAGAGATCACTCTTTGCAGGAGCAAAGCTATGCCAGAGGAGGGGATGGCTGAGCTGGACTCTTTTTGCTTTTATTATCCAAACCCACCCTTAGGCTAAGCAAAAAGATGCTGCATGAGTCACCAAGACATAAAACAATTAAATAGACTGTCTGGCTTGTAATCCAACATCCTGTTGGAAGCCTTTTCCTCTGAATCGTCAGTTGTTCTAATATTGCATAATTTCATTTATGAGTATATCCTTTATTGTGTTAGGGCTTTAAATTTACTGAATTTAGTATTTTAGGACTGGTGTGGACTTTAAGCTGTCATCATGAATGATTAGTTGAATTCCTGGATAATTAATCAGCCAATGGAAGTCATCTCTCCTTAGAATTCTGGGTTGTCGGCCGGCGCCGCGGCTCACTAGGCTAATCCTCCGCTTTGCAGCGCCAGCACACCGGGTTCTAGTCCCAGTCGGGGCACCGGATTCTGTCCCGGTTGCCCCTCTTCCAGGCCAGTTCTCTGCTGTGGCCAAGGAGTGCAGTGGAGGATGGCCCAAGTGCTTGGGCCCTGCCCCCCGTGGGAAACCAGGATAAGTACCTGGCTCCTGCCATCGGATCAGCGCAGTGCGCCAGCCGCAGTGTGCCAGCCGCGGCGGCCATTGGAGGGTGAACCAACGGCAAAAGGAAGACCTTTCTCTCTGTCTCTCTCTCTCACTGTCCACTCTGCCTGTCAAAAAAAAAAAAAAAAAAGAATTCTGGGTTGTCAAAGTATATCATGGAGAACCCAATGGAGCAACATAACATGCGAGACCCAGTGGGCGAGATTAGTGTTAAGACTGGAACTAGAGGGGTGGTAAAAGTCTGACACTGCCTTTTTTAGGGAGGAAACACACTAAGGTAGGGTGCAGAGCACGTTCTTCCTGTAAGTGAGGAAAGACAATTTGGGGTGATATCCATGTAAAAGTTTCTCATCTTCTCCAACCCATTAACCATAAGAACGTAAAATTCCAACACAAGCTTTCTAACATCATGGTTGTTACAGAATCTTTTTACTTAAAGCCTAGGACAGTTGTTTTAGCATAGAACAAAAGGGCTTCTAGGATTCCATCTAGACTGCGTGGTCTGAAATGCACAGGATGATGGGAGTGATTTCACATGCAAGGACAAATCCTCAAGGATGGACACCCTCTTGTTCACCCCATGAAATCCTTTCACTCAAGCCTCCTTCCCCTGTGAAGTCTTCCTGGCTGTCCCGTGCCCAGCTGTCTGCAATTGCACATGGCATTGTAATGCAGTGAGTCGTTGGTGACTCCTTCCTCAGAAAGGGAATTCACAGAGGGTGGAGACTATCCTAACTACTTTGGTTTTTTTCAGTGCCTGCCTCATGCCTAACACAAGGTATGCATCCAATACAAGTTATTGAATGAGTGAATGTGGGAAAAACAGTTCACAAAGTGGCAGCATAAGGACATGTTTCTCAAATGAGAATTTTCAGTATCCCAGTAGGTATCTTGGGGATCACTGTGGTGATGTGCTCCCAGGTGCCCTTTGAGTGAATGAAAGTAAAAACCTCACCAGTAGAAAGGGAGGCTTAAGGCTTGGAGGAAGGGAAGATAGGTGATAAAAATAAGCACATTTGTTAATCCTTCCTCTTTAATTATGTTTCCCCCAAGTTATAGAATCTGAAGATTGGGGCTGGTGTCGTGGCTCACTTGGTTAATCCTCTGCCTGCGGCGCCAGCATCCCATATGGGCACCAGATTCTATCCCGGTTGCTCCTCTTCCAGTCCAGCTCTCTGCTGTGGCCTGGGAAGGCAGTGGAGGATAGCCCAGGTCCTTGGGCCCTGCACCTGCATGGGAGACCAGGAGGAAGCACCTGGCTCCTGGCTTCGGATCAGCGCAGCACCATCTGTAGCAGTCATTTGGGGAGTGAACCAACAGAAGGAAGACCTTTCTCTCTCTCTCTCTCTCTCTCTCTCTCTCACTGTCTATAACTCTACCTGTCAAATTAAAAAAAAAAAAAGAATCTGAGGGTGGAACAGTCTCCCAGAGTTTCAGGAATCAGAAATTCACCAGAAAGTGGCATTTTACATTTGTGGACACTATCTGAATTCCCTCATGAGAATTTGTGCTTGTGATTAAATATCAAAGCTACATTCTCAGTGATGCCAATTGGTATCTGATTTATAACTTGTCAAAAATACACCATTTGGCTTCGGTGACCTATGTTTTAAATGTTCTGTATTGTAAATCTTGATCCAAGTGAGTCTCTGTGGGTCTCTGTCTCACATGTATTTGGTCGCAGGAATACTCCCATGTTACTTTCATCTAGTGAATTTGAGAACGGAAAAAAAATCAATAAATTGGAATAATGGGTTAGTGGACTTTGATTGTGTGCATGCAGATGTAAATATTATAAAAACCTTGATAGAGCTATAAACACCAGCTTTGTCAATAGCAGTCATAATTGAAGATTATGCCAATTCTCTCATCTTTTTCCTAGTTTATTTCCTTTCTTTGTGGCAATAACAGGGTACAGAAAACTAATCACACACTTCAGAGTGCATTCATTTTCCAACATTCAATTTTAATGAATATCTACAAAGAAGGTCCTTTTTTGCCTTTGAGGTCTCACGTTTTACAAGTGGGAAACATAATTGCTTATGGAGTCTCTCTTGGGTTAAGCCTGTTTCAGTTGGAGCTATTAATTACTTTATCACTGTGATATTGTAACCTGCCCGGACATTTATTTGTTCCCAAATAAAGGGTGTTTGTTCTTCCTGCTATTTATAATCATTTTCTTAATCATCTGCTGGCAATCCAATCTTATTCTGATTGCTTGTGTTTACCAATGGAAATGCATAAATGCATCTACTGAATGGCATAATGTATCTTGATGTGGATTCAAAAAGAAAGGGCAGTGACTCATTTGAGGAAATATGAAGGATGAAGCCCTGAACTGAAGGATGAGTTATGAAATGCCTACTTGAGTTATAAAACTTTTCTAAATGGTTATCTGAAGAGGTGTGCATGTACTATACTGTTCCTTAAAAAATCCAGCTTCCACAAAAGTTACAAGACCCAGATTCTTGAAGCTGCAGCATTAGTGGACACTGTCAAAAGGCAATAGATCAGATCTTATCATAAAGAACTGTGAAACTGTCATAGGAACAAATAGCAGCTGTAGGTTTACATACATTTTTGCTCAGGTGAGCTAAAAACACACCTCTCTTTTTGGTATGCCCAATTTGCTTGACTTTCTCACAAGCCCTCACCACTGAATGACCTTAACTTGCTGAAATCATTCAAGAAGTTCTTAAGGCAAAATGACCTATGTTTGCAATTTTAACATCATCTCCTCCGTTTTCTAACAATAGTATTGGGAGACAGGGGTGTGTGACCAAATTGCAATGGGACAAGAGTAAAGCATTTCTGGATCCCAGCAATGCCTCACCGTGCTCCAGTCCCCCTCTTACTGCCCAACTAACCTGGCCACTGCTCTCCAGCTGGCCTTTCGGAATTGCAAGTGTGCTTCAGCTTCTGACCTCTTGGCTAAGGTTCAGCAAGGATTTCGGCTGCCTGGCTCTTCCCAGGCTCTTGCTGGTATTAAATCCCTCTGATTTAGGTTCTTTGCCTACCCTGAGTCCAGGTTATTAACCCAGGCTCTCTGTAGTTAAGTCATCTCCCCTTTTCATGGTGGACTGCTCTAAACTCAGCCAGCTTCTCCATTCCCACCTTATGAAGAAATTTCTGGGGTTCCTCCATCCCATGTGGGACCTAGGACACTCAGTCTGCCACCAACTTAGGAATAGCCATATCCAAGGTTTGGTACGGGGCTGCCTGTAAGCAATCTCTTCCCACAGCCCAAGCCACAAATTTGGAAAACAAAACCAACAAACAAAAAGCCCTGCCCTTGACATTCCTCTTCATGACTCTTGGCATCCACCAAAGTGGAGAGATGGAGAACTGTAAAATTCACTTTCTGGGTCTCATGATTCTACCGCCTCTTCCTACTGCATATCCAGGTAAGAACTTTTCTTTCCCCATTTTGAATACCTAAAGTCTTCACTATGTGATAGCCTCCTCGTTGCCAGCTCTGGCCTCTGGGTTGAGAGTGCATGACTGATAGATAGCTACAACAGATAAGAAAGGCCCACTAAAGAAATTAGATCAGGGGGCATTCCAAAAATATTAACTCTCATCTATAAGCCAACAGGAAATATATTATATGATTTGGGATAAAAATTCTAACTTCATTCTCAAAATGTATTTAGAAATTTATTGTATATCACATAAATGCCAGCTTTTAAAGATGATGTCAATTCGGCACCAGCACCCAGGGTTCTAGTCCCAGTTGGGGCGCCAGTTCTGTCCCGGTTGCTCCTCTTCCAGTCCAGCTCTCGGCTGTGGCCCAGAAGTGCAGTGGAGGATGGCCCAGGTCCTTGGGCCCTGCACCTGCATGGGAGACCAAGAGGAAGCACCTGCCTCCTGGCTTCGGATCGGCGCAGTGCACTGTCCACAACGCACCAGCCATGGCTGCCAATTGGGGGATGAACCAATAGAAAAAGGAAGACCTTTCTCTCTGTCTCTGTCTCTGTCTCTCTCTCTCTCTCTCTCACTGTCTAACACTGCCTGTCAAAAAAGATTGTGTATTATATTCTGCAAAACTCTCATTTGTGAATGAAGGTGAAATAAAGACCTTTCATAGCAAACAGAAATTGAAAGAATTTGCCACCACTCGTCCAGTCCTGCAAAAGATGCTTAAAGATGTGTTACACACAGAAACACAGAAACACAGCCATCAATACGAAAGAAGGTAAAGGAAGAAAACCTCCCAGTAAAAGGTCACAGGAAGTTCAAAACATAGATTAGAAAATATCTTTGGGAAAATGGCAGGGCAAAGTTACTACTTATCAATAGTCACATTGAACATTAATGGCCTCAACTCTACAGTTAAAAGACACAGACTGGCTGAATGGATTAAGGAACAAAACCAATCTATTTGCTGCTTACAAGAAACACATCTTTGCAACAAAGATGCATGCAGACTGAAAGTAAAAGGTTGGAAAAAAAACATTCCTTGCCAACAGAAACCAAAAAAAGCTGACGTAGCCATATTAATATCAGACAAAATAAACTTTACCACAAAAACTGTTAAGAGAGACAAAGAGGGGCACTATATAATGATTAAGGGTTCAATTCAACAGGAAGATATAACGATTATCAATGTATATGCACCTAATTACAGGGCACCGGTTTATTTGAAAGATATGTAAAGGGACTTAAAGGGAGACTTATTCTCCAATACAATAGTACTGGGGGATTCAGTACTCTACTCTCAGAAATAGACAGATCAACTGGACAGAAGATCAACAAGGAAACAGCAGATTTAATAGACACTACAGCCCAAATGGATCTAACAGGTATCTATAGAACTTTCAATCCTACACTTAAAGAATTTACATCCTTCTCAGCACTGCATGGAACCTCCTCTAGGATTGACCACATACTAGGCCATAATGCAAGTCTCAGCAAATTTAAAAGAATTAGAATCATACCATGCAGCTTCTCAGACCACAGCGGAATGAAGGTGGAAATTAGCAACTCAGGAATCCCTAGAGCATATGCAAACACATGGAGACTGAACAACATGCTCCTGAATGAACACTGGGTCATAGAAGAAATTCAAAGAGAAATCAAAAACTTTCTGGAAGTAAATGAGGATATCAACACAACATATCAAAACTTATGGGATACGGCTAAAGCAGTGTTAAGAGGAAAGTTTATAGCAATAGGTGCCTACATCAAGAAATTGGAAAGGCACCAAATAAATGAGTTTTCAATGCATCTCAAGGATCTAGAAAAACTGCAGCAAACCAAACCCAAATCTAGTAGGAGAAGAGAAATAATTAAAATCAGAGAAGAAATCAACAGGATTGAATCTGAAAAAAATCACAAAAAATCAGCCAAATGAAGAGCTGGTTTTTTGAAAAAATAAACAAAATTGACACCCCATTGGCCCAACTAACTAAAAAAAGAAGAGAAAAGACCCAAATCAATAAAATCAGAGATGAAAAAGGAAACATAACAACAGACACCACAGAAATAAAAAGAATCATCAGAAATTGCTACAAGGACGTGTATGCCAGCAAACAGGGAAACTTATCAGAAATGGATAGATTCCTGGACACATGCAACCTACCTAAATTGAACCAGGAAGACATAGAAAACCTAAACAGACCCATAACTGAGACAGAAATTGAAACAGTAATAAAGGCCCTCCCAACAAAGAAAAGCCCAGGACCAGATGGATTCACTGCTGAATTCTACCAGACATTGAAAGAAGAACTCACTCCAATTCTTCTCAAACTATTCAGAACAATAAAAAAGAGGGAATCCTCCCAAATTCTTTCTATGAAGCCAGCATCACCTTAATCCCTAAGCCTGAAAAAGATGCAGCATTGAAAGAAAATTACAGACCAATATCCCTGATGAACATAGACACAAAAATCCTCAATAACATTCTCGCCAATAGAATGCAACAACACATCAGAAAGATCATCCACCCAGACCAAGTGGGATTTATCCCTGGTATGCAGGGATGGTTCAATGTTCACAAATCAATCAATGTGATACGCCACATTAACAAACTGCAGAAGAAAAACCTCAATAGATGCAGAGAAACCATTCGATAAAATACAATACCCATTCATGATGAAAACTCTAAGCAAATTGGGTATTGAAGGAATATTCCTCAATACAATCAAAGCAATTTATGAAAAACCCGAGGCCAGCATCCTATTGAATGGGGAAAAATTGGAAGCATTTCCACTGAGATCTGGTACCAGACAGGGATGCCCACTCTCACCACTGCTATTCAATATAGTTCTGAAGTTTTAGCCAGAGCCATTAGGCAAGAAAAAGAAATTAATGGATACAAATTGGGAAGGAAGAAGTCAAACTATCCCTCTTCGCAGACAATATGATTCTTTATTTAGGGGCTCCAAAGAACTCTACTAAGAGACTATTGGAACTCATAGAGGAGTTTGGCAAAGTGGCAGGATATAAAATCAATGCACAAAAATCAACAGCTTTTATTGAAGAACCTTAAAAATCAAACCAAGATGGAGTGACCTAAGCCAATACCATGAAAAACAAGAAGTTACCTTTGCCTCAAATAAAATTAAAGTTTAAAAATTATAGCCCTAAACTTTTTCCCCCAAAGCTAAAATTAGGTGCAGCTATAAAAATAAGGGACCCTATGCTTAGCTAGCTACGACACTTGTGCCTGGCTGTGCTAAGACCTAACCCAGTTTGTATGCCTCCTAATACTCAAATAACGGTGTGGGAAGCGGGACGCTGCTCTCCCACCAGGGGAACAAAGGGAGCGAGACGTCGTCCCCCTCAGGGTGAACAAGATGGCGCTGGCAGGGAAAGGAACTACTAAAGAAGTAAACAACAAAATGGCGATGAGATGCATGCCTCCCATGTGATCCTGTAGTTGATTGGATAGAAGACGCATGCCTTTCACATGATCAGCTCGCGGATTGGACTGCTGTGTGCATGGACTCTGTAGTGCTTTTGATTGGTCGCTGTGGGTATATAAACCGTGTGGCTTTGTGCTGGGGGCATTCTCTGGACTCCCGAGTTCAGGAGGCCCGTCTGCACAGATGCCGAATAAATCCTCTTGCTTTTGCATCAGCTGGTCTGCACTCTGAGTCTTTGGGGTGTGCCTCTCATCATGTTAGCATCCTCACTCAGAGGGTCTAACATTATATACACAGGCAATGCCATGCCTGAGAAAGAACTTCTAAGATCAATCCCATTCCCAATAGCCACAAAAACAATCAAATACCTTGGACTACACTTAATCAAGGACATTAAAGATCACTACTATGAGAATTACAAAACCTTAAAGAAATAAATAGAAGAGGATATAAAAATATGGAAAAATCTTCCATGCTCATGGATTGGAAGAATCAATATCATCAAAATGTCCATTCTCCCAAAAGCAATTTATAGATTCAATGCAATACCAATCAAAATACCAAAGACATTCTTTTCAGATCTGGAAAAAATGATCCTGAAATTCATATGGAGACACAGGAGACCTCGAATAGCTAAAGCAATCTTGTACAACAAAAACAAAGCCAGAGGCATCACAATATCAGAATTCAGGACATACTACAGGGCAGTTGTAATCAAAACAGCATGGTACTGGAACAGAAACAGATGGATAGACCAAGGGAACAGAATTGAATCAATCCAAACATCTACAGCCAACTTATATTTGGTCAAGGGTCTAAAAACAGTTCCTGGAGCAAGGACAGTCTATTTAATAAATGGTGCTGGGAAAACTGGATTTCCACATGCAGAATCATGAAGCAAGACCCCTATCTTACACCTTATACAAAAATCCACTCAACATAGATTAAAGACCTAAATCTATGACCTGACACCATAAATTATTAGAGAACATTGAGAAACCCTGAAAAAGATAGGAACTGCCAAAGACTTCTTGGAAAAGACCCCAGAAGCACAGGCAGTCAAAGCCAAAATTAATAATTGGGATTGCGTCAAATTGAGAAGTTTCTGTACTTCAAAAGAAACAGTCAAGAAAGTGAAGAGGCAACCGACAGAATGGGAAAAAATATTTGCAAACTATGCAACTGATAAAGGATTAATAACCAGAATCTACAAAGAAATCAAGAAACTCCACAACAACAAAACAAACAACCCACTTAAGAGATGCGCCAAGGGCCTCAGTAGACATTTTTCAAAAGAGGAAATCCAAATGGCCAACAGACACATGAAAAAACATTCAAGATCACTAGCAATCAGGGAAATGCAAATCAAAACCACAATGAGGTTTCACCTCACCCTGGTTAGAATGGTTCACATACAGAAATCTACCAACAACAGATGCTGGAGAGGATGTGGGGAAAAAGGAACACTAACCCACTGTTGGTGGGAATGCAAACTGGTAAAGCCACTATGGAAGTCAGTCTGCAGATTCCTCAGAACCCTGAAGATAACCCTACCATTCAACCCATCCATCCTACTCCTTGCAATTTACCCAAAGGTAATTAAATTGGCAAACAAACAAGCTGTCTGCACATTAATGTTTATTGCAGCTCAATTCACAATAGCTAAGACCTGGAACCAACCCAAATGCCCATCAACAGTAGACTGGATAAAGAAATTATGGGACATGTACTCTATAGAATACTATACAGCAGTAAAAAAAATGAAATCCAGTCATTGGCAACAAAATGGAGGAATCTGGAACACATCATGCTGAGTGAAGTAAGCCAGTCCCAAAGGGACAAATATCATATGTTCTCCCTAATCGATGACAACTAACTGAGCACCAAAAAGGAAACCTGTTGAAGTGAAATGGACACTATGAGAACAATGACTTGATCAGCCCTTGTCCTGACTGTTGATGTACAATTTAATATTTTATCCCTTTTAGTATTTTTTTGTCCTACTTAATACTATTGGTTGAACTTTGTAATTAACACACAATTATTCTTAGGTGTTTAACTGAAAAGTGATCTCTGTTAAACATAAGAGTGAAATTAAGAGAGGGAGGAGATGTACAATTTGGGACATGCTCAAGCTGACTTGCCCCAAACGGTAGAGTTAGAAACGTGCCAGGGGATTCCAATTCAATCCCATCAAGGTGGCATGTACCAATGCCATCTCACTAGTCCAAGTGACCAATTTCAATTCACAATTGATCATAATGATAAGACTAAGAGTCAAAGGGATCACCTAAACAAAGACTAGTGTCTGCTAATACTAACTGATAGAATTAAAAAGGAGAGAACGATCCAACATGGGAAGCAGGACACACAGCAGACTCATGGAATGGCAGATGTCCTAAACAGCACTCTGGCCTCAGAATTAGTCCTTAAGGCATTTGGATCTGGCTGAAGATCCCATTAGAATATTTGAAAGATCTCTATGAGTGAGATCCCAGCAGAAAGAATGGGCCATCAAAGGAGGAGGTACCTTTCTCTGAAGGGAGGAGAGAACTTCCACTTTGACTATGACCTTGTCTAAATAAGATCAGAGTCAGCGAACTCAAAAGGCTTCCATAGCCCTGGCAACTCAAGAGTCTTTGGGGTGTGCCTCTCGTCATGTTAGCATCCTCACTCAGAGGGTCTAACATTATATGCACGGGCAATGCCATGCCTGAGAAAGAACTTCTAGGGTGATTACTGATGCCATAAACAAGAGTGTCAATTTGTTAAGTCAACAACAGGAGTCACCGTGCACTTACTCCTCATGTAGGATCTCTGTCCTCAATATGTTGTACATTGTGAATAAATGCTGTAACTAGTACTCAAACCGTATTTTATACTTTATGGTGTGTGGGTGCAAACCGTTAAAATCTTTACTTAATATATACTAAATTGATCTTCTGTATATAAAGAGAATTGAAAATGAATCTTGATGTGAATGGGATGGGAGAGGGAACGGGAGATGGGAGGGTTGCAGGTGTGAGGGAAAAATGGAGGGGGGGGAGCCATTGTAATCCATAGACTGTACTTTGGAAATTTATATTTATTAAATAAAAGTAAAAAAAAAAAAAAAGATGATGCCAGTGGTGGCCATTTCTGTGGCATAGTAGGCTAAGCCTCTGCCTGCAGTGCTGGCAGCCCATATGGGCACCGGTTCATGTCCCATCTGCTCCTCTTCCGATCCAGCTCTCTGCTTTTGGCCTGGGAAAGCAAAGGAAGATGGCCCAAGTGCTTGGGCCTCGCCACCCATGGGAGAGACCCAGCTCTAGCCGTTGCGGCCATATGGGAAGTGAAGCAGCAGATGGAAGACTTTTCTCTCTATCTCGCCCTCTTTCTGTCTGTAACTCTGCCTCTCAAATATAAATCTTCTTAAAAAATTATGCCAATGGGGACTGAAGCTGTGGTGAAGCAGGTAAAGCCACCATGTGCTGTGCTAGCATCCCACATGGGGGACAGTTTGTGTCCCAGCTGCTCCACTTCTGATCCTGCTAATGTGCCTGAGAAAGCAGTGGAGGATGGCCCAAGGGCTTGGGCCCCTGCACCCACGTGACAGAGATTGATCTTCCATCTGCTAATTCATTCCCCATATGTCCACAACAGCCAGGGTTGAGGCAGACCAAAGTTTGGGATTCCATCCTGGTCTCTCCCATGGGTAGCAGGGATCCAAGAACTTGGGCCATCCTCTGCTGCCTTCTCAGGGGCTTTAGCATGGAGCTGGGTCAGAAGAGAAGCAGCTAGGACACAAGCTAGAGCTCCAATATGTGATACAGGCATTGCAAGCAGTGACTTGACAAGCTTCAGCACACCCCTAGAACTGTTCCACGTTTTAATTGTGGTAGTAGTTACCTAACTGTACAACTTAAGCATCTCTAATCCAAAATCTGAAACCTGAAATGCTCCAAATCTAAAAGTTTTGTGCATTATAGAGCATTTTGGATGTTCAGATTAGGGATGCTTAACCAGTAAATTCTATGTGAATATTCTAAAATC
Source organism: Oryctolagus cuniculus (assembly GCF_051225735.1). Taxonomy (NCBI): domain Eukaryota; kingdom Metazoa; phylum Chordata; class Mammalia; order Lagomorpha; family Leporidae; genus Oryctolagus; species Oryctolagus cuniculus. The sequence continues at coordinate 117,205,628 of NC_142871.1, forward strand.
TGAAAAAATGAAATCTGAGGCACTTCTGTTCATGAGAATTTCAAATAAGGGATACTCAACCTATTTGTGCTTGTTAAAACTCACTAAAAGAGATGGACTTTATTGCATATTAATCAGAGCTCAATAAACTCAACTGTTATTTTAAAAACCATAGGTATTCACATTGTTTATAGCTGACTCTGAGCACTCAAGAAATAATGCATTATTCTAACTGCTTTGATTGCATTAGCCCATTTAATCCTCACAATTACTCAATTTAGAGTTATCTTAGTACTGTTACCATCACTATCTCCATCTTTTAAATAGGGAAACTGAGGCCCAGAGAAGTTAAGTAATTTGCCCAAAACCACACAGCAAATACAGTTGAAATTTCAACTCATACCTATCTGATATCAAAGTCTGTGGATTCAACCACTATGTTATATGGTCTGTCAAGACAGATAAACTAACATCTTTGTTTGCATGCAACTTCCTGGAGTCTTTTTTGGTTCAATCACATTGGCTGTCAGATAAGAAAGTAAGTGGCACAACTTTGTCCCCAAACACACACATCCCAAGAACTTATTTCTCTAATTACCCCAATCTATATCCTTAGCTAGATTGAGAGGCTCTTTCCTGCCAATAGTCTTAAGTGGACTGCGAATGAGTCAGAATAAGGTGGTTATTGATTAGGAAGAGCCCTGGGAGAGTTCTCAGGGGGTATGTGTAGCCCACCATAGCTCAATCTCCCAACCTATATCCTAAAGTAAGAGTCTTGCAGTTCTAGCTCAGATACCAGCACAGCCTAGTACTGCAAAGATGCCAGATTTCCCCAAATTTCCTTTCTCAAGTGTATACTAACTTGACCTGGGTCTGAGAACTCCAGTTCATGCTGCCTTTGCCAGCAATGAATGAAGCACTGTGTTCATTAGCTGCTGATGCTAGCACACCCCAGAAGTCAGGATGTCTCAGAGGCTTCCCAGCTGCTTTTCCCTGGGTCAGACTGCTTTTCATAATTAATTACAGAGGTCGGATACAGGACAGTGGTAAGGCACGGCAGACATGTGGGGAACTCAGTGCTGGTTCTCGCCGAAGTCTTCTGGTTCTCCCATAGGTTGCAGAGTTACGTAGCATTAGCGAGGTGGTCAGGGAATGTACATCACAACTTCAGCTTTGAGCGCGTGCTGAATCCACGGCAGGGGAAATCTAGCTGGCCAAGTCTCAGTTTGCACAGCCAGGGACCCCAGATCAGAAGTAGAAAATGCATACGTGTCCAAACAGCAACAGTCTGCCCTGGCAAATATCAAATTGTGATTTATCTTCTGGGTTTCTGCCTAGGGAGTAATTTGACCCTCCAAAACAGCTGGCATGTCACAAGTGCCCACAGGTGCTTTGGAACTGAGGGAAGACCCACAGCACCTAGGCCACAGCTCAACAACTTTCACTGGGCCCCTGGACCGAAGGGCAGAACAGCTTATACAGGATGACTTGAAGATCTGTTGCTGCAAAAGTGCACTTATCCTTGCTTTTCACTATTAAGGGTCACTGAAGGCTGGGACATGATTGGGTAAGCTTTGATAGATGGTGTGAAAGGGAGAGGTAGGGTAACTAAGGCAAGGTTGCAGATAGGGGGCCCTCCCTGAGCTGTTAAGAGAATCTCTAGGAGGCACTCACAGAGCAATGATATGCATGGTTATGATGTGCAGTGTATACACTGGAAGCAAAGAATCACAGGCAAAGAAAGGAAGGCATTTGGCATGGGAATAAGTGCCTCCTGATCCAATATCACAAAGCCTAGCACTGCTCTCGATTCCAATTTCCTGCTAATTCACACCCTGGAAGGCAGAAGACAATGGCTCAAATACATATTTCCCTGCAACCCATGTGAAAGACCTGGACTGAGTTCCAGTTTCCTGACTTCCATCTGGGTTAGCCCCAGCTATTGTGGGCATTTGAGTAATGAGCCAACAGATGGGAGATTCTCTCTCTTTTTCTCTGCCTTCCAAAAAATTACATTTAAAAACCCTATTGCAAATATTGAGTGCTTATTGTGTAAAAAGCACTGAGCTGACAAGAGGGTTTGTGTGTTCCCAAAGTTATGCTGCACTTCCAAAGCTGAGGAATCCTGGCCTAAAGGAAATGCCATGGGTGGAAAGTTGAGTTATGGAGGTTCCATTTCATTGGTTACTACCTCCTTCTCCAGGCTTCCCCCCAGACATGCTTTTTCTCATCTATAAAGTGTACAAGATCACAGTTCATTGATTTGATAGCCTGCTCATTGATTTGTAAACATGGATCAAGACGCCAGACATCATTCGTGCAAATTGGCCTTGTTCACAGACATAGAAGCTAAAATAAATCAGACCTTGGGCCGGCAAGCGGTCAGCATGACCTCAGGAGGCAGAGACTGGTGCCCCTCATATGCCTTCCCTACCCTTCCTTCAGCATCAGTCCTGGCCTGCTTGGTCTTCTCAACACCAGAAGATTCTGGTTCCCCCCAAAACCCTCTCCAGGAAGGTTCAGCTATCTGCCAAGGGTGCCCATAAGCAGTTTCAGTCCTTAGATGGTAAGATCCCACTTTGGTTCCTCTAGCATCTGGGAAAACAAAGGCCTGTGAACTTGAACAATGCAGGATGTTTCATGTTTAGCCTCTCTTTAAATAAAAGCAAAGTAGGTTCATTTGTGGAAATTTTGGGAAATACAGAAAAGCACAAGGAAATAATTTATTGCCTTTAACCATGTTGTCTAGTAATTTTTATGCACATATCAGTCCTTTAAGAATGTACTTTCTGAGGGCCAGCATGGTGGCACAATGGGTAAGGTCACCACCTATGATGCTGGCATCCCATATAGGCGCCAGTTTGAGTCTTTGCTGCTCCACTTCTGACCTAGCTCCCTGCTAATGCTCCTGGGAAAGCAGCAGAAGATGGCTCAAATGCATTAGTCCTTGCTACCCACATGGGAGACCTAGATGGAACTCCTGGTTTTTGTCTGACCCAGACCTGGCCACTGTGGCCATTGGAGGAGTGAGCCAGTGGGTGGAAGATCTCTCTCTCTCTCTCTCTCTGTCTCTCTGTCTCTCCTCTCTCTCTCTGTAACACTGTCTTTTCAAATAAATAAATACATACATCTTTTAAAAAAAGAATATTTTCTACAGGGGTCCATTTGAAATAAGATTAATAATTTCTAATGTTCTACAGCACAGGACAAGTCTAATTGATGACAACTGAGTATTTCAATACAGCTAGTAGGACAGGATGAGGATTTTTAATCTTCTCAATACAAAGAAATGATAAATGCCCCGGGTGAAAGATATATCAATTACTCTGATCAGATCATAGCACATTGTACCAGGATACATGCATGGGAATGAAACACTGTATAGCATAAATATGCACAATAATTGCTATGTGTTAATTAAAATTAAAAGTATATTTTTTCAAAAATCATTGTATTTTCCAGCAAAAAAAAGGTGTTTTCATACTATTGTTTCTGCTTACTATGTAAAACTCCTCAAGACACTCTGTGGATTCTTCTTTATCCTTGGTCTGTCTTCTGACTCAATGGTATAAAACTACTATGGGGGGCGGGGAGGGCGCTGTGGAGTTGTAGGTAAAGCCACCACATTCAGTGCTGGCATCCCATATGGCTGCAGGTTTGAGTTCAGGCTGCTCCACTTTCGATCCAGCTCTGCTGTGGCCTGCAAAAGTGGTGGAAGATGGCTCAAGTCCTTAGGTCCCTGCACCCACGTGGGAGACCCAGAGGAAGCTCCTGGCCACTGGCTTCAGATCTGCCCAGCTCCAGCTGTTGCGGCCACTTGGGGAGTGAACCAGCGGATAGAGGACCTCTCTCTCTCTCTCTCTCTCTCTCTCTCTCTGCCTTTGCCTCTCTGTGACTTGCTTTTCAAATAAATAAATAAATCTTAAAAAAAAATCCAGGGAGGAGATGTGTCACGATGCCTTCCCAATTATTTGGGATTAGGTAGGACACACCAGGAAAAGCAATTTCTCCGTCTTTCTTTTAGTCTGTGTTTTCAATGAAAGGAGGATTGGGCGAGGAAGGTGGGAGGAGCCATACAGGAATATTTTTTAATCTCCAGATTGGCCGCCTGGAAGAGGCAGGCCTGCAGAGGAAGAATCTGCTCTTTGCAAGGCCCCAGCTCCTTCCAAAGCACGAGCCTTGAGTCTGAGAAGCGCTGGGCCTGGAAGCCTCATTCTGGCTTTCCTCAGGTGGTACAGATTGTCAGCATTTGTCCACAACTTTCTCACCTCCTTGATGTCCAAGTGAGCAATAAAAATCCCACCTCTGGGGGAGTAAACACCTTTTGCTCAAGCCACAGCCCCATATTGTTTTAGGAAAGCTCTAAATGTGTTACCTTCTAAGTCCCCTGAGAGTTGTGGGACTCCAAAAGGAAGACACGGGAAGAGGCCACTTGATGCGTTGCCTCCCCGTCAAAGTCCATTCCAGGGTCAGAGCTGTTGTGTTTGCAGCCCCTTCAGTTGTAGACAATCATTCACCCAATGGGTGGCCAGGGCTCTTTAAAACCTGGAAGAGCCACAGTACCTTCCTCCCCTTGGGCATATTTCCTGCCACAAAGATCATTTGTCCTTTGCTCATCCACCAGGGGGCCCCAGGGGACACAGGCCAAGAGTGCAGGATTAGTGATCACTCTTTAATCAGGACAGCTAGGATCAAGGACCTTGAGTGCAATGCTGGCGATAGAGGGAGAAAAAGAAATGGCAGAAGCCAAAACAGTGGTGTCTGAGTGGGCTGCTAGCCACAACCATGTGTGTGCATCAGGACGTGTGTCAGAGTCAGACTGGCCCAGGGAATACCCTCCAGAGGGCAACTTTCCTCAGGTCTTCCCTTGTGCTCCTTAACCAGGAAGGTGCCCTGGGCAGCCATCTACACAGAGCAGCCTTTGCCCTGCCAGGACCAGGAGCACCTATGGGAGGTGTCAGTCTTCTCTCCTTTTGTTGATTTTCTTGTCAACTTGACAGATGTCACAAAACCTGCCCACTCAGGCACCACAGACAGTGACCCCTGGGTTCTCTTCTCTCTCTTCAACACCATCAGACAAGCTACCGGTGCCCAGCCCTGACCCTGGCCAGCAAGCACTTGTCTATTGCCTCTCCTCTTCTGGACCTAGCTTCTCAGGATCTCAGAAACCAATTTGCAAATCCTCCCTCTGAGAGCACAGGAGACACTGTTGGGGACACCAACCCTGATACAGAGGGTAAGGGTGAAGAAAGATTTAAAAAGTGCCTCTGCCTGACCTTGGGGAACTTACAAATATTGCCCAATTTGTCCTGGTAGCCCCCATTTGTTTGTAAAGTAAACTCTGTCCATGGTCTTTTCCTTCCAGCTGCTATGGGAGAGAACTGGTTGAAAACCTCAAACCCTGGGGTTGCAGAACCTGCATTCCAGTTCCAGCTTCCCTATCACTAGCTGGGTAATCCAGCCTTGCTTTCTGGATTTTTAGTCCTCAACTTGACCTTCTCTAAAATGGGGCAATGATATCTGCCTCCAGGTAAATAAATACAATTTTATCTGTCAATTGAAAAAAATATTTTTTCATAAATTATTATGAGGATTAAATGAGATGCTGTATGTGTGTGGCACATTGTGATTGCTTAGTAAAATGTAGTGTCTTTGTAATTACTATTACACAGAAATGGATAGCAAGTCACTGCAGGTATCCTAACAAGCTTTCAGCCCGGAAGGACTGGGTTTCGGCTCAGGAGTTAGTCTTGTGAGCCTGTTTCTTAATCTGTAAAATGTAGATAACACCACCTGGCCTCCTGCTCTTATGTAACTATCATGGATCAAACGTTAACTGTCAAATGGAAGACACTGCTGCAAGTGCCTTCATATTAGTTCGTTTCATCCTCGCCACATTTCTGTTTTGCAGATGCAAAAACTGAGGTACACAGATTACATGTCCAGGGTGAACCAGGAATTAACAGGCAGAGCCGAAATTCCAACCCAGGCAGTCTGGCCCCAGGGTCTCCCTTATTATTCTTTTCCCTGCATAAAGATTATTAAAGTGAGAAGTACTATACAAACATAAGAGATTACTACTATTTATCTAAGTCTCTTGGTGTTTGGTCTTCAACTGAGATCCTTAAGATTTCCTGGCAAGGCATGGAGTTGAGGGATGCTTTTTAAAATTCATCTGAGGCAGGAAGACAGAGAGAGAGGCAGACAGAGCTCCTAACTGTTGTTCATTCCTCAAATGCCTGCAACAACCTCTGGCTGAGAGCCAAAGTCAGGAGCTTTAAACTCAATCCAGGTCACCCATGTGTGTGGCAAGGACCCAACTAGTTGAGCCATCATCTGCTGCCACCCAGGACGAAGCTAGAACTGGGAGCAGAACCAAGACTCAAACACAGACACTCCAATAAAGGATGTGGGCATCACAACTGGCCTGTTAACTGCTATCCCCGTCGTCCACCCCAGGGACTATTTTAGACTTCTCTGAAGCCTTTTTCATCATTTGCTGTTAAGAGTTTATTACACCCCCCTAAAATATACATTGAAGTCCTAACCTACAGTACATCAGAATGTGACCTTATTTGGAAATAAGAAACTTGCAGAGGTAATCAATTTAAAATGAGGTCATCAAGCTGGGCTGTTATCCTATGTGACTTGTGTCCTTATAAAAAGGGAAAACTTGGAAAGAGACACAGACATGCACAGGGGGAAGACTAGTGAAAACACAGTGAGAACCCCACGAGAACATGGAGGCATATAGTGATCTTCTCCAAGCTGAGGGATACCCGATGCTACCAGAAGCTAGGAGAGAGATCCTTCCCAGTGCCTTTAAGAGGGAGCACGATGTATGTGGGGGGTGGGGGAGTGGAGGTTGGCACTGTGGTGCAGTGGGTTAAAGCCCTGGCCTGCAGCACCGGAATCCCCTATGGACACCTGTTCGAGTCCTGGCTGCTCCACTTCTGATCCAGCTCTCTGCCATGGCCTGGAAAATCAGTGGAAGGTGGCCCAAGTCCTTGGGCCCCTGCACTCACATGGGAGACCCAGAAGAACCTCCTGGTTCCTGGCTTCGGATTAGCTCAGCCCCGGCCGTTGCAGCCATTTGGAGAGTGAACCAGCGGATGGAAGACCTCTCTCTTTCTGGCTCTACATCTCTCTTGTAATTCTGTCTTTCAAATAAAGCTTTTTTAAAAAAAAAGAAAGAAAGAAAGAGGGAGCATGGCCTTGACCTTGGACTTGCGCCCTCCAGAACTGTGACACAGCACATTTCTCTTGCTCTAAGCAACACAATTTGTCACACTTTGTTAGAGGCACTAGGAAATGAATACATTGACAAATATCAAGGAAGGTAGAGGTGAGGGTGAAGAAGGAGAGGATGAGTGGGAGAGTCGAGGCTGATTAGGAGGTCACATACTTCTAATGTGTGTGTGTGTGTGTGTGTGTGTGTGTGCGTGCATGCATGAGCACTCCAAGTCTGGAGAGCTTTCTCCTACACAAACATCACAGAAGAGGCCAGAAGAAAACTAAGTCATCTCCTCTGAGACAGGTAAGAAAGAGGAACCTTCACTCTTTCAGGGGTGCAGAATGTCTGATAAGGCCTGCAAAATCATTTGGTCTGGCCCTGCCAAGACTAACACAGTTGGGACTCGAAACTCAATAAATCTATAGCAGGCTAATTTTTAAGTTGATCATTTTGCATGGCCTGTAAACGCTGTTATACATATCCAAATGGCTGTTGGCAAAAAAAGCTTCCCACCCCAATTCTAATCAAATCTGACTTGTTGCATTGCAGCCAAGGAAGTAAGCAATGGGAGAGCTAAGTTTCCAAGACCTTTTCACCCATGAGGAACAGAAGTAGCACTGGAAAATAGAAGATGGCTCAGATGCTTGGGCCCCAGCACCTACATGGGAGACCTAGAAGATGTTTCTGGCTCCCAGCTTCGAATCGGCCCAGCTCTGGCCATTGCTGCCATTTGGGGAGTGAACCAGCGGATGAAGATCTCTCTCTCTCTCTCTCTGTATCTGCCTCTGCCTCTCTCTAACTCTGTCAAATAATAAATAAATAAATCTTAAAAATCTTTTTAAAAGAAGTAGCACTGGAAATCAGTCTTCCAACCCCTAGCCACGCTGCCTCACTGACTCCATGGCTTGATTTTGGTTTGCATACAGGGGTTCACTGTGACCATTAATTTCACAAGAGTACATTTTGGTTCCTTTTTTTTTTTTTGCTAGAAGACTTGGGACTTCTGATTGAAATATGGCATATGAGTACATACAGAAGTGTCCATGCAAGTGGACAGCTCCATGTATCCACATCCGTGTAAGCAGCACCCAAAGAAAGAATTAGTACATTACTCACATCCCTGGGGCCCTCCTGGCCACAGACACCAACAAAGGAACCACCATGCTGACTTCTAACACCACAGGTTGGCTTTGCCTGTTTGGAGCTTGATATAAATGAGATTCCACAGTACTCTTTTGTGTCTACCTCCTTTTGTTCCACATTATGTTTGTGAGATTTGTCTGTGTTTCGCATATCGAGTAGTCCATTCTCACTGTGTGATAAAGTATTCCATAGTTTTGGTCTTTCAAACCAAGTCAAGAGATATATTCAGGGCTGGCACTGTGGCACAGTAGGTTAAAGCCCCAGCCAGCAGCACTGGCATCCCGTATGGGCTCCAGTTCAAGTCCCAGCTGTTCCACTTCTGATCCAGCTCTCTGCTTTGGTCTGAAAAATCAGTAGAAGATGGCCTAAATGCTTGGGTCCCTGCACTCATGTGGGAGACCCAGAAGAAGCTCCTGGTTCCTGGCTTCAGACCAGCACAGCTCTGGCTGTTGCGGCCATTTGGGGAGCGAACCCAAATGAGAGAGAGGAAGACCTCTCCCTCTCTCTGGCAGAGAGAGGTGTCTTCAGTCAATTCGAGCTGGTTCTTAAGGAAAAACAGAAGTTGAAGCACCAAATTGCTGAAATATCAAAAGAAAGTGCTTCATATACAAATTAGATCCAATTTATTAGGCATCTTTGAAAAAGCCACTTTCCCAGATCATTCCCCCAGCCGCCATCTCTGCCTTTTCTCCTGGATTCCCACAGCCTGCGTCACACGAGGCTGACCAGCCTGCACCCACATGAGGGTATTGGAGATTAACCAGCTGTGTTCTACCTGAGTAAAGCCACGTTGGCCTGAGAGTAACTCAGAGCCTGGAATGGCTCCAAGTTGGCCAGTGGGATTCCTGCATCTTCAGCTGCATCGCTGCTGCCTTCACCTGCTGCATAGAAGCTGTCACAGCTGAAAGCGGGAGCCACTTCCCTTGACCCCTATGACACTTGTCTGAGGCTGCCCCAAGCCAGCGGGAGGCAGCATGGAGGCTGCCAAAGGGGCTGGTCCTCTTCCTTTGCACCCACTGCTGAGATTCACTCCCACAGCTTTCTCAGGCTCTGCCTTTGGTTCCCAAGCACGGTCTGAATTCTGAGGGGCTGCAACCTCCTTCTCTCGTCTTTTCCTTGCTGGGCCACAACATCCGACCTGACTTTCTAGGGTCTCCTTTTTACTGGTAGCAATGACCTAATCACAAAATGCAATTCTAGGGAAGCCCTGGTGCAAATCAGCAGCACCGTCTGTCTTGAGTCCATATATGGTTCAATCCCTGAACACAGCAGGGAGAGTGCTGACTCTAACGCACCACAGCTGACTCACCAGCTGTCTCTCTCTCTCTCTCTCTCTCTCTCTCTCTCTCTCTCTCTCTCTCAGCTGTGCCGGCCCACTCCAGTTTCCATTAAGATCAGCACTGCCCATAACAAAAGGTTAAGGTAGCTGAAGAGCAGGACTTTTCATGCCTCTGGGAGGCTGCAATTTAGTCTTTCCTTTTTTCCCCGAGTTTCCCCGGTTCCTGGAAGCTGCCCCTTCTGGAATGTAGTGCAGTGATAATAGGACAGGCACTTTTTCTTCAGTATGTCTTTCATGGGCGTGGCCAGGGAGAGGCAGGCTGAGGAGCAGACAGTTAGCTCAGAGACTTGCTCAAGCTCAATTGCAGAGAACAGTTTTGGACTGGAAGCAATGAAACAGCCCCACCCTGACCCTGGGCAGAGTTCAGTATTCCCAGCCCTTGACTGGGGCCTAGGCTATTCGTGGATCCTCACCCTCAACTATTTTTTATTTGTTTGGTCTTTTGTTAAATATGGAGAAGAGAACTGAGGAATTTTCAGAGGTAGCAACAGATTTGAAATCTGCGCTTAGTAGCTGCAGTCAAAGCTCCTAAATGGATAACCATGGTCCTTTTGGCAGCATCCTCACCGCCAACTCCATGGCTGTTAAAAGCAAAGCGTTTTACTAGACTCCAGCAGTGGTGTGTGGACACTGCCTCCAACCAGTTTACTGGTGTAGTTGTCAGATCTTCAGGAAATTTGCAAGTCAATAATTAAACTTAACAATCATTAAAGATTAAATTACATAAAATCACAATTGAATGAATTAGATTTAAACGCATGTAATAAATACCCCAACTCATCATTTCCTAATTATGTCACTAAGTTTTATTGTTATCTGTGTCCTTTAGGCTACTTCCATCGATGATGTCTGCGCGGTGGAAAAGGAACTAATCATGTGCTGTGTACAGTGCATCTCCACCCAGTCCATGGTTAGTGCCTTCCACAACTTGGAATCAGCCCTAAGTGGGAGTTTTCCCTGTGGGACTCAACAAAGGAAGCCTGTAGGGGGCTGTGTGGGAGGCAAGGCGGTCTCCTCCCCACTCCATGAGTCAGTTGTTAACCATTTACAAGCCTAGCATTGACCCTAGGGGTTAATAAGGAATCAAGGTGTATGATTATTGTTAACAAATGTTTTAAAAATTTACTTATTTATTTGAGAAGTAGAGTTACAGAGAGAGACAGACAGACAGACAGAAAAGTCTTCCATCCGCTGGTTCATTCCCCAGATGACCACAACAACCAGAGCTAGACCAATCTGAAGCCAGGAGCCAGGAGCTTCTTCTGGGTCTCCCACACAGGTGGAGGGGCCCAAGGACTTGGACCATCTTCTACCATCTTCTACTGCCTTCCCAGGCCATAGCAGAGAATTGGATTGGAAGAGGAGCAGCAGCCAGAACTAGAACTAGCGCCCATATGGAATGTGGGCACCGCAGGAGGAGGCTTAGCCTACTGTGTCCCAGCGATAGTGCCAATAAATCTTTAAAAACAGAAAAAAACACGGGGCCAGTGCTATGGCACAGTGCGTTAATGCCCTGGCCTGAAGCGCCGGCATCCTATATGGGTGCCAGTTCGAGACCCGGCTGTTCCACTTCTGACCCAGCTCTCTGCTGTGGCCTGGGAAAGCAGTGGAAGGTGCCCCAAGTTCTTGGGCCCCTGCACCCGTGTGGGAGACCCGGAAGAAACTCCTGGCTATTGGCTTCAGATCAGCACAGCTACAGCCGTTGCAATCAATTGGGGGAGTGAACCATTGGATGGAAGAACTCTCTCTCTCTCTCTTTCTCTCTCTCTCTCTCTGCCCCTCCTCTCTGTGTAACTCTGACTTTCAAATAAATAAATAAATCATGAACACTATGAGAAACGGTGACTTGATCAGCCCTCACCCTGACTGTTGATGAGCAACTTAATATGTTATCCCTCTTAGTATTTTTTGTTTGTATGTTCTACTTAGTACTTTTGGTTGAATACTGTAATCAATACACAATTATTCTTAAGTGCTGAAACTTAACTGAAAAGTGATCGCTGTTAAATATAAGAGTGGGAATAAGAGAGGGAAGAGATGTGCAATTTGGGACATGCTCAAGCTGACTTACCTCCAACGGTAGAGTTAGAAACATACCAAGGGATTCCAATTCAATCCCATCAAGGTGGCATATACCAATGCCATCTCACTAGTCCCAGTGATCAATTTCTATTCACAATTGATCATAATGATAGGACTAAGAACCAAAGGGATCACATAAACAAGAATAGTGTCTGCAAATACTAGCTGGTAGAATAAAAAAGGGAGAGAACGATCCAACATGGGAAGTGAGATACACAGCAGACCCATAGAATGGCAGATGTCCTACACAGCACTCTGGCCTCAGAATCAGCCCTTAAGGCATGTGGACCCGGCTGAAAAGCCCATGAGAGTATTTCAGGGATGGAAAGCCAAGACACTCTGGGGAAAAAAAAAAAAAACTAAATGAAAGATCTCCACGAGTGAGATCCCAGTGGAAAGAACAGGTCATCAAAGAAGGAGGTACCTTTCTCTGAAGGGAGGGGAGAACTTCCACTTTGACCATGGCCTTGTCTAAATATGATCAGAGTCGGTGAACTCAGGGGGCTTCCATAGCCTTGGCAGCTCATGACAAGAGCCTAGGGTGATTACTGAGGCCATAAACAAGAGTGTCAATTTGTTAAGTCAACAACAGGAGTCACTGTGTACTTACTCCTCATGTAGGATCTTTGGCCTTAGTGTGCTGTGCATTGAGATTTAATGCTATAACTAGTACTCAAACAGTATTTTTCACTTTATGTTTCTGTGTGGGAGCAAACTGTTGAAATCTTTACTGAATGTATGCTAAACTGATCTGCTGTATATAAAGAGAATCGAAAATGAATCTTGATGTGAATGGAAGGGGAAAGGGAGTAGGAAAGGGGAGGGTTGCGGGTGGGAGGGACATTATGGGGGGAAGCCATTGTAATCTATAAGCTGTACTTTGGAAATTTATATTCATTAAATAAAAGTTAAAAAAATCTTTAAAAAAATTAAAAACAGAGAGTGAAAGCTGGAACTGAGGAAAACTGGGAAATATAGTCATGCTGCCTATAAGAACATATAGTAAAATACACTTTTAAGTATTTATTTTATGTGATTGAACACCAGATATCATTGATATTGCATGTACTGTATTGTATCAATACATATTGTCTGATAAAAAGAATTATAATTCAATAACTGATTTTAAAGAAAAGGAACACACACGAAAAAGAATAAGGTTAAATCCCTGCCCTCAAGGTGCTTATAATGGATTGGGAAAAAAAAGTCCATCAAAACCTGGGTTGAGAGCTTTCTCTAAAATTCTAAAGAAGGGAGTGAAAGGGCAGGATTTAAAAAAAAATTATTTATTTATTTGAAAGGCAGAATTACACAGAGAGATCTTCATCCACTGGTTTATTCCCCAAATGGCTGCAATGACCAGGTGTAGGCCAGTCCCAAGCCAGGAGTCAGGAGTTCCTTCCAGGTAGATGTGGGGGTTCAAACACTTAGGCCACCTTCTACTGCTTCCCCAGGCACATTAGTAGGGAGCTGGATCAGAAGTGGAGCAGCTGGAACGCGAACCAGCACCCAGGATGCTGACATTGCAGGCAGTGGCTTAATCTATTGTGCCACAACACAGGACACAGGACAGGGCTTTGCAGAGAGAGCCTCGCATTAGATTCCAGCTCTCACTGGTCATGTCACCACCCTAAACATGACATCTATCACCTATACTCAGAATATTGTTACAAAGTTTTAATGGCAAGGGTTTAACTGTCAAGATATGAGTGCAGATTTGAAAGAGTGTTTCTGACTGAGCAACCAGTGTGAAAAATGGTGTCAAAGCATATAAGTGAAATGGCCAGCTGTCTTGGATAACTGAATATTAAGATACACCAGGAATATCAAGATGAGCAGAGTGTAGGTATGAGATGACCCTGGAAGCATATGATTAACAAGAAGAGCAGAGCTGAGACTGGGAGAGACAGGGCAGGTGAGGGACCGAGCCTTTGTGAAGACAGATGGTAGTTCAATAACCACATTTGAAAGGTGACAAGTTCAGGCACGAATCAGTCACTGCATGCAGTGTCATGGGCTATGCAAACTCTGCTAATCCAAGACTAATCTCCAGCTATAATAGAAATTTGGGGGGCCACCAGGAAGTGGGCAGGAGTCAAGACCTTAGTTAAGTGGGACAAAGTCAGGGGAGGAGATGGATATTATAACTATAGTAGGATCAAAATACTAGGTAGGACAGGTAAACAAATGATCAAGTAGTAAATCAAGGCAGTATTGGATTGGGCCAGTAGTGAAGGGGTTGAACTTCAGTAGGATGAGCTCAAGTGCAAGTGACAGAACATTTGACTAACAGTGGGTTAAACCATAAAAGCATTTACATAACTCACAGGAAGTCTGGAAGTAAGTACTTCTAGGGATGCTTCTATGTTTAAACCTTATTATCAAACGGTCAAATTGTCTGTTCACTCTGATACTGTTAGAACTAACAGCTATTCTTTGTGTAGCTATGATGATGATAATTAGGAGAGAGAGGGACCTCTCATTGACTGGTTCACTGCCCAGATGGTCACAATAGCTGGGGCTGGGAGAGGCAGGAGCCAGGACCCTGGAACTCCATCCAGGTCTCCCACATTTGTGGTAGGGGCCCAGTACTTGGGCCATCTTTTGCTGTCTTCCCAGGTGCATTAGCAGGAAGCTGGTTTGGAAGTGGAGCAGCCAGGACTTGAACTAGCACTAATGTGAGATGCCAGTGCTGTAGGCGCCAATGCTGGCCCCAATCTCTTTTGTTTTTGGTGTTGATGCCTTACGGTCATAAGACAGTTGCCACGGGTCACACCAGCTCAGTCAAAGTAGACAAGGGTAGGGCAAACCTCCTTCATGTCTCTCTCTTCAATCAGGGAGCAAAATCCTTCCCCTAAACCCCAGAAGACTTCCTTTTATATTTCCCTGACCAGAATGGATCACATGGTATAACGGGCAGAAGAAAGTCTTCAAAGATGTTCACACTGTGGTCCTCTGGGACCTGGAACTATATTATCTCACACAGCAGAAGAAACTTTGCAGGTGTGAGTAAGGGTGTGAACCTTGAGATGGGAAGGCCATTTACGATTATCAGATGTGCCCACTCTAATCACATCAGTCCAGCTGCATGAGGAAGAAAGCAGAGTGAGAGGGAGTTTCTACTGGTTCCGAGATGCAGGGGGCTATGGGAAAAAAATCAGAGAGAGGCCACTAATGGCGGGGTTAAAAAAGGGCCCCCAACTAACAGTCAGCAAAGAAACAGGGTCCTTCATCCTTCAGCTGCAAGGAACTAAAATCTACCAGCATCTGAAAGAGCAAGGAAATTGATTCCCTCCAGAACATTCACAAAGGAACACAGCTCTATTAGCACATGGATTTTAGCCTAGTGAGACTTGTCCAGCCTTCTGACCTATACACCTGTAAGCAAATGCCTTTATGTTTTTCTAAACTACAACTGTAGTAATTTGTTATCATACACACATACATACACATCCCTACAGCCAGTTATGGAAAAGAAGCCTGGGATAACCATGCTTGGCTTAGATTGGTTAGGAATTGTCCCCTGGGATTGGGTGACAGGCCAAGTTTCATGAATGTGATGACAAGTATCCATAAAAACAGGTAATGAGAGCAAAGAGTTAGGAATGCAACAGCCAGGGATGGGAGTCACCAGGGGAACTCAGGACAGACTTAACGGTTGTTGTCAATGACCTTCTGTTTTGAAGCCTGGTCATTAAACATTGCATATGTCACCCATGGGGGCTGGCATTATGGTTAAGCCTCTGTCTACAATGCCAGCATCCTCTATGGATATCAGTTCAAGACCAAGTTGCTCCACTTCTGATCCAGCTCCCACTAATGTGCCTGGGAAAGCAGTGGAAGACAGCACAAGTCCTTGGACTCCTGCAGTGACATAGGAGAACTCCAAGAAGCTCCAGGCTCTTGGCTTCAGCCTGGCCCAGCCACGGCCATTGTGGCCATTTGGGGAGTGATCCAGCAGATGGAAGATCTTTTTCTGTCTTTTCTTTCTCTGTAACTCTGCCCTTCAAATAAATAAAAATAAGTGAAAAAAAAAGTGTCTTGATCTTAGTGGAGCTTATGTTGAGAAATAAAGTTTATATGTTTAAAAGAAAACATGGATGCACCTAGGGAAGCTATTCAGACTTCCAGAAATCACCCCCAATACGGCAGGACCCAGCCCTGATTGGGAGAAAAAGATGCAGAGAATGGCTCATGGTTTCTCAGACTCTGGCTCAGCTTCTAGAACTCAAAAAATAGTCCACTTAACTATTTCATTCCAATCTGAGGTACCTTCATTGATAGATACACTATTACTTTACATTCCACTAAGAAAGAAAAGGTGCTGACAAATAAACAATGGCATGCGTGGACGGTGACATCCATGTCAAAAGAGTAAGATGTTTAGTGAGAACAAGTGTGCACGTGAGAATCAACCAAATCGGATGATAAACATTTTCCTCAAGTGGTAACAGTTACTACCTGAAAGTCTGCCTGCTCACTCAGAACTGGTGGAGGGAGAGGTGGATGCGATTCACAGTTTCTAGGAAAAGCAGAGGTCAAGGTGGGAAGGTGAGGGTGTGCTTATGGAGCTCCTTGAGGCCAAGCTAAGGGATGTGGACTTCTCTCTGTGGAGTTGTACACTCACTGAAGTTTCCCAGCAGGGGGTTTGATGCCAGCGTCTTTGATCACATGACCTTGTTTATGACTCCATCTCATTCCAAAATATGACAGATCCCTCTCCCCAGGCACTTTGAATGGAGTGACCAAGGAAGTCGCCTTTGACTAGCATTTTTCAGTACATTTACCATTACAAATGAGGATACACATAAAGAAAAAAGCTTTCTTCTATCAGGAGCTCAGGTTGCGCATCCTGATGTGCATTAGATGGATAAACTTTCACTGCATCCTTCCCGGGACCCTGCCCTGACACCCCGAGGAACAGTGGAGATCACCCAGAAGCTTGACCTGGGCAGAGGGAAAAAAGCATGAATGGAGACCTTAGGTGTCACCCAAATCAATTCATCTCTGTTCAGGGTTGGCCTTGAGCCCAGTAAATATGGAGATCAGAGTACTTTTATACTTAGAGGGAAAAAAAATCACAATATCCCCATAGGAAAGGGCTCTAAGAAATCACCTCGAATCCTGTAGAAACAGAGACTTGGGAACAGTGTGACAGGCTGCAGGACACACCTGAGGAGCCGTCGGGCTGGGCTGGAATCCAGATTTCCTGCCGTCTCCAGGCCATGCCAACAAAGGCAGCTGAGTGGGTGCAGAAATCCCATCCCCAAGGCATACTCTGGGTCTGCCTCTTACTAATCTAGGCCTTGGACAAATGACTTCACATCTCTGGGCTTCCGATTCCTTGACTATAAAACGGGACTAGTAATAGTACCTGCGGCAGAGTGCTGTAGTGAAAGTTAAATTTAAAAGTCCATCCGAAAGGCTTTAGCCCATCTCCTGGCAGCCAGAAACTGCTCCATAAAAAGCCGTTGCCACTGTTATTTTTTCTGTGCTGTCTCAGGCTGCCTCCATCACCTCGCTGCTGCTATCGGGCTGGAGGTCTGAACTTTGAGACTTCGGGGCAGAGGCATCCATGGAATTTGCTCCCCTTGCTAATCAGGCAAAGTCAACAATCATTTCTGTTCAAGCCTCAGAGGAGCCTCTGGAGATATTAAGTCAGGGCACAAAGTAGTTTCT
The DNA here is from genome assembly GCF_051225735.1 of Oryctolagus cuniculus. Lineage (NCBI taxonomy): Eukaryota > Metazoa > Chordata > Mammalia > Lagomorpha > Leporidae > Oryctolagus > Oryctolagus cuniculus. Next base: position 117,223,084 of record NC_142871.1, read on the forward strand.
TTTTTTTTTTTTTTCCTTTTTTAAAATTTGTATTTATTGATTTGAGAGGCAGAGAGACAGACGCATAGAGCTCTCCCATTCACTGGTTCACTCCCTAAATGCCTAAAACTGCTGGGGCTGGGCTGGGCCACATCTGGGAGCTGGGAACTGAATCCTGGTCTCCCACATGGTGGCAGAAACCATGTCACCTGCTGCTTCCCAGGATCGGTATCAGCAGGAAGCTGGAGACAGGAAGTCAGGAGCCGGAGCTGGGACTTAAGCATTCTGATGTGGGTCACAGTCATGTTGGCCTCTAGGCCCAATGTCCACCCCTGGAACCATTCCATGTGAGAGCACAGAGCACTGGATTGAAGGAGAGTCAACAACTAAGCTTGGGAAAGGAAGAGGCTATCTGAGACTGAGAGAAGCCAGCTGATGGCGGAGGGGAAGGAGATGGGTGCACGAGTCTGAGGTTCCTGGCGGAGGGCACGTGGCACATGAACGGAGTGTAGAAGACTGGGAAGGGGGATGTGATGTGGGCATTTACCGCTAGAAAGGAGAGGGGTTCAGAGCCTATGAAAAGAACTATTTTCTGTGGGGCTCAGGAAGGGCCTCTCACAGGGGATTTCCTACACAAGGCTCCAGGCCTTGGCTACCTTCCCAGGGAAAGGTGGTGTTTGCCATGCATGGGGAGCTTGCACACTGCATGAATTCAGTTCAGGGACAAATGGTGCCTACTCCCATCTGTGGCACTGCTGGTCTCCCTGAGCCTTGTTCAGCTGGGAACAAACAATGGACTTTCCTTGAACCACATATTTTAGCCATCGTAATGCGAGACAGGGACACTGAAGTCAGCGCCGAATTGGAATGGAGGGCATGAAAGGTATGAATAAGGTTGGAGTAAGAGGGGGTGAAATCCACAAGGAGGCTATTTCAAATGCATGGGCCCTGAGCATAGGGCTCTAGCATGGCCCTAAGAAAGCTGGGTGGCCCCAGACCACCAATCATGCTGAAATGGCTATCAGAAGGCTCAATGTCAGCTGAGGCAAGACTTCTTGGAGAGAAGAATTTCAAAATTAAAAGCAAAAGAAAAGCACAATCAACTGCTGTCTCCTCTTTTTCCCAAACCCAGTCAAAAACTAGAGCAAGCATTATTGAAAAACCACATTTCAGAAACAGCATGCACTTTCTGACAGCATCTGCCAAGATTCCCAACGAGGGTGATAGAAACGTGTTCCATTTTCATGTTGTGTAATGAGTAGAAGGGAGTCCTTGCACATCTGTTCAGGCAAGATAATGATAATATTATTACTAGAGGCATTGTGCTCCAAATATAATCTAGTTTTTATCTCTCCCACTCCTGGCAATCCCCTGCCCATATCCAGCCTCACTCCCTCGTTTCCTCTCTTCTCTCTACTGTTGTGTATCTCCCTTCTTGTGTTTCCTTTCTTGCTTTTACCTTTCCTGTTTTCTCTTCATTCTTTCTTCACCTCAGCACCATGCTTAGTTTGCAGAAATGCATGGGACAAAGTGAGGCATTCCCATCAAATCAGGAGCAGGGGCTGTTGAGAAAGCACTGTAGCCAGAGACTTACTGCTTGAAATCCTAAGAGGGGACTCTTGGGGGCCTTCTCACAGCCCTGATGATTTCTACACAAAAGGACTTCTACTTTTCAGCAAGTCTTTCAGTCTAGCCAGAGACTGTGGATCTGCCCCATGTGCAGCCTCACCAGTTCAGAAATAGCATTGTGCCCAGCTAGTTTCTGCAACAGATGGAAAGGGTTTCATGATTTTAACATCCAGAAATATTTTGCAAGCAAGATACTTCTGGATACATTTGTTTTTAAAGGATTGAAATTTTAATATCAGAGTAAAGCCACATAGAATCAGACTTGGGATGGGATTTCAGGGATGGAGGAGACTTTCTTGTGTTTTTCAAATCATTCATTTATTACTTTTTTAAATATTTATTTATTTATTTGAAAGAGTTACAGAGAAAGAGAGAAATCTTCTATCCGCTGGGTCACTCCCCATATGACCACAAAGACCAAGGCTGGGTCAAGCTGAAGCCAGGAGCCAAGAGTTACCTCCAGGTCTCCCACTACGCTACCACGCTGGGCCCTCATTCATTATTTTTTGTCAACAAATATTTACCTAGGACCTACTATATTAGTAGGCACACAGATAGAAAGCTAATTGCTTCTTTGTAGGGTCTTAAAGTCTACCCTGAGAAAAACTCTTACCAAGGGGCTCATAATGTGACATAGCAGGTAAAGCCTCTGTCAGTGATGTTGGCATCCCCTATGGGTGCTGGTTTGAGATCTGGCTGCTCCACTTCTGATCCAGCTCCCTACTAATGCACCTGGGAAAGCAGCAGAAGATGGTCCAAGTGCTTAGGCTCCTGCTCCCACATGGGAAACCTGGAAGAATCTCTGGGATCCTGGCTTTGGCCTGGCCCAGCCCCGGCTGTTGCAGCTATCTGGGGAATGAACAAGTGGATGGAAGATCTCTCTCTCTCTCTGTCTCTCACTCTCTCTGTAATTCTCCCTTTCAAATAAATAAAAAATAAACTTTTAAAAATAAATAAATAAAACCCCCACCAAACGTAAACATAGCTTTGGTCCTGGACATATCTCTTGTGTGAAAGTAGATAGAATTCCATTGGGGCTCCTTCACGGTCCAACTTCATTGGATATCAGTATAAAGATGGAATGGTTTAGATTCCTGTGCATTGGACCATTTATCCACCCACCCCTCCACATATCCAACCATCCAGCTTTCCAACTATCCATTCACCCATTCATCTACATATCCATTGAGCCACCCATCCATCCATTCATCTATCCATGCATTCATCTACCTATCCATCCATCCATCATCCTTTACAAGTATGTGGTAAGAGGTCAATTATTAGTCCAGTGGGGATGAGAGCAAACCTAGCCAATTGCTGCAGTAGGGACCTGTGCAAAGACAGAACCCTAGTGGTTGCATGCAGGGACCACATCTGATAATTCACAGTGAATAAGTTATAAACACTGGGTTGGAGACCTGGTTCCCACTGAGAAACAGAGATGGGATGAATTTCAAGCACTGGGAATAAAAGTGTAAAAGGGGGTGCCTAATGAATGTCTACGTTTCTCCCTAGTCTAGGACCGAGCTGCTCAGAGAACACAGACACAGCAGTCAATTCACAGGGGTTCATGAGTTGTGTTTTGGCTCATGAAAATATTCTTCCCACAGAGTTCTTTCTATTCAGTTTTTCTGCATTATAATGACTTGCTGTATCATAATAGTGCCACTCTGGGTCGGTGCCGCAGCTCACTAGGTTAATCCTCCGCCTTGCGGCGCTGGCACACCGGGTTCTAGTCCTGGTCGGGGTGCCGGATTCTGTCCCGGTTGCCCCTCTTCCAGGCCAGCCCTCTGCTGTGGCCAGGGAGTGCAGTGGAGGATGGCCCAAGTCCTTGGGCCCTGCACCCTATGGGAGACCAGGAGAAGCACCTGGCTCCTGGCACCTGCCATCGGATCAGCGCGGTTCGTCGGCCGTAGCACGCCAGCCGCGGCGGCCATTGGAGGGTGAACCAACGGCAAGGGAAGACCTTTCTCTCTGTCTCTCTCTCACTGTCCACTCTGCCTGTCAAAAAATTTAAAAAAAAAAAGTGCCACTCTGATTGTCATTGCTTTCTCCTCATACATAGGAAAACTAAAGTTTAGTATTTTTGTGGGCAGTTTAAGTTTCCAACACTCTTTCCATCCACAGATATCCTCTCCCCCACCCCCAAATTGGAGAACTCAGTGGAAAACAGCACATGAAATTTGCTTCCCAAATGTATTTTAGTAATTTTCTGGTGATGGGAATTCTGACTCAAGTTTACTCATTTCCAATATGGAACTGTGTCTCTTTTTTAAAAATGCAACCCCCTTTCCACATGTGGCACATTCATTCGTCGTCTGGGATTAATCTGTCTCTAGCCACATGAGCAACAGAAAGGAGACATGTGGTGCAGTGGTTAGAGCCCTGGAGTCCTGGTTCCCACACTATACTCTGCCACTGAGTCACCAGCTGACATTGGACCACGGACTTAGTTTTTCTGAGTTACTGCCTTTCTATTAAAGGAGAGTATGCATAGGGTGCAGAGACAATGTTGGGAGCAACAGATCAGGAGCAAGGAGGCCTGTTCTTGGTCCACCTCAAGACATCATTACTAATGGCAGCAAGTTTCTGGGTCTTTGTCTCTAGAGTGACGGAATGGATATATGAACTGTAGGGAGGCTCTAATACTTAGAATCCTAATTGGACTCACTCTCAGAATTAGCATATTCAATACCTGGAATGGACCATTTTTAATACCTGGGTCCTCTCTATGAAAAAAATTCCATAAATAATCATGTCATGAAACACTAATTACCAATAATTACATTTTCATTGCATTCTATTTCACTATTTCAAATTTTAAGTGGTCACACAGAGTAATGGAATTAAAGTAACGTAAGTTCTGTCTTCTTCATCTTTATAATTACCATGCTAGTATTTTTTGCTTCAAATTTGTAATTCAAACACATAGAGCCATAGGGTTGGAGACAAAGTCAGATGATTCCAATGGGATTCAAACAAATGTATGTATTTGAATTGCATATATCAGGAGCTAACTGTATATATAAGGGTTTTTGGGGATTTACTTGAATATAGAATATAGTGCTTATTAAAAGATAAATAATAGAATTATGCTAAGTTAAAGCTTGTGTGTATGTGTGTGTGTGTTTAAAGGTTGTACAGTATCTACAATTGTTTAAAACTTTGACCAAAAAGCTTTGGGGAGGAGAGGAAACACTTTATCACAGGCATTGTTTAGGATCCCCAATACATGATGATAATAAGACAGCAGACCAATTTTCAGTCAATTTTGATATTTTGAAAGCTGCTTTGAAATAATTTTGGATTTATGAAGAGAGTTGCAAAAATAACAGCGTTCCCACATACCTTACACCCAGTTTGCAAAGCTATGGTCCTTTTATCAAAACACAGAAATTAATGTTGGTATAGTACTATTAACCAAACAACAGACATTATTTGGATTCCACCAGTGTTTGCACTAATATCCTTTTGTTGTTGTTGTTCCAGGGTTAAATCCAGAATGACACACTGCAATGAGGGATTTATCATGGTTTTAAAATTCTTTAGGGGCGAGCATTGTGGCCCAGTGGCACTGCTACTTGGGATGCCCACATCCCCTAACAGAATGCTTGGTATGAGTTCCAGCTATTCTGCTTCTGTTCCAGCTTTCTGCTAATGCAACCTGGGAAGGCAGCAGATGATGGCTCAAGTACTTGAGTCCCTGTCATCCACATGGAAGTTCTGGATGGTGTTCCAGGCTCCCGGCTTTGGCCCGGGCTAGCTCCTGTTCTGGTAGGCATTCGGGGAGTGAACCTGCAGATGGAAGATTGCTCTCTTTCTCTGTCTTTCCCTTTAGAGATGTGTAACCCCTTATTGCCTGCCCCAAAGGAGTTCATTCTAACTATCCCTGCCCCTTGGTACACACTGATTGCACTAAACTGTTGCAGTACTGGGGGTAGGAAGATCTGATGCTGTAAAGTCTCATCCTTTGGTGAAAGATGCTTTGGAGTCTGATATAAAACATCCATCTGCCAGAGTACAAGCACTGCTTTGTCAAAGGAGGTTCTTTATACAGATGCTCTGACAGTGGCTGCAAGGTGAGTGACACTGGCAAGGCTCATGTGCAGAGTGCACAGAAATCAGAAAGCAAGGCTTATTTTGGGCCAAGTGCCACATGTTCTCTGGGGCAAAATGGCAAAACAATGGGTGAAATACACTGAAAAATTATGGACTCATTCTGGGTGCCTGCTCCATACCAATTTTTACTTTTTCTTGCCATGCTGTTTTTTTTTTCTTTTAAGATTTATTCATTTATTTGAAAGTCAGAGTTACACAGAGAGAGGAGAGACAGAGAGAGAGAGGTCTTCCATCCGCTGGTTCACTCCTCAAATGGCCACAATGGCCAGGGCTGCACCGATCCGAAGCCAGGAGTCAGGAGCTTCCTCGGGGTCTCCGACGTGGGTGCAGGGGCCCAAGGACTTGGGCCATCTTCTACTGCTTTCCCAGGCCACAGCAGAGAGCTGGATCAGAAGTAGAGCAGCTGGGTCTCAAACCAGCACCAATATGGGATGCCGGCACTGCAGTCGATGGCTTTACCCACTAGGCCACAGCCCCGGCCCCTCTTGCCATGCTGTTTTGTCCAGGTAACAGGCAACCAGTATCTTCAAAGGAGATTAGATGTCTCAGCCTCTCTGCTTCTTGGGAAAGTCAACATAATCATGTCAATTCCACTCACTTTGCCAATGCTTGGTTTAGGAGTGGGCATGGGATTCAACTATAGCCAATGAAGTATGAAAAATTTCTAGGCAAATTTTCTTCACTCTTCAAAATGCCTCTCCCCTTCTTGTCTGAATTTTTGGTCTTGTTGTTTGGTTTGTCCTTTGTTGAAGGATAGAATTCCTGGAGCTGTTGCAGCCACTTCATAACCATGAGGGACAAGCCTGAGACAAGAATTGATACCAGGTGCCAAAGTGGAAGGAAAGTAAGCCTTTGATGTATGACTTATCCTTGGGAATAAATTGACTTCTGCCTTCTCCCTGTGTGAGAAAATACATTTTTCCACTTACTGTGGGGGTGGGGCGTTTGTTACTGTTAGCTGATCGGGATAATTCATCAACAAAAAAGCCGCTGTGTTTCATGCAGACAAGGTGGACACAGCAGTGTCTCTCATTCAGTTGTGCATTTAACCCACACTTGTGGTTCTCTTGTGGTTGGTGCAGTTGGAATGCAACAGTATTCCATGGGAGAACTCCTGACTTGAAGCGTCAAACACACTGATGGAGGAGAATCTGGTGCTACCTGAGAGCCATGTACAAGGTCCTGCCTCCAGACTAGTTGTCTGAAGCTTGGTGAAGAAAGACATAGCGACTATTTTGAAACATGGTTGTCTTTTAGGCAAAGGAACATGGATCAAGGGCATTGTAAGGTGAACAAAGACACATGGAGATGAGAAACCACCAGGTCTGTTTTGGACAGATTACTCCAATTTAGAGTTGATACAGTGGTGGGCATTGTGATGCAGTGGGTTAAGCCACCCCTTGGGATGTCTGCATCCCATATTGGAGTGCTGTGGAGTCCTACCTCATTTGTTTCCAGTCCAGCATTCCTGCTAATGTATCCTGAGAGGCAGTAAATAATGGCTCAAGTGTTTGGGTCCCCTGCCACCCACATGAGAGACCCGGCTAAAGTTCCAGGATCCTTGTTTCAGTCTGACCCAGCCCTGGCTATTGTAGGCATTTGGGGAATGAATCAGCAGATGGAAGATAACACCACCCACATACCCCCAGCATTCAAGCAGGTGAGAATAAATAAGTAAACATTTAAAAACAGAGTTGATGTAGTCAAGAATCAGCAGCCTGACTGGATAGGTAGAGAGGGGCAGGTGGGGCTATGCTATAGGAAGCCTGAACTTCCTAAAGGAAGATCCAGAAAATGGACTCCTGTGCTGACAGCCTGACTCACAGGTCTGAACCCAGGCTTCGCGACCCACTAATTATGTGGCCCTTGGTCATTCATGTGTCTCAGAACAGCTACAAGAAGGAGCTGGTAAAACTGTCTTGCTTCCTCACAGAGCAATTGCAAAGTTGCCATATAAATGAGAGGTAATGCGATCATTTCCTCCACCTACGGATGCAATTACACAGTCCCCCATTCTTAGGTTCCTGGCCCTATCTCAGAGGAATATGCCTTCCTGATCCTGCTGGAGCTCCCTCCAGCCTCTTTCCTGGTTTCATCAGTGAACTTTTGTATTTTTAGGATCTTCAGTGCATGCCCCAAGTCCTCTACACCCCACTCTCTTAGATTTTTCTTCTCTGTCTCCTAACATGCATCAGTCTCAAAAGTCAAATGTAAAGACCATTCCTTAGATCTTCTGTATCTCTCAAGACACCATCCATTTCTCTCTTTTTTTAAACATAATAATTACTTTCCCATTTTCTTCTCATATACTGTTAAGCCTACTCTGATGTTCAGCTAAAAGTGGATTCTCAAAAGCAGTTGAATCAAGGGCCTCATCTCATTCCTGTCCTACCTGATCTAACCTGCCTTTGTGACTTCTTCCACCCCATTCGCCCTTTCCTTTTCTTCCTTCTCCGTCTCCCTTCTGGGTGTTGGGTTTCAGTGGGAATCTTCTGACTTCATATTCTTTCTTGCTCTCCTGGAACACTTATTTCACCTATGGCTTCATCAGTCCTATTAAAAATGGACACTGATAACCGTTAGTTCCGGTTTTCCCTCCCCAAATCCAACCCATAAGTTTCCAGCTGAAGTGTTCAGGTGCCAGTCTGGATGTTCTGTCTCCCCCATTTTGTTCAAAACCGACCCCATCTTCTTCTCTTAAACCTGCTCATTATCTATTTATTGTTCCATATATATTCTTAATGATCCCAACATTATTTATATTATCCCAGCCTGAAGTTTTGATTTGTTCAACTCCCTTATGACTTATATTTAAGCAGTCACCAAATGTGATTAATTAATCCTTGAAATGTGTCTGAAATAATTCATCTCCCCTGTTTTCTTATCACTAATACTCTTTGAGTAGTGTTCATGTCTTTCTGGACTGTTACATTTCCCAAGTGGACTTGCTGACAGCACACTGCTTAAATCGGAATGATCTTCCATTCTCCTGATAGTATTCCTCTAAAGACAGATCCACCCTGCTTAAAAGCCTCCCAATCCATCCTATTGTTTGCAGAATAAAGTCACATCCCTTCATTGTGGCGTTCAAAACCTGTTGCAGTCTGGCTTCAGCTCAAGCCTCCAAATATATTTCCCACCCCTCTTCTGCATTCTTTGTAAGTAAAATCTCTCAGATAAAGGCCTAGCCCAAATGTCCCCTTCCTTATACTCCAGACAGAATTAAGTTACCTTTTGTTTATATTCACTTATATTCATGGTGAACATACATCAAATTGGTTTTATTTTTTTTAAAGATTTATTTATTTATAAGTCAGCGTTACACAGAGAGAGGAGAGGCAGAGAGAGAGAGAGAGAGAGAAATCTTCCACCCGATGGTTCACTCCCCAATTGACTGCAACGGCTGTAGCTGTGCTGATCCAAAGCCAGGAGCCAGGAGCTTCTTCTGGGTCTCCCACACGGGTGCAGGGGCCCAAGAACTTGGGCCATCTTCTACTGCTTTCCCAGGCCATAGCAGAGAGTTGGATTGGAAGTAGAGCAGTCCGGTCTCGAACCGGCGCCCATATGGGATGCCGCCATTTCAGGCCAGGGCGTTAACCCACTGTGCCACAGCACCTGCCCCTGAAATCGGTTTTAGAATCACGATCATTACCCTGAATTGTGATGATGCCTTTGTCTGTTCTAAAATATTGTAAACGCCGGTAGTGTGCATGACTTACCTCTTGCTGCATAACAGATACAGCAAGATTTAGTGGCTTAAGACAGCAAACAGCCACCTCAGGGTTGCTGGGACTCAGGAATTTGGGAGAGGCTTACCTGGAGTGTTTTGGCTCCAGGTCTCTCATGAGGTCACCGGGGGCTGCATTCATCTGAAGGCTTGACGGCGCTGGGCAATCTGCTCCCCCTTTCCTGGCAAGTTAGTGCGGGCAGCTGGCAGAAGGCCTCAGCTCCTTGCCATGTGGACCTGTCCAGAGCACCATGAGCATCCTCACAAGGTGCCATCTGGCTTCCCCCAGAGCAGGTGATCTAGGAGAGGGAAAGGAGAGCCCACAGTGCCTTTCATAGCCTAGTGCTGAGGTGCAACAACCATCATGCATACCTTATTCTGTTAGCAGGGAGCCACTAAGCCCAGCCCACCATCAAGAGGAGGGGCATGAATAACCACCATGTGCCACCTTGCTCTATTCTATTTTTTTTTTTTTTAATTTTTTGACCGGCAGAGTGGACAGTGAGCGAGAGAGAGAGACAGAGAGAAAGGTCTTCCTTTGCCATTGGTTCACCCTCCAATGGCCGCCACGGCCGGTGCACCGCACTGATCTGATGGCAGGAGCCAGGTACTTCTCCTGGTCTTCCATGGGGTGCAGGGCCCAAGGACTTGGGCCATCCTCCACTGCACTCCCTGGCCACAGCAGAGAGCTGGCCTGGAAGAGGGGCAACCGGGACAGAATCCGGCGCCCCGACTGGGACTAGAACCCGGTGTGCCAGCGCCCGCCGCAAGGCGGAGGATTAGCCTAGTGAGCCTCGGCACAGGGGCTCTATTCTATTTTTAACCTTTCCAGTGAGCTGTTTTAATTCCAGGTGATACAGAATTTGCAAAACAAAGACCAAAATGCAAACTCTGGAAGGATTCTCAGCTGGGTTTACTTTAAATTCAGTTAAGAATGGCTGGATGGGCCGGTGCCAAGGCTTCGGATCAGTGCGGTGCGCTGGCTGCAGCACACAGGCTACAGCAGCCATTGGAGGGTGAACCAATGGTAAAAGGAAGACCTTTCTCTCTGTCTCTCTCTCACTCACTATCCACTCTGCCTGTCAAAAAAAAGGCTGGATGAAAACAACTAAGGAGACAGTGAGCTACCTATAGTGATTCCCCCCCCCTTTTTTTTTTTTTTACAAAAGTTTGTTTGTAAATGTACAACAGGCTCCAAGATAGCACTTCATTCTAAACACTTCATTCTAATTATGGGTGGCAAAAGATGCTACAGCCAGGAATCCGGTTGTTCAGATAGGACTGGAATCAAGGGCACCATTACTTCAGGCACAAGGAACAACTCACTTTTTGCCGGATTTCTTAATTCCACCTGTGGCCAAGGAGCCCTCCCCCGTGACGGTTGCTTTTAGCTCTTTGAGTTTCTTCTCCTTTTTGTTTTTGCTTGAAAGCCTCATCCATCTCCTTGGCTTGCTTCTTGGGCTGTGTCAGGGGCTTCTTCTTGCCACCTTGCCATCTGGTCATGGCCACCTCTTGAAGGGCAGAGGATCAAATAATTTGAAGACACATTTTAAAACCACATGGGAGGTGTGTTGTGTTTTAGTCCCCCAGTAAGCAGCACAGTGTGGGGCACTTAGTAGGTGCTCCACAAACATTTCTACTGGAATTAATATTAAAAGGAAAGATATTGGACAGGAAAACCCATGGGTAAGTAGCGTGGGTCAGGTGTAGAATGGTGGAGGTGGGAGTGGATGGGAGCCACTCGGGGAACTCACAGGACTGTGGAAACCTGGGAGCCAGCAGATGATGACTCAAGTACTTAGGTCCCTGTTACCCACAGGAAAGACGCAGATGGAGTTCCACACTCCTGGCTTTGGCCTGGCCCAGCCCGGGCGGTTGTGGGCATTTGGAGCTGAACCAGAAGATGCAGATCTCCATCTCTCTCTCCCTCTGCTGCTCTTCCAAATAAATAAATACACATAAAACATATTTGTCAGGACTTTTAGCCCAAACTCTTGTTAAAACCAGTTTGGCAACATCCCACTTTTTGATTTTTTAAGATTTATTTATTTGTTTGAAAGAGTTGCAGGGCTGGTGCTGTGGCTTAGCAGGGAAAGCTATCTCCTGCCGTGCAGTCATTCCATAGGAGTACCAGTTCAGGTCCTGGCTGTTCCACTTCCGATCCAGCTCCCTGTCAATGTGCCTGGGAAAGCAGCGGAAGATGGTCCAAAGGCTAGGACTGGACCAGGATGAAGGCGGGAGCCTGGAACTCCATTGGGTTCTCCCACGTGGCTGGCCCAGACCCAGGTACTTGCATCATCATTTGCTGCCTCCCAAAGTGTCCATTACAAGGAAACTGGGTAAGAAGCTGAGCAAGCACTCAAACCCAAGCACAACCTGCTCATTACTCTCCCTGCCCATTCCGCTACTGGATTGCTGGTGTCCAAAGCATTTTTAATGCCCACCCTCACAGTATTGACCCATTAAGGGAAGACAAGTTCAAAATGTTCAGCCTAATAGACATGGTTATAGGCTGAAAATTTGAACCTGTCTTCAAAGATGGAAAATCGAGGTGGTCCACAGTTTATCATGAGACTAAGGCCCAGCTTGGGACTGGTGTTGTGGCACAATGTGTTAAGCCGCTGCCTGTAATGCCAGCATCTCATATGAGTGCCAGTTTGAGTCTCAGCTGCTCCACTTCTGATCCAGCTCCCTGCTAATGTACGTGGGAAAAGTCGCAGAAGACGGCCCAAGTGGGTGCACCCTTGCTTCCCGTGTGGGAGACCCAGATGGAGTTCCAGGCTCCTGGCTTTTGCCTAGTTGTTGAAGCCATTTAGCGCATGAACCAGGGGCTGGAAGATCTCTCTCTCTCTCTGTCTCTCCCTCTCTCTCTGTAACTTTGCTTTCCAAATAAACAAATCTGGAAACAAAGAAAAGATTAAGGCCAAACTTTAAGAAAGCTCACCAGTGAGTGCTGTGCCACAGCAGGTTAAACTGCTTCTTGGGATGACTGCATTTCATTCAGGAGTCCCTGGTTCAAGTCCCCGTTACTCCAGTTCTGATCCAGATTTCTGCTTATGTGTTGGGGAGGCAGCAGATAACAGCTGAGGAGTACTGAGTCCCTGCCACTCACATGGGAGACCCAGGTTAATTTCCTTGCTCCTGGTTTCAGCCTGGTCATGCCCTCCCTGTTGGAGACTTTTGGGGGTGTGAACAAGCAGATAGGGTGATTCTCTCTCTCAAATAAAAAGCTCTTTCCATAAACAAAGGTCAAATGGGATTTAATCAAATTTAGTATCCTAGTTTCGCATTTCCTTAAGAGTCAAAAACTGAAGACTAGATGTTAAATACCGAAGAATGCAAATTTAGGAGTAGAATTTCTCTAGGACTCCCATCCACGCTCAATCACATTTCAGAAACTGTGCCGTTTTTAAAGAAATCATATTTGCCTAGAAGTGAAAGAACCGCGGAGCTAATATAAAAAAGGAATAGGAATTAAATAGTTCTCTGTTCATTTTATATTTCTGTACGTCTAGAAAGTGATTAGCTGACTCCTTCATTACCGGTAGGATTAAATCCAGTATTTGCCAATGTAAATTAACTTATTAAAAAGACCTTTTGTCCTTTCAGAAGTACATTTAAGACAATATTAAACTTAAGATGTAATATTCAATGAGAATGTTCCTCTTTCTTTTGCAGTATTTATTCTCGCTTCTTCAGATCAATCGAGACTGAAGGCAGTCGTGGGTGAGAAGTGTAAAACTAATTTACGGTAGCACGAGGGCCTCAGAAGCTAGGGACAAAACTGCAGTCAGCGACCCGGACTCTCTCTCCCCTCTGATAACGCAACTCCCCAGGGTCTTTTGTTTGCTGCACTTGCGAGGCCACCCAAACGGAGCCTAGTCCTCTGCACGCTCTCAAGACACAGTCGATTCAACGTCCGTTCTTATCCTGTCCGTGCAGGACGCTGTGGCCAGCGAAAACGCCGGCCCGAGGCTCCCCTGCCTCCTCTCAGCCAGCGCAGCAGCCTCAGCCCCAGGGACCGCGGCGCACGAGCCGGGGCACCCCGCACCCCGCGGCCGCCCAGCCCTTCCCTCCCCGCGGAGGAAGGAGCGGGGCTCGAGGAGTGGGAAACCCAGACCCACTTCCTGTCCGGGCAGGCCCGGGCGTCCGCCTCCTCCGCGGCCTGCTCCCTCCGCGCGGGAAGCGGCCGAGACCGGAGCGCCGGGCATGCGGTCGAGCGCGGAGCGGGCGCGGCGCGAGGAAGAGCGGGGCCGCGCTCGCAACCCCGGGGCGCCCGCAAAGCCGCAGCGGCCTCCCGCGCGTCCCCGGCGGCGCGAGGGTTAAGCGCGCAGGAGGCGGGGCCGCAGCGAGCCCTGCGCGCCGAGTGCGGGCCGCGGGTGCGGAGGGGGCTGCGGCCGGGGGCGGTTCCGGGCGGGGGCGAGGCGGAGGAAGGGGGCGGGGCCCAGAAGTTGTTCCGCGCTGGGCGAGCGGGCGGCGGGTCGGCGGGCGGACCGGGCCGGGGCTGGCGAAGTTTGCGCTGCGGCTCGTGAGCGCAGGGTGCGGGCCCGGCCGGCCGCTGCGCGCCCGCTGCCATGGCTTTCCGCAGGAGGACGAAAAGTTACCCGCTCTTCAGCCAGGAGTTCGTCATCCACAACCATGCGGACATCGGCTTCTGCCTGGTGCTCTGCGTCCTCATCGGGCTTATGTTCGAGGTGAGAGGGAACGGGGAGAAGGGTGTCGGAGGGGTCGGCGCTGCTGCGTCTCGCGCGGCACCCGGCACACCCCTGCGGGTCCCAGGAGACCTCGTGGGAGCCGGATTGCCCTGTTGCCCGGTTCATTATCTGCACCCCGGGCTTTGTGCGCTGAACCCCCTCCCCCCGCCGTGTGCACCGTTGCCACCCTCCCACCCCCACCCCCCACGTCCTGAACCCAGGTCAGCCCAGAAAGCACCTCCTACCGGCGCCGTGGCAGCGGTGCCATGCTTTGCCGCCCCCTTGGGTACCCACCGTATCCTGCAGCTCAGTCTGCAGCCCTGAAACCCCAGCCTGGCCTCGAACCAACCGCAGTGCTGCCACCCTGGCCCCACGCGTGAGGTTCCCTTTCTGGCGTCCCGGAGCCAAGCTGGGAGACTCCCAGACCCGCAGGCGTTGCACAACCCACCCGCTACCCCCTAGCTCCACAAGTGGCCGCCGCCGGCTCTTCTGGGCTTTTCCAGTGGTAGGGACCCGAATCCTTTGCTACCTCCCGTCTGATTTTGTGGGTGCTGTGCATCTTCCAGTCTGGAACGTGCTCTGCGTGTTCACGTGCGGGCCTGGCCCCATCCCAGCGCCAGCCTCTGCGGTCCTCTTGCTCCCTCTTTTTTTCTCTCTGGCCGAATGGGCCACTTACTCCACCGGCCTGTACCGTTGATCGCTTTGTGCAGCTTTGTGGGCTGTCCTTTCCGATCCATCCATGGTGGACCTGAACCTCAACCCCTAACGGGGCAAAGAGAGGGTCAGGGACTCTCTCTATTTGTAGCGGAAAGGAGGTTCTCCTGTAGTTGTAGCGGTGGGAGTGGGCAGAGGATGGGGTCCTGCCCGGACAGCCATGGGTTACGTAGGCCTCAGGGAACAAGGAGTTAGAGTAAAGCCAGCAGGGTGCCAGAGCCCATGGGGGCTGATGGGAAGTTCCCCTTACTCCTGCAGACCGCGTTAGTGTGATGGAAGGAAGGAAGGATGGAGGAAACGGGTATGGGTATGCTGGGCATGTCTTGTCTCCAAAGTGAGATCCGTTGCTGGTGCTGCCTTCTCCCTCGACGTGGTGGCCTCTGGTTCTTCTGATTGGCTCCTTGTCCTCTCTTCTGGGCATGGTTGCTTATCTATTCCCAGGGGTGTGTGGGGAAGTTGTAAGCATTTATACACTGCCTTGGAGATGGGTGACTCCATCCGTGTCCCCCTGCCTATGGGTGAACAAGAGTCCTACTTGGCTGGTGGAGTTGTCCTCGAGCTGGGGACTTCCCTGTGGTGCCTGGAGCCAGGGCTGGAGGGGTGAGTGTGTGCTTGGCTGGGCTTGAGGGGCTGAAAGACACCAACTGGAGACCAAGATTGGGCTCTACTTTGCAGGTTCCTTTGACCCCGCCACCTTCCTACGGTGTATGGATTAGGGTTTTGTCAAGGCAGGATCATTCCCCCCCACCCCCACTCCGGGTCCCAGTGCCGGCCGTGTCACTAATCTGAAGAAACTGCAGCCTCAGTTTCTCCATCCTCAAAGAAAATTGGGGAAGTCTGTCATCCTTGCAGGGTGATTGTAAGGTTTAACGGAGGTCACGGCAGCAGCCCACGCCGTAACAGATCCCGCCAGCCTGAAAACCACTTTCTTGCTCTCGGTGCCCTGTTGTTATTTATCATCATAAGGCGTAGTGAAAGGCGGAGAATTTGTTTCACCTGGCCCGTGCTATGTACTGGGCTCCATTCTAAGAGGCCTCCCTTGCTGTGTCCTAGTCTTGGAGGGTGTTGCTGGAGAGACACAGCTGTAAACCCCAGAGCCACGCGCTCTGCAGCCGGCCAAGTCTCCTGCAAAAGCCTGTGGCTCTTTCTGTAGTGTTTGTAGAATCTGTTAAGGTTTGCGGCTCTCCCCGCTTTATCTTTGTTCAAAAGGAGCCACCCAGCATTTGAACTTGGTACCTCCTTCCCTGTCTGCCTCTGGTCTTGTGTCAAACCTGCCAATCTGTGGAAGTTGAAAGTTGCTGCACTTAGCCCCAGTATGTGGTAGAAGATAAAGGCGCAAGATGAGAAGAAAGAAACGTATGGAAACTTCCACCTGCCCTGAGGATTGGAGCGTGGAGAGGGCCACTGCTGCAGGCCCCCTCTCCCACCATCCCCCTGCCTCTTCCTGTAGCATCCTGGACCTATAGGACTTACAGGGCAGGTATCTCCTCTCTCTGCTGGCATTGTCCATCAGAGTTGTTCTGTGGGAAAGAGGGTGTTGCCCTGAACTTCCAGTGGGAAGGATTCATTGCTACTGTGTGAGGCACATAGTAGGTCTTCACTACTCATACCCACTGACTCTCTACACGGATAGGTGTTTGGGAGAGGGCCCTTAGGATTCTGCTGCCCCTGCCAAACGAGACCAGAGGCGCCTCTGATACTTCTGGGGACCTCAGGGGGACCAGGGTGGGCATCCTCACAGAGTGAAGCCAAAGGAGGAAGCCCTCCTTATCCCAGTACAGGACTCACCACACGTTACTGAAGGTCTTCTGGGTCCTTCCCTGGAGGTGTGTGATGTGCATGTGTGTGTACACAGGGACACACGTGATGGGGGTGGGGATGCTGACGCAATCCAGAGCGGACAGTTGTTCTTAGGAGTGAGGACAAGGGGAGTGCTAGAAAGGGAGAGGGGAATCAGGCCCGGGCCAGGCTTGGCTTCCTCCATTCAGCAGCAGAGCCCGGAAAACTCAATTATGGTTCTTCCCACCAGGAGCCGCTCTCCTGGCTTCTGCTCCCTGTGGGGTCCCCCACCCAGCCTCTGCCACTGAGCTGCCCCTGTTCCCCAACTTCCCGCGCCCCAGGCAGCTGTAACCCTTGCATCTCCTCATCCCCACCTTGCTCCTTCCTTCCCAGCTCACCGCTCACCTCATCAGCACTCAGTGGGCTGTCATGTCCCTCGCAGGGACCCTGGAACTTCAGCACTTTGTCCCCAGGGACCTGATGACCCCAGCTCCCCTCCAATGGGATCCTTTCCTCGTGGAAACCCCCTTGAAGAGTAACCCCCACCCCCCACACCCCTTCAGGTTTTAGTTTGGAGCCATCCCATTTCCAGGGCCAGGGTAGTTCTTTCCTCCTGAACCCAGGTTTTCTCCCGATCCTACAGGCTGCTTGGAATAGAGCTGTTCTGTGCAGCCACAGCACTTGGCTAAAAAATGTCAGGAATGTGGAACTTTATTTTCCCCCTCCTTCCTTTCCAGCTTTCTCTTTCTTAGCTCTGCGTCTGGGAGAGGTGGCGCAAGGGGCAGTTTTCTGCCCAGCTCTCTGGTCCCTGGGTCCTTTTGTAGGTAGAATCCTGCCTGACCTCCTGCAGGGTGTGTCCGATTCCAAAGGAGCCTTCCCCTCCCCGCGCGCTGCTGCCTTCCCTTCCAGCTTCCAATTCTGTGCCACGTTTCAAACTGAAACAGGCAGAGGAAGAGGAAAACTCTTTCATTAGCGAATGGAGCAGGAGGAAAAGGAGCGCCTGGCAGGGAGAGGAAGCGATTTATATACCACCTTTAAAATGTCATTTTGAGACAGAAACTCTTTTTTTTTTTCCCTTTCCTTTTCTTTCTCTCTTTTTAAAGCTCATTTATAGGCTCTGCAGCTGCAAAGAGACGTTTCTGAAAATCTGGGCCTGTCACTCGTTGGTTTGGTTTCTCTTGGGTCTGCCATGACTTAAGATTTAGGGCCCAGGGGAGTTTTTGCGTAGTGGCTGGTTTTCGCTTTTTAATGGTTTTGGAGGCCGATACGGCTGATCTACCTTTTCTCCAGGAACTGCCTCCTTTCCTCTCCCTGACACATTGATGGACTTGTCAGGGTGAAATGTTTGCAGCATGTACTGTGAGGGCCCATTGTGTCGCAGCCTGTTAGTACACGGGGTCTGTGGCACCAGCTCACGTCCTCCCAGACATACCTGTAGGCGTCATCGGCTGGAATGAGGCCGCTGGCCCTGTCTCTCAGTGTTAGCATTGTAAAACAGTCCTGTTTAACACCCCAGTCTTAATAGGAGGACATGAGCAAACAGCCCAGGCACACGGCTCTGGACGTAGGTCGTTTGCCTGTGGCTAACTTACAGCACGCTTGGAAGAAGTTGCTTCACCAGCGGTTAGAGTGCCTGGCTTTGTGCATCTCCCCTGTAGTCTCTGAAGTAGTTATCAGTGGTGTTCTAGAGAAATTAGAGGAAACCGAGAGGGGCCCCAGATTCTCCTGGGCGTCCTTGTTCAGTGGTTGGATTTCTGCGTACATGGCTCAGTGATTTGAGCAACAGAGAAGAAATTGGGAGCTGGATTTTCTCCTGGTCAAGCCTTTGGTGTAATTCTATCCTAAAGGATGGCAGGGTGTGCTGGTTATTTCTGCTTCTTCGCTTAGCAAAAATGTGAAATCCAGAAAGATGGTGTTGATTGGTTAGTGAGGTTTTTATAAAATATTTATCTATTTATTTGAAAGACAGAGTTACAGAGAGAAATGGAGAGACATACAGAAAGATCTTCCATCTGCTGGTTCACTCCCCAATTGGCTGCAGTGGCTGAGGCTGGGCTAGGTTGAAGCTAGGGGCCAGGAACTCCATCTCAGTCTCCTATGTGGGTGGCAGGGGCCCAAGTATCTGGGGCATCTGCTGGTGCTTTCCCAGGCACATTAGCAGGGAGCTGGATTGGAAATGGAACAGCCGGGACTTGAACCTGCATCCATGTGGGATGCTGGCATTGCAGGCTGCGGCCTAACCCACTGAGCCACAGCATCGGCTCTAGTGAGTGAGTGTTTAACCCTGACTACCAGTTAAGGACTAATCTGTCCTTGATGGTAGTCTTAATGGTCTCCACAGTCACACTGCTGACTGGCAGGATTAGCGTCATGGCTGGGTCTGTGAGTCTACCTTCCACCTTTAGGTGGCTCATCAGGTACCCTGGCTGCATTTCATTTCAGAGCTGACGTGTTTTGAGACAGAGACCTTGTCCCCACATCCTACAGTGATAGCTGTCTGCACTTTAAACGGGATGATCGCTCCACCCAAGTCCCTCTTTTTCTTAGGGAGCCTCATGGTGTGACTGTTCTGTGCAGAACATCTGTTTTCCCTCTGCCATCCATCTTATTAGAACACAGGCCATGGATACTGGGGGTCTCAGCACTGCCCCTGTCAGCTGTGTAGCAAAGTGAAATCCCCGAGGAGACTGCCCCGCAAGCTAACTAGGTGCCACTTTTCTCTTGCTTGCTCTGTTGTCTGAACGCTCAGTTGCTGATTTCTTGGAGGCAATGTCCAGACTGGTCACAACGGGGCCCCTCAGTCCTGGCTGTTTGCAGAATCACATGTGTTGCTATGGTGCAAGCTGCTCTCTGGCAGGCACGAACTCCTTTTTGATCTGCTTCTTCACGGGCAGGGGCCCCAGAAATCACTCTGTGGCCTAGCTGATGTACCTCTGGTTCCCACCCTGATAAATGACGAAGCCAGAGGGTTGATAAGAGTGGATTAGAGTTCTCAAACGACAGAAGTGCTTTCTAATCAGTGAGAGTACTGTTAGCAGGCCATGGTGGGAAACTCTGCTGATACCATCTTGCTACCTTTTTTATCCAGCGCTGTGTATCTGGTATCCTTTGGTACCTAATGGTTAAAGAGAGGAGGGGTGAGGGGAAAGGAAAACAGTAAAACCACTAACAGGATTCCTTTATCTTCTGCGCATTCTGTTACTTTGCCTTGATTTACCTCCGCTGTCTCAAATGTCCTGCAATAGAGGAGAACCGAGCCTTTGCCACAGCCTATTAGCATCGCCAGTGAACTGGGGTTTAAGGAGCTCCCCGGGATCGCTTCTGCGTGGTGTAGGCTCCCCAGGCTTTCTTTGCTGTTCAGCAGAGGAAGTGGAGCCAGGTTGTGAGCTGGGGGCTCTCAGGCCCCCGGAGCCCTCCAGTGAGTTTGTGGGAGCCCAGTCTTAGGAGAGAGGCAGCTCTGTGGCCGTCCACCTGAGCCACGTCGCCTCCTGACACCTTCCCTGGTTTTTCTGGAGGGCTTGGCAGCACTTGACATCTGTGAAACGCTTTACTGGCCTCACCCTGTAATTGGGATGGTTTATGGGGGTTGTCATACCCATCCAGAGCTCAGCTTCTAGAGGAGAGACTTGGCCGAGGATCATCCACCCTGCGTGAGAGGGAGCCAAAATAAGAAGTCAGCAATGTCTGGCTTGCATTTAGAGCTCAACCCTGGTGCTTCCACAAGCGGGGCGTCTATGGAATGTAGCCACAGGCGGCTCTATTTTTCTTTGTCTGAGTGGAATCTGTTTATTACCTGGAAGTAATGTCTGTGGGTTGTTGTTCCACTTGGAGGCTTTTCTGCCAGAAACAATCATCGCAATTTGCATCTCCCTGAAAGACATGGCTGAGACTGACCCAGATATGTGTGCATGCCACATGTGAATATAGGTGAACGGGCAGACGCTTTACCTACTTTTGAAGTGTCTGCCTACTATTAGCTGGCATGCGTGTGCAGAAAGATGCCTTTGGCTGTTGTGTTTTCACTGCCCTTACTGTGAAGTTTAATACTGTGGCCCTAGCTCAGGGGCTTATCTGGTCTTTGCATTTTACAAGTTGAAGAAGACATCACTGGGCCAGTCGGCGTTCATATCTGGCCTCGTGGTTAAGAAGGCAGCATCCCACATCAGAATACTTGGGTTCCATTCATTACTCTGGTTCCAAACTTCAGCTTCCTGTTGGTGCATTGCAGGTATTTAGGAAAAGAGCCAATGAGTGGGAGCGCTATATCTCTGTCTCTCCCCTTCTCAAATAAATAAAATAATATCTTACAGGAAAGCTGAAGTGGTCATCTACGGTGTTTACAGACGAGGAGAATAAGACCC
The DNA here is from genome assembly GCF_051225735.1 of Oryctolagus cuniculus. Taxonomy (NCBI): domain Eukaryota; kingdom Metazoa; phylum Chordata; class Mammalia; order Lagomorpha; family Leporidae; genus Oryctolagus; species Oryctolagus cuniculus. Next base: position 117,244,086 of record NC_142871.1, read on the forward strand.
CTGTAGGTTAGGTTGGTTTTTTTTTTTTTTAGGACAACAAAGTACATTTTGGTCCAAACTGGGGCTTGAACTCATGTCACCATCGTTGTTGTCCTTTTTTTTTTTTTTTTTTTTGGCGCCTTCAGATGATTTCTTATTCACCTTTAAAAACACGTGAGTTGTGGAAACAGTGGTTGGGTCAGCCTGGGTTTGGGGAGGATGTCGGTCTGTCCTTCCATGACAGATAGGAGTCCCTGAGATGACGAGAATTCTTTATGGGCAATGTGTCCAGGCTTCAGCAGCAGGCCTGTTGAACCTGTGTTGTAAGGCTCATCGCTGGTGTTCTGCTCACTGGGATTCTAGAACCTACCTTTGAATGCTTCAGAAGGATTTCAGAAAGATAAGTTTATTTGGATGCGTAAAATTTTGAAATAAATACACATTTCCCATGAAAGTTTTTGAAGACCCCTCAACATTCAAATGGAGGCAAAGACTCTGTTCTTTCATTTGTCAGCTGTTTGTTGAGTGACTGAGTACCCATGTTGAGCTCTGGGAATGCAGAGATGACTCAGGTGGGCTCCTTGGCCTCTGAGAGGTTACAGTACAGTAGGTTAAAGCTGATAACACGATTTGTAGGTAGGGGTCAGGTCTTGAACTACATGTGAGTGGCAGGTGCGCCTTCAGGCTGTTGGGCCTCAACCTTAGCTATTGCTGTTGGTGGTAAGGGGGTGCTTATTAAATTGAGACCTAACACCCTGAGGGTAAGGTCATCAGTGTTTAGAGAAGAGTGGCGGTCACTCCTAGGTGTCTTCAGAGGCACAAATGATACTCTTAGTGCATAAAGCTGGTGCACTCAGGCTGCTATCACAAAAATACCATAGACTTGGTAGTTTAAGCAGCAGTCATTTATGTATCACATTTCTGAAGGCTAGCCAAGTCCAAGATCAAGACATTGGCCGATGTGGTGCCTGGGGAGAGTCCACTTCCAGGTTCACAGACGGCTGTTTCCTCTCTGTATCCTCATGTGGCAGAAAGGGGAGTGGGAGAGAAAGGGAAATGTCTCTTTGGTCTTTAATAAGGACACTAATCCCATTTATGAGGGCTCTACTCACGTGACCTAATCACCTCCCAAAAACTCTACCTCCTTTTGTCACATCAAGGATATTTCAACATAGGAATTTTGTGGGGACTCAAACATCTGGTTCCCAACAGGGAGTGTGTGTATATGAATGCACATAAGTGCTAGTTCTGTTACTGGGAGAGCTTTATTGATTGAAACTTTGGCTGAAGTTAGGAGAACTCTTCCATGCAGTTTCTTAAGCCTTTGAATGCCAAACCCCCATCATCTGTCATGTACCTTCTGGGTTGGTAGAAGTGATGATTGCACTTGGGGTAGGAAGGACGTAACCTTCTGAGTCCCTGATGCCTTTGAGATGGGGAGAGGACATCTTAATAAAGCTACTGCATTTGCGGAGCCAGAGTATTGTTAGCTTAATCAGTTTATTCCTTCGTCTGTTTTATAATGGTACATTCTCTCTTAGGGGGTATTTAATTCCTTTTTTTTTGTGGATAATTTTTAAAAAGATTTATTTATTTGAAAGGCAGAGTTATGGGGTGGTTCACTCTCCAAATGACTGCAATGGCCGGGGTTGGGCCAGGCTGAAGCCAGGAGCCTAAAACTTCAGCCTGGTCTCCCATGTGGGTATAGGGGCCCAAACACTTGGCACCCATATGGGATGTGGGCATCACAGGCAGCACCTTTACCTGTTATGCCATAATACTGGCCCCTATAGAGTATTTAAGCGGAGAGAGAAAGGTCTTCCATCTGCTGGTTCACTCCTTAAGTAGCCACAACGGCCAGAGCTGGGCTGATCTGAAGCCAGGAGCCAGGAGCCAGGAGCTTCTTCTGGGTCTCCCACGTGGGTGCAGGGTCCCAAGGACTTCTGCTTTCCCAGGCCATAGCAGAGAGCTGGATCAGAAGTGGAGCAGCCGGGACTTGAACTGGCACCAATATAGGATGCCGGTGCTACAGGTGGCAGCTATACCCACTATGCCACGTGCCACCAACCCCTATATAGTATTTTAAAGAGAGACTGCTAAGTGATCCACCACCATCGTGAAGGCTTCTGTAGCTGTTCGGGAGAGGTAAGGATGTGCCAACCTTGGGACTAAGAGTAGAGATGGGATTTGTACAATTACTGCTCCCTCCTTCATTCACCGCCACCCCCTTGCTCTGAGGAAGGCTCAGGACCAAGCCAGTAGGTCAGCAAGGCTTGGCAGTGTAGGCTGCATGCCTGGTGTGGTGCCAGGATCTAGGAAAAGATAGCATCGCCAGTCAGTGGGCGCGAGGCTTGGACTCAGAGGTGCCAGGACCCTTTTATCGGCTCCTTTCCTGGAGGTTAAGAGCGCCGGGGGCTCCTGAGCTGGAGAAGCCTTCCCTCCAGCAATTCCTGGAGTCCTGCAGGAAGTCGCAGGGCCTGCTTCACAATGCCCGGTTTCCGGCTGGGAGGAATTCCTTGGACCTTGGAGTAGAATTGAGCTTTTCAGACCCTATACTTCTGGAGTTCAGAGTGTTTTTCCTTTTTGTCTGACTTTGTCTGGATCAACTTTTGACCTTGATGGGCAAGGAATAACTTGTTTGTATGGATTTAGGGACTGTGTGGAAGAGGAATGTTGAGGTGGAAAGAATGGGTGATAGTTTCTTTTTTTTTTTTTTTTTAAAGCTTGGTCTCTGGTTTGGGCACAAGAGCAAGAGCGTGTGCTCCTGTCTTGCAGAGTCAGTCCTGGAGGCCTGCGAAGTGGCCAGTGCCCTGGAGGGCCTGCGGCAGGGAGGTGTGTGTGGAAGGGGTAAGGACTGGGGCCTGATTTCTCCCAGTAATAGTCTGTGGCCCATCACAGACCACGTATCCCTCTCGACCCTGCTTACTTCATGGGAGTGTCGACTGTCGACTCTGTACCCTTTTCTTTTATTTTAAAACTTACTTCAAACGTAGAGAGTCAGAGACACAGAGAGAGATCTTTCATGTATTGATTTGCTCCACAGATGCGTGGAACAGCCAGGGCTGGGCCAGGCTGAAACTAGGAGCTAGAACTCAGTCTGGGTTTCCCACGTGGGTGACAGGTACCCTACTACGTGAGTCGTCTTCTGCTGCTTCCCAGGCTGCATATTAGCAGGAAGCTGGAATGGAGAGTGGAGCAGGGACTTGAACCCAGGCACTCTGAGATGGGATGTGAGTGTCCCATGCAGCATCCTAACTGCTGCACTAATTACCCAGCACTGTCGTTCATGACTTCTTACACATGGGCATGTGAAATAGGGCTGGAGAATGTGTGCAGAACTCAAGTGGTCAGTGATTGGGAGGGAGGGAAGGTGACACTTTCTCCCATCCATTTAGGTTTAGGAGAACAGGTTGACTATCCTTATCTGAAGTGCTTGGAAACAGAAGTGTTTTACATTTCAACATATTTTGGATTTTGGAATGTTTGCTTAAACTTACAGGTTGACCACACCTAATCTGAAACATTCAAAAAGTTTCAGATTTTTGAGCATTTTAGATCTTGGAGTTTAGATTAGGGATGCTCAACCTATGGTAACCAGAGAACAGTTGTGCTTCTGTTAGGCTGTGGGACTCAGTTTCTAATCTCTGTCATTTCTCATTTGAGTTGAAATCAGAGGTAGCCTGAATTTGGATTTGGTGTGTAATACAGTTTAGCGGTGGATATGGTAGGGAAGGAGAAAATTCATTCTTCAGGAAGGAATATATGTAGGCAAGGGAGGGGTGGGCGTGGCTTGTGACTTTCATTCCCAGAGGCCCTGTGGCCTCTCCAAGTTCCATCAGCAGATCTGGGGGGGTCCTTGCTTGGGCAGAATGGTCCATGCCCTCTGCTGGACCTGAAAGTACTTTCGTATTCTGTGATATGTTCATCACACACGTGTGTGTGTGTGTGTGTGCGCGCGCATCTCTGGCTTGTTTTTCCCAGATGAGTAGTGCGAACGTAGGGACTGAATCTGACCTGTGATGTGGCAGCCCCCGCTGCACACTCCAGCAGCACTCTAAAGCCCTTGCTCCAGCAGTTAATACCATTCCCTCGGCAGCTGCTGTGCCATCTCACAGGCTCCTTCAACTGCTCGCTTTCTTGAAAATAACAGGACTGAATGAAAGACAGCATGGGTAAACAGAGGAGCATTAGTGTTCACTCACATTGTCCTGAAGCCAAGTAGGAGTGCTCTGTGGCCACAGATGTTTGACATTTCACAATTTTGACTCACTAAAAGTAGTCCTTACCTGTTCCATCTGGTATGGTAGCTGCTAACCATGTTGGGCTATTGGAATGGAAATTCATTAAAATAAAATGAAATCGAAAGATTCAGTTTCGTACTCAGACTAGCCATATTCCAAAGCCTGCTAGCATAGATATGGAGTATTTTTTTTTAAGATTTTATTTATTTATTTAAGAGGTAGAGTTAAAGGCAGTGAGAGGGAAAGACAGAGAAAAAGGTCTTCCATCCATTGGTTCACTCCCCAAACAGCTGTAATAGCCAGAACTGGGCCAATCTGAAGCCAGGAGCCAGGAGCTTCTTCTGGGTCTCCCACGCAGGTGTAGGGGCCCAAGTGCTCGGGCCATCTTCTACTGCTTTCCCAGGCCATAGCAGAGAGCTGGATCAGAAGAGGAGCAGCCAGGCCTAGAACCAGTGTCCATATGGGATGCTGGTGCTGCAGACAGAGGATCAACCTACTGCACCACAGCGCAGGCCCTGATAAGGGAGTATTTTGATTATTGCAGAAAGTTCTCTTGGACATATTGCTTTGTGAGTTTTTTTTTTTTTTTTTTAAAGATTTATTTGAAAGGCAGAGTGACAGAGAAAGAGATCTTCCATCTGCTGGTTTACTACCCAAATGCCATAGTGGAGCTGGGAGCCTGGAACTGTCCAAGAAGAGTTCCCACGTGGGTGGCAGGGGCCCAAGCTCCTGGGTTACCTTCCACTGCCTTTTCAGGCACATTAGCAGGGAGCTGGATTGGACGCAGAGCTGTTGGGACTTGAACCAGTGCTCTGATATGGGATGGTGACATCATAAGTACTGGCTTAACCTGCTGCACCATAACATCTGCCCTTATGAGTTTGTTTTTTGTTTTTCTTTTTGTAGGCAACAAATAGTAAGTGGTGGTTCCATTAGGAACCTGTTAGAGGCCATGGATCACAGTGTTAAAATCATGGCTCCAGAGCCAGAAGCCTGAGTTTGAATTCTGGTTTTCCACACTCTATAGGTAAATTGTTTAACCTCTCAGTGCCTCAGATTCCCAACTGGTGAAATGAGGCTAATGTGTCATAGAGTTGTTGGGAGGATCGGAACTATTAATTCAAATGCAGCCCTTAGGAGAGAGCTCAGTACAGCCTAAGAGCCCAATATGTGTTCCTTTCTGTTACTGGAGCATTCAGAAGGGGTTGCTGCGGTACAGCGGTACCTCACCCATGCACACCTCCCCTCTGTGACTTCCTCATTCATTTGGAGCATAGCTGAGAAGCAGGGTGCAAGTCAGGGAGCCTGCTTATGGCCAAGCCTGTGCTTGGTTGCTATACGCAGGCCAACCCTTCAGAGCCATCTTCAGAGCCCCCTTCCCTGCCTCTGCACATGACTGTATAAAGCTCCTAGAAGAAAGAGTGAGAGAACGGCACAAGTGGCAGGGGTAGGTAGACTGGTGGGAGGATTATCCACTATTACATACTTCGAAGGTACAAGAAAACTTTTAAAAGAGCCATGAATACTTAGTGTCATTTAATACATGAGCAAACGGCTTCAGTAGATTTTGAGGTTATTATAATCAAATAGTATAGCACAGTACTTGATTGTAGTGATTATCCTGTAACTCCATGAAAAAGTGAATGGTACATGGTGCAGGTTAAACACCCTAATCCAAAAATCCAAAATCTGAAATGCTCCCAAATCTGAAATTTCTTGAGTGCCACCATGATGCCACAAGTGAAAAGTTCTGCAATGTGCAACTCTGTTTTGTGCACAAAATTATTAATTATAGTTATTGCCTAGAGTTTCCTTCAGACTCTGTATGTAAGGTGTATATGAAATGTAGATGAATATCATGTTTAGAGTTGTGTCCTATTCCAAATGTATATGCACACTTCCCTGGGTTTCTTGGGCTCAGATGACTCCAGGCATGACCAGTGCGGCTTTGCCAGGTTGTCACCACTTATCATACCTTTAACCTACAGGTGTAGTGTAGCCACGTGACCAGTGTCCCACTCTTAGGTTGTTCTTCACTTGGCTCAAGAGAGGTTGGCTGGTTCTCAGCACTTGCCCCCTTATTCTGCAAATGTCAGTTAAACAGTGCTTCTGTGTGATCCATTGCCGTAGATGCTGCAGACGTGGAGGAAAAGGACACATTGCCTTGTAATACAAACTTACCTTAATGTGAAGTAAGGGAGACAGATAAAAGGAGACGGTATGGTCACTTAATACGGAGCGCTGCAGCTGAGCTGCCCCCTGCTCTTCTGTGTGTAACAGACGGCGGGGTTCGGTGTGTAGTAGTCTCCTAGAGGGGGTGCTCTGGGGACATGGAGGAGGGTCTAGCTCAGAATGAGGGTAGGTGAATGCTAAGTAAGGCCAGGGACTGCGAGATGTGGGAAGACACTAGACAGAGGGAGTAGTGCATCCTTGTGACGACAGAGATGAAGGGGGTGCGGGCTTGTATGCTTTAGTGAGATCCAATACGCTCGTGTCACAGGATGCTGTGGAGGTGGGCCAGGTGAGGAAGAGGAGAGATGAAGGGGAGATGGGTTCACATCACAGATGGCCTCGTAAACCCTGCCACTGAGTAGAGACTCAGTCCTGGAGATGCCGGGGAGCCTGTGAAGAGGCTGGGGACACAGAGATGCGAAGGGGTTGTGGCAGAGACTGTGGAGAGTGGGATTAGAGATAGGGAGTCGGTCAGGTGGCTGTGGATCACGGGGGAACTTTGACTTGGGGACATCTTCAGTCCTCCCCAATCAGGAAGTAAGCTCCGAGGAGCGGGTGGGACTCAGACACCTCAAGTCTCTCATGTTGGCTCCGAGGCTTCAAAAACTGTAAGATCTCTCGCTGTGTCTTCCCCGTACATCTTCTCTTTAGGGCAGGCAGTGAGGCAGTTGTGTCGGGTGCTCAAGGGTGGTCAAATCTGGGAGAGACAAACGGCTTTTCCCTGCACCTTATGACCCGAGGTGTGCAGCGGTGCCAGTGCTGCCCTTGGGCGTGGCTGTTGTCCTGCTTACTGCCTTGTGTTGTCTTGGCATGGCTCTATCACTGACATGTCCTTTGGACTCATTTAAACTGTATTTGTTTGCAACTAAGGTGATTTGTAATTTTTCACATAGTGGGGACCCATTAAGTTTGAAAATTTTTCCCTCCGGCCAGCGCCGTGGCTCACTTGGCTAATCCTCAGCCTGTGGCGCCGGCACTCCGGGTTCTAGTCCCATTTGGGGCGCCAGGTACTAGTCCTGGTTGCTCCTCTTCCAGTCCAGCTCTCTGCTGTGGCCCGGGAGGGCAGTGGAGGATGGCCCAAGTGCTTGGGTCCCTGCACCCGCATAGGAGACCAGGAGGAAGCACCCAGCTCCTGGCTTCGGATCGACACAGCTCCAGCTGTGGCGGCCATTTAGGGGGTGAGCCAATGGAAGGAAGACCTTTCTCTCTCTCTCTCTCTCTCTCTCTCTGCCTGTAACTCTATAACTCTCTCTCTGTCTCTCCCTCTCACGGTCTAACTCTACCTGTCAAAAAATAAAAAAATTAAAAAAAAAATTTCCCCTCCACCTTTTGGTTTGTTGCTACGTACGCGAGAAGAGGGTTGGCTGGAAGTACCAGGGCCTTAACTTGGGGACACTCCAGTGTTCAGTGGAGGCAGAGGGAGTGGGAACTTTGTGGAGGTTTTCTAGGGATAGGAGAGCTGGGGAGGGATGTGGTGGGCTTGGCAGACAGAGGGACGTAGGATGGCCTGAACAGAGCATTCATTCAGGAAAGTTATTTAGCCTCACCGTACACTGGGATCTACTTGGGAGTACCTGAAGGGGTGTCCGTCAAGAGTTCCTTGAAGTGGGTTACAATATGAGGGGGGACTTGTTGATCTGTCAAGTGCTATCCATTGCCAGACTTTGCAGACCTCTAGGAACAGATGCTGTGAGATTTTCCACAGTCTGATTTCTAGCACCCTCGTTGAGCATCTAAGGGTCTTGTTAGGACAGCCTGGTGGTTTTACTCAGGATTTTATTAGAACCCGGACCCCTACCAGCAAGCACGACTGTAGTGTGCAGGCTGGGGAACGTAACAAGTGCACTTGCCAAGCCGGAAAGCCTCAGCCGTCACCGTCTCCTGCCTTGGCCCCGGGTCTGATCACTGAGTCTATCAGTCTCACCTCCTGTCTTGCTCTTCGTGCTCCTTGGCTGTGGCTCCGACACTTGCATCCCTCACCTGGATGTCTGTGCGGGTTCCTGACTTGGCCCGAGTCTTTGCTCCACGCAGCTGCTACAGATGGTCCTCAGACACTGGGCTGAGCCTGGCTCTCCCCTGTTTGAGCTTCTTTCAGGGCTCCCACCTGAAGGCTTCAAGCCCTTGTCCTGGGCTCCTCTGCACCTTTCAGGCCTAGACCCGAAGCTGCCCACTTGTGCCGCCTGCACATTCCCTTCTCTTTGGCACTTCTCTGCTTTTCTTCCTGCACCCCCACACCTCAGATCTTCTCAAATCTCCTTTTTGTCCCACTAACCCTATTTCTCCTTCAGTGCCCGCCTTGGACATTGCAAGAACACCACTTGCTCGAAGCCCTCCCCTCGCCCTCTGCCCCGGTAGAGTTGGTTCCTCTTCTCTGCCTACTGCTGCATTTCTCTTACTGATTTTTTCAGCCAGCCCTGGCCCAACTATTTGCTTTCTGCCAAATACTGTTCTTGGGCCTGGGGATAAAAGATGAAAAGGTGAAGATCAAGCCGTCACGGAGCCGAGCGTCCTTAGGGAGGTGACAGTGTTGTGGCTGCTCTGGGATATATGAGGTACAGCGTGTGTGTCCGGGAAGGGAGCATAACCCTGCTCCGGGAGAGTTAGGGCTAAGTTATTTTAAAAAGACGTCTGGGCTTTGAGGTCTGAGGGGCACTGGACAGGCACATGTGCTGGGGGAGAGTGTGTCCTGGCCAGATGGAGAGCATTGGGGGTGGTGGCAGGTGGCTCCCTGTTGCCAGTGTTGGGGGGTGGGGAGGAAGTGAGGAAGATGAGTGTGGACTACCAGGTGAAGTTCAGGCCATGGAGACTTTTGCTCAACAATTTATATTTGCTCCTCAGCTTAGGTAATTGGAAGCCATTGCAGATTTCCAAGCATGGGAGTGATTCAATCAGGTTTCTTCTAGGAAAGACACAGGGCAGTAGGGCCTTTCTTACAAAAAGTGCCCCCTTTCTTGCGAAAAACAAACTGTATTATCTACACTTTTTTTGCACCTTGGCTTTTCAGCTAACAGAAATATCTCAGAGCTCTTCCTATGTCTATACACAGAGAGTTTCCTCATTTGTGTGTAAGGTTGCCTAATTTTCCATTGTGCAGGGTCACCTTAATTCACTTACCCAGTCCCCTCATGATGGACTTTTCCCAAACCGTTTTCCAGTCATTTGCTTGTAAAAACAATGCTGCAATGAATGTCCAGGTAACTATGTCACTTTGTACCCTTACAGGCATATCTTGTGGGATGTTTTCTCAGAAGTGAGATGATTGTGTCAAAGCATAAGTGCTTTTGTATTTTTGATGGATATTGGCAAATTGTCCTTTTTAAAACGCCATGTTTAAATCAGTCACTTAGCCATAGCTTATTTACCACTTACTCAGGAACATATATATATATGTTGTCTATTAGAGTTCTACCAGGGCCTGCTGTGATCTTGTTCGCTTTCATGTTCCTGGCATCTACTACGATGCCTGGTCTGTAACAGCAGTCAGGTAACCTGTTGGGTTTTTTAAAATTACACGGTTTGCCTTGTTGGGATAGTACAGCTCTTTCCCACTGGGTCCCTTCCTGCTTATCGTCTGTCAGTGCCTCTATAATGTTCCTCTTTGTTTTTTTTTTTGTTTTGTTTTGTTTTGTTTTGTTTTGTTTTGTTTTGTTTTTTGACAGGCAGAGTGGACAGTGAGAGAGAGAGAGACAGAGAGAAAGGTTTTCCTTTTCCGTTGGTTCACCCTCCAATGGCCACTGCGGCTGGCACACCGCGCTGATCCGAAGCCAGGAGCCAGGTGCCTCTCCTGGTCTCCCATGCCGGTGCAGGGCCCAAGCACTTGGGCCATCCTCCACTGCCTTCCCGGGCCACAGCAGAGAGCTGGCCTGGAAGAGGAGCAGCCGGGACAGAATCCGGCACCCCTACCGGGACTAGAACCCGGTGTGCTGGCACCGCAGGCGGAGGATTAGCCTAGTGAGCTGTGGCACCGGCCATATAATGTTCCTCTTGTCTTATCTCCCAATGCTCTCCTTGTCATTTGGCTAGCTGCTCCTCCCCTGGGCCACAGTCCATCTTTTCTGGAAAGCCCTTCCTTACTGTGTTTCCCACGTCTCCCCCAGCATGCTTCTGATAGCCCCTAGCGCTGTCCCCTGGTCCTCTCCACAGCACAGTGGTGAGACCCCCGAGGGCAGCAGGACTTGCTTCCCTGAATGCTGAGAGTACCAGCATAACTCTTGGCATTCGGATGCATCCCCTGGAGTATTTTTTTCAGTATATAAGTGGTAAAGTAGAATTGTCAATGAATCACTTCTCAGAGAATTTTTCTGCACTTTCAATTGAGATATAATTCATGTCTCATGAAATTCATTCACCATTTTAGACTGTACAATGAGCGGTTTTTAACGCATTTGCCATTTCTTACAGCATCACCGTTATCCCATTCGAGAACCTTTCTATCACCCCTCAAGGAGACCTGTTAACATTCATTTTCTGTTGTTCTCTCCAGCCTCCATCCCCACTTCAGCAACTGCTGGTTTAGTTTTCTGTCTCTGGATTTTGCTCTTCTAGACGTTTTTATGTAGATAAAATTGCATAATATGTGGACGTTTGTATGTGACTTCTTTCACATACAGTGTTTTTGAGGTTTGTCCCTGTTGTAGTCTGTATCAACACGTCATTCCTTTTTTTTTTTTTTTTTTTTTTGGACAGGCAGAGTGGACAGTGAGAGAGAGAGACAGAGAGAAAGGTCTTCCTTTGCCGTTGGTTCACCCTCCAATGGCCGCCGCGGTCAGCACGCTGCGGCCGGCGCACCGCGCTGATCCGATGGCAGGAGCCAGGAGCCAGGTGCTTTTCCTGGTCTCCCATGGGGTGCAGGGCCCAAGCACCTGGGCCATCCTCCACTGCACTCCCTGGCCACAGCAGAGAGCTGGCCTGGAAGAGGGGCAACCGGGACAGAATCCGGCACCCTGATCGGGACTAGAACCCGGTGTGCCGGCGCCGCAAGGCGGAGGATTAGCCTAGTGAGCGCGGCACCGGCACGTCATTCCTTTTTATGACAATCATATTCTAGTATATGGAAATAGATTTTGCTGATCCCTTCCTCAGTCGATGGACATTTGGATTGTTTCTACCTCTTGGTAATTATGAATACTGTTGCCATCAACATTCAAGTTCAGGTTTTCGTGTGGCTGTCATGTTGTCAGTTCTGTTGGGTGTATACCTGAGAGTGGAATTCCCAGGTTTTTAAATGATTTTAATGTGGACAAGGGGCCAGCATTGAAACTGTATTGAACAGTGTGTCTTTTTGATCTGAGAATTACTGCTCAGAGTTGGTATTACAAAATATTGCTCTTTATCCTGGCTTCACATAGCAGTATTGGTTATTGAGAGTTACATTTGATAGACTGTGAGCCAATAATCGTTTGTAACTCAGCCAGCGTCAGAGCTCATGTGACAGAATTTATGGAATGCTTACCACAGGCACTGTTCTACCTCCTTGAAGACGCCGCAAGCCATGGGACAGCTCTTGCTCTAACGTCAAAGCTTATTTAAAACAACCTAAACACCCATGTATATGGAACTGGTGAGATAAAGCACGGTATAGCCATACTGTAGCTGTTTCAATGAGGATGAGGTCAAAATTTATGTATTGACATGGACTCATGTGTGGAGGGAAAAGAGGTTAGCTGATTGGTATGTTTAGGATGAGCCCATGGTAATAAAAAACTTATGTTTGCATATGCACAGGCAAAACTTTGAAAGATCATAGCATACTGTCAACATTGATTATATTTCTTAGGAGGTGGGTTATAGAAGACTTCCAACCTTATATATTCCTCTTTTTTTAAAAAAAATTTGATAGTAGTTATATATAGCTTTTAAATTCATTGAATTTTGGCAGTTGTAATTTTGGATAGAAGGGAACCTGGGCTAAGAAGTAGTTCTGAAGCTGTAGGTACCGATGTAAGATATGTTACCACCTGTCGGCACGTGACTACATAAATACCAGTTCACGTGTGCTGAATGTCACGGTCTTCACAAATCGTCCAAGCCCAGAAGTGAGAAAGCTTTCCGATTCTAGCAGCTAGGGGCTCTTCATGAGCAAACTATGGGACTTGCTCGGGCCTTACCACGGGGGTAGCATTTACAGAATCAGAGCATTGCGTGTGGTGGACTTCCTCCCTGCTGACCACTGTCAGGAGCTCTGTGCTTCTATCCTCTCAGCCAGTCCTCTGCGTCAGCCCCGGAGAGAGATACCGTAGATGACTCCCATTTGACAGATGAGTGAACTGAGATTCAGGAAGTCTGTGTAACCTGACCGGACTCCCATGGTGTGGACGTGCCAGAGCCAGAATTCCAAGCCCTTGTGTCACAGCCGAGTCCTTTGCTCATTGTAAACAGAAGGCCTGCAGAATGTCAGACACTTGGCGGAGATCACACAGACAGTAAGCTGGGTAGACAAGGTCAGGACTCAGTCTTCCTGGTAATCTGTCTTGTCTGTCACACCGATGTTTCTTGATCTGGGTTGCATTCTGCTGAAATCCCTGGGGCCGGCCTTGGAAAGCTGGGAGGTTCAGGTCAGAGATGTGTGTGAAACTCGGCCTGCCACACTCCCTTCCTCGGGTGCACGTGCTGTTTGCGGTAAACCTGTTAAAGGCGCGCCAGGCACTTCTTGGCCCTGTGTGACCGTCTCGTTTCCAGTGGTCTGTAGGAACGTGCCACGGATCTCACTTTGTAAACCACCACCTTCCCCTGTGAGGAGTGCTCAGGTTCAAGAACAGTCTTCCGTGTTACTCTCTTAATAAGTGAGCATGCCACCTCTAAGATCTGATGTTAGGAGAGTGCCTTTGTTCGAATCCATGGAGTGTAATTTCTTGGATGGGTTTAGGCTCCCATCTCTAAGCCATGTCCTCACTTTATTGAATTTCCTGCTTTAGGACACACAAATGAGCCTAATATGAGGGTCATATATGCCATCTCTTTGTGATTTTTTTTCTTGTTTCAGTAAATCATGATTCATAGTTCATAAGTTTCCTAATTATCACTCCTCATACTTATTACTCAACCAAAATCTACCAAAGTTTTTTTTAAAAGATTTATTCATTCATTTGAAAGGTAGAGTTACAGAGAAAGAGAGAGAGACAGAGAGAGATATATCTTCCATCTGCTGGTTCACACCCCAAGTGGCCACAGTGTCCAGGGCTGTGCTAGGCTGAAGCCAGGAGCTTCCTCCTGGTTTCCCTTATGGATGCAGGGCCCCAGGGATCTGGGCCGTCTTTTTGCTGCCCTTCCAGGCACACCAGAAGGGAGCTAGATCAGAAGTGGAGCAGCTGGGACTTGAACCGGCGCCCATATGGGATGCTGGCACAGCAGGCCATGGCTTAATCCACCACACCACAGTGTTGGCCCCATCTACCAATTTTTTTACTGTGACTATTAGAAGTACCTGAGTACCCTTACTTTTTTGTTGATTTTTTTTGGCTGTAATATGAGGGTACTTCAAAAAGTTCATGGAAAAATGGAAAGAAAAGATAAGTTTATTTCGGTGCAAAATGTTTTGAAACCCTGTATAGTTTTTTTTTAACTTTTATTTAATGAATATAAATTTCCAAAGTACGGCTTATGGATTACAATGGCTTCCCCCCCATAACGTCCCTCCCACCCGCAACCCTCCCCTTTCCCACTCCCTCTCCCCTTTTTTATAATACACATTTTCATGAACTCTGTGAAAACCCCTGAAATGCATGGATAGTTCATTATTATATTTTGAATTGTATTTATAATATATACAACCTTAGTCTGTCACATTAACCATTTTAAAATGTACAGTTAAGTGGTCTAACATTCACTCAGCGAACGCTGATTGAGCACCTCCTCTGAGATGCTTGAGATCCCCACCCCACTCAGTCTGATGGGAAAATCAGTGCTCAGAGGTCAGTGTGGCCCGAGTGAGGAGGTCCTCACAGCACTGGGTGCTCCCAGCCAGTGCTTCAGGGCTGCTTCTCTTCTGCCTTCCTGTTTGGCTACTTGTGGATTGCATTTCTCAGCCCCTCCCTCCCCGCAGGAACTGGGCCATCCCTGCCCTCAGAGCTCTGGAGAGACTAAGTTGGAAGATTTTGCTTGCAAGAAAGAGTGCTCTGGAGCCAGGCCCACGTGGCCTGGGTGGGGGCAGGGCAGGAGACAGGCGTTGCTGCCAAAACCAGAACTTCACCAAACCCCAAATCAACGGTTTGCCCAAATATAGTATCCTGGGCCTTCCACCCGTCCTGTCTAGGCTAAATATACTGCCCCTCCGTGTGCACACTCAGCTTCCTCCGCGAATGACTTCTGTGATTACTCCTAATTTACGTCTGCGACGTGTCCTCGCGGTGGTGACGCAGCTGGACTCCCATACTGAACAGACTGGGGAGGGCTGGCTTCGGGTCGCGTTAGCTTTCGTGTGTGTCCGTGGAGACCTTGAAAGTGAAAGAGAGTCCTGGCATAGTTGTGTAGTACATAGCACTCCTTATAGAGGAAGGGGGTTCACTCCCTTTCCCCAGAAAAGCAGATGGCGGGCCGGAAGCTCAGTCACCTTTGCCCTCCGCACACGCTCCCTGATGCTCTGTTTCATGTTGCAGTGTGGTGGGGGGCTTATCCATGCGGTGACCTGTATGCAGTGTGAGTGCAGATTGCCTGGTCTGTTAGCAGCTCTTTCACTTCGCTGGACAGCTTGAGTTCCTTAAGTGTGCTCCCGCTGTCTTGTCAGTAAAATGGGGATGACAGTACTTGTTATTACGTCCCTGGGTTTTTAGACAGATCAAGTGAGCCAGTGATGGGTGTTCAGCATTTTTACATGGCTGATATGCAGTGAGGAGTTGGTCGATGTTAGCCTCTTACAGTACTTGTCAATTAATGCCATGGATAGTGCAGCTTTCGTTACATAACCATTTTCTGCACCTCTGATTTTCATGTTAGGTTATGTGCAGTTTGTACATCCGGGTGTATCCATTCTTCACCAGACGCTTCTTTTACACTCAAATATTGCTGCCTGGGCCATTAAGAGGGTTAAGTACTATACAGGTTGGGTCAGTCTGCTGTGGGCTTTGAGCCCCTGCCCATGATTCTGCCCGTGAATGCCCTCTAGGCAGTGCCTGAGCCCCAGAACCACCCTCCTCTGTTCCCTCTCTTAAAGATCTTACGGCTTCAGTACTGCTGCCTCCCTTTCCCACTGGGAAGAAAACTCTGATGTTAAAGTGGAGATCAGCTGTCTGAAATATTTTATACCAGGTGTGACGTAAACATTATAGCATGCTTTCAAGTAATGGGCATTTTTGCATTTTGCACATTCTTCTTAAAGGACTGTCTTTGCTATGTTTATAAACATTTCATCAAACTCTTCCACTTAACTCAATTTCTGCTCTGTTCTTATGCCCTGGCAACTATGGTTTTTCATGGTTGTGGCAAAAATGCACAGACCGAGATATGATATTTTTTCCCACTCAATAGTATTTCCCCATTCAATAGTATTTTTTGCTATTCAAATACTTTAAGATATCAGTAGTTTTTAAACATGAGGTTGGGGCCAGTGTTGTGACTCAGTGGGTTAAGCTGCTGCCTGCAATGCTGGCATCCCATGTAGATGCCTGTTCATGTCCCGGCTGCTCCAGTTCTAATCCAGCTCCCTGCTGATGTCCTGGGAAAGCAGCAGATGTCCCAAGTACTTGAGTCCCTGTTACCCATGGGGGAGACCTGAATTAAGTTCCAGGCTCCTGGTTTTGACTTGGCCCACCCAGCCCTGGCCGTTGTAGCCATCTGAGGAATGAATCAGCAGGTGGAAGATCTCTCTCCCTCTTTCTGCCTCTCCCTAACTCCGACTTTCAAATAAATAAATCAATCAATATTTTTTTTTTTTTTAAAGACGAAGTTACTGCCTGCCAGTAAGGGACTGATTGGATCAGTTTAAAATGGTGACAGATCTTCACACAATGTTGTGGAACGAGATCTGGAACATACTTTTGCACGTTTTTTAAAGCAAATTACAAAATGATGTATTAGTATGGTCCTTTTTCTGTAAAACCTTGCATTTGTTTTATTTGTATAGAAATGCATCTATAAGGATGATACTCAAAATAGTATCAGTGGTTTTCTGTGTTGTAGGATTTTAAGTAATCTCAGTTTTCCCCATGCTTTTATCTTTTCTCACATATACCTTGGTTTTATTGTGTTGGTGACCAGAAGAAGTCTATTATAGCTGTTTCATTTTGACAGTGGAAAGAAGAAACCTGTGGATGAGTGGCAGAGCCTGTTGCTTGGAGAGGAGGGGAGGTGCATGGCCTGGGAGAGCTGGAGCGAGGGTGAGCGTGAGGGTGCGTGTAAGGCAGAGGAGAGGGCGGGGGAGTGCTCTCAGCAGAGCAGCTAAGGGGCGCTGGAAAGAGGAGCCTGAACCTTGGTCTTAGACATGCCATGCCCACCTGCTCCGAATGCAGAGTCGTGCTTTTCAGAAGCCGTTTGAAGAGTGGCTTGGAGAGTGACAACAGGGACGTTTTATGTCATTCAGAGAAGCCTGTACAGAGCATCAAGAAAAACTCAGGTCCAGATTGACCAGAAGTGGAAGTGAAACCGCACAGGTCACGCGAATGCGATGGCCCCTGATGAAATTTTAAGCTTATGAAAACAACAACTGAAAATTTACAAAGCTCACACCCCAACACACCTGCCTGCTTGTGGGGCTGTGGAAATGGGCCACTGGTCTGCTTTTGGGTGGGACCTGTTCCCTTCGCTTGCCCCCTTCCAGGAGTGTAGTAAGTACCCAGAAGGTCGTGGCAGGGCACAGTGGTACTGTTCATGGGGTCCTGTGAATTTGCAGGATTTGATTTTCCTGAAGAATCTGATGGTCAGGCTCTTGCTCAGGACTGACAGACTAGGACTGCTGGCACCCGCCTGTGCCCATCTTTTTACTTTCCAGACAGTAAGGTGTACATTTAGCTGATGTCCAGTGGGAGACAGAGCTGTTGGGGTGGTTGCCTATCAACAGGCATTTTTCAGTCCTGGTTTAGGTAGAGGAGGGTAGGAGAATGGTGCTTAGCCCTGGGCCTTCCAGCAGCTGCCCCCCCTGGAAGAAAATGATTTGTGACACAGCACTGATTTTTTAAAAGTACTTTTTTATTTGAATGGCAGAGTGACACAGAGAGTGAGAGAACTTCCATCTGCTGGTTTACTCCTTAGATGGCCTAAATAGCCAGCTGTGGTCCAGGCTAAAGAGGGAGCCAGGAACTCCATCCAGGTCTCCCATGGGTGCAAGTACTTGGGCCCCCTTCCACTGCTTTCCCCAGGCACATTATCAGGGAGTTAGATCACAAGTGGAGCAGCCAGGACTTGAACTGGCACCCCAGTATGGGATGCTGTTGTCTCAGAGGACAGCTTAAACCACTGTGCTGCAACGCTGGCCTGGCAATGATTTTTTACAAAGAACGAACGTAAGCACTTATTGAGTTCCCGTGATGTGCCGTGCCTTGTGCTCAGTGGGACCTTCGGTCTCACCAATCCCCAGTAATCCTCTTCAATAGATTCTCTCTCTGTCAACATCAAGCCAGTAAATAGTTCTGTCTCAGAACTTAGTAGAGGCAGGCTTGAGATTTTTAACACAGATCTTTCTGCATTCAAATCCAGCCTCTTAACTGTTAGGTTCTACACCCTGCAACAAGGAGTGCCATTTGGCTGTGAGTGCTGAGTGCTTAGTGCTTCAGGTGTGAGGAAGGAAACAGCTGTGGGTGGGATGGTGGAAGGCTTCTAGAGGAGGTGGTACCTCAAAGGACGGTCAAGGCAAAGGAGCAGGTGGAAGGCAGAACGGAGGACTGGTGTTCTAGGCAAGCGAAGGCATTCAGAGAATCAAAGAAAGCAGTCACCAGGCCTCGTCCTGGGCCCAGAGGCTTGAGAGGTTGACTAGGTTAAACGTGTTTCTTTATTGCAGGACGTGTCAGGGCGTTCAATGTATTGAATATCTGCTCCCAATGTATTTGTTGACTTCCACTGTAATTCATGGAATTATGCTCTCAGAATTCCCTATTGTTAAGACACCCAGGGCAGTTGTACTGTGTCTGTTTGGGGGTTATGATAATCACTGTTGGGTGGGAAGCTGGTTCAGGGATGCCAGATGGAGGAGTTAGACGTTATCCTATAAGCAGTGGGAAGCCATGGAAAGGGCTGTTGTAAGTAGGCAGGTAGATGTTTGTGCATATGTATTCAAAACTGGCTGTTCCAGCTACCACAGTGGCTGGGGAGGAATTGGCCTTGAGCTCTGAGACAGAGAACCCGGTTAGAAGCTGCCCCTGCAGGCTGGTCAGAGATGAGGATGGGAAGCTCTTAAGTAGCACTGGGAGTAGAGACAGTGAATTTCATAAGACAGTAAAGGACAAAGCCAACAGGGGGATGTCAGGGAAGGCGGGAGTCGTGGACTGCAGCCTGGGACATGACAGATACGGGGAGGTCTCCAGACCACGCCTCTGGCACGTCCAGTGTGAGTCAGGGATGCACTCCTCAGGTAGAGATGCCTGATCGCAATAGAAAGAGTGGATTTGCATGTCACTGGCTGTGATGGCTGGGACTTCCAAGGAAGCCAGAAGAGTCAGGGTCTGAAACCCCCTGCCTGGAGGTGAGTCACATCCTGGAAGCAGGTGCAGGAAGCCGTGGGAGCAAAGGGCCTTCAGCCTTTCAAAGATGAGGACGCTGAGGCCTCGTGTGGGCTTGGGAGTCTCTGAGGCCACCTGTCTGGTTTGTGGTGAGCAACCGAGAACAGACCCCTTGCCTCCTCTGGCACTTCTGTTCCCTCTGCTACTTGGAGCTGCCTGCTTCCACCTTTGTATATGTAGATTTTTATAGCCATTGGGGGTTTCGATATTTGCAGGTGCTTTGGGGCGGGGGGGGGGGGGGGGGAGGGGGAGGGAGGTGCTGCAGGTGGCTTTCCAAGCCGGTGTGACCACTATATAACCAAAAGGTCTTGTGATCTCCACCTGTTTTTGTCCCATGTGTGCCCTGCTGAGCCGTAGAAGGGCTAAGTTGATCTTAGACCTGTGGGCTCATCCTGGGGGCTGTTCCCCCTGAACCCTCGCCTGCTGCGCTCTGTGTGGGGGAACCCAAAGTCACTCTCTGGAAGGCTGGCAGCCAGGCCGGCTGCCCGGGGCTGCTGGTTCCCTCTGCCCTCCCCTCGCGCCTGGCCTCTGTCCGGCAGATCGTGGCCCAGGGCCTGCTTGTCAGCACGTGGCTTGGGTTTCCGTGTTAACGTTCCCAAATTGGGATCGCAGGGGATCAAGTGTCCGAGGCGTCTGATCACACTGAGCCTCCGTGAGCAGCCAGCTGAGAACTTTGCAGAGCTCTGTGTGTGATTGTTTGGGAGATGCTGTGGTGACAGGGACAAAGAAGTCAGAGAAAAAAAAAAAAAGAAATGAACACAACAGCCTCAGCCTTGGGCCATTTGGCTGGGGTCTGGAGCTTGGGCACCATGAAACCCCTTCCTCCTCCCTTCTTGTTTTTCCACTCCCAGAGCCCGCTTTGGCCAGGGCCTTGCTGACCCCTGTAGACCCCCTCTGTGTAAATACAGCCTCTGTCTCCCACCAGCTCCCTCATTATGCATTCCTTTCATCTGACCCATCTCCAGGTCGCCAGCTGGCAGAGACTCAGCAGATTCCAAACCCCAGCTGGTGCCCGAGTGTTTACACGGGGCGGGTGGGAAGCTTGGCAGACAGCTTCTCAGCTATAGGGAAAGGTAGAAAGACATCCCAGGGAGAAGGGGCCTGTTTGCAGACTTCCTCCTCCCTCCTTCATCACAGCCTCCCCCCACCCCTGCACCCCACCCACAACTCCAACCGCTTCTCTCCTGGAAAAAGAAAAGAGTAAAGGATCCCTTTGTGGGACTCCCTGGGTAATCCCTTCCACCCTAGCCACCCTTTCTGTAGCCTCGGAGGACATAAGGGCTAAAGATCCTTCGCCTCCCAGACAGTAACAGCTCAGCTTATTCATCCTGGGCCAGCCAGCCCCTCTTCCTGGTGGGTGGGATTTTCCTGAGACCATCAGGAGAGCTGTGCGGTGAGTGTTCCTGAGGCCTGGGGCTGGGACTCCTCCCCACAGCCTGGGGTCGGTGGGGTCTCCAAGGTCCTGGGTTCACCTCTTCCTTCCTCTGTAAACACTCACACAGGACATTACTGATCCACTGATCCACAGTGGTGGTTTGTTTTGAACAGAAACTGCCAGAAGCCAGTTCTGTACAAAGAAAACCTTCTCCGCTAGCTATCACCCCCTCTTGGTGTTTGGGAGCTTGGGTGGCCCTGCGGGACTGGCTGTTTGTCTGCCTCCCACTGGTTTCATGAGGGATAGTACCAGCCTGTGTGTAGGGAGGAGAATTTGCTGGCTTGGAGTGTCTGGCTGCCAGTGGCTATAGTGACAGGCTAATTAGGATGTGGTGTTAGAATTCAGCTGTATGGGCAGGGTCCCAGTGGGAGACAGGAGGGGTAACTGAGAGATGGTCACTGAAGGACAGGAAAGGCGCAGGAGAAACAGCTGGAGGTACAGGGTTTGCACAAAGGGAGAGATGCCCTTAAACCCGAAGTACAGGCAATGGAGCAGATACGGAGCCAGGGTGGAGGGCACAGTCGGGCAGTAGAGGAGCTGGGCCTCTGTCACTCTCAGAGCTGCCCAGCAGGGAGGGAGCCAGGAAATGAACTCTCCTCACATCCTCTTATCTCCTGGGGACTCCATAAAGGCTAAACTCTCTGCTCTGGGACCTAGGGCAGGTGGAGCGTTATCCAGCCCCGTAACACTTACAGGTTCTATTTGACCTGCTGTTTGAATCCTGCATTATACACTACAAGAGGCAGTTGTAGGTGGCAAAGCTACACCCAGGGTCCTGACCACAGGCTTTTGGGACAGACATTTCCTGGTTAAAGCAGACCCAA
This sequence comes from Oryctolagus cuniculus, assembly GCF_051225735.1. Taxonomy (NCBI): domain Eukaryota; kingdom Metazoa; phylum Chordata; class Mammalia; order Lagomorpha; family Leporidae; genus Oryctolagus; species Oryctolagus cuniculus. Next base: position 117,265,441 of record NC_142871.1, read on the forward strand.
CAGTGTAGTCCATCTATTTTAGGCTCCTCGTTTCTTGCTCTGATTTCTGGTGGGATGAGAAACACCCTTGCTTCTTAAAGTGGTGGCACACTAAAATGCCTCTGCTTCCCCCTTCTGTGGTTGGTTCAGATAATGCTTGAGTACCACTTAAACCCATTTCCTTCTCTTGCCCCAGGGCCTTGCACTCTCAGCCCTCAGGGGACCCAGAGAAGTTTCCAGCTAGCATAAATGGGATTCTAATCAGTGTCCAATTACCATTAGTCTTTGACTCTCAGTACCTAACAGGAAATTGCTTCCCTGACAGTTTCGCAGGGAGGAGCTCCTGACTCACTTGTCCATTAAGTAACTGATCAAATTTAATTAGTGAATTATAGAATGTGGAGCAGTTTTTAGAATTCTGTGGCTGGAACGAAAGACTTTGGGATTTTCAGTCACAGAGCTGCCTGCTTTACTTTGAGGGAAGCGGTCATGCCTTTATCTTGTCTCCAGTCATTTTGGGAAGCTTGGCTTTGAAACGTGCCCCACGCTGGAGGAGCTGGCGGCCCGGCAGGTGAACTCAGGAGGCAGGGACTGTCCGCTCCGAGGTGTAGCAGCCTTTAGAAGGGAGGGAGGAAGAAATGAATGAATCAAACCTCCGAGGGCTCTGAGAGCTGCATTCCTGCTCCTCTTCCCATTTTATACTTGCTTGTATGAGGCCAGTGGAGACGGGTGACGTCTCAAGTTGGACCACACGGTGGACGCACCCTCCTCCCCATAAAGCTGTCATGAGGGTGTTAAGCAAAGCTGGCCGTCTCCAGGCCGCCTCCTGCACTGTCTCAGCCCCCTGGTGATTCTGTTCTAACCTTCACTCCGTGTATCCACTCTGTCTTCACCTTCCTGGCACAGCTTAAGGCCTTCCAGAAGTCGTCCCAGAGCCGATCTGTAAAGCCCCTCCAAACCCAGAGCACTGTCAGGTATTGAGTCTGCTTCATGCCAAGGACTCCAGGGGTCCACTGGTCAGTGAAGTGGTCTTTGTGTGAGAGCAAGCAGAGAGCCTCTGCTTGCCCCTTGCTTAACACTGTCCTAATCTATGCCATCTTTCCTTTTCCTAAAATGAATTTTTTAAAAAAAGATTTATTTATTCATGTGGAAGTCAGAGTTAGAGGGAGAGACAGGGAGAGGTCAGTCCCCATCTGCTGCTTCATTCCCCAAATGGCTGCAGTGACCAGGGCTGAGCCAGGCCAAAGACAAGAACCAAGAGCTTCTTCCAGGTCTCCCACATGGCTAGCAGGGGCCCAAGCACTTGGGCCATCCTCTGCTGCTTTACCCAGGCTCTATTAGCAGAGAGCTGCATTGGAAGTGGAGCAGCCAGGACACAAACCAGTGCCCATATGGGATGCCAGTGCTGCAGGCAGCGGCTTTACCCACTGTGCCACAGCGCCAGCCCCGAAAACAAACTCTTCAGTTGTCAGTGTCCCCTGTTGACCATTAGGTTCTGGGGGCATGGTACAGGTGGCAAAGTGGGTGAGTCGAACTGAACCCTCAGGTGGGTCTTGGGTTCCCAGCCCACTTCTGGGGCTAGACAGCTGCATGCCTTTGGGCAAGTTTCTTACACTCTCTTACCCTTGCTTTTCTTGGACAGGGTGGGTGGGGGGCTCTGGGAGGATTAGATGAGATTGTTTCTCTAAGTGTTCAGAGCAGTTCCTGGCAGGTGGTAGAGGCTCAGGAAATAGTAGTTAAGTCATAGTTTCTTATAGAGGTGCAGGCTAATTGAGGTAAGCTCTGTTCAGTGTTTAGCACAGGGCCTGCCAGTTCACGAGGTCTCACTCATTAGATGTCATTGCTGGCGCAAGGTTGTTGAGGATTAATGGAGACAATTATGTAAAGTGCCCTAACCTTGCCTGGCTTGCAGTAAATATTCAAAAAGAAATGGTTACTTTTACCATCTCTTGAATGAAGCAGTTGGGCTGGTTTGATAGCCTAGCTCCTGATTTTGGTCTCAGCCTTGGCCAGTGGGTCTTGTAGTTTCTGGCATCTCCTGTAGCACTACGTCTTGCCCAGAGTGTATTCTTCATCAATATTTTTTGATTGAAGGAACGGCTGAAGATTTTCTTAAATTCCATTTTTCTGGAGACAGTGCTGCCCAGAGACATGTTCTGGGTGTAACAATGCCTCACTAACCAGCTTTGCACACGTGCCCGACACGCACGTGCACACACACGTGCACACACACGTGCACGTAAAGCTTCCTTCGTCACATCTGTTTAGAAAGCCAGGTGTGGCCCCTGTGAGACCTGGGAGGCAGCTCTGGAATCGCCCTGTGGCTGTGTAACAGCCCAGCTGGCCTGAAAGTGTGGACCCTGGCCTGGGGCCAGTGCTTATCTATGTGTCTGTGGGTTCTGATTCCAAACCCCATGGGTCTGGCCAGAGGCAGTAAAGCTGATAGACTGATAGGAGGCTGCAGCTTCTCAAGGCTGTCTGGCACCCTAGCAGTTCTCCCCTTGGGAGCACACGGGAACAGTTATTCCTTGTAAACCTATCCCAGTGGCCCTGCCTCCCCCTCTTGAGAGATGGATTAAAGTGAAGCCACGGCTGCTGAGAGTAGACTTGTAACAGTGGTTCAGGAGAACTTATTAAATAGGTGGCAGCAAATTTCCTGGCCCCTCTGGCAATATGAAGGGGCCACCTTCCCCCCAGAGCCTCCTATTCAACTTCGTTTTCCTTGACTTCAGGTGGTGCTTATGGAGTATCTGCCTTGTGACTGGTGCATTGGGATAATTGTCAGAACTACATGGAGAGCAAGGGGTCTGGGAGCTGATGGAGCTGCCGCGGGCCGGTGCCCCCTGGGCTTCTTTCTCCTGCAAATCTGGGTCTCATTTCCTGCAGAGATGCCCTGGGGTTGATGCAGTTCAGAGGCATTCATCATTTTCTCACCGTGTTTGTCTCCAGAGAGGCAGCGGCTCCCACCCCTTCTGTGACCTTTAACTCTTCTCTGGTCTCCATCTCCCCCTTCCTCTCTGTCTCTTCTCCTTGCAAACATTTGCTCAGCAAGGTCCTTCTGCATCTCAAATCAGATTGACAGTTCACACATTCTGTCATCCCACAAATACTTAGAGGAGACCCACTGTGTGGCCAGTCTTGCTCCCGGCTTTTGGGACCCATCAGGAAACAAGGTAAACTCCCCTGCCCAGGCATGGCTCCCACTACAGTCCTAGGCGGTGGAATCCCTGGACATGCTCTGCTCTGGGCTGCTGGGCCCCTCTGGTGTTACTCCGGCTTCTCTGACTGTGCCTTCTCCATCTCTTCCTCCCCATACCGCCTCTAGCCACTCACGACTCCCTGTGAATAACCATCGTCCCACCTGGCACTTTTTATTAAATTACACATTTGTGTGTCTGTTTCCCCGAATGAGACTTGAGCACCTTTCTTGACCACTCCTTCACCTATTTAGCATGCACAAGGTCTTCTGAAAACTGCACTGTCCTGTGTCTTTTGCAGTTTGCTTGGTTAGTCAAGGCTGTGTGACACCTTCTTGCAGTAGGGAGTCTCCCAGCTGGTCTGCACGCTGCCTGGCTTGCCTTCCCCTCTCCAGCTCAGTGTGTACATGTGAGCAGAGTGAGCTTTCTGAGATATTCAGAGCATTGTGTTAAAAGTTGTAAGTGCTTGGCCGGCGCCGCGGCTCACTAGGCTAATCCTCTGCCTGCGGTGCCGGCACCCTGGGTTCTAGTCCCCGTTGGGGCACCGGATTCTGTCCCGGTTGCCCTCTTCCAGTCCAGCTCTCTGCTGTGGCCCAGGAAGGCAGTGGAGGATGGCCCAGGTCCTTGGGCCCTGCACCTGCATGGGAGACCAGGAGGAAGCACCACTTGGCTCCTAGCTTCAGATTGGCATAGCTTGCCGGCCGTAGCAGCAACTTGGGGGTGAACCAACGGAAAAAGGAAGATCTTTCTCTCTGTCTCTCTCTCTCTCTCACTGTCTAACTCTGCCTGTCCAAAAAAAAAAAAAAAAAAAAGTAAGTGCTTAAAATGCTAAATGGCTCCCTCCTGCATGCAGATCAAGAATAATTTTTATACCAGCCCCAAAGGGCCCTTCTAGGACCTGGTTCCTGCCAGCCTTGTGGCCTCATCACTGTCCACACAGAAACCTCTCGTTTTCCCTAAGAGTCTTATTTCTCCTACTCTGCTCCTTCATGCATATGGTTCTTTCTACCCACAGCGCCCTTTCTGTCTTCTTTTTGCCTGTTCATCCTTTTTAAGATTTATTTATTTATTTGAAAGTCAGAGTTATACAGAGAGGGGAGAGGCAGAGAGAGAGAGAGAGAGAGAGAGAGAGAGGTCTTCCATCCGATGGTTCACTCCCCATTTGGCCGCAACGGCCGGAACTGTGCTGAGCCAAAGCCAGGAGCCAGGAGCTTCTTCCGGGTCTCCCATGCGGGTGCAAGGGCCCAAGGACTTGGGCCATCTTCTACTGCTTTCCCAGGCCATAGCAGAGAGCTGGATCGGAAGAGGAGCAGCCACATGGGATGCCGGTGCTTCAGGCCAGGGTGTTAACCTGCTGCTCCACAGTGCCAACCCCTTGCCTGTTCATCCTTTCTGGATATCTAGGTCAGGCAAAACCTCCTTGGTGAAGTTTTCCACAATAGTGAGGCAGCCTCAGACCCTGCCTCAGTTGGGGGTCCCTCACCTTGGCCTCCTGAACCACCTGTGTGTGCCCTCTGATGGTGATGATTTTGTTGTGGGATGGTCTTTCGCATACTGACTTGTCTGGGCTGCAAAGTTGAGTGGTGGCTTTTCTGCCTTTAATGTTGTTTGGGATTGCAGGGGTGACATTCCAGTCTGGAAGTTGATGGCACAAACCTTAAAAAGGTGGCGGATGGAGTGGACATTTGACCACAGTAGTTAAATCACCACTTGCAACGCATGCACCCCCATTGGTGTACCTGGTTCAACTTGCAGCTCCTCTGTTTTCCATCCAGCTTCCTGCCAATGCATACTGTGAGAGGCAGCAGCAGGTGGCTCAAGTGTTTGGGCCCCTGCTGTTCTTATGGGAGACCTGGATGGAGTTCTTGGTTCCTTGGCTTCAGCCTGGCCCAGCCCTGGCTGTTGCAGGCATTTGGGAAGTGAACCAGCAGATGGAGGTTCTATCTAAATGTTTTTTTCTATCAAATAAAATAAAAATAAATACATTTTTTTAAAAAAAGAAAAGCAAAGTAGGGCCATTTACGTTGCAAGGTAGAGGCACTTTCCAAGGTGTGAAATCCTGGAATGCCAGGCAGGAGTCCTGATTATCTTTGGGCAGTAGGGAGCCACGTAGGACTATGGAACAGCACCTGTGGGATTTCAGAAGGTGGATCTGTCATGCTCTGGCACCTGGATGGGGAGAGATGATGGGACCATCACCTGAGGGTAGTTGTTTTGCCTGTGTGCACACGACCATGGGCTTCGTTCCTGTCCCAGGGTATGTGTGTGCAGTGGGGGGACTGCACTGCACTGCATGGAAGAGCCAAAGGAAGAGAACCACACTCCTTCTGGTTCCCTGCTGCCGCAAAGGCCTTGGCAGCTGGAAGTATGTTCCTCCTTCCCACTCCCGCTCCTTGTGTGTGTCAGTCCTCCCCTCCTAAGACTCTCACTGTGTGATTGCAGTGCGGAGAGATTATCAGTGCTTCTTGGCCAGAGTTTAAGGTCATTGGTGTCCCAGGCAGTTTCTGCCCCTTCTGTATTCCCCAGAAACAGAGCTGCCTAAGGGCCTGGGGTGCGATGCACCCCAGAGTGAACCTCACTCTGAGGCCTCGATTCACAGCAGAGGGGCTTTGCACTTGGAGCTTGGGGTCAGGGTTCCTGAAACCTCTGAGCACCAGAGGTAAGTGAAGACTGGGATCTCCTCTCTCTCCTTGGTGTTTGGTTTCCTTCCTGAGCCGCCTTCTCTGGGTGTGAGGTCACAGTCAGACTCCTGGCATGCTGAGAGGCCGTGGTGGAAACTGGCCTGGTTGGGCTACTGAGTCTTTTAGATATGACTTAAAATATCACTTTAAGTTTGTATAATAAGATTTCATGGTAGGGAATATAACTCCTGTGTATCTATATGTGTCAGAGAAGGAGGGATGGAGGGAGGGAGGGAGGGAGAGAGAGAAAGAGAAAGTAAGGATTATGCACACAGCAGAACACCTGGTGAGAGAGAGAGAGAGAGAAAGAGAAGTAAGGATGATGCACACAGAACACCTGGAGAGAGAGAGAGAGGAGAGAGGAGAGAGAGAGAGAGAAAGAGAAAGTAAGGATTATGTACACAGCAGAACACCTAGAGAGGAGAGAAAGAGAAGTAAGGATGATGCACACAGAACACCTGGAGAGAGAGAGAGAGAGGAGAGAGAGAGAGGGAGGAGAGAGAGAGAGAGAGAGAAGTAAGGAAGATGCACACAGCAGAACACCTGGACTGTCCTGAGCATCTTTAGAGCTGCTGGAATGGTGGCATTGCCAGCTCCGGGGGCACATCTGTTAGTCTCTTTTCATTGACACTCCCTGATGGAGAAGGGTTGTGTGGAAACTGGGACAGCAGAGATCACACATTTTAAAAACTCATCCATTTGCCTTCCACCCCCAGTTCACTCATTTTAAACACGGGTGGAGGTGGCCACTCTGGGTGAGGGCCTCTCTTTATGTGCCCTGCACAGATACCTACAGGAATCCAAAACCATGGGGGAGAGTTGATCCTCAGCCCTGCCGATGGGCCTGGTTTATGGCCCCAGGAGATGGCTTCACTTCGTTGCGTCCCTGTGAACTCAAGGTTCATTTTCCTAGCAAGCTCCACATGCCTGGTTCTTCATTCACAGTGCAGGGATTGGCATGCTGATGTTTGAACAGGAAACTTTCTAGATGGTAGGCAGCAGTTGAAAATGGTCAAAGTAGGAGCAGGTGTTTAGTAGATCAGATGCCGATGTCTCAAGTCAGATTATCTGGGTTCAATTCCAGCTCTGGCTCCTGACTTGCTTCCTTCTAATTCAGACCCTGAGAGACAGCAGTGATAGCACAAGTAATTGTGTTCCTGCCACTCACATGGGAGACCTCAGTTACATTCCTGGATCCTGGCCATTGTGGGCGTCTGGGAAGCAAACCCATAGATGGGGAGCATCTCTGTCATCTATTTCTCTGCCTCTCAAATTAAAAAAAAAAATGGCAAGGAGGGCATTGTAACACAGTGAGTTAAGCCATTACTGGAATGGTACCGTATTAGAGTGCTTCTTCAAGTGCTGGCCACTCTGCTTCTGATCCAGCTCCTTGCCAATGTACCGAAGAGGCAGCTGATAATGGCCCACGTACTTGAGCTTCTACCACTTACGTGGGAGACCTGAATGGAATTCGGGCCCATCACTGGCTGTTGCGGGCATTTGGGGGAATGAACCAGTAGACAGTAGATGTGTCTCACAGCCCACCACCTTCCAATAAATAAATTTTAAAAATCTTTCCAAGAAAAGAAAAGCTCATGTCTTTAAAAAAGTAATTTTTGAGTTAAAAAAGGTGGTCACAGTAGATCACTGTCTGCCAAGTGTTGGCTTCCTTATGTACAAGGAGGACAAATACATCTGGGCCCTGCCTGGTCCAGCTACCCTGGATATGGGGGCTCTGAATAATCCTTTTTTTCCTTGAACTTAAGGAAATACCCGAAGTTCCTTGGGGATGATTGTCCCTGGCACCCACTCTGACGGCCTGCAGACAGTGCCTGGCCTGGCCTGGCCGTTGAAGACACACCTGTCACCTCAGAATTACCCACTGTGTGCTGATTGCCCTATGCAACTAAAGCGTCTTGTAGAACATCAGATAAAATAACACTGACAGCTTGGAGATGTGGTTCCTTTTCTGCGCTCTAAGGTGTTACCTCATGTTGACTGCAACGTCACTTGCAGCCCAAAGCTGTGTCCTCCAAACCTTCCTTTTTTCTGGTTTGCCTTTCAGTTAATTTGAAACATATTCTATCTGATCAGGTGGCTTTTGGCCAGAAGTAAAATACGTGTGTGTTTTACTAATATCCACGTGCAACCAGTAATCTAAACTCTGTCATGTGCTGCAGGAGAAGTGTTTCAGGAACACTGATGTGCTTAGAATTACCCTGTGTGAGCACTTCTTTATCTGTAGTGTTCGGCGTCTATGAGAGATGGTTTCTGAGTGTGCTGTACTATCCAAATGAAGGGAAAAGTCATTAGAGGGGAAGGGGCGAAGTGTGTAATCGAGTAATGAGTGTCAGGAATATCTAACCAGGACAACTTCAGGGAAAGGATCAAGATATGCAAATCAAGGCTTTCAGAGAAGGAATGTATTTAGTTCATGAAAAATGCAAATTTTTTAATGTAAGGTAATCCGTAGGGCACATAGTAGGTCTCAACTCTGTAATTGAGTTGTAGATACAAAGGAAGTGAAGAAGGGCCATGCTGAGGCCACCTCTTTTTTGTTGGTGCTTGATTAACTTCCCAAACTGCCGGTGTCCAGTATGACAAGTTCAAGTTTCATATGCAGTTGTTTTTGTTTTTTTGTTTTTTTTTTGTTGTTGTTGTTGGTTTTTTTTTTTTTTTTTTTTTTTTTGACAGGCAGAGTGGACAGTGAGAGAGAGAGACAGAGAGAAAGGTCTTCCTTTTGCCGTTGGTTCACCCTCCAATGGCCACCACGGCCGGCGTGCTGCAGCCGGCGCACCACGCTGATCCGAAGGCAGGAGCCAGGTGCTTCTCCTGGTCTCCCATGCAGGTGCAGGGCCCAAGCACTTGGGCCATCCTCCACTGCCTTCCTGGGCCACAGCAGAGAGCTGGCCTGGAAGAGGGGCAACCGGGACAGAATCCGGCGCCCCGACTGGGACTAGAACCCGGTGTGCTGGCGCCGCAAGGTGGAGGATTATTAGCCTAGTGAGCCGCGGCGCCAGCTGTTGTTTTTGTTTTGTTTTGTTTTTGTTTTTGTTTTTTTGACAAGCAGAGTGGACAGAGAGACAGAGAGAAAGAAAGGTCTTCCTTTTCCGTTGGTTCACCCCACAATGGCCGCTGCAGCCAGTGTGCTGCGGCTGGCGCACTGCGCTGATCCAAAGCCAGGAGCCAGGTGCCTCTCCTGGTCTCCCATGCAGGTGCAAGGCCCAAGCACGTGGGCCATCCTCCAGTGCACTCCCGGGCCACAGCAGAGAGCTGGACTGGAAGGGGAGCAACCGGGACAGAATCCGGCACTCCGACCGGGACTAGAACCCCGGGGTGCTGGCACCGCAGGCGGATGATTAGCCTATTGAGCCGTGGCTGGCCTCATATGCAGTTTTTAAATAAGATTTGCTTATTTAAAAAGCAGAGCAACGGGGTGGGGGGTGGGGTGGGTCTTCTATTCACCAATTTTTCCCAAATGGCTGCAACAGCCCAGTCTGGGTCAGGCCAAAGCCAGGTGCCAGAACTCCTTGCTGGTCTCCCACATGGGTGGGAGGGGCCCAAGTACTTAGGACATCATCCACTGCTTTACCAGGTGTATTAACAGGGAGCTGGTTCAGAAGCAGAGCTGGGACTTGAACCAGTGCTTCACTATGGGACACTGGTGTCGTAAGTGGCAGCTTAACCCACTGTACTGTAATGCTGGCCTCATTTGCACCTTTTTAAAAAGCCAGACTTGGGGGCTGGTGCCATGGCTCACTTGGTTAATCCTCTGCCTGCGGTGCCGGCATCCCATATGGGCGCCGGGTTCTAGTCCAGATTGCTCTTTTTCCAGTCCAGCTCTCTGCTGTGGCCTGGGAAGGCAGTGGAGGATGGCCCAAGTGCTTGGGCCCCTGCACCCGCGTGGGAGATCAGGAAGAAGCACCTGGCTCCTGGCTTTGGATTGGCGTAGCTCCGGGCGTAGCTCCGGCCATAGCGGCCATTTGGGGGGTGAACCAATGGAAGGAAGACCTTTCTCTCTGTCTCTCTCTCTCACTGTCTAACTCTATCTTTAAAAAAATAAAAATAAAAAATAAAAATAAAAAGCCAGACTTCTTGGGTTGGCGTAGCAGGTTAAGCCACCACCGGAAGTGCCAGTATACCATATGGGCGCCAGTTTGTGTCCTGGGTGCTCCACTTCCGATTAGCTCTCTGCTAATGTGCTTGGGAAAGCATTGGAGGTCGACCTGAGTGCTTGGGTCCCTGCTCTCACATGGGAGACCAGGAAGAAACTCTTGGCTCCTGGCTTCGGCCTGGCCCAGCCCCAGCTGTTTCAGCCATTTGGGGAGTCAACCAGCAGATGAAAGACCCCCTCTCTCTCTATCTCACCCCCCCACCCCCTGTAACTCTGCCTTTCAAATAAATAAAATAAAATTTTTAAAGGCCAGACTTCCAAGTTTTTAAAAACTCTTTATATGATCTCTTCTCAGTTCCTCTCTATTTCAATAAAAATGTCTGAATATAATAAAGCAAGTAATACTGTTTTATCATGGGTATTCCGATTGCAAGTTTTTGTCTTGAACACGTATTATATTTTTAACCTGATGTGAGGCTGCCGTCTTGATTGTAAACAGCGTGTCTGTTCTCTGCCTTGCTGTCATGGCTTTGCAGGAATCTGTGCATGTGTGTGTTCAGCACTGCCTCGCGTCAAGGCAGTTTTTCAGGTGAGGCGTAGCTAAAAGCCACACAGAAAGGTACTGTCACAGCTCTGCCCCCTGCGTTCCAGGCACTCAGCCCTCCCAGCAGCCTCTGGTCATCCAAAACGGAGATTTTCGGAAAGCCAGAGTGAAAAGCGTCTTTGTTTCAGCTCTGTCTGCCTTTTATTGTACGGCAGGGGAGCTGCAGACCCAAGTCCATCCTGTCCCCGCCACGTACGTTGTCTTACCCGCAGGTGATCGGGGACTCTGCTGGCTGAAGGCAGAACCTCTGGATGCAAACATTCCAAGGGAAAAAAAGGCTAAAAGAGGCTTTTATTAAAAAAAAAAAAAAGAAAAGAAAAAAAAAAGGCTCTTCCCCACCGATTGGGTGTAACTTTCCAATGTTTTCCTGTCTGACGGAAATTTTCCTATCCACTGCCTCAGCAGAAAGATGCAAAATCCATTTGAGGCAAGCCTGCGTGGTGGAGCCGGTTGGGCTTCGCGAGAACGGGCTGAGCTGGGCAAGAAGGTTTGAAGAATTCCCTGCAAAGATGTTTCTTTCAAAGTCGAAGGCTCTCGTTCTCTTTCTTGTCCTCGGTGGCTACTGTCCCCACAGGGCCCCGTCCAAGTGCCATATATGGATGTATCAGCCAAGGTAAAAACAGAGTGAACCCAACCGAAGGATTTAGTATGCAAAGGGAAGCAATGAGAATGGTTTTGCCACCTTTCTTCTCTTTTATCTTGGGCCCAGCCATCAACTTGCAGTGAGATGGATTGGTGGTCCCAGTGCATGTGGCTGGCGGGCCAGTGGGTTAACTCCCTTGCTCTGCCTCCTGTAGGATGATACCTGCACCTTGTCTTCCCAAATGGAGAAGCAACAGTATAGCTTACATTTTTGGAAAGAGCTCTCAGCATGTTGTCAGTGTGCGGCTATGTCTTTGGCTTTGAACGTTACACGGATCCAGGAAGTTGGGCATAGGGAAGATGTTTAGGGACAGTCATTCTAAACCACCTTCTTCGGCCTTATCCTTCCTATGCCTGTCTGTAAACTGGTGGCATGATCAGTACCTACCTTGTAGTGTTGTTTGAGAATTATATGTGATCGGGCCGGCACCGCGGCTCACTAGGCTAATCCTCCGCCTTGCGGCACCGGCACACCGTGTTCTAGTCCCTGTCGGGGTGCCGGATTCTGTCCCGGTTGCCCCTCTTCCAGGCCAGCTCTCTGCTGTGGCCAGGGAGTGCAGTGGAGGATGGCCCAGGTGCTTGGGCCCTGAACCCCATGGGAGACCAGGAAAAGCACCTGGCTCCTGCCATTGGATCAGTGCGGTGCGCTGGCCACAGCGCACCTGCCGTGGCGGCCATTGGAGGGTGAACCAACGGCAAAGGAAGACCTTTCTCTCTGTCTCTCTCTCTCACTGTCCAGTCTGCCTGTCTAAAAAATAAAAAAAGAAATAAATAAATTAAAAAAAAGAGAATTATATGTGATCATTTATGGAAAGCCAATAGAACCATGCCAGACCCTAAGAACTTGATAGTCATTATTGTTATATTTGTTGTGGTTAAAGGATGTAGAAACTGGGGTCCAGAGCTCAAGCACCTTGCCTAGGGCCACCCAGCTGGGCCACGTAGACCTGGGACTGGGATGCACGTCCGCTGCACAGAGCTGGAAGCAGTGATTTCATCAGCATCAGTTTGGTTGCAACCAAGGGCTCAGGTTCACGTGCCCCTAACAGAACAGACGGCATGTGGAGCAGTTTAGGTTTTGTTATGGCTGTACAGGCATGCTCAACATCCTTGCCTTTGTGTTTGATGCTTTGTTTTAGTTAAAAATGTAATGACTTATTACCGTTTCTCTCTCTCTCTGTGTATATGTGTGTGTGTTTGTGTGTGTGTGTGTGTGTGGTGTATGTGAAAGAGAAAGATATGTGGTCTTTCCTACATGGTTTTATGTTCTCCCTTTGCATTAATGTGTTAGCACGTTGTCACTTTTAACCTTTCACCCGCTGAGGTTGGCATTTAAAATGCTATTAAGCTCAATAATGTTTCCTATAAACGGCCTTAGAAGGATGAGAAATAATTGGAGTGACATTTTTAAAATGCTCCTGTTTCGTGGCCCTCTGTGCTTCATGAGCTCGAACGGTAGTTGCAGAGAGAGGCTTCTGAGTTGTTTCATCCCTCGTCTGAGGTTGGACGAGGGTTATGGGGTGAAGATTTGGGGTGCAGAAGGACACTTGAAAGTACAGAGAATGGCTTTTACTCTGGAGAATGAAGCTTGCTTTTTTGCCTGGTGCATTTTGATTCTGTCAGTTAGTGGATGTGGTGCATCAGAGCAGATCACTCTCTCCTCCTTTTGATGACTGATCAGGTGTACAGCCATGTTTCTGGCCCCCATGGCCAATGAGTAGGACTTCCTGGAATGAGTTTTTGTGGATCAACCTCATTCTTTGCTCTTTGTTTTTGCTTTCTATATAGTTTGTTTTTGGTCCTCTCCTGCCTTCAGTATATGTCACTATTCTATTTATGTTCTCTACTGGTATATCCTGAATTTTGGGGGGAGCAGAAAAGCAAGTTGGGGTGGGCATGTAGCCTAGTGGTTAAGATATCAGTTAAGATGCCTTCCTCCCGTGTCAGAGTGCCTGGGTCTGATACTCAGCTCCGGCTCCTGACTCCAGCTTCCTGCTAATGCAGACCCAAGTGATAGGGTCCTTGCCAACCATATGGGACACCTGGATTGTTTTTTGGATCCCAGTTTTGGCCAGCCCAGCCCTGGATTTGTCAGCATTTGGGGAATGAGCCAGCAAATGGAAGCACCTTTTGTCTGTTGTCTTGCTAAAGTAAATAAATAAATAAATAACTTAAAAATAGAAAAATAAAAAGTCAAGTTGAATGTTGGCTTTTCCACTTGCGTAGAGGGTTGCGGAGGTCCCTTTAGTTCTCCATGCACCAAGTTTAGCTTTCCCATCTGTAAGAAGGGGAAACTCACACCATTCTGCCGAGGTTAGGTCAAGTGAGAGCAAGCATGGCTGCCTTCAGAGAAAGGTGTATTTTTTTAAAGATTTTATTTATTTATTTGAGAGATAGAGTTACAGGCAGAGAGAGGGAGAGAGAAAGGTCTTCCATCCACTATTTCACTCCCTAAATGGCTGTAGCAGCCAGAGCTGGGCCAGTCAGAAGCCAGGATCCAGGAGCTTCTTCCAGGTCTCCCACGTAGGTAAAGGGGCCCAAGGACTTAAGCCATCTTCTACTGCTTTCCCAGGCCATAGCAGAGAGCTGGATTGGAAGTGGAGCAGCCGGGACCTGAATCAGTGCCCATGTGGGATGCTGGCTCCACAGGCAGTGGCTTTACCCGCTATGCCACAGCACCAGCCCCAAATATGTAAGTTTTAGAACTAACTACTGCTGCCACTACCAGGAGATAGGAATGGAAAAATACTGGAATCTAGTATTTTTGCCTTATTTCAAGATCCTGGGCCCTGTTCTCTTGGAATCATGTTCAGAAACATATGTTAAACATTCACTCATGGTTACTAAATATCACAGCTGCTTGGGGTATGAGTTCATCAAATAGGTGTTTATGGGCTACATACTGTGTGCCCAGCCCTCAGACTGTCCCAGGGAGAGAGAGGACACACACAAAACTATAAATGTGGGCAGGTGACAGGTGTAGGGCTGATGGCACAGTACAGCACTGGCTATTCTGCTTAACCCGTATTTATGTTAATGTTTTCTGAGTGCTGCTCTGTTCTCAGTTCTGTTAGAGGCTATGAATGGAAGAGAATCAAGGCAGGCAAGATCCCCACTTTCCTAGAACTTAATATTCCTACAAAGGAAGAAATGGAAAAATAAACCTCTTACAGCTGTACAATTAAGATGGGTGAATTTTAGGGTGTGTACATTATATCTTATGAAAGCTATTTAAAAGCACAACTTTTTATTTTTATTTATTTTTTTTTTACAGGCAGAGTGGACAGTGAGAGAGAGAGAGACAGAGAGAAAGGTCTTCCTTTACCGTTGGTTCTCCCTCCAATGGCTGCCGCGGCCGGTGCGCTGCAGCTGGCGCACCGCGCCTATCTGAAGGCAGGAGCCAGGTGCTTCTCCTGGTCTCCCATGCGGGTGCAGAGCCCAAGGACTTGGGCCATCCTCCATTGCACTCCTGGGTCAGATAAGAGAGCTGGCCTGGAAGAGGGGCAACTGGGACAGAATCTGGTGCCCCGACTGGGACTAGAACCTGGTATGCCGGCGCCGCAGGCAGAGGATTAGCCTGTTGAGCCGCGGTGCTGGCCAAAGCACAACTTTTTAAATAAGATTTATTTATTTATTTGAAAGTCACAGTTACACAGAGATGAAGAGACAGAGGAGAGAGAGAGAGAGAGAGAGAGAGAGAGAGAGATATCTTCCATCCACTGATTCACTCCCCAAATGGCTACAATGGCTGGTGCTGGGCCAGGTCCAAGCCAGGAGTCAGAAGCTTCTTCTGGATCTCCCGTGTAGGTGCAGGGGCCCAAAGCACTTGGACCATCCTCTGCTGCTTTCCCAGGCACAATAGCAGGGAGCTAGATAGGAAGTGGAGCAGCTGGGACTCGAACAGGTGCTCATTTGGAATGCTGGCGTTATGGACAGTGGTTTTATCTGCTACACTGCAATGGCAGCCCCAACACAGCAACTTGACCCTCCTAGAGCTGACATGGGGGTTTGCTCTAATACATTGTCTTAATTTTTTTCCTGGATTTTGTTTTTGCAAATTCACTAACTTTCTAAAATGTAGCTGTAACCCCAGAATCAGTCCTTGACTCTGTGGTTATTCGCAGGCATATGCAGAGCAACGAAAATGTGAAGTTGCCCCACACGCACGTTCCCAGTGATGGGAAGCCTTCTCCATCCTGTTCAGCTCTCATTACACTGTGAACAAGTGTCCTTTTTGCCTCCATTTAGTGCTCATGTTTTCTGCCTCTTTGTGGGTGATTTCTCTGCTAAAATGACCCGTCTGACAGGGTGGAAGCGCTGACTCGTGCTCCCCAGCACAAGAAGGCCGTGATGTACCTCGTGGGGAAAGCAGGTGTTGTTTCAGCCTTGTTCCATTGAGTTAGATACAGTGTGGGTGGCCTTGAGTTTAGTGTCGGTGAGTCCATGGCATAGAGTATTATGCAAGATGTCTTTAAACAGAAAAAGCAAGGTCATATATTGATCTGTTGCAAATGTGACCAGAGCCTGATAGGCACCTGACCCTGTGTTTCTCCTAGAAGCAGTGTTTCCAAATTGGCTAATTTGGTATTCACGGTGACTTCCTGGACTGTAACTACTGTGAGTGCTGAGAACTGACTGTGTATGTAAGCTTAGGCTAAGAATATATGCAGAGCCCACATAACCACATGCCAAATGTCAGTCTTCTTCTTCTTCTTCTTTTTTTTTTTAAGAAGTGTAGAGAATCTCAGACTTAACTGCACATTGGAGTGGTCTGGGGAAGTTGCTGAAACGTCAGTGCTCCGGGGGCCTGGTTTAATCAGTTTGGGTGTGGCCCCTGGCATAGAGATTTTCAAAGCTCCTCCAGGAGTCTGTCGTGCAGCTAGAGCTGAACACGGTACTCTACACGGCGAACAATGACGTAGCTTGGAGATGGACCCTGGCTCTTTAGAGCCTCATTACACACTGGGTAATGCTAGTACTCCAGGGCCAGGGCTGGAGGGACCACAGCAGAAGGCTGTGGGTGGACATGTGGCACTGACCAGCACCTCCTCCACTCCCACTCAAACCCAGAGCCCAGCTGGCCGGGCTGCTGTCCTGGGGAGAGGCTGTCCCCTTCCTACGGCCATGAGCAGGAGGAAAGCACTTCCCTTGGGAACTCTCGTGCTCTTGGAAGGGGAGAGTGGATTCCTGACAGCCAAACCCCACGGAGGTGCACTCCACCCCACGGTCTTAGGAGACCAGTGCCTTTGCTAAGTGAAATCGAATGTGAGATGTGTGCCGAAGCTTACAGAGGGTTGGGTACATTTTTCCTCCCTGCCTGCCTTCCTCCTCTGATGTTCCTTCTCCAGGATTTCACTCTGAGAAGGCAGAGTTTGTCCTTGATGGTGTCATGGCAGATCCTATTGTAGAGGGTCAGGTGGTTGGGGCATTGTGAAGGGGGTTCAGCAGGAGAGCCCCTGTGGCTGGGGTGTCTGTGGGGCTTAAGCAGAGCTGGGTTCAGGTTTAACAGACAATCAGGTCTAAAGGAAAAGACTGTGATAGAGGACAACGCCAGTGATGGCCCCGGGAGCAGCTCCCGATACAGAGAGGGAACCAAAACGGCTGAGTGAAGCAGACTCGGCTTTTTGTTCTTCATCTTGTTCAGTGAATGGTTACGGAGCACCCACTGTATCATCTGGGTTACTTGAGCGGTCACAGAGGGGTTTGTGAGATTGTCACTGCCTGATGGGAACTGGAAGAGGTGTGTGGAGGTGGTAATACAGCAGGTGCAGCATGCAGGGCTCCCTGAGGACGAGAGAGCAGGGCCTGGAGCAGTTAGGGAAGGTTTGTGCAGGGGGTTACAGTGGAGCTGAGTGGTGGAGGATGGCTGAGAGTCTCATCAGGAGAACTGCGTGTGTGTGTGTGTGTGTGTGTGTGTGTGCGGTGTATGCAGTTGTGTAGGAGAAGGATATAAAATGAGACTAAGGAGATAGTAAGTATAACATCTCGGCTAAAATCAAACGCATGTATTCTAAAGAGAATACGGGTAATTGAATCACCAGATGGGTGGGGAATATAGAAAAAGGTCTTTTTCTTATTTGAGAAGCAGTCAGACTTGCAGAGAGTTCTCGTCCACTGACTCACTCCCAGGAACCAGGAACTCAATTTAGGTTTCTCCTGGGGGTGGCAGGGACCAAGTAAGTACATGAGCCACCATCTAAGGCATGTCAGAGTGTGCACAGCAGGAAGTTAGCGTTAGGAGCAGAGTTGGGACTTGAATGCAGGTACTCTAATATGGACTGGAGGTGTCCTGCTCTGCTTTTGATCCTTGCTAATGCACTTGGGAAAGCAGAGGAAGATAGCCCCAAGTGCTTGGGCCCCTGCCACCCACGTGGACATCCAGATGCAGTTCGAGGCTCCTGGCTTCAGCCTGGCCCAGCCCCAGCCATTGTGGCCATTTGGTCAGTGAACCAGCTGATGGAAACAGTTGCTTTCTGTAGCTCGAACACTCTCTGCCTCTGCCTCTCCCTCTCTCTATGTCACTCTGCCTTTCAAATAATAATTAAGTAAATCTAAAACAAAGCAAAGAATCTGAGTGACATGGGGAGTCTGCAATGTCATTCACTGGTTTCCACACCACCTTTGGTCATGGCCAAGTGCATTTGCTGCACACACACACACACACACACCCAGTGTCCATCCTTCAGACCTCCTCTGTGCCTGGAGAAGAGCCATTAACCTTAATTGATGGGTCTGCGAAGCTTCCTGGGAAAGGCCTGGTTTGGGCTTGCTCCTCCCTTGGCCTCGTGCATGGCCCAGGACAGTGTGGATGGTGGTTCTCAGTCCCAGCTGCACAGCTTCCAACAGCATTCACAGCAATGCCAGCACCAGCCCAGAGCTGAGGTTCGGCAAATACTCCTGACTTTATGGACAAAGAAACTGAGGCTCAGGGTGTAGGGTTACTTGCTTGGGATTACATGGCGTGCAAACAGCAGAGCTAGCATTTGAACTCAAGCATTTGATCCTTGAGTCCAGGCATCAAATCTCCACATTTTGTAATCTCCACCCTGCTGGCTAAGCTGTCACAGTACTGACCTGGCCATTAATAGCCAGTGACAACCGCAGTTTTTCTTTTACGCCACAACTGAGATCTTAAAGGCAGCTTTTGAAATGAATAAATTGGCAATGTGGGTGTGATATCCTGTCCCATGCAGCACGGTAGGGGGGATGTGAAATAAGCAGCTGAATTCTCTGTTTCTGATGCTCAGGGTTAGATTTTCAGGGCTGCTGTCCAACGTGCAGGCGGCCGAGTGCTAGGGAGACCTCAGCTAGGGCCCGAGTTTCGCGAAGGCTGCAACCTTCCCTTCTGTTAGTTTCCATCTTCCACGAAGCTGGGTGCACAGAATGAACTTTACAGATACTTGAGTGAATGAATGAATGGCAGACAGATTTGTGCCCTTCGCTTGTGAGCTCCCCGCTTGCCAAGCACAGCTTGTTTCATTCCTTCTACACTGAGTCCAAGTCTCCGTACCATCTGGTGCCCAGGGGTGTTTTGATTTCAGTGCAGGTATTGGAAAGGATGTCATTAAAGAAAAATGGAACAAAAGCCAGAGCTAACTGTGCACGAAGGAAAAACCATTCATCCGAGGGTCTGTGGGTCTGAGATAGAAAAAAAAGAGGCGGGCTCTGGGAGCTGGTTACAGGCTCCATGTCTCCCTTATGATGTGGCAAAAAAGTTAAATTGGAACTTTCCCCTTTGTTTTACAGGTCACAGCCAAGACTGCCTTCCTATTTATTTTACCTCAGTACAATGTTAGTGTGCCTACGGCAGGTAAGGAATGCGCTGGTCTCCATCTGCCCCTGGCCCTGGTAACCCTTGGGGACTTGGGAAGCTTCCTTTTCGTCTGTGCATGTCTGACCTGTCTAGATTGTTAACTGCAGCAGCCAGCATCCTCTCACCACTGAGATGACTGTGATGCAGGCTCAACAGCTGGGAGCTTCCCTCTTTCAGCTGCAGCCATCAAAAGAAAGCTGCTTCACCCTGGGGTGCCTTGTGGGGCTCTGACTCCTTTCTCTAAAGCATCTGATGTTGACTTCTGCTGGACACAGAGCATGAGGCAATGCCACTGGTCCATTCTGAAGAGTGCGGCCTCCTTTTAGAACTTTGCAGTGTGAAGAGTATGTAGGATTTGCACTTTTGTGCTGTATGGAAATATGGCTGGGAGACAGGGTGCTGCATTCTGACTGGGTTGGGGTCAAGAGTACATGCCAGGCCCACACGTGTCTTGACGTAGGACCGTCATAAGGCCGCTGACCAGAGCAGCTGCATCATAAGCCGGCCTGCAGTCCCTGAGTGTTTGCCAGCGTTTACAGGAAATCTAGCTCACATCACACCGGATGTTGCTCTGTCTTCACAAGCACTTCTCAGTCCAGGTGGGCAGGAGCAGCAGGGCTGGGCAGGTGACAAGTGGGCTAGATTGGGGACAGGGTCCATCTGAGTGGCTGCTGTTCTGTAGGCCCTCTGTGGCTAAGACCTTCCATTTCCCGCCTCCCTCCACAAAAGAATCAGAAGAAATCTCTTTTTAGGTAGAAATATCTTGATTTTTTTATGTAATGGAAAACAACTTGGAAATTTCATAGACATGGCGTAGGCCAGCTCTGTGTGGGTCAAACCAGCATATCTAAAGGCCAAGCCCAGCCTTGGGGGCTGGGGGTCTGCAGCCTTGGGCTTCTCAGACCTCACCACTGGAACCAGGAGTCACTCCTTTCTCAGTTGCAAAGCACTGGGTACCTTCTTGATGGACAAATGATGGATTTTTGTTTGCTGAATCTAGTCCTGTCTTCATTCTGTTGTAGAGTAGTGAAGTGTCTTGACTTAAAAGGTGAGATTTCTTTCTGTCTGACTTCATCTATTACTTATTGAAAGACTTTGGGGACAGATTTTCGAACCTGTGTCCCATGGAGGCAGAAGCCACCTGTCTCTTCTGGGTCCATCTTTCACTGTGAATCATATCATGTATTCATTTGTTTAATTAGTCCGTCCAGGAAAATACAAGGAGACTTCAAAAAGTTTGTGCAAAATGGAATTAGAAGCCACGTTTCCTTCAGTATAAACAATTTTTGAAATATATACATACAAAGAATATTAAAAAATTCATGAAGAATTCATATTATGAAAACAGTATGTATGGATTTCAAAAATTCGCATCAGAATAAAATCTCTTGATTCCATTTTCCTTGAACTTTTTGAAGTATCTTTGTATGTGTGTGCCTGTTGTGGGCCAGGCACTGGTTACAAAGTCATGTAAAAAAACTCATCAGGTCTCCGGCTTCACAAATCTTGCCATGGATTAAGCATGTATAATAAATAAGCCATCAGTAATAGCTGTGGTAGGGCGGTGAAGGAAATCTGCAAGGTTGTATGAGAAGGAGTAAGAGGGTGATTGACAGAAGTTGTTTTTGAGATATTTAACTTTGTTGGGGGGTCAGAGAGGGGTCTGGGCAGAAGAAGAACATTCCAGACGTGCAGATCAGCATGTGCAAAGGCCCTCCGGTAAAAACCAAAAACACCTGAATGCAGGGTCGTGGGATGGAACCTGCCAGGTGTGGAATTTTTCCAAGGTGGCAGCACTCAGTTCTGTTTCCAGAGTCCAGCTCCAGGCCTCAGGAAAGCCTGGGTCAAGGTGAGTTAAAAAAAAAAAAAAAAAAATCCATGCTAAACTGATCCAGTTTCAGTTTCTTGAGAAAGAAAAGGTAAAGTAATGTTAGGTAGCCTATCTTTTGTTTAAATCTTGCCATTTGGAGGCTACTGGAAATGTGACAAGCAAATAAATAATTCAGAGAGCAATGAAATCAGGATAGCCTGCTTAATTTTGTTCTGAGCTCCCTAATCACCACCAACCCAATATGGTAATGTTTGGTCTGGAGGAAAGCAATCCTCTCATGGAGGGGAAAAACAACCGTTTACAGTAACAGGTCTGTCAAGGGTGTGATTTGTAAAACCCTTCCCCAGAATCGTTTTAGTCCTGGGTTTTTTTGTATAACCAGGGTCACCTCTGACTTCTAAGCTTTCTTCTTTAAGTGGTGTGTGGCTTGCTCAAGTCAGTGTTTCAAATTGCATTTTAGAGCAGTAGCTGTTTTCCTCCAGAAGGGTTGGTATTTCTAAACCTCTGTGTCTTCCTCAGCTGAGGTTTTCAAGTTCTGAGGAAAGCAGCTGGCACGGAATGTTGCTGAGGCTCTCTCCTGACTGCTTTGCTTTGCTGTAACTCCCTCTTCCTGCTCTGTTCCTCCCAACTTCCAGTGTGAGGTTCCTGGGGCTGCTGTAACAAAAGTACCACAAACAGAGTGGCTTAAACAGCCACGATCGGGAGGCGTCATCTCATCGTCGGGAGGTGTCAAACGGGCTGTGCTCCCTCTGTTCCAAGGGACAGCACACCACTATGGCTTTCTCTTTGTGTGCATGTTAGTCTCTGTGTCTCCATTTCCCTCTCTTATAAGGGCACAGTCATTGGATTAGGGACCTCATCTTCACTGATTACATCAACAAAGACCCTCTTTCCAAATAAGGTCACACTCCCAGGTGCTAGGGGTTGAGACTTCAACCTATGAATTTGGAGGGGAGGAGAAAGGAGCAGGTACAGCTCAACCTGTAACACCGGCTATAAATTTATGATTTTGTTGCATTCTAAACAGCTTCTTTTTTGTTTTGTTTTGTTTTCCTGACAGGCAGAGTGAGAGAGAGAGACAGATAGAAAGGTCTTCCTTTTGCCGTTGGTTCACCCTCCAATGGCTGGCGCACCGCGCTGATCCGAAGGCAGGAACCAGGTGCTTCTCCTGGTCTCCCATGCGTGTGCAGGGCCCAAGCACTTGGGCCATCCTCCACTGCACTTCCGGGCCACAGCAGAGAGCTGGCCTGGAAGAGGGGCAACCGGAACAGAATCTGGCGCCCCGACCAGGACTAGAACCCGGTGTGCCGGCACCGCAGGCGGAGGATTAGCCTATTGAGCCGCGGCGCCGGCCTCTAAACAGCTTCTTAAGAAAATTCAGCTCCATTCAGAGGGGTGGACACAGTAGTTGGCAGTGATAAGTACATGCATCTAAGGAGCACCTGCCGTGCTGGTGTCCTCGTGCTTTTCTTTAAGGTCAGCAGTGACGAAGCAGGAAATATTCCTTTTTACCAAGTCCCTGCTCTCATTTCTGCATGCCACCCTCTTAGAGTTGACAGGTGTAGCAAATAAAAATCCAGGACTGATCGTTACCATTTGAATTTCAAACAATGTGTATATATTTTTAAGTGTAAGTATATCTCAGACTGTGCATGGGACATATTTATACTAAAAACTTATTCACTGTTATCTGAAATAAAAAATTTAACTAGCCATCGTGTACATATTTTGTCTATCCACCTGTGGCAAAGAATAAAATGTCAGGTTTCTGGTCTTGACTTCAGACTCTGTGCGTCTTCTCTCTGATTAAAATACCACGAAGCAGCTGGTATTCTGGTCAGAGCTATATAGGCTGTAAAAGGTCAGAAAGTAAGCAGTTTAATTCATCCCACAGGCAGACTCAAGGCCTGCTGGCTTCCCTTCTGGCTGAGAGCAGGAGGGCCCAGAGGACTGAGCATTTATTTATCTGCAGGGTTATTCTGGGTGGTGCCGCTGCTTTGCTGGATTGTCTCCATCTCCCATCTGCAAAATGGAGAGTGATGGTTCCTGCCTCATTCCAGTGGTTCCTGAAGGCGGAAAGCCTGGGGAGTCTTTTCCAGTGCCTGCTCCTCAGATTTTTCATGGACCAGCACCACCGGGCTGACCTGGGAGCTTGTTGGGAATATAGATTCCCAGTCCACTGCAAACCTTCTGTATGAAAACCTCCTTTTTAAAAAAGATTTATTTATTTATTTGAAAGGTGTAGTTATAGAGAAAGAGGGGAGACAGAGAAAGAGATCTTCCATCCACTGGCTCCCCAAATGACTGCAGTTTCTGGGGAGCCAGGAGCCTGGAACTCCATGCTGGTCTTTCACAGGAGTGACAGGCCCAAGTACTTGTACCGTCTTCTGCTGCTCTCCCAGGTGCATTAGCAAAGAGCTGCACTGGAAGCTGAGCACCTGGGACTCATTCTGGCGCTCTGATGTGAGATGCCAGCACCCACTGTACCACAGCATTGGCCCCCAGAAACTATATTTTAAACAAGAGCCACAGGTGATTCCTGAACTCATTGAACTTTGAGAGGAAAGGCTCTAAGCTATGTGGGTGAAAAGCTCCAGTTAGCTTTTTGTATAATCCTGTGCTTCTAACCTCAAAATAAGGTAGGGAAACCTACGTATTTGCATATTTCTTTTTTTTTTTTAGGTTTATTTATTTATTTGAAAGTCTGAGTTACAGAGAGAGTAGGAGAGGCAGAGAAAGATAGATCTTCCATCTGCTGGTTCACTCCCCAAATGGTCACAACCGCTGGGCCTGGGCCAGGCTGAAGCCAGGAACCTGGAATTCCATCCAGGTCTCACACATGGGTGGTAGATGCCAAGTACATAGGTCGTCACTTGTTGCTTCCACAGGCACACGAATAGGGAGCTGGATCAGAAATGGAGCAGCTGGGACTTGAATTGGCACTCATATGGGATGCCAGCGTTGCAGGCAACATTTCAATGTTGTTTTCCCTATAAGTATTTAGTCTATTTTTTTTCTATAAATATGTGCGGCGGGGAGCAGTGGAGGGTAGTGGGGGTGATAATTTTGTAGATTTTGCTATCAGCAGGACCTGTGGCTCCCTAAGAGGTCACAGGCATGTTTGTAAGATGACATGGAGCCGGCACCGCGGCTCACTAGGCTAATCCTCCACTTTGCGGCGCCAGCACACCGGGTTCTAGTCCTGGTCGGGGCGCCGGATTCTGTCCCGGTTTCCCCTCTTCCAGGCCAGCTCTCTGCTGTGGCCCGGAAGTGCAGTGGAGGATGGCCCAAGTGCTTGGGCCCTGCACCCCATGGGAGACCAGGAGAAGCACCTGGCTCCTGGCTTCGGATCAGCGCGGTGCGCCAGCCACAGCGCGCCGGCTGCAGTGCGCCGGCCGCGGCAGCCATTGGAGGGTGAACCAACGGCAAAAGGAAGACCTTTCTCTCTGTCTCTCTCTCTCTCACTGTCCACTCTGCCTGTCAAAAAAAAAAAAAAAAAGGTGACGTGGGTGGGAGCCGTGGAAGCTTTCACATTCCTGATCCAACCTGTTGCTGTACACCTAGAACAGAAAGGCTGAGTTTAGGGACCTCTTTAAGAGAACGGTTGCTTTTGTGGTGGTCAAAGGTGACAAGGATCCATCCCCTGGCTCAGTCACCCTTGGCCGGTTTCATCACTGCCATCTTCTGTGCTGCACTTTACAGCTATGAAATGAAAAGCCCGGGAAGTCCCTACCCCATAGCTTGACCACTGTTCTCCCAGTCCCTTCTAGGGTGAGACACACTGCCTGTAAAAGCCACCTCACACTGGTGGGTTTAAAGCCTCATACAGCCAAAGACCTTTGTCCAAGGCTCCGAGTGGCTCTTGTTTCCTTTGTCCGCCAGCAGGAATGAGGATTGTCTCCTGTTTGTATCATATCCTCGTCCTTGAAAGATGAGTGTCATGTATTAACCTGAGCCCCTCTTTGTAAGATGAGCTCGTGGAGGACAGGAAAGGGAAGAAACAGGTGGGGAACGGTGGTTCTAAAGATGGAAGGCCCTGCTTGATTACAGGTGCCCAACCTGGACCTGTGGCTGCAGGAAACTTGAGACTCATCAAGCCTGGCCGGATGCTTTTACAACCAAGGGAACCGAGGCGCAGAGAGTTGATTCCCAAGGATGCACCAGTAAGGGCAGAGGAGGAACTGGGTTGCTCACACCCTGTGCAGGGCCCAGGAAAGCTTTGGAAAGTCTGGGTTTGCCACGTGGAATTATGGGCATTGAAGGAACCCAACCTGGGAGGCAGGGACCTGGCTCTGACCTGGCCAAATAGCTGCCAAGATCCCCTTCAGCTATAAGGTCCCATTGTAGAAATAAGAGAAAAATAAACAGAGCCTCTATGTCCCTGGCCATATCTAGCATACATCTGGATAAAAATGGGGAGCCTCTGATTCAGGACTTCCAGCCTGGGCTTGATATTTGTTTCAATGGCTACAACTTACGAAACGTAGCAAGTGCAACTGTTGTGCAGCCAGGTGGACAAATCCTGTGTGCATCTCGTGGGGTTTCACAGCTTTGTGGGTTGCATCCACACAGCATGGAAGTGTCCTCTTCCAACCTCTGATTGCTTTTATCCAATTCCCAGTCATTGCCCACAGAATTTACCCCACTCAGTATGCAGCTTCTAGAGGCTTACATAAGCGGAATCACTGGGTCGCTATGGCTGATTGTTGACCAGCCTGAATCCCAAGACCAGTGGCAGCAACAGCATCTTTGAACTGTTGCTTCGCGCTTCTTCTGAGTCTCTTGTCCTGTTGAACATTTTGCTCTTCCAGCTCTCTGCCACATGCCCTTTGCCCTAGAGTCCACTTCACATTATTATTTCATTATTATATAAATAGAGCTCCTGTCCGCTAGTTTATGCCCCAGATGCCTGCAATGGCTGGGGCTAGGGCTTGGCTGGGCTGAGGCTGGGAACTCAGTCTAGGTCTCCCACGTGGTGTCAAGGACTAAACCCCCTGAACCAGCACCACTGCTTCCTAGGGCCTGTATCAGCAGGAAGCTGGAGTCAGGAGCCAGATCCAGGCATCGAACCCAGGGTTCCAGTGTGGGATGCACTCGTCTTAACTAGTGAGCTAAAGACCCAGCCTTGCGTTTCTTGGTTTCATTTCCCCATTTCTCCTGACCAAATCTTTTCTTCTCCTAACTAACTAGGGGAGTTTTTTCCTAATCAGTTATTCTGACTGAAATAATTTTTTTGTCCTTAACAATAGCTTTGTTTAAATTGTTAATTTTATCCAAGTTTTTGAAAAGCTCCAATTTTGGATTTTTTTTATTTGGTATGTGACTCTTAATGAATTATTTCTAAAAAAAAAAATTATTGCTTCCCCCCAGCTGAGAGAGGGGGAGACAGAGAGAAAGGTCTTCCATCTGTTGGTTCACTTCCCAATTGGCACAATGGCCGTAGCTGAGCTGATCTGAAGCCAGGAGCCAGGAGCTTCTGCCGGATATCCCACACAGGTGCAGGGGCCCGGGCACTTGGGCCATCTTCCGCTGCTCTCCTAGGCTATACGCAGAGAGCTGGATTGGAAGAAGAGCAGCCTGGACAGGAACCGGCACCCACGTGGAATGCCGCTCCGCAGGAGGAGGTTCAACATACTGCACCACATACTGCTGGCCCTGAGAAAATATATTCTGAAGCATGCAATATGGAGTTAAATGGTAGCTGTGAAGCTCCATCAGCCAGATCTTTAATCTGTGGAGCTGCCTGTGTGTGTGTATGTGTGTGTCTTAGTTTCCTAGGTTGCCATAATAAAGAACCACATATTGGGTGACTTCAACCACGGAAACTGTCTCACAGATCTGGAAGCAGAAGCCCAAATTCAGGGGTCGCCAGGTTGGTTCCTTCTGAGGGTAGTAAGGGAAGGATCTGCTCCAGGCCCCTCCCTCCTGGGCTTGTATTTGGCTGTCTTCTGCCCGTGTCTTCTTACCTCAACCTCCTCTGTGTGTATGACTCGCTGTCCAAGTCTCCCCCTTTTTGTAAGGACACCAGTCATATTGCAGCATGTTCTACCCAAGTGACCTCTAATTAACTTATTATCTCTGCAAAGATCCTATCTGAATAAGATCAGATTGACATATTTGGGGGGTAGGGGTGGGGACACAGTTCAGCCCTTGATATTGAACGCATATGTGCATGTGTGTGCCTGAGAACCATGATGGTGCTTGCAACTAAAATGCCAGGGTCCAGCAGCCCCGGGAGACGGGTCAGGGCTGTCCATCAGAAGGCTGCCTTTTGAGGCTGTGTACCCCGTGCCTGAGCTAAGCCCCCATCCTCCCTGCTCCTCCAGGACGGATCAAGCCTCACAGTTCAACGTATGCGCCATCCGTGTGATGATTTGAAGGGGAGTCAGGGAGCAGAGGGCCCTGGCAGGGAGATGCTGGGCTTGGTTCCGGGCGTTGGTGCTATGATTGAATCTGGCTTCACCCCTGACTAGCTGATTGCCTGTGAGCCACAGCTGCCAGTGAATGGGGTTACTACTCAGGATTGCTGTGAGCAGCAAGTGACATCACTTAGGACACACGCTCAGTACTGTGCATGGCACAGAGCAAGTGCTTGATAAATGGCTCATAGCTGTCATTGCTGTTAGCGTAAAACGGTGCTCTGGTGAGAGTGTTGTTTTGGTATCACACTGTGACTGTTGTATTCTTTTAGCTGCTTTGTTCTTAGAGTTTTCTAAGAAAAAGTAGATGGTTGGCTGGCACCGTGGCTCACTAGGCTAATTCTCTGCCTGTGGTGCCGGCACCCCAGGTTCTAATCCCGGTTGGGGCGCAGGATTCTGTCCCGGTTGCTCCTCTTGCAGTCCAGCTCTCTGCTGTGGCCCGGGAGTGCAGTGGAGGATGGCCCAAGTGCTTGGGCCCTGCACCCGCATGGGAGACCAGGAGAAGCATCTGGCTCCTGGCTTCGGATCAGCATGGTGCACCGGCTGCAGCGGCCATTGGGGGGGTGAACCAATGGCAAAGGAAGACCTTTCTCTCTGTCTCTCTCTCTCTCACTATCCACTCTGCCTGTCAAAAAAAAAAAAAAAAAAAAAAAAAAAAAAAAAAGGTAGATGGTTTTGTCCCCATTGTCCCGAAGGGGTAACTGATACAGAGAGGCCATGAACCACATGATAACCAAGTGGCAGCTCCAGAAACGAGCTTCCAGGCTTTTCATGCCTTGGCTTGGTCACCATGGAAAAAAAAAAGGATCAAGAAGGAAGAAAAGAGGCCACTTTAAAATTTTATTTGTACACAGCAGGAAGACCTTAAAGACTTACTTGTTTAAAAAGTATTTTTGAGTAGCAGATATACTCACATGGTTCCAATATAAATCTGTAGCAGAAGTCAGAGAAGTCATGCTCCTTCCCCAATCTCTCTCTGTCACCCCTGGGACCATCACTGTCATTTCCTGTGGGCTCTTCCAGAATTTTCATCTGGCCTTCCAAGGCTGCTTTATGCAGCAAATAAAGGGACTTATTTTTACTTTTCTCTTCCTCCTTACCTAAAAGGTGGAATACTGTATGTTCTCTGTGTACACTCCTTTTTTTCTTTCGGTAAAGAATGTATCCTGGCTGTCATTTCATGTCAGTATGCAGAGAACATCATTTTTTTTTTTTTTTTCAAGAAAGGTCTCGAGTTAGGAGACATGGAGGAGAGGATGGCGTGATAAACATTCACATGTGTGCATACTCATGGATCCCTGGTCTGCATGGAGGTCCAGAGTTCCTGGTTTCCTGTGCCCCTGCCAGTCAGCACCTCTCCCCACATGGCCACTGAGTCCCCTCATTAGTGTCCCCTCTGGTTTCCTTTCTCTTTGAATTTTTTAAGAGCTCCACTGTGAACCTCAGTTCTTTATTCATTGTAGCCGGGTGGACTCACCTGGAGGTGTTGTTAAACGTGGATTCCTGGGCCCCTCACTCCTAGATCCTGATCTAGAAGCCTGGAGTGGGGCCTGGGCACATACATTTTTGAGCTCACAGGTGATGTGGTCCATGGCCACACTTGGAGGAGCTCTGCTGTGTTACAGGTTGAGTATCCCTTAGACACAGTGCTTGGGACCAGAAGTGTTTTAGGTTTGTTCAGGTTTTAGAAGATTTGCATATACATGATGAGATTTCTTAGGAATGAGGTCCAAGTCTAAGTATGAAATCCATTCATGTTTTATATATTCCTTCTATATATAGCCTGAAGGTAATTTTATACGGTATTTTTAGTGCAGCTGTGTTTTGATTACAGCCAATCGCATGAGGTCAGGTGTGAGGTTTTCCACTTGTAGCATCATGTCAGAACTCAGAGAGCTTTGGATGTTGGAGCATATTTGGATTTGAGATTTTTTTGGATTAGGAATGCTCAACTTGCGTATCTATCACTTATTTACATTTCCTATAGATGAAATCAGGTTAGGTTGTTTCCATTAATTTCATTTACTGGTAAATAGCAGCTAACCTTATATACGTGTCATTTTGATTGTACTAATTAGAGGGTAAATTCCCACAAATGTGCTTGCTACATCAAAGGGCTGATGTATTTGTAATGTCAACAGAAATTGCCAACTAACCCGCTAAAGAGTTGGTGGCATTCTGCCTTCCCATGAACAGTGTGTGTGAGAGTCTGTTTCCCCACAGCCCCAGAAGAGGATATTGTTAAACTCTGGATCTGTGCCAATCTGATAGGTAGGAAATGGTATCTCAGGGCGGTTTCAATTTGCATGCTCTTCTGTGTAAGACTGAGTATCTTTTTAAATATATGGGAGCCATCTGTGTTTCTTGTTTCTGTGAACTGTCTGTTCATATCCTTTGCCCATTTTTCTGCTGGACTTTTGATCTTATCCTCAAGTTCTAGGAGCTTTTTAACTATTAGCAAGATTAGCCCTTTGTCTAGGATCTGGACTATATATAAATATTTTCCCCAGGTGATCATTCGCCTCTTAATCTTGTGTGCGGTGACTTTTTCTAATCTAAGTTCTGGATTTATATATTGTGTAAAGTATTCAAAATAATGTGAAAATAGAGTTGTTTGTCCATACGGACAGCAACAGAAGTAGATTTACAGATCCAGATCTGTAGGGATTAGGAAAGACACTGGGAGAGAAAGAAGGATCCAAGGAATACGGTGATGTGTTCAGCAACTGCTGTTTGAGACAAAGGGAAAATCGGTGCCCAGGTTCTAAGCATTCTGCAAAGCACGTAGGATGGCTGCCAGGAGTGGACACCAGCTTGGGGCCTGAGGAGGATCAGGTTGGAGCATAGCACAGTGAGCAGGAGAGGCTACTTGCAGGTGATGTCAGAAGGAAACGGGAGCTTGTCTGCTGGCCTGAAGAAACCAAACAAGACAGGTCACAGAGGGTGTTACTTCCCACAAGGATAGCTGCTCACAGAATCTGTCAATCAACCAAGGCTGGGGCTTGCGTTGTGGTGTAGCAGGTTAAGCCTCCGCCTGGGATGCCGGCATCCCTTCTGGGTGCCAGATTGAGACCCGGCAGCTCCACTTCCAATCCAGCTCTCTGTTAATATACCTCGGAAAGCAGCAGAAGATGGCCCAAGTGTTTGGATCCCAGCACCCTCATGAGAGACCTGGAAGAAGCTCCTGGCTCCTGGATTTGGCCTGGCTCAGCCCCAGCCATGGCAGCCATTTGGGGAGTGAACCAGCAGATGGAAAATCTCTCTTTCTCTTTATCCTCCTCCTCTCTCTGTAACTCTGCCTTTGAAATAAATAAATAAATAAATAAATGTATGTATGTTACAAAAAAATAAAACAGCCAGGGCTCTTATTGATTATTTCAGGTCTCTCTTTTTTTTTTTTTATCTTTTATTTAATGAATATAAATTTCCAAAGTACGACTCATGGGTTACAATGGCTCCCCCCCCCCCCATACCGTCCCTCCCACCCACAACCCTCCCCTTTCCCACTCCCTCTCCCCTTCCATTCACATCAAGATTCATTTTCGATTATCTTAATATACAGGAGATCAGCTTAGTATACCTTAAGTAAGGATTTCAACAGTTTGCTCCCACACAGAAACATAAAGTGAAAAATAATAGATGATTTTTTTTTAAATGATGATGAAATCAGATCAGACCTATTGTCATGTTTAATCCCAGTGAGAGTCAAGTGGGAATTGATAATTTCTTTTTTTTTTTTTTTTTACAGAAGATCAGTTTAGTGTACATTAAGTAAAGATTTCAATCGTTTGCACCCCCATAGAAACACAAAGTGAAATATACTGTTTGAGTACTCGTTATAGCATTAAGCCTCAATGTACAGCACATTAAGGACAGAGATCCTACATGAGGAGTAAGTGCACAGTGACTCCTGTTGTTGACTTTACAAATTGACACTCCTGTTTATGGCATCAGTAATCTCCCTATGCACCAGTCATGAGTTTCCAAGGCTATGGAAGCCCCTTGAGTTCTCCGACTCTTATCTTGTTTAGACACGGTCATCGTCAAAGTGGAGGTTCTCTCCTCCCTTCAGAGAAAGGTACCTCCCTCTTTGGAGATCAGGTCTCTTTTAAAACTGTGATCAAAGATAAGCAAAGCAGGAGTAGGCATATGACCTAGCAGTTAAGATGTCTGTCCCATATCATACT
This sequence comes from Oryctolagus cuniculus, assembly GCF_051225735.1. Lineage (NCBI taxonomy): Eukaryota > Metazoa > Chordata > Mammalia > Lagomorpha > Leporidae > Oryctolagus > Oryctolagus cuniculus. The sequence continues at coordinate 117,296,908 of NC_142871.1, forward strand.
GCCTGGGGCTGAGCCCTGGATCTGTTCCCAGTTCCACCTTCCTGCTAACATGCACCCTTAGAGGCAGTGGTGATAATTCAAGTAGTTGAATCTGTACCACCCATGTTAGAAACTTCAAGTAAGTTTCCAGCTCCCAGCTTTGGCCTGGCCCAGTCCTGGCTGTTGTGGGTATGTAGAGCGTGAAACTGGATGGAAGATATTTCGATCTTTCAATTGAATGAATGAATGAGTAAATAGATACTTAGATACATACATACATAAAGTGCCACTTTTGCTGGGTGATGGAGTAGCCCATCTGCAGGTGCAAAGAAGGATCACAACTAAAGGTGTCTTCTTCTAGAAATAGATTAATTTCTACAATAGAGCACACTGAACATTCTCCATGGTGATATATAGGAAGAAGACCCCAAAGGTGGTGTTGTTGGGGAGGGGTCAGGGGTCACCCAGGCCGGTGATTACAAATAGGTCCACAGTTAGAATTGGCCTGTAGATGTGTTTTCATTGGCCAATTTGGTGTTGGCAAAGACACTGTTTTTCACATTTTAGGATTAGTCACCACATTTGAAAACCAGGCAATTTCTTGTAAAGATGTTTCTCTTTGCTTTTGAAATGTTGGGAAGCTGGTTGTACTGGCTGTACCTCATAGCTAAAGAAGCAGCTGTTGTGACTGAGAGAGAAATATCTTCCATCTGCTGGTTCGCTCTTCAGGTGGCCACAACAGCTGAGGAGGGGGGACCATGTCCCTTAAGTCTCTGAACCCTGTTTCCTCATCCACTATACTTGCATGTCTCGTGAGTTATTACAAGGATCAAAAAAGGTGATGCATGTTGGAAAACCCTGAGCCTGTGAAGGAGGGCTGCAGGGTACGGGTGAGATTCCAGAAGAATCCACAGCCAGTCCATCCTCTTGTTCCTTGGATTTCAGATCTGTCCAGTGAGGTTGTCGTTCTCCATCACTGGGGTATCCTCTCTGCGCAGGGCTCTCCTTTGTGCTGTCTGCAGGCGCCTCCCTGCTGCTCTCCTGGTCTCCACCCTTGCTGCCCTAACCCCTTCTCCATGTGTCAGGAAGAGGGGCCTGTGTCACTAAAGCCTTTCAGAGCTTTCTGTTGCCGTAGGGTATATTCTGTGACCTGTAGGCACCTTTTGTGATCCCCCGCCTCTTTAGGCCCAGCCTCCCCTACCCCAGCCTTCAGTCCACTTTAGAACACTTATCACATCTGGCCGTTGTTATTTAAATTGTGCTGAAATAGATATAAAACTTATCACTGTCATGACCGTTTTTAAGTGTACAGTGCAGTGGTTAGGTTATTTACGTCACCAATTTCCAGAACTCTTTCCGTCTTGCTTTATTGCAGCTCCTGTACCCACTGAACAGCCACTCCCCATTCCTGCTCTCGCAGTTCCTGACACTCATGATTCTTCTTCGTGTTTCTGTGACCGTGACTTCCTTAGGCACCTTGTATCTTGGGAGTCTCACAGTGTTTGTCTTTTGTGATTGACTTAATTCACTCAGCCTTGCGTTCTGAGGTTCATCCCTATTGTAGCATGTGTCCGAACTCCCTTCCATTCCAAGGCTGAATAATAGCATGTATGGACCGCATTTGTGTATCCATTCATCCATCGGTGGTCACTTAGGTTACTTCTACCTTTTGGCTATTGTGAATACTGGAACATGGATGTACGACTATTTCAAGAACCTGCTTTTGGGGCTGGCATTGTGGCACGGTGGGTTATGCCAGTGCCTGCAATGCCAGTATCCCATATGAGTACCAGTCTGAGTCCTGGCTGCTCTACTTCCTATCTAGCTCCCTGCTAATGTGCCTGGGAAAGCAACGGAAGGTGACCCATGTACTTGGGACCTTTCCACCCATGTGGGAGATCCACATGGGTCTGTGGGCTCCTGCCTTCCACCTGGTCTAGCCCTAGCAGCCATCTGAGCAGTGAATCAATAGATGGAAGATCTTTCTTTCTCTCTCCCTTTCTCTGTGTAACTCTGCCTTTCAGATAAATAAATTAAAAAAAAAAAAAACAAACCCAGCTTTTAATTCTTTACATGCCTAGAAGTGGAAGGGCTGGATTATATAATCCTATTTTTAATTTTATGAGGAACCAGCACGCTCTGTCTCTTAGTTGCTGCACCATTTTACATTCCCACAAATAATGTACAAGGCTTCCAGTTGCTCCACATTCTCTCCAAACACTGTATTTTCTGAGTTTTTTTTTTGTTGTTATTGTTGTTGATTGTAGTCATCTACAATCTACAAATGGATGTTGAGATGGTATCTCAGTGTGGTTTTGATTTGCATTTCCCTAATGGTTCGTGATGTTAAGTGCCTTTTCATGTTCTTAATGACCATTTATTTGTATATCTTTGGAGAAACGTCTCTTCCAGCTCTTTGCCAATTTTTCATTCAAGTTGTTTTTTTGTTGAGTTGTAGTTCATTGGCCGCTGGCTTTTAAGTCCACAAGGGAATGATGTGGACCCTCCTAGCTCTAAGAGGGCAGGTGAGCTCATGCCCAGGTGCTCACTGCTCATGCCCTGAAAATGGTGTTGGCTGGGATTGCACGTGGAGGCGGTTGTCAAAAGCAAGGGCTCACAGGGGTCACATCTCGCTGGAGTTGAGTATTTGGGAGGCAAATCAGGATTCAGAATGCATGGTCCAAAGTCCTGATGGGGATTATTTTCTCTGATTAGCTTTAGACTGCACTCATTTGGTTGTGTATAAAATACATTCCATTTTGCCTAATCACACTGGTCTTGATGATGAAACTTAGTGTCTGTTTATAGTTTCAAAATCTGCTGCCGTTGAATGAGTCTCCCTTGGTCCTCACTTGTGGAGAGGAAAGGAGACTGCAATCCCGGCTTCATGATGGTGGAACAGGGATGGGAGGCTGAGTACCTCACCTGCTGCGTGGCACCTGCGCCCCCTGGGGAGGGTCAGTCGCTGCATCTTACCCACTCTCTGTCAGTGCTAGCCCTCCTCCTCATTCCTCTTTCTCCTCCTGCCTGATACAGGCCCCCCATTCCTTACCTAGTACAGGGATAGCTTTCTGACTGTTGTCCTTACCTCCAGGCTTGCCACTGTCCACTGCTGCCAGAGTAAGCCTGTTAGACCACAGAGTAGATTGAATTCTTTGGTGTGCCCACATTACCTTCAAGGTGATGTCCACACCCTGTCAGCAACACCCCAGCCATTGTCAGCAGCCGTGTGGCTCCCATAATCACCTCCCCTGCCACCCCCAGCACCACAGCCTCCTTCCAGTCCTACTTTGCACAGGCTGCCTCCTCCACCTAGGATACCTCCCACCATGGCTTGGCTGTTCCACTTACTCCCAAGTTGGAGTGCTGTTCTGTTCCCCTTGACCGACGACCCTCGCCGAAGTTGCGCCCACACCTGTGCTGGCTCTCTCTATGCACCCTTGGCTGCACTGGGCCTGTCTGCCTGTACGTGCTGGTTTGTCCATCTTCTTGCTGCATGTTGCGCTGTGCCACTGGGCTCAGTGCCCTTCACAGAGGTCCTTAGGCAAGGAGGAGAGAGAGCAGAAAGGAAAGTGTGTCTGGTTGCCAAGTGCATGTTTTCTCCCTGCTCATCACAGTCTTGCAGGCCGGGGTGGCAGGGTTCGTGTTGATGCCCAGAGTGACCGAGTCAGGTTGCCTTCACTCCCTGGACACCCTGGAACAAGGCAGCCCGGGCTTACCTTCTGGTAAATGTGTCCCAGCAAAGCGATGACTCATATGTGTGTGACTCAGGGCGAAGCAGCACAGCTGGAAAGGCCGCCAGTGTGTCTGCGTGGAGCTGGCGGATGGTTTACAGGGCCACGAGCTCCAGGCCAGCATTTGCCAGGCTCCCAGAGCCCTGCAGCCTACTAACTAGAGCAAGGGTATGAAGTCTCCTCTGTATGTAGGAAAGGAGGCTGCAGTGGCAGGGCTTTTACAGTATCTCTGCCCTGGGATTCTGTCTACTCCATTACTACTGAATAGTAAGCCACCAGTCATTGCATGCTTACTCTACGTTATAGGCACTGTGATAAGCACCGGACACATAAATGATCATTTAATCCTCACAGTACCCCAGCAACAAGAATAATAGCAAATCCATACATCAAAAAGTTCATGGGAAGTAGATTTAAAAGGTAAGTTTGGGGCAGGCATTTGGCCTAGGTGTTAAGATCCTGATTCAGAAATCCACATCCCATCTGAGACAGGGTCCCGGGGTTCAGTCCCCATCTGCAGCTCCTGACTCTAGCTACTTCATGATGCAGACCCTGGACAACAGATGATGGCTGCAGTGACGAGGTTTCTGCTGCCTGTGCGGGAGACCTGGCTTGAGTCCCTGGCTCTGTCTTCAGCTTTCTGCCCAGTCCCGGAGTGGGGAGTGAACCAATGCATGGGAGTGCTGTCTTTGTCTCTGTCTTTGAAATAAGTAAATTTTTTTTAAAAAGGTAAGTTAATTTTGGTGCAAAGAAATTTTGAAACCCATGCAGAGTTCTTTCATAATAGAATTTCCTGAACTTTTTTTTAAAAAAAGATTTATTTATTTTTTATTTGAAATGCAGAGTTACAGAGAGGCAGAGGCCGAAAGAGAGAGAAGGGCCTTCCATCTGCTGGTTCACTCCCCAAACAGCTGCAATGGTTGAGCTGGGCCAATCCGAAGCCAGGGGCCGGGAGCTTCTTCCAGGTCTCCAATGTGGGTGCGGGGCCCAAGCACTTGGGCCATCTTCTGCTGCTTTCCCAGGCCATAGCAGAGAGCTGAATCAGAAGTGGAACAAATGGAACTTGAACTGGTATCCATAGAGGATGCCACCACTGCAGGTGGCACAGCACCGGCCCCTTCATGAACTTGTTGAAGACCCCTTGTATGCATAGATTTCAGAATTTTCATATCAACATAGCTTATGTTCTAATCCCGTTGTCCGTGAATCTTTGAAGCACCCTTGTGTCTAACACTACGCATGAGTCAGTGTTACAAGTTCTTTTTCTTCATTCATTCACATGGTTCTCACAGTAACCCTACAAGCAGGCACTGCTGTGGGGAGCAACTGGGAGCAACTCGGACTAGACTAAGTTACTGGAATTAAGACTTATTCTATGCATCTGCTTTCCCACAATATGGCGCTGAGAAGGGAAACAGCTTCTACACAGCTGCCTCCAGTTCAACCAATAAACTGTGGGACCTGCTCCTGATTGGAGGAGAGCAGCGTACTCGGCGTGTGGGTAGCAGAGTTGGGATTGGTGGAAGAGGACTATAAAGGAGGAGAGAGACGGCATGCACCAGGAACATCTAAGGGGAACATCTGAAGGAACACCTGTGCAGCCCCCGAGAGAGCCGGCGGGCGGTGTGCCGCTCCCCTGTGGAAGTGGGGAAAGTGGCCAGGGGGAACCGCCCTTCCACGGAGGTGGAAGGGTCGGTAGCCAACCCGGGAAGAACCAGCAGCAAACCCGGGGAGGGCCGAGCAGACGAAAGAACAGCGCAGGGTCCTGTGTCGTTCCTCCACGAAGACGGGGAGCGGCACACTGCTGTCTTCAGTTGCTGGATAAGGAAACAGGCACAGAAGGGCACTCATAGAGATGCCCAAGGCCACATGGGAAGAAGCTCAGGCTCTCTGTCTTCCAGGTCCACATTCTTAATCCACAATGTGTTTCCTGGGTGAAGTGTGACTGCAGTCCCATTTCACAAGGGGAAGAAATTGAGGCTCAGCAGGTGGTCACTTAGCCAGAGTCCCACGGCCAGGGAGTGATGGAACCAGTGGTGAAGACCAACCATGTACCCTCCTACCCAGACTCAGGAGATAAACAGCACACATCTGTGGTACACTTGGTTCTCCTTAGCCCTCCCTGTTGGCCCTTCCCAGGGGCCAAGTCCAGAGGCTGGACAGGATTCTGGGGGCAGAGACTAGAGGTACAGCAAATGGGTAGCATTTGATGGCACACCCTACTTCCTGTCTCTTTGCAGTTTTGGGTCCCAGAATGCTTCCTCATCCCAGGGATGCTGACAGGACTCTTTGTTACCTCCACAGACAGCGAGACTGTGCACTACCACTACGGCCCGAAGGACCTGGTCACAATCTTGTTCTACATCTTCATCACCATCATCTTGCACGCTGTGGTTCAGGAGTACATTTTAGATGTAAGTGACATGTCAGGAACTGTGGAGGTGCCCTGCGGGGAGTTTTCCCCTCCATTCTGGGAGGAAACTGTAGCCCTGAATTCGTTCACCCACTCATTGGTCCCATTGACTGGACTAGCTTCATCACACTCAAGGCTCCGTCCCTGTCGCAGCCGCCTTCAGTCAGCCCCTGGGACAGTGGTACTGATGACATGGGAGACAGTGTCTGAGATACGACAAAACAGTGTCCCCGTGGGTGTGTCAAATACACCATGTTTGGGAAATGTTTTCTTTAGGTGTAGGCTGGAGGTATTCATTTAGCACTTTCTCAAAATACTCACCCTGAACTAAGCACTGTATGTACACAGTAAGCTTATGCCAGATAACTTAGATTCTGTCCAACTGCAAGCGTTTAACAAAGCTCAGCCCTTCTGTGGGGAGAAAGCAGGAGTCTGAAACCCACCCAGGATGAATACACTCAGATATTTAACACACCGGGTTTTCTTTATTCTTCAGAAAATCAGCAAACGGCTTCATCTCTCCAAGGTCAAACACAGCAAGTTCAACGAATCTGGACAGCTGGTCGTCTTTCATCTCAGCTCGGTGATATGGTGCTTCTATGTGGTGGTGACGGTGAGTGGCCTTGGGACTGCTGAAGGGTGAGGGCCGGCCCCCAGGCAGCTCTGGCTCTGGCTCTGGCTCTTGGGTTGCTGTTGAAATCTCTGCAAGGGCTCAGCAGGGAAGAGAGCAAGAAGCAAGTTTCTTATTTTCTTAAAGGATTTTTATATCCTCCTGGTATTGCAGGGAGAGGCAAAATGGTATACAGAGGCTGCTTTCTAGCTGGAGAGAGCCATCATGCATCTACATGGCTCTATACTGTTCTGCAAGGCCTGCCTACAAGCCGTGTTCATCCCTAAAGTGGCAGGGACAGCTTGGACTTGGGGGTCTAGGTGCAAGCCCAGCACAGTTTTTTTCTTTTTTTCAATATTATTATTTCTTCTTCTTCTACTTCTTCTTTATTTTTTTGTCTGAGATACTTCCAAAAATTTGTTTTCTAACTCAGATATTCTTTCTTTTGCCTCACTGAGTCTCTTGTTAAGGCTTTCTACTGTATTTTTTATTTGACATATTGAATTCTTTATTTCTGATATTTAAGTTTGATTTCTCTTTAATATATCTACTTCTGGCAGAATTTCTCATCCATATTGTGTGGATTTCTTCATCTCATGTATTTGCTTCTCTGTGTTTTTGAGTAATCTTTTGATCATTCTTTTGAATTCCTTTTCAGGCGTCTCATTAATCTCTTTGTCTTCACATTCTAATATTGAAGTTGTGTTGTGTTCCTTTTTGGGAGTTATATTGTATTCCTTGTTCTTGTTTCTTGTATTTCTGCGTTTATTTTTAGGCATCTGTGGAAACACTTGGTTTTCCCTTTCAAGGCCTTTTGTCTTTGAAATTTGCTCCTGTGGCTTAGTGGAGTGTCTGCTGCTTCAGCAGATACCCAGAGACATGTGCTGGGTGAGGCCAGGGAGCTCCGGCCAGTGAATGAGGATGGGGCAAGAGTCCAGGGTGACATCCAAGTTGTGCATGGCAGATCTCTATTGTCAGCAAAGGGTACGGTATGATTACGCCTGCTGTTAAGATCACAGCCTCAGCCTCTCTCTGCCAAGGTGTTCAGCTGCCCAGAGTAAGCCCACACTGGCTATGTACTCTACCCATACAGGTGCATGAGTATACAAAGGATCTGTGTGCTTCTCAGTGTGAGTGCAGAACCCTCTGCGATGACCCACCCCAGGCACTCAGGGACCCTCTGAAGCCAGACCCCAGTGATTGCCCAAAGACCCAGCCACACCCCGCGTCCTACTGCACAGTCACAGGGAGCAGAGGATCCACTGTCAGCCCTGTCAGCCTCCCCATAAACAGAGAGAGCCCCGCTGTTCCAGAGCCAGCTGCCTGCCTGATAGAGGTTGGTTGGTGCTCTGCTATGCAAGTCAAGCCCAAGTGCACCTTGACAGAGTGAGGGGAGGGGAGAGCTTCACAGGCCTAACCTCCCTCCTGCCGCAGCCTTCCAGGCCAGACTCAGAGTCAGCAGGGACTGCAGATTTGTTCCTCCGATGAAATCTTCCAGTCAGACACGGGCTGCAGCCGCCTCTGCTTGCCTTATTGAGGTGGGACTTCCTCCCTGCTGGTGGCCGGGCACCGTGGTTGGGGGAGAGAGGAGAGAAGCAATGTGTTCTCCCTTCACAGGGTTAGGTGGGCACCCTGTCCCCCACTAGTGCTCCAGGCCAGACTCAAAGTCACTGGGCCTAGTTCTCCCTCAGACACTATTACCCTGTGGCATGGGCTGCCACAGGTTCCTCTCACTTTGTTCCAAGGAGATGGTGTCTCACTGCTGTGTGATTGTACCATCCTTGCTGCTCCACAGTGTCTGTCTTCTTTCTCTAGATTTTCACTGCAAACTTCTCTGCAACTGTACCCTGGGAATGTGGTTCCTTCTGGTATTTTCCCCATGGTCAGAATCAGCCCGTCTTTTCCCTATTCAGCCATCTTGGATCTACCGGTCTTTTCAGATTTTCAAAATTTCTTTTATTGACTTCAGAGGCATAGTGTCATAGAAAGCAGGAGAGAGAGAAAGGCAGAGAGAGGCAGAGAGACAGGGAGGGAGGGAGGGAGGGGAAGAGAGAGAATCTTCCATCATCTGGTTCACTCCCCAAATGGCCATAGTAATCAGAGCTGAGCGAGGCTGAAGCTGAGATCCTGAAACTGCATTTGAGTCTCCCACATGCATGCAGGGGCCCAAGCACTTGGGCCATCTTCCACTGCTTTCCCAGGCACATTAGCAGGGAGCTGGATCAGAAGTGGAGCAGCCAAAACTGGAACGGAAACTATGATATGGGATGCTCTGTGTCGGGCGGCTACCAAACCTGCTGTGCCACAACACCAGCCCTGTCCACTGCAATTTCTGTTTAACTGCCTTGGCCTCCCTTAAGCCAGGAAGGCATCGCCTTGAATGCACATCAGATCCTCTGAAGGTCAGTGCCATTGCATACGTGACTGCAGCACCAGACAGTTTATCTTCCTCCCCTTTCTACACAATAGGGCTCTTATTTCAAGCAGTGTTCGGAACAGCAAAATGCCTTCAAAGCAAGGAATGCAGATGGTCCTTTGGGGTTCCATGTAACAAGACCTTGCCTGTTGTGCTAGGAAATGTTTCATTAGCCCCCACCCCACCTGCTGCACCTCCCGTCTGTAACCACGTCCCAGGTGGGAGAAACCCAGGCCTGGGGCTTGGAAAACTCAGCAACCCTGTGACCCCTCTGAGGTTTCCTCCCCAACCTTCCTGAGGATGGCTCAGTCCTTAGTCCTCTGCCTGCGGTGACAGTGTGAGCTCTCCGCAGGAATGCCCTGTCTCCGCGTTCTCCCAGCAGGGGTCAACATGCCCTTGTGTGTCTCACATTTGTTCCTCTTACCGTGACATCACAGAGAGGTTTTTCTAAGCAGCACACTAGGAAACTTAAGTGAGGGACCTAAGACTTCTGTCCTCTTTGGGCAGGGCCGTTGGGCTGCCCTGTCCAGGGGGCAGACTCAGACTGTGCGTGGTGCCCCCTGCTGTGTGCAGTGCACTGAAGTCTTATACTTACGGCTCCCAGGCCCGTTGACGGCGAGTCCATGCTCACCTCTCTGGCTCTGGATAGCAGAGCTGGACGTGGTCCTGCAGGGGAAGCACAGCCTGCTCTCTGAATCACCTACCCCTTCAGCCCTCCCGCTGCCGACAGACATTCCACCCCAGCCGTGACCCATGGAGACCAGATTGGAGCCAGAGCCACGCTGCCCAGCACCCCTCTGCAGCGTGCTTCTTCCATCCTTCAGGGACTTGGCAGTAGGCTGCTGATAAGTTTGGGGGTGTGCAGCACTTTTCTGGGGGACACACATAGCAGTCATTTGTTATGGTGAGAGCCAGTTCCCCTACTCGCTCTGGTCAGCAGGGAGGAATGACCAGGGCACCAAGGAAAGCCATAATGACCCCAACTCCTATTTTTTTTTTTTTTGACAGGCAGAGTGGACAGTGAGAGAGAGAGAGACAGAGAGAAAGGTCTTCCTTTGCCTTTGTTTCACCCTCCAATGGCCGCCGCGGCTGGCGCGCTGCGGCCGGTGCACTGCGCTGATCTGATGGCAGGAGCCAGGTACTTCTCCTGGTCTCCCATGTGGGTGCAGGGCCCAAGGACTTGGGCCATCCTCCACTGCACTCCCTGGCCACAGCAGAGAGCTGGCCTGGAAGAGGGGCAACCAGGACAGAATCCGGCGCCCCGACCGGGACTAGAACCTGGTGTGCCGGCGCCGCAAGGCGGAGGATTAGCCTATTGAGCCGCGGTGCCGGCCCCCAACTCCTATTAATACCATTTAACTACTTGCCTTCCCTTCCTCCGCCTGACCATCTAGAGTGTGGGAGGCAAGTGGCTGAAGAAGAAGAGGTAGATTTGTAAGAGAAGGAGCACCAATTCACCTCTGAAGTCCCATCTTCACGATGCCATTGTTGTCATGAGTCTCTTTTTCACTCCGCAGTCAGTGCAGCAGCAGATTCTGCCACCTCTGCCTCCGGAACACACTGAGCTTCTGTCCTTCTGGTCTCTAACCCCAGCACAGTGATTCTCAGCCAGGGAAGGGGCGGGGGACACTTGGCCTTGAAGGGACGTTTGGCAATGTGGCATCTCATGGCAGAGGCCAGGGATGGTGCTCAGTGTCCTGTAAAGCACAGGACAACCCCCACAGCAAAGAATGAGCTGCCCCCAGCTGTCAGTTGTGCCAAGGCAGAGAAGCCCTGATGTGACGTCCGAGCCGCCATCATCTCTGGCCAGGACTGCGAAGCACCTGCCTTCCAGAAGGAGGTGTTTATAGACATTTGAAGCCCCCATCCCCAGCTGCTTTTCTCTTCAGCACCAGCTGCATCTTTATGTTTTTATTTAAAGAGTGTGACAGACATATAGAAATTGTACGTATTTGTGGATATGTGTGGGGAGCAATCCGGACTGGACTAAGTTACTGGAATTAAGACTTATTCTATGCATCTGCTCTCCCACAATATGGCGCTGGGAGAGAAGAAAACAGCTTCTACACAGCTGCCTCCAGTTCAGCCAATAAACTGTAGGACTTGCTCCTGATTGGAGGAGAGCAGCGTACTCGGCGTGTGGGCAGCCGAGTTAGGATTGGCGGAGGAGGACTATAAAGGAGGAGAGAGACGGCATGCACCAGGAACATCTAAGGGGAACATCTAAGGGAACACCTGTGCAGCCCCCGAGAGAGCCGGCCGGCGGTGTGCCGCTCCCCTGTGGAAGTGGGGAAAGCGGCCAGGGGGAACCGCCCTTCCACGGAGGTGGAAGGGACAGTAGCCAACCTGGGAAGAACCAGCAGCAAACCCGGGGAGGGCCGAGCAGACGAAAGAACAGCGCAGGGTCCTGTGTCGTTCCTCCGTGAAGAGGGGGAGCGACAGATATGTAGAATTTAAAAAAGTTGATCTTGTAGAAATTAAGAGGACAGTGATGGTTACCAGAGACTGGGCAGGGCAGGGTATGTATGTGTGTGTGGAAAAGCTGATGACCTGGCGCTGAGTTACAGTTACATTGCAATAGGAGGTCCTAGGGTTCTGCTGCCCCATGCGGTGAATATAGACAGTGACCCTGTGGTGTCTCTTTCTCTCTTAAAGAAAACAACAGGAAGACAGTATTGTGAATGCTTTCAGACATATCTTTTAAAGCATGTCATGCTACCTAAAAGCCTCCCTCACATTTACAGTGAAATCGGCATTTCCGCCTGGCCCTTCCTGCCTCTTGGGCTTAGCACGGGTGGTCCCTGTGCTCAGGTGCCCCATCACCTGACATCCCGTGGCTGGCTCCTTCCTGCTGTTCAAGTCTTCACCTACATGTTGCCTCCCTGCAGAACCCTGTCAGTTTGCCTTTTCTGCACCTGGCCCAATACTGGTGTTTTCTTGTCACTCTTTTTTTTTTTGATTTATGTCTTTGTTTTTTAAAAAGATTTATTTATTTATTTGAAAGTCAGAGTTGCACAGAGAGAGGAGAGGCAGAGAGAGAAAGAGAGAGAGGTCTTCCATCCAATGATTCACTCCCCACTTGGCCGCAATGGCTGGAGCTGAGCCGATCTGAAGCCAGGAGCCAGGAGCTTCTTCCAAGTCTCCCATGCAGGTGCAGGAGCCCAAGGACTTGGGCCATCTTACACTTCTTTCCCAGGCCATAGCAGAGAGCTGGATCAGAAGTGGAGCATCTGGGTCTCCAACCAGCACCTATATGGGGTGCCAGTGCCTCAGGCCAGGGCATTAACCCCCTGTGCCACAGCACCGGCCCCTATTTCTTTATTTCTTTTATTAAAACAGAGTTACAGATGCAGAGAGAGAGAAGTCTTCTATCCACTGGTTCACTCTTCAGATGGCCGAAATGGCTGGAGCTTTGCCAATCTGAGGCCAGGAGCCAGGAGCTTCTTCTGGGTCTCCCACATGGGTGCAGGAGGCCAAGGCCCAAGGCCATCTTCTATTGCTTTTCCCAGGCCATAGCAGAGAGCTGGATTGGAAGTGGAACAGCTGGATCTTGAACTGGTGCCCATATGGGATGCTGGTACTGCAGGTGTCGGCTTTATACACTACACCACAGTGCCAGGCTCCCTCCTAAACTCTTGAGTTGCCGGGTCACCAGCACCATGCTCACTGCTGTGTCGCTGGTACAGTGCCTGGCTTGTACTAAGTACTCACTGAATACTGGCTGAGAGGATGAATGAAGAAATTGCAAATGTGTTCTCCTTCTTCAGCTTTCAACAGTTTTTCTTTTAACTGATGAATGCAGTGCTATTATAAACATCATAGATGATCATTTTTTTAAGTGAACAAAGCAGAAAAATTTTAAAAAGAAAGCAAAAATGGACCTCATACCCCTCTTATTAAAAATACCAGTTTAGGACGGTGCCACGGCTCAATAGGCTAATCCTCAGCCTGTGGCGCCGGCACCCCAGGTTCTAGTCCCAGTTGGGGCACCAGGTTCTGTCCCAGTTGCTCCTCTTCTAGTCCAGCTCTCTGCTGTGGCCCAGGAAGGCAGTGGAGGATGGCCCAAGTGCTTGGACCCTGCACCCGCATGGGAGACCAGGAGGAAGTACCTGGCTCCTGGCTTCGGATCAGCGCGGTGCACCGGCCACAGCGCGCCGGCTGGCACAGCCATTGAGGGGTGAACCAATGATAAAGGAAGACCTTTCTCTCTGTCTCTTTCTCACTGTCCACTCTGCCTGTCAAAAAAAAAAAAAAAAAAAAAAAGTTTATTCCTATATCCGTCTCTGCATACATACAGATGATATGAGTGAGTCTGGACCAACCAATAATTTTATAAGAATATCAACTTCCAGCATTTTTTTTTTTTTTTTTTTGAAACAGAGAGATCTTCCATCTGCTGGTTCACTCCCCAAATGGCCACAACAGCCAGGCCTGGGCCAGGCCAGAGCCAGGACCTTCATCTGGGTCTCCCACGTGGATGCAGGGACCCAAGCACTTGGGCCATTTCCCACTGCTTTTCCCAAGCCATTAGCAGGGAGCTGGATGGGAAGTAGAGCAGCTGGGACATGAACTGACGCCCATGTGGGATACAGGTGTCACAAGGGGCAGCTTTTCCTGCTACACCACAACTCTTTCCCTGTACCTCCAACTTTTCATCTACTTTTGATCTCCTATTCCTTATTCAGAAAAAGAAAAGGAAGAAAAGCTACAGCAGAGAAAGCAGGGTGGGTGGCCTTCGGTCTGCTCTCACTTCCTTTGGATGTCTCCCTTCGTATTTAAACCTAAAGTCCACTATTCAATGAGAACCAGAACTCGCGTGCTGGTGGTTGTATCAGAACTTGTTTCTGCTGAGAGATCCGTGGCTCTCGAGCAGATCCAGTGCATAGCGTTCTTGTGGTCAGAGGAGGTGAGGCACGTCTGAATCAAGGCAGCAGCTGGCTGGGTCACATCTGGATCCTGCTGTTCCTGTGGATCTTGCTGTTCATACAGCACCAAGAAAGGCTTCTGGGGAAACAGACGGGATCGCTCCAGCTCATGGAGCTGATGCGTAGAATGAGAAGAGGACAAAGCTCCTTCAGACCGTCTGCTTGAGGCCTGTTGGCTGCACACACAGCCCCTGGGAGTGCAGGTGCAATGGCATGCCCAAGCTCAGAGGGTGCCGCAGCCCCAGTTCCCCCCCTCAGACAGCTGCCTGGACAGAGGTCTGGAAAAGGCTGTTGTCAGAGCAGTGAGTCATTTTTTCTCTGGCCGCCCTGGCTCTCCTCCCTCCACCCCACCCTCCTCCAGTCCCAGTGGACTGGACATTCACAAGCAGGCAGCATTTTTCTGGGAGTTTCTTGGCTTGCTGGCTTCCATGTCCTGACCTCTTTGTCTCCTAAGGAAAGAGGGCCAGGGCAAGGAGGTTCCTGTTTAAAATCACGAGATCAGTGGGGCTTCAGACATAGTCCTCTCACACTGCTCCTCCTCCCCATCAGCCCCCTGTCCCAGAAGTACCGTCTGTCTTGTTAAATACATTGCGCTTCCTCTAGCAAAGGGCGTTCTCACCTCTCTGGTTTTTCTGGAATGAGAGTGTGGAAGATCACGTGTCCCTGTACCTGGGTCCAAGATCTGATGAAGGCAGATGTGTGAATGTCGGAGAGGAAGATGATGGTGGGTGATGAAAGAGCTCACCACCACCCATGAGGCCAGAGCCCTCCATCTCTGCACGTTTATGGGGGAGGACGGGGGTGGTGACAAGAGGTTAGAATTGATGCTGTAAGAGTCTGGGGCGAGACATTTTCTTTTCTCTCTGAGTTAACCGTGTCTGCACTGTTCCGTGAGTCTGTGCTAATGGGAGGTTGTTGTGTTAACACAGGCCCAAGACTATAGAGGGTTTGGGCCACAGACTGCTGAAAATGCTTACTGCCAGGTCACAGGGCATTTGGCAACTGGAGGCTGGGTGGATCACCCTCACTTAGAAATATGTCTGAAGATCCGGTGGACAGAACTGTGAGTTCTTCTCACCAGACTATCGCCATGTTGATTCTTCCACTGTCCTGAGTGTTATCCTGGCCTGAAGTTATCCAGGAGATTGCTGGCCCAGCCCACCAGACTTCAGCTGTGTACTATAAATACTGCCACGTTTTAGCTGATTGTTCCTCTCCGGTCCTTCATTTCCATGTTTCTATAACGAGGTCATGCTGACCTAACCTTCTCTGCCCTCTCCCAACGGCAAGTAAGAACCGAAACTACTCACCGTTTTTTTTTTTTTTTTTTTTCATTCAACCAGCGGGTTTTTACTGGACTCTCATAGTGTCAGCTGACTTGCTCCTCCTGTATTTTGTAATGTTGAATTGTAAACACATCT
Source organism: Oryctolagus cuniculus (assembly GCF_051225735.1). Lineage (NCBI taxonomy): Eukaryota > Metazoa > Chordata > Mammalia > Lagomorpha > Leporidae > Oryctolagus > Oryctolagus cuniculus. Next base: position 117,312,406 of record NC_142871.1, read on the forward strand.
GTAGCAAGGTTTTTATCAGTGAGAGACCTGTACACTCTGGAATAAGGGCATGTCCCCAGGGCAGCACTGGCATACAACACTGTTAACACCAATTTCTTAGCTTGGTGGTTCCTGGAACACCTTGGTGTGATATATTTGAACTCTAGACAATGTGAGGGTAAACCTGAGATTGCAGGTCTTTAGGGTAAATGTCTTGGTTTTTATCCTGGGCCCAGGCTGGGCAGTTTCAATTCCCTATGTTTGTCGGCACACAATCTCTCTCTCTCTCTCTCTCTCTCTCTCTCTCTCTCTCTCTCTCTGTCTCTAGGAAAAAGATTTGTTTATTTGAAAAGCAGAGTTAGAGAGAGTTTCCTGTCCACTGTTTCATTCCCCAGATGGTTGCAATGGCCAGGGCTGAGCCAGGCCAAAGCTGGAAAGCTGGAGCCTGGAACTCCATCTGGGTCTCCCATGTTGGTGTAGGGGCCCAAGGCGTTGGGCAATTTTCCACTGCTTTCCCAGACTCATTAGCAGGGAGTGGGATTGGAAGTTGAGTAGCTGGAACTCAAACCAGTGCCCTGGCTTAACCTGCTGTGCCATAATGCTAGCCCCAGCACACACTGTCTTTGAGATTGTAGCCCATCCAGGGTCTTGATTTTATACAAGGATCTCAGGTTCCACCTCCAAGATACTGTCTTCTGTTCCCACTTGGACATGCAAGCCCTGACCCCAAGACCAGTGCCTTCAGGGCTGCCGCACCATCGCTTCCTGCTCTGGCTTTTACCACCTATTTTTGGGAGCCTCCAGGGGTCTCCACTTCTGCTCAGCTTATTTGTTGGATTTCATCCAGGATTTGTGGATGTTTTGTGTTGGGAAGGTTTTCAGGTTAACTCCCTCACTGTGTCCTAGGTGCTGGGTAGAAGCTAGAGATGCAGAGAAAGGCCAGAACAGATCCTGGTGTGAAGGGGCTCACGGTCAGAGAGACCGCAGAATGAAAACCACACAGTGTGCCAGGTGTCAGAGTCCAGATGCGTGGGCAGGCTGACGGGATCCAGCCCTTCTCCTTACTCATGGTGATGTGAAAAGCCAGACTGGGCTTTCTGTTTTCCCATGGGGGAGTGATTCTGGAGTCCATTTGCTTGTTCATTCTATAAGCCTTTCCCGAGTGCCTCCACGTGCAGGCACAGTGCTGGACACTGTCCCATAGACTGTCACCTCTGTTTCCAGCAGTACCCATAGGGGCAGATGTTTTAATCCTCACTTTACAGATGAGTCCCTAGATGAGCCAGGGAGATGAATGAGCTCACTCAGAGGATGCATCCAGTGTCAGACCACAGCCAGACACAGGTGTTCTGAGCCCGGAGCATGGTGCGTCCTACTGTGTCTGCTCCTTCACCATAAAGAAACTGGCCCAGGGCCAGCCAGTCCCACACAGACAGATCCCCTCTTATTCACATTTCCTGCTCCTTTCTTCCCCTGGCAGGTGGGGCTAGGTGTGTCCCTGACAGCTGCGCTGGTCCTAGGGTCCCAGGAAGTCTCATGTCCATGTCTGTCAACGCTTTTTCTTCTCTCCCGCTGCAGGAAGGATACCTAACAAACCCGAGAAGCCTCTGGGAAGACTACCCGCACGTGTACCTCCCGTGAGTATGCTCATGACGCGGTCCTGTCTGCTGGCTTCTCCTCCCACAGGTGGCCAGAGCACCATGGGGCCAGCTGGCACGAGGACCAGATTGTGTCCTGATCCTGGTAGGGCAGGTAGTGCGGACCGGAGACTTGCCTCAGAGCCACTCACTCCCAGAGTTCTTGACCAGAGACTCCCCCTGCTGAAATGCCACCTGCATTAGCTGCAGCCGCAGAGGCACCTAAGCTGCGGGGACCGATGCAGGAGCAGAGCAGCTCCAGGAAGGTCTCTGGGCTTTGTGCCTTGTTGGCGACCCACAGACGTTGACAGCTCGCTTCCCCCGGCTGATGCTGTGTCGCAGGCAGCTTCCCCTGCCGTTCTCGGTGCCACCCCGAGGCCAGGAGGGCAACACCTGAGCCCGTCGTCTTCCTCAGGAGGCCACCCTTTGCCTCTCCTAAGCCTTTCAGGAGCAGCGTGAGCAGAGGGCGTGGAGCTGAGTGCGGTCTCCCCTTGCTGCTGAGAGCCATGGAGTGTTCAGCATGTGCAGTGGGCGCCGCCTCGTCCACACTGCTGTGCAGTCAGCCCCTCCCATCGAGGCTAAAGAACCCCGCTTCGCTGCACTTCTGCGGCTGTTTCTTGCTGGGGACGTTCGCAGCCAGTCCTGGCCTCTCCTTGCCGGCTGTGCTTGGCGAGCCCCCTGGGGGATGTTCTCTTTTCCCCTGTCCCTGTGACCTGCTCCCCTGTCTCCAGCTTCCAGGTGAAGTTTTTCTACCTGTGCCAGCTGGCCTACTGGCTGCACGCACTCCCTGAGCTGTACTTCCAGAAGGTACGGAAGGTGAGTACGCCCTGCCCTGACCCTGGAGGCCACTCTTCTCCGCTTGCCATCAGCCCTTCCCAGTGGACCCTCCCTTGCCCCTCCCAGAAGCACTGGGAGTTGGCTGGCCTGGGGAAGGAGTACAGTGATGAGATAGCACCTACAGAGGTGCCCGGTCAACCCCGGAGAGGGAAGCCACCGCCTCTTGCCTGCCCCCTCTACCAGACATGTGGCTGTGGGAGAAATTGATCCAGAGATTGACCAGAGGGCTTTTTGGCCTTCCCACAGTCTGTGTACATTTTGGTTTCATTTGTATAATTTCCCTAAGACCACTTCCCCAGTCTCTCTGCCTCTTCTTTCTCAATCCAAACCTTGCCCTCTGACCCCAGCCCCAAAGCCACTGCCTCACCCTTGGACTTTTCAGGAGCCTGGAGTGTGGGGCTGCAGTGTGTCAGAGCAGCCTGGCGCGGGGGTGGAGAGCGGGCCAGCGTCTGCCCCTCCCTCGCCCTCTGCCCCGGCCCCCATCCCCAGCGTCGTCGCTTGGGGAATGAGCAGATTGATCGTCACTTCTCTCGCTTCCAGGAGGAAGTTCCCCGGCAGCTCCAGTACATTTGCCTGTACCTGGTCCACATAGCTGGAGCGTACCTCTTAAAGTGAGTGTCGGCCCGCGCTCGGTCAGATTTGCCTGCTCCTTGGTGTGTCTGTGCTTCTATCCACGTGGTCGATCGGTTGGCAGGCTTTTATTAGGCGCCCCCTGTGTGCTGTTGCCATGCTCAGACTTGGGAGTTCAAAGGTGGATAATGGGAGATGTCTTTTTTTTTTTCTTTTTAACAGGCAGAGTGGATAGTGAGAGAGAGAGAGACAGAGAGAAAGGTCTTCCTTTGCCGTTGGTTCACCCTCCAATGGCCGCCGCTGCGGCGCGCTGCGGCGCGCTGCGGCAGGCGCACCACGCTGACCCGAAGGCAGGAGCCAGGTGCTTCTCCTGGTCTCCCATGGGGTGCAGGGCCCAAGCACTTGGGCCATCCTCCACTGCCTTCCCGGGACACAGCAGAGAGCTAGCCTGGAAGAGGGGCAACCAGGACAGAATGCGGCACCCCGACCAGGACTAGAATCTGGTATGCCGGCGCCGCAAGGCGGAGGATTAGCCTATTGAGCCGCGGCCCCGGCGGGAGATGTCTTTATCTTCCACAGTTTGTTCTCTTTGTAGGGGGAGAGACAGTTACAGATGTGGTCAGGGCCCTTGAGTGTAAGTTCTGTGAGAGTCCACATCACCGGCTAGGGGGACCCAGGACGGTGACTGCTCCCACCTGAGAGAGAGCCAGGGCAGGCTTCCCGTGGCCTCTGGGCCGTGGCTTTTGCAGGCTGAAGGCAGCCTTCAAGCCCTGAAGAAGCTGGGCTCCTGCCTCACAGGGTCCAGGGGCAGAGGCTGCCATAGCCTGCGTCCCAGGAATTCTTTTCCCTTTGGAAAAAATGGAGTCTAAAGAGTTGCTGCAGAGTTTGGCCTTGAGAGTCTCTTTTGTGAAAAGCCATATTGATGGCTAAGTTATCATTGATACATTGGCTTCTCTTGAGCTTCCTCCCTGCAGGAGAATCCCCTGTACTTTTCTCTGGGTTGGTATTTTGAGAGCTTGCTATGGTAACCTTTTGTGGAGGTGCCTGGAGATCCTGGGGACCATCATCTCCTAGGTCATGGTGGGGGCTGTCTGGCCCATGGGCCATATAAGGCCTGATTTAGCTCTGCCAAGGCAGCTGCAGGCTTGAAATTCAGTAAATCCACAACAGACTAATTTTTAAGTGGATAGTTTTGTACGGCCTGCAAATGATGTTGTAAATATGCAAATGGCCCTTGGCAAAAAAAAGGGTTCGCTCTCCCCTGACCTGGGTTCACAGCAGGCTGGCTGTGACAATGACTGACTTGAATTAATAGAGACAAGGGAGGGAGGCAGCTCTCGGACTCCACCCTCTGTCTCTGGAGGCCCACAGCAGGGTCTGTTCCTGGATGGGTCTTTGAGGGACAGGGACTGCAGGTACCTACCACTTGCACTGGTGTCGGAGCTCCTGTGTCACCTGCAGAATGGGCCTAAGGAATCCGGCTGCACTGTCGCTCCAGCAGCGTGTAGGGAGGAGCAGGGAGGCAGGTATGGGCAGCACCTTGTGGAAGGAGTGCTTCCTGCTTCTCACCTTCCCCTTGGCTGGGAAGACTTGGCTAAGGAAATGTTGGACAGCAGGAACCTGCCGTATTTCCACGCGCAGAGCTCGGCAGGCGTGTTCTGAGCACCCTCCTGGGTGCTTGTTGCCAGCCTAGATGATGATGCGTGCAAGGTGCTATGGTCTGCTGTGGGAGCAGGCAGGGATGGACTCCTGACCCTGACAGGACAGGTGAAAGGCTGAGGGTGGGGGGTCAGTTAGGAAACATTCCTGGAAGTGTGATTGCCAAACTGAGTCCTGAAGGTGGAGCCAGGGCCTGTCTGGGAATGTGGGAGTGGAAAGCAGAGCCCAGGCCCAGGGCAGCCTGAGCCGAGACGGGCAGGCTGGGGTACGGCTTCTCGGGGAAGAGTGTCAGCCTCGTCCTCTCCCCCCAGCCTCAGCCGCCTGGGCCTGATCCTGCTGCTGCTGCAGTACTCGACCGAGTTCCTCTTCCACATGGCTCGACTCTTCTACTTTGCAGACGAAAACAACGAGAAGCTGTAAGTGGGGCTGTGAGAGGCTGGCCTGCTCAGAGGCTATGGTGGGTCCCGCCCTGGGTGCAAACTGCCCACTTAGCTGAAGGCGGCCCCCTAAGATTATGTTCTTTCCAGAGCATCTGATCCTTAGATATCTTACCCCTCCAGCCCCTTCCTGGGCTCCTCTCGAATCCTCTTCCTACTTGGGATTACTCCTGGAGAAGCAGATACAGCTTGCTCAAAGGGCCCCCTTTCTGCCTCCTTGAGCAGGTTTAACGCCTGGGCTGCTGTGTTTGGGGTCACCCGCCTCTTCATCCTCACCCTCGCTGTGCTGGCCATTGGCTTTGGACTGGCTCGCATGGAAAACCAGGCGTTTGACCCTGAGAAGGGGAACTTCAACACCTTGCTTTGCAGGTGAGTGCTGGCAGGAGCCCGAGGAGATGTCAGGACTCCAGCTCCAGGCCAGGAGCCTCTTAAACTTGGCACAGCTTCCGCAGAAGGTCACGGGGCAGCAGATCTTTGCGTCTCATGCTCCTTGTTGGTTAGCTGGGAGTCTTGGAACATGAGGCCTGAGGAGGGGATAGATACCGGCCTCTGCTGCCTTTAGAACATCTTCACTTCCTGACTGCAAATCCTCTCACATTTGTCCAGTGCTTCAGGGTACACGGGAAGTTTCACTTCCGGTCTCGATAGGCACAGCCACATGTGGCCGGTTTAATACTGTGTGCTCAGCAGTTGGTAATGCCCTCCCCTGCCACCAAGGCGAGGAAGAAGCCACTGTGTTTTTTTGAGTCCACAGGCATGGGAGGGTGCCTTGGCCAGGATTACTCTGCCCCCCCCCCCTTTTTTTTTAAACATTGAGAGGCTGGCACTGTGTCTTAGTGGATAAAACGGTGCAGCATCCCATATGCATGCCGATTCGAGTCCCAGTTTCTCCTCTTTTGATCCAACTCCCTGCTACTGAACCTGGGAAAAGCAGTAGAAGATGGCCCAAGTGCTTGGGCCCCTGCACCCACCTGGGAGACCTGGAAGAAGCTCCTGGCTTTAGTCTGGCCCAGGTCCAGCCATTGCAGTCATTTGGGGAGTAAACCAGTGAGTGGGATCTCTCTCTGTCTCTGTAACTCTGCCTTTCAGCCTTTCAAGAATATAAATAAATCTTTTTTAAAAAGTTCTTTCTCTTCTCAGGTTTTTTTTTTTTTTTAATTCTTTTTTGTTTGTTTGTTTTTCATCTTATTTGAAAGGCAAAGAGTCATAGAGGGAGACAAAGACACAAAAAGGTCTTCCATCTACTGGTTTACTCCTTAAATGACCACAATACCCGGGGCTGGGCCAGGCTGAAGTCAGCTGCCTGAAGCTCCATCTGGTTCTCCCATGTGGGTGGCAGAGATCCAGGTACTTGAGCCATCATCTGCTGCCTTCCAAAAGGGTCCATGTGAGCAGGAAATTGAATCAGGAGCAGAGCTGAGACTCAAAACCAGGCTCTGCAGTATAGGTGGCTCCGAGGCGGCGTGACTGCTGTGTTGTACACTGGCCCCTCTGCCTCTAAGTGGCCTGCTAGATGGAATTACTAATGCTGCCTCACAATTCAGTTCATTTGAGGCCTACCCATATTTTTGGAGCCTACATCAGCCTTGTTTGGTGCTGTGGATCCAAGAGGCAACATGGCCACAGGTTCTCTGTGGGCACGGGAGTCACGTGATTGTGGAACTGGACTTGCCCCTGTCGCCTCCACCTTCCCCGTCCTCCAGCCCCATTGCTGCAACACCCTGACATGCACTAGAGCAGAGAAAGACTGGAGCACACACTTCCTGGTGCCAGACAGTGCTGGCAGTGAGGGTGGTGGGCCGGGCTGTGGGAGCTGCAGGGTCCTGCCCTGTACCTGGGGCTGTGGGCCCGAGTCCCGCCCTCGGGCCCGCCCTTGAGCCCACCTCTCCACCCCCACCCCCCAGGCTCTGCGTGCTGCTGCTGGTATGTGCTGCCCAGGCCTGGCTCATGTGGCGCTTCATCCACTCCCAGCTGCGGCACTGGCGAGAGTACTGGAACGAGCAGAGTGCCAAGCGGAGAGTGCCAGCTGCCCCCAGACTACCAGCCAGGCTCATCAAGAGGGAATCTGGTGAGTGCCAGGCCCCAGCCGGTGACGTCTGTCTGGGATGCGTGTGGAGGAGCCAGGCCCGGCTTCTTGGGCTCTCCCCAGACCAGTCCTGCCTGCTCCTCCTTTCTGACTCCTTCCCTGAGGCCTGGGACTCCTCAGCTCCCTGACTGGCACGTGGCTGGGCATGGGCCAGGGACAGTGTGGGCGGAGCTGGCCCTCACTAGGCCCGGAGCCCGGCCACTGTGGGGCAGGATGGTGCTGGCTGGCGAGCTCTGGCGGGAAGTATGCCCTCAGGGTGGCTTCTGGGCCCCTGCCACGTGCTGCCGCCCATGCCCTGCGCTGCGCAGTGGCTCTGTCCTCACCTGCCCTTTGTCTCCCAGGTTGCTGGCTCCTCCTCTGTCTAGAGGAATGACTCACAGTGACACAATGCTAGGTGGGCGGCCAGGGTGGGACACCCACTTCTCCCCTGGCCCCTGCACTGCCAGCCCTGCAGTTTCTGTGTAGCCCCGGGGCCCCTGTCTGCACCAGGATCTGTTTTCTGACTCACCCGCCTTTCTCCAGGCAGCCGCCTGCTTGGCAAGGGCTCAGGTGTGCTTAGCGCAGACACGTGTGCAGCTGGGTGTGAGGAGGAGCCAGCTCTGCAGTTGGGAAGTGTGGGGCGTGAGGCTGCAGCACTCACACGTCTCTGCCTTGCAGCAGGTGCATGCAGGTATATTTTTAACAAGCGTGGAAAGATGGCATCAGAGGCACATTTGGCATCGGAGTAAGGCCTGATCACTACAGCCTCCCATACACTCTCCCTTTTGTTGCTGCCATTCGGGGAGTTGTTGTTAAAGCGGGCTGGAGCCCTGCAGGGGCCTGCCGAGTGGAACTGAGGAACCCAGCAGGCTGAGTGATGGCAGCGAGCATCCAGCCCCAGCCTCAGGCCTGGGCAGGCGGGCCTCCCGTGCCTGTGCCTGGGTTACTGTGAGTCATTCTGGGCCTCCCTGCTTACCGAGCACCTCAAACGGGGCCCCTTGTCAAGGCTGGGGAAAGCAGGAAGCCCGCGATGGCTGTCTGCAGACTTCCACTGGCTGCGGGAACTGCAGCCGCTGTCCAGGTGGCTCCTCCGTGTGCAGCCGCGGGGCTGCTCTGGCCCTTGCTCCCCACCTCCTGCTGCAGGCCCAGCAGAAACTCCATGTGTGCGTCTCCTCTCTTTCCGCTTCCCAGGGTACCATGAAAACGGAGTGGTGAAGGCAGAGAACGGAACCTCCCCACGGACTAAGAAACTCAAGTCTCCCTAAGGCCAAAGTGCTGAGCACAGGCATCCTCGTGGCGGGGGCCAGCAGGGAGGCTCAGAGCCAGGCCCCTCCCTCTCTGCCTCTGCCTTCCGGCTTGCAACGCCCCTTCTCAGATGGCAGAGACCTGTCTTTAAACGGGGCTGTTCTTCTGACTTCTTGGCTTTCTCTTCTTACTCTTCGCAAACCCTTCTCAATAAAGCCAAAAATCTATCTATCTCTTTCTCTCCCTCAAGCCACCTCCTGTCTTCACCTCGGCCCCATGTTGGGTTCTCCAGAAGCCCGGGTCTTGTGGTTGTCTTTCTGCCTCTTATTTCTCTTCCTCCGTGACTGCTGCCTTCTCTTTCTACTTCTTTATTTCACTTTCGCGTGCAATTCTTCTCTGATTTTTTACAATGGGAGGGAGCTCAGATAGTGGTCCTGTGCCTCTCAGCCTCCGGGACCTGTGAGTCTGGAAGCCTGCGGCCAGCAGCAGGCCCCTCGGTGGTCCTCGTGTGGACGGGCAAGAAGAGGAGAGGCCGGCCCTTTTGGATCATAATCTCCTGGGTGCTGATTAACTGATGAGATGTATGATTCCAATTCTGCACGAGCCATCGCGAGGCACAGCAGCCACTGCTGGTAGTAAATGCCAAGGCCTTTTTGGCTCTGGTACGTGGCGACTCAATCCAGAAGGATGGTGTTGGCTCCGTTGGGTCCCCTGACTCACAGGAGTGGCTGGCGTTGGACTGGATAGCAGCCTGCCATCGCATCGCCGTGTGCGGCTCCCCATGGTTCAGAGCAAGAGCAAAGCGCGTCGCCGACAGTGGCTCTTCCAGAAAGGGAACGGCCTCCGAAATGAGAGCACAGTCGCCCGCGGCCTTTCTCCAGTAGTCCCGGCTGCAGTGGCTTCTTCACCAGCATTCAAAACCAAACCAGACAGCTGTTCACACACCTGCCTGTCCGGCACCAGGCTTGCCTCCGTTGACTTCATCTCTTGACCTGCAGAAACATGAAGCCTCAAGGACTCCAGCCCCATGCCAGTCCCCTGGTGCCCCAGGGAGGGCCAGCTGGCCACTCTCCCTATGGCCTCCCTTGTCGAGTGTTCCTTGAATTGTTGTCACTTGTTGATGTTTGTAGAGCACACGTGTGGTGGCTGACTCTAGGCCCACTCTTCGGGGTGGATGAGCACGCACGGCTGAGTCGCTGGGAGCCCTTTGCCCCCATCCCTCCCCGTGTTCTTTCCCTTCCCTCCACCTGAAGACAAGGCCTCCAGTCCTCCAAGTCCTCATGGTGCCTTGTGAGGGCTTCCGGAAGGGGAGCTGGGCTTAACAAGGCCCTAATGCAGAGTGCCTGGACTCTGCTGAGGCAAAGGGGGCGATTCTTGGTGGGCACAGGAACATCCATGTGGTTGGTATGTGGCTCCTCTTCTTGAGCTCACAGTAGAAAACAGACCACGGGTGGTGGTCCAGACAGGAGGGAGATGGGTCTTCTCTCCAACACACTTCCCTTGTCCAAGTCGCCTGCACAGATAGCTAGATAGATAGATTGTCATTGCCAGTCACTGAGGGCCACCGTTCTAGACTTCTGTCTATGTCCAGAGTAATGTTGCAGACATCGGGGGGGCCTACCCTGGGCTGCCTTTGATTTCCCGTAGGTAGGAGGACAGTGTTTCTGCAGGCGGGCATTTCTCCCACCCCTCCGCCTCCTCTCCTGACACTTCTCTGTGCCACACAGCAGAACCCAGCAGACCCGACCCGGAAGCCTGTAGGCATCTCAGTCAAACAGCCCTGCCGTGGTGTCAGTGAGTTCCTGGGCATTGCCTGTGTGGGGAGTGTGCATCCAGCAGCTTCCTTCTTCTCCTCTCCCATTAGTAGGTTCTCTGTGTCATGGGCAGGACCTCCCCAGTGTCCTGCACACACTCCCTCCCACCCCCACACCCCGGAGGAGCCCCGATGAAGCTGCTGTCGGGTCTTCCACAAGTACACGTGGCGTGCTTGTGATGTGCTGGGTGGGGGAGGCTGTGGTCAACTCGCCCTCAAGCCGCCTCAACCCGCACATCTGTGGCTTGTTGCTGCTCTGGGTTCTGGAGGAACGTGGCTTCGTGTTCCCGTAGTTTGCTGCAGGTTTCCAGTGTTGCCCATAGGCCGTGCCTTGTGCGTGGTACCACAGCCTAGCAGCCAGACCTTGACTTAGACCTTGTTTTCTGTAGGACGGGTTTTGTTCGGTGATGGGAGTTAGTAAATCTTTTCTGCACCCCATGGGAGACCAGGATAAGTACCTGGCTCCTGCCATCGGATCAGCGCGGTGCACCGGCCGCAGCGCGCCAGCCGCGGCGGCCATTGGAGGGTGAACCAACGGCAAAGGAAGACCTTTCTCTCTGTCTCTCTCTCTCACTGTCCACTCTGCCTGTCAAAAAAAAAAAAAAAAAAAAGAAAGAAAAGAAAAGAAAATCTTTTCTGTTAAACCCCAGGAGCCTGAGTAAGAATGGCATCTCTCTAGCCTGGGCTTTGCTCATGTTTTGGGGGCTGGAGAGGAACTGTAGGGTACACCAGCTTCCCTGGGATACTGAACTCATAGCTTGGTCAAGCCTTTGGCAGGTTGACACGAACCACATTGCTGGAGCTGGAATAATTCCCCTACCCCAGTGACCCAGCTGGGCTGGCTTTTCTTAAATCGGCCATGTTAGCTACGTTTTTCAGCTTTGTGTACTCCTGTTGCAAGTGCCTAGGCTTGAGCAAAGGCCCTGCCAGATGCCTCCGAGTTTGAGAGGCCGCCCCAGCACCATCCGCTGAGAGCAGGAGAAAAGATGCTAATCTACCTCAGCACCTGCTGCCTGACATGCCTGGCCGGCATCCGGGCACAGGGAGGCCAGCAGACGGCAGCAGTAGGAGCATTGTGGCCGTGCTGGTGGACAGAGGCCGCCCTATTGCCGATTTCCCTCCTTGGGGTTTCGGTTACTTTGCCATCCACATGGAGAGCTGCATGGTTGCTCCTTCCAAAGGGAAGTGTTGGTTCTGGAGGAAAGGGGAGCAGGCTGGGCCAGGAGGGGCGCCGATCGCTTCCCTTTCTTGTTGATTCTAACCCTTTGCAAGCCTGGGTCATCAGGCCCAAGCGGACGCTGAGAACCTTGTCTGTTCCCATCTCAAAGCAGCCCTTACCAGCGTTTAAGAAACCCAGATCGCCACCTTCACAGGTGCTTCTCCTGACCGGGGCTGAAAACTCCTGAGGCCCAGCCGTGTTCCCCAGGGCTGATTGTGTGCTTTTGGGACCTTCTTCCTCCATACCTTTGACCTTTCTGCTGAGCAAGGCGTGGGACAGAGAGTGCACCCCATGGATGCTTTAATTAGAGTGACTTGCCAGTGTCCTGGTGGCTGGGCAACCTCCCATGTGTTCCAAGGCCTGGGTGAGTGATGGGAGGGTGGCCTGGGTGTAACTGCCTCCTGTGTTTTAAGGCCTGGGCCTGACAGCAGCAGACTTCAGTCTGCTCCCCTGTTGCTCTGTCATTGATAGGGAGAAGACTGGCTGCCCACGCATCAGACAGCAGGGGTCACTTTCTTCCCCTCCCCTGCCTTCCCAGCTACAGCCTGTCTCCTACCAGAGAATCAGCTCCTTGTCACACCACCTGAATAGACTTCCTCTCTGGCCCATGGCTGGCCCCAGTGAGGGAGGCCTTGCCGCCTTCTCTCTGCTTCTTGCATGGGTATTAGCTCCAGCTCCCAGAAGGCTGGGAAAGACCAACCTCCCCCCCTCCACCCCATGCCCCCAGCTTCCTCACCTCCCACCTCTCAGTCTTTGATGGAGAGGCACTGGGACTTGTAAGCTCCCTACAGCGTTTTTGTCCTGAGCAGATCCCTTTTCTCTTTGTGTCCTAAGTGCCTTACTTTGCTGTGTGGCTTTCACTCGTACTGTGTAAGGCCAACCCCCACTGCCAGGGCACTAAGGGCTGTTTGTCGTACGCAGCCAAAGACACCGTACCTCAGTGCAGTTCAATAGAAAAGGGACATGGATCGACGGTTTCGCCTCATTTGTTCCACCCACACCCCCACTGCTGTAGGGTCTGGAGTGTTTTCTGCTTTGTGTCTAGTGTCTCCCTTGTGTGTCCCCTTTTGGCCCTGCTGGGTGACCGTAGAAGCCTGTGAGGGCTCAACCACAGGCACCGTGCCCTGCACCCTCTGAGGGAAACTCGGAGACTCCCAGGTTCCCTTCCCGGCCCCTGGGCCACTGCCCCACACAGCAAGCCCTGCTCTTCCAGGCCCCTCGTACTCTAGACGGAAAAACAAAAGGCACTCTTGCTGTAACCTCTTTTCCATCTATTTTACTGCCCATTCAACCCAAAGTTTATATGAAAAAGGTGTTTACTTTGACTTCCCAGTCTCAAGTGTTAACTCATAGATAACCCATTGGACAGTGGTCTGGCCTGGCTGTTGTACACTGTTCTTGGCCCTTCTTCAGTGTTACCTGTGTGAGCAGCAGCCACCTGTCCTCTGCCCCTGCCTGCCTGCCTGCCTTTTCCTTGCTCTTCCGGGTTGTGCAATAACTCTCCCAGCCAGTGGTCTTGTCCACAGGCCTTATTGTCCCTTACAGTGCCCCGTCACTGGGGAAGAGATGGGACTCAGAGGAGGGGTAGTCGTCATCCCTTACAGAAGAAATGTCAGCCACTTTCTCTGTTGCTGTCATTCTCCTGTTCCTGGGCGGTTTCTATGGCGCTCCTGTAGAACATGTAGCATCATCTTACAAGTCCATTTACTTATTTTACAATCTGTTGAGAAACAGTCCATCCTCGTGATGGGACAGAAGTTAGCATCTGGGAACCAGATATGATGAATATCCGCTCGCGCCTGGCATCACCGTCCCCATGCCTAAAAGCATTCCAGAGTTTGTCATTTGCGTGAGGAAGGTTTTTTTCTGAGAGCCCACCGCAGGTGGATAGCCCTGCTCACCTGGGAGGGTCTGGCTGCGATATGACGTGCCACCATTTCCTTGGGTACAGATTCCAGGGTTTATGTGCTGAGACGATAAACCTCATTTTTCAGTTCCTCTGTTTCATAAACACCTGAAGGATGAGCTGAGGCTGCTGGTGCCCTGAGCAACTTGTAATGCAAATATGGATGTATTGTCTCTTTGTTTTTCTACTTTAGTCTGTTCATGTTATGGACCAAATTTCAACAAGGAACTCAAGGAAAATTTGTACCTTCGGTATTTATGCTTTCATGTAAAAGGGTTCGGGGGGAGGGGTATCTGTTTACTTTTGGTGGACTTTTTTCAAAAACCCTTTTCCACTGTTTCTGTCTGGTTTTAAAACAAATGACAGTTTTGTACGGATTTTTTAATGTACATTTTGAAACAAATGATCAAATATTTTCTGAAATAACGGAATAAAAGGCATAGAATTATCAGTCTAATCTCCTGCTGTAATTCCTTGACATGTTTTTACAGAATAGTGCTTTCTAATACAGCTGCTTACTTGGTTTTACTTGAAAAACTGTGTATCCATTTAAGCCCCATGTCTAAATGTTTTAATTATATTTGTCATTTCTTGGGGGTATATTGTCCATAGTGGTGGTGTGAATGAGACTAGAGTTCAGGGTGGAGAGAAAGGTCATATATGGAGTGCTGGATGGTAACATGCATCATTTTTATTTGATTTGTAATAGTAAAGGAGAGAAAGAGAATTTCCTTAACATGGGGGCTTGTGGGAAGCTCCAGAAGGAAGCACACCAGGTCTGGTGCCTACTATATTATGAAGTCATTTGGAATGCAGGAGGTAGGATCCAGCATGTGTGTGTGTAAAAGCCACATGGTTAGATGTCCATAGTAATGGGGGCCAATGGGCATTGCTGGTATCACTTGGATTGCCTGCAGTTGCCTGCTGCATTTTCTAGAACCATCTTTGGCGAGAACTCAGGAGATGAGTGTGGGTATCGGCCATGGTTAGCCAAGGACACCCACAGGAGTGACAGTTAAACAGGAAAGGTCTACTTGAGGTACCGGTGAGCAGAATTAACAGCAAGCTTTGACGCTGACTTGGGTTTTAATTCTGCTCTGCTATGAGAACTGCTCATCTCTGTCCTGAAGGTTTTTCTTTGAGGAGGAATGCTGGTGGTGAGATGTAGTGAATGCTAAAAGCACTTGGTAAATTGCTTTGTCTAATGAACATGTTCCTTCTCAAGTACCTCAGGATATTCAGGAGTCACTTACCCAAGGAACCCCTGATTCTCTGGAAATATTTAGAAAAGTCTTCTCTGCTTGATATACCTTCATTTACTAAGTGGTATTTCCAAGGCCCCCTAGTGGTACACACAGAATATAGGCCAGGGCTGTTGAGTAGTGGCTAACTCACAGCCAATTGGCACCCACAAGGTGCCGCAAGTGCCTTGTGATGGCACTGTCAAATCTCTGCTTTCAGTCTTGGGTAAACTTGGAAGGAGATGGAAGATGAGCAGTGGATGGCAAGTGTAAGGAATATTGGATAGTGCTAACCTTACTCAAGACAGCTCTGAGACAACAATTACAGTGGGGCTGACATTTAAAAACTGGTCCCCATTACATTCAATGAAGATACCGACATTTTATCTAGTGGGAATGATAAAGGAAAATAAGAGATGAGTGGTTAGAAATGAGGGTAGAGGGTTGTGAGCACCTGGTTTAAAAGAACAGGTAAGAGGATGTTTAACAGGCTTTGGGTGAAGCCCAAAGCTGTAGACAAAAATTGGCAGGTGCATTCATGTGCTGCAGGTTGCTGCAGACCCATGGACGCTTTGCTGAGGCGATGGCCAACGCTTTTGTGAAATTGCCCTTCCGTAGAGGAAAGGGTGACAGGAAATACTGGGATGCAGTTTTCTTAAGAGGGATCGTTGGAGTGCTGTGAGCTGCAAGCTAAGCTTTAACACTCAGGGTTTGACATGTGCCCCTGCAGTATGGCGAGCAGAAGATTTGAGTGCCTGCTTCTCAGCTAAAACAGGTCTCCAAGAAAGAGACTGAGCTGCTCAGCTGCACAGCCAGCGGAGCTGTGTTAATCCCAACCGTGGGTGACAGTGGACACCCTGGAAAAGGGCATGTCAGCCTGCAAATGCCCCCACCCAAGAGGACCTGCTGAGAGGATAGGAGCCCTATAAGAAGGCGGGCAGTCTCTGCAGACCAGGCCATTTGCATCTGAGAATGAGTTTCCTGAGGGAGAAGAGTCCTAAGAAGTCAACAAAAATGGTCTTGGGGACAGAGAACCCACCCTAGATGATTACATTACTAGCCATAGGCTTAAGACTTTGCCTTTTTTCCTCTGCTTTCCATCCCTTAATTCTTCCAAACCTAAATGGGCCAGACACAGCAGCATGGGGAACTGGGCCAAAGGGCAGAAGCCTGAGGAGGGAAGGAAGCAGAAAACCTTTCTACCTGCCCCAGCACATACTCTACTATAGGATTCCAGGCCTGGGGCAGTACTGAATTTGGGGCAGGCACAGTAGAAATTGGGATTTTTTTTTTAAGATCAAAATACTTTTAAAATATGAATATGAGATTTTAATAGCTATAAGTGGGGGAAAAAACAAAACATGTGTTCTTCCTGAGATAAGCTGGCACAGAAAAGAACATAACAGACAGCCTTTTGAGAAGCTGGTGGGAGGTGGCCTAGCTCATTAGAAAAGACCAAGGGACGTTCCCCAGCTGTTCTGAGGGGGCCCAGCCAACCTGGACCCTAAATAACTCCGTCCTCCTTCTTACCACTTTGCATGGCAGGCAGGAATTTGAGATGGCATTTTTGGAGGTGAAGGTGGTGACCGACTTCCACTAAAGAGCAGCCCTGGTTCTACAAAGGCAGCACTCAGCAGAGAACCAGCAACTGCTACCAGCCTTTCCCTCCTGTCTGAAGGCCAGGCTCCCAAAAGCAGTGTTTTCCTCATTTTTTTTAAACTGCAACCTATATCAAGAAAGATATTTTATATTACGGCCCAGTAAAACATACTCAGATGAAATGGAAGTCTCATGAAAAAAAAACCCTAATATGTGTACCACATTGATATTATCTATTATATCCTTTAAAAATACAGGAGTACTAATTGGGCCTAGAACGACAGTTTAAAAACATGTGGACATGAAAAACATTTCCCTTCAATACTGGGGCAGGGAGGTGGAGGGGGGACATTGGCTAGCAGCAATAGCAATACTATGCTTATTTCTGATATCCAAATGCTTCCAGAAAATCTGTCATTCCTCCTGCTGTTAATCATTCCACATCTATGCTAAGGGTTCTCCAAAGAAAAAGTAGGAGGGGTGTGTGTGTGTGGGGGGTGGGTGTTGAGTATACAAGTCTTTAAAATATTCATGGAAAATATGCCATTACTTGTAAATTTCATTTTCTATTAACTTTCTGAAATACCCTCATGTGTATTTGAGGAGGACAGACATTGATTGACTATAAGGAACTGCTTCACACAGTAATGGTGGCTGATAAGTCCCAAGATCTGCAGGCTAAGCTGGCAAACCTCAGGAGAACTGAGGGTGTGGTTCAAGTCCAAATGCCAGCAGGCTCTGGATCCAGGAAAATTCAATGCTTTACTTTAGTGTAAAGGCAGGAAAAGGCCATGGCACAGCTTGAGGGCAGTCTGATGGGAGGAATTCTCTCTTGCTTAAGGGAGGGTCAGTAGGTCTTCAAGTGACTGGATGAGGTCTACCCACACTAGGGAGAGCAGGCTGCTCACTTCAGCTTGACCCAATGTTCATCTCATCTGGAACACCTTCACAGAAACCCATGGCCCAGTCAAGTTGACATATAAAATTAACCATCACAATACCTCTACCACTCCAAGTAAGGGACAAGTCTTAGATCATAAAAGGTCTAATTTAATTTAGACTTCAGTAGTAGTAGTGAAATATAAGAACCAAAACAGAAATATAACTTCAGGGGCTCTGTACATGCCTCTGTGGAGAGTACAAGATCTATTTCAAAGTGTTAGTCCAACATCAAAAAGTTGTATTCTCTCATTGGCCAGATCAGTTTGAGAAAGCACGCACAAAATTATAGTAGTTAATCTTGCCTTCTTCATGAGAGCAAATCTGGATTAACTGCAAAAGAGAGCAGAAAAAACAGGTAAAAACCAATATGAGGGCTTCCTTCAGCTTACCTGCAGTGTACTTAGGCATGACAAACCCTACCTTGGTAAACCAGTTCCAAGTTTTCATATCCTCAGTTGATGCTAAAATGATCCTATGAACCTGGGAGGTAGGTTCAGGCATTACCCCAATTTTACACTAAATAAAAACAAAGCTTCAGAGAATACGCCTATCCAAGATTTTGGGACCAACATCCAGTATTTATGAGGGCAATGTCATTTTTAAAATCTTTTTTGTTTTTATATTCAAATTCAAGTCTTTGTCCACCCAGCCTATGAGGAGTAAGATTACTGAAATGCCAGGCTTCTTTAATCACAGGCAAATAAAAGAGTCTAGTAATGTCACTGCTAAAACCATGTCCCCTAAAGCCTAACTGGGCCTGGTAACTGACCTGTTGCGGTTATCTTTATATGACATATGAGGATCCACCCCACCCACCCCTTCCCGGTATCACTTCCCAGTGACTGCCATTCATCCCTTGCCTCTCGCTTCCCGTGTCAGAAAGTATGAATGACTTGAAAATCAAAAGCTTACCATGCTGTCAATCTAAGATCTGGGCAGCTAAATGGGTACTTGGCCCACATGAACAAATACCTGTCTCAACTTGACTGTGAGTCCCCTTGGCATCTGCCCCTCCAAGATCACCTCTGATGCTCTCCTTTTAGCCCTGACACGTTGATCTACCAATAACTCTCTGCTGTCTAGTTCCCGGCCCTGCCACAGCCACAGCAATTACAAAAGAATGCACCTACTAGAACCGGGGGCAGTTATCATAATCAGGATAAAACAGGAGATCTGGTCTGAGTGTCCTAAATCTTTCTGGGCTACAAAGCAATACAGATGTAACTGCCTTTAGGAAAGAATGATCAGTGCGCAGCCTCTGCCACCCACCCAGAGCAGTAGTAATTCATACTGACCTCCTTAACCAGGGAGTCATCAATCGGAACATTAAAAGATTCACAGATTTTAAAGAACGTCTCTCTGTCCACATAACCTGAAGCTTCCTTGTCACAAGTCTGAAACGCCTCACGAATGTTGTCTTTGCATGAATAATCTTTCAGCTGCTTCTGGATTGCGTCTATTAATGCTTCTAGTTCCTGCACGCCTGGATCTTCTTCAGTTTGCTTGCTGTAGAGAAAGGAAGGAAATGACTCGACATGGTATTTATTCTTGACCTATCTTATCTCAGCGACTGAAGTTCTCACTTGATGAAGTCAGGGAAGCTTCTAATGACAAACAGCTTTGACGCTGAGCTGACCAATAACCAAACACTTGACGGCAGAGGCTGGCTGTTGGCTGACGTCCACGTCAGGAAAGCCTCACTGGGGGGAGTTTTGTAACGGCCTCTCTTCCTGCCATCTGTGGAATCACTGCACCACAGGAGCCAGATTTGGTATTTGCAGGAATCACATGACTGTCTCTACTGCTGTTACGGATGAAGGTTCCCTCATCTAAAACTAAATGCCCATGAAAGAAAATATGTACATAATGATGCAGCCAGGAATCTTTCAGTTCTAACAGTCCCTCTTTAGTCCACGCTGAATTCTGTGAAAAGCTATCTATGGCAGTTAAGCGACTGCTCCGTGTGATGGCTTCTCAGCATTTACTGCAAAGATTAGTAACAGAGCTTTAGTCAGGGGGAGCTCCACCAGTCCCTTCCAAACACAACCACAGGAAGTAGAAGTTCAACTTTTATTTTCTCTGAAAGTGAAGGTACAGTTACAAAATGAAAGAATTTTAGAGCTGGAGAAGACTCACTCATATTTCATCTTCATAAATCCTTTAAGAGCAAAATGGAGCCTCATGGGCTCAGCCAGCACTTGTCCCCTTCCCAATCACGAAAAAACAGACTCTAAGACTTGGTGACTCTCCCTAGATCATGAGTCAAAGCCAAGACCAGAGCTCAGATCTCACTCTACTTCCAACACACTCTTTCAAGTATGCCCAAGTATACCTCACACAGAATTTGCCTCCTTCCATCATTTCAAAACTATCAATCCACCATTGCTTTTCTGTCCTTTATTTTCTTGCATGTGCTATTTAAAATGTTGACTGTTACCAACAGCCTCTTTCATCTTATTTTTCCTTTTTTTGTTTTTAGATTTTTTTATTTATTTGAAAGGCAGAGAGAGAGAGAGAGAGAGAGAGAATCTTCCACCCGCTGCAAATGGCCCCAATGGCAGCAACGGCTGATGCTGAGCCAATCCAAAGCCAGGAGCCAGGAGCTTCTTCCTGGTCTCCCACGTGGGTGCAGGGGCCCAAGCACTTGGGTCATCTTCTGCTGCTTTCTCAAGCACATTGGCAGGGAGCTGGATTGGAAGCGGAGCAGCTGGGACTCAAACTGTTACTCATGTGGGATGCCAGCACCAAAGAGGCTATGCCACAGCCTCAGCCCCCTTATTTTTCCTTTTTACGTGCAGGCAGATACTGATGGGAGAGCATATCATTCCTTTTTATATTTATAACAACACCTGAGGCTAGGTGCTTTACAAAGAAAAGAGGTTTGTGAGGTTCAAACCTCACAGTTTGTGAGGTTCAATGGCATGTTGCTGGCATTGGCTGAGCTCTGGTGAGGACCTCATAGTGGAGGGTATCACAATGGCAGAGCCAGAGAACAATTTGCTGGTCAGGCTCACTCTACAAACTTTTTATGAGAATGAACCAGGTTCCCACAAGAACTGCATCAGTTTCTTCAGAGGACAGCACTTGCAATGACCTAATCACTTCTACTAGGCTCCGCCTCTTAAAGGTTCTATTCCTCCCTTAAAGGGTCCAAGCTCCCAATACATAAACCCTTGGGGGCCATACTCAATCTTATCCAAACCACAACAGAGAGGTATAAAGTGGTATATAATCTTTCTGGAAGTAAGGAGGAAAAGCTCAGAAAACAATTTCAAATAACTTGACCTAAGGAAACAATCCTGGATTATGTGCAAGGAGACATCTATAAGAGAATTTTGAGATAGCCTGAATATCCCAAAATAGGGAATTAGTTAAATAATTGACACTACAATCAAGCAATGGGATAATAATATAGTCATCGACAGTGCTGGAGTAGACAGCTACTTTGTCAGTGAGGAAATCAAGAGGCAAAAGTATGTGGAGTGCTACTTTTTTGTGCAAGTTAAAGTAGACTAAGATATCTATAAATAAATCTAAGTAAATATATAAATAAATTTGCCTGTATTATGTAAAGAAACCTTGCTAAAATATTTAAAAAGCTATTGAGAGAGACCGTTACGGGACAGAGAGGAGGAAGTGGGGGGGGGCAGATACAGTGGGAAGAATTACTATGTTCCTCATGTTGTATTTATGATATATGTAAAAATAAAAAAAATGGGCAAGCGGGCCAGCATTGTGGCACAGTGGGTTAAACCAGTGCGTGCTGCACTGGCATCCCATAGGGGCACCATGTCCTGGTTGCTGCACTTATGATCCAGCTCCCTGCTAATGGCCTGGGAAAGCAGTGGAAGACGGCCCAACTCCTTGGGCCCCTGCACCTACATGGCAGACCTGGATGAAGTTCCTGGTTTCTGGCTTCAGACTGCTTCAGCCCTGCCTGATGTGGCCATCTGAAGAGTGAACCAGCACATGGAAGATCTCTCCTTGTGTGTCTCTCCCTCTCTCTCTTTAACCGTGCCTTCCAAATAATTTTTTTTAAATGGGCAAAAGACTTGAACAGATATTTCTTCAAAGATAGATATAAAATGGTAAACAAATAAAAAAATATGAAATAAAAATGTGAAAATATGTTCAAGATGATTAATTATAAGAGAATGCAAATCAATTCACAGTAGGATATCATCTTGTACCCACTATTTAAATCCACTATTTAAAAAATGGGGTGGGGGATTGTTGGGCTCACTAATTAAGCTGCTCATTGGGATACCACATCCCATATCAGAATGCCTGGGTCTGAGTCCCAGCTACTCTGCTTCTGTTCCAGCTTCCTGCTAATGTGCATCCTGGGAGGCAGCAGGTGATAGCTCAAATAGTTGGGTTCCTGCCACCCACATGGGAACCTAGATTGAGTTCCACGTTTCCAGTTTCAGTCTCACTCACCTTGAGTGAACCAGTGGTGGAGAGCTCTCTCTGTCTCTGTCTCTGTTCCTCCTTACCTCCATCCCTCCCTCTAAAAAAGCTAACTAACTAAATAGTAAAGAGAGAGAGAGACTGAGACTGTTACCTATGGGGAATAAGGAGTAAGAAGTAGGTAGATGGAAGATGTGAGGGAACAAATCTTTTCACTGGTCCCTTCATATATATATGACCCAGGTGAGTGTTATATCTACTTATAAGATGAAATTGTCAATGCTCTATAAACTATTTTATGATATCAGAAATGTTCACAACAGACTATGAAGTGAAAAAAGCCAGTCAAATAGTATTATGGAATTATTGCATAATTATGGAAATATTCCAATATGCATATTAAAAAATAAAATGTGAAGTAGTCATTTCTGGGTCATAAAATTTTAAAAATATTTTTGCATATTTTCATTTCTATTACCTACATTTTTACTCCCTAAATGTTTTTGTTCTGGACAATGTGTTACTTTTGTAGTAAGACAAAAATAATAGAATTTGTTATAAAAATTTCCAGTGTCTAAGGACTTCTTTGGCATTATTTATACAGAAATAGTATATGTTTACCAAGCAGGGGCAACTCAAATCATATAAACTAAATTATAAATAAATAACAGTCAAGGAGCTACTTCAGTGGCAGAATAGTCAAACTCAATCTTTTACATGTTCCCAGGAGCTACAGACACAGTGCACAGGGATTTAAAATGTGATCATTCATTCATTTTGGGAAGGAGACAATACTCCCTTCCCTGAATAGCCAGATGCCCAGATGCCTTCATCTAGCAGGGAAAATATCCCTGGCACCTGCTGCCTTTGAGCAGGATAGAGTAAATGCAGAGAGATGGCAAATGGTGGTACTATTTAAGGCAAAGCTAAAGTCACAGCCCCTACTTTACTGCTGTGGCTCAAGTCAGGGACTCTCCTATAAGAGATGCAAGTCCTAGGGCAAGATTTTGTTCCTGTGGGCTAACAAGGGAACACACAGGGGCCAGCTGGTTATGATAAACAGGGACCAGCCAACTAAAAGGTAGCTGGAGGTCTGCACAAGCCAGGTAAAGACTCTGTGCCAAGCACACCAAAGCCCTACTTACTTTCCATGAAAGTGACTGAGTTTTAAGGAATGACTAATTCTTTCCCTTAGGTAAGAGGGATGTCACAGTTCAATCTGCCCTTAAATCTATTTTGCTATGAGCACCCTGGCAAAATCCTCTACTTCATAAGAACTGAGTGGAATTCACATATTTCCTTAAAAAGCAAACAAACTGCAATCTTGTTCTTCCTTTCCTACAATATTTGGTTTCAGTGGTGGGCAACTCTGATACCAACACTATGTTAGAGCTTTAAACTGGCCATTTCAGGGTATGTGTTCGGTGCAGCAGTGAGGATGCCACTTGAGATGCCTACATTCCACATCAGAGTCCCTAGGTTGAAGTTCTGGCTCTGCTTCCAGTTCCAGCTTCCTGCTAATATAGACCCTGGGAGTAAACAGAGATGGCTCAAGTAGTTGGGTCCCTGCCACCCCCGTGAGAGACCCAGATTGAGTTCTAGGCTCCTGCCTTTGGCCTTGCCCAGCCCTAATTGTGGCAGGCACTTACAGAGTAAAGTAGCAGATGAAAGATCTCTTTCTCCATGCCTTTAAATAATAAATAAGCAGATGGATAGATAGATATATAGATACATAATTTATAAAAAGAAAGCAACCGTTTAAATTATAGAGATTCAGTGTGGACCCCCTGGTCTGACCTTGGCTCTTGATTTGATCCGTCTGTGACTTGGGGCCTGCCTCCCCTTTGCCCTGATAAAGGCAAACTCATTCTGAGGCAGTTACTTGCCCAGAGACTCTGGGCACCTAGGGGTCTGCTGGATCCCTGATTTCTTCGTGCTTGTCTCAGGTGGAACAGAAAAGATTGTAATAAAGAGTGTGGGCTCTGAATCTGACTACCTGATTAAAATCTCAGCTTTGATGAAACAACTGCTCTGTGGCTCAGTTTCCACATCTATAACACAGGAATGTTTGAGGGAAGCTACCTCATAAAGGCTGTTATGAGAATCAAATGGGTTAATTTTTAACAAAGTTCCTTTGACTGTCTTGTTAGAACTACTCATCCATTCAGTTAGTAACTGCTTATTGGACATGTTAAGCTCAAGGCTAGCTCCAGTAGAGGAGAGGAAAAAACTGCTGGGTGTGATGGGATCCTGACTCTAGTAAAGGGATTTTTGCTCTCTAGGTGGGGAGTTCCCATACAAATTTTAAAATCACTAACAGAAGGGAGGAATTTACCATCAATCACCATGTAAGGGGGCCAGTGCTGTGGCACAGTGGGTTAACACCCTGGCCTGAAGCACCGGCATCCTATATGGGTGCCGGTTTGAGACCCACTGCTCCACTTCCTATCCAGCTCTCTGTTATGGCCTGGGAAAGCAATGGAAGATGGCCCAAGTCCTTGGGCCCCTGCACCTGCATGGGAGACCTAGAAGAAGCTCTTGGATCCTGGCTTCGGATCAGTGCAGCTCTGGCCGTTGTGGCCAATTGGATGGCCAATTCCATTGGATGGAAGACCTCTCTCTGCCTTTCCTCTCTCTGTGTAACTCTTATTTCCAAATAAATAAATAAATAAATAAAATCACCATGTAAGGGGCGTTCAGAGGATGGGAGAACCAGGAAGGGCTGAACTGAAGGGTAGCATTTGACCTAGTCTTTGAAGGATGTGAGGCTTAGACAAGCAGGATGAAAATGAAGGGACTGTAGACAATGAGGAAGGCCTGAGAAAAAGCAGGAAGAGAATGCTAAACAAAACAAAACAAAACAGAATGCGTAAGGGGCTGGTGTTGTGGCACAGCAGGTTAAGCCAGTGCTTGCAATGTCGGTATCCCATATGGTGTCCGTCCATGTCCTAGCTGCTCCACTTCTAATCCAGTTCCCTGCAAATGCATCTGGGAAAGCAGCAGATGACAGTAGCAGTGCTTGGGCTCCTGCCACCCGTGTGAGAAACCTGGATGGAGTTCCAGGCTCCTGGCTTTAGCCTGGGCCATTTGGGGGCTGAACCATCCGATGGAAGATTCTCTCTCTGTCTCTTTCTCTCTCTCTGTGTGTGTGCATGTGTGTGTGTGTGAGAGAGAGAGAGAGAGAGACTCTGCCTTTCAAATAAATAATCAAATCTTTAAAAAATAAATAAACCTGAGTGCAGTATAGTGTATAGGAAAAGGGGGACTAGAATTCTAATTTAAATGGTCATTTGGAGCCATACTATGGTGGTTTTTATATACCAGACTAAAAACTTTAGAATTTTTTTTAAAGTGATAGCTTCAAAGTAGTATGGTGAGTTTGGAGCCAGGTTCTAGGAGGCTTTACCTACGTTATTGCAACTTTATGAGATGGATAAGCACACAGAGAATAAGGAACATCAGGTGTACTGGAAACATGAAAGTCGCAATAGATTTATTTTTAGATACACATGGCACAAGGTGCTGGGGTTCAGATGGATGAAGACATGTTGAACAGGCAGACAGGAAGGTAGGAGTAGGTTCAGGATGGACAGCAAAAGATACTCTTCCGTGTCAACAGAGTCTAGAGAAGGCAAATGAGGACCAAAACTAGGACTATGCGAAACACTAAAGTAGTAGGCAGAAGTAGGAAAAAACATGCTGAATAGGCTTTCAGAGAGGTAGGAGAAATAGAGGCTGACTTTTGCAGAATTCAAGAGAAGAATTCAAAAAGGAGTAGTAGAGTGCTCAATGATAATACTTATCATTCTGACTGTTTCTGTACCAAAAGCTTTATTGGAATGCAGCCACTCTCTTCATTTACATACTATCTATGGCTGCTTTCATATGACCTGGACACAGTGGAGCGGTTACAGGGCAGATGGTGTGGCCCACAGAGCTCAAACTATTTACTCCCTGTCCCTGTACAAAGTTTGCCAACCGCTGTTCTAGATTATGAGTTCCTGATTCTCACATATTTGCTGAAGCATTTAAGAGAAGCTCTGGCATATATGTAAGCTCAAATATCTGTTGAATTAATGAACACATGAAAAAAGGCTATAATATTTGGAAACAATAACTTTTAAAAAAGCGATTTGTGAAGAATGTCTGGATTCTGGAGCAATAAGGAGGGAAGTGGTTACAGACACAACATAGAAGAATTAAGTTTGGAGAAATGGGAGGAGCTACTTATATCTGATAAAAGAGGACAAAGAGAAGATGAGTGATGGTATAGAAATATTCTAAGATAAAAGAGTGGGGAAATTGAAGATGAGCACAGTGGATAATTTGATTTCTTCTTTGAAACCAACTGCAAATTGAATATGGAAGAGGTTGGGGCTTAAAGCAAATGGAAAAGGAAATGAGAATATTTGGAAACTTTTTCAGGAGTAGTGGCTCGAAATGAAAAAGAAAGGATCAAAAGGATCACTGGGCCAGAGAGGAGGGTCCTCTTGAAGCTGAAGAGCACAAATGGGCATGCTAATGGAACAAGAGTAATACGCACGAATGTGCATGTGTTTACCTATGCAAGTCACACAGGTTGGTTTTCTGTAGAGGGTGGGTTTGTGAGCCATCTGCATTTGTTATCCTTCAGTCTGGGTTCCAAATATTAACAAGAGGATTACAAACACCAAAAGAACATAAGAACTTCAAGATATAAAGTCAATACTCAGTTACCTGAATGCGATTCTAATTTTCTGAATCAAAGAAAACAAATGCTAACTCCAATTCCTTCATCTTGTAGTTGACACGTGACATAAAAGGTACTCAGGATCCTCTTTCTTTAATATTAGCATAACTAATCAAATAAAGGATTGGCATTTCCTTAGAGCAGGATTCATTATCAGACAGGACAATTAGAAGCCAAAGATAAAAAGGTTAGAAGACTCAGAAGGTGCAAGACTTGGATTCATATTATCTTCATGTGTTTTTCTCTCATTCATCTCTCTGATCCATTGGAAGAGAAGAGAGGAAAGATAAGGATCAAAAAAAGGATAGCAGTGGATCCCTTATCCTAGAACTTGGATTTCTCTTTATTTTTATTGGTGTCTTATTTTAAATGCTCCAGTGGCATTTTTTCTCATCATTTAAAAAAAAAGATATTTTGCTTGTAGTATACTGAAGGAAGATGTCCAGTGTCTGCTGGTATTTACCTAGACATTGGAGAATTATAGAAGAAAAAGTTTGTGAAATACTTAAATTAAATCTTTGATCATGAATATCAAATAGGCCTTTAATGCAGTCCTGCAACCAAAGTGCTGCCCTAGTCCATTCAGCCTCCACTTTCCTTTGTGCCTACCCTATTTCTTTTAGTCCTGATACAATGTTTTTTTCATAATTTTTTAAAAAAAGATTTATTTATTTATTGAAAGAGTTACAGACTTACAGAGAGGGAGATAAACGGAGAGAGATCTTCCATTCACTGGTTCACTCCCCAGATGGCTGCAACTGCCAGGGCTGGGCCAAGCTGAAGCCAGGAGCCAGGCGCTTCCTCCAGGTCTCCCACATGAACGGCAGGGGCTCAAACACCCGGGCTAACAAATGCTAACTCCAATTCCTTCATCTTGTAATTGACACTCTGCTGCTTTTTCCCAGGCCATTAGCAGGGAGTTGGATCAGAAGTGGAGCAGTCAGGACATAAACCAGCACCCATAAGGGATGCTGGCATTGCAGGCAGAGGCAATACCACAACTTTAGCCTCTTTTTGTACATTTTAACATCTCTGAATTAAGACACATTTTTCAATTGGTGGAGAGTATGGTTATAGCTGACAATTTTTTCTTTGTTAGTAGTAGATAAAATAATGCTATGTATTTATTTTCATGTTATTTTATATACATTTATCCTATTTAAATATCCAACAAAATAAAGCATATTACAACTTTTCATCACTCCTACAGCATGCTACATTGAATGCAATGAAACAATCAGAAGGGCCTCCCCAACCATATCTACTACCTACCTACAAGCATCTGTTGAAATCTTTCCTTAGTATAGAGTTGGTCTTCTGTATATAAAGGTAATTAAAAATTAATCTAAATGAAGAATGGGATGGGACAGGAGTAGGGGTAGGAGGGTGAGTATGGGGGAAAGAACCGCTATATTCCTAAAGTTGTACCTATGAAATTTATATTTATTAAAAAACTTTCTAAAAAATAGTATATACGTGTCCTGAGGCCAAAAGATCTGAGACTTGCTGCCCTAGATGAAGTTAGTGCTTTCATTTAAAGCCAGTTCCTCCACTTGTTCAGTAAACTTCATCCTCTCTCACATACTCCAGCAATTCTTCTCTCCACCCCTCACACACATCCACCCATGTTTTCCTCTCTACAGAATTATTCCCATTTACACACAAACATGCTGTAACTTTTTCTATTTTAAAACAGAAAGAAAATCAAAACAAAACCTTCTTCCAACTTTGCTTCCTCTGCCAGCTAGCTACTGCTATTTCCCTGTTCCCCTCTGCACCAAACCTCAAAAAAGTTGACTGCACTTTCAGTCTAAAGTTTCTCTCTCTTCCTATTCTCTCTTAAATTTACTCACATCAAGTTTTCTTATATCTTCCATTCCACTAAAACTCCACATTAAGGTCCTCAATTTCCTGCTAGATCCCCATTTGACACCATGAATCACTTTGTCTTCCTTGATATACAGGCAGTTCTGGATTTGCACAGTTCTGTCATGCATGAATTCCAATTATAACCAGTTAGTAAAGTAACCTAGTCATCCCCCAATATGGCTCAAATTCCAGTTACCCACAGTTTATTAACAGTTTTTTAACTGTGGGTAGTGGAAGAAAGGACAACCTTCTTTGTCAGGTATCTAGTCCACTAATCATGATGTAAATAGCAGATGTGCATCATGATCAGTGACAATCATGTCACTTCTTTCAAAGTCTGTTGGTGATAAGTCACTGTGCATCAAGTTTTCAGTTCACAAACAGTAAAGTGTATAGCTGCATTGTCTCTGTTTCTCAGTGATACATTCCTGTGGTATTTTATAAAAATGGATTGCCAAAAGAGGAAAATACAACAAAGAAACAAAACATGATGGTGGCACAGTGAGTTAAGCCACTGCTTGGAATGCCTGCATTCCAGATCAGAGTGCCTGGGATTGAATCCCACCACCACTTCCTAACCAATTTTCTGCTAACATGCGCACTAGGAAGCAGTATATGATGTCTCAAATACTTGAATCCCTACCTCCCACATGAGAGATCCAGATGGAGTTCCTGACTCCTGCCTTGGCCAGCTCAGCTCTATTTCAGGCATTTGGTGAATGAACCAGTGGATGGAAGAGCTCTCTGTCTCTGTCTCTCTCTCTTGCTCTGCCTTTCCAATAAGTAAAAATAAATAAACTTAAAGAAAAATGTCAATGATTAAATATTCTTTAAAATGAAACAAAAAGTGGTAACACTAGAAATGAAATTAGAGTAAATGGAATTTAAATGGAATTTACTCCATAAAGGGAGTTACAGGGAGCAGGCATTTAACCTACTCATTAAAACACCTGTGTACCATATTGGAGTACTTGCATTCAATTCCCAGCTTTGGCTCCTGACTCCAACTTCCTTCTAATGTAGACCCTGGGAAGCAGCTGTGATGGCTCAAGTAATTATGTTCCTGCCACCCACGAGGGAGACTTGGACTGAGTTCCTGGCTCTTGGCTTCAGCCTGGCGCAGTACTGGCTGTTAGAAGCATTTGAGGAGTGAACCAGCGACAGGAGTCCTCTGTCTCTGTCTCTGTCTCTCTTACTGCCTTTAAACAAGCAAACAAACAAACTACAAAACCAAAAAAGTTATAGAAGAAACAGCTGCCTGTGGCAATGCTGACACTGTTACCTTTCAAGACTCTAGATACATATCTGCTAATTCACTGCCCAAATGCCCTCAACAGCTAGAGCTGGGTCAGGTTGAAGCCAGGAGCCAAAAATTCCCCTGAGTCTTCCACAGAGGTGGCAGAAATCCAAACACTTGGGCCATCACTTGCTACCCCCCCCCCCCAGGCACTTAGCAAGAAGTTGGACTGGAAACAGAGACAGGACTCAATCTCAGGCACTCTGATATGGGGATGCAGGCATACCAAGTGATGGCTTATCCACTGTTCACAATGCCCACTCCTGCTCAAACTACTCTTAAGAGTTCTTTACAAAGAAGAAAACATTTTAATTCTCAACATTCCCAACGTTTTATATTATAGTGTGTTGAATAAAAATTAGCTTATTATTCTCTATTGTATTAACAACTAAAAACTCGTTTAAAAATTTTCCCTATACATTTAAAAAAGAGATTCATTTTATTTATTTGAAAGGCAGAGTTACAGCTAGAGAGAGGGAGATGTCTTCTATCATCTGGTTCACTTTCCAAATGGCCACAATGGCCAGGGCTGGGCCAGACTGAAGCCAGGAACCAGGAGCTTCATCCGGGTCTCTCACAAGGGTGCAGGGGCCCAAGTGCTTGGACCATCCTCTGCTGCTTTCCCAGGTGCATTAGCAGGGAGCTGGATCAGAAGCGGAGCAGCTGGACATGAACTGGTGCCCATATGGGATGCCAGTGTCACAGGTGGTGGCCTTACACATTATGCCACAATGCCAGTCTCTCCCTATACATTTATGACAACATCAGTTTGTGATGTTGTGAGAAAAATTTTTAAAGGTCGCAGAACAATAGCAAATTTTTGATTCATTATTAAAATTTATTTTTAATCATCATTGTTACAGTCTTGCACTACAGTATAAAGGGAGAACTGCCTGAACTTTATTTGGCTTTGAGAATATCACATTCATTTGGTCTTCTTCCTCTTTCTTTGGTCATCCTTTGAGTCTCTTTAACTTTTAGTGTTGACAGCTCCACAGCTTAGTCCTTGGAGTTATTTTCTCTTTATCTACAATAACTTCCTTAGATATTTTATCCAATGTCGTATCATCTCCATGCCAACACTGCCACAGCAACAGCTCCAGCCCAGATCAATTGAACTCCACTTTTACATATCCAACAGCCTGTGCCACTCTCAGATATTTAAAGCCAAAATCCTTACTCCACCTAAAAAAATCTTCTCTACCCAGAGTCTACATCTTTCCGACCTTAGCTGATGACAGTTCCTTCCTTCCAATTGCTCAGGCCCAAAATTTTGGGATCATTCTTTACTGTTCTCTTTAACATGCACTATATAATCCATCTAAAGTCCTACTTACTCTACCTTCAAAATATATCCAAAGCAAACCACCACCCCCTCAGCTAATGCTGCTGTGGTCCATGTATCACCATATCTTGCCTGGATTACTGCAATATTCTTCTAACTAATCTTCATCTTATTTTATTTTCAATACAGCAGAGTAGTTTGTTTATAACAAATGTCAAATTTTGTCATTCCTCTACTCAGAACCTCCCAGTGACTCTCCATTTTACTCATAGAAAAGCCAACATCTTTCTAAAGACCTAGTAGGTTCTACATAATCTGGTCCCTTGTTAATTTTCTAATTCTATTTGTTACTCTTTTTTCTGTCATTGAATCCATTTTAGCCACTGTCACTGGCTTACTTCTGGCCAGTGTTACTTGAGTACTCTAGGCTGGACATGCTACCATTAATTAAGAAAATTAATTCACCATTCCTTTTTCCTGAAAAGCTCTTCCTCCAGCATCCACCTGGCTAATTTCCTGACTTTCAAGTACTTGCTCAATGTCACTATCTCAGGGTGGAACCACTTATCTTGTTCAATTCTAACACATTGCCACCCTTCAGAAATCCCTATCAGTCATATGTTGCTCCTTTTCCCCATAGCACTTACCATCCAATATAATATATAATTTACTTATTTGTGTGATTGTCTCTCTCCTTATGCTTAGAAGGTCAACAACTCCATCAGGGCAGCAATTTCTAATCTCTTCTGCTTACTGAATAAAGCCCAAGGATCTAGTGATAGTATCTGAAACCTAGTAGGCATCCAGTAATTGTTAAATAAATGGAGTTGAGAAAGTTCTAAGCTTCTTATTATAGTGAACTCAGGGAGTGTTCTGTGTATATTGAGTAACTCTTAACCTGGTAGAGGAAATCCAAAAAATGTATAATGCGATTACCCATTCACTTTGTCAAAAATCTACTGAATATCTCCTATGTGCCAAAGCTAAAGTGAAACCTAGGCAGTCAAGACATACTTTTCCAATTTTGATGCTGGAGCTTCTCGCTTTTGGATAAGACTTTGAACTGATGAGAGCGCTTCTGGTGAGTACTGGGCAGGATTGCTTTCCATGTATTTCAGAACATACTCGTCTGTATCAAGGATAACAAACCGATGGCCAAACACTGTGGAGAGGGTAGTAATAAACTTAGGTTGGCTATGTTTCCCTCATGCATTCACAAAGAAAAATAATATTAACCCTTAAATGAGAAATGACAAATTGAGAGCCATGCATTTGTGACCCGGACTAAAGAACTTTCAATAATAGCTCTAAAAACTAATATGCAGAAGTTCACTAGTCAGTCTTTAAAAAGTTCAGTGGCAACATCTACAAACATTACCAATTTAGAGTTTAATTGATAAGAAAGAAGAGTAAGACATTCTAATATATATGTATATTATTTTAGAACATTAGCTCTCCCATAGCTGGAATAAACGTAATTGCCTTTTACCAGGGTTAAATGAATGAAATTCTAACTAAGCCCATTCACCCAATCAGCAGAAAATTCTGAGTTGTGTTTAGACCTACCCTCAATCACAGCACCAATGAAGAAGTCACCAGGGCTATAGTAGATGGGGTTGTCCACTGAAGAATGTGGCTTAACAACTCTAGTTCTGCCAAGGTACTTGCCCCCAATGATACCAGAATTGCGAACTGGGGGCTCAAAGATACTGATCATGTCAGTGGCTAGAAAGTAAGAGAAGATAAAGCGGCGATTTTTGTCTTCTGGGATAGGAGATTCCTAGAAAAGTGATGAAAAGAGGATATTATGAAGGTGTATGTACCCAGGTACCCTAAAAATGTCTATAGGGGCCAGGTATTTAATATAAATGAAGCAAGTTAGGTTTATATTAATATAAACAAACTGCATAGGGGTACTTCAGTGGCCCAGGAGTACATGCCTCATCTAAGGGAGGCCTCAACTCAACTAATGTTGACTACTGCCCTGTGGGTATATGAAGTCCAATGTATCTTCCAGTTTTTCCAAAGGTAGAAGTCTGGAATACACCATAAATCCTCTGATTTTTAAATGTT
The DNA here is from genome assembly GCF_051225735.1 of Oryctolagus cuniculus. Lineage (NCBI taxonomy): Eukaryota > Metazoa > Chordata > Mammalia > Lagomorpha > Leporidae > Oryctolagus > Oryctolagus cuniculus. Next base: position 117,345,218 of record NC_142871.1, read on the forward strand.
CATTCCGACTCTTTTAAAGCATCATGTGTCCCAAACAAAAAAGATACAGGCCATGTTGTTTTTGAAATATTTATTTATTTAATTGAAAGGTTGAAAGCCAGAGTTACAGAGAGAGAATCTTTCATCTGCTGGTTCACTCCCCAAATGGCCACAATGGCCAGGGCTGGGCCAGGCCTAAGCCAGGCACCTGGAGCTTCTTCTGGGCCTCCCACTGGGTACAGGAGCTCAAGCACTTGTTCCATCTTCTGACGCTTTCCCAGGAACATTAACAGGGAGCTGGACTGGAAGTGGAACAGCCAGGACTCGATTCGGTTCCCATATGGGATGCTGGCACTGTAGGCGTAGGCTTTACCCGCTACGCCACTGTGCTGACCCCACAGGCTATACTCTGTCTGACACTCTGCCAATTTTAGACTGCTTAGCTGACATAATGTTCAACTTGAGACAATTATGCGAGGTTTAGTTTTTAAAACAAATCCATTTATACTTATAATTTTTAAAATAACATTTAATAGAAGAATAAGAGTAGTAAAAAAAATCATAGAATGGAACATGATTCAGAGAAACTACCTTATAGACAAAACGTTTTCCAAAATCAAATCACCAAGAATTATCAGGATAGAAGTAGTCTCCATGATTGGTTTACAAGTTCAAGTAAATAATAATACTTAAGGTATAAACTCTGTCTTGACTAAGCTTTAATACAAACATGCTTATTCCTGATCATCCTCTCACACTCCAACTTCAGCACACCCCTTCTCAGACTATGAAATAAGTTACATAATAATTTCTAATCTATTCAGGATAGCCAATAAGTTTATTCTTTGCAGAATAATTTTCTCATAGCATTACCTGACCTTTTTGGTTGGACATCTGTATAATAAAAACATTTTTAAACAAATATCTACAGGATAGTTAATAAAAATAAAATCACATCTCTCCTCTGTTCACAACCCTCCAAAGCTTTTTTTCAGACTTAGAATAAAGTACAAATTTTAAGCAGGGGTATACTAAGAGAGTTGAGGGGACAGTAGCAATGCTTCATTGTGATAGAAATATTTTAAAACTAGAATTTTTTAAAAAATTTTATTTGAACTATTATTTTTGTTTGATTTTTTCTTAATTTTTAAAAAAATTTTAGGGGCTGGCACTGTGGAGTGCAGGTAAAGTTGCTGCCTGCGACACCAGCATCCCATAAGGCACTGAATCAAGTCCTGGCTGCTCCACTTCCAGTCCAGTTCCCTGCTGATATGCCTGGGATAGCAGTGGAGGATGGCCCAAGGGGTTGGGCCCCTGTACCCAGTGGGAGACCTAGAAGAAGCTCCTGGATCCTGGCTTCAGATAGGCCCAGTTCTGGCCACTGGGGCCATTTGGGGAGTGAACCAGTGGATGGAAGCTATTTATCTCTGTGTTTCTCCCATCTTTCAAATAAAACAATTTTTAAAATTTTAATCAGTTTTTAACAGAGTCAATATAGTTTGTAGACACTGAACTTATTTTTAAGATTTATTTTTTTGAAAGACAGAATTACAGAGGAGAGACAGAGAGATAGAGATAGAGATAGAGATAGAGATAGAGATAGAGATAGAGATACAAAAATAGACAGATTATCCATCTGCTGGTTCGCTCTGCAAATTGCCACAAAGGCTGGGACTGGCTGGACTAGGTTGAAGCCAAGAGACAAACTCCATCTGGGTCTCCCACATGGGTGTCAGGGGCCCAAATACTTGGGCCATTTTCCACTGCTTTTTCAGGCATATTAGCAGGGAGCTGGAGCAGAAGAGCGGCCGGGACTCCAATCTGCTCATATTGATGCCTGCATTGCAAACAGCAGCTTAACCTGATATGTAACAATGTTGGATCATTTGAACTAAGTTTACACTTACAAAAGAACTGCAAAACTAGTACAGAGAATTCTCATGTACCCCTACCCAAATGTCCCAGCATGATAATATCTTACATAACTATAGTGGAGTTATCAAAAGCAGGAAACTAAGAATAGTTTAATACTATAAATAAATTACTGATCTGGTTCAAATTTCACTGGTTTTCCACAAATGTTCTTGTTCTGTTTTAGGATCTATCTAAGATCTCACATAAAATTTAGTTATTTCTCCAATATGTGATAGATCTTCACTATGCCCTTGTCTTTCATGATCTTGCCACTTTTCTCTTTTTTTCTTTTATTTTTTTTATTTGAAATATAGAGTTACAGAGAGAGGTAGAGACACAGAGAGAGAGGTCCTCCATCCGCTGGTTCACTCCCCAGATGGCCACAATGGTTGGAGCTGCACTGATCCAAAGCCAGGAGCCTCCTCCGGGTCTCCCACGTGGGTGCAGGGGCCCAAGGACTTGGGCCACTCTCCACTGCTTTCCCAGGCCACAGCAGAAAGCGGATTGGAAGAGGAGCAGCCGGGACTAGAACCGGTGCCCATATGGGATGCTAGCGCTTCAAGCTAGGGCTTTAACCCGCTGCGCCACAGCACCAGCCCTGATCTTGCCATTTTTGAAGACTATTGAGCAATTATTTTGTTGAATGTTCTTCGTGCATTTCATTTTGCATTTTTGGTAAAAATATCCCAGAAAAGATACCATGTACTTAGTGCATATCAAAGAGTTAACAATATCTCCGTCTCTTGCTTTAACAGTATGTGTTACCACTCATCATTTATGATGTATTCATTTATTAACTAGAATGTCAACTAGAATCTACGTTCTATGAGGGCAGCAATTTGTCATTTTCATTCTCCACTGTACCCTCACTACCTGGAACTATGTCTAGCCCACAGTAGTCCATAATATTTGTTAGGTGAATTAATAATGAAAGATATGTTCTTCTATATAAATATGCACATTTTGTGCACAGCAAATCACATATAAAAATATGAGAGGTAGGGCCAGAGTTGTGGCACAGCAGGTTAAGACACCATTTGTGACGTGGGAATCCTACATCGGAGTGCTGGTTTGAGTTCTGGCTTCTTGGCCTGGGAAGACAGCAGATAATGGCCCAAGTGCTTGGACCCCTGCCATCCACATGGGAGATCAGGAATTAGATTCTGGCTCCTGACTTCAGCCTAGCCTATACCTGACTATTGCACAGCCATTTTAGGAGTTAACCAGCAGATGGAAGATTGATCTCTCTCTCCCTCTCCCTCTCCTTCTCCCTCTCTGTTTCTCCCTCTTTCTCTGATGTTCTGCCTTTCAAATAAATAAACCTTTAAAAATATATGATGGGTTATATAATAAATGCACTCATAATAAATATAAAATATGTAATTTTTACACTGTAGATTGTGCCATTCTACATACCTCTTGGAGGGCATGCAAACTACTTTGAAAATCCCAGCTCAAATAATACTTCTTTTGCTCTTCTTAAGCCTGCCTAAGGTACTCAACCAGTCCTCCACTCTAAGCCCCACATGGTTTATCAGCATATTTTTACCTAGACCCCACTCATTTGCTTGGGTTTAGTACATTCCATTTTCTCAGAATACATCAGTGTCTTTGTCTGAATCTATGGGGCTGAACTATACTTGTCTCTGATAAGTTCTCCAATACACTCCCCTGTTTTTGAATTTTCATTGTTTCTTCTGAAGTCTACACCTCACTCCTAAACCTTTCCTCCTTATTGTCAGGCACCCTTTCTTCACCAGGAATTTTGTCTTGAGCCTGACGATGACATTATTCATTTCACCAAACAGGTCAGGAGAAAACATTTGAGTATTAGCACAATCAGAATACCACTTCTTTTTTCTTGTCCATACGAAGTTATGCATAATTTCTTTACTATTAGTTTTACTAGCTTTCTTTTAAACATTTCTATAGTCAATTATAAAACTTAGAGAAAACCACACCAAAAAAAAATTCCAAATTTACAGAACAAAGAATTTTCATAAAGTTAAAACCCTTTGAACCACCTCCCAGATTGAGAAACCAACCACTGACAGAATCTAGAAAGTTCCCTCCCATCCACGGTTTATCCTCTCCTCATTAAAGGAGCTGTTATCTTGAGTTTTATGATTTCTGTAGTTTTACTTCAAGGTAGCCACCCCTAAACAGCTTTGTTTCACTTGTTTTTTAATCTTATATAAATGGAATTATATAATGTGTACTTATCCTGCTGTGACTACATTCTTAATCTGAAGTTGTGTGATTTATCTATGTTGTTATATGTAATCTATTAATTTTCATCAAATAGAATTCAAGTCATTGTATACACATACGGTAGTTTATCTAGTATCCTGTATATGGGCATTTAGGTCTGTTTTTCAGCTATGTTGAATTATGGGGCCGGCATTGTGGTTCAGTGAGTTAAGCCACCGCCTGTGATGCAGCATCCTATCTGAGCACTGGTTGGAGGCCCGGCTTCTCTGCTGCCCATCCCGCTCCCTGCTAATGTGCCTGGGAAAGCAGCAGAAGACGGTCCAAGTGCTTGGGCCCTGCACCCGCATGGGAGACCAGGAAAAGCACCTGGCTCCTGGCTTCAGATCAGCGCGGCGCGCCGGCCGCAGTGGCCGTTGGAGGGTGAACCAACGGCAAAAGGAAGACCTTTCTCTCTGTCTCTCTCTCTCACTGTCCATTCTGCCTGTAAAAAAATTAAATTAAAAAAAAAAAAAAAAAAAAGAAGACGACGGTCCAGGTTTCTGCTACTTACACAGGAAGTTGGGATGGAGCTCCTGGCTCCTGGCTTTGCCTGGCTCAGCTCTGTCCATTATGGCCATTTGGGGTGTGAAACCATGAATAGAAAGCCTCTCTCTTGCTCTCACTCTTGCTTTCTCTTCCCTCTCCCTCTCTAGAGATTTAATATTTTTGATGCCATGGTACGTAGCATTTTTTAACTTTAATTCCTATTGGTTGCCTTAGTATACTGATTCTACTAACATAGAATGTAGATTCATTTTTTTTTTTATTTGACAGATAGAGTTAGACAGTGAGAGAGAGAGAGAGAAAGGTCTTCCTTCTTTGGTTCACTCCTCAAATGGCCGCTGCGGCTGGAGCTATGCCGATCTGAAGCCAGGAGCCAGGTGCTTCCTCCTGGTCTCCCATGCGGGTGCAGGGGCCCAAGCACTTAGCCCATCCTCTACTGCCTTCCCAGGCCACAGCAGAGAGCTGGACTGAAAGAGGAGCAACCCAGACTAGAACCCGGCGCCCATATGGGATGCTGGCACCGCAGGCGGAGGATTAACCAAGTGAGCCACGGCACCGGCCCTCATTTTTGTTTTCTACATATACAGTAATTCATTTGTATAATGAAATTTTCATTTCTTCCCCTTAAATCTCTATTTTTTTATCTCCCTTCTGTCTTACTGCTTTAGCTGGATCCTTCAGAAAAATATAGAACAGAAGTAGGAAGAGCAGTTTTGCTCTGTTTCTAGTCTCAGAAAGTATACTTTCAATATTTTATCTTCAAGGATGCTATTTACAGTGTATATCTGGTAATACTCCTTATTAGCTTAAATACATTCCCTTTATTTTCTACTTTATTGAATTCTGTTTTTAAATCAATATGTTAATTTTGTTAAATGCTTTTCAGAACCTTATTTTTCTCATTTATTCTGCTAATGTAATGGTTTTTCAGAACTGAAATAGACTTTTCAGTTTGTTTCTCATTCTCTGTTGATATTCTCAATATTATTGTTTATTACCTTAGATGTAGTAAATATAGCTTTTCTTTTTTTAAGTTTGATAACAGCAGTATTTGAAGCCTCTATGGACTTATTTCTATTTTCCATTGGATTTGGCCATTTTCCCCATGTTATTTTGCCTTGTTTCTGAACACTGTATTATTAATATTATTTTGTGGTGAGTAACATAAAATGTATATATTAAATTGCTTGTAGAAATAATTTGAAACCTAGAATGATTCTCTGTCTTCTGAGAATTTATATAGCCACTTAGGGGTGTTAGAATCTGAATCACCTTACTTTGATTGGTGAAACAGGTCTCAGGGACTGGGATCATTCAAAGCCAGACAATTGTCTCTTCAAGGATTAGCCACTCACAGACTAAAGCAGAGTGTTTACCATGTGCTTCTCCTCTGTTGGGCTCTAGATTCTAATGTTTGCCCTCTGAGGTGCTGCTTCTCCAATTAGTAAATATGCACAGAGGAAAAATGTCCCAGTAAAGCAGGCTTACCTCTTTGGTTTTAATTTTTCTCTTGGTTCTTACTCAGCAATTTTTCATGTCTTTTTTCTTATTATTGTTATTTGAAAGGCAGTGAGACAGAGAGACCTCCCATCTGCTGGTTCACCCCTCAAATGCCTGCAACAGCCAGAGCAAGCCCAAAGCCAAAAGCCAGGAATTCAATCCTGGTCTCCCATGTGGATAGCAGGGACCTAAGTTCTTGAGCCACCACCTGCTTCCTCCAAGGATGTGCATTAACAGGAAGCTGGAACTGGGAGAACAGGGACTTGATATAGATCTAAAATAGATCTTACCCACTGTACCAAATGTGTGTCCTGATTTTTTTCATATCTTGCTAGTTGCGTAGCATTGGCAAGCATTTACACACACACACACACATACACATCACACACACCCTCAGTGATAGAAGGCTGATCCAAATTATCTAGCCTATCATTGCTAGAAATAGAAGACTACTGTTGACTTTTGAACCGTTTGAACCTTTTGTGATATAGCATGTTTGTCTAGGTTATTTGTGAGAATAAATGATTCCAATCAATATAAATTTATCCTTTCTTCTCATTTATCAATACAACATTTTTAATTTATAAGGCTCTATGCAATAATTTTTAAGAATTTTCAAGTATAGAATAAAAGCTTAAGATTATGAAATTTACAAATTCATGAGTCCTTTCCTTCTTCTTACTTTAGGCATTACACAGGTCTTTCATCAAAGGTGTACTAGGCTGAAAATCAAGCTTGAACTTTAGTCCCACTTCTGCCTAAATAGCATTGGAAACTGGAACAAGCCAATCAACCACTCTGATTCTTATGATTTGAAATATAAAATGGGAAAATATTATATTGCTTAACTCATGGGTAGTATGTATATAGACAAATTCATTTACCCATTCACCAAACAGCTATTGAGAACCTACAAATTATATGAAGATGCGATTTCTTCTCTAAAAGACTTCACAGTTATCAGACCATAATTCAACAGGCCTCTTGAATTTCAACAGAAACTGAAAGAACTTAGTACTGTGACATCTTCATTGATCAGAATTCTTATGGAACAGAGCATTTTAATTGGCCTAGAGTTTCTGAGAACTTACTTTTTATTTAAAGTTTTGTTTAACATCTTTCTAAAATGTTATTAGTTCATTACGTTTTCAGTTAACTTTTATCTTTTCAAGTACGTGTATATAGTTTTAAAAGTTACCTCACCTACCATCCCCACTCTCATTTCCTATTCCCAGAAGTAACTTACTTCATCAAGGTGGCATGTACCAATGCCATCTCACTAATCCCAGTGATCAATTTCTGTTCACAATTGATCATAATGATAGGACTAAGAACCAAAGGGATCACATAAACAAGAATAGTGTCTGCAAATACTAGCTGATAGAAAAAAAAAAGGGAGAGAACGATCCAACATGGGAAGTGAGATACACAGCAGACCCATAGAATGGCAGATGTCCTAAACAGCACTCTGGCCTCAGAATCAGCCCTTAAGGCATGCGGATCCAGCTGAAAAGCCCATGAGAGTATTTCAGGCATGGAAAGCCAAGACACTCTGGGGGGAAAAAAAAAAAAAAACTAAATGAAAGATCTCCGCGAGCGAGATCCCAGTGGAAAGAATGGGTCATCAAAGAAGGAGGTACCTTTCTCTGAAGGGAGGAGAGAACTTCCACTTTGACCATGGCCTTGTCTAAATATGATCAGAGTCGGTGAACTCAGGGGGCTTCCCTAGCCTTGGCAGCTCATGACAAGAGCCTAGGGTGATTACTGAGGCCATAAACAAGAGTGTCAATTTGTTAAGTCAACAACAGGAGTCACTGTGCACTTACTCCTCATGTAGGATCTTTGTCCTTAGTGTGCTGTACATTGAGATTTAATGCTATAACTAGTACTCAAACAGTATTTTTCACTTTATGTTTCTGTGTGGGAGCAAACTGTTGAAATCTTTACTTAATGTATGCTAAACTGATCTTCTGTATATAAAGAGAAACGAAAATGAATCTTGATGTGAATGGAAGGGGAGAGGGAGTGGGAAAGGGGAGGGTTGCGGGTGGGAGGGACGTTATGGGGGGGAAGCCATTGTAATCCATAAGCTGTACTTTGGAAATTTATATTCATTAAATAAAAGTGAAAAAAAAAGTGAAACACACACACACACACACAAAAAGAAGTAACTTACTTCAACTTTTGCTATTTAGGTCCATATTTCTATGTTAAATTTTTACATTTCTATCTCCCTGTTTTCCCCATTTTCAAGAAATTATCTTGCACATTCTTACCAGTAATTCACATTGGGTAATTTAGCTAATAATGGGAGTAGGAGATTTAAATTTATGTGTGTTTCCAAATTCCATACTCTTAACCACTTAGTCATATAATCTCTCAAATACAGTACCTATTAAATTGGTATGATTCAATTTATTATACTTAGTGAATATAAAATGTATGAAGCTATGTATCATAGCTATGTATCATAGGTTACATTAAAGTCAGTAATTCAGTGAGTGCCAGCCCTGTGCTGCAGCATGTTAAAGTCCTGGTCTGGGGGCTAATGCTGTGGCAAAGTGAGTAAAGCTGCTGCCTGCACTGCCAGCATCTCATATGGGCACAGTTTTGAGTCCCAGCTGCTCCACTTCGGATTCAGCTCTCTCTCTATAGCCTGGAAAGCAGTAGAAGATGGCCCAAGTGCTTTGACCCCTGCACCCATGTGGGAGACCCAGAAGAAGCTTCTGGCTCTCTTGGCTTCAGATTGGCACAGCTCTGGCCATTGCAGCCATTTGGGGAGTGAATCAGTGGATAGAAGACCTCTTTCGGTCTCTCTCTGCCTCTGCCTCTCTGTAACTCTGCCTTTCCAATAAAGAAATAAATCTTAAAAAAAGAAGACATGGTCTCTACCCTTGAGATCACAGCATACTGGAAAGGCACATAGACACACAAAGGAATCAAATATAATTCAGAGTTTCACCATCACTTAATAAAAGAAGCAAAAATGTCTGTCAAAATTTGAGTAGAACAGAGAGATTGGAGACCTAGGAAATATTGTTGGGTAAGCTAGAATTCAACTAGGTTTTGGTTCAGAGACATCATATTTAATACTAGTCAACTGCCTAAAAGTTGGGTACTAGATCCAATGGCTGTTTGACAAAACACACAACCTAATGACTGCTTTTCCACAGCTGGCAGACACATAGACAATTATATATAGTATGAAGACAGAACAGAATCTTGAATATAAAACGTTAGTCTCACCAGCGCAGCCAAATAACGAAGCACCTTGTTATCGTTCACCAGCATTTTAATAACGTCTTTTTTTGGAGCTTTTGGAATGAGAGCAAAGCAATTCTGAGCAGAATCTTCAACTAATCCATAGCCATTATAAGGAGGTAATTCCTGGAGACATACAGGAAGCAAGGAGCAAAGGAAATGATGTTTTTGTTAAAAATCACATTAATGATAACTATACATTTCTTTAAAAAACTTTGGAAAATATTTAAATACTTTCCACATATACAAGTATAGTCAGAAAAATAACGTGTTTCTTATTCATAACCTTTTTATTTGTGGATTTTACATCATGTTCACTGGTCATACAAGCCACTGATGATGCTCCAAAATAACTCCAAGTGCTAAATAGAAACTACTGCCAATGTCTTCTGATCCCTGACTACCAAAACAGAGTCTAATCTCACCCTCAGTCTCAACACAGATGACTTCATGTTCATGAGGGTAAGGCCCAGGGTCTGTCTGTGACTTCTTTGTTCTAGGGTATGGCCCTCCACCAGGGAGTTGTAGAAACTGTTTCCTCAGTTCCAATAAAGTAAGTGTGTGTGTGTGTGCATGCGCGCGCGTATGTGTGTGTTACAGTTGGACGAAGAGTATTCAGAATTTAATTCATCCTACTTTTTCTATTTACCTCCATATTTTTAATATTTATTTCTTGAGTTTTACTCTTCAGAAGAGGATGATGGCTATACTTTTTTGAGAACCCACATCCCAAATCTACCCAGGACTCTCCTTTCCTAATGAAGAGGCTCACTTAGAGAACCAAAGTTCAAATAAAAAGAGTTGATGAGCTAGCATGAAACCATAGGTTGAACTTACATTTTCATTCAGACTCTATGATGAGCTCAAAGCATCACTATAGGATGCTAGGATTTGTTCACCTAAAAACTGAAGTTCAGAGATGACACTTTCCTATTCCTTAACAATGCTAGGCAAATATCAGCAGGGTCTTTTTCCTTGACTCTTTCTGCTTTGCATTCTCAGGAAACTTAGCTTGCACCATACTTTTCCACATGTAGATAGCCTCCCAAAATCTCTTTATATATTATATTCAATCACTTTACAACATATTAGTCCACATGGTACCTAACACCATCCATACCAGGGTATTACCTCAACAATGACTGACTCCACTACATTAACCCAAGGTGTACTATTCAAAATACTGACCTCTGATCCATGTATTTGAACTGTGATCATCATGATCAGAATATGACTAATGCATACAGCCAACGGACAATGACCTAATTTGCTTCAAATGCAAAACTGCTGCTCATTGAATGCATAAGCTACCATTGGACAGAAGGACCTTGGGCTGAGAAACTATGTGCTAAGCATTTTGGTTTCTCTGAAGGACAGGAAAAAAAAAAAAACAGCAAAATGGTAGAACTGGAACTTGCTTTGGGTCTGCACCAAATGTACAAGAGCATTCTGGGTGGTTAGTGGGGTTGGAGATTGAGGAATTTTGAAATAAGGAGGTAGCTATAAGCCTCTGAGCCTTGAATTCCTGTTATTGTGTTTAAAAAGACTTATAGCTATTTTACATGAATCACATCTCATTTTCCCTGTGTGGAATAAAGACGTCTCTCAATATCAGACCATATACCTGAGGTCCTTGTACCTTGCTTCTCATATTCCAAGTTACTGCCAGAGTCCTATTCTAGACTAGAAAAGGCACTCATCTGACTACAAACATCATCACTCCCAGATATTCATGCTTCTGCCTGGGCTTTCATAATCAAGATAGTATACATGGCACTGAGGGTTACATAATTTTTCAGACACTGCTTTTAGGAGCCATCTCCATAAGATTAGCCATCCTAGTCCTGGCTTTTTCTTCTTCTCTACCAGCATGCCTCCAGATGGAGTCAGCCTGAGGTAAAATATATCTCACCAATGGATCCGTGTTATTCCTGAACTAGCAGTTCAGCTTGAACTATGAGTGCCATGATTGTCAAACTGAACACACCCATTTCATATCTATTTACATCTCTGACCCCTGGCTGGGTTCTAGCTTTATCCTTCTAGATTGTGCTACACCTTCTTTTCCCTATTTTCTACTTACGGTGTTTAGAATTAAAATGGCTGAGGGGTAATGACTAAGGATAACTCATGTAGTGACTGAAAAGTACATGCTGCTTGGTAAGTGGGGTTCTTTCATTCACAACCAACATATAATTCTATGAGCTGGCAGAGAGAATTTATTTATACAGTTGAGCATTCGTTAATATGAACATTTGAATTTGATTTGGAGCATTTTGGACTTTGAATTATGGATGCTCAACTAATAAAGTGTATTCAAATATTCCCAAATCCCCCAAATTCCAAAATGTGAAATATTGAGGGTCCATAGTATTCCAGATAAATGATATTTAATTTGTTTTATAGTTATTTACTATGTACAATTTACTGAAAATAAACTGACAAAACACTGATTAATGTGCCAAATGTAAAGTTTACCATATACAACTAGCTTTATTATACAGATGGGCTGGAATATAGCAAAACAAACAAACCGAAACCTACAATTTTTTTTTTAGTTATCTTTACTCTTTATCCAAACCTTTACTCCCCTTTCTTTCCTTAGAAGGCAGGTTGGGAGGAAAAAAAAGATGTTAGCAATGAGAAAAAAAGTACCCTAAGATTCAAAAGGTATCATTAGCTGAAAAGATATAACAACACTTCCACTAAGAAAAGGGCATCACTGTGCTGCAATAACTCTCCCCCTACCTCTTGGTTAATATGACTTCTTTTAATAAGAATGCCTGAAGTATAATAGAAATGTCCTTGTGCCTTACAATATGACCTTGGGCAAATCCCTCAGACTGCTGTCCCACACTATCCTTATATATGAATGAAATCAGTGAAATAGCTTGCTTGATCAAATTATATATCTTTCCTGTGGTGTTTTCCCTTTATATTGCATCAAATGCTGCTCATTATATTTTTATATCAATAACACATTCATTAATAAAGAGTTACATAAGAGAAAAAAACTGACAGAAAGTGGTACTATTATTACCCAAACTTCCTTCCAAAAATTTTACTGTCCCTATGAACTCATGCACACTAAATCCAAATCCTCCTTCTAATTATTTTTATGAAAGATTGCCTCTAAAAGGCTTCCTAAGACATCTGCCATTTGGGAAAACATACACAGGCTGCATAGGCAAACTCCTTCAGTACAGTTCAAGAAATATATTACATACAACTTCTTTGTTAGGCACTGTCTGACTTGGCTAGAATTCTAAGGTTCGAGTTTATAAGATTGCTTCTTTGCCATGAACTTACTCTCAGATCAGAGTGGATTTCTGTGGTGCAAAGAATTGAATTGTGCATTTCCATGTGGTTCTAAGGAAAGCTATGCTGCAATCAAAGAAAGCCATCTTCTGTATCTTCAATGAATCAGTCTTTGTTTTACTTCCAACCACTTTTTAAGTGAAAGTATTTAATAAATAAAAATGAAATCCCCTAGGGATCTGGAATTTTAAAAGACATCTCTTTTCTTAAATTAAAACGAACAGGTATCAGTATTGTGGTACAGCGGGTTAAGCTCCTACTTCAGATCCCACATCCCATATTGAAGTACCAGCTTGAATCCTGGCTACTTCAACTCCAATCTAGCTTCCTGCTAATGAATCCTTGGAGACAGTGGATGGACAAGTGCTTGGGATCCTGAGAACCAGATGGAGTTCCTGGCTCCTAGCTTCAGCTTGGCCCACCCCTGGATGCTGTGGATTTTTGGAGAGTGAATCAGCAGATGGAAGATCATCTCTTTCTATATCTCTCTGCCTTTTAAGTAGATGAAAATAAACATCCTTTAAAAATAAACAAATTTTTTTAGACTTTTATTTATTTGAAAGGCAGAGTTAGAGAGAGAAAGAGAGAGAGAGAGAAGTCTCTCATCTGCGGGTCTACTCCCTAAATGGCTGCCATGCCTGGGTCTGGGCCAGGCCAAAGCCAGAAGCCAGGAATTTCTTTCAGGTCTCCCACATGGATAGCAGGGGCCAAAGGACCTCGGCCTTCTTCCTCTGCTTTTCCCAGGCCAGTAGCAGAGAGCTGGATCGAAATTGGAGCAGCTGGGACTCAAACCAGCACCCAATGGGATGCCAGTGTCACAGGCAGTGGCTTTACCTACAATGCTGGCCCCAATAAACAAATTTTTAAAAATATCATTTAAAATTATTATAAAAAAGTAATACAAGGAAGATTTTGGGGATATGACAGAGCAGGCAACAACAGGAGTCTGCCTCCCACCTAGACAATAATTACACTGGCAGAACCTATCTGAAGTAATCATTTTGGAACTCTAGAGACTAATGAAGATTTGTAACTTCTAGAGGAAGGTTAGGACATTAAATTGTAGTTAACTTCCATAATTTTCAGCTCTTAACACAGTAGTAGCTAACTATCCTACACCCTAACCCTATGATCAGCAGTGTAAGCAACCTGCATATAGCTTGTGGGAACCAGACTGAGCAAAAGAGTATCCTGACCTCCAAATATGGAAGATCTGTCCTCTGATCACTTCCTGCTGCTTCAGATCAGACAGGTACAAACAGACAGCAGGCCATTGCAGGTGTAGCTCTCTTCATTTCTGTGATCCCCTCCCCTTAAAGCTGAAGGGTTTGGGGGGAATCTAAAGAACTGCTAACATTTCCCCATTTCATTTTTCCATCTTTTCCTCTTTTGGGAGCTAATATAGAAGAGTGGGACATTAAAAAACAACTGCAAATATGAGGAAAATTTGAAAGTGACTGTGAGGGAGATCCATGATGGCTGAATAGGGTATAGCCATGCTAACTTCAGCTGCCCTGGGTAGAAAAAGAACAAAAGAAAGACCATGTTTCTGGGTGTCTGATTGATGTAAATTTTTGGTGGAGAAGTGAAAAAATGATGAAGACTCCATGGGAAAAGAGGAGAAAAGATAAAGACACCACTGCAGCCAGCCATGCAACACAGCAAGCTGCCAACTGTGAGCCACCATCCTACCAAGTCAAGGTAGGAAGAAATTGCTGTTGCTCCATGATTCACAGTTTTAGCTGACAGAAAATTCCACAGTCACCCACCAATTTTGCTTCAACATGGGGAGCTTAACTGAGGTCTGAGCAACTGCTAGTCTTGGAGAAGGGAAGCCATGCTGCTTCCATCTCCTCCTCCACCCCTGCAGAGTGCCAGACTCTAGTGAAAAAGTCACGCAGTGGGCCTCTGTTCCACTCCTACCAGAATCAATCAGAGCATAAGTCAGGGCAACTTGTGGGGCAAAGCACAGAGTCCCTGCATGCTGTAATTGTGGGAGTTTTGGGGCATTAGCCCCAGAGCCACAGAGATTCCTCTTAGCTTCTGGAGGCTAACACGAGCAGCAGCCCATAAAAAATCCACTCCCAATCTGGGTAATAACCCCACTGAACCCTGCAGCACCAGGACTATAACAATTAGCTTTACATTTCTCAATCCACTGGAATCTACTCTGTGGAATGATGGAAGAATCTACCTGAATTCCACAAGTCTGGGCTCATAACCTCCAGAATGAAATCCCTTGTATACTTTCTGGTCACCCTCCAGGACTGGAGCAGGCTCAGTCCCAGGACCAGGACTATTTGTGTTATAAGCCATAGTACCAGTTGGACTCTCCTTAGCAGGACCTGAGGAAGGGCCCACCCTCATCACACAGTCCTAGAGCCACAGCAATTTGTGTCACAAGCCCTGTTA
Source organism: Oryctolagus cuniculus (assembly GCF_051225735.1). NCBI lineage: Eukaryota > Metazoa > Chordata > Mammalia > Lagomorpha > Leporidae > Oryctolagus > Oryctolagus cuniculus. The sequence goes on from NC_142871.1 coordinate 117,360,356, forward strand.
TCACTCAGGCTTGTCAGTGAGACAAGGGGACATACACTTTCTTTCTTTCTTTCTTTCTTTCTTTTTTTTTTTTTTTGACAGGCAGAGTGGACAGTGAGAGAGAGAGACAGAGAGAAGGGTCTTCCTTTTGCCGTTGGTTCACCCTCCAGTGGCCGCCAAGGCCGGCGCACTGCGGCTGGCGCACTGCGCTGATCCAAAGCCGGGAGCCAGGTGCTTCTCCTGGTCTCCCATGGGGTGCAGGGCCCAAGCACCTGGGCCATCCTCCACTACACTCCCTGGCCACAGCAGAGAGCTGGCCTGGAAGAGGGGCAACCGGGACAGAATCCGGAGCCCCGACCGGGACTAGAACCCGGTGTGCCAGTGCAGCAAGGCGGAGAATTAGCCTAGTGAGCCGCGGCACCGGCAGGGGACATACACTTTCATCTCCTACAGTGCCAGGAACAAGGCCCTAGCTATTATAATTTCCAGGGAGACTGATACCAAACTCTCTGTGGCCCAAAGACACTCATCCTAGGAAACTCTTATTTGTCTCAAGACCACTCTTGTATCCCTAGAACTGCTGCAGGCTAGACTATGTCACTGATAGACACAACTGACACTGACTACGACAAAAGAAATCACTCAGAGACTACACTCCTACACTCACTTAGTACCAAACCCAAAACAACAAGCCAAGTGATACCCTGCATTCCAGCTAAACCATAAATTCTATTCCAATAAAACCTATTCCATAAAGAAGAAGGGATGATCATACCAGATACATAGAAATCAATGTAAAGACACAGGAGAAACAAACAAGCAAAGTAGCATGATGCTTTCAAAAGAACAAAATAATACTCCAGATTTAGATCCTGAACTGAAGGAAATCTATGAAATGACAGTTACAGAATTCAAAATAATGACTGTTAAGGGAATCCAATGAGATAAGGGGAATATAGATAAACAGACTAAAGAAATGAGGAAATCAATAGTGCCATGAATGAAAATATTACTAAAGAAACAGAAATCATTAAGAAGAACCAAATAGAAATTTTAAAGATGAAATCCTCAATGAGTGAAATAAAAAAATACAATTGAGAGCTTTAACAGCAGAATAGTGGAGGGATTTCTGACCTTGAGGACAAAACTTTCGACAAAAATAAAGAGAAAAGAATTAAAAAGAATAAAGTCTACAAGAGATATGCATTATCATTAAATGACCAAATATTCATATAATAAGTATTACTGAAGGAGAAGAAAAGGAAAAAGGCATTGAGAACCTGCTAAATGAAAAAATAGTTGAAAATTTCCCAGATCTTGAAAGAGACATGGATATCCAGATACAGGAAACTCAAAGAACCCCAAGCAGAGTCAATCAAAAATCTTCTCCAAGGCATACTATGGTCAAAATGTCAAAGGTTAAGGACAGGGAGAGAATTATAATGACAGTAAGAGAAAAGTGTCATTACATATAAAGGAAAACCACATTAGATAACATCAGATTTCTCAGCAGAAACCCTATAGGCCAGAAAAGAGTGGGATGATATATTTAAGGTCTTAAAAGGAAAACATTTCCAATCAATAATGTTATATCCAACAAAGCTTTCTTTAAAAACTGAAAAAATAAGGTATTTTCCAGATAAGCAAAAACAGAGAGAACTCACCATCACCAGATCAACATTGCAAGAAAACCTTAAGGGGTCCTGCATTAGAAATAAACATCATAAAAATACATGACACCACAAAAATCACTAACAAAGCAGGTATAATCAGTATCCAATCAACAAAATGACAGGCGTTAATTCTTATCGCTCTACACTAACCTTGAATACAAATGGAATAAATCCTCCAGCCAAATGACTTATGTTGACTGAATGAATAAAAAACCAAGACCTTACTATATTCTGCATACAAGAAACTCACTTCAAAAAGGTATATACACACAGACTAAAATGGAAGGGCTGGAAAAAGATAGACCAGACAAGCAGAAATCAAAAAAATGAGCAGGAATAGCTATCCTGGTATCAGATAAAGCAGACTTTAAATAAAATCTCTAAAAAGAGATAAAGAAGGACACTGTATTTTGTTTCAATTCGGCAAGAAGCCAAAACAATTGTAAACATATGTGCACCAAACACAAGACCATCCAGATATATACAGCAAATATTAGTAGATCTAAAGGGAGAGATATACAATACAATAATAGTGGGTGACTTAAACACCCAGCTCTCCTCAATGGACAAATTATCCAGACAGAAAGTCAATAAAGATTCATAGAAGTTGAAACATACTATCAAGCAAATGGACCTAACAGACATTTACAGGACATTTCACCCAACAGCTTCAGAATATACATTCTTCTCATCAGCACATGGAATATTTTCTGGGATAAACCGTATATCAGGCCATAAATCAAGTCTCTGTAAATTAAAAAGACTGAAATCATATCATGTATCTTCTCAGATCATAAAGGAATAAAACTATAAATCTACAACAGAAAGAAAAACAGCACACTCATAAATATTTGGAAATTAAACAACATGCTACTGTATTACCAATGGGTCATTGGAGAAATTAAAAAGGAAACTGAAACTTTCTTAAAATAAATGAAAATGAAAACACGACATATCAAAAGCTGTGGGATACAGCAAAAGCAGTATTAAGATGGACATTTATAGCATTAAGTGCTTACATTCAAAAAAAGGAAAAAGTCTCAAATTAAAGATTTAATTATATATCTCAAAGACTTAGAAAAACAAGAACAAACCAAACCCCAAATTAGTGGGAGGTAAGAAATAGTAAGGATCAGAACAGAAATAAATGAAATTGAACCTAAAAAAAAGTTAGTTTTTGGAGAAGATAAACAAAATAGGTAAACTTTTACCCAGTCTAACAATGACAAAAAGAGGAAAGACTAAAATAAATATATTAGAGATGAAAACAACTGAGTCCTCTGAAATTCGAAGGATTATAAGAAACTAATATGGGGGCTGGTACTATTGCAGAATGGGTAAAGTCACTGCCTGTGGTGCTGGCATCCCATATGGGCACCAGTTCAAATCCTAGCTGTTCTACTTACAATCCAACTTCCTGCCAATGTGCCTGGGAAAGTAGCAGAAAATGGCCCAAGTCCTTGGGCCAATGCCACCTACATGGGAGACCCAGAGGAAGCTGGGCTTTGGAACAGCCCAGCTCTGGCTGTTGGGGCTATTTGGGGGAGTGAACCAGCTGTTGGAAGATCTCTTTCTCTGTCTCTCCCTCCCTCTCTCTCTATGACTTTCAAATAAATAAATAAATCTTTTAAAAATGTTTTAAAAAGAAACTACAATGAAGAGCTATAATCTAATAAACTGGGAAAACCTTGAAGGAATTTATAAATTCCTGGATACATATAGCCGACCAAGATTAAATCAAGATATGCACGATCTAAATTGATGTGTAACAAGCAATGAGATTGAAGCAGTAATTGAAAGTTTTCCATGAAGGAAAAGTCTAGAACTGAATGGCTTTATTACTGAATTTTAGAAAATATTCAAACAGAAAGTACCTCCAATATTTTTGAAACTTTTCCAAAATATTGAATGGGATGGAACTCTGCCAAACTATTTTTATGAGGCCAGTATCACTTTGATACCAAAATTGAACAAAGACATGAGACAAAAACAACAGACCTATATGCCTAATGAACATATATACAAATATTCTCAACAAAATACTAGCAAATCAAATTAAAAAACCACATAAAAAAGATCACACATCTCAATCAAGTGGGATTTATCCCAGGAATGCAAGTGTAGTTCAACATTCTCAAATCAATAAATGCCATAAATTACATCAACAGAATGAAGAACAAAAAACATATGGCTATCTCAACATATACAGAGAAAGCATTTGATAAGATTCAATACTCCTTAATGATAAAAAAAAAAAACTCCCCACAAATTTGGTATAGAAGCAACATACCTCAAAATTACAAAGTCTATATATGACAAACAGCCAGTATCATACTGAATGGGGAAAAGCTGAAAGCATTTTCCCTCAGATCTGGAACAAGACTAGGATGCCCACTTTTACCATTCTGATTGAATAAAGTACTGGTCATTTTTGGCAACAGCAATTAAGGGGTAGAAAGAAATAAAGGGCATAAAAATTGAAAAACAGGAAGTCAAATTATCCATGCTTGGATACAACATGATGTTGTGCATGGAAAAACCTAAACTTTCCACCAAAAGCTGTTATAATTGATAAACCAATTCAGTAAAGTTGCAGGTTATAAAATAAACACACATTGGGGCCAATGCTGTGGTGCAGCTGGTTAACGCCCTGGCCTGAAGCGCCATTATCCCATATGGGCGCTGGTTCGAGACCCAGCTGCTCCACTTCCCATCTAGCTCTCTGCTATGGCCTGGGAAAGTAGTAGAAGATGACCCAAGTTCTTGGGTCCCTGCACCCACGTGGGAGACTTGAAAGAAACTCCTGGCTCCTGGCTTCTGATCGGCACAGCTCTAGCCATTGTGGCCAACTGGAGAGTGAACCATCAGATGGAAGACACCCCCCCCCCCCCGCCGCCTCTCCTCTCTCTGTGTAACAGACTTTCAAATAAATAAGTAAATCTTTAAAAAATAAATAAAATAAAATAAGCACACAAAAACTACCTTTTTATATGCTAATAATGAACTCACTGAAAGAGAAATTAAGAAAGAAATCACATTCACAATAGCCACACACACACACACACACATAAATCAAACATTCAGGAATATATTTAATCAAAGAAGTGAAAGATTTCTACAATGAAAATTATCAAACACTGATGAAAGAAATCATCAAGGACACAAAATATGGAAATATATTCCTTGCTCATGAATTGGAAGAATCAATATCATCAAAATGTCTACACTATTGGGGCTGGTGCTCTGGCACAGCGGGTTAAAGCCCATGCCTGCAGCTCCACCATCCCATATGGGCGCTTTTGAATCCCAGCTGCTCCACTTCCAATCCAGTTCTCTGCTATAGCCTGGGAAAGCAGTAGAAGATGGCCCAAGTCCTAGGGACCCTGCACCCATGTGGGAGACCCAGAAGAATCTCCTGGCTCCTGGCTTTGGATTGGCTTAGCTCTAGCTGTTGTGGCCACTTGGGGAATGAACCACCAGATGGAAGATCTCTTTCTCTGTCTCTCTGTAACTGTCTTTCAAATAAATAAAGTAAATCTTTTAAAAATGTCTATACGATCTAAAACAGTCTCCAATGTAATCCCTATCAAAATACCAATGACATTCTTTACAGAACTCAAAAATGCAATCCTAAAATTCATACAGAATCACAAAAGACCCACAATGGTTAAAGTGATCCTGAGCAAGAAAAATCAAACTGGAGGCATCACATTACCTTTCTTCAAAGCATACTACAAAACTATAGTAATTAAAACAGCTTGGAACTAGCATAAAAACCACTACATAGATCAATGGAACAGAACATAGAGCCCAGAAATTAATCTGCATACATACATACAGCCAACTATTTGTGACAAAAGTGCTCAGACCATACAGTGAAGTAATGATATCTCTTCAACAAATGGTGCTGGAAAACTGGATGCATATATTTAGAAGAATGAAATTAGATCCATACCTCTCATCATATGCAAAAATCAACTCAAGATGGAACAAAGACCTAAATTTAATACCCAGGAAGAGGTCCCAAGATGGTCGAGTAGGTAGGAGCCTACTGCTCTGGTCTAGGAGAGGACAGCTTCAAAAAGTGGAGTGATTGCAGTCTCAGTGAAGAGTTAGAGAGAAAATGTCAGAGGAAATTCAGAGGGCAAATTAGAGGGACATGGTGGAGCTCCATGGAGGGCATGGATGCCCATGGCTCAGGACTCTAGCAGCCGAGAGCTTCCACACCAGCATGGGCAAGTAAGGTGAGACTATACTGCAGCAGCCCAAGCCACTTGTGATAAAGCTGCAGGAAGAGTCTAGAGGGAACCCAGTTTGGAGTCCCATGGGGGATAGTGTACCTGCCAACTAGAGGAAAAACCAAAAAAAAAAAAAAAGAGGGACATGTTTCTTCCTGATCACCTTGGTGTCCTGTAACAAGCTGATAGAGCAGGCACCATTTTGGATATATGTAACAGCTGCTCCAGCTTGTGTCTGTGCCCAGCAATTAGCCAAGTTGAAACCCCTGACTCTGTTAGGGAGAACTAACAGGGGGCTGAGTGCTCGTGACTATGGGAGGCTTGTATGCTGGAACTGGAAAAAAAAAAAAAAAAACAAACAAGGTTGGGTGGGAGGACTCAGAACTCACAGTGTGGCTGGGACTTTGGGCAGTCACTGTGAGAGATTACACATGCTCAGGGCTTCCAGTTACCTGGTAAGGGACATTGCCTGGGAATTTGAGCTTACACTGAAGACTGCATGGATCCTTTGTGTGGTCCTTGGGACAGAGAAGACAAATAATATACTCACTGGGCTAGTGCTCAGACACTGGTCTCCTTAGAGGAGAAGAGCTCAGTTGAACAGAGTAAATCTCCCTCTGATTAAAAAAAAAAAAAAAAAGATTTACCAAGCCAAACCTGGGTGTGTCACTTCAGACACATCCTTCACCCTGGAGAGCTAGAAAGAGGGCCCTGGCCACCCCCACCACACACCTCTAGATATTCACTGAAAGAAGACACTCCACATATCTACAAGAGGCATAGTACAAAGATAAAAGCCATCATGGCAGAAAAAAACCAGAAGAAACCAACCAGTATTTCCATAAATGCTGAATAAAAAACACATAAATTCAAGAAACAAGAGGAAGGAAGACAACATGATGCTTCCAAAACAACACAACACTTCAATACTAGATTGTGAAGATGATGAGATTGAAGAAATGCAAGAAATGAAATTAAAAACATTGATCATGAGGTTACACAGAAGTAATCAGAAGCAAATGCATGAACTACTGAATTCTGTTCATGAAAGAAAATTTCTCCCATGAGACTGAGATCTTAGAAATCAAAATGAAATGAAGAATTCAATTGAACAAATAAAAATTGCAGTAAAAAGCCTCAAAACAGAATCAGTGAAGCAGAAGAAAGAATATCTGATTTAGAAGATAAAGCACAGGAAATTATACAGTCAAACCAAGAACAAGAAGAGGAAATCAGAAAACTAAAAAACACTGTTTGGAATCTACAGGATATTATCAAGTGACCCAACATACCGGTTCTAGGGTTCCTAAAGGTGTGGAAAGAGAGAAAGAATTAGAAGGTCTTTTTAGTGAAACAATAAAGAAAACTTCCCTAATTTGGAGAAAGAAAGGGACATCCAAGTACAGAAAGTACAAGGAACTCTTAATAGACATGACCAGAAAAGATATTCATCATGAAACACTGTAATTAAACTGACCAGAGTAAAACATAAAGAGACATTCTAAAATATGCACAAGAGAAATGCCAGATTAGTTTCAGGGGATCCCCAATTAGACTCACAGAGGACTTCTCATTAGAAACCCTATAGGCTAGGAGAGAATGGTAAGATATATTCCAAGCATTAAGAGAAAAGAACTGTCGATCCACAGTACTATAACCTGCAAAGCTTTCATTTATGAATGAAGGTTAAATAAAGATCTTCCAAAACAAACAGAAATCAAAAGAATTTGTCACCACCTGTCTGGCCATACATAAGATACTCAAGGATGTTTTATACACAGAAAACGTCTGAACATGGTCATCAGTATGAAAGGTAAAGGAAGCAAATCTCCCTGTAAAAGTTCAAAGGAAATTCAAAGTAAAAATTAGAAATATATTTGGAAAAATGGCAGGGCAAAGCTGTTACTTATCAATAGTCACCTTGAATGTAAATGACATCAACTTTCCAGTTAAATGACCTCAACTTTCCAGTTAAAAGACACAGACTTCTTGAATGAATTGAAAGACAAAACCCATCTATTTGCTGCTTACAAGAAACACATCTCACCAACAAAGATGCATGCAGACTAAAAGTGAAAGGATGGAAAAAGATATTCCACACCAACAGAAAGCAAAAAAGAGCTGGTGTAGCCATCCTAATATCAGATAAAATAGACTTTAACATAAAAACTGTTAAAAGAGACAAAGTAGGGCACTATGTAATTATTAGGAGATCAATTCAACAGGAAGATGCAACTATTATTAACATACATGCACCTAATTACAGGGCACCTAGCTATGTAAAAGAAATGTTAAGGGATCTAAAGGGGGATGTAGACGTCAATATAATAAAATGGGGGACTTCAATACCCCACTTTCAGCAATGGACAGATCAACCAGACAGAAAATCAGCAAAGAAACACCAGAGTTAATTGAGACTATAGACCAAATGAACTAACAGATATTCTACAGTTGTAGAATACACATTCTTCTCAGCAGTACATTGATCTTTCTCTAGGATTTGACCACATTGTAGGCCATAAAGCAAGTCTCAGTAAATTAAAAAACTTAAATCATACCATGCATCTTCTCAGACCACAAAATGAAATGAAGCTGGAAATCAACAACTCAGGAATCCCTAGAACATATGCAAACACATGGAGACTGAATAACATGCTCCTGAATGCACAGTGGATCATAGAAGAAATCAAGAGAGAATCAAAAAATTTCTGGAAGCAAATGAAAATGACAATACAACATATCAAAACTTATGGTATACAGCAAAAGCAGTGTTAATAGGAAAGTTTATAGCAATTGGTGCCTACATCAAAAAACTGGAAAGGAACCAAATAAATGAGCTATCAGTGCATCTCAAGGATCTAGAGAAACAACAGCAAAAAAACCCAAAATGAGGAGGAGAAAAGAAATAATTACAATTAGAGAAGAAATCAACAAATTGAATTTAAAAAACCAATACAAAAGATAAGCAAAAGGAAGAGCTGGTTTTTTGAAAAAATATACAAAATTGACACACCATTGGCCCAACTAACCAAAAAAGGAGAGAGAAGAACCAAAATATAAAATTAGATATGAAAAAGGGAATGCAACAACAGATACTACAGAAATAAAAAGTCATCAGAAATTACTACAAAGAGCTGTATGCCAACAAACTGGAAAATCTAGCAGAAATGGATAGATTCCTAGACACATACAACCTACCTAAATTGAACCATGAAGACATAGAAAACCTTAACATACCCATAACCAATATGGAAATTGAATCAGTAACAAAGGCCCTCCTAACAAAGAAAAGCCCAGGACAGATGGCTTCACTGCTTCACTACTAGACATTTAAAGAAGAACTAACACCAATACTTCTCAAGTTACTCAAAACAATTTGAAGGGAAGGAATCCTCCCAAATTCTTTCTATGAAGCCAGTATCTCCTTAATTCCTAAACCTGAAAAGATGCAACAGAAAAAGAGAATTATAGACCAATTTCCCTGATGAATATAGACACAAAACTCCTCAACAAAATTCTAGCCAATTGAATCCAACAACACATCAGAAAGATCATACACCTAGGCCAAGTGGGATATATTCCTGGTATGCAGGGGTGGTTCTATTTGCAAATCAATCAATGTGATACATCACATTGTGTTAATCACACTGAAGAACAAAAACCATATGATTATCTCAGTTGATACAGAGAAAGCATTTGATAAAATACAACATCATTTCATGATGAAAACCTTAAGGAAATTGGGTATAGAAGGAACATTCCTCAACATGCTCAAGGCAATATATGCAATTTACAGATTCAATGTGATCCCAATCAAAATACCAATGACATTCTTCTCAGATCTAGAAAAAAATGATGCTTAAATTCATATGTAAACACAAAAGACCCTGAATAGCTAAAGCAATCTTATACAACAAAAACAAAGCCAGAGGTGTCACAATACCTGATTTCAATACATACTACAGGGCAGTTATAATCAAAATAGCCTGTTATTGGCAAAAAACAAACAAACAAAAGCAGATGGGTAGACCAATAGAATAGAATAGAAACTCCAGAAATAAGTCCATGCATCTCAACCAACTTATCTTTGACAAAAAAACTAAAAATCAATTCATGGAGCAAGTAAAGTCTCTTCAACAAATGGTGCTGGGAAAACTGGATCTCAGCATGCAGAAGTATGAAGCAAGCAAGACTCCTACCATACACCTTACCCAAAAACTGCACTCAAAATGGATTAAAGAATTAAATCTGCAACCTGATACCATAAAATTATTGGAAAACACTGGGGAAACCCTGCAAGACATTGGAATAGGCAAAAACTTCTTGGAAGAGATACCAGAAGCACAGGTAATGAAAGCCAAAATTGACAAATGGGATTACATTAAATTGAGAAGTTTCTGTACTGCAAAAGAAATTCACAGGAAAATTGAGTCAACTGACACAATGGGAGATGATATTTGCAAACTATGCAATTGATAATGGATTAATATCCAGAATACATAAAGCACTCAAAAAAACTCAACAACAAAACAAACCACCATGTTAAGAAAGTAGGCAAAAGGCTTGAGCCGCGGCTCACTAGGCTAATCCTCCACCTGCGGTGCCGGCACCCTGGGTTCTAGTCCAGGTTGGGGCTCCGGATTCTGTCCCAGTTGCTCCTCTTCCAGTCCAGCTCTCTGCTGTGGCCCAGGAAGGCAGTGGAGGATGGCCCAAGTGCTTGGGCCCTGCACCCGCATGGGAGACCAGGAGGAGGCACCTGGCTCCTGGCTTTGGATTGGCGCAGTGCGCCAGCCATAGCGGCCATTTTGGGGGGTGAAACAACGGAAGGAAGACCTTTCACTCTCCCTCTCTCACTATCTAACTCTGCCTGTCAAAAACAAACAAACAAAAAAGAAGTGGGCAAAGGACGTGAACAGATTTTTCTCAAAAGATAAAATCCAAATGGTCTATAGACACGTGAAAAAATGCTCAGTTTATCAATAGCAATCAAAGAAATTAAAATCAAAATCACAATGAGGTCTTACCTCACCTCATTTAGAATGGCTTTCATATAGAATTCAACAAACAACAAATGTTGGCAAGGATGTGGAGGAAAAGGTACCCTAATCCACTGTTAGTGGGAATATAAAGAGGTACAGCCACTGTGGAAGACAGTACAGAGATACCTCAGAAATCTGAATATAGACCGACCATATAACTTAGCCATCCCACTTTTGGGAATTTACCCAAGGAAATGAAATCAGCATATGAAAGAGTTATCTGTACCCCTATGTTTACTGCAGTTCAATTCACAATAGCTAAGATATGGAATCAACCTAGATGCCCATTAACTGAATAAAGAAAGGATGTTATATGAACATCATGGAGTACTAAACAGTGGAAAAAATAAATGAAATCCTTTTATTTGCAACAAAATGGGTACAACTGGAAAACATTATACTTAGTGAAATAAGGAGTCCCCAAAAGACAAATACCATATGTACTCCCTGATCTGTGGCAACTTGTATTTTTTTTTTTTTTTTTTTGACAGGCAGAGTGGACAGTAAGAGAGAGAGACAGAGAGAAAGGTCTTCCTTTGCCGTTGGTTCACCCTCCAATGGCCGCCGCGGCTGGCGCGCTGCAGCCGGCGCACCGTGCTGATCCGATGGCAGGAGCCAGGAGCCAGGTGCTTCTCCTGGTCTCCCAGGGGTGCAGGGCCCAAGCACCTGGGCCATCCTCCACTACACTCCCTGGCCACAGCAGAGAGCTGGCCTGGAAGAGGGGCAACCGGGACAGAATCCGGCGCCCCGACCAGGACTAGAACTTGGTGTGCCGGCGCCGCTAGGCGGAGAATTAGCCTAGTGAGCCGTGGCGCCGGCCGGCAACTTGTATTTAAAAGGTTATCTATAGACGTGAAATCGATACTTTGAGATGTGATGACTTTGAACAGTTCTTGTCTGAAATGTTGAAGAATAGTTTTTTTTTCATACTATTTGTTGAACTCTTTACTTAGTCTAGAGTTAACCTTCTGTGTATAAAGTTAACTGAAAACAAATCTTAGAAAAAAATAAGATTGGGAATAGGCGAGGGAGGAGGAAGGATGGGAGTGTAGGTAGGAGGGAGGGTAGCATGAGGAGAATCACTATGTTCCTATATTTGTATATATGAAATGTATGGAGCTTTTATACCTTAAATAAAAGGTTTCTATTAGGTAAATAGAAAAATAGATTATCAACATTTTTCCATTTAATATGCATGGACTTACTTCCTCTTTCCCCAAGCCTTACAGTCTTCTTATTGTATGAGTGGGGACATTTATTTTGTCAATCTCCTTAAACTTTGTTTTATTATATTTTTTATTTATTTGACAGGTAGAGTCATAGACAGTGTGAGAGAGAGAGAGAGACAGAGAGAAAGGTCTTCCTTCCTTCCCCAAATGGCTGCTACGGCTGGCGCTGCGCCGATCCAAAGCCAGGAGCCAGGTGCTTCCTCCTGGTCTCCCATGTGGGTGCAGGGCCCAAGCACTTGGGCCATCCTCCACCACCTTCCCGGGCTACAGCAGAGAGCTGGACTGGAAGAGGAGCAACTGGGATTAGAACCCGGCGCCCATATGGGATACCGGCGTTGCAGGTGGAGGATTAACCAAGTGAGCCATGGCACCGGCCCGACTGTTTTATTATAGATACTGCTATAATAATATCCTTCTATATATCTTTTTATAGTCCCCAAAGCATATTTTCTAGGTCAAAGATATGTAATATTTTATTTTTAAAACAGTTGAAATGATGACAAACTGTCCTCTGAAAGGTTATCTGATTGGGTTTCCTATTATTAGTATATAAAGAGATTAGCATTGTGACACAGCAATTTACGCTGCCGCCTGCAATGCTAGCATCCTATATCTGAGTGTTGGTTCTTGTCCTGGTTTTTCTGCTTCTGATCCAACTCCATGCTAATGCACCTATGAAATCAATGGAAGATGATCCATTCCCCAAATGAAGTTCCTGGCTCCTAGGTTCGGCCTGGCCCTGTCCTGGCCATTGAGATTATTTGGGGAGTGAACCAGCAGATGGAAGATATCTCTCTCTGTGTGTCTCCCTCTCTGTTACTATATCTTACAAATAAATAAAATCTGAGTCTTTACAAAAATAGCATATGAAAATGCTCATTTCTTCACACAAGGAAAACACTGGAGATTATGAATCTTTTAAAATTGGAGAGATGTTAAAATCTTATTATTTTCCATTTATTTCTTTGATAAATGATTGATAGTCTTCATATGTTGATCAGTCATTTATATTTCTTTTGTGATCTTTCTTATTTTCCTAAGCTATGCTGTTATACATACTTTATCCATTTTTTGGAGCATTCATATGGGGTCATTTTTTTCTTAAATTTCTATATAAAAATCAATTTCCCATGGCAGGACATCTATTCCTTTACCTGTTTTACGGGCGGTGGTTCCTGTTTGCTTACATCAACAGGTGGTAAATCAGCAATTCCAAACTTCTCTTTGTAATACTGACGAGTAAATGGGTCACAATCATAAATGAAGAAAGTTCTCCCAAGGATGGTGAGTGGTTTCCCAACAATGAAGTCTTTGGCGGTAAACCATTCCAATACCTCATGGTCAGAGATTTCCAGCACACACTGAGGGAAGTTCTCTAATGGAAGATGGGGTTAGAGAGAAAAGAAAGAATGAGCATGTGAAGAAAACATGACACATAAAAGTTAGACATTCTTAAGAACCTGAGGAAGCACAGTCTTTTGGTCCGGTCAAGGGTCAGGGACTCTCCTACATTCCTGCCAGAACATAAGCTCTGTATTTCCAGGCGCTGAAAAAGCACATAATATCCCAGATGGTTTCTGTAAAGTCTCTCTCTCATATTCAACTTTAAATATCAGCACAAGTCACTAATCTTAGCAGAATTAACACTTAGAATAAATCATTACAGGAAGAAAGAATGAAGGTTCTCCTATAAGGATAGACTCTTAAGTTTATGAGAAATACAAGTCTTTCATTTAAATTTCCTACTCATTCATTCATTTTATTCAACAAATTATTAGTGACCACCTATATTATGTACTAGATACTCTGCTAAATACTGAGATTATGACAATTAACAATATAGATACATTTCCTGGCTATATGGAGAAAATATTCTGCTTGGGAGACCAATATGAGTATGAAACAATTACACAAATAATGGTTTCATTTCAACAGTAGTCATTGCTGCTAAAATAGTGTGACCTAGAACAGGAGATAAGATGCAAAGACAGTCAACAAGATGATTACAGTAATCCATTTGTTTGGTAATTAATAGATTTTCAACTGTAAGTTCAATCTTGCATTTTTGGAATAAACCCAATTTTGTCATAGTGTTTTTAAGAACTAATTAACCAAGGGTTAATTTGCTTAAGATTTATTCCCTGTACAATGGACTTTATGGAAATCATAGAAGTTGGTCAATTCTGATAGAGTGCCACATTTTATATTTCGAACCACAAAGCCTGGACACAGAAATCTGATGACCTGGGAGATAAGAAATAGACTGGTGTGTTCCTAACTGGTAATTGCTGAGCTGGAAAAACAGGAAGAAAGCTAAGTAAGTTTTTGCTATATCAGACATAAAGTATCCATTCCCAACCCTTGATCATGGCAAAGGAAGGACTGGTATTTTCTCAATCATGTATCTGAAAACTCCATAGTCCAAGAGATCCTTCTCCCATATTTTAGTGCCTAACTACCAGGTACCTTTGAGTGACCCCAGAAAGTGATGGGCAACATCACATACACAGCTCCTGACTACATGAGTTTCCTGTAGGATACAATGTTCTGGTGGATGTGTGGGCTGTCAAGCCATTTGCCTTTATTGGTTCAACAAATTGTTTAGACATGGTACTTAAAAAAGATGCTGGAGGGGTAGGTGTTTGGCATAAAGCTAAATCACCACTTGGGACTCCTGCATCTCATGTCAGAATGCTAACTGCTCTTATTCTGATCCAGCTTCCTGCTAATGCATGTCCTGGGAGGCTACAGGTAATGCCACAAATACTTGGGTTCTGCTACCCATGTAAGAAACCTAGATGAAATTTCATGCTTCTGGTTTCAGTCTGGTTCACACCTGGCTGTCGTTGATGAGTACACCAGCAGATGGAAGATCTCTGTCTCTTTGCCTTTCAAACAAAATGAAAATAAATAAATGAAAAATTTAAAAATAAGTAAAAAATTTTCTTAAAGGGTCAAGGAATATGGTATAAAGAACTGAAAGAGAAGAGTTGGTGGGCTCTAAACATAAGAAAAAATATGAAAATGGGAATAATTGCCTAATTTAATCAGTTTATATGGTATACATGTGTTGAAATACTGTACTGCTCCCTATAAAAATGAAGAAAGTATTACATGTTAATCAAAATGTTTTAAAATTTTAAATAAAAATAAACCTTAACATGTATAGCCCCCTCTCCCCCTGGAAAATGTAAATGAAGGATATGTTTATTTTGGTGCTAAAGAATTTCATTGTCCAGGGCGGAGCCAAGATGGCGGAATAGTGAGGGCGCGCACCGATAGTCCGGGAAAATTTAGTTTAATAAAAGGGGAGTTACGGTAGCCTCAGAAAAAAGAACCAGGAAAATATTGCAGACAAAACTCTTCTGGATCCAGTGGGCGTGAATCGGAGGACCTACTGGGAGAACAAGGTCGCCCACCGCGCGCGAAAGCCGAACCGCAGGACCGAGCCGCGGGACTGAGCCGCGGAAGCCGAGCCGCGGGACTGAGCTGCGCAAGCTGCAGGGTCTGCGCACAAGTGCTCGAAGGGGAGTGCAACAGCGGGGAGACTTGGGAAGTCCAGGGCTCCGAGTCCACACATCGGCGCTGGAAGGGGAGCAGACCTGCGTGGAGAGCGTGGGAGCCCACAGTTCGGGACATCAGCGGCAGACTCAACACACCAGCGCTGGAACGCGAGGTGAGCCGAACCTCAATAACCCGAGACACCGGCAGGCAAGCGGAGAGAGGAGACCAGAGGGAACGACCCCCGGGGCGGGGGGGACTTCACCAAGCTAACTGGAAGAGAGAGAGAGGGAAAAAAAAAAGGTGACTGGTATGGACACGGGTTTCTCTCTCTCCGCTCACCTCTCAAGGGCGAGCAAGACAAAGAGCAGGCGCCATCTTGGACATACGTCATAAGCAGAGCGACCTCAGGTCTGCACCGGCCCTGAGCCTAGCAGTAAAACCTGACTCTGGGTGGGGCGAATTAACAGATTAGGACTTAGTAAATTTATGGTGCTACTGAACTGAGACTGTGAAAAAAGAGACGGTGGGGGAGAGAACTCACGGAATTCACGTGAGCACTCTCCAGAGACGCTACAATTCCGTAACTTTGGCAACCCAGTGGGAGACTGAAGGAGAATTTGAGCCCACTCTAAGGGCTGAACAGATTCCCTGTGTGGTCCTTGGGAAAGAGCTTCTGATCTCTGGCTCCTGTGGGTATATCATTTGCCTGCTAACTACCTCCAACTTTGTTCATCTGTGCAGAATAACTTCCCTGTTGAATCAAAAAAAAGAGAGAGAGAGAGAGAGAGAGAGAGAGAGAGGTTTACCACGCCTAACCTGGGAGTGTCACCTTTGGCACACCAAACAGAGCTCTCAGGCCACACCCATCTCAAGCCCTAAGGCTCCATCAAAAACAGATAGTCCACTTAATCTAGAGTCATAGTATAACAAGAAAAAGCACCACAGTGAAGAAACCAAATATCTCCAATATGACAAATAACAAACGCAAAAACCAAGGTAATAAAAACAAGGAAGTCACCATGAAGCCCTCAAATGAAAAAGACACCCCAATTCAAGATTATGAGGATGATGACATAGAAGAAATGCAAGAAGCAGATCTCAAAAAATTGATAAGAACATTAAGAAGTTCTCAAAAACAAATTCTTGAACTACAGAAATCCTTAATGGACAAGATAGAAAATCTCTCTCGTGAAAATGAAATATTAAGGAGGAATCAAAATGAAACGAAACAACTAGTACAACAGGAAACTGGGATAGTGACTGAAGTGAAGAATTCAATAGATCAAATGAAAAACACAATAGAGAGCCTTACAAACAGAATGGGAGAAGCAGAAGAGAGAATATCGGACTTAGAAGACAGAGAACAGGAAAGGATACAGTCAGACCAAAGAAAAGAAGAGGAAATTAGGAATCTAAAACATATTGTCGGGAATCTTCAGGATACTATTAAAAAACCCAACATTCGGGTTCTAGGAGTTCCTGAAGGCATGGAGAGGGAGAAAGGATTAGAAGGCCTTTTTAGTGAGATATTAGCAGAAAATTTCCCAGGTTTGGAGAAGGACAGAGATATCCTAGTACAGGAAGCTCACAGAACCCCTAATAAACACGACCAAAAGAGACCCTCACCACGGCACGTTGTAATTAAACTCTCCACAGTGAAACATAAAGAAAAGATCCTAAAATGTGCAAGAGAGAAACGTCAGATTACTCTCAGAGGATCTCCAATCAGACTCACAGCTGACTTCTCATCAGAAACTCTACAAGCTAGGAGGGAATGGCAAGATATAGCCCAGGTACTAAGAGAGAACAACTGCCAGCCCAGAATATTATATCCTGCAAAGCTATCATTTGTGAATGAAGGTGAAATAAAGACTTTTCATAACAAACAGAAATTGAAAGAATTTGTTGCCACTCGTCCAGCCCTGCAAAAGATGCTTAAAGATGTGTTACACACAGAAACAAAGAAACACGGTCATCAATATGAAAGAAGGTAAAGGAAGGAAACCAAGGAAGGAAAGCTCACAGCAAAAGATCACAGGGAATTCAAAGCATATATTAGAACTTATCTTTGGCAAATGGCAGGGCAAAGTTACCACTTATCATTAGTCACATTGAACGTGAATGGCCTGAACTGTCCAGTTAAAAGACACCGTTTGGCTGATTGGGTTAAAAAACAAAACCCATCTATTTGCTGCTTACAAGAAACACATCTTTCCAACAAAGATCCATACAGACTGAAAGTGAAAGGCTGGAAAAAGATATACCATGCCAACAGAAATGAAAAAAGAGCAGGCGTAGCCATCTTAATATCAGACACCATAAACTTTACCACAAAAACCATTAAGAGAGACAAAGAGGGACACTACATAATGATTAAGGGATCAATTCAACAGGAAGGTATAACAATTATCAATGTATATGCACCTAACTACAGGGCACCGGTTTATCTAAAAGATTTGTTAACGGACTTAAAGGGAGACTTAGACCCCAATACAATAGTACTGGGGGACTTCAATACTCCACTCTCAGAAATAGACAGATCAATAGGACAGAAGATCAACAAGGATACAGTAGATTTAAACGACACTATAGCCCAAATGGATCTAACAGATATATACAGAACTTTCAATCCTACAGCTAAAGATTATACATTCTTCTCAGCAGTACATGGAACCTTCTCTAGGATTGACCACATACTAGGCCATAAAGCAAGTCTCAGCAAATTCAAAAGAATTAGAATCATACCATGCAGCTTCTCAGACCATAAAGGAATGAAGTTGGAAATGAACAACTCAGGAATCCCTAGAGCATACACAAACACATGGAGATTGAACAACATGCTCCTGAATGAACAATGGGTCATAGAAGAAATCAAAAGAGAAATCAAAAACTTTCTGGAAGTAAATGAGGATAACAGCACAACATACCAAAACTTATGGGACGCAGCAAAAGCAGTGTTAAGAGGAAAGTTTATATCAATAGGTGCCTACATCAAGAAATTGGAAAGGCACCAAATAGATGAGCTTTCTATTCACCTCAAGGATCTAGAAAACCTACAGCAAACCAGACCCAAATCTAGTAGGAGAAGAGAAATAATTAAAATCAGAGAAGAAATCAACAGGATTGAATCAAGAAAAACATTACAAAAAATCAGCCAAACGAGGAGCTGGTTTTTTGAAAAAATAAACAAAATTGACACCCCATTGGCCCAACTAACTAAAAAAAGAAGAGAAAAGACCCAAATCAATAAAATCAGAGATGAAAAAGGAAATGTAACAACAGACACCACAGAAATAAAAAGAATCATCAGAAATTACTACAAGGACTTGTATGCCAGCAAACAGGGAAACCTATCAGAAATGGATAGATTCCTGGACACATGCAACCTACCTAAATTGAAACAGGAAGACATCGAAAACCTAAACAGACCCATAACTGAGACAGAAATTGAAACAGTAATAAAGGCCCTCCCAACAAAGAAAAGCCCAGGACCAGATGGATTCACTGCTGAATTCTACCAGACATTTAAAGAAGAACTAACTCCAATTCTTCTCAAACTATTCAGAACAATTGAAGAAGAGGGAATCCTCCCAAATTCTTTCTATGAAGCCAGCATCACCTTAATTCCTAAGCCGGGAAAAGATGCAGCACTGAAAGAGAATTACAGACCAATATCCCTGATGAACATAGATGCAAAAATCCTCAATAAAATTCTCGCCAATAGAATGCAACAACACATCAGAAAGATCATCCACCCAGACCAAGTGGGATTTATCCCTGGTATGCAGGGATGGTTTAATGTGCGCAAGACAATCAATGTGATACACCACATTAACAGACTGCAGAAGGAAAATCATATGATTCTCTCAATAGATGCCGAGAAAGCATTTGATAAAATACAACACCCGTTCATGATGAAAACTCTAAGCAAACTGGGTTTGGAAGGAACATTCCTCAATACAATCAAAGCAATCTATGAAAAACCCACAGCCAACATCCTATTGAATGGGGAAAAGTTGGAAGCATTTCCACTGAGATCTGGGACCAGACAGGGATGTCCACTCTCACCACTGCTATTCAATATAGTTCTGGAGGTTCTAGCCAGAGCTATTAGGCAAGAAAAAGAAATTAAAGGGATACAAATTGGGAAGGAAGAACTCAAACTATCCCTCTTTGCAGATGACATGATTCTTTATTTAGGGGACCCAAAGAACTCTACCAAGAGACTATTGGAACTCATAGAAGAGTTTGGCAAAGTAGCAGGGTATAAAATCAATGCACAAAAATCAACAGCCTTTGTATACACAGACAATGCCATGGCTGAGGAAGAAATTCTAAGATCAATCCCATTCACAATAGCTACAAAAACAATCAAATACCTTGGAATAAACTTAACCAAGGACGTTAAAGATCTCTACGATGAAAATTACAAAACCTTAAAGAAAGAAATAGAAGAGGATACCAAGAAATGGAAAAATCTTCCATGCTCATGGATTGGAAGAATCAATATCATCAAAATGTCCATTCTCCCAAAAGCAATTTATAGATTCAATGCAATACCAATCAAGATACCGAAGACCTTCTTCTCAGATCTGGAAAAATTGGTGCTGAAATTTATATGGAGGCACAAGAGACCTCGAATAGCTAAAGCAATCTTGTACAACAAAAACAAAGCCGGAGGCATCACAATACCAGATTTCAGGACATACTACAGGGCAGTTGTAATCAAAACAGTATGGTACTGGTACAGAAACAGAAGGATAGACCAATGGAACAGAATTGAAATACCAGAAATCAACCCAAACATCTACAGCCAACTTATATTTGATCAAGGATCTAAAACTAATTCCTTGAGCAAGGACAGTCTATTCAATAAATGGTGCTGGGAAAATTGGATTTCCACGTGCAGAATCATGAAGCAAGACCCCTACCTTACACCTTACACAAAAATCCACTCAACATGGATTAAAGACCTAAATCTACGACCTGACACCATCAAGTTACTAGAGAACATTGGAGAAACCCTTCAAGATATTGGCACAGGCAAAGAGTTTCTGGAAAAGACCCGGGAGGCACAGGCAGTCAAAGCCAAAATTAACTATTGGGATTGCATCAAATTGAGAAGTTTCTGTACTGCAAAAGAAACAGTCAGGAGAGTGAAGAGACAACCGTCAGAATGGGAAAAAATATTTGCAAACTATGCAACAGATAAAGGGTTAATAACCAGAATCTACAAAGAGATCAAGAAACTCCACAAAAACAAAACCAACAACCCAATTAAGAGATGGGCCAAGGACCTCAATAGACATTTTTCAAAAGAGGAAATCCAAATGGCCAACAGGCACATGAAAAAATGTTCAAGGTCATTAGCAATCAGAGAAATGCAAATCAAAACCACAATGAGGTTCCACCTCACCCCGGTTAGAATGGCTCACATTCAGAAATCTACCAACAACAGATGCTGGCGAGGATGTGGGGAAAAAGGGGCACTAACCCACTGTTGGTGGGAATGCAAACTGGTCAAGCCACTATGGAAATCAGTCTGGAGATTCCTCAGAAACCTGAAGATAACCCTACCGTCCGACCCAGCCATCCCACTCCTTGGAATTTACCCAAAGGAATTTAAATTGGCAAACAAAAAAGCGGTCTGCAGCCTAATGTTTATTGCAGCACAATTCACAATAGCTAAGACCTGGAACCAACCTAAATGCCCATCAACGGTAGACTGGATAAAGAAATTATGGGATATGTACTCTTTAGAATACTATACCGCAGTAAGAAACAACGAAATCCAGTCATTTGCAACAAAATGGAGGAATCTGGAACACATCATGCTGAGTGAAATAAGCCAGTCCCAAAGGGACAAATACCATATGTTCTCCCTGATCGGTGACAACTGACTGAACACCAAAAAGGAAACCTCCTGAAGTGAAAGGGACACTATGAGAAACGGTGACTTGATCAGCATAGCCCTGACTGTTAATGAACAACTTAATACATTATCCCTCTTAGTAGTTTTTTTGTCTGTTCTACTTAATATGACTGATTTAATTCTGTAATTAATACACAGTTATTCTTAAGTGTTGAAATTTAACTGAAATGTGATCCCTGTTAAACATAAGAGTAGGAATAAGAGAGGGAAGAGATATATAATTTGGGACATGCTCAAGCTGACTTGCCCCAAATGGTAGAGTTAGAAACATACCAGGGGACTCCAATTTAATCCCATCAAGGTGGCATGTACCAATGCCATCTCACTAGTCCAAGTGATCAATTTCAGTTTGCAATTGATCATAATGAAAGGACTAAGAGTCAAAGGGAGCACATAAGCAAGTCTAGTACCTGCTAACACTAACCGATAGAATAAATAAAGGGGAGAGTGATCCAACATGGGAAGTGAGATACTCAGCAGACTCATAGAATGGCAGATGTCCTAAATAGCACTCTGGCCTCAGAATCAGCCCTAAAGGCATTCAGATCTGGCTGAAAAGCCCATGAGAGTATTTCAGGCATGGAAAGCCAAGACACTCTGGCAAAAGATCTCTGTGAGTGAGATCTCAGTGGAAAGAACAGGTCTTCAAAGAAGGAGGTACCTTTCTCTGAAGGGAGGAGAGAACCTCCACTTTGACTATGACCTTGTCTAAACAAGATAAGAGTCGGAGAACTCAAGGGGCTTCCATAGCCTTGGAAACTCATGACTGGAGCATAGGGAGATTACTGATGCTGTAGACAGGAGTGTCAATTGGTAAAGTCAACAACAGGAGTCACTGTGCACTTACTCCTCATGTAGGATCTCTGTCCTTAATGTGCTGTGCATTGAGATTTAATGCTATAACGAGTACTCAAATAATATATTTCACTTTGTGTTTCTATGGGGGTGCAAACTGTTGAAATCTTTACTTAATGCATACTAAACTGATCCTCTGTAAAAAAAAAAAAAAAAAAAAAAAGAAAAGAAAAGAAAAGAAACTATCAACTCCCAACTTGACTCTCACTGGGATTAAACATGACAATAGGTCTGATCTGATTTCATCATCATTAAAAAAAATCATCTATTATTTTTCACTTTATGTTTCTGTGTGGGAGCAAACTGTTGAAATCCTTACTTAAGGTATACTAAACTGATCTTCTGTATATTAAGATAATCGAAAATGAATCTTGATGTGAATGGAAGGGGAGAGGGAATGGGAAAGGGGAGGGTTGTGGGTGGGAGGGACGGTACGGGGGGGAAGCCATAGTAATCCATTATTCGTACTTTGGAAACGTATATTCATTAAATAAAAGTTAAAAAAAAAAAAAAAGAATTTCATTGTCCAAGCATCCAAGGAGTAAAAAATTCATGGAAAAATGTGTATTAGGAAAAATTTCAAAATTTTTTGCACCAAAAATAAATGTACTTTTAATTCTATTTCCTACAAACTTGTTAAAGTACCCTCATCTATTGCTGGGTTTAGTATACTGATAGTTTGTCTAGGATTATGGCACATATAAGACTGATTGCAGAGCTTATTTCTCAGAGTGTCTTTGGTTTCACTGGATTTTTTAAGTTTAAAATATTTTTAAAATTCATTTATGAGGCATAGAGGAGGAGAGACTATCTCCCACCTGCCAGTCCACTTTCCCCAAATGACCACAATGGCAAGGGACTAAAAGCGTGAGCCAGGATCTTAACTCACCCAGGTTCCCTCATGGCTGACAGGAACCCAACTTACTTGAGCAATCACTGCTGCCTCCCAAGGTCTGCATTAGCAGGAAGCTGGGGTCAGGAGCTGGAGTTGAGCATTGAACCCAGGTACTTTGATGTGGATTGTAGGCATCTTAACTCCTAAGCTAACCATCTGTCCTTCACTGGTCTTTATAAATTAAGTTATTTTGCTTTTCTCTGAAAAGAATTTGTATTAAGATTGAAATTATTTCTTCTTTAAATGTTTGGCAAAAAGCTTCTGCAAAATTATCTGCACCTGGTGTTTTCCTTATTGGGAGTTTTTTTTTTTTTTTAACAGAATCTTTTTCTGTTTCTTCTTGAATGTTAGATTATTCTAAAAAATTTGCTCATTTTACCCAAATTTTCAAATTTACTGACAGAAACTTGTTGACAGTATTCTCTTTATTTTATATTTAATATCTACTGCATTTTAAGTACACCTCCTCTTTTACTGTTAGTATTGTTGTATGTGTCTTCTTTCTGTTTTCCTTTGATAAATATCATTGGCAATTTGTGATTTTATTAGTTTTTCCTAATAAATAAATCTTGGCATTACAAACCTATGTTACATTTATTTCCAGTATTTTACTTTCAGCTATTATTCCCTTTCATTTAATTTATTTAGATGTATTATGTCATTTCTTTAAAATAAGAATATCTAACTTATTTATTTTCATGATTCTTCTTTCTTAAATAATCATTCAAGGTTCTAATTTTTCCTCCAAATACATAGGCATACCTAAGAGTTTTGAGGTTTTTGGTATAATTAATTCTAAGTATTTTCTAGCAATATTTTTTACCCATGGGTTATTTGTAAATTTGTTTTTTCCATTTCCAAATACATGAGGGGAGTTTTTCAGTTATAAACTTAATTTTGTTAAAATCAGAAAATATGGTACTTAATATGTATTCTTTAAAATTTGTTAAGGCCAGCACTGTAGGGTAGTAGGTTAAGCCTGGCCCTGCAGCACTGGAATCCCATATAGGCACTACCTCAAGTTCTGGTTGCTCCACTTCTTATCAGCTCCCTGCTAATGGCCTGGGAAAGCAGCAAAAGATGGGCTGAGTGCTTGGGCTCCTGCACCCATGTGAGAGACCTGGAAGAAGCTCTTGGCTCATGGCTTTGGATGGGCCCAGTTCTGGCTGTTGAGGCCATCTGGGCATGAATTCATGGATGTAAGATCTCTCTCTTTCTCTCCCCCACCCCTCTATCCTGTAACTCTGCTTCTCAAATATATAAATAAATTTTTTTCAAAAAGAATAAAATTTGTTAAGACTTACCAGGTTTTAGAAATACTTCATTTGTGCTTGAAGAAAATGGGGAATTATCAGGTCAGTGCCATGGCTCACTTGGCTAATCCTCCACCTGTGGCGCCAGCACCCTGGGTTCTAGTCCCAGTTGGGGCACCAGATTCTGTCCTGGTTGCTCCTCTTCCAATCCAGCTCTCTGCTGTGGCCCGGGAGGGCAGTGGAGGATGGCCCAAGTACTTAGGTCCCTGCACCTGCATAGGAAACTGGGAAGAAATACCCAGCTCCTGGCTTCGGATCAGTGCAGTGCCAGGCATAGCGGCCATTAGGGGAGTGAATCAACAGAAGGAAAACCTTTCTCCCTGTCTCTCTCTCACTGTCTATAACTCTCTCTCTGTCTCTCTCTCCCACTGTCTAACTCTGCCTGTCAAAAAAAAAAAAAAATGGGGAATTATCCAAATGTTGATGCACGGACATATCCATTTAGTAATTATAATTACACTGTTACAATGTTAAATATGCTTATTGATTTTTCTTTTTATCTAACAAATATTGAAATAAACATTCCAATTATTCTGAGTATTATGGTAGATTCGTTCATTCTATTTGCCAAATAGTGCTATAAATTTTCCCTTCTTATATTTTGAACCCATGTTATTAACTGCACTCAAGTTTGAAATTATTACATGTTCCTAGAAATACAGTACTCTTGTAATTCATCTCCATCTCAATCAATGCATTTTGTCCTAATGTCTTTTTATGTTATATGAATATAGCCTCATCAGTTTGTATTATACTTCATGAGTTTCTTTTGATACTTGCTTATGTATCTTTTTATCTCCTTTTTATTTATTTGTTTGTTTATTTGAAAGGCAGGGTTACAGAGAGAGAGAGAGGTAGAGACAGAGATATAGACAGATATTGATTTACCTTGTATCTGCTGGCTCACTCCCCAAATGGCCACAATAGATGGGGCTGGGTCAGGCCAAAGACAGGAGCCTGGAACTCCTGGGTTTCCTAGGTAGGTGCAGGGGCCAAGGAATTGGATTCTCTGCCACTGCTTTCCCAGGAACACTAGTAGGGAGCCAGATTAGAAGTGGAGAAGCTGGGACTTGAATAAGCAGCCATATTGGATGCTGGCATTGTAGACAGCGGCTTAACCTGCTGTGCCACAATGCCAGCTCTTTTTTTATATTTTTTGCTTCCCAAATCGTGTGTATGTTTTTAAAAATAACCTTTCACAAGTTATCACTTATTTAATTATATCACCCCTTTCTATACTATTGCTATATTTTAGATCTACCTTGATTTTTTTTTTAGTGATCTTTTTTTTTGACAGGCAGAGTGGACAGTGAGAGAGACAGAGAGAAAGGTCTTCCTTTGCCGTTGGTTCACCCTCCAATGGCCGCTGCGGCCGGTGCGCTGTGGCCGGCGCACCGTGCTGATCCAAGGCCAGGAGCCAGGTACTTATCCTGGTCTCCCATGGGGTGCAGGGCCCAAGCACTTGGGCCATCCTCCACTGCACTCCCGGGCCATAGCAGAGAGCTGGCCTGGAAGAGGGGCAACCGGGGCAGAATCCGGCTCCCTGACCGGGACTAGAACTCGGTGTGCTGGCGCCGCAAGGCAGAGGATTAGCCTGTTGAGCCGCGGCGCTGGCCCTCTACCTTGATATTTTTAACTCCCACAAATTCAACATTGTTATTTTAATATGTAAAGTCAATATTTATTTAAGTTTATCCAAACTTTGCCATTTTCTTCATTCACTACATCTTACATTGTAGACCTCACTTTTGTGATAATTTTCTTTCTATCTGAAGTGCACTTTAGAAATTTCTTAGTAAGGGTCTGTTAGTAAAATCTGCTGTGCCTGGAAATGTGTTTCACCTTCTTCTTGTGAGATAGTATCTCTAGGTTTTAAATTCTCTTTTTTCTAACCTTTTGAAGACATCATTTCTCTATCTTGTAGCAATCTTTGTTACTACTGAGAAGTCAGCTGTCATTCTATCTACTATCCAGTATGGTTCCTAAATTTCACTGTGACATATATAGGTATAAATTTATATTTTTATAATGCTATTAAGTTATAATAGACTAAAAAAAGCTATATATATTTAGAGTGTATAATTTTGATGTTGCTTGACAGAAAATGAACCACTTATATTCACCCATGAACCATCAAACCATTGCTACAATGAAAGCAGTGCATATATTACCACACCTAAAAGTCTCCTTGGAGTGTGTATATGGCCTGAAAGTTAAGATGCCCATGACCCACATTGGAGATCCTGGATTCAATGCCAAGCTCTGGCTCCTGACTCCAGCTTCCTGATAATGCAAACCCTGGGAAACAATACTGATGGCTCAAGGAATTGGGTTCCTGACACCTATATGGGATACCTGGATTGTATTGAGACCTGGCTTCAGCCTTGGATCAACCATCACAGGCATTTGGGATAGGCCAGTGGATGATCTGCCTTTCTGTGTCTTTCTCTTAAATAAAGAAATAAATAAGTAAATAAATAATTAATTAATTAAATAAAAAACTTTTTAAAAGACCTTGCATGCCCTTTTATAATCTACCTCCTACATATCATCTTCATGCAATCACTTCTGTCTTAATTACATTGGATTTTCAACAATTTTATATAAATTGAATAATATGAAAATGCTTTTAAAAATATTTATTTATTTGTTTGAAATGTGACAGAGCAACAGATAGAATGATAATCTTCCACCTGCTGGTTCATTCTCCAAATGGCCACAATGGCCTGGTTAAATGTTAAGTGTTAAAGTTAACTATACAGATATACTATACAGTTAAGTGTTAAAGTGAACATAAGGATAGGAGTAAGTGTTAAAGTGATGATATAAATAGGATCAAGTGTCTGGAAATAATAATAGATAGAATTAAAAAGGAGAGAATGTTCCAACATGGCTAAGCAGTCCACACAGCAGACTCATAAAATGACAATCACTTTAAGTAAAACTCTGACCTCAGGATCAGCCACCCCCTCACAACCCATGGCAAGAGCCTCGGTTGATCACTGATGTCACAAAAAAAGAGTGTTAATTGTTAAAGGAATAACAGTAGTCACTGACTTAAATCCTAGATCTTCCACGAAGCCTTTTTTGAAATTTCTATTTATTTATTTGAAAGACAAAGAGAGAAAAAGAGAAGAGGGGTTGGGGGAAGAAAGATCAAGAGCAAGAGCAAGATCAAGATCAAGATCAAGAGAGAGAGAGAGAGAGAGAGAGAGAGAGGTTTTGGTTTACTTCCAAATGCCTGAAACAGCCAGAGCTGGACCAGGCTGAAGTCAGGTGATGGGAACTCTATATGGGTCTCCTGTGTTAGAAGGAACTCAACTACTTAAGCCATCACCTGCTTTCTCCTAAGGTAACTATCAGCAGGAAGCTGGAATGGAGAACCCAAGCATTCTGATATTGGTTGCTGACATCTTAACTGATGTGCCAGATGCCTGCCCACAAAGCCTTTTTCAGTCTTTCTGGACCATACTTCTAAGTTTTGTCTACATGATATAAAGAACCAGTTACATAATTAAATAATCTGGCACACTGTGGTTTTTATTTAACAATTTTGTATATTTACAGAACTTACGTCCCAAAGACACTAGAAGAGCCTGAAGGACAGGGATTTTAGTTCTGGAAGTAACACTTTCAACTGATCCACCTCTACCATAGCACTCTGCACATGAAATCATTCTCATAGCAGTTATTGAACTCTTTCTCAATTTAATAAAAATAACCTATTGGATAAATACCTTTTAGAGTCAATTGGATACGACTTCTTTAAACTGGTAGATTAGCCTTTTCTATACTGCTACTTCACGACTAACAATGACTTTCATAAGAAGTTATATTTCCTACATCCTAAAAGGACCTTGCATATGTCACCAGGCTGCCTATCCATGCAACTCTGATGGAATAAATTCTAACTGCTAAGTTATAGAAGAGGATGACTTTTATATTGAAATTTTCAAACACAAGTGATGTGGATAAGGCAGAGACAACCTAGAACCTGAAATGTCAAGGAATTCAGTTTCAGTGACTTTTTTTTAATGCAACCCTGAACATATTCCCATTCTACCTGTTAATCTACTATAAATCCAATGCTTGCTAGCTCCAGATAACAGGAATTGCATATTCATTTAAGAATTCTAGAAGGCCAAATTTAGTATTTGGTCCTAGTATTATAGAAACTAAGGGCCGGCGCCGTGGCACAACAGGCTAATCCTCCGCCTAGCGGCGCCGGCACACCGGTTCTAGTCCTGGTCGGGGCGCCGGATTCTGTCCCGGTTGCCCCTCTTCCAGGCCAGCTCTCTGCTGTGGCCAGGGAGTGCAGTGGAGAATGGCCCAAGTGCTTGGGCCCTGCACCCCATGGGAGACCAGGAGAAGCACCTGGCTACTGCCTTCGAATCAGCGCGGTGCGCAGGCCGCAGCGCACTGGCCGCGGCGGCCATTGGAGGGTGAACCAACGGCAAAGGAAGACCTTTCTCTCTGTTTCTCTCTCTCTCTCTCTCTCTCTCTCACTGTCCACACTGACTGTCAAAAAAAATTTAAAAAAAAAAAAGAAACTAAGGACAGGGATGAGTATAAAAATATGTAGGGTAGACAGTAGCCAGACTATGCTGAATTAATGCACAAATCCAGGGGCTGGTGCTGCGGCATAGCAAGTAAAGCTGCTGCCCATGGTGCTGGCATCTCATATGGGTGCTGGTTTGAGTCCCAGGTGCTCTACTTCCCATTCAGCTCCCTGTTACTGAACTTGGGAAAGCTTCAGATCAGCCCAGCTCCAGCCATTGTGGCCATCTGGGGAGTGAGCCAGTGGATGGAAGATAATCTCTCTCTCTCTCCTCTCTCTCTCTCTCTCTCTCTCTCTCTCTCCACCTCTCTGTAACTGCCTTTCAAATAAATAAATCTTAAAAATATAAAAATTCAAAAATCTAGTTGTTATTTGATGATGCCAATTGTTAACTATTATCCTCATTTTTCAAAAAATGATATTTAATGTGAACTCTCTTAATTTGAAAATGACAATTTTTATATATCTCTTTTCTCCAATCTCATTTTTCTTCCCTTCATATGCAATCATTCTATGTGCAGATTTTTGACTATGTATTATGTACCACATTTTGCATGTATTTCATATTATGCCAATTTTATTGCATCATACATCTCATTTTACTTTTTTTCCCCATTCAGCACTATGTTTTTAAGATCCATTCATCTTGTTTTTTGCTTCTAATTCCTCCATTTTAATCAAGATGTACCTTTATCATATTTTGTTTATCTACCTTCTTGCCCACAAAGAAACAGTGTGAAGGTAAAGAAACATATGTGGATAGGTTGGATTTAGTCTTCTAAATCTGTCAAATCTAACAGTCAATTTGTTTATAACCTCTGATCTAGACAAACACCTTGCTCAATACCTGGAATTTCTTACCTCCTAGTTTCCAAAAATATAATAAAAAGGGAGACAATTCAATGGAAGTATTTACAGAATTCTGTCATGCAAACATGACAGATGTCAATACATGATATCAATGTGACATTTTTAAGAGAAAATTCATTAACTACTAAGTCATAATTCAAACAAGCATGCTTGTTTGGGAAATAGTGAATAACAAGTATCCACTGCCATGCACTCCATTCTTACTCTCCAACATATTAAATTATTTTAAGCCAACAAAGAAAGAACTGATTTCAGCATACAGGGGCTTCACCTCTAAGTCACAGATATGCCTTTTCCATTCTCAAGTTAAACCACATAGCTACAGAAAGTATTTGAGGTGAGAAGCAAAGTCAGGAAAGTAGAAAACAAAATGCTAAGCTATATTCTGCAACTGAAGACTGTTTGAAAAATCTGTTATTATGGGGATGGGATTTTGGCACAGCCACCTGTAACACCGGCATTCTATATGAGCCCTGGTTTGAATCCAGCTGCTCCACTTCCAATCCAGCTCCCTGCTAGTGCACCTGAGAAGGCAGCAGAAAATGTCCCAAGTGCGTGGGCTCCTGCTACCCATGTGGGAGACCCAGATGCAGTTCCAGTCTCCTCTGGCCTGGCCCAGCCCCATTGCAGCCATTTGGGGAGTGAACCAGAGGATAGAATCAATCAGTCAGTCTCTCTCTCTCTCTCTCTCTCTCTCTCTCTTCTCTCTCTCTCTCCCTCTAGCTCTGCCTTTCAAATAAATAAATAAATATTTTTAAAAAGTCTAATATTCAATTGCTTCAGTTCAGAAGTTACATTTCACCACATTTTCAATGAATCTCCTGTTGCTGTTTTGGTTTTGTTTCCTTGATGTGGGCATCAATAATTTCTTCCACGCTATTTTGGAGGTGTGCCTGGACCAAGGCATTCATAGAAGAAGCAAGGTATGAGAAAGCCATTTTCGGAGCACCTAGGAAATCATAGCTAGAGCCTCCTAAGTGTAATGGAAGACATAAAGTAACTCTTTAGAGATCCAAAAGAAGTTCCAAGTAACCAAGGATAAACTGAATCAAACATACTTGCATTCTCCACCAAAACCTTTGGCATGCGCTGGCGGTTCATGAGGAGTGGGAAAGGATCTCGCCCATCATTCCGTTCGTGGACCTCTCGAATTTCCACTGTATCATCCATAAGATAGTAATGAATGATGTAGGCCCGACACTCACCAAACATGCTATCTCTATCATCCCAGATTGCATAGAATCGAAGAACCTTTAAGGAATCCAAAGTAGAGACTTGAGTAAGAATCCTAAGAGTGGAAAGCTTAACTTAGTAACTTAGGCATTTATGTATCAGACAGTGATGAAAAGATTAGCTGAAAAGATTATGAAGCAATCACAGATAGTAAACTGAAAAAAAAGAAATATTCAGCAAAGATACTAAACACATGGAATTACATAGT
The DNA here is from genome assembly GCF_051225735.1 of Oryctolagus cuniculus. Classification (NCBI taxonomy): domain Eukaryota; kingdom Metazoa; phylum Chordata; class Mammalia; order Lagomorpha; family Leporidae; genus Oryctolagus; species Oryctolagus cuniculus. Next base: position 117,391,882 of record NC_142871.1, read on the forward strand.
AGATGTCAACAGCTGGAAAGAATTAAATAAAAGTTTATGCCAAGAAAGAAGTGTTTACTTTGATCCAAAATGTTAGTCAGTGAAAGAGAAGCTGAGTTAAAAGAACAAAGCAATCTTTTATATGGTGGTTTATATATATTAATAGAGATACATGGGAATACTTTATATATAGTTTGGAAAGAATTTTCACTTATTACGCAGTCTTCTTTTGGTCCCATCCATATATATCTTCTAGTAATAGTATCTATACAATCTTTAAATACAAAATAATAACAGGTGTAAGACTGATATAAAGAAATTTTTTAAAAGAGCATGCTAGTGTTAAGTAAAATTTTCTGAACTAAAAAGAGTTAAATTTCTGGAGGAAAAAAAAAAAGCAGCAAAGAAGAATTGAAAGTGATCGTTCTGTTATCTCTTTCCCTTTAGTACAAAAAAGAGAATTCCATTCTGCTTATACACTTCCACTCACAAGCAAGAGGATTAGGAAAGCTAGAACAGAGCTGGAAAATGCCCAGAATATCCTGTATTCCCTCATTAATATAACAATCATCAAGGAAGTGTCTGCAATGGGTCTTTTGTGAAATTAATAGGTTTAATACAAGAAACCTACAGATATGCAACAACTTTGGAATTTCCCAAAAATTCATTTACGTTTTCCCAAAGAATGGTATGAGATTAATTCCTATTTAGGAAATGAAATGATAAATTGAAATGTAAAAAGGCAATAAGATGTAGCTCAGTTTAAATCTTGTTTTACATTATGCTGAGTGAAATAAGCCAGTCCCAAAAGAACAAATATCATATGTTCTCCCTGATCTGTGTCAACTAACTGAGCACCTCAAAGGAAACCTGTAGAAGTAAAATGGACAGTATGAGAAACAATAACTTGATAAGCCATGTCCTGCCTGTTGAGGAACAACTTACTATTTTATTCCTTTTAGTATTTTTTGTTCTACTTAATACCATTGGTTGAACTCTTTAACACACAATTATTCTTAGGCATTTAAATTTAACTGAAAAGTTATCCCTGTTAAATATAAGAGTGGGAATGAGTGGGAATAAGAAAGGGAGGAGATGTACAGTTTGGCACGTGCTCACTCGGACTTATCCCTAATGGTAGAGCTAGAAACATGCCAGGGGATTCCACTTCAATCCCATCAAGGTAGCATGTACCAATGCCATCTTACTAGTCAAAGTGATCAGTTTAAGTTCATAATTGATCATAGTGATAGGATTAAGTATCAAAGGGATCACATAAACAAGACTAGTGTCTGCTAATAATTGGCTGGCGCCGCGGCTCACTAGGCTAATCCTCCGCCTAGCGGCGCCGGCACACCGGGTTCTAGTCCCAGTCGGGGCGCCGGATTCTGTCCTGGTTGCCCCTCTTCCAGGCCAGCTCTCTGCTGTGGCCAGGGAGTGCAGTGGAGGATGGCCCAGGTGCTTGGGCCCTGCACCCCATGGGAGACCAGGAAAAGCACCTGGCTCCTGGCTCCTGCCATCAGATCAGCACGGTGCGCCGGCCGCAGTGCACCGGCCGCGGCGGCCATTGGAGGGTGAACCAACGGCAAAGGAAGACCTTTTTCTCTGTCTCTCTCTCTCACTGTCCACTCTGCCTGTCAAAAAAAAAAAAAAAAAATTAAAAAAAATAAAAAAAATAAAAAAAAATAAAAAAAAACAAGACTAGTGTCTGCTAATAATAACTGATAGAATTAAAAAGGAGAGAACGATCCAACATGGGAAGTGGGATACACAGCAGACTCATAGAATGGCAGATGCCCTAAACAGCACTCTGGCCTAAGAATCAGCCCTTAAGGCATTCGGATCTGGCTGAAGAGCCCATGAGAGTATTTTAGGCATGGAAAGCCAAGACACTCTGGGGAAAAAAAAGACCTAAATGAAAGATCTCTGTGAGTGAGATCCCATTGGAAAAGAATGGGCCATCAAAGAAGGAGGTACCTTTCTCTGAAGGGAGGAGAGAACTTCCACTATGACTGTGACCTTGTCTAAATAAGGTTGGAATTTGTGAACTCAAGAGGCTTCCATAGCCTTGGCAGCTCATGACAAGAGTCTCAGGTGATTACTGACGTCATAAATAGGAGTGTCAATTGTTAAATCAACAACGGGAGTCACTGTGCACCCACTTTCCACGTAGGATCTCTGTCCTTAATGTGTTGTAGTATGCAAATTAATGGTAAAGCTACTACTAAAACAGTACTTTATACTTTGTGTATCTGTGTGGGTGTAGTCTGTTGAAATCTTAGTATATACTAAGTTGATCTTCTGTATAGAAAGATAATTCAAACTGAATCTTGATGAAGAATGGGATGGGAGAGGGAGTGGGAAATGGGAGGGTTGCGGGTGGGAGGGAGAATACAGGGGGGGAAAGCCGCTATAATCCAAAAGCTGTACTTTGGACATTTATATTTATTAAATAAAAGTTGGAAAAAAATCTTGTTTTAACATTCAAATACTTAGTGGTATTCACAATACTTTACTCACGATTTTATTTGGATTCTTAATATGAAACTTAAGCATTCCCATACTCTAACCCTAGATCAAACCAGAAATGTAACATTGTAGCCAAACAGTTAAATTATAGATGTAATGTTTCAGATCAGTTCCAACACAGCTATCAATAAACACTTGATAAAAGAGCTTGTCAATAAACATTGTGCCCCACTTGGAAATGAGTAAATCCACTGAGGTACCTAAGTCACTTACTTGTTTGTCAAAAGTGAGAAACTGCTTAAGTTGATCAAAGTTTGATGGGGTGACATATTTACGGAGAGGTCGTTTTCGTAGTTCAGTGTAAGGATCAAGAGCCATCTTTTCTGGTGGATTTAATTCAATTCCTTGACTTTCCAAAAATATCTAAATAATTAAAAATAATCATCATTTTTCTTAGAGATTCTTAAAGTAAGTAATAAACTTATAGTATAAAACTAAGTGTAGTCATAATTTCAATACCAATGCTCAAGTTAACCACTACTTTGTAGCTTTAATATGTCATAGAAACACTACCTCCAATTGACCCAACACTATAATGCAGTGGCCAGCATTGTGGCATAACAGGTTAAGTTGCACCTGCAGCGCAGGCATCCTATATGGGTGCCAGTTCAAGTCCCGGCTGTTCCATTTCCAATACAGCTCAATGCTAATGTGCCTGGGAAAGCAGCAAGGGATGGCCCAAATCCATGGGACCCTGCACCCATGTGGGAGACCTGGAAGAAGCTCCAGGTTCCTGGTTTCAGCTTGGCCCAGCCCCAGCCATTGTGGCCATTTGAGGAATGAACCAACGGATGGAAGAACTCTCTGTCTCTCCTTCAACTCTCCTTTCAAATAAAAAAAAAAATTGAAAAAACCTATAATTCAGATAATAGTTGACTATTACCTGAATTATTCTACATTATAAAATTGCTAGGTAATATGCTAAGCTAATTGGAAGACATAGTGATAATAAGGTAACTGGATTGAAATATCAATGTAAATAAATTAAATTTATTTAGATGTCCAAGAACAGAATGAATACTAGGACTGCTTAATTGTATACATCTGGAACTTAACTATAGTTTCAAACAATATGAAATTTCTATTAGGTATGGAGACAAGCTGTATATGTGAATCTGAACTCACATTCCCAACTTTCCAACATTCACTTAAGTATATGATTAAGACTTCCTCTCTCACCAAAAAGAAATCATAACCACTGGTTATTTTAGACCAGAAATGCTTTGGCAAAATAGGAAAGACAAACCAAGTGCTCAGACATCATAAAAACAAGTTCAGAAAAAATCTGAATTTGATATAATCTTGAACCCTATGTTATCAATTATTCATAAATATATTTTTAGTTACTATATCCTTTAATACAAATTGACATTTCATCTTATTAAATGCACCACGATAAATTATAGCTTTATTGATAATCAGAAAAGAACAATTTCATAATATCCACATTCTAGAACTGGTTTACTTTTTGGAATTGTGCACCTTGCTCTGGGCCAACTCAATAGAAAATACACAAAGCTCAAAACTAAAATGTGTGGGTCTAGTATTAGTTTTATGCCATGTATTCTATGATTTTAATATTTAAAATTTTATTAAGTAGTTCCCAATATCGTTTCAATATAAAATATGATCTTAATTTCTATTAAAACTATTGAGCTGTAAATATTGGTTAACAATAAAATTTTCCCCTAAGGTTCTAGATTAGTGGGACCAGTGCTGTATCTCATATGGGCGTCAGTTCAAGACCTGGCTGCTCTACTTCCAATCCAGCTCTCTACTATGGCCTGGGAAAGCAGTACAAGATGGCCCAAGTCCTTGGGCCCCTACACCCGTATGGGAGACTTGGAAGAAGCTCCTGGCTCCTGGCTCCTGGCTTTGGATTGGTGCAGCTCCAGCCATTGCGGCCATTGGGGAGTGAACCATTGGATGGAAGACCTCTCTCTCTCTCTCTCTCTCTTTGCCTCTCCTCTCTGTGTAACTCTGACTTTCAAATAAATAAAGAAATCTTTAAAAAAAAAGATTCAAGATTAGTATATAGTAGGATTATTGATTGAGATATTTAATGGGTATTTTACTCCCTTCTCTTACACTCAACAGATAATAAGCCCCTTTTTAAATCTAACTTTACAGATTATGGCAGGAATGTAGAAGCTTCCTGAAGTTGACTTTTTTTCTTATTTCTTAGAAAGCCTAAAAGTTTGAAGAGATTATTCTAAAATGTCCCAGAAAGGAGAGAGAAAATAATGCCTTTAAGTCAAGAAGAGAGAAAGGGAGAAATCCACCAAGAATGGAAATGGCACAGGTTAGTGGGTCTCAGAAGAGCAGGACCCATACAAACTCTGTGGTGGTACTCTGACCACATGAGGTGTGTGGACCACCATTCAATGTAATGCATTGCCAAGTTTCAGGATCTTACATAACACCAAAGCTTCAGGGAGGTGCCTTTGGTCATTGGACAATCCACGAGCCCTACCTGTATGATTCCTTTAAATCTAACAGTGGACTGTTTCCTTGTCAGTCTTATGACTTGGATTCTGGCTTAGCTGAGAGTGAAGAGAAACATCAGTGGTTATGGAATGAATGCCTGCATACCCCCCAAGTTCATACTGAAGCCCTAATCCCCAGTGTTACTATTTAGAGATACAACCTCCATTGAAATAATGTTAAATGAGATCATAAAGGTAGGGCTCTGATCAAATAGAACTAGTATCTTTAGAAGAAAAGTAGAAGAAGAGAAATCGGAAAGCAAGCATACTTTTTCTCTCTCTCCATGCCTATGCACTGAAAAAAAAGAGCCACATGAGCACCCAGAGAGAAGTGAGTTGTCTGCAAGCCTGGAAGAGGGCCTTCATTAGAACCTACCATGCTGGCACTGTGATCTTGGACTTGCAGCCTCCAGTACTGTGAGGTAAGAAAATTTCTACTATTTAAGCCACCAAGTATTTTTGTTATGACAGTCTTGAGTAGCTAGGGCTGGAGCTCAAGTCATTTTTTAATGTTATTTTTGAAAAATGAAACAAAAATTTCTTCTCAGCAGCATTTGTGGAGTAGGATTCACATCTACTACACTACCAGTAATATTTCAACAACAACAAAAATGTATTCTGGATCTATGTTTTCTAGAACTTTATTTTTTAATATGTTCAGTCAATTCTGCCTATAGGAACAAACATTAATCCAGAGCAGCAAGGAGGGTTGAGGGGAAGAGGTGGTTGTGATATATCGGCTTCCTGGTTGAAATCACACCCTGCCTACTCACAGGCTCAGCCCTAATGAAGACCATTATATGTGTATAAATTTTAAGCTGCCATAGGAGCCAGCCTGCAACTTAACAGATGAATTGTTGAAAACATAATTCAATATAGTCAACAGTCCTTAATACATAGTTCCAGTCAAAAAACAGTTGTTAAAATACATCAATCCTCATTATTCATGGAGTCCATATTTGTGAATTTTCCTATTCACTAACATTTAATTGTAACCCTAAAATCAATACTCACTACATTGTTCAGTCATTCACAGACATGTCCAAAGTAGCAGAATATTTGATTTATCCAAATGTGTAATCTCAGTTGAGGTCAAACAAGGTGAATCTCTTCTTCCTGTTTCAGCTCTCATGGGGTAAACAATTTTAATGGCAGACTATTTAATGGCACATTTTTTGCATTTTTGAGGGTTTTTTGTTGGTGATTTTACTATTTAAAGTGGTCCTGAAGCCTAGGGCAGAAATGCACTTTAAGGTTCCTAAGCACAATAAAGCTGTGACTTGAGGGGAAAATACATAGAGTAGATAAACTTCGTTCAAGGGTGAGTTATAATGCAGTTTGGTTTGATGTGAACGAATCAACACTATATACTAATGAACATGTCTTAGAACAGAAACACACATAAAACAAATTTCTGTATTGATGGGTTAACAAAAATTCTGTGAGCAGAGATTCACAAGAACCTAACCCTGCATTTCCCTTAGGAGTATTGGTTTAATATTCACTAATTTAGTGCTTGTAGTGAATTTATTGGTCTAAACTACTGTGAATAATTAGACTTGACTGAACTAATGAGATCTGCTCAGGGATGAATCTGAAAATGCTCAAATTGTCCATAAGACAAAACTGTAAAAATAATTGTTAATACCTTTAGGTTTACATAAAACTGTATAATTTCTTATTGTTGGTATAAAAATTCTAAAATTGCCTTTGATAAATAGGATCTCAGAAACTTAAAAAAGCAAGAGATCGAAATATGCTTGAGGGGCAGGCATTTAGCTTAGTGGTTAAGGTTGCTAGTTAAAGTATTTTCGTCCCACATTGGTGTATCTAGGTTTGATTTCCAAGCTCTGGCATTTGACTCCAGCTTTCTGCTAATGCAAACTCTGGGAAGTAGTAGTCATGGATCAAGTCACTGGGCTCTTGTCACCCATGTGGGAGATCTGGAATGAGTACTCAGCTCCCAGCTTCAACTCAACCTTGTGCCAGCCATAGTAGGCATCTAGGGAGTAATCCAGTGAATAGGACTCCTCTCTGATCTCAGCCTCTCAAATAAGTTATATATACATAAATATGTGTGTATATGTATAAGTATTTGAAGGGGATATATCTCAAAGATGGTCTAGCACCTCTACCTTGTTTACTGTTTTCCTTTGTTATTTTGGAATGGCACTGACTCTATGACATTTTCTTTACTTCCTTCAATTATCTGTTCACCTGTCACCTCATCAGTGAGGCTCTGATGATGAGCCTTGAAAATAGTGTCCCCGATCTTCCTTACTGAGACTGTTTCCTCCATTGCTCTTACCATCATCTGTCATATGTTTATTTATTTTTTACTTATTGCTTTTCTCATTCAACTGGAATATAACCTCCATAAGGGCAAATATTTATATATGGCACCTGAAACAGTCTCTGGCACATAGCAGGTGTCAATAAATATTTGTCAAGTAAACTACTAAATGTAAAAAAACAAAAACAAAACAAAACAAGCATTAATTCATACATGCTCAGGGCATGGTAAAATTTACTCACACTTGGCACTAGGTAGCATGGAATAAAAGATATAAAACAGTTCAGAAAATATATCTTTGCAATAACAAATATATTTAACTAAGACAAACTTGGAATTAACTTCCTAATACCTATACTCTATACTAAAAGAAAGTCATCATATCCTCTATGTTTGTAACTTTAAGTTGTCTCTATATTAAAAACAAAAGCCTCAAATTTGGGGTGGTGTTTTCCCTAGCAGTTAAGATACCAGTTAGGGTTCCCTCTAGCTGCCAGCATCAGCTTCCTGCCAATGTGGACCCTGAGAGGCAGAAGGTAACAGTTTATGTCCTTCCACCCATATTGGAGACCCAGATTGGGTTCTCAGCTCCTGTTGGTTCTCTGGCCCTACCCAGTCCTAGCCATTATAGGCCTCTGGGGAGTGAACAAGCAGGTGGAAGCATTTTCTGTCTCTCTGTGTATGTGTGTGTCTGTCTCTATCTCTGTCTCTTGATAAATCTTTTCAAAATTAAATTACAAAACCTCAAAAGTTATGAAATTGAAAAAATGAAGGACTTTTCTCAATATAAAAAGTGGGTTTTTTTTCCAATTAAAACATTTGGATTCTTTTAGACAGTAAATTTTACTATAATTTAGTAAATATGTCTTACAAAAAAGTATAAATGGCACAAAAAATTTTAGGATCATTACTGCCAGGAAGGATGGTATAATTTTTGTAAACATCAACTTTATATGAAGTATTTAATGCTTCTTCCATATTTCCATTTCTCAGGGGTACTACTCTACTCTGTATTTGAACTGCCAAGTAAATTGTTTTCTTTACCAAAGATAAGTGTTTATGCATTAATATCATTCTGAAAACATTAATATTACTACAAAGTATCAGTGTATATAAGCATACACACACATACATATGCTTCACAAATCTAATAACTCATAAAACATATTATCTGTGTCCTCTTTCCCTAATAAATGAATCTTTCCATAAATAAGAATGATGCCTCAGAACCAACAACTTTCAAAAATATGTAACTCTACCTGTGTGAATTGGTCACAGTCCACAATACGGAAAGTTTTGCCATAAATTGTGATGTTTATTCCTCTGTTTAGGTCTTTCCAGTGGTAATGATCTCCCACATCATTCTTGGCCAGCCGTTGACGTCTGATTAACTTGCCTTGAGGGATCCCAGAGTTTTCCACCACAGGCTCTATGACAGACATGCTGTCGTCCTCTAGGTAGTAGTAGATGTTCACTTGACGGATTCTATATTGTTCCTCAGTTGATATAGGAACATCTTCTTGAAAATAGGCATCAAATTTCAGCACCTATAAAGCTCAACGGAAAGAGAAATATTGTAGTATTAGTTTGTCATTGTCATCTCAAAAAACATCTAACGCCTTCCTGAAAAGAGAACCACTCAAGGAGGTTTGTATAGTCATTTCTTATCCTCTAAATCAAAAGTTGGAAAACTATGGACCATGAGACAAATCTACTCTGCCACCATTTTTTTCATATGAACCACAAAGGTTTTTATTACATACTTAAATGGTTGAAAAAAAATTAAAGAATATTTCACAACACATAAAAAATGATACAAAATTGAATTTTCAATACCCACAAATAAAGTAATTATGTAAATATTTAACACTTGTTTACTTAATGACTGCTCTTCCATTGCAAGAGCAGAGTTGAGCAGCTGTGATTGAGATACATAGGCTGATATACTGGACTGAATTATATCCACCCAAAGATTTGTATGTTGAAGTCCTAATTCTGTAGAGACTGTACTTGGAAAGATGGTCTTTTGGAGTTAATAATGTGAAATAAGATTTTAAGGATGAGACCGTAACACAACAGGACTGATGGCCTCAAAAGGGAAGAAAGAGAAAGAGAGAGAGAGGGAGATTCACTTCTTTCACCTCCTATGTATGTTCTGAGGAAACACCATGTGAAGACATAGCAAGAAAGTAGCTGTGAGCAAAGAGAGACCTTACCAGAAATCAAATTGGCTGGAACATGACCTTGGAATTCTGGCTTCTGGAACTATGAGAAAATGAATTTCTATTGTTTAAGCCAACCAGTTTGTGGTGGTATTTTGTTAAAGCGCCAGAGCAGACTAAAACTGCTACAATATCCAAAATATTTACCATCTGGCACTTTACAGGAAAGATTTGCTGATATCTGCTCTAAATATAAGGTATAGACTACTTACTGTGCATGTTTCCTGCAGAGAAGGCCTAAAAACCCTAATACTTCTAGCTTCATTTCCATGTTTAAAGTCCTTCCAAACTTTTGGAAGGAGTGAGATATTTTAACAAGACTATGATCTTCGGTTTCAAGATGAAGATGAGGGCTCAACTCCATTCCATTACTAGGAGTGGAGTCCTTGTAAATTCATATGACTGACACATTCGTTCTTACAGACCTTAAAGTCATTAGTCTACCATAAAATCTTTGGGAAGTATATAAATACTCTCACTGCGCACAGAAACATACATATAAGGGCATGCCAAAAGGTTCACAGAATAAGTTATTAAAAGATAACTTTTGGGGGCCGGCATTGTGGCATAGTGGGTAAAGCTGCTACCTGAAGTTCCGGCATCCCACATGGGCGCCGGTTCGACTCCCGGCTGCTTCCACTTCTGATCCAGCTCTCTGCTATGGCCTGGGAAAGCAGTGGAAGATGGCCCAAGTCCTTGGGCCCCTGCACCCGCATGGGAGTCCTGGAAGAAGCTCCTGACTCCTGGCTTTGGATTGGCTCAGCCCCGGTCATTGCGGCCAATTGGGGAGTGAACCATTGGATGGAAGACTATTCTCTCTCTCTCTCTCTCTCTCTCTCTCTCTCTGCCTCTCCTCTCTATGTAACCCTGACTTTCAAATAAATAAATAAATCTTTAAAAAAATAAAAAAAAAGAAATGGAATAAGAAATTAATCCTATTCTAGTGCTGGCCTGGCACTAGAAGAAGATAACTTATGCTTACAAAACAGATAAATTTAAGTTTAACAATGGATACGAGGATACTGAGTACAGTTGCCTAGGGACCACTTTTTCTAAAACATCTTTGTTGCTTAAATATGGCTTAAGAGTTTTTGACAAACTCCTGGTCATTCAGTACTTCTCTTCCTATCTGGGACTGGACCAACAACTAGGTCAAATTTGACCTGGAAACAGGGACAGATAAAAGTTAGCCACAAGATGTTGATCAGCATTGTGTTCAAAATAAGGATTTTGATTGCAAGGAGAAAATAAAAATCAACATGAAGCCCCTGGTGTCAATCTTCAACAAAATTAAATAAAGCCCAGAGGTTGTAGAGGAAGAGGTTCTTATGCTTGGTTGCCTAATAATTGCTAAACACTGTGTACCTAAAATGGTAGGAATTCTTTTTATTTTTATTACTTTGGTTATTGCTTCACTTTGTCTTACTTGCCTTCCTCAAACTTCTGTAATGTGTCACTTCTAAAAGTCCTGGCCATTAGCATCTATATATTTAACCCTCTTGTAAAATTTATCTCTGCTTGTTTAGAGGCTGCCAAGCTACAGATGGTGTTGAGATGGAGGCCTGAATAAAATTGTCTTTCTACCTGGGACCCTTAGATTGACCCTCAGAAAAATGCTCTGCTCCCAATCCAGATCTATGCCCTTATCAGCAGGAAGTAGCCAGAGCAGTCATCACCCCCAAATCCCCTAATGGCAGTTAGAGCCCATTTTTTCTGAGTTGGGGGGCAGGGATATGAGGCATTACAAGTGTTAATAGGCAGTTAGGAGAGTCTCCTGTGGGTATGAGGGAACAGGTGTTTGTATGAAACCTGTCATTAGCTGATTAGACAAAAGACAGTATCCAAAGAAAATGAAAGATTGATAGGGAACACAATGGGTCCCATACCTAAAGGTAACCATATTAGAAACTAAGCTTTGGCATCATACCAGAACACATGAAGCAGTATGTCTCAAGTGCTTAGCAACTGATCAGGTAGGCATAACCTACCTTAACTGGTCAGGTCAACAATATTCCTCAATTGTCACATTTCACGAGTGGTTGATATGGTAGCATTTGTCAACCGATCAGGAACTATGACTTCTATGCAAAAGACAAAGAAAAAAAAAAAAAGCAGGCCCCTAGCATATAGAAACTACGTAGAAGAATTGATCAGTTGATATGGACTCCTTATATAAGTTCCTAATACCCAGATCTTGACAGACACCTCACTTTGGTACCCCTCTCTGTCTCAGTAAAACTTTCATTTTGCTCATCTCCACAAAAAAGATAATTTGTGACTTACACAGTGAGCTTGATTTTAGACTTACTGAATTTAAGTAATAGCACAAATTGATATCGCAGGAGATAATAGATGCAGGATTGGGTTTTAAGAAAAAGGCATTAGGGGGTTCCAAGATGGCAGAATAGCAACAGGGCAGTCTGATTTAGGCTAAGTGAAATTAATGTTTTAAAATGTGGAGAAAGTACAGTCTCAGGGTAAAGCTGCAGGAGAAACTGCAATGGGAGCTCTTGTGAAAGCAGTGGAAATGGCCTGGATCTGTGTGGAAGGTGCAGACGCAGCAAGGAGCAACGAAACAACAAAGGAGCCAGCAGCTTGGATCTAGAGAAAAGTGCCCACCCTGGCAAACCTGAGATCAGACTGCAAGGGCCCGCACCACTGTTGATATAGCTGGAGGGAAAGTGTAGTGAACTGCACCATTTTTTGAGTCCGGCCTAGATCCCTCAGTGCAGAAGGGCAACTGCTCACCCTGGGGTGGGAGAAAAGCAGCACGTCTCCCTCTTTCCCTTTCTCCCGCCTACAACAGTGACCTGCAGCCAGTTGGGGAGGGCTGGCACCATTTTTGGACATAAGCAGGTAGCATCTGCTCCAGCTCTTGTGTGCGCACCCAGAAACTATCAGGGTCACCCTCCACCCAGTCAGCAGGAGCAAACACAACAGTTTAAAAGCAACTGACAGGGAGGGTCTCCACTACACCAGCTGCACGCACTCAGCAATGGGTTGGGAATGGGAGCCATCCCTACGTAAGGGAAGTGCAGCCTGCGGGACTCTCCTATGTATCCAGCATAATTGTGAAATGTACAGAGCTGCAGCTGGTGGGTTTTGTGTGTGCCAGTGATCCAGAGATCTTACCAGAGAGAAAAACCCGTGTTTCCCCACGGACATTGAATATGGTGGAAGGACCAGACTCAATCCAGCGGGCGGGAACACACACAGACAATGGCTCTGGGAACATCTCAATCTCCCTGTGGACATGACAGGCAAGCAGGGCAGAGTGGCCCCACTTGCACTCCTTGACCCTGAAAGCCCTGGGTGCAGAGAACTGAGAAAACACTGTGAATGCATCAGAGGAAGCAGGGTGTAGCTGGGTTCTGGGCTATCACAGAGTGCAGCTGCACACTCTCAGAGCTCCTTGGTTGCCTAGAGCAGCTCATAGCTGAGGGAACCATGCTTACAGGAAGGACTGTGCAGATCATAAGTGTGGTTCATATGGTGGTGAGGATGAGTGTTGAACACACTGGAGGCTAATGCCTGGGCATTCCTCAGCAGGGAGGAGAAGGGGTGGTTGTACCAACAGAGGTCACCATTCCTCTCCACCTAGTTAACCAGAGGAGAGCTACCAAACCCAACTTGGATGTTACCATAGATAACCACCCCATCCTGGAGCAATGACCAGAGCTCCCTGGCCACACCCACCACACACCTCTTAGTATTCACTGAAAGTGCAAACATTCCACTAAGCCACAGAGGCATAATTCAAAGATAAAAGCCATCAGAGGAAAAAAAAAAAAAAAAACAACATTAATACAAATGCAGAAATTCAAGAAACAAGAAAAAGGAAGACACTATGACCCCCCAAAAGGAACACAAAAACATTTCAATATTAGAATGTGAAGATGAACAGACCGAGGAAATCCCAGAAATGGAATTCAACAAATAATCATAGGATTCCTCAAAAGCAGTCAGAAGCAAATTCATGAACTAAAGAAAACCATGTATGATATGAATTAAATTTTTTTCCATGAAACTGAGATTTAAAGAGAAGCCTAAATGATATATTAGAAGAATTTATATATATATTATTTACATATATATATATTAGAAGAATTTGATCAACTAAAAATTGCAGTGGAAAGCTTTAACAACAGAATTGTTGAGGCAGAAAAAGACTATCTGAGCTAGAATACAAATCTCTGGAAATTTTATAGTCAGACGAAAAGGAAGGAAGGAAGGAAGGAAGGAAGGAAGGAAGGAAGGAAGGAAGGAAGGAAGGAGAAATTAGAAAATTTACAAATAGTGTTGGAGATACACAGGATACCATCAAATGAACTAACATATGGGTCATAGGAGTGCCTAAAGGTATGGAAAGAGAGAAGGAACTAGAAGGCCTATTTAGTGAAATAATTACAGAAAACTTCCCTAATTTGGAGAAAGAAATGAATGTCCAAGTACAGGAAGCACATAGAACTCCTAATAGACATGACCAGAAAAGATCTTCACCATGACTTATTGTAGTCAAACTTTCCACAGTAAAGCATAAAGAAAGATTCTAAAATGTGCATGAGAGAAAGGTCAGATTACTTTCGGAGGATCTCCAATTAGACTCATAGTTGACTTCTCATCAGAAACCCTACAGGCTAGAAGACAATGGCAAGATATAATCCAAATCTTAAGAGAAAGAAACTCTCAACCCAGAATACTGTACCTTGCAAAGCTCTCATTTATGAATGAAAGTGAAATAAAGACCTTCCATAACAAACAGAAATTGAAAGAATTTGGCACCACTCACCCAGCCTTACAAAAGATGCTAAAGGATGTGCTACATACAGAAACACAGAAATAAAGCCATCATTATGAAAGAATACAAATACAGAAAATCCCCCAGTAAAACTACAAAAGAAATCCAAAGTAAATGACAGTAATATTCATGGAAAAATGGCAGAGCCAAGTAGTTACTTATCAATAGCTACCTTGAGTAAAAATAGCCTCAACTCTCCAGTTAATAGATGCAGACTGGCCTAATGGATTAAAAAGCAAGACCCATCTATTTGCTGTCTACAAGAAACACAACTCACCAACAAAGATACACATGAACTGAAAGTGAAAGCATGGAAAAAGATAATCCATGTTAATAGAAAGGGAAAAAGAGCAGGTATAGCCATCCTAAAATCAGACAAAGTAGACTAACACAAAACCTGTTAAAAGAGAACAAAGAAGGGCACTATGTAATGATTAATTAATCAATATAGTCTATTCAACAAGATGTGACTATAATAAACATATCTTCATCGAATTACATGGTGCCTGGCTGTTTAAAAGTAATGTTAATGTATCTAAAGGGAGACATATACTCCAATACAATAGTAATGGGGGATTTAAATACTCCATTTTCAGCAATTGATAGATCAACCAGACAGAAAATTGGCAAGGATAATGGAGTTAATCAACACTATAGATCAAATGGATCTAACAGATATCTACAGAACTTTCCACCCCACAGTTGCACAATATACATTCTTCTCAGCACTTTCTCTAGGATAGAGCAACTTGCCATGAAGCAAGACTCAGCAAACTTTAAAAAATCAAAATCATACCATGCACCTGGTCTTACCACAATGGATTGAAGCTTGAAACCAACAACTCAAGAGTCTCAAGAACATATGTAGACACATGGAGACTGAACAACATGCTCCTAAATGAACAGTGGGCCATAGAAGAAATCAAAAGAGAAATAAAAAAAAATTTGGAAACTAATGAAGATGACAATACAACATATCAAGACTTATGAGATACAGCAAAAGCAGTATTAAGAGGAAAGTTTATAGTAATTTGTGCCTACATCAAGATACTGGAAAGTTAGCAAATAAAAGAGCTGTCAACACATCTCAAAGGCCTAGGGAAAAAAATAAAACAAACCACAAATTAGTAGGAGGAAAGAAATAATTAAAATTAAGGAAGAAATAAATAAAATTGAAAAAAAATATAGAATATTAATGAAATGAAGTGCTGCTTTTTTTTTAAATAAACAAAATTGACACACCACTGGCCCAACTAATCAAAAATAAATAGATAAAAAAGAGGGATAAGATACAAATCAATAAAATCAGAGGTGAAAAGGGAAATATAACAACAGATATCACAGAAATAAAAATAATCATCAGCAATTACTACAAAGAGCTGTATGCCAACAAACTGAGAAACCTAGAAGAAACTGATAGATTCCTGAACACATACAACCTACCTAATCTGAGTCATGAAGACATAGGAAACCCAAACAGACAAATAACCAAAATGGAGACTGAATCAGTAATGAAGACCCTTCCAGCAAAGAAAAGCCCTGGTCCTGATAGTTTCACTGCTAAATTCTATCAGACATTTAAAGAACTAATTCCAATTCTTCTCAAGCTATTAAAAACAATTGAAAGGGAGGGAATACTCTAAGACTCCTTCTATGAAGCCTATACCACCTTGATTCCTTAGCCAGATAAAGATGCAACAGAGGAAGAGAACTCCAGACCAACTTTCTGGATGAACATAGATGCAAAAATCCTCAACAAAATAATAGTCAATTGAATCAAACAACACATCAGGATGATCTTTCTCATCTGGACCAAGTGGATTTGACCAGGTATGAAGGGATGGTTCAACATCTGAAAATCAATGACTGTGATATGCCACATTAACAAACTGAAGACCAAAAACCATATGATTATCTCACTACAGAGAAAGCATTTGATGAAACACAACATCCTTTCCTGATGAAAAACTTAAGTAAATTGGGTATTAAAGGAACATTCCTCAACACAATCAAAGTAATTTATAACAAACCCACAGCCAGTATCCTACTGAATGGGGAAAAATTGGAGGTATTCCCATTAAGATCCAGAACCAGACAAGGATACCCACTCTCATCATTTTTATTCAATATAGTCCTGGAAGTTTTACCCAGAGCCATCAGGCAAGAAAAAGAAACCAAAGGGATACAAATAGGGAAGAAGGAAGTCAAACTATTCATATTTGCTGATGACATGATTCTATATATAGGAACACAAAGACTCCATGAACAGACTATTGGAATTCATAAAAGACTTCAGTAAAGTGGCAGGATATTAAAAAAAAACCTCACACACAGAAATGAATAACCTTTGTATAAACAGACAAAGCCATAGCTGAGAAAGACCTTCTCAGATCAATCCAATTCACAAAAAATTTAGTTACAAAAAATTTAAATACCTTGGAATAAATATAACCAAGAATGCCAGAGGCCTCTATGATGAAAATCATAAAACATTAAAGAATGAAATAGAAGAAGGCAAAAATTTGGAGAAGTCTTCCATATTCATGGATTGGAAGAATCAACATCATCAAAATGTCCATACTACTGAAAGCAATTTACAGATTCAATGCAGTCCCAATCAAAATATCAATAACATTCTTTTTTTAGATCTATAAAAAATGATGCTAAGGTTCATATGGAAACACAAGAGACCCCAAATAGGTAAAGCAATCTTAAACAATAAAAACAGCCCTGGAGGCATCACAATACCTACCAGACCTCAAGACATATTACAGGGCAGTTACAATAAAAACAGCCTGGTACTGGCACAAAAACAAATGTGTAGACCAATGGAGCAGAATTAAAAACTCCAGAAATTAATCCAAGCATGTAAAACTAACTTATCTTTGACAAAGGAGCAAAAATCAACCCCTGGAGCCAAGACAGTCTCCTCAACAAATGGTTCTGGGCAAACTGGATCTCTGCATGCAGAAGTTTGAAACAAGACCTCTTCTTTACACCTTATACAAAAATCCACTCAAAACAGATCAAAGACATATAAATCTATTATGTGATACAATCAAATTACTAGGGAACATTGGGGGAAACCCTACAAGGGAAATACTTGTTGGAAAAGATCCCAGAGGCACAGGCAATCAAAGCCAAAATTCATAAGTGGGATTACATCAAACTGAGAAGCTTCTGCACTGCAAAAGAAACACTCAGCAAAGTGAAGAGGCAACCAAGAATTTGGGAAAAAATATTTGCAAACTATGTAACTGATAAAGGACTAACTTTTAGAATCTATAAAGAGCTCAAGGAATTCAACAACTATAAAACAAACAATCTCGTCAACAAATGGGCAAAGAACCTGAACAGACATTTCTCAAGAGAGGAAATTCAAATGGCTAATAGACACAAAAATGTGCTCAGGATCACTAGCCATCAGGGAAATGCAAATCAAAACCAAAATGAAGTTTTACCTCCCCTCTGTTAGAATGGCTTTAATACAGAAATCAACAAACAACAAATGCTGGCGAGGATGTGGGGAGAAGGGTACCCTAATCCACTGTTTTTGGGAATGTAAACTGGTACAGCTACTGTGGAAGACAGTATGGAGATATCTCAGATATCTGGATATAGAGCTATTGTATGACCCAGCCATCTCACCCCTGGGAATTTAACCAAAGGAAATGACATCAGCATTTGAAAGAGTGATCTGTACCCCATGTTAATTTCAGCTCAATTTACCATAGCTAAGAATGGAAGCAACCTAGATGTCCATCAACTGAAGAGTGGATAAAGAAATTATGGTATATATACACTATGGAATACTACATTGTGGTAAAAAAAAATGAAATCCTGTCATTTGCAATAAAATGGATATAACTGGAAACCATTATATTTATTGAAATAAGCCAGTCACAAAAAGACAAAAACCATATGGTCCTTCTGATTTCTGAACTAATAGAGTACTTAAAATGTAATCTATAGGAGCTAAACTGACACTTTGAGATGAAATGATTTTGAGCAGCCTTTGCCTTGACTGTCAATGAGCAATGTTTTTCTTGTTTGTTCTTCTTCTCTTTTTTTCATATTATTCACAGAACTATCTCTACTTAGTGTAGGGTTAATCTTATGTGTATAAAATTAACTGAAAATTGATCTTGGTAAAAAATAAGAATGGGAAAGGAAGAGGGAAGAAGAAGAAAAAGGTGGGAATATGAGTGGTACAGAGGAAGGAAGAGGGGAAGAATCACCATGTTCCCAAATTTGTATACATTAATGCATGAAGTTGTATTCCTTAAACAAAATTATTGAAAATGCATAAAAATTGAAAAAAAAAGAAAATAAAAAAGTATTAGAGAACAGTCAAGTTTGACTCAAACATCATGGGCCCAAGAAATTAGAAGATTAAACTAATATGGGGAGACTACAAAGGAGCCAATTTGGGAGATAAGGACAAAAAATTAGGAATGCAATTTTAGATATGTTTATTTTGGGCTTTCTATTATACATTCAAGCGGATGTGTCAAATACGCAATTACATATGCATGTGCTCAGAGGACAGCTCACTATCATAAAGAAGGTATCTCAAACAAGGAATCTGAGACCTCATCGAAGGAGTGAGTGTAGACAGAGGCCCAAAGATTCAGTCCAGGGCTACAGACATATTCCTGAACTGTTTTCTGAGATTTGAGAGGATGAAAATGCCCATGGCAATAGGATCTTCTCTGTAGAATGAGAGGTGGAGAGGATATATTTATTTGAAAGGCTCAAATAACCAAGATTTTTATATATATTTTTAATCCAAATGATAGTTAATTTAAAAAGAAAATTTTGTATACTATGCCATATGATCAATACAAATGAATCCAAATCTTTTTGTATTGACATAAGTAAATTGTGACCATATGGTCATTCTGTATGTCGCTCCCCGTTTTCGTGGAGGAACGACACAGGACCCTGCGCTGTTCTTTCGTCTGCTCGGCCCTCCCCGGGTTTGCTGCTGGTTCTTCCCGGGTTGGCTACCGTCCCTTCCACCTCCGTGGAAGGGCGGTTCCCCCTGCCACATTCCCCACTTCCGCGGGGGAGCGGCACACCGCCGGCCGGCTCTCTCAGGGGCTGCACAGGTGTTCCTTCAGATAGATGTTCCCCTTAGATGTTCCTGGTGCATGTTGTCTCTCTCCTCCTTTATAGTCCTCTTCCACCAATCCCAACTCTGCTACCCACACGCCGAGTAGGCTGCTCTCCTCCAATCAGGAGTAGGTCCTACAGTTTATTGGTTGAACTGGAGGCAGCTGTGTAGAAGCTGTTTTCTCCTCTCCCAGCGCCATATTGTGGGAGAGCAGATGCATAGAATAAGTCTTAATTCCAGTAACTTAGTCTAGTCCGGGTTGCTCCCCACACTGTAAAATACAAAACTTCCTTTTAAAACAAAGACTAAAAGGGGTGGTTATCATGGCACAGAAGTTTAAGACATCATTTGGGATATCCACATGCGATATTAGAGTGCTGGTTCAAGTCCTGGCTACTCAGTTCACAATCCAGCTCCCTTCTAATGTACCTGAGAAGTAATAGAAGGCAGCTCAAGTACTTGACTTCCTGCCACCCAGGAGGAAACGTGGGTAGAGTTCCTGGTTTCTGGTGTTAGCCCAGCCTAGCCCCTGCTACTGTGGCCATTTAGGGGAGTAAACCAATGCATAAAGATTTCTCTCTCATTCTCTTTCCCCTTGGGTTTCAAATAAATTAATCCTAAAGAAAGGACTAAATTATGTACAAGTCAGTTCTTGCTTTATATTCATTTTAAAATGTTCAGATTTTGTAGAGAAAAATAAGTAACTGCCACTTGTAATGCTGGCATCCCATACAGTAGTGCCCCACAGAGCAGTGCCCGAGCTGCTCTATTTCTGACCTAAGTCCCTGCTAATACACCTGGGAAAGCAGAGGGAGATGGCCCTGCCACTCACAAAGGAGACCCTGATGGAGTTCCTGGTTCCTGGCCTCAGCCATTGTGGCCATTTGAGGAATGACCAGTAAATGAAAGATTTCTCTCTCTCTCTCTCTCTCTCTCTCCCTCTCTCTCTCTCTCTGCCATTCCTTCGAATAAATAAACGAACCTTTAAATTAAGAAAAGAAGAAAGAGTCAAAAGTGTAAGATTTTGCAAACAGGTCAAAGAGAATATTGGTGAAGCAAACCTCTCTATCTAGATTTGGCTACCAAGAAAAAAATGTCACTTAGGACTTGAAGGTAGGGAAAAATCAGATTGTAAGTAAACTGACAGTCAAGTAAGGAATAAATTTCTCTTGCTTAAAGAAGGTAAAAGGTAGAAAGAGGGTAAAGACAAAATATTAACCCAGCTAGAAAAGTGGTCACTAGTATTTGAAACAGAAAGTAAAAGGATGAAAAAGATAAAAGAATAACATCAGGAACAGAGAGTAGAAAATAGTAATTATAGAGAAAATTATATGGGATCAAGGAGAAAAGAAGAGGGCACTCACAGCAGATGTTTTCTATTTTAATCACCTAAGAAGAAATGAAGTTTTTTTCTGACTTTAAGAAAAAGTTCCTAAGAATATCCACAATGTGGACATATATGTTAGCTATTAAGTAAACCTCCAGGTATTCCTTTAAAAAATTGTATTTTGATTTAATTAGACAAAATGGCAAAGAAACAAAAAAACCAACAAACTTAGTTTTAAAACCATGCATTAAACTACTCTCTACCTCATTATTTAGGCCATGGATTATTTATCTAGAAATTGTGGAGTTCCAAGTAAACTTGATTGAAATGTAAATAATATTCTTCATGTATACTGTCTTTAAAGAAATTAATTATGAACAATATTAAATATAAATTAAGTAATGATAATCAATATAAAATAACATAGAAAAAGAAAACACAGGAGCCTATTTCCTACTCAGGCACAATTTTATCCCTCTCCGAATTGTATTAATATTTTCTTGAGATATCAGTAATTTGATCACTTTCAGTAAAAATTGAATATACCAGGATTTATATCTTGGTAAGTTATTGAATACATGGTCTACCTATCACTTGTATTTTTGCCCCTTTCTCTTCTACCCTAATTTTTAGTGTCTTTTAGAGCTATAAATGAACAAGAGAAAAAAAAAGAAAAAGATATACTTGATTATACCATTTATACTGTTTTGTGGATGTTTTGATTAGTCTATGAGTAGATATGTGAGCATGTTCCTGTAAATGAGTTAACAGAGAGAAAGAGGATATAGTAGGGATCCTGGCTGACTAAAAACTACCTAAACTAAGTGACTACTAACATAAATGACATAGCTCCTCCTCAGTATCTAGCTTACAATACGTAATCAATAAAATTCAACTGGAAGGATGACAATAGTATAGATTTTTAACAGAAATAACAAAATGAAAATTAAGACTGTAAAAGAACAGGGTTGAAGGAAACTAATAATGCTAACTTATAAAAATGCCAGTAGTTCTGAGATTCAGTTAGACATAAAATCATCTGAAAACCACAACCAATGAGGGCTAGGCTGACAGCTGAGTTCTTAAGTGTTTCATCAGTGATTCTGCTGCATGGCCAGGCTAGGATGACTTCACTTCACTGAAAAGAAAGTCTCATTGATAAGGAAAAACAAGGATGATGGAGAAATGTCAACTGATGGAAATGAGACAGCCCACACTGAAAAGCACAAGGATAAGTGAGAAACAAACAAAAATGTTACACCACTCTCTAGTTATGTAACATCAAACATAAAATATTCTCTGAAAAGAGAAAAACTTAGAGTTGGCCTAGAGAAAACTGACAATAGATGGAATCATTTCATATTTTATAGAAATTAAGGATTTTTCCCTTACTTAATGTATACTAAGCTGATCTTCTGTATATCAAGATAATCGAAAATGAATCTAGATGTGAATGGAAGGGGAGAGGGAGTGGGAAAGGGGAGGGTTGTGGGTGGGAGGGACGGTATGGGGGGGAAGCCATTGTAATCCATAAGTCGTACTTTGGAAATTTATATTCATTAAATAAAAGTAAAAAAAAAAAGAAATTAAGGATTTTTCATCAATACAGAATACAGTACTTTTAAAAAATGAAAAATACAGAGCAGGTACACATACAGCAACACAATCTCAAAAACTCAGAATTCACCCAACTTTTAACTATATTTGGAAAATATTCCAGTGGAGTCTACAGGGAATTAGTTTGAATAATCAGCTTCCTGATGGCTAAAGAAAGCCTCTTTCAAAGCCAGAGTTCAGCTGTCTATGACTAAGGGTTGAGACATTTAAACAATTTTCTCTTCAGAGCACTCTGGGTATCCTGTGGTTTACTGTCAACTGCAAGCAGTTGGCTCTCAGGCACTAGAAATCAAAGATTCTCTAGAATCCAAGATGATACCTTTTTGTCGAAGGCCACATGCGCAGGAATAAAATCTGCAGGTGGGGCCTGCTTAGGTTCACCATAAGTTAGAATTGGTGCCTTATTGGCCAACTCATCCAGCTCAGCCTGGGACAGCTGATTGACTTGGAGCCGGTCGCCACCTATCCCAACTGTTGGACGACGAACAATTGCATAGCCATTCCTGTAGCCCAGAGTCTGGCTTCTATGGAAGGCTGTTTTCTGAAGAAGAAAAGAAGAGTGTCATTAGTAACATTATACAAATATCTGTTAGGTAGAAACAGCTAACTTTCTAGAATATCACACCTTAAACATTTTTTATAAACATCACAGGACATATCAAAAAGTTTACCTACAATAAAAGGTTCTTTATTTCAAAATAAAATGCTTAAAACAGGAAGGAGGGAAGTAACCATCAGAGCTTAAAATAAAACATAGAGCCAAGTTCCATAACATCCAGTTTAAGTACAAACTCACATAAGAAACAAAACAGTAACTCACCCCACTAACGCTTGTTTTTCTTCTTATCTGGTGCTCACGAACTGTGGAACCTAGAAAACCTTTCTGTGACTTTTATTTTTACCTGCAGTGAAAAGCCTTCTTGTTACAGGACACCATACGCTCATGCAACTTTGTAGAAAGCAACCGAATAGTAAGTATATATTTAAAGTGTGACTCAGTAATTCCATCCTTGATCATTTAAGGATATAACCCAAATTTTGGGAAAGAACTATATGCCTGAAGCTACTCATCACATTATTATAGTAAAATGTTAGAAACAATCTCAAAGAAAAACCCCCATGAAGATGTGAGTAAATGACAGAAAGCTCAATCAATGCACTATTATGCAGCCATGAAAATACTGATTTTGGGGGGCTGGCATTGTAGTATAGCAGGTGGAGCTATTGTCTGCAGTGCCAGCATCCCATATGGGTGCTAGAGTCCCAGCTGCTCCACTTCCGATCCTGCTCTCTGCTATGGCCTGGAAAAGCAGTGGAAGATGGTCCAAGTTCTTAGGCCCCTGTAGTTGTGTGGGAGACCCGGAGGAAGCTCCTGGCTCCTGGCTTCAGATCAGCATGGCTCTGGCCGTTGCAGCATGGCTCTCTCTCTCTCTGCCTCTCCTTCTCTGTCTGTGTAACTCTGACTTTCAAAATAAATAAATCTTAAAAAAAAAAAAAGGGAATACAGTTTTTTTAGGTAGTAATCTGGTGAAAATGTTTATTTATTTTTGAGAGGCAGAGAAACAAAGAGAGACAATACAGAGAGCAAATTCCCATCAGCTGATTCACTCCACAATTACCTACAAATAGCATAGCTGAGGGAGCAGTGGAATGGGAGTGGTCTGAAACAAGGAACTGGAAATTTAATCTATATCTCAAATGTAGGTGGCAGGAATCCAATTATTTCCATCATCACTGCTGCCTCTCAGAGTCTGCATTAGCAGGAAAGTAGAGTCAGCAGCAGAACTGGGTATCAAATCCATTCGCTCTGATATGGGATACATGAGTCTATACCAGCATCTTTTCCTTTTTTAAAATTATTCAATTGAAAGGTAGAGTGAAAGAGAGAGAGAGAGCGCGAGTGCACATTTCCATCTGCTGCTTCACTCCCTAAATGGCACAACAGCTAGGGCTGTGCCAGGTAGAAGCCAGGAGTCTGGAGCTTCTGGATCTCTCACATGGTGCAGGGGCTCCAGGACTTGGGCCATCTTCTGCTGCTTTCTCAGGTGCATTAGCAGGGAGCTGGATCAGAAACAGAGCAGCCAGGACTCAAACTGGCACCTAGGCACTGCAGGCAGCAGCTTAACTAGCCGGGCCACAGTGCTGGTTCCCTTACCAGAATTTTAACCACCAGTTTATGATTTAACAAACCCAAAAGGCAACAGATAAATTATAGTTGGAAGATATTTGGCACAGTGGTTAAGACACCACTTGGAATGCTCTCACATCCTCCATCAGAACCTCTGGATTCAAGTCCTGGCTCCACTTCCAATGCAGCTTCCTGCTAATGCGCACCCTGGGAGGCAGCAGATGACAGCTCAGCTACTTGAATCCCTATTACCTATGTGGGAGACCTGGATTGAGTTTCTGGTTCCTGGCTTCAGCCTGGCCCTGCCCTGGTGGTTACAGGCATTTGAGAAGTAAACCAGTAGATAGATCTCTCTCTGATTGTCTCTCTCTCTGCCTTTCAAATAAAGAAATTTCAAAGTATTGACAGATCAAAATTATAAGCATGTACAATTGTATGAAAAGAGACTGGATCTGAATATGTCCTCTGTTATTTATGATTTTTTCTAAAATTAAAAAAGGATTTATTTATTTGAAAGGTACAATGACAGAGAAAGGAAGAGACAAAGAGATCTTCCACCCACTGGTTCACTCCCTGAATAGCCACAACAGCCACACCTGGGCCAAGCCAAAGCCAGCAGCCCAGAACTACATTTGGGTCTCTCATGTGGGTGGCAGGGGCCCAAAGACTTGGGTCATCATTTGCTGCTTTCCTAGGCACATTGCCAGGGAGCTGAATGGGAAGCAAAGCAGCCTGTACTCAAACTGGTGCCCATATGGGACACTGGTACTGCAGGTAGCAACTTTGCCCGCTGTGAGACAGCACCAGCCCTCATTTTCAGATTCTTGAGAAACTTTCACAGTGTTTTTCATAATAGTTGTACAACTTTTACATTTCAGGAAAATTTTCCTTTTTCTGTTCTTTATAATATGGGGCTGCTTGTAATAAATTTTATATAAGTATATATTTTATTATTAATCATAAAATATATTTTTAATGAAGAAAAAAACAGACTTAGGTGCCTATATCCTAATCTCCTTTAGAACCCAGCCTACCAACTTTTAAGATATGCACTAACATTGAAGTAAAATAGAATAAAATTCTTTTGCAAAAAGAGTTATGGACTATGGACATTCTTTTAAGGGTCATGTATTCAGTGTCATAAGTCATTTGACAGGCTATGCTCCAAGTGCATACCAAGCTGAGTTGACTTCCTCCCTGGGTAACTTAGGTAACTTCAAGCTCCTCTTCTTTCGCTTCTATTTTTATTTATTTATTTATTTATTTATTTATTTATTTATTTTTTGACAGGCAGAGTGGACAGTGAGAGAGAGAGACAGAGAGAAAGGTCTTCCTTTGCTGTTGATTCACCCTCCAATGGCCGCCACAGCTGGTGCGCTGATCCGATGGCAGGAGCCAGGTGCTTCTCTTGGTCTCCCATGGGGTGCAGGGCCCAAGTACTTGGGCCATCCTCCACTGCACTCCCAGGCCACAGCAGAGAGCTGGCCTGGAAGAGGGGCATCCGGGACAGAATCCGGCGCCCCGACCGGGACTAGAACCCGGGGTGCCAGCGCCATAAGGCGGAGGATTAGCCTAGTGAGCCGCAGCACCGGCCCTTCTTTTGCTTCTAAAGACAGAAGTGACAACAGGACTTCAGTTAGCTTTTCTGGCTTTAGACAGACGTCTCTATCATCAATTATGACTCAAAGGTACCTGAAGCAAGGCCACTATCCCTCTTACTTATCAGTTTCACCTTCTGAGTACCCTTAGAGTTACACATATCTAGTCTTTACTGTTGAAGTGATAGTGGTCATGGTGTTCAAATCTCAAATAAAGCAAATTGTTTGACACTTGGTCAATGTGTTTAAAATGTGAAACCGGCAGGCATTTGGTCTAGTGGTTAAGACACCCACATAGTACACTGGAGTACTTATGCTTGACACCCGGCTCAGGCACCTGACTCCAGCTCACTGCTAATCCAGACCCAGTGTTGATGGTCCAGGTGATTGGGTTCTTGCTACACATGTAGGAGACCTGGTTTTATTCCTGGCTCCCAGTTTGGGCCTCAGCCCAGCCCTGGCTGTCACAGTTATTTGTGAGGTGAACCAGTAGATGACAACCTTCTTTCTCTCTCTCTCTCTCGCCCTCTCAAATGAATAAGTGAACATTATTTAATAAAACATATGAAACATGTCCAATGCACAGTTTATCTTATTTAAAGTATAGAAATATATCTGTCTGCCTTTAGGGCATGGTACTTCTATCCACACATCTTTAAGCCCCAAAGCAACTCAACCCTGCCTTGTGGATAACCCATACTCCCCATCACCAACTGCTTAAGCTTATCCTGCATGGGGCAGGAAACTGCATACAACATCGTCTAAATCACATACAACCAAAAAGTCCACTGAAACTGGAAATCTATCAGAACCCAAATTCTCTCACTAAAATTTCAACTTCAATTTAAATTCATTCTTCCAAAGAAAACAGAGCAAATATTTTATCTTAATTTTATGAACATGGAATTAAGTGTTTAAATATGAACATGAATTTCAGTGCTTAAATCATTAAAATATATAAATTATTGTTGCTTTGCCTATAAAATTACTGAATACTGATTTTCCAGAAAATATATTTCACCAACTATGTTAGAATTAAAGCAAATGCTAAGCTGCTGCTGCTATTGGAGGAAAGAGCAAAACAAAATCAAAAGAGGAATCTCACAAATACGCGGGAGTGAAATGAATCAGGCTAGGTAAGAGAAAGGAACAACCAATCAACTGTGGTCGAGGAGAAGCGGATGGAATGGAGTATCCCCTAGAAAGTAGGGAAGGATGGTTTAGGGGGAAGGTGGGCAAGTTTAAAAAAAAAAAAAACTGCATGGGGGAGAGCAAACAAGAACAGGAAGAAGGTGGGACTAGAAAAGACAGGCTGGAGAGAAAGGCGCATATTAGAAGAGTCCGGCAGAAAGAAGGGATGAGTGGAAACGATCCACGCGCCCATTAAGCAGGACATGGAGCTGGCGTGGGAGAGACTATAGGGTTCAGGATTCAGAAGAGGGAGGAGGAGGGCGGAGGAGAATGACGGGCCTGGGCAGAGGGGGTAGGATAGGGGGGCAGGAGTGACGGTGTCGGAAGAGAGAGGCCGGGGGACAAGGTGGGCAGACAGGGCCCGGCGTGGGAGAGTGAGCCGGGCCAGAGCTCGGGAGTTGGAAGGGGGAAACTGATCCAGAGAGCAGAGACAGGGGGCCGGACCAGCAAAGCAAGTGAAAAAGGGGCTCGGAGGAAGAGGGCCAAGAAGCGCCAACAGACTGCCACGATGGCGTGGGAAAACCACAGAGAGGGACGGCGCCGAGGACATGGGACGGAAGAGGGAAGATGAGGCGAGGTTAATGAGGAAGACAGAACTTGGGAGGGGAAGCAAGAACGAGGTGGGGGCAGAGGGTCGGTTTGAAGGGTAGAGGGGAATGAAGGTGTAGTACGAGGGGAACCCGCTAGGGACGGGGACGTGGGGACAGGTGGGTGTTGGGCACCTAAGTCCTCACCGTGGAGTCCTTAAAGGACGTGCCTGGTAGAAAGGGCAGGCCATGCACGGGGTTGGACACCATCGCAGCCGGTATCCTCGCCGCCAGCTAGGTCAGGTTTGGTCCACTTTGGTTGCCGGGGCGACCAGCCGCGTTGGCAGGCCGCCCCAGGCTCCATGGTAACGCCCAAACATCCTGAGAGCCCGTGAGCCAGGGGCGGGGCCGGAGGCGCCGGCGTGAGAGGTCTGCGCGTGCGCAGCCGCGGGGCTGCGTATTCTCGCGGTAAGGCGGTCGCGACGGCGGGGCGCGGCTAGTGGGCGTTTCCGAGATGGCCACGCCTGCCCCGCGTCACCGCCGCCGGTCTGCCCCAAGATGCTACGTGGGGGCTGTGGGACAGGGTAGGAAAAGGCGGGTGCAAAGGAGGCTGTTCGTTCTTGCTGGGAGGTCCAGGGTCCGAGCTGGCCCTTAGAGGAGTTGCAGAAGATAGGTGCCTTCCTTGGCCCCACCCTGGTCCTCGCCGATCTCACCGCGCACTGACGGCTTCGTGAGCCCAGGCACTCTTCTCACCCAGCTCTGGGAAAAGGAATCCTGTCCTAGTGTGATGGTTAGTCCGGGTGAAAGTGTGAACCCAACTCAGACCCACACTTTTTGGGGACAGGGACTGCGGATCATTCATGGTTGTATTTCTGTTGTGCAGGGATGGTCAGTGAACCAGTGCAACCATCTCGTCCCTAATCGTCTCGTTGCTGTATTATCCCCCGTTCCCTTCAGCCTTCCTTCTTCCACTGTCAGCCCCTGCAGCTCAGCTCCCTCTCGGTTCTTGTGTGGCGTGCCTTGCATCTTCTCTTTCAGACGCTATGCGATGCTCTAAGAACTCAACGTTTGTTGACTCAAGAGCTAGAGGTTGCTCATCCCAATCCAGTTTGTACTTGCAACTGCAAAGATAAGAAACGCAAAGGTAAACAGCTGATTCAAGGAGAAACACTAGGTGATGAGAAAGAAACAAATAACTGAGGTGAAATATCATCAGCGTCATAAGTGTTCTGGCCTTTGGTGCCTTTTACAAAACTTGTTTTTCCTTAAAAGAAATGTTATCCTATTCCTGAGACATTTTAGGAGGGGGGGGGAAAGCGCTATTCATCAGCCTAAAGATCTTAAAGACAAAAAGCAAACATAGGAGGCCAGAGATTTGTACTCATTGGGTCTGAAGTGGATCCCAGGAATCTGATTTTTCTAACAGGTGTTTCTGACTTGTCAGCTTAGGAACGTGATAGTGTAGCAAGCCTCACACAGAAGTGCAAGTCACCTTCGTGGGTAATTTCCTGCCTGTATAGATGGCAGCTTTACTTTTTATTGCTGCTTGCTGGAGCAAATCTCCCTGTTGGATTTTACCAGTTGGTATGAACATCAGGGGTGCCTAGGACAGGAATGCACTCAGTGGCTCCTGAGGCAGTTTTTGATGCCTGTCTACCACACCCAGCCCAAAAGAGTTTCTTGTCTAGTGACTCCCTCGTCCCCTACTACCTGTTTCCCATTCTTGTCCTTTTTTTTTTTTTTTTTTTTACAAGCGGAGTTAGACAGTGAGAGAGAGACAGAGAGAAAGGTCTTCCTTCCGTTGGTTCACCCCCCAAATGGCCGCCACGCTGCGCCAATCCAAAGCCAGGAGCCAGGTGCTTCCTCCTGGTCTCCCATGCAGGTGCAGGGGCCCAAGCACTTAGGCCATCCTCCACTGCCTTCTCGGGCCACAGCAGAGAGCTCACTGGAAGAGGAGCAACCGGAACTAGAACCCAGCGCCCATATGGGATGCTGGCACCACAGGCAGAGGATTAGCCAAGTGAGCCGCAGCGCCGGCCTCCCATTCTTGTCCTTTTTAAAAACCTTTTTGCTTTCCATTTTCTGCTATCCAAGTACTACTTTAATGCAGGAGTTTAATATGTTAACAACAACAGCAACAAAAACTTCAATGCATTGATTAACATTTCTGAAGTTACTGAGAACTTTAAAAGTACCTGTCCATTGTGTTGTATCTTAGCAACCATTTTAGGATGGAAGCCAGCCACTGGGATAGTGCATCCAGATGGCAAGCTTTCAGAGGAAAGGTCCCTCCCACTTTTCTGAGTACCCAGAATCACTGGGAACTAGAATTCTCATGACTCTTGAAGAGCTCTTCTTGGCCAACTGCAGGGTTGGACTTAGATCTGTATTCCCTGGGTAGGGTAGGGAAGAAGCCTGTGGAAGTTGGAAAGAGTGAGTCATGCCCACGCCTATTGTCCATTGTGGCATCTGTTTCTATTTAAGGAGAGCCTTCTGCTCAGATGCCCTTCTTTCCCAGAAGAGCATGCTAGTTCAATGGTTACCGGAGTGCATTTGAAGTGCACAGTGAAGAAAACTGTTGTTGGTCTACAGTATCGTATAATGCTATCACCTCTGAGGAAGAGGAGCAGAGTAGTGTTGCATTGATGCTAAAAAGCACAGGGACAGGTATGTGAAGGACAGAAGACAAAGGAAAAAAGGCAGGGCTGCAGAGAAAGTTTGATATGGTTAAGAGTCTGGGTTTTATTTCTCCCAAAATTGACTGCTCCACAACTGTTGAATGTCAGTTTGTATTCAGCATGTCCCACTTTGTGGATTATAACAGGAGCGGGAGGGACCTGACCACAGTGTGAATGCTGTTTCATAGAGGCTGGCCTCAGGAGGCCGCAGAGACATTGCGTAATTTTAGCAGGTGTTTCAAAGCTTGGGGAATGGAAAAGATGGAAAGGTCAGGCTGCCAGCAGCCAAGCCTGGAAGAAAGTCTTGTGCTGGATGGTGTCTCAGGAAATCCTGATGGGAGATGTCTTGAAAGGACAGACCATGAACAGTGTATAAAGCAAACATCTTCTCTTTCAGCAGTTTGCCCAGAGCTGGATTTGCCCAGAATTAGTTTTTCATCCTGTGACATTCTTGTTCTTTAGTACCTAGCTTCACAGGACAAATTCCAAAAGGCTGTGTTTGTGACCAGGATTACTTCTGCAAGAATTTTGGTGCTCTACTTCCCTCTGCTGGATAAAGTTGGTACAGCATGATTTCTGTGTAAAGATTGTTACTCATTTGAAAAGAAGACATACAGAGAAAGAGAGAAAGATAGAGACAGATCTTCCATCCACAGATTCACTCCTTAGAAGTCTACAATAGCCAGGGCTGTGCCAAGCCAAATCCAAGTCTCCCACATGGATAGCAAGGGAACCAAACACGTGGGCCATCCTCTGCTGCTCTCCCTAGGTCTCTAGCAGGGAGCTGGATTGGAAGTGGAGCAGCTGGGACAGGAACTGGTTCCTAAATGGGGTGCTGGCACTGCAGGCGGTGGCTTTACCTGCTACTCCACAGTGCCAGCCCCAAGCACAATTTCTGAAGTTAAAAACGGTTACATACCCATAGGTATGTAAGTACTAGGAATGTAACAAGCGTGCAAACATGAAGATAAGGCAGCCAGGGAAGTGTCCCTTAGTCAGACTGCTCTCTTAGCATGCATTTCCATTTCTCAGTGATCTCTGTGATCTGTCAAACGTAAGGGCCTAGTTAACCATTTGATCATTGCAAATATGAAAAAAAAGAGAGAGAAAAGCTTATGGTGATTTCCAAGCAGATTCTAGAGCAGATTTAGGACCCATGGGAAATCTTTGAGACACAGTTCACACAATTTGAATTTAAACTGCTTTAGTATAGTGGTGAATTCCTGCCTCAGCTTTGGAATAATCTGTATTTCTGCTGCTTTTTTTCCTTCTTAAGTCAAACCCATTCAATGGCTTTGGCTGTTTATGTTGCAGTTCTCTTTCCTCTTCAAAGTTTATTAAACCTAAAGATAAGTCCTTTGTTTTTTTTCATTGCCACTTTCCTGGCTGCCAGCATAGTGCCTGGCACCTCATAAATATGCAACAAACAGTTGTAAAGTGACTGGCCAACTCCATGAATGAATGAAAGGTAACTTGGAGATTACATATTTTTCAAACTACCACAAGATCCCCATTAGTAGTTCTTAATATAAACTTAATGGAATGTGGTCATGGCCATATTTTTTAAGGAATATAATCAAACATTAAATTAATCACAAGTTAGTGGAAAAAAATAAGGTACTATATATACATATACACATTCATATTGTGTCTATTAAGGAGCCATTAGCAATGACTGATTCCCAATTGAATATTTCTTAAAGTCTACTTCAGTGCCCTCACAATGAGGAAGGACCTTGCTCATTTATCACAAGGGAGATAATTGATCTTGACATCCTGCTTGAGAGACATCTCTGGTGTAATAAAGCTCTCAACAGTATGTAGAAAGAGAAGTGTGCAAAGGATGTGGTAGTAATATTGATTTAGTTTTAGATTGCAAATGTGAGCAGGAAGTGAATCCATTAGTAGTTGCCAATGGAAACAAAATGACTTTGGTACCTCCTTTCCCATTGAACATCTCAAACTACTCTTCCTTTTCGCTTTCCACATCTATAACATGGAACAGAAAACAAAACATCAGGTTGGGTTCTGAGAGTCATATCCTTGTCCTAAATGTTTGATGAATATCAGTGTGCACTTCAGCAACTTGCCTTCCTGAGTGTCCTATTTGATTGCCCATGAGCTTTTAAAAGTTGACACAATTACATGGGAATTCATTATAGGATTCTGTCTGCTTCTGTGTATGTTTAAGTTTTTCCATAATAAAAAAGTAAAAACTAGAGTAATGAAAAAGTATGGAGTCCAGAGGAAGGCATTTGGCACAGCAGTTAAGTTGGCACTTGGGAGACTGGCATCCCATATCAGTGGGCCGGATAATGTGCTGGTCCCTTTGCCTCTTGTCCAGCTTCCTCCTTAGGAGGCAGCAGGTGATGGCTCAAATGCTTGGGCCCCTGCCACACACATGGGCGGCTCAGGTGGCATACTGAGCTCCTGGTTTTAGTTTGGTCCAACGCTGGCTGTTGTAGGTGTTTAGGTAATAAACCAGTGGATGAGAAGATCTCTCTCTCTCTCTCTCTGTGTCTTCCCACCTTTCAAGTAAAAGGAAAATAAATGATTTTTTAAAAAAGTATAGATTTTGGGGGCCAGCGCTGTGGCACAGTGGGTTAAAACCCTGGCCTGTCAGAATCCTCCCTTAACGTATTCGGATCTAGCTAAAAAGCCCATGAGAGTTTCTCAGGCATGGAAAGCCAAGACACTGTGGCAAAAAATGACCTAAATGAAAGATCTCTGTGAGTGAGATCCCAGTAGAAAAAACGGGCCATCAAAGAAGGAGGTACTTTTCTCTGAAGGGAGAAGAGAACTTCCACTTTGATTACGGCCTTATCTAAATCAGGTTGGGATTTGTGAATTCAAAAGGCTTCCTTAGCCTTGGCAGCTCATGACAAGAGCCTCAGGTGATTACTGATGTCATAAATAGGAGTGTCAATTGTTAAATCAACAACAGGAGTCACTGTGCACTTACTCCCCATGTGGGATCTCTGTCCTTAATGTGTTGTACTATGCGAATTAAGGGTAAAACTAGTATTCAGACAGTACTCTATACTTTGTGTATCTGTGTGGGTGCAGTCTGTTGAAATCTTTACTTAGTATATACTAAGTTGATCTTCTGTATATAAAGATAATTAAAAATGAATCTTAATGAAGAATGGGATGGGAGAGGGAGTAGGAGATGGCATGGTTTGTGGGTGGGAGGATGGTTATAGGGGGAAAAACCGCTGTAACCCAAAAGTTGTACTTTCAAAATTTATATTTATTAAATGAAAGTTTTCTTAAAAAGAAAAAAGCCCTGGCCTGAAGCGCCGGCATCCCATATGGGCACCGGTTCTAGTCCCAGCTGCTGCACTTCTGATCCAGCTCTCTGCGATGGCCTGGGAAGGCAGTAGAAGATGGCCCAAGACCTTGGGCCCCTGCACCCACGTGGGAGACCTGGAAGAAGCTCCTGGCTCCTGGATTCAGATTGGCGCAGCTGCAGCCATTGTGGCCATCTGGGGAGTGAACCAACGGATGGAAGACCTCTCTCTTTGTCTCTACCTCTCTTTGTAACTTTGTCTTTCAAATAAATAAAATCTTTTTGAAAAAATATAGACTCTGGAGCCAGATTACATAGGTAAAAATATTGGTTTTCTCACTTACCAGTACTGTGACCCTATAACCTTTCCTTCACAGTGAATTGGAATAATAATGGTTTCAGTTCCTAAAGATATTAAGAGCATTAGGTGAGCTAATGCATGTCAACACTTACTATAGTGCCTGACACATAGTAAGAACCCTATCTATGACTGCTGTTGTCTGGGGAAGCAGTCTGAATGGACAGTTTGAAAAGTTACTAGAGATTGGGAAAACTATGGATGGTAAACTAAAGACAAAGTAAAAAGAAGAGAAGGAAGGGGGAAAAGTGTGTTGGACATTTTAGAGACTGTATAACATTGAGAAGAGCTTAGCAGGTGTGGTTTAAATCTTCCTTTTGTTCCTCTCCTCACCATCCCACTGTATGTTTTTCTCTCTGTCTCTCTTTCTAGAGGTTAGGAGGGACTCCAATCTCTTTTTGTGTGGAGTTTTTTTTGTTTTTTTTTTTTTGTTTTTTTTTTGACAGGTAGAGTTATAAACAGTGAGAGAGAGAGACAAAGAGAAAGGTCTTCCTTCTGTTGGTTCACCCCCCAAATGGCTGCCATGGCTGGAACTGCGCCGATGGAAGCCAGGAGCCAGGTGCACTTGGGCCATCCTCCACTGCACTCCTGGGCCACAGCAGAGAGCTGGACTGGAAGAGGAGCAACCGGGACTAGAACCCACCACGCATATGGGATGCTGGCGCCGCAAGCAGAGGATTAACCAAGTAAGCCATGGCACCTGGCCCATATGTGGAGTTTTAAAAAGTGCACAAGACTTTCTTGTGCCATGGAAGACGCTGGCGAACTGAAGCTTCCAGTGCAGCCTTGGACTTATCTGCTATCCCTAGGGTTCATCATCTCTTTTTTGTTGTTGTTGTTACCACCACTGGAATGTGACAGTAGACAGTGAATTTACTGCCTTTGCACCCAAAGTCAAAGGTCCTTGTGGGGAGATGAGTTAGTTTTGAATGCAGAGGTATAGATACAAGGGTCCAGGTAGGAAGCTGCCAAGGTGCAACCTAGGAACAACTGCTTTGTTAGGATAAACTCAATGGAAACACATTTAACCACATTGAAATGGACTATTCTGAAAAATTATCTAGGTATTTAACTCCATACCACAAAGATTCCATTGTACTCACAGATGTGATAAACTTCCCATAAATATCCTGCTGAGTTTACATGTGAGACCTCCAAATTCCATTCTCCTTTTAATGGGGCATAGGTGGAAGGACTATGGGTTCTTCATGTTCCATTGTCTGCTTGTGCTTGCTGAGTTGAGAGACTAGGAGCCACTGGTTAGGGAAAATTTTATCAATATATAGAGTGGTAAAAACTGAGAATAGGTGGCTGCTGTGGGCATAGTGGTTATGATACCTGTATCCCATGATAGAGTGCCTTGTTTCAAGTGCCAGTTGTACTCCTGATTCCAGCTTCCTGCTAGTGAGCACGCAGATAGGTAGCAGGTGGCTCAAGTGGTTGGATCCTTTGCCACCCATGTGGGAGGCCTGGAAATAGTTCCTGACTACTGGTTTTGGTCTGGCCCTACCCCAGCTGTTGTAGGCAATTGGGAAGTGAATCAGTAGGTAGGATATATTTATTTCTATCAAATAAAATAATTTTTAAAAAATAATTATAAATTTTTTAAATTTAAAAAAAAATAATTTAAAAAAACCAGATTGGTCCTGGGGTTATTTATTAGTTTCCTAGGACTTCAATAACAAAGTACCATGAACTGAGTAGTTTAAAATAACAGAAATTTTTTCTCTCATGGTTCTGAAAGACTGGAAGCCTGAAATTAAGGTGTTGGCAGGGACATATTTATTCTTCTGTCTCCTAGCTTCTGGCTATTCCCAACAATCCTTGGCACCCCTTAGCTTGCAGCTGCGCAACTCCAATCTCTGTCTCCATTGTCATGTGGTGTCCTCACTGAGTATATCTTTATGTCTTGGTTCTGTCTTCCCATTATGTCTTAGCCTTTTCTCATGAGGACACCATCATGGCAGATTAGACCCACCCCACTCCAATATGACCTCACCTTAATCATATCTCCAATTACCATATTTCCAAATAAGGTCAATTAAGGTGCTGGGAGTTATAATTACAGAATATCTTTCTAGGAGACACAATTCAACACACACAAAAAAAAGGTGAGACAGAGTAAAAAATTAGTGTAAGGGTTTTCTTTCATAGGCTTGGAACATCTGGGAACCACAGTGGAAAAAGGACAGTGCTGCCAGCCTGTCTGGATGGTATGGGAGCTGGGGTAAGATTATCGACTGATTTCTTCACTGTGGTACAGGGATTGGGCTGCTGCTTGCCATGCCAGCATCCCATATTGGAGCAGGCAGTTTGAGTTCTGGCTACTCTGCCCCTAAGCAGCTTCCTGCTGATGCAAGTGGGAAAGCAGTAGAAGGCCTCTGCCACCCTACTGGGAGGCCAGGAGGGAGTTCCTGGCTCCTGGATTTGGCCTGACCCAGACCTGGCTGTTGCAGCCATTTGGGGAGTGAACCACTGGATGGAAAAATTCTCTCTCTCTTTCTCGCTCTCTGTCTCACCTTTCAAATAAATACATAAATCTTTTTTTTTTTTTAATGTCTGTGATCATGAAACTGAACGTAAGGAGAGGAATATGGCAGAAAGCAAGAGATCCCCCATTTTACTTGGAAAACAAAACACATCTTTCTTGGATCTGGCTAGAGAATCCTTGTAAGAGCATAGAGCTCCTGTTCTGGTATGAGGCATCTGGGAGCATATGAAAGCATATGTATAGAACCCACAGTTCCCTGATGCACATGGGGATAGAAATAATGTTGACACAAACTGTGCCACTTACTGAGCTAAAGAACCTTTCTTAACAGCAAAATTAGATTCCAAGAAAGTTTTCTTCTGTTAAGAAAAAAAAAAAAAACACTGACTAGAGATGCTTTATATGTCGTCTGAGTTGTCTTTAAGAAAAGGATGTTGGTTCAGTTTGGAATACTGCTCAAGTGCACTTTAATGAGGAACAAGATGTGTTTAATAGGCCCTGCAGATGAGGAAGGATTCGTCAGTCATCTTAATATACATTAGTAAGTTGGGAAAGTAATGTGAAGGTAGTCAGTGCTTCTTAAAGTGGGTTTGAGTCCTTGAAGTTCTTTTAAGTGACTGGGGGTATGTAGTATGACCAGGTCTACGATAGATTCTAACACAAAATATATGTAGGAATCTTATCACCAGTGGGACTTCAACAGTAACAATGTAAGAACTTTTGGTTGGCCAGAGTACCTACAAATAAAATGAAAACTGCATATTTAGTTTTACTCCTTTTATCAGGGTTATTAAACATTACACTTTCCTCTGAATTTTAAACTTTTTCTAGTTTACACAATTGGCAATGGCTAAGTTAGAGCAAAGGAATCTTCCACATTCATTTAATTTTGGTGGCTAAGAATATGGTCTCTAATTTCAAAGAGATAAGTTTATATGAGGTTCCATTACTTTTTTTTTTTTTAAGATTTATTTTACTTATTTGAAAGTGAGAGAGGGAGAAACAGAGAGAAGTCTTCCATCCACTGGTTTACTCCACAGATGGCCAGGGCTGGACCAAGCCAAAGCCAGGAGCATGGAACTCCACCTGGGTCTCTCACATGAGTGTGGGGGCCCAAACACTTGGTTATCCTCCACTGTTTTCCCAGGCATGATTAGCAGAGAGCTGGATCGGAAGTGGAGAAGCTTAATCAGATGCATCACAATGCTGGCCCCAAGGTTCCACTACTTAATAGGTAGTCTTGGACAAACTTACTTATCTGTGCCTTAATTTCTTTATTTGTCAAATCAGGGCATTAATAACGCCTACCTCATAGGGTTGTTGTAAGAGTTAAATGAAAGACTCTCAGAAAACAGGTCAGCTTAGTACTTGGCAAGCAGTGCATTATAGAGAATGTAAACTGTTATGATCAATTTGCAGACTCTGCCCTGGATTTGTCATTCCATTTCTGCCCGGGGAATTACCCAGAGTATAAACTAGTGTCAACAAAGTGATGAAACTTTCAAAGCCTGTCTATGAAGTGGAGGTCAGCATTCTGGGCACTTTAAAAATGCTCTGGGCAGGGTCTGCCTCTTTTGGAGCCCCCCTCCTGGCTGCTGCAGCAGGAGGTTTTTTGACATAAATAAATCTTGCTTTGCTCACTGCCTTGTCTGCATGTAAATTCTTCTTCTATGTGAGACAAGAACAGAGGTTGCCTTTCGTTGTTGCATTTTCCCTGTAATAGCTTGGCATTGTGACCAGGATATAACTCCAACATGACTGGGATCCAGTTTTAAATTGATGCAGCCAGCATCAGATCACCTTGCCTGACAGGTAAGCAAGCAGATTATTGTTTTTCAGAAAGCCTCACTCTCCCCCATAGTTACTCAGAACACTGGATCCCTATCAGCCAGTTGGAAACCATTAGCATGGCTGCCTGTCTTAAGGCTGAGGGAAAGGCTTGCTGACCAGACTGGAGTAATTCACTGGAGCTGAGACTCTGTTCTTCTCATCTCAGCTCTGGGAATGTTGGTCCTATCCAACTCAGTTTCTTTTTGCAGGGATTGGTCTGTCACGTGAGACTTTGGAGTTAATTGTGAAAATCAGGCCAGAGCAACACTCTGGTATTGTAGAAAGGCTCCTTGACTGGACACCAGACTCCGACAGCCTGATAAGATGTCAGGCTGAAAACTGAATTCTATTCTTTCCACAGAGATAGTTTGTCAGTGACACTGAGTACAATTTGGAATGGGGCTCTGGGCTCCGAGCTCCATGCCCTGATAAATCCTTTCTTTACCGCAGACCCTAACAAGATTTCCCTCTCTTTTTCTGCTTGTCACACTCTTCTAAATGTTCTCCTCATCTTGCCAGATCTCCTCAATTCCTACAAACTCACATTCCTAATCCCATTATGGGGAACTTCCTAGACATCCTGTTAGTTCTGGGTCAGAGTTGAGATATCCCTTTCACAGACAGGCAGATTATCTACCTAGATTCTCCATTATGGGTAGATCCCCAGGTGACCTGAACTTGTAGAGACAGGTCCTCTAGCATGTACCCTGGTATCCAGTACCCTCCTTCTCAGTTTCCTTCTTTTGGGTCCCCTCTGTCAGGTCCTTCCTATACAGTCTATACCTCAGAGAAAGCTTACTGGGGGGAATTTATATTCCCCCACCATAATTCTTCATCCCTCAGCAACCTAAGTGGTAGCCAGGACCGATGCCATCTCTCCAAACTCTAGCTCAAAACACCTTTGCTAAGGCTCTTGTCATGAAGGTTCATTGTTGAAATCAGGCCTATGAGATAGGACTCAAGATTAAGAGACATAAAATAACTATTTTTGTTCATGTTTAGGAGCAAAGCAATGGTATATATTTGATCAGGCAGAGGCCTAGTTCTACCACGCCAGCAGTAAAGAGAACTGATCTCTCCCTGCACTTGCTGTTCTGACAAAATATATATCCTAGGTCACAGGCATGTAAGTGTGAGTAATGTGTGCTAATCCCACCTGCACCTTCCTCCCTTCCCTGTGGGTTTCAGTACACATCTGGATGTCATAGACAGTGAGAGGGCTTTGAGAGATGGCTCAAACCCAGGAGAGAAAAGAACTGAAGGATGCTTCTGTTTTTATCCTCTCATTCCAAATGGGAAACAAACCACCTAAAGTAGGACTTCTTTGGGATGGATCCTTGGACTTTAGGATTCCTTTGGCTCCCAGAGCTTAAAGAAAAAAACAGTGCCTGATCTTTTTCCGTACAACCACCTGGGCAGGTTACAAGCTAGAGGATGGAGAAAGTTAGCCTAAGTGAGTTGAGGTTCCTTATGTACAGGCTTTCTTTGTTCTAAACCATCTCTGATAGATTAGGGCCCACAGGAAATTACTCCATCTTCTTAGAATGTTTGAGGGAGACCTTTAAGAAATATACTCCATTAGATCCTGACTCTGTGGAAGGGCAAGTGATTGTAAAAAGCAGATTCCTAACTCATTCTGCACCATACATTAGGAGCTTTCCAGAGACTTGGAGTGGGACCCAAGGTCACCCTAGAAAACATCTTGAAAGTGGCCACCATGGTTTTTTATAACACCAGGTGGGGCTCCAACAACAGAGTGATAGGATAATAGGGGGGGTTCACTCCTGGTGATGTCTCAGTTCCAGCGAGACCCCTGGGTTCGGAACTTCCAAGTGTTTTCACTGCAAAGGCAGTAGATACTTTACTGAGCATTATCAGAAAGGCTCTCCAGGGCCTTGTCCTATCTGCAGTGGAGATCATTGGAGATTTTTCCCCGAAAGCCAAGAACTCTGGGGTCAGGCATTTCTGATAGACTTGCATGGGAATGAAGGGACCTGGGGCTCTCCTTACAGGCTCCAGTGATGCATCAGATCAGCGCCCAGGAGCCCCGGGTGGTTCTCATAGTGGAAGGAATGTTTAAAAATTTGTTTCTGGACATTAGAGAGCAACTTTCTCCATTCTTCACTCTAGCTTTGGCCCTCTCTCTTCTCATACAGTGACCATAAAGGGTGTCTCAGGAGCCCCGTCCCCCAAGTTAGATATTTCACTCAACCTTTGAACTGTGTCTGGAATGAGCTCATATTTACTGCTTTTTGATCGTAGCAGAGAGGTAGCACCTTTACCAGGTAGCAATCTCCTGACCCAAATGAGGACTGCAGTTCTTACAGGAGCAGGGGAGACTTTGCCACCCTCTGACAGAGACAGGTATAAGTTCCAAAGTTTGGAGTGTCTGGGAAAAAATTGGGCTATGTAACTGCTCAGGCTGTCCAGGTTCATCTTAAAGACCCATCCTCCTTTCCCCATCAGAGGCAATATCCATTAAAGCCTGAGACTTGGAAAAGACTAAGAGTCACAGTAGACAACTTCAAGGTACAATGACTTTTAGAGTCATGTAATAGCATCTGCAATACTCCAGTTCTAGGAGTTCAAAGGCCAAATGGAGAATGGAGACAAGTACAGGATCTCCCCCTTATTAATGAGGCAGCAGTGCCCATACGTGCTGTGTTCCTAATCCCTATACCTTGCTATTTTGCTTACTACTACTGTCTCACATCTAAATTCTTTCTTGCACAAAAACAAAGCCTCTCTTTCAGCCAAAGTCTCTTGGCCACACTTATGCAGGAAGACTATCTTAAAAGAGGCCAACTTCCTGTCTTTCAGACTCTACCTAGGCCCTCCTGGCTTTGCCCTGCCCAATCTACTCAGGGTCAGTTCACTACTCTCTCTCTTGTCTCAGAAATTGGGAAATGTGTGTATGTGTGTGGGTGGTGTTGGTGGTGGTGGTATTGCATCTGTTTGGTAGGCAAAGCCTAGCACCTGGTCTCAGTTGGCCCTCCCTTCTAAAGGATGCCAGCTGTCTCATTTTCCGTACCTCCTTTGTCACCATGTTGAAGACACTAGAAAGAACTCATCCCAACAGAGTATTTTAAACTGCTGTTTTTTTGTTTATTTGTTTTTTACCCCTGATTGGACTCTCCACAGGGTGATGTTTTCTAATCTATCTCTTACGTTATTTCCTAAACTGCCAAAAGTGGACACCCCGGCCACTCTCAGAGTTCACATTTACTCATTTGCCAAATTATGAAGTTTCTGTGTCTATTTAAGATTCTTCTATTTAGGAGGCAGGCTGTGGCAGCAACCGACACAGTGACAGCAGCGCCATGGCAGGGCTCACAGGTATTGTGGCATCAGCCTCCAGGGGCAGGATAAGAGGACCTCAAGAGAGCCGCACAGCCATGTTGTCCCTTCGGGGTTACCTTAGGTGTCACTACATCCTTCACTGGGGTTTTCCTTCTATGCAGCCAGTGGTGGGGGGAACCCAAAAAGAAAAAAATAGTAATAATAATTTAAAAAGAGATTTTTCTATCCTCCGATTGTCAATATATGCCTTGTTAAACTACAGAGCTCTCTGATCATTTGCCACTGCCCTAAAATGTATAAAGGTCTGTGAAATCATGTTATACTTCCTAAAATGTGATACTCTGTTGAGCTGTTATTGTAGTTATAACTATTTTCAATCTTTGCCACCCACAATGTGATTCTCAAAAATATTTATGTATGTCTTTTAACAAAGTGTTTTTGGTACTATGGTTACATATTTTGTCTTCTATGCTAGATATTTTCCTGAGACTCCTAGGGCTTGCAACATTTTGGTAAAGTATAATTGTATAAACATCACTTACCTGTTTCCTACCTGGATTAAAAAGCTGCTTTAAAATTTTCAAAATTCAAAAACTGCTTTAAAGTAACTATGGGTTAAAATTCTGTATATTCTTTTAAATGATTTTTTTTTAATTTAGAGGCATTGAGGATGGTTTTAAGATGTGAATTGAAGGAACCCGTAGGTGGGAAATAAAATTGTGGGGGAAGCTATAAGCATGAGAATGCATCATTAGTTATGAAAGGTTAAAGTAAGATTTTGGATAGAAAGAATTTTTATGAAAGCTTGTGGAAGTCGAATGCTGTGCAGGATTAATTTGTATGAGAGTAGAAGGAAATTATTTTAAAGTTACCTCTTCTTAAAAGACAGATAGCAAGATTACTTTTTTTTTTTTTTTTTGGACAGGCAGAGTGGACAGTGAGAGAGAGAGGTCTTCCTTTGCTGTTGGTTCACCCTCCAATGGCTGCCGTGGCCGGTGCACCGCACTGATCCGATGGCAGGAGCCAGGTGCTTCTCCTGGTCTCCCATGGGGTGCAGGGCCCAAGCACTTGGGCCATCCTCCACTGCACTCCCTGGCCACAGCAGAGGCCTGGAAGAGGGGCAACCGGGACAGAATCCGGCGCCCCGACTGGGACTAGAACCCGGAGTGCCGTCGCTGCAAGGCGGAGGATTAGCCTAGTAAGCCGTAGCGCCGGCCGGCAAGATTATTTTATTCTCTCTTTTTAACATGAAATTTTCAGCTGTTACTAGGTGATCAGCTCATATGCTGATACCACTTACTAATCCTTTTCAATCAGGATTTTTTTGTGTTTTCTAACTGACCTAGGTAACAAAGTTTTATAGCTCTCAGGGAAGTTTCATGTGTTTTGTGTTGCCTTTATTGAGTACAATTGCTTTAAGAATTTGAATCTTAAAGGAGTTAGCTTCATCTGACTAGCTTTGGTTAAGATGCTTAGGTTTAACTTATTTTGACCAAATGGTTTAAACCTGACAATTCTTTTATATCTAAAGCTCTAAAACGGGGTCTTTGACATTGAGGCTTCTAGCTGGATCTCAAAAGATGAGGATCTGCCTGTCAAAAAAAAAAAAAAAAAGATGAGGCTTTCAATTGAGAGAGATAACAATGATCTTTTATTTTTTTAACTTTTTATTTTTTGACAGGCAGAGTGGACAGTGAGAGAGACAGAGAGAAAGGTTTTGCTTTGCTGTTGGTTCACCCTCCAATGCTGCCGCGGCCAGCGCGCTGTGGCTAGCGCATCGCGCTGATCCGAAGCCAGGAGCCAGGTGCTTCTCCTGGTCTCCCATGCGGGTGCAGGGCCCAAGGACTTGGGCCATCCTCCACTGCACTCCCGGGCCATAGCAGAGAGCTGGCCTGGAAGAGGGGCAACTGGGACAGAATCCGGTGCCCTGACCGGGACTAAAACCCGCTGTGCCGGTGCCGCAAGGCGGAGGATTAGCCTATTGAGCCGCAGCGCTGGCAACAATGGTCTTACATGCTTTGTGTAATCCAG
This sequence comes from Oryctolagus cuniculus, assembly GCF_051225735.1. Classification (NCBI taxonomy): domain Eukaryota; kingdom Metazoa; phylum Chordata; class Mammalia; order Lagomorpha; family Leporidae; genus Oryctolagus; species Oryctolagus cuniculus. The sequence goes on from NC_142871.1 coordinate 117,435,670, forward strand.
GACTAAACAACTAGAACTCTAGGCGGTACTCCAGATAATGCCCCTGAGGAACTCTGCATTCTACCAGGGAGCTTTAGATCGACCCTCAGAAGAATGCTCTGCTGCCGTCCCTCAATGATGCTCCCTTTCAACATGAAGCAGCCAGAGTGACCATTGCCCACATATCCCTAAAAGCAGTTAGGGTCCATTCTTGGAGGGGGTTAGTGGGATGGAATGTGAGGAGATAAACTAATAGGCAGGTAGGTCAGAACCCTGTGGAAGTGAGAATACTGTACAAAATGATTGCTTCTACCCAAAGCTATCTTTAGCAAGACAAAAGTGCCAATCCCACCCTTCTGTTTCTAGTATTATGAGACTAGAAAGAAGTTACCTATCCCACCCGTCTGATTTTTTGTTTGTTTGTTTTATAATGAGCAGGCTAGAAAGGATTACAGTTCTGCCTTTCTCATGGGTTTTGCCCACATCCCCTCACATATTGATTGACTGATGCCCAAACTGTACTTAGAAGACTCCACTTCAACCAGTTTCTCAGGTCTGTCTCTCTTGGAGCCCTCCTCCTGGCTGCTGTGGCAGGAGGTTTCTGACTTAAATCTCGCTTTGCTCAAAGAAAGAAAGAAAAATTGCTCTGGACAGAATCCTGTAACCACAAATGTGTATCTCCAGGAACACAATCTGTGGGGCCAGGTCCATCAACAGATTAACTTAATGGTAACTTGGCTTTGTGTGATTGCCAGCAACAGAATTTGCCCTATTTTCTTTAGGCTAGGTAATATACAGTTAGTAATTAATCCACAGAAACAGCTACCCTGAATTTCGCTGGATAGAATTCTTCCCCAGTTTGCCCCTTCTTGAAGTCATAGTAAAAGGCAAAGTCCTTAAAAGGCCTACATACTCTGTCCTCCTCGCCTACTCTACTGCCCTTCTCCATTCATGCAGATCTCAGTATTCCTGGCCTGCTCTGGCCTTGGGCCCTTGAACTTTTTTCCTTCTGGGAAAGAAATAGCTGGCTCCCTTACCTCTCTTTCGGTGATCTTCCCCAATGCTATGTTCATACCACCCACACGTTCCATTTCTTCCTTGCTCTAGTTGTTGTTGCTAATACCTTCTAGCATACTATATATATATGTGTGTGTGTGCATGTGTGTGTGTATTACATACTCTGTAATTTATGTATTTGGCTTGTTGTTCCTCCATAAGGACAGGTATTTGTGTGCTTTGTTCATGTTGTATTCATGTTGTATTCCAGGTGGCTGGACCAGAGCCTGGTACCTAGTGGTGCTGTTTGTAGAATGGCTGTCAATGAACCCACATACTTAGCAGTTCAAGAGCCAGTGAAGGTCTTTCTAGTACTGCACTCTGAGGCTTTGATCCAGCAGAGTCATTTCACATAATTCTTCCAGTGTGTGAAAGATAATCTGTTGTCAGTAGCTTTGTTTTTTGAGCTTTATCTTAGTCATGGCATCATCAAATTAGCTACTTAATCAAGGTCAGAAAGCAGTGTGATGTAACAGTCTTGATATTCTTGTAAACAAAGCCAAACTGTGTTGATTTTGTACTTTACAGAGTAAGTGCTAGTTGGTTGCTTAAAATTTCTAATTCCCTGTTCTTCAGTAAAATTTGCATGACATTGCTACTTTGCCTTCTATAATTGACAATATTTTTGACAAAACCTAAATTTTCCCTTCAAATGGATTTCCTTTATTGATGGGCCCATGGATTCTATTTTTTCCTACTTTTCTTCATTTTATTTAATAAACATATATTACTTTAAGAGAAAAAAATAATTGTTTTCTTTCTACTGTTTACTTAACTCTTTTATAAAGGCAGATAAACTTTTTTTTTTATTTGAAAGGCAGAGACTGACAGAGATCTTCCATCTCCTGGTCACTCCATAAATGCTCACTACTGCTGGGACTGGACTGGGAGATGGAAACTCAATTAGAGTCTCCTATATGTGTAACAGGGATCCAACTACTTGAGCCATTACCTCCTGCCTTACAGGGTATGCATTAGCAGGAAGCTGGATAGGAAGCTGAGGAGCCGGGACTTTAAGCTGTCACTATTTGAACCAAGCACTCATATGGAATGTGGGGATCCCAAGCGAGGTTTTAGAACTGATACTCCAAACACCTGCCCCATGAGAAACAGTCTTTAAAATATCATGTTCAAGTTCATATCTTTTGACAAAATGCCTGGAGGAACCAATTGTTTGAAATATGAGAGGATTGGGGATTTTGTAAGATTAAAACCAGACAAGTTTCTTGTCCAAAAGTTTGAAGGTGTTTTCAAGAAACTGTGACTCGAGAGTGAGATTTGACTTTTTAATCCAGCCACCAAAGACCTGTGAACAATGAGCCTTTGAGGGTTCTAGAAAGCCTCTGTGATGCAGAGAAAGCCTGCTTTGGCATACAGGATGTAGTGCAGAGTGGTCAGTCTGTTGAAAAGAAATGGTCAACTCTGGCTATGCATGAGTTGAGGATCAAAAGTTAAAATGAGATTACATAAAGGTATACATAATGTATAAAGGTGATTATATGCTGTAAAGGGCTCTGACAGTTTTTGATGCTTATGTTTCTAATTAGCTGGTCCCTTAATTTAACTGAAGGAATTTATCAGTATTACAACTAGTTGTGACTTTAAACCAGTTACTCACTTCCCTAGTGTTTTCTAGTTCAATGGAGACTTTTCTGGCCTTATTTACCTCAAACAGTTATTTAGAAGCTCAAATGAATGTGAAAATGTTTTAGAAAGCATATTGCATGATAAAATTTGAGTTGTTATTTTGTAGCCTTCAACTTGGCCAAGGCTCCTGGTATCTCAAAATACAGTTAACACCTCTTCCCATGAAAAACATTAAGTAAGGAAGACCCTTGCTTTAGATAGATATGCTCCAAAAGTTAATATTTAAATGAACTTTTTAATGTAATTTTTTCTTGCACATTAAATTTTTCCATGCAAATTTCACAAAGGGTAAGGTTTTTTTTTTTTTTTATTTGACAGAGTTAGGCAGTGAGAGATAGAGACAGAGAGAAAGATCTTCCTTCAGTTGGTTCACCCCCCAAAATGGCTGCCACAGCCAGAGCTACACCAATCCAAAGCCAGGAGCCAGGTACTTCCTCCTGGTCTTTCATGCGGGTGCAGGGTCCCAAGCACTTGGGCCATCCTCCACTGCCTTCATGGGCCACAGCAGAGAGCTGGACTGGAAGAGGAGCAACTGGGACTAGAACCTGGCACCCACATGGGATGCCAGCGCTACAAGGCGGAGGATTAACGGAGTGAGCCACAGCATCGGCCCCAGGGTAAGTTCTTTTTAAAGATGTATTATACTTATTTGAAATACAGTTATAGAGAGAAGGAGAGACCAAGAAAGAGATCTTCTGTCTGCTGGTTCACCTTCCAAATGGCTACAATGGCTGGGGTTAGGCCAGGCTGAAGCCAGGAGCCTGGAACTTCTTTCAGGTCTCCTTCATGGATGCAGAGGCCTAAGCATTTGGGCCATCTTGTGATGCCTTTCCTGGGACATTAACAGGGAGCTGAATGGGAAGTAGAGCAGCCAGGAGTCTAACAGGTCCCCATATGGGATGTCATCATCACAAGCAGCGGCTTAACCCCTGTCCCACAACGCTGGCCTCAAGATTATGTTTTAAAGTAGGCAGCCAGATTGCAGCATGCTGTTTTCAGCCCTTCAAATCAGGACTCTGTGCTCAGTCAGATCCTCATGCTCCTTCTCTGAAGGATGAGACTTCATGCATCCTGGAAGTCTATAATGCTTATGGAAATTTCAGACTCCTGTCTGTGGGGGTAAGCGAAGGGTCCCCAGTACTGAATTTAAACAGATAGAGAGCAGGGAGAAGACCTGGAGAAACAGCAGGCCTAACAAGAGGTTAAGGTACCTTTCAAGTGTCTGCCTCGCTGCTTTGGGTGATGTTTCTAGCCTCTGGACAGAAAAGGAAAGAGCACTCAATCCTTCGGAAAAGCTTCTGGCCCAAAGCAGATTCTAGCTCCTCCAAGCTCTCCAGCCCTCAGACTGTGACTGGGGCCGAGACCTGGAGAGGGGGACACTTTCATGGCACCAGGGGAAGATGCTGGTCCTCAATTAGTTTGTTTTCCTCATTGTGGTATCTGCAGAGCCAACATATCTGTCACTTATAGATGTTCAATAAATTCTTAATGAACCAGTATCTGAAGAGAGGTTATACTAGTACCAGTGACATCAGAAGCATTTGCAAACTGCATATGCTGGTGATTAAGTGTTTGGACAAGAAGGACATCCATAATTCTACCAGTTGGAGCCTTTAACCCTAGAAATACTACTTTTTTTTTAAATTGTTATTGTGACAGTGCCCTGAAGCTGCAGTAACATAGAGGATCATATTTTACATAGCTATTTAAATCCAACCCTGAGGGCTACAAAATTATTTGGTTGGATATATGCCACATTTCATAGTATGTACATTATATTATCTGACATATTGTAGCACTTTAGAGTTCATAATGTTGAGGGGCCAATGCTATGGCATATCGGATAAAGCTGCCATGTGCAGTGCTGGCATCCCATATGGGCACTGGTTCAATTCCTGGCTGCTCCACTTCAGATCCAGTTCCCTGATAATGCGCCTGGGAAAGCAGTGGAAGATGGCCAAAATACTTGGGCTCCTCACCCATGTGGGAGACCTGGAAGAAGCTCCAGGCTCCTGGCTTTGGATCAGCCAAGCTCCAACATTGCAGCCATTTGGGGAGTGAACCAGCGGATAGAAGACCTCTCCCTCTTTCTCTCCCTCTCTCTCTGCCTCTGCCTCTTGGTAACTCTTTCTTTCAGATAAATAAATAAATAAACCTTTAAAGAATAAACAAAATAATTTATAATGTTTAGACTTCAGAAAATGTAGTCTATCAATGCAAAATTTTGAAATGTTTAACACTAAATTCCACAAAACTATTTATTCAATTAGATTAAAATCCCCAGAGAGGGTCCAGCACTATGGTGTACAGAGTAAAGCACTTCAAATACTGGCTGCTTCACTCCCAATCCAGTTTACTGCTAATGCACCCAGGAAAGCAGCCGCAGAAGGCCCAACTGCTTGGGCCCCTGCACCCATGTGGAAGACCCAAAAGAAGCTCCTGGCTCTTGGTTTCAGACCAGCCCAGCCCCGGCCATTGCAGCTGTTTGGGGGAGTGAACCAGTAGATGGAAGACCTCTCTCTCTAATTTTGCCTTTCAAATAAGTAAATAAATCTTGAAAAAAAAAAATCCCCAGAGAAACCAACTCCATATCTTTTATGGGGGCAATTTATTCTAAGTAGGGATTAGGGGTGTGTGTTTGTGTTTGTGTGTGAATTTTATGTTTTGGGGGTCTTTGTATGGAAGTATTTTTTTACTTCCAGATAAATTAATATCTTCTCCTGGCAGTGTTTTCTAAATAAAACCTTTCTTTAGGATGGGGCTTGTTAAGATAGCTTTTGTCAAGAGACTTGTCAAAAAAAAAAAAAAAAAAAAAGAAACAGGGGTGGGGACAGCACTATGGCACAGGTTAAACTACTGCCTTCAGCGCCAGCATCCTATATAGGTGCTAGCTCGAGTCCTGGCTGCTCCACTTCTGATTCAGCTCCCTGCTAATGGCCTGGGAAAGCAGCAGAAGTTTGCCTAGGTTCTTGGGCCCCTGTGTACCCACGTGGGAGACCTGGAGGAAGCTTCTGGCTCCTGGTTTCAGCCTGGCCTGGTCTTGGCTATTGTGGCTATTTGGGGAGTGAACCAGAGGATGGAAGACCTCTGTCTCTGTCTTCCCTCTCTGTAACTCTGCCTTTCAAATAAATAAAATAAATATTTTAAAAAGGGAGTTGTTTCTTTAAATTACTGACACTATAACAATCCATATACAAAATCAGTTTAATGGTTATTTGTGTGAATAGATTTATATAGACAGAAAATAGTTCCACTTTTTTCTTTGCCAAGCAATCGAGCAAAACACAAGACCAATACAATTAATAGACAGACAATAGCTGTGTCCTCTTTGGGTAAGACCTGAACATCATTTGGAGGATCCATTTGAAACTGCAGTGCAGTAACCAAAGAAGCTAAAGTTTTCAAGCATTCAGATACAGTTTGTGAACAGGTGGGCCACAGAGGCAGGAATAAACTATCTTCATTCCATGGCTCTATACTCCTACTATTTCAAACTTCCAGTAGATGACTTGAGAATATGGTCATTGAGTGACATAATTTCAGTCAAAATTGGACATGAAATCCTAACATCTCAAGAACATTAACATTAGTTCATCAGTAAATACAGGTAGGAAGAACTAGGCATGAGGGAAACAGGCAACTATGTACCTAGTTTGCGATGTCCCACTATTCCCCTGTTATCTTGAGTAGGGCTTCAAACAAATCTGAATTCTTATTCACATTAAAATGTAAATGACTGATAGTTTACTATTTTTCCAGAGGAATTTACACTTTTTAAAGTTTGAAAATGTTAATTAAAAGAGAGGAAGAGACAACCAGCAGAATTTCCAGTAGATGTCAACTGTTGGAGGGGCTATGTTAGAGTGAGACAGCAATCTCTGTTATCAAATTCCTAATTAAGCTTTTTAAACTAACTAGGCTTGTTCCTTACTAGTGTTCTCATTTTAATGATAATGCTTTAAAAAGAGTGTTTAACTCCTCAGAAATCTGAGTACTTAAACACATCTGTATTTCCTGTGTTGATGTAGTTCTAATGCTACTGGTATTTTGAAAGCACATTATAGTCCCCTACCTCAATGCTTCACCTCTCAAATCTTTTTAAAAAAAAAAAAAAAGCTATTTTTAAATTTCAGATTACTTGTGGGCCAATATTGTGTAAATTAAAATAAAAATTATGTAGCAATTATCTCAAAGTTTAGTAACTTTCTGCAGTTATCATACCACAGGCCATTAATATGTACAGACTGGCATTGGTCTGTAGATGTATTTGAGGATCACTACTGTACCTCTTATTCTTCAAAAAAAAGAAAAAAAAAAGCCGAGATTTGGCCTGAAAAATCTATGCCGACCAATAACACCAGAGAGTTTGATTCACACCTTCCTCTTATTCTCTTTCCTTTACTTCTCCCTCTAACTTTTAAAAGAATAACCTTTCAACAATCTATAATAATGAAAATTTAAAACACTTTGTAGTTCCTATCTTAATTGACCCTCCACTTGCAATGTGCTTGCACAATTTCCCCATTCCATTGTTTGGTTCCACCCAGTTCAGTTTTGCTAATTTGATTTACTGTGAGTTTGGCTAGACACCCGAAGCTTGTGTAAGACACTTGGGTAGCATAGAAATTCACATACTTGAGGATTAACAAGAGAAATCCATTTGGAAAACAATGTAGCTGACAAGACATAAACTTTCTTGATATAAAGATTATATGATAGCTTGAGTTGGAATTTTTTCTTCTCTTTTTGGACAAAACACAGATTAACAGTCTTTTGATTGATAAGCAAGTCTAGCTTTCTGAAACTTCATTCACTGGCTGGACAGCAATGTATTATTTTCTTACCTCAATAACTCGAAACAGAAAATCTCACGTGCACATACATTAAGTGTTCATACATTTCCATTTATAAGGCACAAAACCCACAAATCTCTCACAGAAAAGTAGGAAACGAAAATTTGAAGCAAGAAATTGTAACCTAGTAACAGAATAAGTTCATCAAACTGGAGTTAAACCACTTTCCTTTTTAGTAAATAAGGGGCCTTATACTGATAGGAAGCAGTCCCTGTGGAGTCTTTCCAGCCATTCTTTTGGCACAGCCTCCTTCACTGGATTAGCACAGAAGTCATTCCTCAGAGAGAGCTGCGTGGTCGGAACACATCAGTGGCAAGCACCACCTATCACAGAAGATGTTGAGCAGCAACATTCGAATCAGAGCATTTCAGCTACAGGGTATCTGGTTCACACATTCTCACCCAAAGGAGACTTCAGGGACCAATTCGCAGTGAATACACATGCTTGTCTGTCCTAGGACTTAATTAGGAGTTCTGTTCTAAGCTGAGGCAGAACTGCTTGCCTGAGGTCCCTGAACTGGGGCAGTTGTGTGGTTTCTTCATAGGGCAGCATTATGTGGGAGGATGGACCTTGGGTACCTCTTGAAATAAGCAGATCCCTAGAGGGACCCTTGGAACCAATGTACTCCACCACAGGCTTTTTAAACATGCTAGTCAAATGTGAAGAAATTTCTCCAATGCAGCTCCTGGATATCCTGTTCTGTAGGGCAGCCTTAATATCGCTCATGTAATCCTGCAGCCCTCAGGTATAAAATAGAAGAGTCCCATGACACCAAACAGTATTCATTCTCCTTGGTTGGGCCTCCTGGTGGCTCTTGGCACTGTATTTTCTAGTACCACAAACATTAGTAATATATGAGAATAAGCTTCCTGAATCCCTACATGGCTCCAAGTATTTCCTGGAAGTATGACTTATTTGTAATTTTTTATGTTATCAGGAAAAGAAGGGGTGGGAGTAAACAGCACTTCCAACAAAACAGGCGGACAGTTGTCCTGTAAAAAGAACCAATTTTACAGTGGACAAGCAGCAAGGAGGGGACCAGGAATCAGATGAACTAATTCATTATGTCTAATGGTTTCATCTTCATCTTGAAGTTTCTGACTTTTCCACCTTAGACAATCTGAAGTCCAAATGTAAAAGGATCCTTGGGACAATCTATTCAACAGCCAAAGATTGGTACAGTAGGATGGCCATTCCAATAGGGTGAGGACCTGCCAGCTATGGACTTTCCAGTCCAATTTTATTATGTATTCAACTCTGGGCCTCGCTTCTGGAAACCACATTCAAGATTCTGCAAAATTTTCAGGCATGAAGATGGTTCTCCTTAATTCAGCGTCCCATTAATCATGGCCAAGATCCCTTCCCTTCCTTGTAAGGTTATAACCCAGAAGAAAAAGTAATACTCCTTTTCCTTAACAACAACAAAACTCTTGAATCTTTTGGCATTTAAATCATGGAGCAAGGGAATATCCTTGGAAACACTCATTAATTCAAAAGCCAATCCTTACAAAATAAAAAGTCAATTTCTATTGTACCGAATCACCATGGGCCTCCTCCACACTTTGCCACACAGACATGCCTCAGGTATCTTTCTTGGTCAGTCTTGTCTTGACTTTGTGCCTCAGGAGGGCTGCGGTGGCAGCACTGCAGGCCGCCAAAAAGAAAAAGGAGAGACAGGCCATGTAGACAGACAGGGGACCATGGCGCTGCAGGAAGATCTCCTGCCGCCCCTGGTAATCCAGGAGGATGGCCTCCAGCTGGGACAGCGTGCAGACAGACAGAAAGGCATGGAAGATCTGATGCCCATGGCCTACGATGTCACAGGCACCGGGAAAGTACTTCTCGGGCACCGGGCAGGAGAAGAAGTAGGCGCTGACCAGGAAGAAGAGGATCTGGAGGGTGTGGTACCAGGCTGCCTGTTCCTGGCAGCCAGCCAGGTGGCAAATCGCCACACGGTGTGCCACGGGGCTGATGTCTAGGATGAAGGCGAGTCCAGCTGGCACCACCTGACAGATCTTCCTCATGACAGGATAAGGCCTCCGGTAACGATACTTGGCATAACAACAACCAGCACAAGATAACCAGCCGCAAAAGGCAGCTGCTGGCAAGAAGAAAAGCCAAAACCGCTCATACCAGGCCTGGTCGGAGCTGTAGAAGAAGTGGGCCAAGGCACTGCCGTACTGGTAAACGCTCACGCCAACATAGTCCACAAAGTAGAACGTGTAGTGGGAGAGCTCCGACTTGGACTGCAGCAGGTGGGCCAGAAGGCTGCAGGTGAGGTACGTGATTGAGGACAGGATAAAGAGGAGCAGGGGCAGGGAGTGAGGGGATGCCCACAGCAAGGCCTCGGCCTCCGCAAAGGCCCAGAATCGCAAGAGGACGGCCAGGGCCGCCAGCAAGTGGGTCCAGACGTTGACCACCTCGTTGTGTTTCTGAAAGAGGCTGAAGAAGTAGTAGCGCCACTCATGCCCCGTGGGGCGGTACCCGGTGCGGATGTAAGGCTCCCGGAAGAGCTGGGGCACGTCCGTCTCCGGCACGGTGCAAGGCATCTTGGGAAGGCCATCCTCCAAGATCTTGGGCAGGCGGCGCAGCTGCTGTCCGCTCACGGACAGGGTGCTCAGGCGCTCCAAGATGGCGGTCGTCATGGCGGCGGCCCGGAGGGAATCGCCTTCCACACAACGCAGTAGGTTGGAGGTGCAACCTGAAGAAAATAAAGAAAAATTGGCAAAGCCAGAGTGAGGTGTGAATGTAGCTTAGAATGCCAGGGACTACAGCTTTTATTATTGGAAGATGGCTTTCTAGTGCTGTGGAGAAAGGCTGTAACTGCAGACGGCCTTAGTACCCTTTCTCCATCTGTGAAATGATGGAGTTGGACCAGGATCCCTTACTGCCCCACCACTCTGATTCTGTGTCATCTTGTAAGATGTGACTGTTAGCCCCTAACACTTAATGATAAACAAGACTGGTTGACATCTGGAAGGTTACTTTTAAAGGCTTTGAAGTTATCAAAATGTAATCATCATACAGGCTCTAATAGTGTGAAATAGTAAGTGTTGATATTACTAATCTTAAATTGTTCACTAGTTTCACTGGAAACCTGAAAGTCTGAGGTAACCAATTGAACCACAAATTAAAAAGATGGGAAATTCAGTCATAAATTAGGCTGGTAAAAATCAAGGCATATTCTGGGATTTCATTAACAGTTCAAAGTAACAAATGACCTAAATTTCTAACATAAAATCTAACTGTAAAGATTGTTGTTGTTGTTTTTTTTTTTAATATGTTATTTGAAGGTAAGTACTTTTGGATTTTCCTCTCCTGGGAAAATAAATCTCAATTAGTTTCAGGTGTCAGAAATGCTTAATTTACAATTGGAATTTCCAGGCGACAGCTGAACATATCAACTATTTCATAAAATAAGTCACAAAATTGCTGCAAATTTTCATGTGAAGTTACTGGGTAAATGAATAGATTTTGAGCATATCTACAGTCACCTTCTTTTAAGGATTTATTTATTTCAAAGGCAGAGTTAGAGAGAAACAAAGAGAGATACCTTCCATCTGCTGGTCCACTCCCCAAATAGCTGCCAACAGCCAGGGCTGGGCCAGGCCAAAGCCAGGGTCCTCTAACTCCATCAGGGTTTCCTATGTTTGTGCAAGGGCCCAAGCACTTGGGCCATCTTTCACTGCTTTCCTATGCTCATTAGCGGGGAGCTAGATCAGATGTGTAGCAGCCAGGATTTGAACTGGTGCCCATATGGGATGCCAGCATTGCAGGTGGAACCAGTAGAGATGTAGCAAATGCTGCTCAGAATACTTAGCTATTAATTTTAGTGAATAAAATGAAATTTTCTGACTTATACTTCCTAATTTTGAAAGAAGTGAAAAAAAATCCAGTAAAAAATGTAGGGCACAGAAAATAATGTGAAAGAAGTTCAGGGAGACCTGGAATTAAGCCCTGGTTCTGCCACTTACTAGGTGATGCTGAGCAAGTTATAGGACTCCCTAAGCCTCAGTTTTTTCATCCATAAAATGGAATGAGATAACAATTTTATGTATTGTATGGGTTGTTGTAATGGTTAAATGAAAGACTGAAAGTGGAAGTACTTAACACTCTTCCCAGCCTGGAATAGATGCTCAGTAAATGTTAAGTATTTCTGTAATTTTTATTATTATAATCTGGGCTCTGTTCTAGATACTGGATACAAGGGATACAAAGTCTGATAAAATGGACTCCCTGCCTTCAAGTATGTCAGTCTACTGGGGAGACAGACAAGTAGGAAAATCCTGACAAAAACATGTATTAAGTGCTCCTTAGAGTCTAGCACCAGTTCACAAAGGCCCTGCGAACACAACGGAAACAGAAGGTGGAAGCAGGCCTTTCCAAGTGGCCCCTGAACTGATTCTTGAAGGAAAAGCTAGAATTCTCGAGAGAAGAAAAAAGAGGTAAGAGACATCCATGAGGCAGCAAGGTCAAGTAACTTTTGCCAAATATGGGCCTCCATAGCTCAGAACTCTAGGTCACACTAGAGAAGTTCATAATGTGACACTGATGCCAGAGAGACCTGAGCTCCAGTCCTGAGCCCTATTAACAAGTCACATGACTCCAGCCTAAGCTTTGTCATCTGTTAATGACAGAGGAACTGCCTTATAATGCTGATGCAAGAACTATGACATAATGCTGGAAAATATTTAACAAAGTGCTTGGTTCTAAGTCTTCAAAGACATTTGCCATTATTACAACCATCACTGATGTGAGACACAGTAAGGCTTCATGAGTGGAGAGACTAATGCCCATGCCGCATCTTGTGCTTACTTCTATGGCAGAGTCTGTTACCCTGCACTGAGGCATTCATTTAGCCAGAACTCTCTGAACAGACCAAAAACTGTCTCCTACCAGGAACAGGCTATGAACTAGTGCTTATTATAGGAATCAAAGACATCACTAGAAATGTATCATAGATTGAAGAATCAGATAGAAAGAGAAACACAGGGAGGGAGCGTGGGAAAGAGAAAGAAAATGATCACCAGTATACCCTAACTTTGGGGCGCAGGTATTTAGCCTCATGGTTAAGATTCCCATGTCCCACAGCGGTATATGTGGGTTGCATTTCCAGCTCTCGCTCTAGACTCCAGTTTCTAGTTGATTCAGACCCTGCAAAGCAGCAGTGATGGCTCAAGTAATTGGGTTCCTGCCACCCTCCAATGTTGAGTACACAACTCCTAGCTTCAGCCTTGGCCCAACCATGGCTGTTGTGGGCACTTGGATAGTGAACCAGCAGACGAAATCTCTGTCTTGTCTGTCTCCCTGCTTCTCAAATATATATATGAGCTGTAGTTTAAAAAAAACTCCTTAAGTCATTTAAAAACAAAGAAAAAAAGAAGGAAAGCAAAAGCTATGCAGTGTTTCCACTATCAGCCAGCAGAGGGATCCGAGTGCCTGGGAGTTGGTGGATGAACTGCAGGAATGTGCCAGGGGTTATGAGATGATTTTTCAAGCTGTCCTGTTGCTGTTAGCAACATATAATGGGGTGGGGGTGGGGTGAGGGCTCGGCTTGTTGGAGTTATGAGGAATTAAAGTGCTCTAATTTTTAGATGCAGGTTTCTATTTCCTGTTAAACTGAGTGGGAAATCAGATGAAGTTATCCATCTGATTTTACTGTTGGGAGATGTGGGGAGCAACTCGGACTAGACTGTTACTGGAATTAAGACTTATTCTATGCATCTGCTCTCCCACAATATGGCGCTGGGAGAGGAGTAAACAGCTTTTACACAGCTGCCTCCAGTTCAACCAATAAGCAGGAGGACCTGCTCCTGATTGGAGGAGAGCAGCGTACTCGGCGTGTGGGTAGCAGAGTTGGGATTGGCGGAAGAGGACTATAAAGGAGGAGAGAGACAACATGCACCAGGAACATCTATCTGAAGGAACACCTGTGCAGCCCCCGAGAGAGCCGGCCGGCGGTGTGACGCTCCCCCGTGGAAGTGGGGAAAGTGGCAGGGGGAACCGCCCTTCCACGGAGGTGGAAGGGTCGGTAGCCAACCTGGGAAGAACCAGCAGCAAACCCGGGAAGGGCCGAGCAGACAAAAGAACAGCGCAGGGTCCTGTGTCGCTCCTCCACGAAGAGGGGGAGCGACAGGAGAAGTTGAGGTGAACCACTGGGGCCATGAAGCTGTAGAAGAAGGAATATCTGGAGAAGCTTCCCAGGAGGCTCCATCTGCATGCTAAGAGAAAGGGTATTTCCATCAACTTTGGATGCAGTTCTTAAAAAAAAAAAAAAAAGGCAGAGAGACAAAAAAAGACAGATCTTTTATCCACTGTCTCACTTCTCAAATACCCACAAACACTGGGGCTGGACCAGGCCAAAGCCAAGAGCCTGAAACTCAGTCTGAGTTGGTGTCCCATGTGGGTGGCAGGGACCCAAGCGCTGGAGCCATCACCTGTTGCCATCCAGGGTGTGCATTAACAGGAAACTGGAATTGGAAGTAGAGCCAGGACTCTAACCCAATCACTTACATATGGAAAACAAACATCCCGAGGATGTCTTAACCACTGTGCCAAATGCCTGCCCCCAATCTAAGAAAATCTGGCATCCAGAGTTAAGCAGAGGGAAGGTTCTTTAAAAAGTTCATGGAGAAAGTGTATTATGAAGAAATTACGCATGGATTTCAAACTTTCTTTGTACCAAAATCAACCTCCCTTTTAATCCTATCTTATACAAACTTTTTGAAATCACCTGCTGCATAACTGCACAATTCCTACTTATCTTTCTATCCCTTAAAATAGGGGGTCTAACACATAGCAGGTTCTTATTAAAAATGACTCAGTTGAATTTCTAAAGATTAAAACTTTGAGGTTTAGTTGTTTAATGGTTGGATTGGAGTACAATTCAGACCTGAGAAGTAATTTGCATCTAATCTAAATGTTCTGAAGGAGAAAAGAAAGAACATAGGGCTGCTGGTCTCCAGATAACCATGACTGCAGAGCTGTGACCATGACAGCTCCCTGAGTCCTCTGACCATCAACCTTCCCTATGGCTTTATGTTGACAAGTCCTTTTCAAAAAGTTATTTCTACTTCACTTTCATGGAAAATGAGCTGGGAAGAGGTTTATATAACTAAGAAGCAGAGATAAAAGACCAAGAGGATGTTATCTTTCAAAGGAAAGGGTACATGGGAAAAAATATTTGGCAGAATCATCATTTCCCTTGTAAATGAGATCTTTAAAATGCAGCCACACCAGCCTCAGAGGTTCCTTAATATCTCCATCCTCTGGAGTGTGTGACCCAGTACCCACATTCCAGGGGCACAAACACTATGGCTTCCAACTCAGAGTATGATTTCTTATCTCCCTCAGCAATGAGGGTGTTGCAAAGCTTTAAGTCCTCTATCTGGGTGAAAAGGATTTAAATTCCCTTTGCCAGTGTAGGATCATGAATAAGTCTAAACTTGTGGTCAGAAAGAGGTTATTGGGGCCAGCGCTGTGGCATAGCAGGTAAAGCTGCCGCCTGCAGTTCCAGCATCCCATATGGGCACGGGTTCGAGTCCTGGCTGCTTCCACTTCCAATCCAGCTCTCTGCTATGGCCTGGGAAAGCAGTGGAAGATATCCCAAGTCCTAGGGCCCCTGCACCCACGTGGGAAACCTGGAGGAAGCTCCTGGCTCCTGGCTCCAGATCGGTGCAGCTCCAGTGTTACGGCCATCTGGGGAGTGAACCAGCAGATGGAAGACTCTCTCTCTCTCTCTGCCTTTGTTTCCCTGTAACTCTTCCTTTCAAATAAATAAATCAATCTTAAAAAAAAAAATGGAAGGTTAGGTTTGATGCTACAGAAGGGAAGATGGGAGTCATTTCCCAGCTCCAAGTCTTTCAGCTTGTTTCATTATTTATCTTACCTGAGCTCTGCAGGATTCCCACTGCTGATTGATGCTTCCTCGCTGCTTAAGTGAGACCACCCTCCCCAGCTCCACCTTGATTGTCTCCTCCCACCCTTCTTGTCAATTGTGTTCTGAGGGTTTCACCATCTGCCTTCTCTTCAGTGTCCATGGTACCCCTTACACAGGCACTTCCCTAGGCCCTTAGCTTTTGCTAGCACCTATATCACATGATTCCTAAATACACCTTCAGCCAAATTGTTCCCGAGATTGGATTCAAATATCCAGTTGCGGTAGATGTGTCCAGTGGAATGTCCCACAGTCACCTCAAACTCAGTATCTTCAAACATCTTTTTCAGCCTAGACTTGACCCTTCCCCTACATCTATGTAGCCATTGAGACTTGCTAATTTTTTTTTTATTTGAAAGAGAGAGACAGATTGATCTCCCATCCTCTGGTTCACTCCTAATATGCACACCACAGTTGGGTGGTGGGGGGTCGGCAAGGCTGAAACCAGGAGCCCAGAACTCAATCTAGATCTCCTACGTGGGCAGCAGGAATCTAATCACTTGAGTCTAAACCACTAACTCCCAAGGTACACACTCACAAGAATGCTGGAATCAGTAGCCGAGCCAGGACTAGAACCCAGGTTTTCCAATGGGCATCCCAAGAGGTGTCTCAACCTGACCCTCATTACTCATTTTCCTTCCTCACATCCTCCTTGCTTCACATCACTACTTTCACTTCGTTCTCCAGACCACTTCAGGGCATAGTTAAAATGGCAGTCTGAGGGAGGCACCTGCGGAAGTGGTTAAGTTGCCACTTGGGAGTGACCGCAACCTGAATCAGAGTGCCTAGTTTGAGTCCAGGCTTCTCAGCTTCTGATCCAGCTCTCTGCTAATGCACTGGAATGCAACAAAAGATGGCTTAAGTACTTGGGTCCCAGCACCAACTTGGGAAATGGAGATTAAACTCCAGGCTCCTAGCTTTAGTCTGGCCCAGTGTGGGCTGCTATGGGCACTTGGAAAGTGAACAGCAGATTGGAAGATCTCTCCGTGTCTCTCTACTTTTCAAATAAAATGAAAAAAAAATTTTTTTAACTGGAAATCTCATTATGACTCCCCTACTCAAAATTCCTCACTAGCCTGTGTCTGGTGCATGTTGAATCACAGTAAATTATTCAAGGGTCCTGAAAAAAAACAAAACAAAAAAAAAAAAAAACTCCTCAATAGCTCACTACCATTTGTTTACAACACAAACTATATGCCCTCAGCATGCAAATAGGCTGGTTCTTTCTTTACTTCCTTCCTATTCCAGCCTTGTCTTCCAGAGTCCACCCACTTCGGAGGCCTGGATTATAACTGTTCTTCAAAACTGCCACCACTTTCTATTGCCCATGCATGCAACCTCAGTACCTACCCTCTAGCACAGAAACTCCAGCTCATCTGCTGAGGACCCTGCCTAATGTTAATTTTAATTTAATTTAATTCAGTTTTTTAAAGATTTATTTATTTATTTGAAAGGTAGAGTTATAGAGAAGCAGAGACAAAGAAAGGGAGAAAGAGAAAGAGAGAGAGAGAGAGGCCTTCCATCTGATGGTTCACTCCCTGGATGACTGCAACAGCCAAAGCTGAGCGGATCCGAAGCCAGGAGCCAGGAGCTTCCTCTGGGTCCCCCATGTGGGCACAGGGGCCCAAGGACTTGGGTCATCCTCTACTGCCTTCCTAGGCCATAGCAGAGAGAAGGATAAGAAGTGGAGCAGCCAGGACTAGAACAGGTGTGCACATGGGATGCTGGCACTGCAGGCAGTGGCTTTATGCCATGATGCCAGTCCCCTTTAATTTTAATTACTCAGTGTCATTGATTGTCCTTATAAAAAGAGTGGGTAGGAAGAGGTGATTTCCTATCTCTTCACTTCTCAGGCAAATAAGGAGAATAAATAATAATATGGGCAGTGGTAGAATAATTCTTTGTGGAGGCACAACATGCAAATCGAAGTCCTAGCAGTATTTGGAAGAAAGAACCCACTGAAGGATATAACTTGGGGGAAAAAATCCATTTGTGTGGGGTCAGAAAGTTCATGAAAAATAAGTATTGTGAAAAAAATCATGCACGAATTTCAAACTTTTTTTCCATCAAATAAACTTATCTCTTATGTTTCCATTAGTCTTTTGAAGGCCTCTCATGTGTACACACACACACACACACACACACACAATCAGCCCTCTGTATCTATGGGTTCTCTATCTGCATATTCAACTAGCTATGGATGGCTGTCTTTATTCCCTAAACAATACAGTCTAGAAACTATTTACATAGCATTTACATTTTATTTGGTATTATAAGTAATCTAGAGATGATTTAAAATACACAGGAGGACTGTATAGATTATGTACAAGTACTGTACTATTTTACATAAGGGACTTGAGAATCTGCAGGTTTTCCTATCCTAAGTAGGGGGGGAAGGAGGGGTCCCAGAATCAATACCTCATGGAGACTAAAGAATAACTATATATATATGTAGTTATTATATATATAATATATTACCTTATAATTGATTTTAATGTAATTTTTTAAAATTAAAAAGGAATATAAAATGTTGTATTGCACTTCTGGGAATTCTCATTCTGCCTCCTCAAATTCCTTTAACAATTTATAACTAGACTCAGACAGTAATGGAATTGGAAGTAAAAGTTCTGTTTACTGAGTAAGGAATCTGTGCCATACATTCATTTAACATTTATAAGAAAATGTTACAAAACATTACAGCTTGCTTTGGACTATGTAAGTGTCCAATTTTAAAGCTTTATTTTAGGGACGCCTTCCAAATTATTTAGAGGAATTAAAGATTAATTCAGGAAGAACAGGAAGAGAAAAGTAGGGTAAATCCTGTGTGTGGCAATAATTTTAACTTTTAACCAAGTGTGTTTAGATGTGCTTTTCAAAAGGTAATCACAGAGCTAAACTACTTATTCTTAGGGTTTGAGTTTGTTTTCATCTAGTTTTGACTACTGAAAGCTACCTAGAATGCATTTCTGTTTCAGAAACATTACATAAAACAAAGAAAATAGGCATAGTTGGTGTTTGTTGTGATGCCATGAAAACATAGTAAAAATGTATTAAGTGTCCTGAGGATATAGAAGAGAAACAAACTTAGTTTCTCTTTCCATACATTTACAACACTTACTGTACACTCACAACTTCTGTGATCCAATAATGCATGGGGATTTCTCCCAACCAGCAATCAGGCAAGCAATTTTGCAGGGGACACCAGCTGGACATCTAACTAGTTTAATTCTGATGCTGTCTACCTGGGGAAAGTATCAGATTACAGGGGTTGAGGGCTCTGCCCCACAAGACGCCCTCACTTTAGACACCAGTCCCAAGTCTAGGCCTCCTGTCCAACCAGTTACAACTTAGGGTTTCTACACACCTTCTTAAGGCTTGACAGCATTCTCTGAAAGAGTCGTGGAATTCATGGAAACATGGTTGCTGGTGGCTTATAAAGGAGGCTTTTAGGAAGACAATAAGCAGATGAAGAGACACATGGGGTGGGGGCTGGGCGGGGCCAAAGTGCAGGAGCTTCTGTCCAGTGGAGCTGGAGTCCGCGTCTCGTTCGCCTTCCTGTAAGCCTCCGTGTGTTCAGCTGTCCAGAAGCTGTTTCTGGAGACTAACTGAAGTGTCGACAACCATGGAGAAGTGTGATTGGGCAAGATGGTCTATAAAGTGAGTAGACTGGGTGGGGAACCCAGCAAAGCCTGTCTGGATTCTTCTTGGCTTCCCTGGGCAGCGTTTCTTCCTCCTAGGTATGGGGAAGACCCCATCTGAAATGGGAGTCTTAGGGCCTACTGTAAGGGAACTGATTCATGGCTGACTCCAAAACAAAAAAATGCAGGAGGATTAGTGTCTATTTTTAGTTTCTATGACCTGTCTTGGAGAAGAGAAATCCTAATTTCTACTGCCTTTCTACAGGAAAAAGGGGGCAACCAAAAGGAGAGCAGGAGACAGCCAGAGAGAGATTTTGCTATTTGAGGCCTGTGTCTGAGTTTACAGTGCTACAACATTGTTAACAAAAGAGTGATGGCACCTTTATTACTCTGAAGCTATCTCCAAGCTGCTTCAGGAACCAAGAACAAAAGGCCAAATATTTTAACCTTAGTGTTCTAGTCATTTAGGAAATAACAAGAGTTAAAAGACAGGAACTGTGGACAAAACCCAAAATATAAATATATATCACCATATTATATGCCCATATATAAATGGCCCTTTAATTTTCAGAGAGGAGCTATACAGATATCAGAATAGCATCTGGATGTGTCTCCTGTCAACTACAGAATAGGTTTACCTGTGCAGCAGGCATGCCCACTGCTCTTAATGCTCCTTCCTACCTCTTACACCTGTTGAGCTCCCTTTCAGTGAGGATGCCTAGGTGGCACAGCTGCTGCCCAAATTCTGGTCCTTATCATCTCTCACAGGAGCCTCTGTAGCATTTAGAAGGCCTTTCTGGTTCCTACCTGTGTGTCTCCTTGACTGTCTTCAAACCATGCTCCACTCTGCCACTTTGTGTTATGAGTATTCTGCTATCCCTTCATGCCTTTGTGCCAATGTACACGCCTACAATGCCTATGCTGCTGATGCCTACCGGCTAACTCCTACTCCTACTCATCCTTCTTGTTCCAGCTCAAATGTCACAAGAAGCCTTCCCCTTAGATGCTCCTTTGCCTACACTGCTACTGCACTCGACAGTCCTCCATTATAGCACTTTCCTTATTGAACACCTACAGTTACAGTATGAAGCATATCTCTCAGGTGTATACTGTATACCTACAGTGTCAAGCATATCTCTCAGCACATTAAAAGGTAAGATTCTTTGAGGGCTGAAAGAGACTCTTTTTTATTATCTAGCATTGTGCAGAGCACATATAAATTGTTGTTGAATAAATGAATGAATGAATGGAATGAAAAAGGGTAACAATAGCAAACACATAGTCCTTACCACATGCCAGAAAGTGTTCTAAGTGCTTTGCAAATACTAATTCATTAGAATTTTCCAACATCTTTATTGCCATCATTTCTATTTTACAGATGAGGAAACTTGCCCAAGGCTACTTGTGGCAGATACAGGCGGTAAAAACCTAAGTGTGGACTCTCGGAAAATCCCAGTATTTTTAAAATATGTTGCTGTGTGCTCCATTAACAAAGATAGTATGCAGTTGACATTACGAAAACAGTAAGTACTACAAACTTTCTTAGTTCTTTGCCACTGGGTTTCTTTGTAAACCAAATTCCAGTATTGTCCAGAAGAAAATGTGACTACCACAAAATCTGAGTGGAATCTTTCAGACGGTCCAAGTGGGATGAATGCGATCATGAACCTGATAGTTTCAGTTTCATCTGAAAGAGACACAGCTTGTGGTTAGCTTTGCAGAGCTGGTTCAATGAGCTGTAACAAGCACTAACCTAAAGGCTGAGGCCATTTAATAGCCTGCTGGTAGAAAGTGCGCTGGCACTGAGAATACTCACTGAATTCTGGTCCACAAATAGCCTGCCATCTAAAAAGCCTCTCCCCGATGAACAAAGTAAAGACTTACATAAAAGCCCCCTATTTGAGAAACTGGCATAGTGTGCTACTGAAGACATTTTAACTGGAGACCAGATAGAAGTGTTCCAAATCAATGGTGTTCCCTGACCCAGTACAAGGATCCTACATGAACCCATCACAAACTTGGAATAGCTGATTTCCCTGGGATGAACACTGGACGAGAAATTAGACATCTCAACTTCTAGTTCCAACTCTACCACTGACTATGTGACTTTAGGCAAATTACTCAACCTCTGTGCCCCGGAGTCCTTGTCCATAAAATGAGGATATAATCTATGCTAGCTCTAAAGCTGCAAAATTCTGGATATGTTCATCTGGGTATGTTTTGCTTTACACAGAACATTAAGCACTGTGTTGAAACCACCAACAGATGCTGTGACATCAGTTCATGTCGCTGTGTGCAGGACTCCCACAGAGGGCAGGAAGGTGGCCTGCTGGTTGTTGGACAGAGAACAAAAGAGCAGAAATTCTCATCAAAAGGGCAGAAAAAATGCTTCCAGAATCCACAGAAGCTCAACCTCCCACATCACTCTATAACCATACATGGCTGAGAAGGAACAAAAATCTAAGATAACAACTAAGTGTCATTTATAAGGACTGGAACTGGGGCTCTGCGCAGGCTTTGAGACAGAAGTGTAGTTAGAAGCAATGTCAGACACCACCAAGATCTCCAGTCAACTGTCAAGAGAGACTGCTGGGACCCCTCCCATATCTGTAGCCACATCTGCCAGGAATCATATCAATGTTATAAAGTCTTGTTTTAAAGAGTAATACTACAAGCAGAATCCTATTATTAGCAGAGATAATTTTAACATGGATTTGGATTCACTAATGGTCAAAGTGCATTTCCTTTATATTTGACAAAATCCAACAATCAGTATCTTCACATCCAAGAATGGAAGATTTCATTGAGTAAATTATGATAAATCTATATAACTGAATACTTACTATGCATTTATTGAAACAATTATGTTTATATATAAACAAATGTTTATATATTTACATATATCATTATAGAAAGATGCACAGTATATACCAAAGGCACTTCAAGAAGTTCATGGAAAAATGGAATTACAGTAAAATTTTTTCAAAATACATGCATGTTCAAAAAACAAAAAAGAAATACATACTTTTTTTCATTAATATGTAGTGTCGCTCCCCCTCTTCATGGAGGAACGACACTAAACCCTGCCTAGGCTTCATATCCGAGTCACGGTACCATTATGTTGCTCCCCCTCTTCATGGAGGAACGACACCAAACCTTGCCTAGGCTTCATATCCGAGTCACGGCACCATTATGTCGCTCCCCCTCTTCGTGGAGGAACGACACAGAACCCTGCCTAGGCTTCATATCCGAGTCACGGCACCATTATGTCGCTCCCCGTCTTCGTGGAGGAACGACACAGGACCCTGCGCTGTTCTTTCGTCTGCTCGGCCCTCCCCGGGTTTGCTGCTGGTTCTTCCCGGGTTGGCTACCATCCCTTCCACCTCCTTGGAAGGGCGGTTCCCCCTGCCACATTCCCCACTTCCGCGGGGGAGCGGCACACCGCCGGCCGGCTCTCTCGGGGGCTGCACAGGTGTTCCCCTTAGATGTTCCCCTTAGATGTTCCTGGTGCATGCCGTCTCTCTCCTCCTTTATAGTCCTCCTCTGCCAATCCCAACTCGGCTGCCCACACGCCGAGTACACTGCTCTCCTCCAATCAGGAGCAAGTCCTACAGTTTATTGGTTGAACTGGAGGCAGCTGTGTAGAAGCTGTTTTCTTCTCTCCCAGCGCCATATTGTGGGAGAGCAGGTGCATAGAATAAGTCTTAATTCCAGTAACAGTCTAGTCCGAGCTGCTCCCCACAGATCCCCCTTTCTTTTTATTTTTTGGTGTTGATACGCGCCTGTCTTCGGTGTCCCGCGGCACACACTCTGCTCTACTTGCTAGAGTTGCCACAGGTTCTTACAAGTCCTATCAATCAGGCAAACCGAATCCGGGTCCTCTCTTCGCCATGTTGTGAGGAGGTTTTTAGGCGCTGATGCGTGCCTGTCTTCGGTGCCCTGCAGCGCATGCTCTGCTCTGCCTGCAGGGGCTTACAAGCCCTAACAATCAGGCAAACCGAATCCAAGCCTTCTCATTGCCGTATTGTGGGGGAGACTTATTAGTGTTGGTTCATGCCTATCTTCGGTGACCTGCAGCTCATACTCTGGTCGAGCTGCCTGCTGGTGCTTACCGCCTTAATCAGGCAGACCGAATCCAAGCCTTCTAATTGCGGTATTGTGGGGAGGCCTTACTGATGTTAATTCGTGCCTGTCTTCGGTGACCTGCGGCGCATAAGCTGCTAGCCGCCCGCAGGTGCTCATCGCCTCACTAATCAGGCAGACCTAATCCAAGCCTTCTCATTGCAGTATTGTGGGGAGGCCTTTCTATTTCTCTATCTCCGGGCATTCCTATTTCTCCCATTTTACTTCTATCTGCCAACATTCCTATTTCTCTCATTTTACTTCTAAACTTCTGTTTCTCTTATCCCCGCGGCTTCCCGGCGCCTCGCCCTGCCGGCGCCCACCCCGAGGCTGCTTCTCGGCGGCTTTCCGGCTCTGAGCCGCTTCAGCCCGCGCCTCTCTCATCTGCGCGGCTTCGCGGCTCTGCGCGGCTCGGCTTTGCGCGCACACTCCGCGGTCTCCGCGCTAGCCCCGCGTTCCCTACCTACTTGTGCTCCGCACACTCTTTCTGCGCGCGGCAGCCTCCGCGAGTCACACAGCGTAGCTTACGTCTCAGCCACTAGTATTCAATCCAAGTTCCCCGGACTAACCTGGCGAATTCCAACCTGGCGGCCCACGTCTCTGGTTCCAGATCTTCGCCTCTTGCTCCCCGGGGTGACTTGAAGAATTCCAAGGTGGCTTACGTTTCCGCCTCGGCCTGCACTCGCGGCTTCATCCTCCCTAACATTTTTCTCTACCCGGTATGTTTCCCTAAGTTTTCTTCCAACAATATTCCTCCCTCATTTCTCCTGGCTTCTCCCCACAGTCCGTATCCGAGTCTAAGTTTCTTCTAGGTTTCACTTTCACTTTCAACCTGCAGTCCGTATCTAAGTCTAAGTTTCTTCTTGCTTTCACTTTAAATCCTAACTTCTTTCCCACAGTCCATATCTGAGTCCAAGCCTCCTCCAGGTTTCACTTTCGCTTTCAATCTCCTAGCTTCCCCGCCATAGTCCGCATCCGAGTCTATGAAAGCTTTCACTTTCGCTTTCAATCCTAACTTCTTTCCCACAGTCCATATCCGAGTCTATGCCTAGGCTTTCAATAGCTTCTTCCAGCACCTAGGCTCTTTGCTAGTCTCTCTCTCCGGTATTTTCCCACTTCTTCCCGTTTCTTCCCTCCTAAGTTTCCTATCCGTCCTAAGTTTCCTATCCGAGTCACGGCACCATTATGTCGCTCCCCCTCTTCATGGAGGAACGACACTAAACCCTGCCTAGGCTTCATATCCGAGTCACGGTACCATTATGTCGCTCCCCCTCTTCATGGAGGAACGACACCAAACCTTGCCTAGGCTTCATATCCGAGTCACGGCACCATTATGTCGCTCCCCCTCTTCGTGGAGGAACGACACAGAACCCTGCCTAGGCTTCATATCCGAGTCACGGCACCATTATGTCGCTCCCCGTCTTCGTGGAGGAACGACACAGGACCCTGCGCTGTTCTTTCGTCTGCTCGGCCCTCCCCGGGTTTGCTGCTGGTTCTTCCCGGGTTGGCTACCATCCCTTCCACCTCCTTGGAAGGGCGGTTCCCCCTGCCACATTCCCCACTTCCGCGGGGGAGCGGCACACCGCCGGCCGGCTCTCTCGGGGGCTGCACAGGTGTTCCCCTTAGATGTTCCCCTTAGATGTTCCTGGTGCATGCCGTCTCTCTCCTCCTTTATAGTCCTCCTCTGCCAATCCCAACTCGGCTGCCCACACGCCGAGTACACTGCTCTCCTCCAATCAGGAGCAAGTCCTACAGTTTATTGGTTGAACTGGAGGCAGCTGTGTAGAAGCTGTTTTCTTCTCTCCCAGCGCCATATTGTGGGAGAGCAGGTGCATAGAATAAGTCTTAATTCCAGTAACAGTCTAGTCCGAGCTGCTCCCCACAATGTAGTTTCCATGAACTTTTGAAGACTTCTTGTATGCATGGATTTTGAAATTTTTTGCACTAAAATAAACATCTTTTTAATAACATTTGTCTGCAAATGTCTTCAAGTAACCTCATATGTGTGCTCCACTGCTTTTTTGCCGCAATCTCCCCTGCACTTAGAACAATGACTAGAATCTCATACATGTTCAGAAAAGATTTGTTCATGAATGAAAGCCATTGTTACAAAGAAAAAGCAAGTTAAAAGGATATGTCCTGTTTTTATAAATATATAAATATAGCACAGAAAAGGTATGGAAGGGCATATATTGAAAACAATATAGCTATTGCTAAGTGGTGGGATAATGGGGGAATTTTACTTTTCTTCTGGGGTAGCTACTAACATAATAGTACTCTTTAAAAAGTTTTGCTTATTTGAAAGAGAGAGAGACCTCCTATCCTCTGGTCCACTTCCCAAAATGCCCCCAAGGGCCAGAGCTGAATCAGGCCAAAGCCAGGAGCCAGAAACTCCATCCAGGTCTCTCATGTGGTGGCAGGAACTCAACTACTTGAGCCATTCACCACTGCCTCCCAAGGTCTATATGAGCAAAAGCACAGCCAGGTACTAAACCCAGGTACTCTCATATGTGGTACAGGTATCCCAGTTGGTATCTTAACCCCTGGACAAAGTGCCCACTTCTATCATTACAGGCCTTTCTAATGATTAACATGTACTTTTTAATTGGAAAATCAGCTTATTGCTATTCTGCAACTAGAAATATTTAACATAAATATGTAAAAATTGGTAAGACATGATTAATTGGTAAAAATGAATGTTTGTTTCCCCTTTTAAAAAAAACCCAGTATTATAATGCAACATATGCATTCTTGTATTCTTCTTTGGACTCTGATATCAATTAGTTAACATATCATACTAATAAAATTATTGGGAGTAATCTACCTATACTTGCCATAATATAAGCAAATTTTAAGTTACGATGGGGTGGCTAAAGGGGAGTAACATGTAATATCTATTGTTAATGCAGTGTTCAGGCTCTCTTAATTGGAAGAGTGTACACACATATTGCACACACAATCCAAATGGCCTTAATAAACATGTCAGTTCCTAACCATGTGGGTTTGTGGTGTGGCTGAACTGCCTATTATAAAGGCAAAGTGGTAGGCATTGTGGTGCAATGAGTTAAGCCACTGCTTGGGACACCTGCATCCCTTATTGGAGTGCCTAGGATGAAGTCCCACATCTGCATTATGATCCAGTTTCCTGCTAATGCACCAAGGAGACAGCAGATGATGGTTGCTACCCAAGTGGAGTTTCTTGCTCAAGGCTTTGGCCTGGCCCAGCCCCAGCTGTTGTGAGCATTTTGGCAAGTAAACTGTGGAAGGACATTCTCCCTCCCTGTTGCCCAACCTTTCAAATAAACAAAAATGAATAAATCAATCTTTGTTTTTAAAGATGACATGCACTGTGTGCCACAGATGTGACAGGGACATGTATCACCTTCTGGGTTACTGTTCCACCTCTGTATCTTTTCCTCTGTGGTTCCCTGTAATATTCATAAGATGAGAAAGAAAAGACAACCTTAATTTGCTGCTGTGCCCTTGGGGAAGACAAGCAGAGGGTATTTCCTCCAAATGCTTCCTTTTCCTTCAACTGGAATTCCTTAGCTGTAATACCTGACTGCTCTTTTTTTTTTTTTTTTTTTTTTTTTTTTTTTTTTGACAGGTAGAGTGGACAGTTGAGAGAGAGACAGAGAGAAAAGTCTTCCTTTTGCCGTTGGTTCACCCTCCAATGGCCGCCGCTGCAGCCGGCGCACCGTGCTGATCCGATGGCAGGAGCCAGGATCCAGGTGCTTTTCCTGGTCTCCCATGGGGTGCAGGGCCCAAGCACCTGGGCCATCCTCCACTGTACTCCCTGGCCATAGCAGAGAGCTGGCCTGGAAGAGGGGCAACCGGGACAGAATCCGGCGCCCCAACCGGGACTAGAACCCGGTGTGCCGGCGCCGCAAGGTGTGACTGCTCTTCATTGTCACTTCCTATGCCTCTCATTTCTCAGCTAATCTCACTTGGGCAAGTGCTGTTTTCAAAAGCCATCATTACAGATACAGAATGCACCTGCCAAATGGAATAAACAGTATTTAACCCATCAGGTGAGAGAATTCAAGGGAACAATTTAGAAGAGCACAAGGAGCAGTCTGATGCCAATCAACAGGTCAACAGAGTAAGGTGCATTTTTCTCCTGAGAATTCTTGTTTGGTTAAAGTTAACACTGCTGGCTAAAATTCCTATTAACAAAAGCCTAGGTATAGGACTTTCCCTGTAATTTCCATATGAGTGTAGCTACTCGCTGCAGTAGGTGTGATCTGGATTTAGACACTACAGAATCTCAGCCTGATCTAGCCTCTCACTGGGCAGGAAGCTTCATCTCCCACCCACAATCCTTCTGGGACCTAGGCCAACCCAGGTGAACCCTCAAGAGAAGAGAAAGATGCCAGCCGGCGCCGTGGCTCAATAGGCTAATCCTCCACCTTGCGGCGCCGGCACACCGGGTTCTAGTCCCGGTTGGGGCGCCGGATTCTGTCCCGGTTGCCCCTCTTCCAGGCCAGCTCTCTGCTATGGCCAGGGAGTACAGTGGAGGATGGCCCAGGTGCTTGGGCCCTGCACCCCATGGGAGACCAGGAAAAGCACCTGGCTCCTGGCTCCTGCCAGGATCAGCGCGGTGCGCCGGCTGCAGCGGCGGCCATTGGAGGGTGAACCAGCGGCAAAGGAAGACCTTTCTCTCTCTGTCTCTCTCTCTCTCACTGTCCACTCTGCCTGTCAAAAAAAAAAAAAAAAAAAAAGAAGAGAAAGATGCCAATTTCTGCTGGCAGGAAATCAATCCTGGAAATGTCCTTTCCATAGCAGATGAGTGTGATAAATTAGGCTGGAGTTTGGAGCACTACATTGTTCCCCAGCAATGTGAAGATTAACAATAACCCTTTTGCTGCTAATAAAAATACTTTTTGGGTAGTTCCAAGGTTGAGCCTTTTTATTTGCTACAAAAAAGCAAACGAGTCACTTTCATTCTGTTTCTCTTTAGACATCCTCAAGGCCTTAGTTCAGCTCCAGATCATCACAATGCCTTCTCTGGGCTATTTTGATTTCTTTTTCCCTTACTTATCTCTTCTATACAATGTGGGAATTAGGACATCTGATGCACTTTACTGCTGCTTGTGAGGGAGCTTTGTCCCCTGCCTATTGAGTTGCAAGCTCCTTGAGACAGGAACACTGGCTTACCTATCCTTTATTTCTTATCTGCAAACTATCAGAGTAAAGGTGCCCCAGAATGTGTCAATAGATAATTTGTTCAAACACAAAGTGAAATAAGACTATCTTTTGCCTGCTTCTAAAAGTAAAACCAGTGAGATCATAGATAATGAAAAATGTGGGGTATTTTTCAGAAGGAAACGGCATTTCGGCTGGATTTTAGTTTTCTCTGTATGTGGTTCATCTACTTGGTAGGTATCCATAACGAGAGTTAAACTGCTAACTAGATTTCTCATCACCAGTTCCCAGTTTGTTTTTTGGTCTTGGTCTGTCACCTCCTACCGTTAGTACTTTTTTTGCCCAAGAAGGCCTAAAAGAAGACTCAGAAAATGGAAAGGCCAGACAGAAAAAAAAAAAAAAAACAATAACATTGGAGCAGAACTAGGAGACCTCATTTTTTATTCCTGTTGCATAGAAGGCGGCAGAACAGACTGTCCTGATTCCCTGAACAAGCCACACAATTGACATGGCCAGTGTTAATGTTCCCGCTGTGCTTGGCAAAACCTGCTTCTCCCTCAAATTCAGGCTCAGATATAACTTCCTATGTGAAGTTTAACAACAGCCTCAAGCTGAATTAATTGTGTCCTGTTAAACCCTCCCTCTTAGTCTGTTCATTAAACTACAGGAGATCTTCAAAAAGTTCAAGGAAAACGTGCATAATTTTTTAATCCTATTTTTTCCATAAAGTTTTGGAAGTCTCCTCACATAACAAAATATCATAGACTAGGTAGTTTATAATGAGCAGAAATTCATTTCCTACATTTCTAGAGGCAGAGAACTCCAAAATTAAGACAGTCAGACCCAATGTCCGGTGAGGGCCCATTTCTGGTTCATGCACCGTGACGTCACATGGCTAAAGGGACAAGGGAGCACTCCAAAGTCTCTTGTAGAAGGGCATTCATCTTAGTCAATTTGGTGATTTAATTGCCTCCCAAAGGCCTTACCTCCTAATACCCTCATATTGGGGATTAGGATTTCAACCTAAGAATTTGGGGGGTAGATGAATATTCCATCTATAACACTCTCAGCACTCTACTGTAATTGGCTTACCTCACCAGATACTGTGTACTGCTCCACAAACTCCTAACACTAATGAAACCATATGAATTCATGCCTCTTAACTTCCACCAAGATTTCACTATATCCGTTTGGATGGCCTCATTATCACCTTAAACATATGGTGTTTAAAACCAAACTTTACATGATATTCCCAGTTCTGTTACTGGTATGACCAATCTCTAGTCAACAAGCCTTGAAGTCAAGAATGAAATTTGTCTCCTTCACTTCCCTTTTCCCTCAAGTCTCAGATATCAAGATTAAAAAAAAAAATCACAGCATATCTCAAACCTGTTTTCATTTCCCGTGCAGATCCATAACCTGTCCCAGCTATACTAATGGTGATAACTTCCTAAATGAGCTTGAATCTTCCAGTCTCTGGTTCCAGTTCCATTTTACTAAGTTCAGCTCAGATGAATAACATGCCCCAAAGCTCATATTCCTGAGCCTGGCAGTTGAAGCCTTCCATGACCTGGCCCTAATCTGTTAACTACAGGCATCACCCCATTGCTTGACTTCATGCAAGAAACACACACATACACACACACACACACTCTCTCTCTCTCATTCACACACACACACACACACACATTCACATACACAGAGAAACAAAACCGGAAAAACAGTAAATGTGGGGAGAGAGGCGAGTGTTTAGCCTGGCAGTTAGGATGCCTATTTCCCAGATTAGGGTGTCTGGGCTTGATTCACTGCTCTGGTTCCTGATTTGAGCTTCCTGTTAATGTAAACCCTGAAGGTCAGTGGTGATGGCTCAAGTGATTGGGTTCCTGTCCCCCTTGTTGGAGCCCTAGATTGAATTTCTGGCTCTCAGCTTTGGCTCATCCCAGTTCCAGGCACTGTGGGTATTTGGGAAGTGGTCCAGCAGATGACACCTTTGTCTTCGTGTGTATCTTCCTGCTCCTTAAATAAATAAATTTTAAAAACAGACTAAATAAAACATGTAAAGGTATATCCCATAATATTCATATTACAGATAAATATTCATGAAATTTCCTGATTGCCAAGGTAAAATTTATTTCATACCAAGAATCATATTCAAATTTAACAACTGATCTATAATATCTTTTTAAAATTTATTTATTTATTTATTTATTTTTTTGCCAGGCAGAGTTAGACAGTGAGAGAGAGAGACAGAGAGAAAGGTCTTCCTTCCGTTGGTTCACCCCACTAATGGCTGCTACCGCTGGTGTTGCACCAATCCGAAGCCAGGAGCCAGGTGCTTCCTCCCGGTTTCCCATGCAGGTGCAGGGACCCAAGCACTTGGGCCATCCTCCACTGCCCTCCCGGGCCACAGCAGAGAGCTGGCCTGGAAGAGGAGCAACGAGGGACTAGTACCCGGCGCCCCAACCGGGACTAGAACCCTGGGGTGCCGGCACCGCAGGCGGAGGATTAGCCAAGTGAGTCACGGCACCGGCCTGATCTTTAATATCTTTTTTTTTTTTTTAATTTTTGACAGGCAGAGTGGACAGTGAGAGAGAGACAGAGAGAAAGGTCTTCCCTTGCCGTTGGTTCACCCTCCAATGGCCGCCGCGGCCTGCGCGCTGTGGCCGGTGCACCGCGCTGATCCGATGGCAGGAGCCAGGTACTTATCCTGGTCTCCCATGGGGTGCAGGGCCCAAGCACTTGGCCCATCCTCCACTGCACTCCCTGGCCACAGCAGAGAGCTGGCCTGGAAGAGGGGCAACCAGGATAGAATCCGGCGCCCCGACCGGGACTAGAACCCGGTGTGCCGGCGCCACAAGGTGGAGGATTAGCCTAGTGAGCCACGGCGCCGGCCCTGATCTTTAATATCTTAAACATGCACTGTAACTTGCTCCCTCATTTTTAACTTATAAAATATTTCAAGAATTTAAAATATACAGGCTAATACAACAAACTATCAAATCCTAATGTCACATTTACTTCTGATTTAAAGAGACATACCATATGTATGCATACAAATGAATATATATGAGCATGTTTATTTGTCTTCTATCCATCTTTCACCTATGTCTATAAATCAGATACAAGTAAATCTAACTTCCTGTGTCCATGCCGTTCCCTCTCCTCCTTCCCCAGCAGCAGTCACTAAGCACTGAATTGGGTGGTTTTCATTCTGCTATAGTGTGTATATTGTTGTCCTCCTAAAGTTTATGTGCTCCAAGCTTGGTCCTCAATGTGGCAATGTTGAGGGGATGGAAACCTTAAGAGGTGGAGCGTCATGGAAGGGAATTCAGTACCTGGGGCTCTACCCTCATGAATGGATTAATGCTGTCTCCCAGGAGTGGGTCAGGTGTGGTAGCGGTGGACTAGTGGCTGTTACAAAAGCAGTGAGCCTGATCTCTCCTTGGTCTTCTGTTTTCTGTCTTGCCACGTGATCTTTTCCACACCCACTCCCGCCACTGTGATGCCATCCACCATGAGGCTCTCACCAGAGCCAAGCAGATGCTGGTACCATGCTTTTTAACCTCCAAACCTGTGAGCTAAATAAGCATATTTTCTTTATAAAGAATTCCAGCCTCAGGTATTTTGCTGTAGTGACATAAAACAGACAACAATACAGTCCCAAGCTTTCATATGAAAACATCATGAAATTATATATCCATAAGACATATTGTTTTGGATATTTTTAACCTTTATACAAATTTTGTGGCTAATATTCTGCAGCCTCCTTTCATTTAATATATATTGTGTTTTATTTCATATTAATTGCTTTGTGACCTTCTAGTTGATTCCTTTATTTTCCACTGTGTGAAGATACCACAATTTATTTGTCTCTTCTTATGTGGATGGACACGAAGGTTGTTTGTAGTAAGCTGACACGACCAACAAGGCTGCCGTATACACTTGTCTTCTTGGACATATGCCTGGGGGCAAGGGGTTCTTCTCCTAGTCTCTGCCCAGGCTCTTCCCTTTTCTAGGAATGGCTCCCTATCTCTAACTTCCTCCCTATCACTAACTCAGAAAACTTTATCCACTCCTGAAGGCTACTCCCAGCTGCCAATTTTTCTGTATATTCCAGTTCACACAAAGCAAAATCTTCTTCCATCATTCTTCTGCAATCTTCAGTTTATATCATCTAAATGATGCCATCATACATGAGGGGTCTTCAAAAAGCTCATGGAAAATGTAGTTTATGAAAAAACTATGCATAGATTTCAATTTTTTGCAACAAAATAAACTTGTCTTTTAATTCCACAAACCTTTTGAAGTATCCTCATACGATTTTGTCCTGTAGTTGTCTGGGAACTTTTTCTGTTGTTAATGACAGGCTGTAAATTTTTCTTATGGGCAAGTACTGTGTTGCATGGCATTTAACTGCTTCTCCTCCCCACTTAGAGACCAGCATGATGCTTGTCCAGAGTGGACCCTCAGTGAATGTCTGTTCAGTCTGCTGAACTTCCTGCTTCACTACCACATACCATTGCCACCTAATGATAGCTATCTAATGACAGGAATACATATCTAACAGCTGCAACCATTCCCATGTATTACCATTTCAGCATGAGGGTAAAGAGAAGCTCATATTTATCATCAACACCATATGCTGAGAGAAATTAGAATTACAGGGAATACCCCGAGCTCAATAACCAGCTGCCCATGGGTAAAGATCAAGGAATAGTCTTCTTGTTTTGTATATTGTCAAAGCACCCAATTTATGCCAAAAATGTTATAAGAATTTTATTTAGAACTAAAAGCAAACATCGGACAGATAAGAATGTTGCCAAAAAACTGAAGTGGGAAGCAGTATCCAATGCTTATGGTTATTAGTGAAGAGACTTATAGAGGGAATAAGTTCCTACTTCCCCCACCTAAGTTCCTGTGATGTTAGCACACTTCAGCCTGGCCAGAGAATCACAAAGAGTAGTGGGTATTTTGAGTTTCTTTTTAAAATTTATTTATTTATTCATTTTTATTTATTTGAAAGGCAGAGCAACAAGGAGAGATGGGAATTCTTCTATCCACTAGTTCACTTCTCAAACGCAACAGCCAGGGCTAGGCCAGGCCAAAGGCAGGCTATAAACTCCATCTCTGATGTAGGTGGCAGGGGCTATCATCAGCTTCCCAGGGTGCATCAGCAGGAAGCTGGATCACAAGAGGAGGCAGAACTTGATCCCAGGCACTCCAATGTGAGATGCAGGCATCCCAAGCAGTGGCTTAACCTGCTGTATGACAGTGTTCATCCTGCCATGTATGTTTTGAATGTCTGTTGCTGTAACTTCAGAATCCTTGGCCAGGGAACAAACTGTGGAGAGCAAAGGAGCTTGCCTTTTTTCCCAAGTCTGATGGGAAAAGAGGAGAAAGAAAGTCTCTAAGATTCATGCTTATTGTACTTTTTTTTTTTTTAAATCAGACCTGGAAAAGTGTGGCTAAGAATGACATATGGAAATCAAAGTTTAGCTTAGTAGTTAGGATGCCAATGTCCATATTGCTGTACCTGTGTCCAACTTCTGCTTTGGCTCCTGACTCCAGTTTCCTGCCATGTAGACCCTGGGAAGCAGTGGTGATGACTCCAATAGTTGGGTCTTTGCCATCCACATAGGAGACCTGGTTTGCATTCCCAGCTCCTGGCTCCAGTCCTGGCACAGCCTTGGCATTGTAGGCATTTGGGGAATGAACCAGTGGACAGGAACTCTGTCTGCCTCTATCATTGTCTCTCTTTCTCTGTCTCTCAAATTAAAAAAAATGGTATATGGAAAAATCAGTTCAAAATGCTGCAAACTACTTCCTTTTTTCCCCTAAGTACTGGCTTAAATGATGGCAAGTTGATACCTATTTTTAACAGCCTCATAAATCGGTAATAAAACATGTCCTGGTCACAGGATTTTCATAAGAAGCTCACCACTCAACGCCATAGGATTTGTCAGGCAGAGGATAACTGAAATAAGTATGGTTGAGCTGCCCTCCTTAGTTATGAGTTGACAGGAAGGTCAGCTGAAGCCTTAAAAATCCTAGCCTTATGAAGGAGTTTAAAATTCATATTAGAAACAAATGTTTCTCAGCCCTCAAGGAACCAAGACTCTTCAGGCTAAACAACAACAAAAGAATCAAACTCCCAGTTTTTGCTTCTAGGTTACAGTTTGATTTTAGAAAGGGCCCCGTATAAGAACAACCATTTATCTTCACTGTAACATAACCTCAAGTCTCAGGTGACATCTGATTATAGTCTGTGCAAGTGCTACCTGAGTGCCCGGATTGTTTTTCCAATTGTGTTGAAATGCTCACGTCCCGTTTCTACATCAGCTGTTCACCAACATACACTTTACAGATAGATACCACTTGATCATTGCCTGGGCATTGCCACACCAGAGGTGGGCTCAGGAAGATTTATGCACAGATTGTAATAGCAGCCAAGAGACGAACAACTCCTAGACCCTCTCACATCTCATGCCTTCAAGTTTTCCCAGCCACCCTATTGATTTAACATTGTATTTGTGCCCTCCCCAGCACTCCAGGGCCTTCTATTCTGCTTTACTTTTTCTTTTTTTTTTTTTTTCCCATGGTACTTATCACCTTGTGACAATGTATTTTCTTTTCTTTCTAAAAAATGCTGGCAAAATACACGTGACATGAAAATTTCCATCTTAGCTATTTTAAGTGTAGAATTCAGTAGTGTTCAGTCCACTTGCATTGTTGCAGGTGTCCAATCTCCAGGACTCTTTTCATCTGGCAAAACTGAAGCTCTGTGCCCATTAACTGCAGCTCCCCACTCCCCTCTCTAAGCCCCCTGGAAACCACCATTCTATTTTCTGTCTCTATAAATTTAATTACTCTGGATAGCTTACATCCTTGGAATCATACAGTATTTGTGTTTTAGTGATTGACAGAATAATATCCTGCAGCTTCATCTATACTGTAGCATGCGTCATGATTTCTTTACTTTTTAAGTTTGTCTTACTTCCTTTTGTCTATTGATCCATTCATTGATGGACACTTTGGCTACATCTTTTGGCTACTATAAATATTGCTTCTATTAGCCCTGGTGTACAAATATCTATTCAAGGCCCTACTTCCCATCCTTCCGAGTATTAATCCAGACGTGGGATCGCTAGGTCACATAGTAATTCTAAGTTTTTGAGGTACTGCCATATTGTTTTCTATAGTGGCTGAATCCTTTTAAATTCTCATCAGTAGTGCTTAATTTTTCCAATTTATTCACATATTCACCAACATTTTGTTTTGAGTCATCCTAATGGGTGTGAGGTTGCTGAGTTATTTTTATTTACTACGTTTATTGGCTAGTGTCCCTAGCATCACTGCTGACCCAGAATATAAGCCTCATTACCAGAAGGATCTTTGTTTATTTTATTCACTATTCTTTCCCCTACACCTAGAACAGTATTTTTCATACAGCAAGTGCTCAGCAAATAGTCACTGTGAGAATAAATGAATAGGGGCTGGTTTATGATGTTGCTGGTAAAGCCACCTCTGGTGACACCAGTATCCCACATGGTTGCTCCATTTCCATTCCAGCTCCCTGCTTATCACCTAGGAAATGCAGCAGAAGATGGCCCAAGTGTTTGGGACCCCATGTGGAAGACCCAGGAGCTACTGGCTCCTGGGTTTGGTCTGTCCCAGTGCTGGCTGTTGTAGCCATCTGGAGAGTGAACCAGCAGATGAAGATAATTCTGTCTCTCTCTTTCCCTCTCTCTCTCTCTCTCTCTCTCCCCCTCCCTCCCTCCCTCCCTGCCTCTCTCCCTCTCTCAGTAATTCTGACTTTAACAATAAATAAGTCTTTTAGAAAAAGAACAAAGGAATGCATAAAAGATGCTGAAGGTATGGCTTGCCTTTCCCTTCCTTCCTTGTTTCTCCGTCAAAATTTCAATCTAGCTTTGATTCTAATGTTTATGATATTTATATATTGCCTCTAATATTAAGTTAGGACCTTCCAAAAGCAATTAACCCTTTCACAAATATTTGCCTTATGTCTACTATGTGCCATTGTTATGTTAATTTTTATCAAGCTGAAAATTCTGAGCATATGGAATTTAGTTTTCACAAGAAGACCATAGGAAAACTGAAAAGATATTCTGTAGTCCACAAAAAACTTAGTTATTATCTGGAATGGGGTATATCTATAGCCCACTATTTATCTCTGTTTAGCTGTAACAAAAATATCTCAAAATGAACACTCCCTAGAGAATCAATCTTCTCCACTAAACTTCCTTCTGTCCTATACACCTTATTCCTGTCGCAGTAAATGAGTATGCAGGTGCTCAAGCCAGAGATATATTTTTTTCCTTTTCCTCACCTAGCACTCCTTTCTATCCAGCTGCCAATAATAATTAGTACAATGACTCACATCAGATACTGAGTCTATGCTAGGCAGGGTTCTAAGTTCATTGTACTTATTAACTCATTCCTCAAAACTTACTGAGATGGAATGTGTGATGCTTAGCTATTGTATAAATGAGGAAATGTACTGAGTCCTTTCCCAGACAAGAAACAGTGGAGGCAGATTTTGTACCCAGGGAGTCTGGCTCAAGAGGCCATGCCCTAAACTTTTATATTATTCAGGAAGCGATTTTTGTTTCAACCTCACTTACTGAAAAAATTTCCTAAAATGTCTGAATCCATGTTCCTAATTGGGTAAGTTAATGTAATTTTGATAGCTCGGAATTGTATATTATGCGGCTTGGCGAACAGAGGTACCATTGGTCAGGAAGACTGTGCCTATGCTGAGAGCAGGATTTTACCAGGAAGTTGTTCTTGAACAAAAGCTCTAATAGCCCTGGAGTGTCCTGTGTTCTTATGTTTCTTCTTCAAAGTGGAATAGACCAGTAAAATTAGCTTAACTGAAGACTGTGATTAATCAAAGCTATCCTGTAGAATATACAGTCATTAATATCAACAAGGCACATCCATTCTAAATGCCCTTAAAAACAGACAACTTTTTCTTCCTTGAGGTTATATTGATCTTGGAGGCAAACTGGGTTGGAAGGCAGACTGCCCAAGCTCTACTTTCATCAAATTAAATGGATACATGCTTAAAGTTAAACCACAATCCTTCTGGCAGCAGTGGTGCCATCTGCAAACTGAAAATAATAATAAAAGTCAACAACTTGATTCTTCTGAATTAAGAGTTGAAAAATAAAAGCAATTGTAAGTGTTAAGAGGACTGCAGGTCCAGAAAAATGTCACTTGAGTGTTAAGCTTATTGAGTGTCTAATGGTCAATATTATGTAAATTCATCATGAAATTAATGTTCAGGTAAGATATATTTTAAAGCCAAATGGGTGCATTTTAAAGTCCCTCAAATACATCTAGAAAACAAAGGATGCAGTACCAGCAAGAAGCTATTTGGGCAAGTCACAAATCATAAGGGCTAGAGACAAGCGCTGAATGTTACTAGAAAATCAAGATCATTGCTTGCAGTTTGCAGTTTCATTTCCATCGTCCTCAGCACTCTCTCTGACACAGGATTGTAGCAACTACTGAAAAGTTGCATTCATCCCACAACTCGCTAGTTTGGCCTCACTCACCACTCCTCCCTCCAGAGAATTCAGTTACTTTGACATTCCCAAATAAGAAACAAATATTTTGGCCACTTTTTATGTGACATCCCAAAATACACAGAAAATAAAGAATATTAATCTAGAAGAGATTTCAGTTGAAGTAAGACTTTTAGTTGAGCACTACTAGGTAAAAGTATGCACTTAGTGGAAATCTTACCTGATTTAAATAAAACCCTTAAAATATTTGTTCTATCTAATGCTGTGTCTGACCTATATGAATTTTTCCTCTTCCTTTCTCCCATCCCCAGTTGCTAGTTAGGACTTCTGAAATGGAAATGTACTTGTGTTTGTCCTTGTTGTTAAATCAGAGGCATTCTAAAAGGAGCACATAAGATTTTTCTTGCAAGAGAATATACTATTGATTAAAGCAACAGAAGAAAACCATGCCCGTGCATATACCCTGGTCTTAAGCAACCAAATGGCAGCCTAGCATCCTCGGTCAATCTTCCTAGGGAAAGCCAGGCCTAACACAGTGTATGCAGTCTCTACCTGCACAGCTTATCAGCTGGAAATGATTCTGATGACTGTGGACTGACTGAAGGCATTCCCACTGCCCAATCCATCATGTGTAAAATAATACATCATGTCACAGAAACTTAAAGAATCTTCTCTCAAGGAAATCTTGTCACTTCATAGACATTAACTTAATCCCTCCGAAATTTCCTCATAAGTAAAGAGAATTATTAGTCTGTTGAGAATGAATTGGCTATAGCTAGATGCTAAGTTTCTTGCTTTCTTATCTCACTAATACACAATGAATCTAAATCCAGGTTAATACAACCACTGTACTAAATTAGGAACTCACTGAGGACAAGCTCTGGGTTTCAATTTCCTATTAATCTCCTTGAGCATTGTATAAAACATTTCGTTTCTACCAATAAAGAATGACTTCATTTACTAACCAATCAATCTAAACGCCCACTAAAGGATCTACTATGAGTTGAAAAAGGAGAGCTGTGACCTCCAAATCTTCCATGAACTATCAGTATTTAGAAAATTTTCCCTTGTGATCTGCTTTCCAGAAAGAGTATGGCAGCCCTGGATGGTAACATTTCTCTTCCCTTTGATCCTATTCTTGGTCAAACAGTTGCAAGAACCTAAGATGGCCACCAGCAAAAAGGCTCACAGAATTTTAGTATGGGAAAGGCTCCATAGACCCTTTACTTGGGAGATGGAAAATAGATATCACCCTTCAAGCCAATCCCTGTTGCTTGATAATGGCTTCCTGGAGTAATCTGGGACTGTACTGGCACCTGGAGGGCAAAGTGTTGCGATGGATTTACTGTGTCTGCTGCAGGCTCTTGAGGGAGGCAAGACTCAGGAGGGAGCTATGGCACACAGCCAGAGCCATATATTTGCCATCCCTGAATTGGCTACTATAGAGAACTAAATGATTTGCATCCCACTGCTCTTTCCATTAGACTTTTTAAAAAGTGATTTTATCAGTAATGAAAAAGTGCTTCAAAATATTTGCAGCAACAAACGTTTAAAGAAAATAAATATTGTCTAAAAATGATACTGAGTTGGCATATCCAATAGATAGCCAAATAATTTCTAGGTTCTTTGTCACCTGCACTATGACAAGTACCAACTTTAGCACTCCACTGTGACAGGGTCAAGAAGGAACAGGGTAGTTCTCCAGCAGTTATATGGTTTCTGTGATAGGACTAAGCTGGTAAGGGGAAGACAATAAGCTGAGGTTTAAGAATCAAGCAGCCAGTACAGTGGCACAGTGGTTTAACCCACTGTCTGAGCTGCCAGCATCTGATATCAACTGGTTCAAGTCCCAGCTACTCTGCTTCCAATCCATCTCCCCACTAATGCTCCTAGGAAAGCAGCAGAGAATGGCGCAAGTCTTTGGGCCCCCTGCCACCCTTGTGGGAGACCTAGATGAAGCTCCTGGCTTCTGCCTGGCCACTGTGACCATTTAGGGGATAAACCAGCAGGTGGAAGCTCTTTCTCTTTAGCTGTTTCTCCCTCTCTGTAAATTTAAGTTTCAAATAAATAGATCTTTAAAAAAATATCAAGCAAATGTGCATGATCCCAGTGACAAAACAAAGTTTTAACCAGAAAGGCTGATGTGATGTTTGTTTTGATAGGAAAAATGGAGAATCAATTTCTTGAACGAGCACAGCTCTATAAGATCAATTAATCAATATTATTTACTTGCTTTCTGCTCTGTTCTCTTAACAACATAATGGACTAAGTGAAAAAGAATGAGTGAATAAGGCAAAAGAACTGGTTCCTTTCATAGTTACCTTATCTATTTCTCCCTCTCTCTCTCTCTTTCTCACTCTCCCCTAAAGCAGGTTTGGATGCCAAGGGCCACGTCAGATCTCTGGAGAAGCAGAATTGGCCTCCCCATATCTACTCTGGGTTGTCATTCACCTGGCTTCCAGGTGAGGGAAGCATTTCTGGCAGTAAAAGCAATACACACAGCAGGCCAGAGACCTTAAGAAATGGCAAGGGAGAGGAGTCAGGCATGTGATTCTCTGAGACAAATAAGCACAATTAGCTGTTCTAGAAACAAACTGGAAAGACTCAGTGGGAAGATTCTTGATTCCTTTTACCAAGAGAGAAAAAAACGGAAAATGTCATTATAAAAGAAACCTTTTAGTTCCCTTAGCAGCCACAGCCCAATAACAGTCATATGTTGTTAATGCCTTTTCATTGTGGATTTCTCCAACATTTCAAACACTATCACAATAAGGATTTGACTGCTTTATCAGTTTTGCCATCTAAATAGCATCTATTAATATTTCAGGCTAGTCCCTTTCATTCCTAGAGATGACAGCTTCAGGCTTTTCACAGCCATTCTGTCCCTGTGCACTTAAATAAACCCAATTTGCAGCAGTGATCAGGAGACTGCAGGCACGGAAATCAATAGTCACATTGCTGAAAGTTTGCTCTTTTAGTCTCAGGATCCAATTCTGTTGTGTAAGTATTTGCAGTAGCAGAGGAACCTAACCTAATGGCAACCATATAGCATAGTGGTCAACGAAACAGGCTCTGGAGTTCAGCAGCTAGAATCTGAATCCTAACTCTGCCACTTACAAGTTGGGTGACCTAAATTAGTTAACCTCCTTGTATCTCATTGCCTTCATCCATAGACATACAGTGGTACCGGACTTATAGGGTTGTTGTGAAGTTTAAAATAAAAGAGTCATATGTTTTTAGATTTAGATTCTAGAATATTCACAAATATGATGTTGGTTTGCTTCAAAATTATCTGGAGGAAGGTAAATACAAAAGATGCAGGTTATGAGTTGATAATCATTGAAGCTAGGTGATGCACACACGAAAATTTATTGTACCATTCTGTCCACTTCTGTCTGTGTGAAACTTTCTATAATAGAACGTTTGAAAGAGAGGATAATACAGCAAAACACTTAGCATACAACATGTACTCAATAATCCTGTTACAGACTAGGGAGGGTCTTTTAGGCATTATTCAAGAGACAAAGTCACCATAGAAAGAGCTTGTCTCTCTGGTGGCATGGTAGGTTCTGAGGTCAGCATGAGGGGGTAGAGATGGAATTCAGTCACTTGAGGCCATCCATACTGCCCACCCTTTTCAACATCAAGAATAGCAAGTTGACTATTATTCATTCTCTGCCTTGGAAGTTCACTAAATCAATCATATGGATTAAATATTCATTACCTCATATCTTTTAAATATTTATTTATTTATTTGAAAGGCAGAGTTACAGAGAGGCAGAGGCAGACACACATACACACACACATACACACACACACACACAGAGAGAGAGAGAGAGAGAGAGAGAGAGAGAGAGATAAGTCTTCGTCCGCTGGTTCATTTCCCAAATGGCCGCAACGGCTGGAGCTGGGCCAATCTGAAGCCAGGAGTCAGGAACTCCCTCCAGGTCTCCCACAAGGGTGCAGGGGCCTAAGGACTTGGGCCATCTTCTGCTGATCTCCCAGGCCATAGCAGAGAGCTGATCAGAAGTGGAATAGCAGGGTCTTGAACCAGCGCCCATATGGGATGCTTGCACTGCAGGCGGCAGCTTTACCAGCTACGCCACAGTGCCGGCCCCCTCATATCTTTTAATGGCACACATAATCACAAGTAAGTTTCAAGTCAGCTTTAGATAAATTGGTGGGTGGCTCCAAACTGAGCTATCACCCCAGACAAAGGCAAAGCATTTCCATGTGTTAATGGCCTGTGCAGTTTTTCCACACATGTATACGTGCCTTTATAGGCATATAAAATGAGAACTTGCTCAATGCACTCCCTCACCCTATAGTCTATGCCTTCAGTGGATTTAAGGAACCACTTATATCAATTCAGGGTTGGCCCCAGAAACTCTGTTTCTGGAATTCCTTAGACAGGGTGCTGAGCTGCACAGACAGGAAACCCCACCCTGCTTAATTACAGGCTAGATGTGTACTCCAAGAGAGGCCTTAATTAAACCAGCATTCCCAAACTCTACCCCCTGCCCCCTCACAAACAAGAAGTTTGCCATTCTAGCTCTGACACTTACTAACTATAGTGGCCAGCCACTTTATCTCTATTTTATCATATATAAACTGGAGAAGTAACTCCCTCCTAAGGTTGTTGCAGGGATTAAAGGTAATGCAAGTAAAGTATATTGCACAATGCCTAGAATATAGTAATTGCTCAACACATGGTAGCTATTTAATGTGGCTGTGACTTTATATAAACATAAATGTATTATTACCTCTTTGCGGTTTGCTTAATATTCAGAAACAGTGGTTCTCCAGGTCATGAGACATCACAGGTACATAATTATAACCAGTTTAACATTTTCTTTCTAATTCTTATAACAAAATGTTGATGCTGCAGCACTGAATCCCCAACAGAGTTGATGTGTGGATAACTACTACTGTTTTCAGTATGTCCTCTCCTATATAATCCATACTTCTGTAAATGTCTTGTGATAGTATCTTTTATTTGTAGTTACTTATTTATTAAAGAATCAGAGATCTTCCATCACTGATTTACTCCCTAAATGCCTGCAATGACCAGGACTGGGAGGGCGCTGAAGCCATGAGCTGGAAACTCAATCCAGGTCCCCCATGAAGGTGGTAGAGACCCAATTACTTGACCCATCACTGCTGCTTCCCAGCATCTATATTAGCAAAAAGCTGGAGTCAGGACCAGAGCCAGGTATTGAATAAGGTGCTCCAATGTGGGACATGGGCGTCTGAACTGTTAGGCCAAATACTTGCCCCTCAGTACTTATTAAGTAGCCAAAAAAAAAAAAAAAATCTGTGCATATGAGTTGACCGATTTTCTATTTGAACCCAACCTCTGTTGCCTTGGTGTGATTCCATTTACACACCAACAGCATTGACTTCCTGTTTCTATCTTCCTCCCCAGTGCTCTTCTATGTTAGACTGACTCTCTAATTGGAAAGATCTAAAATATTAACATCCTAGATGAGACAGAAAATTGTCAGGGACCTGTAAGTTAACAGTAGCATCTCAGAAGGTGGCAATCCTTCCAGAGATAGAAGTCATAAACAAGTTGTCATTCACAATGCTTTAAAGAAGAAGAAGAAAAGACCTATAGCACTTTATGAATTAACCTGAACCTCTTCCCCCAAATGAGATTTGGTAATCTGTCTCAGCCTTCTTGACACGCCACCAGTTTCAGTGACATTCTTGAATGTGTCTGAATGACATTTTTGTACTGCAGCCAATTCAGTATCAGTCCTGCATGGAACTAATTCCATTTTCTTTTTAAACATTTTTATTGATTTATTTTTCATTTTCTTTGAAAGCAGAGACACAATGATCTTCCACCTACTGATTCACTCCCAAAATAGCCACAATGGCCAGGGCCGGACCACGACAATGCCAGGAACCTGTATCTCAAGCAGAGTCTCCCACATGGGTGGCAGGGACCTAAATACTTGAGCCATCATCTACTGCCCCAGGATGGATTAGCAGGAAGTGGGATCAGAAGTGGAGGATTTAAACTAAGCACTCCAATATGTGATATGTGATGTGGGCAACCTATGAAACAACTTTAACCACTGTGCCAAATACCCACCCCACTAATTTTAATTTCTAGCAACTCAAGGGAATAGTATCAATACCCTTATCTTAAAGTACAGGAGTAGAAAAGATAAAATGGGTTTTCCAGAATGAATTTACCATCGAGAATATAATATAATTCAAGAACCATTACACTCCACCAGAGTCTTGACATTGTCCACTTTTTTCTTCCATATTTTATACAGCTTTATCAATTCTCTTTAGAATTAATCTGAGAAGAAAGTGATAAGATAGTTTTCACCAACAAAATTTTCATTTCTCACAAAATCATGATCTACAGGCAATATTTAGTGAAACAT
This sequence comes from Oryctolagus cuniculus, assembly GCF_051225735.1. NCBI lineage: Eukaryota > Metazoa > Chordata > Mammalia > Lagomorpha > Leporidae > Oryctolagus > Oryctolagus cuniculus. The sequence continues at coordinate 117,479,998 of NC_142871.1, forward strand.
GTACTTTATCTTCATCTTCAATCAGTTGAATTCCTGACTGTAGACATATTTCAAACCTCTTGGATAGTCTCTTGGACTCAAAAGAGTAGTGTTGGGGTAGCATATAGTGCAGTTGGTTAAGCGACCATTTGGTATACCCATATCCCATATCAGAGTGCCAGTTTGATTTCCAGCTACTCGGTTTGTTCCCATTTTCTTGCTAATGTGTCTGGGAGGTAGCAGATGATAGTTCAAATACTTGAGGGCCTGCCATCTATGTGGGCAACCCAGATGGAGTTACAGGCTCCTAGATTCAGCCTGGCCCAGCCCTGGCTGTTATGAGTATTTATGGAGTGAACCAGTAGAAGGAAGATTCTCTCTCTGTCTCCCTCTCTCCATCCTCCCTCTCCTTTTGTGTGTATGTGTGTGGGGGTTGCATGATTCTGCCTTTAAAATAATGAGTAAAAATACATAAATATTTAAAAAGAGCAAGCATTAAGGACAGGAAAAATAGTTTCTTGTTAAAATTATTTATTTATTTGAAAGGCAGTTACTGGGAGTATAGGGGGAGAGAGATCTTCTATCTGTTGGTTCACTCCCCAAATGGCCACAATAATTGGGGCTGGGCTAGGCTGAAGTCAGGAGCTTCTTCCAGGTCTCCCATGGGGGTACAGGGACCTAAGCACTTGGGTCATCCTTCACTGCTTTTCTGGGCACATTAGCAGGGAGAAAGATCAGAAGTGGAGCAGCCAGGTCTCAGAACCCATGCCCATAAGGGAGGCTGGTGTTGCAGGCAGAGGCTTAAGCTACTACACCACAGCACTGGCCCCACAAATACAGTTTTAAGATATTGATGAAAAGCACCAAATTCTCTTATGAGAGTACATTTTCTTCTTCTTTTCTTTTTCTAATCTTGGATTACATCACACTAGAAGGCTAAATGTCATCACCTCTGCTGCTAGCTGTGTTGCAAGATGAAGAAAAATAAGTCCAGGAGGTGTCTGGCCTTGTGGTTAAACTGCTGGTTAGGATACCTGCACCCCACAACTGAGTACCTGGGTTCACTTCCCAGCTCCAGCCCCTGACTCCAGCTTCCTGCTAATGTGGACCCTGGAAAGTAGCAATGTTGGATCATGATCTCAGCCATAACGGTAAGTGTTCAGTTTCTTTCTCAGGCAGGACTACCCCAGTCACCCATGAGTTTCAACAATATACACCATTTGGTATGACAAATAGCTCAGACAAGTTTTCGTAAGTCTGCAAAACCAAGGGTTTCACTTTCAATTATTAGTGGACAGAGGATTCCAGCCACAGAAACAAGGAAAGCTGAGTGAAAGCTACAGGTACTAGAGCCATTTCTCATCTACTTAAACTGTCCCTACTGAAGGAATCTAGAAGCTAGAGAAATGCCAACCAACTAGCATTAGGGCAATAAAGAACACAAACTAAGAATTTTATTTGAACAGACCTCTGACTCCTTGGGCAAGTCACAGCCTCTCCGCACCTTAAGTTTCCCCATTTGTGAAAGGGAATTCATAACAGAACCTACGTTACAGGGTTGTTCTGGGAGAGGGAATACAGTTATATTTCTTGACACAGCAATAATGCTGAGTTTTACGTTGCTTAATATAAATGATTTTTACATTGCTAAAACCAGTCTCAGACTCCATTTGCACTCCCATCCTGCTTAAGATCTGTCTGTTAGGGTGAGCTGATTTTCACGTGATTCCAGAGTGAGCAAAACACAGAAATGAATGAAGATCAAAAGCATGGGCTTTCCCCTCCTAGATGGCACGGTAACCCCAGGCAGAGAAAAAGCTGGAGTAGATTTAGAGTATTTTGTTAAACATGAAGAGACCCCCCCTAAAGAGTTCTTTGTTTGAGTAAGAGGGGCTGAAGAAAAGCAGAAACTCCCAGACTTCCTTGCCTACTCGCACTCCACAGGGAGCTCTGACCACGTGTAGACAGGGATCTAGGAAGGACCTTCTAAAGCCTGAGCTATATGCTCAGGGGCTCCCTGCCTGGCTCTCTTCCCCTTCCAAGTGTAGCCCAGAGGGAACGGAAGGCTCTGCTGTCCTCACAACTCACTTTCCCACGGCACAGGGGAAGTCTGCTTGCTTGGAACGCTTTCCTAGCTACATTTAGCTGTCTGGCAGAACCAGGGCCAGGATGCAGGCAAAACTGTAGATGTTGAAGGTTCTAAGTCTATGCTCCTCTCCAAGCCATGGGCACATGGATAGGATCAAGAAACCTAGATTCTGGGCAGGTGTTTGGACTAGTGGGATGCTAGTTGGGATACCTAAGTTCCATATTGGAGTACCTGGATTCATGTCCTGACCCCACTCCTGACTCTAGCTTCCCACTAATGCACACTCTGGGAAACAGCAGGTGACGGTTCAAATAATTTTTCCCTGTTATCCACGTAGGAGACCTGGACTGAGTTCTAAGATCCTGGGCATTTGTGGAGTGGACCAGCAGATGGGAGCTGTCCGCCTGCTTCTCAAATAAATTAAAAATAAATAAAAATCTTAAACTTAAAAACTGGATTCTTTCTGTGCAGAATAGGTTAAAAAAAAAACCAAAGCTGTATATGTTTGAAGTACAGTCCCTAGATTTTGACCCATATCTACTAACTGGTCATAATACTGTTATCATTTACTGGGTACCTGCTGTGTGCTAGGTGCTTCATATCTGCCGTCTCGTTTACTAAAATCTCTCCTCAGAAATGTATTTTATGGATACTCAGGTTAAGTAATTCTCTCAGGGGTGGTGCAGTTAATATCTGGTGGTGCTAGGATGCTAGTGTGAGTTTAGCCTCATTCCATTGCCCATGTTCAGAACTAGGTTTGTTAGCACCTATGATATGTTGGAGCAGACTTTTTTTTTTTTGTCCTGTGAGGGGCTGTTCTGTGTATTATAGGTCACTTAGCAGCATCTCTGGCCTCTACCCATTAGATCCCAGTAATGTCACTCCCTCCTCCAGTTATGCAAATTGTAATTTTAAAGATTTATTTATTTATTTGAGAAGCAGAGAGAGATAGAGATAGAGATAGAGATAGAGATAGAGCGAGAGAGAGAGAGAGAGAATCATCCTTCCTCTGGCTTACTTGCCAAAAGCCTGCAACAGCCAGGACTGGGCCGGGCCAAAGCCAGGAATCAGGAACTCCATCCAGGTCTCCCACATGGGTGGCAGGGACCCAAGTACTTCGGCCATTACCTGCTGCTTCCCCAGGTGCATTAACAGGAAGCTGGATCAAAAACAGAGCAGCTGGGACTCAAACCAGTACCCCAATACAGAATGCCAGCATGGCCAACAGTGGTTTAGTCTGTTGTGCCACGATACCATCCCCCAGTTATGGCAATCAAAAATGTGTTCAGACATTGCCAAAAGCTTCCTGGGAGGGGGGCAAATCAACTCCCTCTCTCTATTAACTAAGCCACCATGTAACCTTTTATTTCCTAAGACTTTACAATATAAACCAGTACTAGAAGAAAGGGGAAGAACCTAACTCAACACTGAAAGCATGGTATAACATTAATACCACTCTCCCCCAGCTATGAATCACTTTACAACACAATTAAGTACTTTTATAGCCTTTACCTCTTTTCATGGCATCTGAGTTCTAATCCTGAGTTAGTTCACATCAAAAATAGAGATGTGATTAACAGCTCTACCCATTTAGCCTTCTCCAAGAAATTGGCGGAGAAAGATATGTAATGAAATCCTTATTAAGTCTCAGTTCCATGAGCGTTTAGGAGAAGAAACTTTTACTAATGCATAATCATAAGACAGCACATGATGTGAACTTCGGGAGGGCAAAGCCTGTATCTTGGGACACTATCTCCAGCACTCACTTACCTAATACACAGAGAATTCTCATGAAATGGTAAGCATTTCATGAAACACTACCTGATCATACAATTCCTAATTATTACATTAAAATTATTTTCCCATTTTTCTAATTTATATGTACTGAATAACATGCATAATTTTGAAAGAATTAATTTCTATATTTACAAAGTAGCTTAGAACTCAGTATTGGGCTATTTTTCCTTACTGTTTAAAAACCAAAACACAGCAAAACTCACGTTTTAACTGAAAGGAATGTTTACCAGAATCATCCCTTTCAATATGTGCCAAGAGAACTGTAGCATTTTGTTAGAATAATATTTTCATTGCATCAAGAGAAAAAAAGAGGAAAGGCTTTCAACTCTTTTTTTCTTCAGATTTTCACTACTAAACCAAACTATTATATCTAATGCACAGCCATAACAGGATTGTTCGGTTTTTTTAAAATCTGAATTCAAAATAAAGTAACTATCCATGGTTGTTTTTAAGGTCACCTTTTAAAAGCCCTCAAAAGGCCAAGAGGGTAAAAACAAAATGTTCTTGTTCAGAAATTCAGTTGCAAAGCCCAGCTGAAGGGAATATCATTACCTGAAAAATTATGAATTTGTACATGGCCTCAAACAAATTTCAACACAAACTACTAATTACTTTTTTTTTTTTTTTTTTGATAGGCAGGGTGGACAGTGAGAGAGAGAGAAAGAGAGAAAGGTCTTCCTTTTCCATTGGTTCACCCCCTAATGGCCACTGCAGCCAGGAGCCAGGTGCTTCTCCTGGTATCCCATGCGGGCGCAGGGCCCAAGCACTTGGGCCATCCTCCACTGCCTTCCTGGGCTACAGCAGAGAGCTGGACTGGAAGAGGAGTGACCGGGACTAGAACCCAGGGTGCCAGTGCTGCAGGCAGAGGATTAGCCTATTGAGCTGTGGCGCCGGCCAACAAACTAACAATTACTAACAGGAACAGCTAAGCTCTATTGAGTACTCATTATGCTTGGGGCATGAACTTGATGTTGGTCACCTATAAATGTTATTCAATTTTCATCACAGCCCCTGAAGGCCATTTGTATTTTTATTTGCAGGTGAAAAAAACTGAAGCTGAAAGAGGAGGAAACAACTTGCCCAAAACCACAAAAGCTATGCAGTCTTATCTGTGGCGGGATCTATGTTGAGACACCATCCTAGGTTCCAGCACCCTCCCCCATTGCTGGAAGCCAGGTGACCACAAGGCCCAGCCACAGGTGTCAGCTCCACCCCCACTCTAATGGGATTCGCTGCTCCTACTTCCCTGCTCCCCCCTGCCCTCCCCCAAAGGTTTAACAGGAGCTGTTCCTGAACAGTGGCTCTCTCTGTCTTGTGCTCTCTCATACTCTCTTGCCCTCCCCCCACCCCACCCATCGGCCTTCCCCAACCCGCAATAAACCTTTCCTCTAAAAAAAAAAGACTAAAGCCATGGCTGTATGAAGCTTTCCGCTGTATGAGTGTAACATGGAAGAAAATGGAAGAGTTTTAAAAATGGATAAGTTCTGTTAATTTTTCACACTGTGTGCACAGGAACCCCAAAGTTCAAATGGATTTTCAAAAAGCATCTCTTGCCCTTCCCTCCACATCCCCTTCTCTTTTACATCAAAGCTCAAGCACCAGTCATTACCTGCATTTGGGGGTAGCTTTCTGGGTTCCTTTCATATGTGAAAACCAGTCTGTGTTTGTGTTTGTTTTGCTTTTTGGAAAAGTCCACCGTGGTGGACACTGCCTAATAAAGCTTAACAGGAAAGGGAAAAGAAAGGCTGGTTTTCTCCAGCCCAAGACGCCACAAGGTATGACAACAAAGTGCTGGGATCAATTATTTTACACACATCCCAGAGCATAAACACTCAAATGACAGTATACTTTAATTAATTACTATCCAATCCTAAATGCATACATTCCTCTATCAGATGCCGCTTTAGAACTGCCAGACTTTCAATGGCATTTTCATTACTTTAACAGGCATACTTGAATCCCCTCCTTAGAAGGTCAAGTTGGACCCATGTGGGTTTTGGCTCTTTCCCAGCTGAGGAAGGTCTGCTATCACTGCTGGAGTTGGTCAGTGTGCTGCAAACCACAAAGCAGGGGCTCCAGTTGTTCTCAGCATCTCCAGAACTACTACACAGCCTGCCAAGAGGAGGCTTCTGAAGGGGCGAGATACTCATTTGAGTGGATAAATCCTGGAATATTTATTTTAACATTTGTATAAAGCACTGGCAACATCAACTACCTTTATGTCCAAGTGAATGAACATGCTGCTGCAATCATGATAATGCAGATTTTGTGGTAGGTTCTGCCCACTCAATAAGGTACATACATCCTTAATGAGAAAAGCTTGCCCTGAAATGATACTTGTAAAATGAAAAAAAAAAAATCACTGTATTAGCTTACATTTATAATTGAAGAGATTTCCTGGGGCTGGCGCTGTGGCGCAGTGGGTTAAAGCCCTGGCCAGAAGCACCAGCATCCCATATGGGCGCAGGTTCTAGTCCCAGCTGCTCCTCTTCCGATCCAGCTCTCTGCTATGGCCTGGGAAAGCAGTAGAAGACGACCCAAGTCCTTGGGCCCCTGCACCTGCAAGGTAGAACCCGGAAGAAGCTCCTGGCTCCTGGCTTCGGATCAGCGCAGCTCTGGCCATTGCGGCCATCTGGGGAGTGAACCAGCAGATGTAAGACCTCTCTCTCTGTCTCTACCCCTCTCTATAACTCTCATTCAAATAAATAAAATAATAAATAAAACTTTAAAAAAAGAGAAAGATTTCCTTCTCATGAAGGGAGGATAAAAAAAAAAAACCCAGATGCAAGCTGCTGAAACAATCGTTGGTCCTCCCAGGAAGTTCAAATCTCAGTGCTAGAAGATGGACCTGTATGCAGAGTCCAGAAGGTAAGGGTGGGATGGCATTCTATCCTCAACCCCTAAAATCAAGGTATCTTCCAGTGGAGAAATCCACTTAATAAGATTCCCATGGCCTGGGCCTTCCAAATAACTAAACTGATTATTATGCATTCTGAACAATATATGATGAGTTAATACAAGATAGTCAAACAGACAAACAACAGACCAAGAGAGACAAACAACAGGAGTAAATGCAAAAGAAACAAAAACACCCAGATCACGCTCTGATCATCTGTTTTTAGATACAAACTTGGATACCCAGCTACTGAGGCCCTATTCAGTCTGACTCCCTCCAGTTGCCTTGGTCAAGTGTGTGGTAGTTTGGGGACGATCTTAACAGGTGAGTCAAGGTCAGTCCACCTTCCATGCAGGTAGCTTGCTATTAATTCCAGTACAGGGAGCCTTCACTGGCACAGTCTCAGACTGTGCAATACTCAACTGTGGAATGCAGTGTGCTTGTGTACATTTTCCTTGTGTCAATTTTCCTCAGTTTTTACTCAGCCTCCCACAGAGTATAGCAGCAGCATGCAGTATACGTGGATCTAAAAATTACACAGGGACAGGCGTTTGACACAGGCGGTGCCTCAGGGGATGTCCCATCCCACATAGGATCCTGAGTTCCAGTTCTGGCACTGCTCCTGATTCTGGCTTCCTATGAGGGTGCACCCTGCAGCAGGTGACTGGGTCCCTGGATTGGGAGACCTGGATTGAATTCTGGCTCCAGGACATTTCAGGAGTGAATTAGCAGATGTTATGTCTCCTTGTCTATCTCTGTCTCTCAAATAAGATAAATGAAAAAAATTAAAAATAACAAAAATAAAAATCGCGCACATGTATTATATGTTATGCCTAAGGCACACAGAAGTAGACCAGTACCTAAGTATGAGAAATCTCACCCCACAACTATTCATTTTAGCTAAAACCTTACTCATCTTGGGTCCCTAGGCAAAAATCACTTCTAATCCAGTTCAGAAACCAGGAGCGACACAGGGCAAGACAAAGGCCCGCGGGGCTCCTGCTGGTAGGGGGGTGCCTGGAGCATCCGTAGCTACTCTAGAAGTTAGGGTGCCCCTGCTGCCTCTAGGCCCTCATGCTGGGTCGCCGAGGCGCACCCCTACTCCAGGTTCCCAATACTCCCGCTGCTCGCTGAATTCAGGGTCCCCACTTGCCCGTCTGGGGTCTTCCAGTCTTGCTCTCAAGTGGGTGTCTCGCACAGGGTCCTCTGTCCCATTCCACTAAAGGAGCTGCATTCTTAAGGCCGAGAAGTTCCCTGCGTCTCTGCCCACCTGCCACTTCCGACTGTAGCCGCTGGGTTCACACGTCTCCAACTTCCCCTCCTTCCTACCCCAGTTTTCGGTAACAACTCCGCTCCCAGAGCCCACCCTCTCAGAGTAGCTCCCTCCATCTCTCTCGGGAGAAGTCGCAAGCCTCGCCCCACCCTACTCTTCCGGGGTTCCCCTCCCTCGGGCTCCCCCTCCGCCCCGGGCTTCCTCTCGGGCTCCCTTCTCCGCCCTGCGGAGGGCGCCCCAAGAATGCGGACAGGAGCCCCTCCTGCACCGCTCGGAACCCTCACACCGCGGTCCTGATCCTTCCGCCGTCCGAGCTCAGGCGCCCCAAGCATCGCGGTCCCGATGCCCACCCCAGCTCTCCAGGCTCGGGCGCTGCGGCTCCCCAGCATCGCGGTCCCGACACATACACACCCCAGCCTTTCAGGGCTCCAGGACTTTAACGTCACGGTCCTGACCCGCCGACTTGCCTTCAGGTTCCGCTACAGAGACTCCCCAACATTGGGACCACAAACCCCCGCCCCCTCCTCAGGCTCGGGTTCCCCAATACTGCAATTCTGGACTGTCCCCAGGCAGGCTTGTCTTCCGGAGCTCCCCAGCATTCATGATCTTGCCATGCCCCCTCTCCCGAACTCGGGCCCCGGGGCGCCCCAACATCACGGTCCTGATCCCCAGCCCGACTCATTCCGCCCTCCTGCGGCGGGACTCACCCGCAGGGGCGGCGGCCGAGTCCGTGCACGCACCCAGCCGACCTCGCCGCACTCCCAGCACCGGCTGCCGGCTGCAAGCCTCCTGCCAGCCGCTGTGACCGCAGCGGGCTCCGCACGGGGGAGCGGCCGGGAGGAGGGGACCGCTGGGGGCGGGGACGCCTGACTCCGCCCCTTCCCGGCCGGGGGCGGGATGCGCAAACCCACGCACACCGAGGCCGCGCTCGCCGCCGCAGCCGCTGATGCCGATTCCTTCTACACGGGGCCCAGAACCTCGCGGCCCCTTCCTCAGCTGCAAACACCTGGGGGTGGTGAGGAAAGAACCCACCCAAGGGGTCCATTTCCAAGTCCCTCGGAAGGGGGAAAAACAAGAAATTTCACGTGCGCCCTCGAGGAATTCAAATCACCCTCGCGGGAACACTTGGGATGATGACCCGCGTGTAGTCATGTAATACTCCAAGATCCTTGCACGCACATTTTCCCATTTCTAGGATACACCTGTACGAGACTCATACCTCTCCCACGTCTTTGCATCCCGCAAACAACACGGCTTACCAAAGAGTCCCGCCTGTTTTGCCTGCTAGCTCTAATTGGGGGGTATCCCCAAATAATCAGTCTCAAGCCCTGTTATTCAGAGGAAAGCCTCCTTTACTTTGACAAGGGGACAGTGGGGAGGTATAGTTCCCTAAAGAAACTGCCTCCCCAAGAAACAGTCTCCCGGCTTTTATAGCAAGGGTTAGGGAAGCATCCAGGATGTAGAAAAGGGGGCGCAGGAGCGTCCTTGCTGCTTGCAATACACATCCAGGGCATGGAAGGGCCCTTCCTGCCCAAGCCACATGTATCATTCAGATAGATGCTCAGACTGGTCCCTTGCAACCATGGTGGCCTGGCCTCACCTGACTACAGTGTTGTAAGATAAGCTTTCCTGGAACATCTTCTGAAAAACAGGCTCAAGCCCAAAGTGTTCCAGATTCTCTGGAACACTGGGCCTAATTGCTACTAGGTTGCATACTCCAGTATCGTCAATCCACAGCACTCTGGTAGGTTCTGGCAACAGTGACCCGACTTGCTCCTCAGCCATAATGCTTTCTTGTATTTTACCATGAGAAACAGACCCTCAAGATATAGGACCATCGATAAACAAAGACAAAGGCATCAGATCCTCGGAAGATGGCCTGCACCTCCTGTGAGAGGTCTATCTACTTCATTTCGGTACTCTTCTGAGTCAGGACTAATTCTGCTCCATTAATTCCCAGCAATGGTTCCTTGAACACCCCCGTTTCAGTGACAGGTCTAACCGCATCTCTCATTCGCACGATGTTTTATCTTTTCAAAATGTTCTGGAATACATTACTTTGTTTATGCTCAGCAGTACATCATGAAGCAGAGAAAGTAGGTTACGTAGGGGAATTGCTTCAATTCCATAAATGAAGTGTGGAGACTCGGAGCAGTCATGTGGCAGGTCCAAGGTAGATTCAGAACCAGGAAACAGTCCACCAGCCAGCCTGTCCTCAGGGCCTCTGCTCTTCCCCACACAATCACACCAGCACACACAGATACTGGTGGGAAAGTCACAAAAGGCCTTGGGCAGCTTTGCCCAAAGGCGTCAGGGAATTCTCCTGTATTCTCATAAATGTGAGCCCTCATTAGCATGCATTGATTTTTCAGTCCAGAGATCACAACTGTAGAAACAGTGATGACGGAGAGCAGGTGAAAACTCCCCTCGTGTCCCACTCCGAATCCTTCTAGAAATAAAAGTACAAATCCGCAAATCTGACGCCCACGCCCCTGGCTCAATCCGACTGAAGGGAGCTGTCAGGTGAGAGCTGGTAAGCCTGGGAAATGTGTTGCGGATGGTCCTTGAGGTTTTTCCCCCAAGGCTTATTACATGTGAAAGGTACTTTAGTTTTACAAAGAAACTAACACGATTCTTACTCCTTTTTCACCTTTAACTGTTCCTTTCTTTTCCTCTTTTATCAAAAGGGCATGTATGACCGTGCCGTGAGGTGTAATGTGTATTAGGCATTGTTATCTGTGCCCTGACTGGGTCTGTTTACAAGTAGCGCTGTGTTCTCTCTGCTGACAGGAGGCCCTAGATAAGAATGGTGATTTTTCATCCTTCATGTTGGTCTCAAGTTAGCTTCTTCCATTTTGTATTGCAAGCTGGGGCCTACTTCCGTTTCAGCAGTAAAAGTCATATTTTGATGACTCTGGAAAAAGCATTCTATATCAGCTGGTGTGGCATAGCGCCCCTGGGATCCCATGCCAGAATGTTGGTTCAAGTAAATCCTAGCTGCTCCATGCTATTTTTTTTTAAAAGATTTGTTTATTTATTTGAAAGTCAGAGTTACACAGAGAGAGGAGAGGCAGAGAGAGAGAAGTCTTCCGTCCAATGGTTCACTCCCCAAATGGCCGCAACGGCTGGAGCTACGCCAATCCGAAACCAGGAGCCAGGAGCTTCTTCCAGGTCTCCCACACGGGTGCAGGGGCCCAAGGACTTGGGCCATCTTCTACTGCTTTCCCAGGACACAGCAGAGAGCTGGATTGGAAGAGGAGCAGCCAGGACTAGAACTGGCGCCCGTATGGGATGCCAACACTTCAGGCCAGGACATTAACCCACTGCACCACAGCGCTGGCCCCCCATGCTATTTTTTTAAAGGTTTATTTACTTATGTGAAAGGCAGAGGTAGAGAGAGAGAGAGAGAGAGAGAGAGATCTTCCATCTGCTAGTTCGCTCCCCAAATGGCCGCAGTGGCCGGAGCTGGGCTGATCTGAAGCTAGGAGTCTGGAGTTTCTCCTTGGTCTCCTACATGGGTCCAAGGGACTTGAGCCATCCTTTACTGCTTTTCCCAGGCCATAACAGAGAGCTACTTTGGAAGTGGAACAGCCGGGACTGCAGGCAGTAGCCCCACCCGCTATGCTATGCCACAATGCCAGTCCCTGGTTCTTTTTTTAAAAAAATATTCATTTTGGCATCAGCGCTGTGTTGTAGTGGGTAAAGCTGCCGTCTGCAGTGCCGGCATCCTATATGGGTGCCAGTTCAAACCCTGGCTGCTCCACTTCCGATCCAGCTCTCCATTATGGCCTGGGAAAGCAGGAGAAGATGGCCCAAGTGCTTGGGCCCTTGACTGATGTGGGAGACCCAGAAGAAGCTCCTAACTCCTGGCTTCAAATCTGCCCAGCTCCTGCTGTTGTGGCCTTTGGGGAGTGAACAAGCGGATGGAAGTCTTCTCTCTCTGCCTCTGCCTCTCTGTAACTCTGCCTATTGAAGACATAAATTTTTATTTGTGTCTTCAAAAGGCAGAGTTACAGAGAGAGAGAAAGAGAGAGAGTGAGAACGAGAGAGAGAGAGAACTTCCACATGCTGGTTTACTCCACAAATGGCCGCAAGCCAGGAGCCAAGAGCTTCTTCCAGGTCCCCCACCTGAGTGCAGGAGCTCAAGCACTTAGACCATCCTCCATTGCTCTCCCAGGTGCATTAGCAGGGAGCTGGATTGGAAATGGAGCAGCTGGGACTTGAACTGGTGCCCATATGGGATGCTGGTGTTGCAGGTGGTAGCTTTACCTGTTATACCTCTGTTCTGATCCAGGTCCCTGCTACTGCTCCCTGCTACCTGAGAGACCCAGATGGAGTTCCTGGCTCCTGGCTTCAGCCTGGCTTGGCCCTGGCTATTGTGATTATTTGGGGGAGTAAACCAACAGATGGAAGATTCTCTCTCTCTCTCTCTCTCTCTCTCTCTGTCAATCTGCCTTTCAAATAAATATTTTTTTCTAAAAAAACATCTTGGAGTGTCTTTGCCATTTTTAAATTTTAAGAAATACCTGCTGAGTTCTTCATAAAGTCCTTCAGTATAAGGAAATGCACAGTCAACTTCCATCCATGTAATACTATCATAATACAGCAACGTTTAAAAAATATTTGAAAGACAGATCTCCCATCTTTTTGGCCCTTTGCCCGAATGCCCACAATGGCAGGGACAGGTCTGGGCCAGGCTGAAGGTGGAAGTGGAGATCTCAATACAAGCCTCAATGTGGATGGCAGGGACCCAATCACTTGAGCCAACACCTGCTGCCCCTCAAAGTATGAACCAGCAGGAAACTGGATTCAGCAGGAGTTGGGACTCAAACCCAGGCACTCCAATATGGGACATGAGCATCCTAACGGATGTCCTAAGCACTAGACCAATACCTGCCCCTAGCAAAAAAATGTTGATATGATATTTTCCCAAAAGCTGGAAGCAGGTGAGATCTTGAATGTGTAGTGTTTCCTCAGTAAGGAGAATGCTGAACTTCTGATTCAATCAACATTCTGTCAGACATCCTCTCCTTTTTTGATAGCCCTTGAAAGCCACATTTACGGGCAGTCTGCAAAACGGGTGTAGAATGCAAAGTTAAGGAGCTATTCTGTCCCAATCTCTAATGAAATAATTTGGTCTATTTTATGTTGTATACATACCACACTGACAGTTTTTATAAAACTTCTACTTTGTGTTTACATAGCATCACTTTTCCAAGAAGCTCATAGTGCATGTGATGACATCATCTTATTAAACTTAATGCATTTATGTGAACTAGCAAAAGAGTAGGAACTGTTAGCCTTATAGTAGCATGGAAAAATAGAAGCATGGCATAGTTAAAATCATTTGCCCGGAATATCCTCTAGTACTTCAAAAACTCTCAGGAGTGAGCATTGTGGCACAGCAGGTTAAGCCACTGCTTGGAATGCCTGCATCCCACATGGGTTTGCCAGTTTGAGTCCTGACTGTTTCCTTTCTGATCGAGCTTCCTGGCAAATGCACCAGGGAGGCAGTAGATGATAGCCCAATTACTTGGGTACCTGCCATCCACATGGGAGACTTGGATGGAGTTCCTGGTTCCTGGATTCAGTCTGGCCCAACCCTGGTTGTTGCAGGCTTTTGGGGGAATGAATCAACTGACAGATTACCTCTCTCTTCTGTTTCTCCCTCTGTCACTCAAGTTATTTTTTAAAAAAGGTCGTGGAAAGGCCATTGTTGTGGCACAGTGGATTAAGCCTCCCCTTGAGATGCCAGCATCCTGTGTGTGTGCTGGTTTGAGTCCCAGCTGATTTGCTTCAGATCCAGTTCCCTGCTAACGCACCTAGTAAAGCAGAGGAAGGTGGCCCCAGTGCTTAGTCCCCTGCCACCCATTTAGGAGACCTGGATGGAGTTCTAGGCTCCTGGCTCCAGGTTGACCCAGACTCAGCTGATGCAAACATTTGGAGAGTGAATCAGCAGATGGAAGACTGTCACTCTCATTCTGTCTCTCTCTCGTTCTCTCTTCTGTAATTTCCTTTCAAATAAATAAATAAATCTTGAAAAATATTTTTAAAAAGTTCATGGAAATACAAATTATGAAAAATGCATGAATTTAAAAAATTTTCCCCCAAATAAACTTACCTTTTAATTTCACTTTTCCCATAGACTTTTTTTAACCTAACATCTTTTATTTAAGATATGCAAACTTCATGCATTTAATATATACAAATTCAGGAACATAATGATTCTTCCCTCTCTACCCTCCCTCCTACCCACACTCCTACCCTTCTTCCTCCTCTATCACCTATTCCCATTCCTATTTTTTACTAAGATTTATTTTCAATTAATTTTATGCACATAAGATAAACCCTACACTAAGTAAAGAGTTCAACAAATAGTATGAAAAAAAAAAAACTGTTCCTCAGCAATCGAGACAAGGGCTGTTCAAAGTCATCACATCTTAAAGTATCAATTTCACTTCTGCAGATTACCTTTCAGGTACTCATCAGTTACCACAATCAGACAGAACATAAAGTATTTGTCTTTTTGGGACTGGCTTATTTCACTAAGTATAATGTTTTCCAGTTTCATCTATTTTGTTGCAAATGACAGTATTTCATTTTTTATCACTGTGAGTATTCCATGGTGTACATACACCATAATTTCTTTATCCAGTCTCCAGTTGGTGGGCATCTGGCTTGATTCCATATTTTAGCTATTGCGAATTGAGCTACAATAAATACCCCATAGACTTTTCAAAGTATCTTCATATACACTGATTAATACATATAGGTCTTAAAAGATCTACAACACCTACTTGTGAATACTCATACAATAAGTAGAATTGTTTAAAAGCTGTGGTTATGACTTCCATATTATGGAAGGACCAAGGGCCATTAATGTCTTCACTATTTTGGCAGAGAGAAGAGGCTCTTTTCATGGTGGTTGAAAGCATGGGCTTGGAAGTCATCCTGAGTCTGAGACCCAGGGTCATCCCTTTGAGCCTTTGATGAATGACTTCATCTTTCTGTGCTTCAAGATCCATGTCTGTAATATGAAAATAATAGCTCTTCCCACCACACCTGGTTATTTCTAGAATTAAGTAAAATGACTCTCTTAACACATTTAGCATTGTACCTGCCACATAATAAGGCCTGGATAAATGTCAGTAAAAAGGCAGGGGCTGGATTGAAGTGATTTTTTACAAGATTTTTTTTCTAGCACTTCCTACCTGAGGAAAAGATACACTGTTCCAGTGGACTGCCTTGGAATAATTTGGGGAAACTTGGAATATCTGTACTTTTTAATTCTAAAGTAAAATCTACCTTCTTGAAATTCAGTTATTGGGCAGCCACCCATACTTGGCTTTCCTGTTTAGACTCCAGGGCCAGTTAGGGTGGGAAAGCAACCATACACTAATTTAACCAATTTCCAATACAGGATGCTGAAGAACTAAAGTTAAAAGTAAGTGAGGGGGTAGGCTAATCCTCCGCCTAGCGGCGCCGGCACACCGGGTTCTAGTCCCGGTTGGGGCGCCGGATTCTGTCCCGGTTGCCCCTCTTCCAGGCCAGCTCTCTGCTGTGGCCAGGGAGTGCAGTGGAGGATGGCCCAGGTGCTTGGGCCCTGCACCCCATGGGAGACCAGGAAAAGCACCTGGCTCCTGGCTCCTGCCATCGGATCAGAGCGGTGCGCCGGCCGCAGTGCACCGGCCGCGGCGGCCATTGGAGGGTGAACCAACGGCAAAGGAAGACCTTTCTCTCTGTCTCTCTCTCTCTCACTGTCCACTCTGCCTGTCAAAAAAAAAAAAAAAAAAAAAAGGTAAGTGAGGGGTCTGCACTGTGGTGCAACAGGTTAAGTTGCTGCTGTTGACACCAGTGTTCTGTATTAAAGTGCTGGTTCAAGTACCAGTTGCTCTGCTTCTGATCCAGCTCTCTGCTAATGTGCCTGGGAAAGCAGCAGATGATAGCCAAGTGCTTGGGTTCTTGCCATCTACATGGCAGATCTGGATGGAATTCCTGGCTGCTGGCTTCTGCCTGGACCAGTTCCGACTGTTGGAACCATTTGGAGAGTGAACCAGGAGATGGAATCTCTCTCTATCTCTGTCTCTTTGTGTGTGTGTATGTCACTCTGCCTTTCAAATAATCTTTAAAAAAAGAATAATTATTTTTTATATTTATTGTCTATTTTACTTCATTTAATGCTAGAATGACAGACACTTGCTAAAGCAATTTGGTTTTTTATTTTCATTTTTATTCACTGATTTTATTTACTTGACAGGTACAGAGAGAGGAGGAGGAAGAGACAGATCTTCCATTTGATGACTCACTTCAAAAATGCCCACAATATTCAGGGCTGGGTCAGGCTGAAGCCAGGATTGGGGAACTCAATCTAGGTTTCCCATGTGGGTGGAAGAGACCCAACTATTTGAGCCTCCTTCCTCCCAGGGTGTGCATTAGCTGGAAGCTGGAATCAAGAGTCGAGCTGGAACTCAAACCCAGGTACTCTGACATGGGATGCAGGTGTCCCGGGTGATATCTAAACTGCTAGGTCAAACATCCACTCAGATAATTTGATTTCCATCTGGAGTTGTGCACTCTTTCCCACACCCCCCTTTTTAAAAAAGTAATAAGCAATTAATAATTCAATAAGCAAATCAACACATGTAGACAAAGGAGAGAAGATGCAGAAATTGCTCTTGGGTGCTAAGTGTGGGCAGATTTGAGGTTGTGAGGCCTTGCACTTGATCTCCACTCTGATGTAACCAGGTCCTGGTTGAAGGTTTCACATAGCAAACTGTAAGGATGAATGATAAAATGACCAGCCTGGAATCTTCTCTATTATCAGTAAAACAATGTGAACTCCTAAATTCCAATAACATTTGGGATGTGTTTTAATTTTCACACTTGTTCCTAAACAGACCTTTATGTAGAAAATACAATATAATTAGATCATAGTAATTTGATGGCAAACAAAAATATGGATGTTTTTATTTTTTTTATTTTTGACAGGCAGAGTGGACAGTGAGAGAGAGAGACAGAGAGAAAGGTCTTCCTCTCACCGTTGGTTCACCCTCCAATGGCCTCCGCGGCCAGGGCGCTGCGGCCGGCGCACCGCGCTGATCCGAAGCCAGGAACCAGGTACTTATCCTGGTCTCCCATGGGGTGCAGGGCCCAAGGACTTGGGCCATCCTCCACTGCACTCCCTGGCCACAGCAGAGAGCTGGCCTGGAAGAGGGGCAACCGGGACAGAATCCGGCGCCCCGACCGGGACTAGAACCCGGTGTGCTGGCGCCGCAAGGCGGAGGATTAGCCTAGTGAGCCGCGGCGCAGGCCAAAATTTTTTGAACTAATTAATTTATTTGAAAGAAGTGAAAGAAGAGAGAGAGGAATCTTCCATCTACTGGTTCACTCCCCAAATGCCCACTGCAGCCAACCCTGGGCCAGCCTAAAGCCAGGAGCCAGCAACTCCATCTACATCTCCCAGTGGGTATACTCGGACCATTATCTGCTGCCTCCTAAGCACATTAGCAGAAAGCTGGATGGTAGGACTCCATCCTAGGTACTCCATATGAGATGCAGGCATCCCAAGTGGCAACTTGACCAGTCCCGACCGGGACTAGAACCTGGTGTGCCGGCACCGCAAGGCAGAGGATTAGCCTATTGAGCCACAGCGACGGCAGAAATATGGATGTTAAACTATGAAATCTTTATTTTTCAACAGACATTTGCAACCAGATAGTCTCAGTGTAAATGGCCGTGGTTGTGCCCATCTTTAAAGGTCCTAACAATTTTGTTTCTTGCACTCACTTTGCTCCTGATTCTTAGTCATTATGTCCTGGGGAAAGGAGGCAAGTGGGCAATCCCTGAGCATTCAAAAAATCAGAGAACTTGAACTTCACACTGAAGCCAAAATTTTTGAGGAGTAAACATTTTTTCACTCTGCTTAGTCCAATTCAATCTTGACTTTATTCCAAAAAGAAGAATTTGAAGGATAACTTCCCAGATTGAAGAGTTACAGAAAGAGGTGAGTGTGTGGCACAGCAGGTTAAGCTCCACTCTGGGATGCTAACATCCCTTATGAGCGCTGTTTTGAGTTGTGGCTACTCCACTTCTGATCCAGCTCCCTGCTAATGTGTTTGGGCGAGCAGAGGAATATGGCTCAAGTGTTTGGGACACTGCCACCCACGACTTTGCCCCGTGCCGCTCTGGCCGTTGTGGCTATCTGGGGAGTGAACCAGAGGATGGAGAATTTCTCTCTTTCTCTCTCTCTCCCCGCCCCCCACCCCCCGCCATCTATCTGTATCTCTTTCTCTCTTTCTCTCTCTGCAACTTTGCCTTTCAAAAACATAAATAGGTCTTAAAAATTAGTAAAGAAAGAGAGCCACGTGAACTCACCTAGGATAGAAAACTGAGGCTTGAACCTCTGGACTTTGCCGTAAACCTAGCTGGTGTGATATGGCTGCCCGGAAGTGTACAAAATCCCCATTACTCCTTTCAGTCTATCATCTATCATCCAAATTAAGCTAATGGCTAAAGGCACAGACCATGCTCTGTTGAACAGGAGAGAATCAGACTCCCTGGAAGGGACAGAGTTCTGTCCACAGATCTTTATTTGAAGCCTGTCTAAGGGAGACTTAGCTTGGCTCTTTAAAGAGGATGGAGAGGGTTGGCGCTAATCCTCTGCTGTGGCAACGGCACCCAGGGTTCTAGTCCTGGTTGGGGCAGCAGGTACTAGTCCTGGTTGCTCCTCTTCCAGTCCAGCTCTCTGCTGTGGCCCAGGAGGGCAGTGGAGGAGGGCCCAAGTGCTTGGGTCCCTGCACCTGCATGGGAGACTGAGAGGAAGCACCTGGCTCCTGGCTTCAGATCGGCGCAGCGCTGGCCGTAGTGGCCATCTGGGGGGTGAACCAATGGAAGGAAGACCTTTCTCTGTCTCTCTCTCACTGTCTATAACTCTACCTGTCAAATAAAATAAAAAAAAAAGGATGGAGAGATGAAAATGGCAATCTTGGACTAGACCAGCAACACTTGCATTATTCATGCTTGATTCTGGCTTGGTTTCAGGGTTTTGATGATTTAAATAGGAAAAAAAATGTAACATCTGACCAGTTTAATTCAGCTCATGTTTACTATGTCTGTTTTCCTTATAGGAGGGTAAGCTTTATTTCTGTGGTCATGTAGAAGGCCTTTCAGAGTAGATAAGACCTCTGCTATACCACAGCCCAAACCTCAGGACAGGGTCAGAAAAATTAGTGTCTCTTGGGGACTTGGATGCTGAGTCAGGATGAAAGTTTTGGGTTTGATCAAAGATGACTTTCTAATGACATGAGATATAGCATCTGGGCTGACTCCTTTTGTGTAATTACACATCATCTTGTAATTTTTTTTCCACTCCTTTGGCTTCTTCAGTAGACTGCAAGCTCCTCCAGAGCAAGGTGTGTGTGCATAATATTCATTGTTATGTCCATATGACACAGTGGTTCATAGGATAGCCAGTGGTACAGTAGGTTAAGCCATCCTTTGTGATGTTTGCATCCATATTGCTGTGCTGGTTCAAGTGCTGGCTTCTCTGCTTCCAATCCAGCTTCCTTCTAATGTACGTGGGAATGCAGCAAAGAAAGGTCCAAGTGGTTGGGCCTCTGCCAACTATGTGGGAGACCCAGATAGAGTTCCTGGCCCCTGGCTAAAGCTTGGCCCAGCTCGGCTATTGTGGACATTTGGGTAGGAGTCAACACATGGATGATACTTCTCTCTTCTCTAAGTCTCTCTCTTCCTCCCTCCATCTCTCTATCACGCTTTCAAATGAATAAAGTAAATAGATTTTTAAAAAATGCTAAATGAGTCAAATACTGTGAATACTTAGCTTATTGGGATTTATTTGTGTTGGGGTCTCTGACCATTTACTTGAGAGCACTAGAGGATGATAGAATGATTTAGAAACGGGCTAAAAGAATGCCGACACTGTGCCACAGTGAGTTAAACTGCCACCTGCGGTACCAGCATCCCATATGAGCACTGGTTCAAGTCCTGGCTGCTGTACTTCCAAACCAGCTCCCTGATAACGTGTCTGGGAAGGCAGTGGAGGATGGCCCAAGTACTTGAGCCCATGACACCTATGTGGAAAACTCAGATGGGGTCCCTGGCTCCTGGCTTGACCTGGCCCATCTCTGGCCATTGCAGCCATTTGGGGAGTAAACAAGCAGATAGAAGATTTCTCTCTCTCTCTCTCTCTCTCTTTCTCTCTCTCTCCCCCCCCTCTCTGTGTGTGTGTGTGTGTGTGTAATTCTGACTTTCAAAAACAATGAAATAAATCTTAAAAAAAAAAAAAGAAAAAATAGGCTAGAATAAGGACTGTGCTCCAGGGATGGAAACAACAGGAACAAGAAAAAGCACTGAAGGAGAAGTTGGTTTTCCCATCTGAGAGAGAAGGAAAAAGCATGAGCAGCAGTAATTATGAGTCCCCAGCGGGATGTGCTACAGTAATAGAGCACTCCATTTTTTTTAAAGTGTCAAAGAGAATTAAATGGGAGGAAAATGAGTTGCAAGAATCTGGCCTACTGAAGGAGCTCCAACTACAGTAAAAGTCTCCTTCATTTTCCCTCCCAATTAAATTAGATTTCTCTGTTGCCCTTCATAGGAGACTGGGGGCCCCCAGTCCTGGGATCATCCAGGGAGGACCCTGGAGGCCACTCTGGGTATGGAGACCCAGATTTATTGTATCTTTCTCTCCAAACATTTTTGAGAGCCTCCAATAATCACCTGACATCCTGGGGATTTGGATCAGAGCCTTGGAATCCTAGTAATGCCATAGGGATATTCCAGAAGGAAGCTCACAGGCAAATAATACCTGCATTAAGATATAATGACTGAGGACTGAATAAGTTAACTAGGGTACCTGCATGAAATGGACTACTATACAATCTTCAAAGATCACAGAGACTGATTGGCACAGAGAAATATGTCATCTGTAGTTCTATGGTTTAGAAAGCAACAAGTGAATGTGCACTGGGAACATATACATATATGTGTATTCATATATATAGCAAAAAGTTATATATAGCAAAAAGAAAAAGAA
The DNA here is from genome assembly GCF_051225735.1 of Oryctolagus cuniculus. Classification (NCBI taxonomy): domain Eukaryota; kingdom Metazoa; phylum Chordata; class Mammalia; order Lagomorpha; family Leporidae; genus Oryctolagus; species Oryctolagus cuniculus. Next base: position 117,501,083 of record NC_142871.1, read on the forward strand.
GGAAAAAGAAAGCTAAATATTCATAATGATACATCCATGAGGATTTAATTTTCATTTCAAAAATTTTCACTATTTTTCAAAATATGCTTAACAAAATAGTTACATAAATGAATGGCTATTGTTCATTGCTTTGTACCTACATATAATTCTAGTGGGTTATGATAAATTATAGCTTCTTATAGGACAAATATATAATAAAGGCAAATGTGATGGTGATGTGCTTCTGAGCTCTTAAGAACATCAAATAAGGGGCCAGCACTTTGGTGTAGTAGTTTAAGCCTCTGCCTGCAGTGCCAGCATCCCATATGAGTGCCAGTTTAAGACCTGGCTGCTCCACTTATGATCTAGCTCCCTGCTACTAGCCTGGGAAAGCAGTGGAAGATGGTCCAAGTGCTTCCCTGAACCCACATGGGAGACCCAGAAGAAGCTCCTGGTTCCTGGCTTTGGATTGGCCCAGTCCTGGTTGCTGTGGCCATTTGAGGAGTGAACCTGAAGATGGAAGACCTCTCTCTGTCTCTCCCTCTCTCTCTGCCTCTCAAATAAATAACCTTTTTAAAAAAAGATTTATTTTATTTATTTGAAAGAGTTACATAGAGAGAGAAGGAGAGGCAGAGAGAGAGAGAGAGAGGTCTTCCATTCGCTGGTTCACTCCCCAATTGGCCGCAACAGCCAGAGCTGTGCAGATCTGAAGTCAGGAGCCAGGAGCTTCCTCCAGGTCTCCCATGCAGGTGCAGGAGCTCAAGGACTTGGGCCATCTTCCACTGCTTTCCCAGGCCATAGCAGAGAGCTGGATTGGAAGAGGAGCAGCCAGGACTTGAAATGATGCCTATATGGGATGCCGGCACTGCAGGCAGCAGCTTTACCTGCTATGCCACAGTGCCAGCCCCTCAAATAAATAATCTTAAAAAAAAACACACAGATAAGAATCTTTTCTGGGAAAAAAGAATCTTTATTCTCTTTTAAAATTAGATATTAACAAACAGTCCTCACAAGGGTCCAGAGACCCCCCTAATTTCCTCTCCTCCATGAAATCCTCTCATTACCTTGTTAATGCCACTCTTAGGATCATTAGTTGCCATTCTCACCCTGTCTTTTATAAACTGTGTCTGCTTTAGTGTTTATAGGGGTTGATAATGGAATGAACCACGGCCTTCAGCAACCAGGCGGTCAACCAAATGCTGCTACAGGGATATACTTGGCTCTCCACGCAAGAGACAGTAGCTTGAGACATTGCCCCATGCCAGCGAAGAGTATCATCGCCCCATGTCAGCAGGAAGTAGCTCTAAAGACAGATCATCGTCCCTCTACTCCTCCTGGACTTTTGGGGCTAATTTAATCCCATACAATTCTTGCTTTATGAAAAACAAAAGGGGGGGAAGTTAGTAAAGTGGCGCAGTCTTATCTATGGCGCGATCTACACCCTGACACCATCGTAGGCTCTGGCCCCCACCGCCATTGCTGGAAGCCAGGTGACCACATGGCCCAACCACTGGTGTCAAGCCCTACCCCCATCCTAATGGGATTCACTGCTCCTACTTCCCTGCCCACTCGCAGGCAAAGTTTTAAAAGGACCTGTTCCTGAACATGTGGCTCTCTCTCTCCGTCTTTCTCTCCTGACCTCTGTCTCTGTCTCTGTCTCTCTCTCTTAGGCTCTCCTTCTCCCTTTTTCCTTCTTTCTCCCTTCCCTTCAGTCTGTTGGGTTTCCCCAATAAACTCTTTTTTTATTTTTTTATTTTTTTTTATTTATTTTTTTGACAGGCAGAGTGGAAAGTGAGAGAGAGAGACAGAGAGAAAGGTCTTCCTTTGCCGTTGGTTCACCCTCCAATGGCCGCCACGGCCGGTGCGCTGCGGCTGGTGCACCGCTCTGATCCGATGGCAGGAGCCAGGTACTTATCCTGGTCTCCCATGTGGGTGCAGGACCCAAGGACTTGGGCCATCCTCCACCGCACAACTGGGCCACAGCAGAGAGCTGGCCTGGAAGAGGGGCAACAGGGACAGAATCCGGCGCCCTGACCGGGACTAGAACCTGGTGTGCTGGCGCTGCAAGGCGGAGGATTAGCCTAGTGAGCCACGGTGCCGGCCCCAATAAACTCTTTCCCTTAAAAAAATTAGATATTAAAAGAGGTAACTTGCTAAAAGCAACCATAACTGTTAAGTTTACCCTGTTGTTAGTGGTACAGTGGGAGACACCTCAGCATGCTCAGATTTCTAGGAACCTGAAGTTCTTGGAGGGGCCACTGAGAGTATAGGCAATGGACCTTCTTTCTTAACAGCCACTTAAGGGCACAACTGGTACCTCCCACTAGCTTTATGGCATCTGAGTGGCCTCCCTTTCAAGCCCTTTTAATGGTACAGTTGACATCTCTTGTCCCATCTAATAAATCAGGGCTGGAAAAGAGTTGTGTCAGCTGATTGAATTTTATTAAGATTGAGTCCAGCAAACTTTGCAGGAGGGTGGGACTCAGCTGCTTTAAATCTATCTCCATTTCCCTTTAGACAAATCCCATTAGCCCTGATGCCTCCACATTTCTGACAGGGGCATCAGCCAAATGTTTAGGCCAGAGGAAAAGCATCTTATTAGGATGCTATGAGGACACTAAATAAGATTTAGCCTGGGGACAAAGAGACACATGGCTATTACTCAGTATGAAACAGTCTTATTAATTCTTTCATTTATCCAGAAAATATTTGTTGAAAACCACCCAGGTAGTAAGAGTACTTTGCTAAGACCTGAGGGTAAGGAGATGAACATGATGCAAACCTTACTCTCCCATCTAGTGGAGAAGATATCTAAACAAATAATCACAAGACAATGTTACAAGGGCCGTAAGAGAGCTACTCTGGAGGTTACAAAAAAACAGAAGGCAGGCACTCCGCTCTCTAGTTACCTAGCTTTTTAGCGTGGGAAGGGTCAGCGACGGCTCCAAGGTGAATCATGAAGGATGAGTTTAATGTGCAGAAAAGAGGGGAAGGAAATGTTTCCAGGCTGAGGGAACTTCAGAGGACAAGTAGAGACACACGACAGCACGACACCTGCAGGCAAAGATGATGGCTAGTGTGTAGCGCACATATGGTGCAGCCCCTATTTATTCCTCTTAACACAGAAGAAATCAATGGTACAGGACATAACCAAATAGTTTTACTGTTAGTCACTTAATCATACACACATAGTATAATAAGAAAGTAAACACAATCCTCTACTTTGGGTTCCACAGACATGCTCTGACTCATATCAAAACCTCAGAAGAAGAGATATTCAGGAGTTGTTCCTCCTCTCTATTTCAGCCTCAATACTCTACCCCAGTTCCTTTAATTAGTACCAAGATTTAGCATCTACTCTAGCAGTGGCCATGTGGTCAGCACCTTGTATAGCAATGGTAGGAGAGTCACCCTTTGGGATCTGTCTACTCCCTCATTACCCATTTCTGTGGGCCACTTAAACTCTGTGATTTCCTCCTTCTTCACCTCCACCCATTTTCCTCCTCTTGTGCTCAGTCTTAGGTAGGTTGTAAGTCACTCAATTCCATTCATTTTGGCTGCTGGATGCAACAGGGGATTCAACCAAGTGGGTGGGGAAAAGAGCCCATGAATTGGTCCCAGAGTCAAATATCTAAAAAAGACCATCAGGTCTTTCACGTGTTCTAGTTATCCACCTGCTAGTAAAGTATTTACAAATTATTGTATTAAGCACTGAACAGTAAAACCTGGGAAGAATTTTCTTTGTTCTGGAGAAGGAGGGGAAGGAGAAACAGTGGGAAAAACTGGACCCCTTTTTTACAAGTCATAGTCTGAAGGCAGACTATGCTCTCAGCTTTGAGCTCTCTGCTGAGCTGCCTGTCTGGCCTGCCAGGTGTATTTTCCCCATTTAACTATGTGACCTTGCTTTCCCCCAGTCTGAGTGACAGGGTACTCTCTTGGATTTTGTCCCATTTGTTCTGACAGATGCCTTATTGCCAATAAACGTTGCTTACCACTGGAAAGAGAGAAAGAAAGAGAGAGAGAGAGAGAGAGAGAGAGAGTGAGAGAGAGAGAGGAGAAGAAGGAGGAGGAGGGAGGGAGGGAGGGAGGGAGGGAAGGAAGGAAGGAAGGAAGGAAGGAAGGAAGGAAGGAAGGAAGGAAGATGAGGAGAGGAGAGGAGAGGAGAGGAGAGGAGAGGAGAGGAGAGGAGAGGAGAGGAGAGGAGAGGAGAGGAGGAGAGGAAAGGAATGGAATCAGGGGATGGGCCTTTGGCCTGCAGTTAGTTGCATACCATGCAAATTAACAGTAAAACTAATAAACAGTACTCTATACTTTGTGTGTCTGTGTGGGTGCAATCTTCACTTAGTATATACTAAGTTGATCTTCTGTATTTAAAGATAATTAAAAATGAATCTTAATGAAGAATGGGATGGGACAGGGAGTAGGAGATGGGATGGTTTGTGGGTGAAAGGGTGGCTATAGGGGGAAAAACCATTATAATCCAAAAGTTGTACTTTCAAAATTTATATTTATTAAATAAAAGTTTTCTTTAAAAAATAAATAAATTCATCCTAAAAAATAAATAAAAAATAAAATAAAGTATATAAAAAAGAACTTGGATTTGAGTCTTGGCTTTGGCTCTCAATTTCACCTTTCTGCTAACGCAGACCCAGGGAGGCAGCAAGTGATGGAGCACATAGCTGCGTCCCTACCACCCATGTGGGAGACTTTCCGGGAATCATGTGGTCAGTGTTCTCAGTTACTGGCTTCTGCCTGACCCAGCCTTGGTCATTGCAGATTTGGAGAGCAACCAGCAGGCAGGAATATTCCTTCTCTTTCTGTGTGTCTGTCTCTTTCTCTCTGTGAATTTCAAGTAATTTTTTAAAAAGAAAGGAAATTTTGTCAACTTTTCTGATTGTGGTACACTCTCAATTTGGCGATGCGCAGACCATGGGGACTGGGGAATGCCGGAGAGAAAGAAAACGTATCCAGCAAATGGGAAGAACCACAGCATGAGTGTAAAACTGGAGAAGTAAGCAGGGGTCACATTGTGAGGGGCTTTGGCAACCCAGGAAGTAACTGAAACCACACAATGTTCTGGGTAGGGAAGAGGGGCAAACTCCCTTCAATACAGCAAGAACTTTGGTTGTCAGTCTCTGTTCTGGTGAGAGCAGGTAATAGCCCTCAGGTATTGGATTGCTGATTGCTACGGTTTGAATGTTTTCTCCAAGACTCATATTACATTTTACAAAATTTTGGGGGTAGGGATGCTGCCTTTGTGGTACAGAGGATTGAGATGCTGCTTGGGACTCTGGCACCTCTTGTTGGAGTGCTGGATTGAATCCTGGTTGTTCTGCTCTCCATTCAGCTCCCTGCTAATTCCCTGGGAAAGTAATAGATGATGCCCAAACACTCGGGTTCCTGCCAACCACTAGGGAGACCTGATTGGAATTCCTGGCTCCTGACTTCTGCCTGGCCCAGCTCAGCAGCCATTGTGGCATTTGGGGGGTGAATCAGGGAATGAAATATATTTCTCTCTTTGCCTTTCAAATAATTAAATAAATTAATCTTTAAAAAATTAAAAATATATACTTTAATCATATTTGAAATGAAGCCATTGTAATCCATAAGCTGTACTTTGGAAATTTATATTCATTAAATAAAAGTTAAAAAAAAAAAAAGCAGAGGGACACAGAGTGAAAGAGACAGACAAGTGTCAAGAGATCCTCCATCGACCCACTTGTTCACTTCCCAGACACCCAAAGCAGCCAAGGCTGGGCCAGGCTGAAGTCTGTTTTCCATGTGAGTGACAGAAACCCAAGAGGTTGAGTCATCATCTCCTGCCTAACTTGCATGGGAAGATGGTTTGTTCCCCAAAAGTCTTTCTGGAAGCAGTGTAGAAGGAGCTGAGGCTAGCAAGGTTGGAGGCATGAGAATCTGGGACAAGGAGACTGCTTGGGTAGTAGTCATAGTCATGTGGATGAGATTTGATGAGAACTTGTGTATGAAGAGCAAATGCCAGATTAAACAGTATTTAGAAGGCAAAATCAATAGCATTTGGTGACTAACTCAGGTAAGATGTTGAATTCCTATGCTGTGCATTCGCATAGATCCCTGTATTTCCCATAGTTCTTATTTCACCATTTTGGAATTTTTGACTAAAGTCATCCCCAGTGCAACTCCATAAAGGGTTAAACCTTGATTCCAGAACACACCATAATGCCTAATAGATGCCAGGTCTTAAGACAAGATTAACTGAATGGATAAACAAATGAATGAATGAACAACATAAAGAATAACTTACCTATAGATGGGTTAAAAGACTGGTGATCAGGAAAGCTATGAACTAAGAGAGGTGGTACAGGAAGAGAAGGAGATCTGAGTGAAATATTGCAGTTTTGTTTCCATCATGTTGGGCTGAGGTGTCTATGGGCTCTCCAAGGAAAATGGTCAACTGCACATGGAACCCAGGGGAGAGTTTTAGTGCAGTGTGATAGATTAGGAAATTGCCATTGAATACACTGACATTAACAACACAGGAGTAGGTAGGACAAGCATGAGGGGACTTCAAAAAGTTCATGGAAAACTGAATTAAAAGATGCTTATTTTGGTACAAAATTTTTTGAAATCCATGCATTGTTTTTTCTCAGTACACATTTTCCATGAATGTTTTCAAGCTAATACAAGGAAGGACGAAAGACATTCTTTCTAGCCAGAAGGCTGGTGTTTTATTGTTTTCTTTTTTTTCTTTTTGCTATTGAAATATAATTCATATACTATAAAGTTCACCATTTTAAAGAGTACAGTTAAATGGTTTTTAGTGTATTCACAAGGTTGTTCAACCACCCTCACTATCTAATACCAGAAGATTTTCACCATCCTCAAAAACCAAAAATCTGTATCTATTAGCAGTCACTCCTCATTCATGCTTCCTCCTGCCTGTGAATTATCTTCACATGTCTATAGACTTGCTTATTCTGAATATTTTACATCAATGGAATCATACTATGTGGCTTTTCTTTCCAGCTTTTCCTACTTAGCATGGTGTTTTCAAGGTTCACCCATACTGCAGGATGTGGGAGTACTTCATTCAGAGACTGATTCTTGATCTTTAGCTAAGTTCTCTGCATTCCCACTCTCTCTGACCTTTTTGCTACATCCCTCAAAGTCCAAATTTTGAGTCCTTTCATTAATCCACAGAATTTGGAAAATATTGGGGCCGGCGCTGTGGTACAGCAGGTAAAGTTGCCGCCTGCAGTGCTGGCATCCCATATGGGCACTGGTTCGAGACCCGGCTGCTCCACTTCCAATCCAGCTCTCTGCTATGGCCCAAGTCCTTGGGCCCCTGTACCTGTGTGGGAGACCCAGAAGAAGCTCCTGGCTCCTGGATTCAGATTGGCACAGCTCCAGCTGTTGTGGCCAAATGGAGAGTGAACCAGCGGATGGAAGACACTTCTCTCTGTCTCTCCTCTCTCTGTGTAACTCTGACTTTCAAATAAATAAAAATAAATCTTAAAAAAAAAGAATTTGGAAAATCTTGATTCTGAAAGCAGCCATAGAAACCACCCTCAGCCACTCCCTTGGAGATACCTCCAACAATACCTCTTCGTATTGTTCCAATTTTTAGTATATGTGCTGCCGAAGCAAGCACATCCAACTAGTCTCGTTTCTCTGACTCCTGGGGCACCACTGGTGTGTGCTATACCATTAAAATTCCCAATGCTATAAATTTTTCCCAAGTCTTATTTCTCAAAATCCTGAGGGCAAAGGGTAGGTGATGTCTCTTGAAGTATTTTTCTTTTATGATTTGCAATACTTAGTACCCTACTGTATGGAATTCTTACCTACAATCAGAAACCAAAATGACACCTAGCCTCTCTAATTACTAAAAAGTTTCTAAGAACATTTTTAGTTTTTTTCAAAAATGAGTTTGACTACTTTTTTCCCCCTTAGACTATGTAACTTGCTTCTGTTAGATTAATTGACCAATTCATTTTTTATTATTCTGCCTTTTCTAGGAAATAGTCCTCTGTTTTCCCCACCCCAGGCTGAAATCCAGCTAGAGGACCATCGATTGCAGGACCAGGAGATTTATTATGGGTGGTGTCCATTTTCAATAGTTGGTGCCCATAGCATTCCTATTGGGGACTATTTACAATATCACTGCTGTGCCACCATCCACATAGTAATAGCAATGTAATCCCAATAAATGTTTTCATTTTTTTCTGATGTGATTATGCTACCCTTGTCACAATTAGATTGTTTGGGTAAGAGCACCTGATCCAAGCTTTGTCAATTAGATGCCCTTCGTGAGAACTTTGGATTTGGTTCATCTTTAGTCTCTGCAATACTTTGAACAACAGCAAAGCAAGTAAATTCAGCATGCAAATTAAAAAAAAAAAAAAAACAGATGAAGCCAGTCTGAGCAGAGGAAACAGTGAAGTTGTCTTAAAGAAAAGAGTAGCTGCAGGAGAGGGGACATTCAAGGCTTTGGTTTTCATTCATTCTAGCAGGCTGGCTGCATCTCTGCCCTAGAGTTCCACTAAATCCCCATGAATGTTTAGGTGCTGAGTTAATGTATTGACGCAATAATATACTTGTTTGGTGGGAAAAAAGAACCAGAAAGGAGAAGGGCTATTTCTGCTTTATTCTCTTATCCACAATGCCTTCCTGCCCATTCTACTAACTACCTCTTTCTTTCACCCAGGATATTTAGCTAGTATGTATCTTTGTGACTATGGCAATTGTTAGATATTCTGAATAGCATCCCTGTTGCTCAAACCCCAACCCACACACCTGCACATACCCTATCCCATACGTTCCCACCAGAACTATGGGATGCAGGGACAGAATCAAATTTTGAATAAAATGAAATTTACTAATGGGTCATTCCTGGCACACCAGTTTCTAACAAATATTTCCTTTCAGCTTTAGTGAGCTCAAGTGAATTTCTGTTACCAATAACAAAAGAGCAAAGGAAACAGCTTTCAGAATGCTTTTAATACAGACAAAGGTTCTTTAAAGTAAAGTTGGAAGATATCTTAGAGATAACCTTGGGGCTGGTGCTGTGGCGTAATGGGTAAAGCCGCCGCCTGCAGTGCCGGCATCCCATAAGGGCACCAGTTCAAATTATGGCTGCTCCACTTCCAATCCAGTTCTTTGCTATGGCCTGGGAAAGCAGTACAAGATGGTTCAAGTCCTCGGACCTCTGCACTTGAGTGGAGACCAGGAAGAAGCTCCTGGCTCCTGGCATCGGATCGGCAGAGCTCCTGCTGTTGTGGCCAACTAGGGGGGTGAAGCAGTGGATGGAAGCCCCCCCCCCCCCGCCTCTCCTTCTCTCTCTGTGTAACTCTTTCAAATAATAAATAAATCTTTTTTTAAAAAAAATCACTTCATCATTTGACAGATGAGAAAACTGAGATGCAGAAAACTAAAGGACAGTGTCTGATATCACTCAAATGTGTCTGAGTGGAGACTGTTGGTCTCTCCAGATTTACTCCAGGGTCCTTTCCTTTAATACAATCTCCTTCTCTATCTCACACTCCTGACTAATACAAACATGGAAGGTGCTTGCACTATTTAATAGCAGAGGAAATATGAATCAGTGCTTGTACTACTTACTCATTATTGTCACTAGCAAGGAGGGTATCATTTCATTTCAGGGATTGTGTGTGGTCACTTTAATCAATCCTTGTTGAGTTGCTAGGAGATTTTGACTATGGCTGACAAGTAAAAATTGATGCACACTGTGTTATTGTGGTTTAATTCAGTAATTGTTATTTTTATTGATTTTTAAAGATTTTTATTTATTTGAAAGGCAGAGTTAAAGAAAGAGAGGGGGAGACAGAGAGAATCTTCTATCCATGAGTTCTCTCCTCTAAATGACCACAATGGCCAAGGTGGAGCCAGGTTTAAACCAGGAGCCAGGATCTTCTTCCAGCTCTCCCATGTGAGTGCAGGGACCCAAGCACTTGTGTCATCCTCTGCTGCTTTCCCAGGCATATTAGCAGAGAACTGGATCAAAAGTGGACCAGCTGGGACTTGAACTTGAATCCCATATGGGATGCTGGATTTGTAGGCAGTGGCTTAGCCTGCTACAACACAATGCTAGTTGTCGCTCCCCCTCTTCGTGGAGGAACGACATAGGACCCTGCGCTGTTCTTTCGTCTGCTCGGCCCTCCCCGGGTTTGCTGCTGGTTCTTCCCGGGTTGGCTACCGACCCTTCCACCTCCGTGGAAGGGCAGTTCCCCCTGGCCACATTCCCCACTTCCGCAGGGGAGCGGCACACCGCCGGCCGGCTTTCTCGGGGGCTGCACAGGTGTTCCCCTTAGATGTTCCCCTTAGATGTTCCTGGTGCATGCCGTCTCTCTCCTCCTTTATAGTCCTCCTCCGCCAATCCTAACTCGGCTGCCCACACGCCGAGTACGCTGCTCTCCAATCAGGAGCAAGTCCTACAGTTTATTGGTTGAACTGGAGGCAGCTGTGCGGAAGCTGTTTACTTCTCTCCCAGCGCCATATTGTGGGAGAGCAGATGCATAGAATAAGTCTTAATTCCAGTAACTCAGTCCAGTCCGGGCTGCTCCCCACAGCTAGTCCCCTAGTTCAGTATTTATTAAGTGAAGACAACAGTGAACTGGCAAGGACAAAATAAGATTTTCTACTCTTTCCTTTACTACTTACAAGCCCTATGACCTTTTCCATCTGATGACTCCACCCTATTATGACTACTCAGCAACTACCTTCTCATTTTATTATGGCTTCAAGGGTCACTTTCAGCATCCTCTGCTGAACTTAGCAGAGGAAAATGACAAAGCCTACAACATCTAGAGCCAACCTGTATCACTGGCTGGTTGTACAATAGCTTTTTTTATTGGCTGAATGTCAACCAGGCTGCAGGTAGTGTGTGTCTTGCCAGGAACAATAAATGTCTAATGTCTAGCCAGATGCTTTGGTGTGCCAAGGTGAAACATGATCCCAGTCTGTAGGCACTCCTCATGTCCGCCAAGATAAAAGGCCTCTCATCTAATGGTATATTCTAAAACTCAAAGGTGGAAAAACTCAGGAGGTTTAATCAATCTGCCCAAGGGAAGGACTCTGTATTTTGACTTCACCTACATCATGACTATCAGTGCACCTGTCCGTACATCATTTAAATTTTTTCCATTTCAGTTTGTTTATGCAAAATATACTTTTGAATTACTTCAGAGTCTCTATCATTCAGAATCTCATAGCTTTGTCTATGCTAGACATTTTGATAAACATTTTCTATTTGTTACCAAAATAATCATATTAAACCTAATAACCACTGTCTACCCCAGGCTGTATACTTCTTGAAGACAATAACAATTATTTTGCATACTTCCCAGAATGCTGCCAGGATAGCAGCATTTAAAAACTCATTAACTCTTGTATATAATGACCTCATATTCATATTTCAATTTAGTACAATTATATTGACTTCCTTCTGGTATCACATCTGTTTCTGCCAGGCACCTTTTCATTCAGGACCTACCCTTCCCTGACAAGGCAATGCTGACAGTCATTTCTCCTGGCTTATTGGAAGGGAGTGGACCCATGCTGGCCAGCCAGAGTTCTTATCCTCTTGGCCACAAGGATGGAAATTTAACACAAACTAGACTATCTGATGTGTTTTCCAGGACTAAAAGGGATTACTAGTAAAGAGATACAACGTCTTTCTATATCAACTACCTAGTGAGGACCAGGTCAATCTAGGGCTATCATTGGCATACAGACAACTATTTTGAGAGGCAATATCTGAGAATGAAGTCACAGACATCGTTCTGGAACAAGTATATTAAAGGAAATCTTCTGGAATTAGCTCTGGAAGAACTTCTGTTAGTAAAGGAGGTAGTCAGGGTCCCTACTATTTTCCTCCCTACAGACTTGAATGCAGATGTTGTGGTTAGAGTTAAAGCCATCGTCTTGAGAACACGACAGACTCACAGAGATGTCAGTCCTGATACCTTTGAGCCACACAAACAGCAACCAGCAATTACCTGGCTCTAAACAAAGGCTGGCAAATGACAGCCTCCACGTCAGAACTAGGTTTGTGTGCCTCAGGGGTACAGCCTACACAGTCTGGCACTGTGAACCATGGACACGAAGCCAAGGAATTCTCCTCTGCACCTGTCCCTTCTGCTCCTTTCCCTTGCTTCCCAAGCCAATGAGCAGCTACGCATGGCCTATATCTAGGGACCAGTTGGTTGTCATTTATACATGGAGACTCCACTTTTGACAACTGTAGGACAACTGCAGGAGTTGGTTACCCGAAAAGTCAGCTTGCCTCTGGTCAGATGCCCAAGTTGATGTGATTAGGCTTTCCAGGAGTAGAGTAGGTTGCACAGGACTCTGGATGTCACTGGGTCACTGCCATACCCACAACATCCAGGGCTGGGACAAGCCAAAGATGGGAGCCAGGAACTCAATTGAGGTCTCCCACATGGGTGGCAGGGACTCAACCACTTGAGTCACCACCACCACCTCTCAGGACATGCATTAGTACAAAGTTGGGATGGAGAGCACAGTGGAGACTTGAACTAGGGTGCTCCAATATTTAATATGGGCATCCCCAGTGATGGCTTAATGACTGCACCAACCACCCATCCTTACACAAATTTTCAAAGCAGTTCTATTTTTTTTACACAAGCAATATAATATAATATTTTATATTTATATTTATATTTTATTTTATTTAATGAACATAAATTTCCAAAGTACAGCTTATGGATTACAATAGCTTCCCCCCCCACCATAACTTCCCTCCCACCCACAACACTCCCCTCTTCCACTCCCTCTCCCCTTCCATTCACATCAAGATTAATTTTCAATTATCAAAGCAGTTCTATTAATAATAACCCCAAACTAGAAACAACCCCAATGTCCCTCAACTATGAAATGATTTAAAAATTGTAGTATGTCTGTATCAGGGAAATACTACTCAGCAATGAAAAAGAAAGAACCCCTGGTAAGAGGCCACAGCTTTCATGAATCTCAGGAGAACCATGCTGAGTGAGAAAAGACAATTTCAAAAGGTTACTTCCAAATTATTTATGTATGTACGTATGTAATATAACTGAAATAGAAAAATTATATAATGGAAAGTAGATTAGTAGATGTCAAGGATTGGTTGGGGGAAGAACAGGGGATAGCCATGGTTTTAAAGGTCAGTGTGAGGTATCCCCATGAAGGAAATCTGAAACCTGACTGTACTAGTGGTCACACCAGTCTACACCTATGGTAAATTGTATAGAACTAAATATACACACAGGTGCACACAGAACTTCTGAAATCTGAGCAAAGTAAGTGGGTTGTATCAAAGTCAATTTTGTGGTTGTGACATTGTACTAAAATTATGGGATATGTTGCCATTGGGGAAAACTGAATGAAGGGTTTATGAGATCTGATTTTGTTTCATCATCTCTCAAAGCTGCAAATGAATCTAAAAATATCTCAAAATGAAAAGTTTAAACAGACGTGAAAAAGAGAATGGTAGCTTGAACTTGGCACAGCATATGTAGGAAGTGATATAAGATGTTACAGAGGAATGTGATCATAATAGAGATGGGGAGTACTGAGAATATGGATGTGTGGTAAGCCAACTTGGCCCAATTATATTAACACTGTTGCAAATTTTCTTCACATTCACTTAATTCTATTTCAAGGATAAGGACCTGTTACATTTCAGGCAATTCAACAGAACATTTTCTACTGACTTCCCTTGACTTAAATTTTAAAATGAGATCTTCTTGGGAGAAATTTTGAACCAATAAGTATATTGATTGGACTGAAAATGTTACATACTTTATTCCCTGATCATATATGGAGAAACAAAACAGGGAATTTTTTCCTAAAATATTCAATATAAGTCAAAAGACAACTGATTTGTGGAATTAGATAAAAGGGAATGTTTATTATTATTGTGCATCTCAAGGTGAGGTAAAAGCTCTTGATATTTTTGCAACAATTGAATATAAACTTTAAAATGTCTATATATAACATATATTATACATAATATTTCTTATTGTGGGTAATGATAAGAGTGAAAAGTCTAAGAAGCACTGTAATACAAAATGTTAAAAGCATGGGCTAGGACTAGGCTGAGAATGTAAATCTGATGAATTCTGGTCTAAAGCTGTCTTCCATGGTGTGCCCTAGTGGCACTGCAGGAGAGAAATAGCATAACCAGATACAGAAAGGGAATGGATTGAAGGGTGAGAGACAGCAACTAGTGGACAATAGATTTGGTGAGTGTACTGCAGGTACTAGAGGAGCAGAAGAGAAAGTGTATTACCTGGATACTTTCAGTGTGAGTGCTAAAAATTCAACTCAAATAAAGGTAAGACAAAGATTGTATTGATAGACATAGCTAGGAAAGATGTGAGGGTTGCTTTTTTTTTTTTTAAGTACCCATCAGAATGAGCTGCTGAACATCAAAGTTTCAGGACAGCATGGTGACTCATTCCTCCCATTTCCCTTCCTCTCAACATGAGTTCAGCTTCATTCTTTCCTGCGCAGAAGCCCTCAGGGTGTGAGAGTAGTGGTGGCCATTTTGCCTAGTGGTCGAACAGCTGCTAAAATGCTCACATCCTATATCAGCGCCTGCTTTCAATATCCAGTTCACTCCTGACTCTAGCTTCCTGCTAATGCAGACCCTGGGAAGCAGAGTTGATGGCTCAAGTGACTGGGTTCTTGCCATCCACGTGGGAGATCTGTGTTGGGTTCCTGTCTACCAGCTTCTGGCCTCTGCTTCTAAGTTGTGCAGGCATTTGAGTCAACAAGCAGATGGGAGCTCTTGCTTTTCTTCTCTGTCTCTGTTTCTCTCTGCCCCTTAAACAAATAATTTTTCTGAAGAATGGTTACAAAGATCATTTCCTGCAATCTGTGATTCATTTCCTCCCCAACTTAGCAAGCCTAGTGGACTTTAAACAGACTCTAGACACAAATCTCAGTGAATGACTCTGAGAGGTTTTGCTTAGGTCATATGAGCACGTCTTGCTGTGGATCTTTTAGAAGGTTTCAGTTAGAGTGATTTTGGCTGGGAGCTACAGAATACTCATTTTAAAGTGGCTTAAATAATGAAGATGATGTAATATTTTAATTACAAAGGGTTCTGAGGCAGACTAATATGGTGACTCAAAAATGCCAGGCTGGCTTTTCTCTTATTCTCTTGATTTTACCTTCAAGGGCATGATGGTTGTTGCATTTCCAAGCACCATCACCTCAAATAACAACGCCCAAGGCAGGAAACAGCAAGTCCTTGACTTGCATCCACATTTAGAGTGAGGAAAGTTTCCCAGGGAAGATCCTTTTAAATTTCACTGGTTAGGAGTGTATCATACACAGATGTTGCTTTAGCCAACGACTGGTGAGGCAAACTGATTGAACAAAGCTGGCTTGGACCAATTAAACTATATTTGGTATGGTTGGAGAGGTGCTTGTAAAGCTCACGAGTATCCAATATCCAAAACACAATCCATTTTTTTTAACAGAAATAACAGGGAAACAGTAAACACATGGGAACTGCATTAGTTTTCTACTGCTGTATAACTTAGTGACTTAAAAAAAAGATGCAGTTCTTATCTCATAGCTTATATATGTTAGGAGGTTGGGCACAACTTCATTGGGTTCTCCAGAAGGCTGTAATCAAGGGGTTGGCCAATGCTGGGCATTCATCAGGAATCTCCATTGGAGGAGCTGGTTTCTAAGCTCACCTAGGTTGTTTCCAGAATTTATTTTTTGATGGTATTAGCACTGAAGTGTCTAGCTTTTTGTTGCTATGGGCTGGAGGCTGCATTCAGCTATCAGGGGCTGTCCACAGTCCCTTGCTAGGTGGCCTTTCCAACAAGACCACTTAATTAATTAAGGTAAGTTTCTAGAGCAAGTCTCTCAGAAAAATGGGGCTTGCATAATATAATTTAATCATGGGAGTCACAGTCCATCACCTTTGTCACAGTCTGTTAAATAAAAGCAAGTCATAGGTCCCACCCACACACAAGGAGAATGTTTCACACAAATACACAGATACCAGGAAGTGGGAATCATGAGAGGGGTTACCCTAGCCACTGACATCACAAGCAGTAAAGGCAAGCATCATATATTCAGCTGATACCAGAAGGAGGATGGAAAAACTTTCTGAGAAATTAAAAATATAGTTCATTCAATTATAAAAATGGAAGAAACATTATGAAAATAGAATTGCCGTGATTTGGCAACCGCTCAGTATGGCATAAGGAAGGGGAAGAAATAAAGATGACTCAGGGCTTTAAAGCCAGTGACTGGAAAGCGGACAAGGCTTTTACTGAATTTGGGAACTCCAGCAGAATGAAAGGGAAGGAAGATGGAGATTCGCCTGAAGTTCCCTTAGGATACCCATATGGAATTTGCCTACCTGACGTTCAGGAAAGAGGACTACGACATGGATTTGAACATCATCTACCTAGAAGTAGATGACATTTACAGCTGTGGGAATGATTGGCACATTGGTGTATGCAGCAGTAGGTAACATTTCCACATAATGCCTTGCTAAATGCCTTTCAAACTGTCACTGGAACTCCTTAAGTTTAGAAGGTCCTTTATAGTTTATATCATGCTTACCTCTCTACAGTCTCCATTGGTCTTCTCACTATTGCTCTAATTAAATTGCATATCGTTCTCCAAAAATGCCACATTCTATTTTCTCTGAGGCTTTGCTTAGCATTTTCCCACTGCATGAAACACTCTACCCCTGCCCTCATCATCTGCTGGCCATGTTTCTTTCAGGTCTCCATACAGATTAGACTCTCTAGAAAGCCTTCATGAATCCCTGACCCCACTTCAGGTATCCCTTCTTTGGGCTTCCACAGCATGTTGAGCAACTACTTTTTGTTATATTTTAAAATATTTACTTATTTACTTAAAAGGCAGAGTTACACAGTGACAGACATCTTCCATTAGTTTATTCCCCAGCCAGCACTGAGCCAATCCAAAGCCAGGAGGTTAGCAGGGGACCAAGCACTTGGGCAACCTTCTGCTGCTTTTCCCAGGCCATTAGCAGGCAGCTGGACTGGAAGTGGAGCAGCTGGGACATGAACCAGAGCTTATATGGGATGCCAGCATCACAGGCAGTGGCTTTACCTGCTACGCCACAATGCCAGCCCCTCTTCTATTATTTTAAAGGCACTGCATTATCAGTACTCATTTAGTTTTCTCTTAATAAACTATAAGTTCACTGAAGGCAGTGATGGGGTCTAGCCCACCACTGCATGCTTTGTTTTCAGTAAAGTCCTTACTATCCAGAAGATGCGAAATAAGCATTTATTGACTGAGCAATGAATAAATGTTAACATATTTATCTCAGTTAAAACTCCTTTGCTTATTAGTGTCAAAAAATCCAATTCAAAGATCTCAATGAAAGAAAGGGGACTTAATGGATCATGTAAGCAAAGATGTTCAGAAGTTATGTTGGCTTCAGTTATGACCTGGTGCAGAGGCTCAAACGATGTCATGAGGACTACAGTTTTCTTTTCCTACCTCTTGGCTCTGTTCCTCTGTTCAGCTCAACTCATGAAATGAGTGTGTCCTATGGTAGAAATATGACCGCAGCAACTTATGCTCTTAAATCTTTTTACATGCAAATCCGGTGAGAAAAAGTGCTTGCTTCACTACCAGAAGTCACAGAAGTCTCCAGGGGTCTCAGTGATTCTGAGAGTAGTCTGTGCCCATTCCCGAAATAATCACTGCTTATCCAGGGGAATGCTAGGTTGGGATTGGCTAGGACTGGGTCATATGTCACTCCCAGATCTGCTCCACCAAAATCATTCAGAATGGTGATGAGGAATGGAACTAGGGCTCAGGAAATGGTAGACTCCAACCACAGATTTTGGAGTTTCCTTGAAAGTTGAGTGAGGGGATCCTGGGTGACTCCCCAAAAGCAAATTTCTACTAAGTATTAAGGGACTTTAAAAAATTAATGGAAGGGGCCAGTATTATGGAGAAGAAAGTAAAACCTCGAGTTGTGAAGCTGGCATCTCATATGAGTGCCAGTTCATGTCTCAGGCTGCTCCACTTCCAATCCAGTTCTCTGCTGTGGCCTGGGAAAGCAGCAAAGATGGCCCAAGTCCTTGGGCCCCTGCACCCACGTGTAAGTCTCAGAAGATGCTCCTGGATCCTGGCTTCGAATTGGCATAACTCCAGCTGTTGCAACCATCTGGGGAGTAAACCAGCTGATGGAAGACCTCTCTCTCTGTCTCTCTCTGCCTCTGTGTAACTCTACCTTTCAAATAAATAAATCTTTACAAAAAAGTTTATGGAAAATTGAATTAAAAGATAAAAAGAAAAATATAAATTCTATTTCTCCATATAGACTTTGTCAAATTCAAGATACTTTTGTAAGGCTTGATATCAGCCAGCTAGTCTTTCTCTAAGGAACTGGAGTTCCTAGGGATTTAACTATGTCAATATAGTCTTTTCTACATTGTTAACTAGAGAAAAAAGGATTCCTTTTGAATACTTTTTTAATATTAGCAAATAAAAATAAGTCAGTCAGGAAGCGCCAAATCAGGACTGTAAGATGGATGTTGAAAGAGTTCTCATGGAAACTCACAATTTCCTCCTTTTGATGGCAGAAATAAGCAGGAACACTGAATTGGTGCAGAAGGATTCTCTAACGAAGCTTCCCATGAACTTTTCTTCTGAAGATTTGGATAGCTTTCTTCAAACACTTCTCCAATAATATTTATTATCATTATTTCTCCTTTACTCAAACCAACAAGCAAAATGCCTTGAGGGGCCGGCACTGTGGTGCAGTGGGTTAATGACCTGGCCTGAAATGCCAGCATCCCATATGGGTGCCGGTTCTAGTCCCGGCTGCTCCTCTTCCAATCCAGCTCTCTGCTATGGCCTGGGAAAGCAGTGGAAGATGGCCCAAGTCCTTGGGCCCCTGCATCTGTGAGGGAGACCTGGAGGAAGCTCCTGGCTCCTGGCTTTGGATCGGTGCAGCTCCAGCCATTGCGGCTATCTGGGGAGTGAGCCAGCGGATGGAAGACCCTCTCTCTCTCTGTCTTTACCTCTCTCTGTAACTCTGCCTTTCAAACGAATAAAATAAATCTTCAAAAAATGGCTTGAATACTCAAAAAAATTGTCACATCCTTTGCCTTTTTTTAAAGATTTATTTATTTATTTGAAAGAGTTACAGAGAGAGGTAGAGGCAGAGAGTTTTAGAACTGGCTTGTTTCATTAAGCAAATGGGTTCCAGTTGCATCCATTTCATTGTGAAAGATGGGATTTCATCATTTTTTACGGCCAAGTAGTATTCCATTGTGTATATATAACATAATTTTGTTATGCAGTCATCAGTTGATGGACATCTGGATGGATTCCATATCTTAGCTGTTGTGAGTTGAGCTGCTATGAACATGAAGGTACAGATAACTCTTTCATATGATGATTTCATTTCCTATGGGTAAATACATAGGAGCAGGATAGCTGGGTCGTGTGACAGATCTGTTTTCAGATTCCTAAAGAATCTCTAAACTGTCTTCCATAATGGTTGTACTAGTTTACATTCCTACCAACATTGTGTTAAGGTACCTTTTCCCTAACATCCTCACAAGCATTTGTTATTTTTGATTTTTAGATGATAGTCATTCTAACCTCATTGTGGTTTTTATTTGCAATTCCCTAATGGCTATTTATCCTGAGCATTTTTTCATGTGTCTGTTGACTATCTATATTTCATCTTTTTAAAAATGCTTGTTCATATCCTTAGTCCATATCTTAACTGAATCGCTTGTTATAGTTTTATTGAGTTTCTTCAACTCCTTATATATCCTGGGTATTAATCCTTTATCATATATATAATTTACAAATATTATATATATTTATATATATTATCATATATATAATTTATATTATATATAAAAATCCAAATCCGATCCAAAGCCAGGAGCCAGGAGCTTCCTCCAGGTCTCCCTCATGGATGCAAATATTATATATATTTATATATTATCATATATATAATTTACAAATATAATATTTTGCAAATATTATCATATATAATATTTACAAATATTTTGTTGATTGCCTCTTTACTTTGCTGAGTGTTTCCTTTGCTGTGCACAAGTTTCCTAGCTTTATGTAATCCTATTTGTGTTTTTTCTTTTTGCATTTATTGTCTGTGCTTCTGGGCTTTATCCAAGAAGTCTTTGTCTATACCAATGTCTTGCACTGTTTTCCCTATAGTATTTGATGGCCTCAGCTCTTATATTTGGATCCCGACTGTGAGCTGATTGTTTTTCAATAATTTTATTTATTTGTTTGAGAGGCAGAGGTACAGACAGAGAGAGGGAGACAGAGAGTAAGGTCTCCCATCTGCTAGTTCACTCCCCAAATGGCCACAATGGCCAGAGCTGAGCTGATCTGAAGCCAGGAGCCAGGAGCTTCTTCCAGGTCTCCCATGCAGGCACATGGGCCCAGTAACTTGGGCCATCTTCTACTACTTTCCCAGACCATAGCAGAGAGCTGAATTGGAAGAAGCACAGCTGGGACTACAACTGGCAACCATATGGGATGACAGCACTGCAGACGTAGGCTTAGCCCACTACACTACAGTGCCGACCTCACTGTGAATTGATTTTTAATAGGGTGTAAGATGGGGCCTTGTTTCATATCTCTCTCTCTCTCTATATATATATATAATATATATTTATATATAATCTATATATAGATATATAATATAGAGATCTATATATAGATTATATATAATAATAATTGTATTGTATATATAGATTTTATGTATTATATATATAGAGAGAGAGAGAGAGAAAGAGAGAGACTCAATTTTTCCAACACCATGTGTTGAAGAGACTGTCTTTTCTCCAAAGATATATTTCAGCTCATTTGTCAAAGATCAGTTCGTTGTGTTTGCCTGAATTAATTTCCGGTGTTTCTAGTCTGTTCCATTGGTTGTCATGTCTATTCTTGTATCCATATCAAGCTACTTTGATCATAACTACCTGGTAATATGTCTTTAAATATGGTATTGTGATACCTCCAGCTCTATTTTTATTGCTTAGGGTTGATTTAGCTATTTGGGGAGTTTTGTGATTCCATATGAATTTTGGGGTTATTTTTTCCAAATCTGAGAACACCTTCAGCATTTTGATTGGGACTGCATTGAATCTATAAGTTGCTTTGGGTAGTATGGACATCTTGGTGATATTACTTCTTACAATCCATGATAATGGGAGATTTTTCCATTTTTTTGGTGTCTTCTTCTATTTCTTTCTTATATGTTTTGAAATTTTTTTGTAGATAACTTTCATATTCTTGGTTAAATTTATTCTAAGGTATTTAAAATTTTTATAACTATATTGAATGGTACTGATCTTACAAGTTCTTTCTCATCCATAGCATTGTTTGTTTATAAAAAGGCTATTGATTTTTGCGTGTTGATTTTATAACCTGCAACCTTGTCAAACTCTCTTATGAGTTCCAATGATTTTTTACTGGAGTCTTTTGAGTCCCCCATGAATAGGATCATATCATCTGCAAACAGGGGTAATTTGACTTCCTATCCCATTTGTATCACTTGGATTTCTTTTGCTGCATATCTTTGGCTCAAACTTCCAGAACATTGCATAGTAGTGATGAGAATAGGCATGCTTGTCTGGTTCTGAATCTTAGTGGAAATGCTTGCAGCCCTTCCCCATTCAATATTATTCTGGCCATGTATTTGTCATCTATTGCTTTGATTGTGTTGAGGTACACTTCTTCTATACACAATTTGCTAAATATTTTTAACAGAAAAGGATGTTGTATTTTATCAAATGCTTTCTCTGCATCTACAGAGATAATCATATGGTTTTATGCTCCAATTTATTAATGGATGTATCACATTTATTGATTTGTGTATGTTGATTTATCCTTGCATACCAAGGAAAAATCCCAGTTGGTCTGGGTGAATGATCTTTCTGATGTGTTGTTGAATTTTCTTAGCTAGTATTTTGTTGAGAATTTTCACATCTGTATTCATCAGGGGCATTGGTCTATAGTTCTCTTTGTTTTATCTTTTGTGTGTTTTCTGGTTTTGGAATTAAGGTGATGTTGGTCTCATATAAGGAGTTTGGGAGAATTCTTTCCTTGGAATTGTTTTGAATAGTTTGAGGAGAATTGAAACTGATACTTCTTTAAAAGTTTGGTAGAATTTGGTAGTGAATACTTCTGGTCCTGGTATTTTCTTTGTTCTTCATTACTATTCAATCTCTGTTTGGATTACTGGTCTATTTTGGTTTTCTAAGTCTTCAAGACTCAATTTTGGTAGATTGTATGCAAGCAGAAATCTATCAATTTCTTGTAGATTTTCCAATTTGTTGGCATATAACTATAGAAATTCTTGATGATTTTTTTAAATTTCTGTTGTATCCATTTTAACAGCTCCTTGTTTCATCTCTGATTTTATTAATTTGGGTCTTCTATCATTTTTTTTGTTAGTTGGGCCAAAGGTATATCAATTTTGTATATTTTTTAAAAAAACCAGCTCTTGGGCCGGCGCCGTGGCTCAGTAGGCTAATCCTCCGCCTTGCGGCGCCGGCACACTGGGTTCTCGTCCCGGTCGGGGCGCCGGAGTCTGTCCCGGTTGCCCCTCTTCCAGGCCAGCTCTCTGATATGGCCCGGGAGTGCAGTGGAGGATGGCCCAAGTGCTTGGGCCCTGCACCCCATGGGAGACCAGGATAAGCACCTGGTTCCTGCCTTCGGATAGGCGCGGTGCACCAGCCACAGCGGCCATTGGAGGGTGAACCAACGGCAAAGGAAGACCTTTCTCTCTCTCTCTCTCTCTCACTGTCCACTCTGCCTGTCAAAAAAAAAAAAAAAAAAAAAACAGCTCTTCATTTCACTTATTTTTTGGTATGTTTTTATCTCAATTTTGTTTATTTCTTCTCTAATATTTATTATTCCTTTCCTCTTACTTGTTTTGGATTTGGTTTGTTCTTTAAAAAAAAAAAAGATTTATTTATTTAGTTGAAAGTCAGAGTTGCTCAGAGAGAAGAGAGGCAGAGAGAGAGAGCACACGCAAGAGAGAGGTCTTTCATCCGATGGTTCACTCCCCAATTGGCCACAACAGCCAGCGCTGTGCCTATCTGAAGCCAGGAGCCAGGAGCTTCTTCCAGGTCTCCCATGCAGGTGCAGAGGCCCAAGGACTTGGGCCATCTTCTACTGCTTTCCCAGGCCATAGCAGAGAGCTGGATCAGAAGAGGAGCAGCCAGGACTTGGAACAGGTATCCATAAGGGATGCCAGAGCTTCAGGTCAGGGCATTAACCTGCTGTGCCACAGTGCTGGCCCCTGGATTTTTCTTGTTTTTCCTAGACCCTTTTATGCACTGTTAGATCATTTATTTGATGCCTTTATAATTACTTTATATAGGCACCAATTGCCATAAACTTTCCTCTTAACACTGCTTTTGCTATATCCCATAAGTTTTTTTAATTAATTAATTAATTAATTTGACAGAGTTAGATAGTGAGAGAGAGAGAGACAGAGAGAAAGGTCTTTCTTCTGTTGGTTCACCCCCCAAATGGCCACAAGACCAGCACTGTGCCAATCCGAAGCCAGGAGCCAGGTGCTTCCTCCTGGTCTCCCACGCAGGTGCAGGGCCCAAGCACTTGGGCCATCCTCCACTGCCTTCCTGGGCCACAGAAGAGAGCTGGACTGGAAGAGGAGCAACCAGGACTAGAACCTGGCGCCCATGTGGGATGTCGGCACCGCAGGTGGAGGATTAACCTAGTGAGCCACAGCCCCGGCCCCATATATCCCATAAGTTTTGATATGTCATGCTGTCATCTTCATTCATTGCTAAGAATTTTTAAATTTTTCTTTTGATTTTTCTGTGACCCCTGTACACTCAGGAGTATGTCATTCTGCCTCCATGTGTTGCATATTTTCTAGAATTTCTTAAGTTGTTAATTTCCAGCTTCATTCCATGTAGTCAGAAAAGAGACATGGTATGATTTTAATTTTTTTAATTTATTGAGGCTCGCCTTATGGCCTACCGTATGGTTTATCCTAGAGAAAGTTCCATGCACTGAGGAAAAGAATGTGCATCTCTAGCTGTGGGAAGAAATGTTCTGTAGATATCAATTAGGTACATTTGGCCCATCACATAGATTAGCTCTGTTGTTTCTTTGTTGATTTTTTTGTTTAGTTGATCTATCCACTGATGAAAGTGGGGTATTGAAGTTCCCATTACTATTGTATTGGAGCCTATGTCTCCCTTTAGGTCCATTAACATTTGTTTTAAATAGCCAGGCATGGGGCTGGCATTGTGGCGCAGTAGGTTAATTCTCTGTCTGATGTGCCGACATCCCATATGGACACCTGTTCCAGTCTCAGCTGCTCCTCTTCCAATCCAGCTCTCTGCTGTGGCCTGGGAAAGCAGTGGAGGATGGTCAAGTTCTTGGGCCCCTGCACCCATGTTGGAGACCCGGAAGAAGCTCCTGGCTCCTGGCTTCAGATTGTCCCAGCTCCGGCCATTTAGGGAGTGAACTAGCAGATGGAAGAACTTTCTCTCTGTCTTCCCCTCTCACTTTCTGTAAGTCTCTCTCTCAAATAAATAAATAAAATCTTCAAAAAAATAAAAAGCTAGGCACCCTGTAATTGGGTACATATACATTTACT
Organism: Oryctolagus cuniculus; assembly: GCF_051225735.1. Taxonomy (NCBI): domain Eukaryota; kingdom Metazoa; phylum Chordata; class Mammalia; order Lagomorpha; family Leporidae; genus Oryctolagus; species Oryctolagus cuniculus. The sequence continues at coordinate 117,525,711 of NC_142871.1, forward strand.
CTAGTTATATCTTTCAGTTGAATTGATCCCTTTATCATTACATAGCGCCCTTCTTTTTCTCTTTTAACAGTTTTTGTGTTAAAGTCTATTTTGTCTGATGTTAGGACAGCTACTCCTGCTCATTTTTGCTTTCTCCTAGCATGGATTATTTTCTTTTAGCCATTTTTAGTTTATGTGTATCACTTGTTGGTGAGGTGTGCTTTTTGTAGGCAGTAAATAAATGGGTCTTGTTTTTTAATCCATTCAGCCAGTCTGTATCTTTTAATTGGAGAATTTAGGTCATTTATATTCAAGGTTATTATTGATAAATAATAACTTGGTCCTGCCATTTTCCCATAAATATTTGTATTATTTGTTTTGATTTCCTTTGACCTTTTATTAGGTATTTCTGCTTTCACACTCTTTCATGATGCTATCTTTCTCTGTTTCTGAGTGTAGCATAGCCTTAAGTATTATTTGTAAGGCAGGATGAGCAGTGACACATTCCTTCAATTTCCATTTGTTTTGGAAGGTCTTTATTTCACTTTCATTTATAAATGAGAGTTTCACTGGGTACAGTATTGTGGATTGACAGTTTTTTTTTTTTCTTTTAGGATTTGGACTATGTCTCTCCATTCTCTCCAGCATGTGGGGTTTCTGATGAGAAATCAGCATGAATCTACTGAAGATCTCTTGAAGATAATCTAGCATTTCTCTCATGTACATTTTAGGATTTTTTCTTTAGGTTTTACTTTTGAAACAATGTGTCATGCTGAAGACCTTTTCTGATTGTATCTGCTATTAGTTCTATATGCTTCCTGTATCTGAATGTTCCTATCTTTCTCCAAATTAGGAAAAATTTCTGTTATTATTTCAATAAATAGGTCTTCTAATCCATTCTCTTTTCCCACACCTTCAGGAATGCCTAAGACATGTATGTTTCATCATCTGATGGTATCCCATAAATCTCAAACACTATTTTTGGTTTTTCTAATTTCTTCTTTTTTATGTGTATGACTGATACATTTACAAAGATTTGTCTTCTAGTTTGGATGTTCTTTCTTCCGTCTCACCGAGTGTTTTTAAAGCTTTCTGCTGCACTTTTTTCTTGGATATACTGAATTCTTCATTTCCAGTATTTCAATTTGATTTCTCTTCAATATTTCTATTTCACAGAAGGATTTCTCATCCATGTCATGCATGAATTTCTTTAACTCACATATTTGCTTCTCTGTGCTTTTGAGTAATCTTATGATGATTGTTTTGAATTTCTTTTCAGGCATTTCATCAATCTCTTCATCTTCACATTCTAATATTGAAGTGTTGTGTTCCTTTCAAGGAGTCGTATTTTCTTCCTTGCTCATGTTTCCTATTTTTCTATGATTATTTTTAGGCATCTGTGGAAACACTTGTTTGTTTTCTCTTCTAAGGGCTTTAATCTTTGAAATATGCCTAAATGGAGAGTGGATGTCTGCTCCTTCAGCAGATATCCAGAGGTGTGTGCTGGGTGTGGCCAGGGAGCTCTAGCCAGTGCTCAAGGGGTAAGAGTCCAGGGTGACACTCAAGTTGGGTGTGGTAGGTTGCTCTACTGTCAGCAGTGGGGAGGGTATGATCATGTCAGCTAGCAATGATCACAGCTTCAATCTCTTTCTGCCAAGATGAAACAACTTCCCAAGGTGAGGTCACAGTGGCTATCACTCCACCCTTACAGGCACATGAACAACATAAAGGATCCTCAGTGTGAGTGCTGAACCCTCTTTGATGACACACTCCAGGCACTCAGGAAACTCTGAGTCTCTGAAGCCAGACACATTCATTATCTAAAGACCCAGCCACACCCCATGCCCTATCACACAGTCACAGAATTCCCACAGTCACAGTGCGCTTGGCTCCAATAGTCACAGATAGCAGGGGATCCGCCCTCAGCCCCACGAACCTTCTCTATTCACAGAGAGAGCTATGGTATTCCCAGAGCCAGATGCCTGGTCAACAGAAATTGGTCAGTGCTCCACCTTTTCAAGTTCAGTCTGGGCACCTTGATTGAGGGGAGGGGAGTGCTTCATAGGCCTGAGTGGGCACCGCATCTCCCACCAACCTTCCAAGCCAAACTCAGAGTTCGGGGGACTGTGGATTTATCCATCCAATAAAATCGAGTTGTACACATGTCACAGCAGCTTCTACTTGCCATAAGATGGTACTTCCTACACGAGGGATACAAAATAGTTAAAGCAATCTTATACAACAAAAACAAAGCTAGAGGCATCACTATACCAGATTTCAAGACATACTACAGGGCAGTTATAATCAAAACAGCCTGGTATTTGAACAAAAATAGACATGTAGACCAATGCAACAGAACAGAAACTGCAGAAACCAATCCACATATTTACAACCACCTAATCTCTGATAAAGGAGCTAAAATCAATCCCTGGAGAAAGGACAGTCTCTTCAATAAATGGTGCTGGGAAAATTGGATCTCCACATGCATAAGTATAAAACTAGACCCCTACTTTACACTTTATACAAAAATTAACTCAAAATTGATCAAAGATCTAAGTCTATGACCAAATATCATCAAATTACTAGAGGAGAACTTTGGGGGGAACTCTGCAAGACATTGGCATAGGCAAAGATTTCTTTGAAAAGACCCCAGAAACACAGGCAATCAAAGCCAAATTAGACAATTGGGATTACATCAAGCAGAGAAGCTTCTGCACTGCAAAAGAAACACTCAGCAAAGTGAAGAGGCAACCAACAGAATTGGGATAAAATAATTGCAAATTATGCAACTGATAGAGGGTTAATATCCAGATCTATAAAGAGTTCAAGCAACTCAACAACAAAACAAATAACCCAGTTAAGAAAGGAGCAAAGGACTTGAACAGGAATTTTTTCAAGAGAGAAAATGCAAATGAAAAAATGTTCAGGATCACTATCCATCAGGAAAATGCAAATCAAAACCACAGTGAGGTTTCACTTCATCTCAGTTAGAATGCTCTCATACAAAAATCAACGACCAATAAATGTTAGCAACCATGTAGGGGAAAAGGTACCCTAATCCACTGTTGGTGGCAATGTAAACTAGTATAGCCATTGTGGAAAGACAGAATGGAGATACCTCAGAAAGCTGAAAACAGATATACCATATGACCCAGAAATCCTACTCCTGCATATTTACCCAATGGAAATTTAATAGCATATGAAAAGGTTATCTGTATCCTGATGTTTATTGCAGTTAAATTCACAATAGCTAAGATATGTAATCAACCCAGATGTCCATCAATTGATGACTGGATAAAGAAATTATGGTATTGGCTGGTGCCGCGGCTCAATAGGCCAATCCTCCACCTAGAGGCGCCGACACACTGGGTTCTAGTCCCAGTCGGGGCACCGGATTCTTTCCCGGTTGCCCCTCTTCCAGGCCAGCTCTCTGCTGTGGCCCGGGAGTGCAGTGGAGGATGGCCCAAGTGCTTGGGCCCTGCACCCCATGGGAGACCAGGAAAAGCACCTGGCTCCTGCCTTCAGATCAGTGCGATGCGCTGGCCGCAGCATGCCAGCCGTGGCGGCCATTGGAGGGTGAATCGATGGCAAAAGGAAGACCTTTCTCTCTGTCTCTGTCTCTCAATATCCACTCTGCCTGTCAAAAAAAATAAATTATGGTATTATATACTCTATAGAATATTACTCAGCCATCAAAAAAGATGAAACCTTGTCTTTTGCAACAAAATGGATTCAACTGGAAACCATTATATTTAGTTTAATAAGCAGTCTCAAATAGACAAATACCATGTTTTCCCTGATCTATGGTAACTATTAGAGTACCAAAAAATGTAATGTGTAGGAGTGAAATGGACATTTTGAGATTTAATGATTCCGTATAGCCCTTGTCTCTACTGTTGAGGAACGGTTTTTTTTTTTTTTTTAATACTATTTGTTGAACTCTTTACATAGTGTAGGGTTAATCTTATGAGTATAAAGTAAACTGAAAGTAGATCATTAGAACAATTAAGAGAGGGAATGAGAGGAAGGAGGAGAAAGGGTGGGAGTCTGGGCAGAAGGAAGGGTAGGGTATGTTCCTAAATCTGTATATATGAAACACATGTAATTCACATACCTTAAATAAAATTTAAAAGAAAATATGGCACTTCATTCCTGTTTCTCACTTGGTGCCTTTGTAAGGAGGGGAAGCAAGCAGTGTGCTTTCACTTCTGAGGTTAGGTGGCCACTCTGCTGCCCACTAATATTTCAAGCTGGACTCAAAGTCAATGAAGACCAAGCTTTTCCCTCAGGTGATATCACCATTGTCAAGGGCTGCCATAGGTTCCTCTCATCTCACTCCAAAAAGATGTTGTTCCCTCCAGCCACCAGCTGCAGGTGTTTCCAGCAGTGCCCTGCTCACTGCTATGTGATCATACCACCCCAGCTGCTCCATGGTGTCTCTCTTCTTTCTGTAGAGTTTCCACTGCAAATTTCTCTTTAACTGTCTCCTGGGAATGCAGTTTCTCCCCTTTCCTTCTGTTACCTTCCTTTGGTCAAAATCAGTGCATCTTTTCCCTACCCAGATATCTTGCATCCTATTTCCACCTTCAGTAGCCATTCTTTGATTGTGCTTTGTCTTCAGCATTATACTGGTAAGGTAATGTTTCATCTCCTGTTACAGTTGTTCAAAGAAATGCCTCAGGATCTTGATTGGTTTAAAAAATTTCCATTGAAAACTCTGCTCTTTTTGTAGCTGATCTGGACTCAACACTTATGGCACTCATTGAGTAGAAAATTTGTTCCACTTTTTCAGTCATAATTGTGTAAGCTGAAATACCATGCCTATGGTGTTGGCTATTGTTTCTGTTCTGAATCATCAGTTCGTGTTGGCTATTGTTTCTGTTCTGAATCATCAGTTCTCTTTAATTAGGGATCAAACTAAGTAATTGTTTACCTAACAAATTGATTGGGACGGTCTGCAATTGTCAGTTTCATCTTCAACATGATATTACCTCATTTTAAAATAAGTTATTCATTTGTAAACTCTGATTTTTTTTGGAGTTGAAGAGTTAAAATTGTATATGTGCGGGTGTAAAAAGTTAAGCTTAAGCTTACAGGTTTAAACCTTCCTGGTGCAGCTGTGAAAATAAGACAGAGTGAAGTAGCACCTTGACAGTAGGGACTCCATTTTGGGGCGCTTGAGACTGCATTCTGGGAAAGCACCCCCCCCCCCACCGTGAGACTCTGGTCTGAAACTATGATCTCAAATAGTCGGACAATAGCAGTGCACTACATCACCCTTGGCAGAGCACAAAAACCCCCTAGCATGATTGCTCAAGCTTAAAAGTAGAAAGGTTGCACCTGGGTTACCTGGGCTAATAATGAAGATGTGATTTGTCTATGTCTTAAGATCATAATTGCTGATTGTAAGATTTTAGCAACCACTTAGCAACCGTGTATTCTCTCCCCCTTCCCGATTTTGCGGTTTTTGCCTTTATAAACCCTATGCTGTAGTTCCTCGCTGCTCCTCTGTCCTTGTATGTTCAGAGAGCCCCAACATGTTGGATCAATAAATCTTTAACCCTTTGCTGGTTGCATGAGAGAAAAGTCTCTTGGAGTCGTTCCTCGGGTGGTGGGCTTTTTCAGACCCTAACAGAGTCATTTTCTCTATAACCTCGTAAAACACCAATGAATTTTTTAAAAAGATTTATTTTATTTATTTGAAAGAAAGAGTTACAGAGAGAGGTAGAGAGATAAAGAGGTCTTCCATCTGATGGTTCACTCCCCAGATGGCCGCAACGGCCAGAGCTGAGCCGATCCGAAGCCAGGAGCCAGGAGCTTCTTCCGGGTCTCCCATGTGGGTGCAGGGGTCCAAGCACTTGGGCCATCTTCTATTGCCTTCCCAGGCCATAGCAGAGAGCTGGATAGGAAGAGGAGCAGCCAGGACTAGAACCAGTGCTGATATGGGATGCCACACTTCAGGCCAGGGCTTTAACCTGCTGTGCCACAGCACCAGCCCCAACACCAATGAATTTTTTTTAAGAATTATTTATTTATTTATTCCCCAAAGAAACCTTTTATTTAATGAGTACTAATTTCATAAGTACAACTTTAGGAATATAGTGATTCTTTCCACCATACTTGCCCTCCCACCTCCTCCTCCCTCTCCCATTCTCAGTCCCATTTTCTATTAAGGGAAAAAAACCTGTTCCTTGGCAAGACAAAGGATGTTCAAGTCATTGCTTCTCAAAGTGTCAATTTTACTTCTACAGATTTCCTTTTAGGTGCTCTATTAGTTATCACAGATCAGGGAAAATGGTGTTTGGTTCTTTGGGACTGGCTTATTTCACTAAATATGATGTTTTCCAGATTCATCCATTTTGTTGCAAATGATCAGATTTCATTTTTTTTACTGCTCTGTAGTATTCTATAAACTACATATCTCATAATTTCTTTATCCAATCTTCAGTTGACAGGCTTCTAGGTTGATTCCATGACTTAGCTATTGTGAATTGAGCTGCAATAAACATGGGGATGCAGATAACATTTTTATTTTCTGATTCCATTTCTCTGTGGTAAATTCCCAGGAGTGGGATGTCTCCATCATATGGTAAGTCTACATTCAGATTTCTGAGGTATCTCCAAACTGACTTCCATAGTGACTTTACCAGTTTACATTCCCACCAACAATGGATTAGGGCACCTTTTCCCCCAAATCCTCACGAGCATTTGTTGGTAAAACACCATTGATTTTCAACATTATAAAATCCAAGCCTCACCCTCAACTGGATGCTTATTTTTTATTTAATTTTTACAGAATTCATGTTGCTCAATAGAGTGTCTTTTTATTTTATTTTATTTTTTTTAAATTTTTTTTGACAGGCAGAGTTAGTGAGAGAGAGAGACAGAGAGAAAGGTCTTCCTTCCATTGGTTCACCCCCTAAATGGCCGCTATGGCTGGTGCACTGCGCTGATCCGAAGCCAAGAGCCAGGTGTTTCTTCCTGGTCTCCCCTGCAGGTGCAGGGCCCAGGGACTTGGGCCATCCTCCACTGCCTTCCCGGGCCACAGCAGAGAGCTGGACTGGAATAGGAGCAACCAGGACAGAATCCAGTGCCCCAACCAGGACTAGAACCCGGGGTGCTGGCATCGCAGGCAGAGGGTTAGCCCAGTGAGCCGTGGCGCTGGTCTAGAGTGTCTTTTCAAACTGATGTCTTTCTTTTTTTTTTTTTTTTAAGAAAGTTTGAAGAGTTTCTTGTAAGAAACTGTGTCTTTTTAATATTTATTTTATTTGTTTAAAAGACAGTTACAGGGAGAGGGAGAGGGAGGGAGAGAGGGAGAGAGAGAGAGAGAGAGAGAGAGAGAGAGACTTTCATCCACTGGTTCACTCTCCAAATGGCTGTAATGTCAGGTTGAAACCAGGATCCAGCAGCTTCTTCTGGGTAGTTGTGAGCACCAAAAACATTCAGTAGCTGGTTATTCTTCAAGTAGTTTGATCACAGTGGGGGAGAAAAGGGGCATCAATATTTACCTGATTAAAACATGTTACCTCAACCACAAAGTGAGCTCCTCAAAGGCAAAGCTCAAGAAGTTCTTATTTATTAAAATCCTGAGGGAGACCTTGCCTTTACTGTCCATTACTAAGCATTTATTAGATTAGTGAGTGAATAATTAATTGCACAAAGATTTTATTCCAGGAGGAAATGGAGGCAGAGAAATATTTGTAGGGTTGGGTTAGATTTGAGCATGTTTCTAGCGGAGGTAGAAAAGATTGATTACAAAGCAAAGTCCCTTGTGAGGATAAAATTCCAAGAAGGAAGATGCCTTATACAAAGTTGTTAACCTTCTGAGAGAGAGAGAGAGAGAGAGACAGACACAGAGACAGAGACAGAGAGAGAATGAGAGAGACAGAGAGAGAGAATGCTCAGACTTTGGTCTTCAGAAAGTTTAGGTGGAGGGAGAAAAATCACTATATTCTAATCTACTGCCCTCAGTCTTCATTTTGAAGGAGAAACAGGTACTTACTTCTACAACTCTGTCAAATATATCTTCAAGACAGACCCAACATTTAATTTATGCCTGACACCCACAGTGCCAGGGACAGAACAGATGCTAAAATAAATGTATGAACTCACTCGGTTGAATTTAATGTAATTAAATGATCTTCTATAAAGATTTGGGTACAGCCTACAGAAAGTATATCTACAATATATGTATAATTTGGTAGCTTCTGAAGACTTCAGTAGGATTCTATGGGAAGATGGGGGAAGGTAGCACAATGTGTACATGTTATCTGCTCTATAGAATTTCATCTTTGCTGGGCAAAAAGCTCCTTTTTTTTTTTTTTTTTTGTAAACACAAGTTTACACCCCACTTCTTTAGAACACCTGGGTTTGCTTGGACACTGATTATTGGGTTGAGTGTTTGTAATAACAAATCTGTCTTGGGAAATTATAGGATGTGCCATCTCAGAGGTTAGCAATCAGGAGGACTGGCCTGGTACCAAGAACATTTCTCTTAACAGACTGACTTAGCCAGCATTTCCACCTGTTCAGCAGGTGGCAGAGCTTGTCACACTGCCTATGCCCCACATGCCCTACTCTGTCCACCTCCTCAGGGGCCGGACACCAGCAAAGTGAAAAACGCCTAGGGTTTCAGAGGTTGCCTCCAGCTACAGAAGGCAGCCTAATCTTGAATCCTAACAGGATGTAAATTCTTCACCTTAATGAAAGAAGTAACAGGAAAGATGAATGATCATTGATTACGACGCTATGAGCTGAGAAAATGAAATAATCTGCAGAGAAAAACCTCATTTCCTGAAGGCAGACATATGGTACAGCGGTTAAGTCACGGCTTTGGGCACCAGTTTTGAGTCCTAGCTCTTTTGCTTCTGATCCAGCTTCCTGCCAATGCACACTTTGGTAAACAGCAGATAGTGGTTCAAGTATCTGGGTCCCTACCTCCTACATGGGAAACCTGGAGTGAGCTCCAGGCTCCTGGTTTTGGTCTGAACCAGTCCTGGCTATTGCAAGCATTTGTGGAGTGAACCAGCGAATGGAAGATCTCTCTGCCTGTCTCTTGGTCTCTTTCAACTAAAACATAAATAAACAGATTAAAAACAAACAAACAAAAAACACCTCATTTCCCTGACTGTGTTTAGTCTCTAAAAGGAATAAGGATAAAGTAAGTGGGTGAGTGGAAGGTGTAATAGTGAGGTGGTGGCATCATGGGCCCTCTTTGGCCACCAGTAGACACCTTTATTGATGTGTTTCTGCTAGAAGGAACAGCAAATCAGGGCCTGAGAGAAAGGAATTCAATTCTGCCTCTTTGTGGCAGTTGGAGGACCTGAGGCAAATGCAGGGCCAGGCCAGTTAGGGCAGCAAGGACTCACTTGCCCACCTCTAGGGATTTCTGGTCCTTCTGTTTGTACAAGTAGGTGGTTTATTTCTAGATAAGCTCTTTGGATTCCTACTGTGCACTGAACTTGTGTGTTTTCTGCAGATGGAGGTGGGCTGGGAGAATGTGGGGTTTGGCATGGAAGCCAGCTAGAATGAGGTTTTTGGTACATGAATCTTCTACCCAATTTTAAACATTATACCTGCTGTACTCTCTACCCATTCTACCTACCAAGCTCCCCCAGACAAATTTCCTTTTTTCTAGCAGGTGTATACTAATCAATTGCCTCTTTATGGCAGAACATCTATTACTGTAACAAGGGCCAGTCCCGGGAAAAGCCATGGAACCACTGAGGCTCATCTTCACCTTGTTCTCTTTTCCTGGCCTGGTCCTCCCTACCAGCTCCGCTGCACAATCTAGTTGTCAAGGAACTCAGTGATTTCTGGTTTAAGGTGTGATTTTCCTCATTGCAAGTTCTTATCTTAATAGACCTTAAATTACTTTCCCATATCTTATCTCATTTGGCCAGCAACATTATGTAAAAAGCAGCAATGGTCATTATATCCTAAAAGGTAAGCTTGACTACTTATAATATCAACTACCATTTACTGAGTGCTTTTTACTTGCCAATCTTGTGCTAAATGCCTGACATACCTCAGTAAATCACCATAACTCCTCTGCAAAGCTCATAGTTTTATTGCTATTTTATCCAGGAGAAAGCTTAGTATAGGCAACTTGGCCAAGGTCATAAAGAGTGTCAAAATCAGTATTAAAGTCTGTCTCTGAATTTCAAATACTATGCTCTTATCTCCTGCACCATCCTGCCTATGCAAAAAGCAGGCAGGTATCAAGATGCACATTTTTAAAAGATCTATATCTGGGTCAGTGCTCTGGCATTGTAGGCTAAGCAACTGCTTGCGGTGCCAGCATCCCATATGGACGCTAGTTTGAGTCCTGGCTGCTCCTCTTCCAATCCAGCTCTCTGCTATGGCCTGGGAAAGTAGTACAAGGTGGCCCAAGTGCTCGGGCCCCTGCGTCCACATGGTGGGAGACCTGGAAGAAGCTCCTGGCTACTGACTTTGGATAAGCCCAGCTCTGGCTGTTGCAGCCATTAGGAGAATGAACCAGTGGATGGAAGACCTTTCTGCAACTCTACCTCTCAGATAAAAAAATAAATCTTCAGAACAAAAAAAGAGCTTTCTTTCTTTTCTTTTTTTTTCTTTGAGAGACAGAGATAGATAGTGTAGGTAGAACTCCCAGCCACTGTTTTTTTCCCCCAAATATCTGCAACAGCCCTGCCAACCACTGCTGCCTCCCAGAGTTTTCATTGGCAGGAAGCTGGAGTGAGGAGCTGGAGCTGGGTGTTGAACCCAGGCGCTCTGATATGGGCTGCAGGCATCTTAACCAGTAGGCTATATGCATGCCCCTCCTTTTTTAAAAATGGAAATTCTGGAACAAGCATTTAGCCCAGCAGTTAAGGCATCAGTTAAGAGGCCTGCATGCATATTGGTCCCTGAGTTCAATACCAGGTTCTGTCTTCCAATTCCATCTTCCTGTCAGTGCAGACCATGAGATGCAGCAGTGATGGCTCAAGTGATTGGATTCTTGCAATCCATGGGGGAAACTCCAAACCTGTATTGAGTCCCAGGCTCCCGGCTTTATCTTGGCCCAGCCCAGGCTCTAGTAGCATCTGGAGACTGAGCCAGTGGATGATGGTATCTTTCTCTTTCTCTTTCTCTCTCTCTCTCTACGTGTGTATGTCTTTCAAAAAGAAAAACCAACAAAATTTTTTTAAAAAGGAAGTTCAGAGGACTATTTTACAGAGCTAACAAATGGCAGAGCCGTATATATTATCAATCTTTGATGATGCCAGGTGACAAATTCCTACAACAATTATGCTGAATCACCACATTGGATTTCCAAGCACAATAAAAAGCAATGGAATAATGTCTGTACCTCTCAAACCAATGCAGTCAGGATCAGATTCTTAAACTGAGTCCTAATAAAATGGAAAAATCTCTTTAATCTTCAATATGGCTTCTTGCCCTTTTAGTCACTAAAACTGTCCCCCTCTCAAGATTGCCTGGCTGAGTCATTTTTACTTGATGCTTGTATCTGTCTTGGCTTCTCTGCAACATTTCATTGGTGATCACTTATTGAACTCACCTGTGACATGATTTTAGGACAGAACTCTGTCTTGGTTTTGATGCTACTTTTCTGGCTTCTCCTTTTCAGCCTGTTCCAAAGGCTCACGTTTCTCTGATTCTATAGGTCATAGTTTAGGTGCCAAGAACAGAATTTGCCTCAGCTAGTTTAAGAAGAAAGGGATAAGGGCTGGCACTGTGGAGTAGTGGGTAAATCTGCTGCTTGAGATGCCACCATTCCATATGGCTGCTGATTTGAGTCCCAGCTGCTCCATTTCTGATCCAGCTCGCTCCCTGTTAATGTGCCTGGGAAAGCAGTGGAGGGTGGCCCAACTGTTTGGGCCCCTGCATCCATATGGGAGACCTGGATGAAACTCCTGGCTCCTAGCTTTGAACCAGCCCAGTTTCAGCCATTGTGGACATCTGGAGAGTGAACCAATGGATGGAAGATATCTGTTTCTTTGTCTCTCTCTCTGTCTCTGTAACTCTGCCTTTCAAACAAATAAGTAAATAAAATTCAAAAAAGAAGAAAAGGATAATTTCAAGCTATTTATTGGCTTACAAAATCAGTGGAAGAACTGAAGAAGTGGACTCTCAGCTGAATCATTAGGAAAAAATCCACACTCTGGATTGAGTTGCCAGGGGAATGACTGCTTTTGTCACAGTTAGGAAGTGTTGTGGAACTATGAAATTGCCTCTACAGGTGCCACCTCTATATCCATTCACTGCACTCTGCAACAGCTAAGCATGCCGCCTGCTTCACTAGGGCCTCAACTTGTTCAGCTCTAAAATTGGAGCCAGTGTTTCTAACTGGAAGAGCCTAAGTCACATTCTTGGAAATTCTGGCTGACAGGGGTCTGGGAAATGTAGTTTCTATCTTTCCAGCTTTGCAATACACAGGAAAAAAAAGGAGATTCAAATAGACATTGAATAACACAGTCCCTTAAATTTTGATGTTTTCCAGGTTTATATATTCAGCCTTACTCTTTTCTGGAGCTATCTTTTGGCAACTCATAGCCTCACCCATCATTTGGTTGTTTTTTGTTTTTTGTTTTTTGTTTTTTTTAATTTTTTTGACAGGCAGAGTGGACAGTGAGAGAGAGAGACAGAGAGAAAGGTCTTCCTTTGCCGTTGGTTCACCCTCCAATGGCCGCCGCGGCCGGCGCGCTGCGGCCGGCGCACCGCGCTGATCCGATGGCAGGAGCCAGAAGCCAGGTGCTTTTCCTGGTCTCCCATGGGGCGCAGGGCCCAAGCACCTGGGCCATCCTCCACTGCACTCCCTGGCCACAGCAGAGGGCCGGCCTGGAAGAGGGGCAACCGGGACAGAATCCGGCGCCCCGACCGGGACCAGAACCCGGTGTGCCGGCGCCGCTAGGCAGAGGATTAGCCTATTGAGCCGCGGCGCCGGCCCATCATTTGGTTTTGATTAACCCAGATCTCCTGCCTGAGCTCCAAACTTGAATGTCCAGATGGTTACTAGATATCTCCACTTCCTCTGAAGTTGGCAACCTTCTTCTGCATTATCTGCATTAGTGAATGGTACCATCATCTACCTGTAATCCAAACCTGAAACTGAGGACATTGCTTTGTCTGTCATTGATCCCATACAAATGGCTTTCCAGTATGTAAATGGCTTATATTTTTCCAACCTTCCTACAATTAGGTGGGGCCACAAGACTACTACATCCTGGCTACCATAATAGAGACATAGGGAACACGTACAAAGTCCAGGTGAAACCCATGGATCCCTCTCATATATCATCTGTATTCCTTCCCCATCTGCCAGCTGAATCGAGAAAACTTCAGAAAACTAGAAGAGAGCAGAGCTATGCTGGGGTTCTGAATGTCTCAATGGAGCCCTGCAACTCCTATATTTGATCTACATTGTTCTGTGATGTGAGAATATTGTACTCATGAAAATCTGTCAGTCATATCTCCTGTAAAATGTAGTATGATGCAGCTGTGGCTCCACTGATCTGTCATTGTGTTTGTGCTTAGCTTGTACCTCCCATGGGCTCTCTCAATGACTAAACATGGTGGGGGTGCTATTTAATTAGCCCCATTCCTATAATATGGAAGATTCTTCTGGCAGGTGATTTTGACTCATGAATTCTCCATTGGCCTGGTTGAATCTTCCTTGACGACGCTGACATCCAAAACTTCTCCTATCTCATCTTCTTTCTTTGTTCCTTTCCTTCACATGTGTCAGGCCTACATCACAGTAGGTCTCCTCTTTTTATCCTTCACAGGCATTTTCCTGAATAAATCTCTTGCATGTCGAATTTCATCCATGTATCATTATTTTAGAGTGTACTCCTTCTGCTTATAAAACAACAGGTTGGGGCCAGCATTGTGGCATAGGTTAAACTGCTGCCTGCTACACCAGCATCTCATATGGGTAGTGATTTAAGTCCCAGCTGCTCCACTTCCTATTCAGTTCCCTGCTAATGCATCTGGAAAGCCGCTGAAGATGATCCAAGTGCTTGGACCCCTGCAACCACAGGAGAGACCCAGAAGATGCTTCTGGCTCCTGGTATCAGCCTGGCCTAGCCCTGGCCATTGTGGCCATTAGGGGCATGAAACAATAGATGAAAGAGCTCTCTCGGTCTCTCCCTCTCTCTCTGTAACTTCATCTTTAAAATAAATCTTAAACAAAAAACAAACAAGCTTATTGTAAATCACCATGCCATCATCAGCTTTATCCATCTTGCTTAGTTTGTTACTTGATTACACCCAGAGCACATTGAGGGGTTGACCTATACTATCTAGGTTTGTGTAAGTACACTCTATGATGTTTCAGGAACTGAGAGTTAGTTAGGGGAAAAGACTAATTAAGTTGTTTTTTAGCACTTGTTCAGGGGTCCTTGAACTCATTCAAATTACATGCAAAATTATGCTTGTGCATATGCATATGTCTGCAGCTCACATTCATGTGGGCTCCCCTACCAGGCAGGTCAACAAGTTTTCTTTGAATAGAAGGGAGGAAAGCAGCAAGGTCTATTTCAGACAAAGCATCATGGAAATATTTTGATAGACTACAAGGAGATTGAGAAGGAGATAGATGATCAAAGAATGACATGACAGCTCCAAGGAACCGATACATTTTAATTTATTATCAGGTTCTCATCTGGTAAAATGTACTGCATCAAATATAGGATCATATATCCCCCCATTCTTCTAAGGAGTCTGTGCTTGCCTTTGTGTGCTCTTGATTACAGTGAAGAAAGGAGAACTGAAAAATGCAGAGAAAGGCTAACTTGATTTACATACAAATGATGTGTATACATGCTTGAAACTGATTTCCTTTGTAAAGCCTTTGATACAAAGTCCAGATAAGGTCAGGTTCTGGTCTCCCACAGTCTCTCAGTTTCCCATCTGTAGCTTAAAGTCTCTTTGCAAATCAACCTCTTTCTAAAATTAACTCACTAAATTGAGGGAGTGGTCATGATTTCCTCTATAGATAACATTCTGATGTCTGGCCTTGTCTAAAGGTTTTTTCCAGGAACTTCAGGCCTAAGCAAAATGTAAACACCACCTGACTGACTGAAACCCACTTTTCCATCATGAAGTTACCATATATCAATCATTGGAAAGCCAGGAGCACTTCAGACCAACCAGAGACCTACACGTGAGTTGAACACATACCTCAACGCCAACTTCAGTCTCTAAGATCCCTTGCCCTTAGTGCCTCTGGAAGCCTGGGAATGAAGCAAGCTACAGCTGCCTGGCTCCTTACTCTGTGCTTTGCAAATACATACCTACTTTCTTTCACCACTTTGATGTCAATGATTGGCTTGTTGCATGCCAGGCAAGCAGATCCAGGTTTTGGGCATAGTACAATATATTTGTGAAGGAAATTCAGAAGGTAGAGGGAAGAGTCTTTAGGGTTTTGCCAGCAGCAGAAAAGACATGTGGGGAGTAGCAGCTTAGATAGATGGAACTCAGGAATGATCTGTCCAAATAAGATTTTTAGAAGGTATAATATTTTTTAGTAATTGTGATAAAACTTCCCTTTCAACAGTCTTCTGTAAAGAAATGTTACTTTTCAAGGTCTTGATGTCAGATTTGTGTTTCTTATTAGAGTGCCACAGGGCAACAGGTCTCAAAGTAGATGCAGGCAGGTATTGGTTGATTGCAGTGTTCAGGTTATGTAGGTTTCCCTGCTTGCTCTGTTATGGGACAGCCTGCAGTCCACAGCCAGACACACCTATTTTTCCCATCTGGGTTTCACAGATAGGGGAAAGGTGAGGGCTAAATGAACCCTTATCAGAAGTCTCACTAACCAAGCCACTCCTAGATTTTTATTTGTTTTGTGGGAGGTATGGGTCATTCTTTTTTTTTCTTTTAAGATTTATTTATTCATTTCAAAAGCAGAGTTACAGAGGCAGAGGCAGAATGAAAGGAAAAGGGGTGCGGAACAGAGAAGATAACCAACTCGCAGCCAGACCGAATTTATTCAAAGAATGGTCATAGAATCTGCTGTAACCTTTGCTGTGAGGATGTCACAGTCAGACTTCTCACTGCTCAATTTTGCTTCTTCACTACCCATAGATATTTGTGCAAGAATGCCACATGTCTCACCCCATCAACCTGCATATTAATCTGCACTGCACAGTCCACTTCCTGGGAAATGTAGCTGTGACAGTTGGTGGTAAGAGTAGTTATAGGAAAGCAGGCACTGAAGTTGGTTTACCCAATAACTAACTAGAAATAGGAATCTCCAGTAGGTGGTTGGTGAAGCATGGATAAAGCCAAGCACACAGATTGGTAACAAGTTCCAGGGAAAGGGAATGTATTGGCTAGGACAATGAAACCAGTATTTGAACAGCATGGGGAATCAGTAATTATAAAGACAAGGGAATCAGATGGTTGATGCTGGTGGCAAAATATATTCTTGAGAAAGACAAGGAAAGGCTGAGGGTGATTATTTAGAAATCAGATTGCCTAATGTAGAAGCTAGAGGGCTTCTTTGGCAGAGTACAATAAGTCTTATCTCTGATAGTTGCAAGGCAGATAAAGCTGAATATCAGACTCTGCATTTAAGCAGAAAAGTAGCAAAGCTCCAGAAAAGGCTGAATTCCCAATGGCCCAGAAGGAGTGGAAAGACCTGGTCAATACATTCTGGCTGACTTGAGAGAGCGAGGATGAGATTAGGAATGAGATCAACAGGAAAAAGAAAATAACACTGGTTGAAGGAGTGTTGATTCATGTGGGAGCATTCTTCTGGGATAAGTGAATTAATACGTTGGCAGGGACTCTAGGACACACTGATAGGATGACTCTTAGATGCTTGGAGAAAGTGATACCCAAACTAAATGAGAAGCAAATGCCAGAACTTCTGTTGGAAAAAAAAGAAAAAAAGAAAAAAAAGAAATTGAACATCTCTTAGAAAGGGGCATGCTTGAGTGAATTTGTTATGTAAGACTGGAAAATGCATCAGATGCCTCTTTTCCACAGTAAGGCTCAGGGGGCACTTCATTTACCACAGCAATTAGGAAGGCTCTGGGAAGAGGGACAATTCATCTTGATTGGAATCAATACACATTCCAGCTCTGAATTTGCCTTTCTGTTCACAGGACTCCACAGGGAATCACTATCCAAGGGCTTATAAGTGAATGGCCCACTAAGAAGGGACTCTAGAAAAAAATCATATTGGACTAAGGCATGTACTTTATAGGAAATGAAGTGTGGCAGTGCACAATGATCAGGGTGATCCATTGTCCCCATTCTATTCAGTTCCACACAGAGCAATGCAATGATTGTTGAGGTACAACTGAGAGGTCAGCTTGTGCTACCTTCCCAGAGTAAGTTCAATTCTTGTTGTGTGGAAATCAAAACCTTCACTAGAGATAGAGATTGAGGTAGAGCTGGTCAAGTTGCCACTTGGGATGCCTGCATCTCATATGGAGTACCTAGGATGGAGTCCTACCATCCAGCTTTCTGCTAATATGCTTAGGAGGCAGCAGATAATGGTCCGAGTATACTCACTGGGAGATGTAGATGGAGTTGCTGGCTCCTGGATTTAGGCTGGCCCAGGGTTGGCTGCAGTGGGCATTTGGGGTATCCAGTAGATGGAAGATCCCTCTCTCTCTTCTTTCACTTCTTTCAAATAAATTAATTAGTTTAAAAAATTTAAAAACTTCAACAGAAGAAGCCAAGTATTTCTGGGGACAATAGATCACTTGATCATGTATGCACTGCCACACCTCACACAAAGGAATTTTTATTTGCAGCGAATAAGGAGACAATGGTGAATCATTTTCAAAGCCACAGCTCCCTGAGCAAGGGAAAGCAGGTACCTTTTATTTGGGGTGGGAAATGATACGTAACTGACCCTGCTGTCTTAGGCTCTCCTGTAAGAAAAATTGTTAAGAGGCTGGATTGACCTTTCCCTGATAAGACTTTACTAAGGTCTGACGCTCAAGCACAAGGGAAGCAGCATAGGAGCAGAGTCTCCAGCTGGCTTTCTGAAGATAGTCACTCCTGAGCTCTCAGAAGTCTGTGCGCAAAGGCAGTGTCACATTTCTCACTCTAGGTAGAAGGCTCATTCTTTTTCCCAGTTGCAGATCCTGGTGCATGATTGATGGGGACAGGGATCTTGGTACATGCTCTGTAGCTCCAAGATGGTGGAGTCGTTTACCGCTGCCACCCCAGGAAGGTCGTATGAAGGTCATCCTGGACATTTGTGCACATGTGTGACTGTTGGGAGGGTCCTGGGCAGAGGTAAAAGATGAGCTTGTGGTTGAAAAACTGCTTATCTTAGCCTTTAAGGTGTCAAAGTTGGACTTGGTATTATTTATTTATGTTTTTAAAGTATTAGTGTTGATGGATTAAAAGTTTTAAAACTTTTTTTTAAAAAAAGACTTATTTATTTATTTTAAAGGCAGAGTTACAGAGAGATGGAAAGACAGAGAGAGTGAGATATTCCATCTGCTGTTTCACTCCCCAAATGGCTGTAATAACCAAGACTGGGTGCAGGGGCCCAGGGACTTGGATCATCTTCCACTGCTTTCCCAGGTGCATTTGCAGGGAGCTGGATCAGGAGTGGAGCAGCCAGGACTCTAAATGGCACCCATGAGAATGCTGGCACAGCAGGCCACGGCTTAACCTGCTGCACCATAGTGCCAGTCCTGAGGTTTTAAAACTTTTAAAAAACTTATTTTCATTTCATTTTAAAGGCAGAAAGACAAACAGAGGGACATCTTCCATCCACTGGTTCACTTCCTAAATACCTGCAATTGCCAGAGTTGGGCTAGACTGAAGTCAGGAGCAAGGAACCAACCCTGTCTTCCACATGAATGGCAGGGAGTGAAAGTATCTGTTGCCTCCCTGGGTGTACATTATCAGGAAGCTAGAATTGGAAGCAGATCTTGGACTCAAACCAGCAATATCCATACAGGTTGCAGGTGTGCCAAGTGGCGTCTTTACCAAGGTGCCAAATGTCAGCTCTGGGAATAAATATTTAAAAGAGTAAGTTTTATCATTACACAGAGAGGTAAGTAGAAGTTCATGCAGATGGAGTTTGGAAACATGCCCTCACATACATTACGTTACAGGAATTAACTTTCAGCTCTTCCTAGGGTAGAGATCTTAGTATTAAAATTAAGCAAAGGATGACTTTTGGACACTTCCTGGTCCATCTGCACAGGCAGGGCTCTTATGTAAGAGTTTGCACCAGTTTTGCATGGCAGGTGATAGCATCTCTCCCTGGAATGTAACCAAAAAACATCAAGCAGTTTGCAGGTTTTAGGGCTTTGAAGTGGAAATGAGTCAAGATAAAGACTTTTGACCTGATCTAGGCATTAGCTGGTGGCAGTTAGAGATGATACTTTGCAGGACACACCCTAAGTTAGCATCATTATATGGTGTGGTAGCCCTAATAGGTAGAAAATGTCAACTGAAATGCAAAAAGGAGTAGATTTGGAGAAAATACCATTCTGAAAGTGCACCCTGTTGTGCAAAGGGACACAGCTTCTAAGCATGAAGTTTACATATTCATAGAAATTCCAGTAACTCAATCCCTTGGATAATGAGATATAACTATGCAGGTGAAGTTCACCTGAGCAAATTCAAGGGCGAGAGGTTTAGTTTGCTTGGGGAGATTTTAGCTTATGTGACATCAAAAGGTTATTCCTAGGGCAGGGTGGTCATTAATGCATAGTCTCTGTGGACTGACTAAAACTGATCTGGGGTTTGTGTGATTTTATCAGGGAGAAGGGTCAGCAAAGTCTGTCTTTTGTCTCATCAGAGCTTAAAGAATGTGGGATGTGACAATTCCTTGCAAAGGGCAGGAAGTCAGCATCACTTGTGTGAGGTGTTTTTCTTTGTGGTTTCCGTCATTGACTTTACCAACTGAACTGTAACCCCAGGCTTAGTTAAATTTAGTCTTCTTTTCACAGAGGAGTCCAACTTATTTTTTTTTAAAGATTTATTTTATTTATTTGAAAGGTAGAGTTACAGAGAGAAAGAAGGAGAGGCAGAGAGAGAGAGAGAGAGAGAGAGGGAGTTTTCCATCTACTGGTTTACTCCCCAAATGGCCACAAGTGCCAGGGCTGGGCCAGGTTAAAGTCAGGAGTCAGGAGCATCACCCAGGTCTCCCATGTGGGTGCAGGGGCCCAAGCACTTGGTCCATCTTCCACTGGCCATTAGCAGGGATCTGGATTAGAAATGGAGCAGCTGGATCCACTGATGCTCATATGGGATGGTGGCACTGCAGGCGATGGCTTAACCTGCTATGCCACAGCCATGGCTCCAGGGGAGTTCAACTTACAGTGTCTACTGTTATCCACTTTGACAAATACATGTTTCTGAGTACCAAGGTGTAGACAGAGTGACCCTGCTTACTCACAATGCCAGAATCCACTAAACCAATTTTTACTTTCTGTTCCTATAACTCTGAGCTCTGATTGTTGAGAGATCAAAGTTTCATCTACTACCCAGTCACTTCTACTTCTTTGTGCTGAGAAATCAGCAGGTATGGAAAGAAGTCTACAGCTGAAAGTGGGCATTGACCATAACCATCTGGAAGAGATAGGACTATCATTGTAAAACGGAGAAATGAAGAATGCATTTGAACCCAGATGATTCATTTATGCTTGCTTTCTTGACGTAGCCAGAGCTCAGGAATGACAAGATGACCAGGAGCTCAGGCCACTGTGAGAATCCCACTCAGGAAAACCACCAAGCTCAACAAAAGTTCTAGCTAAGGATGAGAATGGCTTTATCATGGACAAGAGAAAATGGATATAATATTACATGGGGCTCCAAGACTAGTTGCAATAGTGGAGACTGAAATATTTCCTATTAATCGTCCCCTTGTTGCTTCCTCAAAGAAAGCTGCACATCAGGCTGGAGATAAGTGCCTCAGCCAGGCAACCTTGCTTTTCAGGGCTCATCCTGCTTCTGAGCTCTTTGTAGGCTCGTGTTCTCTCTCTCTCTCTCTCTCTCTCTCTCTCTCTCTCTCTCTGCCTTTCAAATAAATAGAAATAAACACAGATTTTTATAAAAGAAGAATTTATATCCAGTCTTTAGGTGGAAAAGTAGGGGAATAGGGTAGAAAACCTTTCTTTTGCCTTTGTGAAACTGTCTTGGTTTTAGGCAAAAAGCAAATGCAAACAGCATCCCTGCATTCTGATGGACTTCAGCTGAACAGTCCTTTAAATTCTGGCAGAAATATTTTGATTTAATTTATCCCCCAATACATCTGTTTATTTTGTTCCGTGTTTCCCTAGTTTGTTTTCTCTTTCTCTGGATGTTTTGGCATAATTATTATCTTTGTGCACATGTATTTTTGTGTTTGTTTTTCAACTTAACACTATGTCATAAAGCATTCTTCACATATTGCATAGCCTTCATAATTACAGTTTTAATGTCAATATAAAACTCCCTTAAGTTGATGCAGTGTAACTTTTTAAAAGTCATTCTTCTATTATTGGCTATGGAGGCTTATTTTTGTTATAGAATACATCTTACATAGAATTAACATTTTCCGGCAGATGGCTGTCTTCTTCAATTGAATTATCTCTTTACATAAATCTGAGTAGCTGGATGATCAAGTAAAAGACATGGACATATTTAGGTCTCTAAGTATCTGCTACAAAATCACTTTCCAAAAAAAAAAAAAAAAAAAGATAGCAATTAGTACTGCTGCATGAAGAAGCATTTCAGCACAACCTCCCCAGCATTAAAAATGATCAGTACAGGATTTGCTGGTAGTGTAATAAATGTAAAACAGTACCTCATTACTGCATTTGTAATGTTTCTGCAAGTATTGGTTTAAATATTAATTGTTTATTGTTATGTACATTTCCTCTTATGTATTAATATTCCTTGGAATGTTGACAACAATTTTTTAAAGATTTTTTTAAAATTTATTTGAAAGGCAGAGTTACAGAGAGGAAGAGGCAGGGAGAGAGAGGTCTTCCATTCACTGGTTCACTCCCTAGGTGGCTGCAACAGCTGGGGCTGCTCTGATCTGCAGCCAGGAGCCAGGTGCTTCTTCCAGGTCTCCCACGCAGGTGCAGGGCCCAAGGACTTGGGACATCTTCGACTGTTTTCCCAGGACACAGAATGGGGCTGGATCAGAAGCGGAGGAGCCGGGACTTGCACTGGAGCCCATATGGGATGCTGTTGCTGCAGCGGTGGCTTTACCTGGTACGCCACAGTGCAGGTCCAGTGAGAAGAGAACTGAAGCATATAGGATGAGTAAAAGTCAAGCAGAAACAATTTGATAAAACATAGAGAAGAGCCGTAGATTTAAGAGTTAGGGGATGTAGCCTTCATTCCTGGCTGAGTCTATTACTACCTGTGTCAATGTGAGAATGTTTTAGAATACTAAAAATCTGAGAAACCTCAAATAGGACAGACTTTCGTTTGATTCTTTTTTTTTTTTTTTGCAAAGTTTAGAGATAACAGAGACCAAGGAAAGAGATTGATTAGAAAGATTTCAGTCCCCCTTTGTATCTTACAAAATGCTGTGACAAGCAGTGCCCAGAAGTTCTGATATTACTGCTGTCCTCTGGTTGCAGGTTGGAGTCTTTAACTCCCTGGGTTGTCCCAGACACTGGAGACAAAAAACAAAAAACTACGTCATAGGCAGCAGGTGTTTGATGAATCAGAAAGAAAAGTTGCTTATTTGAAGCAGGTACTTGGCAGAATGAAAAATTACACTGGGTGGGAAGGTGTTCTGATCTGAAAAAATTATATTCTATTCAATGGTTTCAGAAGATTTGACAGAAATACAGCTACTTGACATCAATGCTGGATGACATGAGTAGACATATTGTTAATAAGAGTTATTCTTAACACATTTAAGGTTGGATTATTGGTTTTCCTTTAACTTTTCAACAAACATCTAATGAGGTGCTAAGCTAAGTGATGAAGATATAAAGATGAATAAAACATTTCTTGCCCTCAAGGAAGATCATAATTTAATGATGGAGATATCCACTTAAAGATTATAACTACAATGTGTAATTATAAGACAGTGTGGTAACCAGACATAAAAATGGCTTCCTTTTTTTTGTGAATTATGTGCTGTAGAATCTTACTTAGTGTCTAAAATGTCCTATACTCAATTTAAGTAAAATTAAGGAATTAGGTGCCTAACAATTAGAAAAGAGGAGGCAAAAATATTACCTGTGATGGAAATAACTGCATATTGGCAACCACAAGAGAATGAACAAAAAACTATTATCAACAGTAAGGGAATACAGTCAGGTGTTTGCATTCAAAATTAATATTCAGAAATAACACAATCAGTGAGAAATGTAGGAGAAATCTCATGTACAAACATATTTTAAGAAGATAAAGTATCTAGGCATGAATTTAACAAAAGATGTATAATACAAATGTAAAAAAAAGTTTAAGAACACCAGTGAGGAATATGAATGATAGTTTGAATAAAGTGAAAAGTCAAAGCATATTCTTGGAGAGGATGATGACTCAACATCATAAAGATGCCTGTTCCTTCTAAATTATTCTATAAACTTAATTAAATCACTTCTTCCTAATTTAACTAGCAAGCTAATCTAAAGTTTGTATAAAAATTAAGCAAGTAAGAATAACTAGGAACAGTTTGAAGTTCGTGAGAAGGAACTACTATGGGCACATACTAAAACCTTTTAAAAGACTAATTTTTAACACAGCACTGTATACTAATGACACATGAATAAATAGATCATTAGAACAGAATAGAGAATTTCAGGAATGGACCCATGTATATGTGGAATTTTGTACAAAATAAGAGTGGCAAAAAGATGCATTAGTCAATACACAGTGTTTGGAAGAAAGTGTAGGAGATGTTGCAGTGCATATCTATATCCCTGCTTTCAGAACAAAGGCTGAAGGCTCATGGCTGAGTCTTACTACAAGAATTGTTCTCAAAGTGAGTTGTTCCAAAATTATACCCTTAGAGGCAGCTCTCATCCAATAACTGCTTAATGTTGAGGTATAAATGCCTGACTCCCCCCTCCCTTTTTTTTTGACAGGCAGAGTTAGAGAGAGAGAGAGAGACAGAGAAAAAGGTCTTTTTTCCATTGGTTCACTACCCAAATGGCCGCTACGGCAGGCACGCTGTGCCAATCCGAAGCCAGGAGCCAGGTGTTTCCTCCTGGTCTCCCATGTGGGTGCAGGGCCCAAGCACTTGGTCCATCCTCCACTGCCTTCCCGGGCCACAGCAGAGAGATGGACTGGAAGAGGAGCAGCCGGGACAGAACAAGCGCCCCGACCGGAACTAGAACCCAGACTCTCTCCTTTCTATTTAAGAAAACTCTGGAGAGCCATTCCAGGTCTAGCACTCATAGAACTGGCTGAAGCTTTGTTGCTCAACTCGGTTTCTTTTGCTGCTCAATTTTGCTTCTCTCATTCTCTTACATGTGTGGTTTCTGAAAGTAATCCTCAACAAACTGTGTACACTTAAATCTCTGAACCTAGGTAAACTCAACGTGGATAATGGTTTTCTCTTTTCATTGGATCCAATCTGAAAATTTAATCTAGTGAATTAAAACTCTAAAAGTGGGGAAGGCATTTGGCACAGTATTAAAACACTTTTAGGCCACCCACATCCTATATTGGACTGCCTGGATTCAAGTCTAAGCTCTGTCTCCCATTCCAGCTTCCTGCTAATGTACATCCTGGGAAGCATCAGATGATGGCTCAAATACTTGAGTCCTTGCCACCCAGGCGGGTTACCTGGACTGGGTTCCAGGTCCCTGGCTTTAGCCTGCCTCAGCCCTGACAACTGTGGGCATTTGGGGATTTGAACTAATGTGTGGAAGATCTTTTTCTTTCTCTTTCTCTCTTTCTCTCCGCCCCCCCCCCCTCCACACTTCCGATCTCTTTGCCTTTCAAATAAGATGAAAAGAAATAAAGGTGTTAAAACTTTTTGAAATCTAAAAAAACTTCAAATACAAAATTTTAAACAGTAAGCATAGTAGAAGAAACTAGAGAAGAATGATTTCCTACGCTTGATTAATAGTTCTAAGTATTAGAACCCAGCAAAGAAAAAGAGATGCATTTTTCCCACATTGAAAAAAATTCTGATGAATAGATGAGCAAAACTGGCACATACATAAAATGGAATGTTATCCAGCTTTGAAAAGTAAAGAAAAAGGGATGGGCTTTGTAGTATAGGGCTTATGTTGTCACTTGAGATGCTTGCATCCCATGTAAGAGTGCTGTGTCCACATCTGATCCAGTTTCCTTATGTACCTGGGAGGCAACAGATAAAAGCCACATGCTTTGGTCCCTGCCACCCTATTGAGAGACTTGTATAGAGTTCCTGGTTCCTGGTTTCAGCCTGGCCAATCTGTAGCTGTTACATGCAATTGGAGGACTGAACCAGAATATCTCTCTCCTCTACCTCTCCCTCTCTGTCACTACGCCTTCCAGATAAATAAGTAATTAAACTTTTTGGAAAAAGAAGGAAATTATCATACATGTACAGCATGGATAGACTTTGAAGACATCATGCTAAGTGAAATATGTCAGTCACTAAAGGACAAGTACTGACTTCACTTTTTTGGGGTAAGACAATTTTTATTAGATTGTTTTTATTGAGAAACAATAATTGTACATATTTATGGGGTACAATGTAATAATTCAATACATGCATAAATTTTAAAGATAAAATTAGGATAACGAGCATCCACCACTTCATATATTCAAGATTTCTTTTTAGTGTGAACATTGAAAAGTTTTTCTTCTAGCTATTTAGAAAAATACATTGTTATTGTTAACTACTGTACCTTACTGTACAATAGAACAATGGAAGGATTATTTTTACAATAAGGAAAAAATACTTTTTAATTCAACAAAAGGGTTAATTTATATATATATATAATATATATAATTTTGGAGAAACTTAATTAACTTTGAAGAAGAACGCATGAATGATAGGTCTTTTGTGAGCACTTAGATATAACTTTAGCTTATGAGACATAAGAACATCCTCCACTTAATACACTAAAATGAAGTAAATCTTCGAGAATAGGTTTTAGTATTAACTCTCATAACCCAACTCTTTGAGGACAGAGGTCGTGCATGGGAAGTTAGTGCAGAGTGACTCCTATTGTTAATTTAACAATTAACACTTTTTATGTATGACATCAGTGATCACGCAAGGCTCTTGACCTGAGCTGCCTAGGCTACAGAAGCTTTTGAATCCATAAACTCCTTCAGTATTTACGCAAGACCATAAGCAAAGTGGAAGTTCTCTCCTCCTTTCACAGAAAAGTACATTCTTCTTTGATGACCATGTCTTTCCACTGGGGTCTCACCCACAGAGGTCCTTCATGTAGGACACTTTTTGCCATAGTGTCTTGGCTTTCCATGCCTGAAATGCTCCCCTGGGCTTTTCAGCCAGACCAAATGCCTTAAGGGCTGATTCAGAGTGCTACTTAAGGTGACTGTCATTCTATGAGTCTGCTGTATGGACTGCTTCGCATTTTGGAGCATTCACTCCTTTTTAATTCTATTACTATTACCAAACACTTAATCCTATTTATATCAGCACGTTAATACTTAATCCTATCCATACACGCACTTTATCACTTAAAATGTTATTTTTACCACACAACCTAGGGGGATTTGGGGTCTCATGGCAAGTTTTTAAGCTGTACCCTTAGAAGTAAGTACATAGGAATGTATGCAGAACCATACCACTTTAAAGCTACAAACTTCATACATTTCATAAGGGTCACGGTGATTCTTCCCTCCACCACACACACTCCCACCCCCCTTCATCCTCCCTCTCTTATCCCTCTTATTCCCACTCTTACTTTTTACTAAGATCTATTTTCAATTAACTTTACACACATATGATTATCTCTATGTTTGGTAGGAATTCAACAGATAATATGAAAAAAAAAAAAAAAGAAAACTTCCTAAACAGTCAAGACAAGGCCGTTCAAGGTTACTGCTCCTCAAAGTATCAATTTCACTTCTACAGATTGCCTTCTAGGTACTCTATTAGTTATAATAGGTCAGGGAGAACACATGGTATTTGTCCCTTTGGGACTGGCTTATTTCACTAAGTATGCTGTTTTTCAGTTTCATCTATTTTGTTGCAAATGACCAATTTTTTTTCATTGCTGTGTAGTATTCCATGGTGTACATATCCCCTAGTTTTTTTTTTTTTAACTTTTATTTAATGAATATACGTTTCCAAAGTACGAATAATGGATTACTATGGCTTCCCCCCATACCGTCCCTCCCACCCACAACCCTCCCCTTTCCCACTCCCTCTCCCCTTCCATTCACATCAAGATTCATTTTCGATTATCTTAATATACAGAAGATCAGCTTAGTATACATTAAGTAAGGATTTCAACAGTTTGCTCCCACACAGAAACATAAAGCGAAAAATAATAGATGATTTTTTTTTAATGATGATGAAATCAGATCAGACCTATTGTCATGTTTAATCCCAGTGAGAGTCAAGTTGGGAGTTGATAGTTTCTTTTCTTTTTTTTTTTTTTTTTTTTTTTTTTTTTTTACAGAGGATCAGTTTAGTATGCATTAAGTAAAGATTTCAACAGTTTGCACCCCCATAGAAACACAAAGTGAAATATATTGTTTGAGTACTCGTTATAGCATTAAATCTCAATGCACAGCACATTAAGGACAGAGATCCTACATGAGGAGTAAGTGCACAGTGACTCCTGTTGTTGACTTTACCAATTGACACTCCTGTCTATGGCATCAGTAATCATACATAAAATGGATGTCATGAGTTTCCAAGTCTATGGAAGCCCTCTGAATTCTCTGATTCTTATCTTGTTTAGACAAGGTCATAGTCAAAGTGGAGGTTCTCTCCTCCCTTCAGAGAAAGGTACCTCCTTCTTTGAAGACCTGTTCTTTCCACTGAGATCTCACTCACAGAGATCTTTTGCCAGAGTGTCTTGGCTTTCCATGCCTGAAATACTCTCATGGGCTTTTCAGCCAGATCTGAATGCCTTTAGGGCTGATTCTGAGGCCAGAGTGCTATTTAGGACATCTGCCATTCTATGAGTCTGCTGAGTATCTCACTTCCCATGTTGGATCACTCTCCCCTTTATTTATTCTATCAGTTAGTGTTAGCAGGTACTAGACTTGCTTATGTGCTCCCTTTGACTCTTAGTCCTTTCATTATGATCAATTGTGAACTGAAATTGATCACTTGGACTGGTGAGATGGCATTGGTACATGCCACCTTGATGGGATTAAATTGGAGTCCCCTGGTATGTTTCTAACTCTACCATTTGGGGCAAGTCAGCTTGAGCATGTCCCAAATTATATATCTCTTCCCTCTCTTATTCCTACTCTTATGTTTAACAGGGATCACATTTCAGTTAAATTTCAACACTTAAGAATAACTGTGTATTAATTATAGAATTAAACCAGTCATATTAAGTAGAACAGACAAAAAAACTACTAAGAGGGATAATGTATTAAGTTGTTCATTAACTGTCAGGGCTATGCTGATCAAGTCACCGTTTCCCATAGTGTCCATTCCACTTCAACAGGTTTCCTTTTTGGTGTTCAGTCAGTTGTCGCCGATCAGGGAGAACATATGGTATTTGTCCCTTTGGGACTGGCTTATTTCACTCAGCATGATGTGTTCCAGATTCCTCCATTTTGTTGCAAATGACTGGATTTCGTTGTTTCTTACTGCAGTATAGTATTCTAAAGAGTACATATCCCATAATTTCTTTATCCAGTCTACCGTTGATGGGCATTTAGGTTGGTTCCAGGTCTTAGCTATTGTGAATTGAGCTGCAATAAACATTAGGCTGCAGACCGCTTTTTTGTTTGCCAATTTAAATTCCTTTGGGTAAATTCCAAGGAGTGGGATGGCTGGGTCGAATGGTAGGGTTATCTTCAGGTTTCTGAGGGATCTCCAGACTGACTTCCACAGTGGCTTGACCAGTTTGCATTCCCACCAACAGTGGGTTAGTGTCCCTTTTTCCCCACATCCCCATATCCCCTAGTTTCTTTATCCAGTCTTCGGCTGATAGGCATTTGGGTTGATTTCATGTCTTAGCTACTGTGAATTGAGCTGCAATAATCATGGGGGTACACAGATAACTCTTTCATATGCTGATTTTATTTCCTTTGGGTAAATTCCCAGGAGTGGGATGGCTGGGTCTTATGGTAGGTCTATATTCAGATTTCTGAGGTATTGCCATACTGTCTTCCATGGTGTCTCTACCAGTTTACATTCCTACCAATAGTGGATTAGGGTACCTTTTTCCCCACATCATCGCCAGCATTTGTTGTTTGTTGATTTCTGTATGGAAGACATTCTAACTGCATTTCCCTGACGGCTAGTGAACTTGAGCCTTTTTTCATGTGTCTGTTGGCCATTTGGATTTCCTCTTTTGAAAAGTGTCTGTTTAAGAGGAAAGTAAGGGTCATTAAAGAAGACACTCTTTCCTGAAGGGAGAGAACATCCTCTTTGCTTATGGCCGTGTCCAGATAACGACGGAGTCTATGGTCACAAAAGGCCTCCATAGCCCTGGAAGCTCACAAGAAGAGCCTCAGATGATCACTGATGTCATAAAAAAGAGTGTTAATTGTTAAAGGAACAACAGTAGTCAATGTGCACTTGCTCCCCAGGTAGGACCTATGACCCTATTGAATTGCAATATGAGAATCGACTACAAATTCTCTCCCAAAACTGTACTCTATATATTGTGTGTGGGTGTGGGGGCAAATTGTTGAAATCTATGATTAGCACAGAGATGATCCTCTATATATAAAGTCATACTAAAAATGATACATAATGTGGAAGAGGGAATGGGAGGTGGGAAGGGAGGGGGTCAGGGGCATGAGGGAAAGAACCACTGTATTCTTAAAGTTGTATCTATGTAAAAATGCATTCATTAGATAAAAAAAAAAGAAAACTTAACTAAGAAAGATTGCAAAATATCAAAAAAAAAAAAAAAGAAAACTGTCTGCTTAAGTCCTTTACCTATTTCTTAACTGAGTAGTTTGTTTTGTTGTTCTTGAGTTTCTTGATCTCTTTATATATTCTAGTTATTGATCCTTTATCAGTTGTATAGTTTGCAAATAATTTCTCCCATTCTGTTGGTTCCCTCTTCACTTTGCTGAGTATTTCTTTTGCAGTACAGAAGCTTCTCAATTTGATATAATCCCATTTGTCAATTTTGGCTTTGATTGCTTGTGCCTCTGGGGTCTTTTCCAAGAAGTCTTTGGCCTGTGCCAAAGTCTTACAGAGTTTCCCCAATGTTCTCTAATAATTTAATTGTATTGGGTGTAGATTTAGATCTTTAATCCATTTTGAGTGGATTTGTGTATATGTTGTAAGGTAGGGGTCTTGCTTCATACTTATGCATGTGGAGATCCAGTTTTCCCGGCACCATTTGTTGATGAGATACCCTTGCTTCAGGGATTGATTTTAGTTCCTTTATCAAAGATAAGTTAGTTGTAGATGCTTGGATTGATTTCTGGCATTTCTATTCTGTTCCATTGGTTTATCCATCTGTTTTTGTACCAGAACCAGGCTGTTTTGATTATAATTACCCTGTATTAATGTCTTGAAATCTGGTATTGTGATGCCCCCAGTTTTGTTTGTGTTATGTAAGATTGCTTTAGCTAGTCGGGGTCTCCTATGTTTCCATATGAATTTCAATATCATTTTTTCTATATCTGAGAAGAATGTCCTTGGTATTTTGATTGGTATTGTATTGAATCTCTAAATTGCTTTTGGAAGTAAGGACATTTTGATGATATTGATTCTTCCAATCATGAACATGTAAGATTTTTCCATTTTTTTTGTATCTTCTTCTATTTCTTTCTTTAATGTTCTATAATTCACATCATAGAGATCTTTGACATCCTTGGTTAAATTATTCCAAGGTATCTGATTTTTTTTTGTAGTTATTGTGAATGGGATTGATCTTAAAAGTTCTTTCTCAGCTGTGGTATTGTCTGTGTATACAAAGGCTGTTGATTTTTGTGTATTGATTTTATATCCTCTGACTTTACCAAACTCATAGAAAAGTTCCGATAGTATCTTAGTGGCGTCTTCTGGATCCCCTCTATATAGAATTGTGTCATCTGCCAATAGAGATAGTTTGACTCTCTCCTTCCCAATTTGTACCCCTTTGATTTCTTTATCTTGCCTAATGGCTCTGGCTAAAACTCCCAGGACTATATTGAACAGCAATGATGAGAGTGGGCATCCTTCTGACTTCACTTTATGAGGTAGCTAGAGTAGTGAAATTCAAGGAGATAGGAAGTAGAGAGTAGTTGCCAGGGGTGAGGGGGAGGTAGAGATTGGGAGTTATTTTTTAATGGGTATATAGTTTTTCTTTGAGAAAATGAAGAGTTCTGGAAGATTTATAATGATCACACTTGCATAATAATTTGAATTTACTCGCTATGGTTTAAACAGGAATTGGCTCCTTAACTCATACATATGTTTAAATCCCAAAGTTGTGGGTTGGTGGGGCCAGAAGAGTGGAGGCTTGATCCAATTACAGTGTTTAGGAGGTAAGCCTAGCAAGAGGTTCTGTAGTCACTGCAGATATGCTATTGGAAGGTAGTTAGTTCTCATGGGATAGTTGCTTATAAAAACATAAGTTATGCCTAGCTGTCTCTGCTTCCTGGTTTACTATGTGATAATTCTTCAACATGTACTCCACCACTGCTAATCTCTAGCCTCACCAGATGGCAAAAACAATAAGGCCTGCCCAATCTTGGACTGTAAAGCTCTAAAACTATGAGTCAAAATAAAACTCCTTACTTCATAAGTCACCTGTCTTAAGAATTTAGTTGTAGGGGCTGGCACTGTGGCATAGCAGGTAAAGCTGCCACCTATGGTGCTGGCTTCCCATATGGGCACTGGTTCGAGTCCTGGCTGCTCCACTTCCGATCTAGCTTTCTGCTATGGCCTGGGAAAGCAGTGAAGATGGCCCAGGTCCTTGGACCCCTGCACTGGTGTGGAAGATCCAGAGGAAGCTCCTGGCTCCTCGCTTTAGATCTGTGCAGCTCTGGCCGTTGCAGCGAATTGCAGAGTGAACCACAGGATGGAGGACCTCTCTCTCTCTCTGCACCTCTCCTTCTCTCTCTGACTTTCAAATAAATAAGTAAATCTTAAAAAAAGAATTTAGTTGGCTGGCGGCATGGCTCAATAGGCTAATCCTCTGCCTTGCGGTGCCAGCACACCGGGTTCTAGTCCCGGTTGGGGCATCGGATTCTGTCCCGGTTGCCCCTCTTCCAGGCCAGTTCTCTGCTATGGCCCAGGAGTGCAGTGGAGGATGGCCCAAGTCCTTGGGCCCTGCACCCGCTTGGGAGACCAGGAAAAGCACCTGGCTCCTGGCTTTGGATCAGCGCGATGCGCCGGCCGCAGCGCGCCAGCCGCGGTGGCCATTGGAGGGTGAACCAACAGCAAAAAGGAAGACCTTTCTCTCTGTCTCTCTCTCACTGTCCGCTCTGCCTGTCAAAAATTAAAAAAAAAAAAAAAAAGAATTTAGTTGCAGTTTTAGAAAGCTAATACAGTACTTAATGCTATACTTCTGAATGTTTAGAACTCTATAAATCCATGGTTAAGAAAGTATTTTTATAGTATTTCGATATAATACAAAATTTTACAAAGGAATGAAATTCTGATATGTGCTACAATATGAATGAAGCTTGAAAACATTATGTGAAGTGAAATAATCTAAACACAGTACAGCAAATATTGTATGATTTCACTTCTATGAAGTACTTAGCATAGTCAAATTTGCAGAGATACAAAGTAGAGCAGTGATCATTAGGGGCTGGAAGAGGGTGGAAATAAGAAATTGTCGCCGGCGCTGTGGCTCAATAGGCTAATCCTCCACCTTGCGGCGCCGGCACACCGGGTTCTAGTCCCGGTCGGGGCGCCGGATTCTGTCCCGGTTGCCCCTCTTCCAGGCCAGCTCTCTGCTATGGCCAGGGAGTGCAGTGGAGGATGGCCCAGGTGCTTGGGCCCTGCACCCCATGGGAGACCAGGAAAAGCACCTGGATCCTGGCTCCTGCCATCGGATCAGCGTGGTGCGCCAGCTGCAGCGGCGGCCATTGGAGGGTGAACCAACGGCAAAGGAAGACCTTTCTCTCTCTGTCTCTCTCTCTCACTGTCCACTCTGCCTGTCAAAAAAAAAAAAAAAGAAAAAAAGAAAAAAGAAATAAGAAATTGTCTGATAAGTATGAAGTTTCTGTGTTAGATTTCTAATTTAGAAAAATACAATGATGATGGTTGCATAATGCAGTGACTATACTTTATGTCACTAAAGTGTACATTTAAAGTAGTTAAAATGGGGCAGGTGTTTGGTACAGCAGTTAAAAATCTGCTTGGGATGCCTATATCCTTTATTGGAGTATTTGAGTTCAAGTCCCAGCTCCAGTCCAGAATCCAGCTTCATGCTAGTGCACATCCTAGGAGGCAGCAGATGGCAGTTCAAGTACTTGAGTCCTTGCCACCCAAGTGGGAGACTGAATTGACCTTCTGGGATTCTGGCTTTGGAATGGTCCAGTCCTTACAGTTATGGGTATTTGGGAAGTGAACTAGTATATGGGATTTTGATCTCTCTCTCTCTCTCTCTGCATTTAAAATAAATATTTTAAAAGTAGTCAAAATGCTAAATTTTGTTATATATACTTTATCACAATAAAAATAAAAAAAATTCTGCTGTCACAAACTTTCAACGTGAAAAGCAACAAAATACTGCAACTTTTATCAAAACAAAGGCATTAAGATACATACAAAGCAGTAAGGAAACATCCCAAAGCCCAGTAAAAGAATAGGAAAATGACACAAATTGAGAATTCACAGATGAGGAAATAAAAATTGCTCTTAAATATATAATACTAGTATCAATTTTATTCATAAGAGACATACAGTTCAAATTGCATTGAGATATCACTTTTCACCTATCAGATTAGCAAAAGTAAAAAATATTTGTTTTCATTGAACCAATGAAGATATGAAGAAATACACTTGCATTGCTATCCCAAAGAAAAATTTGGCAATGTCTATCTAAATTATAACAGCATATGCCTTTGACTCAGAAATGCTATTCCCAGGAATCTATTCTATAGATACACTGTACTTCTCACACAATGAAGTGTGTGGCTTTATTTAAAAAAATATTTATTTTCACTTTATTTGAAAGATGGAGGGATATAAAGACACAGACACAGAAAGATCTTCTATCTGCTTGTTCTCTCCCCAAATGCTGGCAACAGCTGGGGCTGGACCAGGAGGAAGCCAAGAGCCCAGAATTCAACCCGGTCTCCCATGCAGGTGATAGGGACTCAACTAATAGAGGCAGGTTGCCTCCCAGGTTGTTCAGGTTTTTTTTTTTTTTTTTTTTTTTTTTGGACAGGCAAGTTAGACAGTGAGAGAGAGAGAGAGAGACAGAGAGAAAGGTTTTCCTTTTGTTGGTTCATCCCCCAAATGGCCATTCCGGCTGGTGTGCTGCGCCAATCCAAAGCCAGGAGCCAGGTGCTTCTCCTGGTCTCCCATGCGGGTGCAGAGCCCAAGGACTTGGGCCATCCTCCACTGCCTTCCCGGGCCACAGCAGAAAGCTGGACTGGAAGAGGAGCAACTGGGACAGAATCTGGCACCCCAACTGGGACTAGAACCCTGGGTGCCAGCGCTGCAGGTGGAGGATAAGCCTAGTGAGCCACGGTGCCGGCCTTTCAGGTTGTTCATTAGCAGGAAGCTGGAATTAGAAGCAGAGCTGAGATTCAAACCCAGGCACTCCTAAATCAGATGTGGACATCCAAAGTGGTGTCTTAACTGCTGTGTCAAATATCTGTCCCCATTCAACTGTTCTTTTTAACAGACGTTTAAAATAATCTGAAAGTCTATCATAGGTAATCTGTTGTAAATCAATCTTGGGCTGAACAAGTATAGATCAGGGCATTTGTGAAGACTTTTACTATCTTTGGGTGCTAACTACGATTGTGAAAAGTTTTAGACAGTGTTTGGGTAAATGGATAAAGTTAGTCATGTGAAATATGGTGTGATCACTGCTTGGTTCAGGGAGTTTGAATCCTCTCTGCTCTAAAAGTAAGCTAAGAAAGAAATATAGGAAATTTATAGTTAAAATCATGAGTACTGACAGGCCTATTAATTCTGGAAAAAGGTCTAATGATTCAGACAAGACTTGAACACAAATGTTCAAGTGGCATTATTCAGAATAGCCCCAACTGGATAAACGTAAATGCATATCAGCTGAGGAATTGATGGCAAACTGTACTATATTCACACAATAGAAAGCTACACAGCATTAGAAAGGAATGGTCTGTAGATCCATCTCAGAAGCTTTATGCTAAGTGATCAAAAACCAGATATAAGAGAGTGCATAGTATATATGATTCCAGTTATAGAAAATAGCCATAAAAAAGCAGAGCTATAAAGACAGCAGTTAGATTTGTTAGCACCCTGGGTGAGTGTGGGGACAGGGGATGAAGGACAGGATCTTCCGTCTGCTGGTTCACTCCCCAAATGGCTACAAGAGTGGGTACTGGGCCAGGCAAAAGCCAGGAGCCAGGAGCTTCTTCTGGTCTCCCCTATGGGTGGCAGGGACCTAAACAACAGGTCATCCTTTGCTGCCTTCCCAGGCACTTTAGCAGGGAACTGGATTGGAAGAGGAGCAGCCAGGACTTGAACTGGCACCCATATGGGATGAAGCTTACTCTGCTATACCACATCACTGGCCCCCATTTTCTGTAAAATGAAGATAATGCAGAGCCTTCTGTATAGAATTACTGTGAGGATGTGCTTGGCAAAATCTCAGGTGCATAGTACATACTCAAAAAAATGCTAGACATTATCATTATTATTATTACTGTTCTCTCTTGTCTTAAAAGTAGTGAGATTGTGCAATGGGGAACCATCAGTGGAATGTTTGCTTTTACACAAGCAGCAGATAACAGTCAGACCACACTTCCTGGTGAAAGCAACATTACTCCTAATACCCTAAGAAACTGGTCCCAAAGGCATGACCCAAACTGAGAAGCAGGTATGGAGACCTTCTATTCCTCATCTTGTCTCTCTAACCTTGAAATCAGCCAGAATTAAGGCACATTGGTGACTCACAACAACCATTCTGCAGAGGGCAAAAGATGCTTTCTGCTCTGGTCTGAGGAGGAATTAATAAGCTCTTTTGTATTGTAAACTTCTCAGCCAGAATGCCAGGACTGGCTCCTTGCCTTGAGCCTGAACTGCAGCCAATAACCCATTTTAACCCCTTTTTAAATCTTAATAGTGGCTTCAGTGATTGTGAGAGTTTGGCAGGGAAACTTTTTGAGACTTAAGTAGGCACAAATAAATTAGGTGGCTATTTTAACATTGGGCATGTTAATGTGTATTTGTAATACAACAGTTAGGATATATGCATTAGTTTAAATGTCCTATGGTTTCAATTTTGCAAGATTTATGAGATGGTAGATGTGTTTGCACTTGAATTTAATTAGAAATATTGGTCATCATCTATCATGTAAACTTAATTTAAGCCTAACACCATAATTTCCTGTTTTAATAGTCAAATACGCCTTTTTGCTCAAGGGCATGCCAGGGTTACCAAATTGCACCTTTGTTCAGCTAGGATGTTTTGTCCCCTCTAGGTAGCTCTACTTTTAAGGCTATAAAACTTGAACTTTCTCAGGAATGTCAGTTTCTGCATGTGGTCTCTAAGCCTGGTTTTTACACGCTGGAAAATTCTATGCCTTTCTCAATATTGTGTTTACCATTTTTAAAATTATTTATTTATTTTCATTAAAAGGCAGAGAAAAAGACAAAACGAAGACACACACACACACACACACACACACACACACAGAGGAGAGAGAGAAAAAGAAGAGAAAAAGAAACCATCTATTGCTTTACTCCCTAGATGCCTACAGCAGCTGGAACTGAGCCAGGTAAAGCCAGGAGCCCAGAACTCATCCCTGAACTCTTCCATGGGTGCGAGGGACCCAGCTATTTGAGCCATCACCTGCTGCCTCCCAGGAAGCTGAAATCAGCAGTAGAGTCAGGACTCAAACTCAAGCACTTCCATATGGGATGCAGGTGTCCCAGCCAGCATTTGAGTCACTGCCAAATGCCTGTCCCTTTCCTAATATTTTAAAGAGAAGTCCTTTTTGTGCTTACATTAGCTGGAGCTGGCTTCTGTTTCTTACTAGAGGGAACACTGACACACATTTCCCATGCATCAGTTTTCCCATGTGAAATATAAGTACTGCTAGCTATGCAATTTCAGCCCTAAAATAGATCTTAAGATGTTAAAAGTAATCTAAATATTCTTCTTGCAAATAGTCACTACGAAAATTATTTCACATTTAAAAATGCAATCAAACCATTTTCTTTTTTCTAGGTTACCTTCTTTTCTTTCTAAGAAATATATGGGTATTAAAATAAGTAAAAATAATGTTGTTAAGTGGGTTGAAGGTTTTAAAAAACAGCAGTAAAGTATTCTGGTAATAGAAATATTATAACACCTAAACACTATGGATATTAAAATTTTCCTTAATGAAAGAGGTGTTTGCCTGCCTGCAAACAGCTAGGGCTGGGCTAGGCTAAAGCCAAGAGCCTGGAACTCCATTCTGGTCTCCCACCAAGAGTGACGGGGGCTCAACACTTGAAATATTACCTGCTGTCTCCCGGGTGCATTAGTCAGAAGCTGGAATTGGAACTAGAGCCAGAACTCAAATCAAGGCAATCTGATGTGCAGTTCAGGTGTCAAAAGTGCTGTCTTAACCACTGTACCACATGTCCACTCCAACACTGTCATTTTCAATAACCCTGAAGACATTTGTATTTCAAGTTTCCCTGAAATTCAATGTTTTATACATAAAATATATATGTTTTATATGAATACATATGAATATATGCTTTATGTATGAAATATATATATTTCATATATATTATATTATATATGATAATATATCAGCTTTATGTTTTATATTTTCTATAGGGTAAAAAATTACCAATAATCAAATGAAGATTTATATATTTATTTGAAAGGTAGAGTTACAGAGAGAAAGGGAGAAACAGAGAGAGAAGTCTTTCACCTACTGGTTTACTTACCAAATGGCTGTAACAGCTGGGGCTGGACCAGGCTGAAGCCACGAGCTCAGAGCTCCATCCAGGCCTTCCAAGTAGATGGCAGGGGCCCAAGCACTTGGGCCATTTTCCGTTGCCTTCTCAGGCACATTAGTAGGGAGCTGAGTTGGAAGTAGAACAGCTAGGACTTGAACCAGCATTCATATGGAATGCTAGCATTGCAAGTTGAGGTTTGACCCACTGTGCCAGAATGCCACCACCCAAGCTGATGTTTCAACTGTTCCCAGATCAGCAACCTTATCATCACAGCCTGGATTTCTCTTCATGGCACTCCCTAAACTTATAATGCCCAGTCCCTTCCTCTCCATCTGTCCAAATCCTGTCCATTCCTTCTCTTCCTTGAAACTCTCCCAATGCCTCCCTTAGAAATCCTGTTTCTGATTTCCTTTTAATTCTAGGAACTTTACCATTGCTATTTAGCTGCTTTAGGAGTGTGTGCCCTTCCTCTATCATTTATTAAATAAATGCTTAATAAGCACTTACTGTCTGCCATGCAATGATTGGCACTGGATACACAGTGAACAAAACAGAACTGATCTCTCTCTACCCTCAAATTACCCTGGAATTGGGCAAGATAGACTGCAAATAAATACACAGGCATAAATTTTTTTTTTGACAGGCAGAGCGGACAGTGAGAGAGAGAGAGACCGAGAGAAAGGTCTTCCTTTGCCGTTGGTTTACCGCCCAGTGGCCGATGCGCGGCGTACCGCACTGATCCGAAGCCAGGAGCCAGTTGCTTCTCCTGGTCTCCCATGCAGATGCAGGGCCCAAAGACCTGGGCCATCCTCCACTGCACTCCCGGGCCACAGCAGAGAGCTGGACTGGAAGAGGGGCAACCGGGACAGAATCTGGCGCCCCGACCGGGACTAGAACCCGGTGTGCTGGTGCCGTAGGCGGAGGATTAGCCTATTGAGCCGTGGTGCTGGCCCACAGGCATAAATTATAAATGTGAATTGCTGTAAAAGGAAATAAAAAACAAAAACATTGGGAAGCTATAAAAGAATAACAGATGAAGCCTGTTATGATTTGAATGTGTCCTCTAGAAGTTCATGTGTTAGAAACCTAATCCCCTGGAGTCAGAGTTGTAGAGCACAGGGTAAAGTCACTGCTTACAACACCAGCATCCCATATCAGGGCCCTTGTTCAAGTCCCAGCTGCTTGGCTTCTGAACCAGCTCCCACTAATGTGCCTAGAAAAGCTGCAGAAGATGGTCTGAGTAGTTGGGCCCCTGCCACCCATATGGGAGACCCAGGTGGAATTCCTGACTCCTGGCTTTGGCTTGGCCCAGTCCTGGCTGTTGTGGCCATTTAGGGAGTGAACCAGCAGATGAAGATCTCTCCCTTTCTCTCTGTAACTCTGCCTTTTAAATACATAAATAATCTTTATAATAAATAAAAAAATAAATAAACTTAATCCCCCAGTTCATATGTTGATGGTTCTTGGAGGTGGAGCCTTTGGGAAGCAATTAGGATTAGACCTTCAGGATAGGGTTGGTGATTTTATAAGAAGAAAGGCCCAAGCCAGTGCCCTTGCTCTGTCTCCCAGTGATACCTCCTGCCACATCACGGCATACCATGAAGCCCTCACCAGATGCCTCCACAATTGTGAGAAATTAATGTCTTTTCTTTGTAAATTACCTAGTCTGTGGTATCCTCTTACAGCAATAAGAAAACATTTTAAGACACATGGTGTTAAATGTTCCTTATACAAGCATCAGCAGGAAGACAATGAAGCACAGAATGAGCAGGGTATTGTAAGAGAATTCCTGGCTTTGAATGGGCTTGTATCTCCAAGGGTGTGGTGAGGGAAGGTGTCTGAGGAACAGACATTTAAAGAGATTACTAGGGGTAGGTGTGGGGAGCAACCCGGACTGGACTGAGTTACTGGAATTAAGACTTATTCTATGCATCTGCTCTCCCACAATATGGCGCTGGGAGAGGAGAAAACAGCTTCTACACAGCTGCCTCCAGTTCAGCCAATAAACTGTAGGACTTGCTCCTGATTGGAGAACAGCGTACTCGGCGTGTGGGCAGCCGAGTTAGGATTGGTGGAGGAGGACTATAAAGGAGGAGAGAGACGGCATGCACCAGGAACATCTAACGGGAACATCTAACGGGAATACCTGTGCAGCCCCCGAGAGAGCCGGCCGGCGGTGTGCCGCTCCCCTGCGGAAGTGGGGAATGTGGCCAGGGGGAACTGCCCTTCCACGGAGGTGGAAGGGACAGTAGCCAACCCAGGAAGAACCAGCAGCAAACCCGGGGAGGGCCGAGCAGACAGAAGAACAGTGCAGGGTCCTGTGTCGTTCCTCCACGAAGAGGGGGAGCGACATAATGGTGCCGTGACTTGGATATGAAGCCTAGGCAGGGTTTAGTGTCGTTCCTCCGCGAAGAGGGGGAGCGACATAATGGTGCCGTGACTCGGATATGAAGCCTAGGCAGGGTTTAGTGTCGTTCCTCCACGAAGAGGGGGAGCGACAGGTAGGCCTTTCAAATAGCAGTTAAGATGCTGCTTGACACACTTGCATCCCATATCAGATTACCTGGGTTGGAGTCCCAGCCCTGTTCTCAATTCCAGCTTCCTGTTAATGCAGATCCTGAGAGGCAGTAGGTGACGGCTCAAGTACTTGTGTCCCTGACACCTATGTGGGAGAAATGAATTGAGTTCTAGGCTCTTAGCGTTGGCCTGCTCCAACCTGAGTTACTGCAGGAATTTGGAGGAGTAAACCAACAGATAGGAAATTCTCTCTCTCTCTCTCTCTCTCTGTTTCTCTACCTTTCAAATAATTAAAGTAAATTAATAAACAGATAACTGAAGAGTTGACAGGTCTCAGGAAGTCAAGCAAAGGGTGGCGGGAAGAGCATCCAAGCAACAACATCTGCATCTGCAAAGGTCCTAAGACAGGAGGAAGGAGCTCAGTGAATTTGAGGAACTGAAAGAAGCCAGAGGAAGCAAAGGACAGTGGAGAAAAATGAAATCTCTTTTCACTATCTTGAATTTGAACTCATAAGCTCAGGGACCATATTCTCTCTTTTGTATATCACCCCTTATTCTCACCCTAAGTACTAAGCACCATACTTAACAATGAGTAGATAACACCAATACATTGAAAAACTTTAACTGCCTATTGATTCAAGACCTTTGAATAACATTTTACTTATTAACTTGAAAGGCAGACATACACACACAGCCATTTGGGGAGTGAACCAGAAGATGGAAGAACCCTCTCTCTGACTCTCCCTCTCCGTAATAACTCTGATATTCATATAAATAAAGTAAATCTTTTCTAAAAAAGAATGACACAAGAAATCAGGATAAAGTTGAAATAATATATAGTTGAGCAGAACAGTTTTAACACTCTGGTAGGCCCCAGACATTCTTACTCTCTAAGACTCCACTATTCCTATCATATAAAACATGTTAAGATGAACCCACAGTTAACATCAATCATCATTTGTCTCATCACCTAAGAGAAAACTTGAGTTGCAATTAATTGATTTTAATAAATATTAAGTTTTTAACATTTAAATATACACATTAATTTTGAATTTGCACATTTTGCACATTTTACAAAATTTATTTAAATTTATTTGACAGGTAGAGTTATAGACAGTGAGATAGAGAGACAGAGAGAAAGGTCTTCCTTCCGTTGGTTCACTCCCCAAATGGCTGCTACAGCCGGCGCTACGTCGATCTGAAGCTGGGAGCCAGGTGCTTCTTCCTGGTCTCCCATGCGGGTGCAGGAGCCCAAGCACCTGGGCCATCCTCCACTGCCCTCCCAGGCCACAGCAGAGAGCTGGACTGGAAGAGGAGCAGACGGGACTAGAACTAGGCACCCATATGGGATGCTGGTGCTGCAGGTGGAGGATTAACTAAGTGAGCCACAGTGCCGGCCCCTGCACATTGTTTTTTAAACTCATTTTCTTTTCTGGATTTAAAACATTTTTGTAGACTACAGGTTAAAAAACTATAGGTTCTCAGTACTTTGCCTGATGTGTACAAGTCCCAACAATCCAGGGCTAACCTGGGTAGAACAAACATCAATTGCTAGGAGACTCAGGGAAAGGCAGTATCAGCAGGAACAGGAAGGCACATATGCTGTATCCACCAGCCTGTTCATTCACCTGGCCAACAACTGAGGCCGCCAGGATTAGAGGAAGAAAAGGGGACACTGCTTACCTTGGACTAACTTGGAATACAAGGTTTTTCAAAGAGAAAACTAGTGACTCAGTTTGGGGCATCAGCAGATCTTTTTGAAGTTCAGAATACCCAAGAATGAACATAGCCAGATTTTTTTAAAAGGCAAACGTCAGACCATTCAAGGAAAAAACACAGATCTGGTTACATGGCCTAGGAAGCTAAACAGGAAGATGTCTCCAGAGTATAAGAGAACTGTCAAAAGCCAAACACTAAGGATACAATGAATGATAAAGAAGGCAGAAAGCTGAGAGCCAGACAGACTGATCAGGCTGAAGTGCAAGCTCATTAATTAATCAAGTCACTTTTGAAAAATGCCACATTGGGACGAAGACAGTAAAGACACAGGAAGCTCAGGCTGCCATAACAAAATACCAGTGACAGGCACTGGCGGTATAGTGGTAAGCATAGTTGCCTTCCAAAATAAATTCATAGAAATTAATGTCTCACAGTTCTGGAGGCTGAGAAGCACAAGATCAAGGTGCTGCTGGCAAGGGAGTCTTCATTCTTTCTTTCTTTCGGTTTTTTTTTTTTGAAGATTTATTTATTTGAAAGGCAGAGCATCGGGGGTGGGGGTGGGGAGAGATCTTCCATCCACTGGTTTACTCCCCAGATGGCCAAAACAGCCAGGGCTGGGGCAGGTCAAAGCTGGGAGTGAGGAACTCCATTCAAGGCTTCTACTTGGGTGGCAGGGGACAGAGCACTTGAGTTATCTTCCACTGTTTTCCCAGGATTATTATCATGGAACTGGATTGGAAGCAGAATATTTGAGACTTGAACCAGTACTACAATATGAGCTACTGCTGTTGCCAAGTGTCCCCTTAACCCACTGAGCCTCGATGCCTGCCCCAAGAGAGGTTTCATTCTGAGACTGCTGTTTCTAAGTGGAGCAAGCTCTCTAGTGTTTCTTCCTATAAGAGCACAAATCCTATCATGGCGGTCCCACCCTTATAACCTCATGTTACCCCAGGTACCTCCCAGAGATCCCAATACACTGGCGGTCAGAACTTCAACATATGCATTTTCAAGAATAGGTAGCTTGAGAAAAAGATGATGTAACACTGTACAAAACAGCAAGGGCTTTGGTTTCAGACAGGCCTGGGCTGAATCTCATTTATTATCCACACAGTCTTGAATAAATCATTTAACATCTCTGAACCTCAGTTTCCATGGCTGTAAAATGAAGATTAGAAATCTTGCATCTAGGGTTGTTGTAAGGACTAATGAGATAGAGGTATAAAAGTACCTGACATGGAGGAAAGTCTTTTTGCAGAGTTTGAGGGAGCACAGGAGGTTGCAGGCATG
This sequence comes from Oryctolagus cuniculus, assembly GCF_051225735.1. Classification (NCBI taxonomy): domain Eukaryota; kingdom Metazoa; phylum Chordata; class Mammalia; order Lagomorpha; family Leporidae; genus Oryctolagus; species Oryctolagus cuniculus. The sequence goes on from NC_142871.1 coordinate 117,569,305, forward strand.
TGGCTCAGGAGCACACATTGTGATGGTGATGGGAGAGAAGCTGATTCATGCTGAAATGCACTGTTCCATAAATACTGATCCCATGAATGGGACGGTAGAACAGGGTGACTTCTCCAGCACTTTCACCTCCAAAATCCCATAAATCTACATATCTATGAGGAAGCAGATCAGTTCACCTGCTTTGGTGCTATTATCAATTTATGCTTGGCACTCTTTTTTTTATACTCAGCACCCTTATAAATATCTTAATCAATCTTCATCATACCATGACAACCCAGCTACAATATTAACAGCTGTTATTATTCTCATCTTACAGATGAGCAGACTCAAAGAATCGGATCACTCGGCCCAAGATTGTACCTTGGGAGAAGGATAACATCTGGACTTGCGCCAGGGACCTCCTGCTTTCCACCTCTAAACACCAGTTTCCCTGCTCCCACTTATGTGAAGCTGAATGTTCCTTACACAAATATCAGCAAGAAGACAATGGAGCACAGAATGAGTGGGGTATTGTAAGAGAATGCCTGGCTTTGAATGGGCTTATGTCTCCATGCTTGGACAAATTCCAGCCAGGGTCACAGCAGAATTTATATATGAGAAGACTGTTGGCCATTTGGCAGCGACTGTGGAACCAGGGAGAGAGGCCAGAAGACTGTAGATGGGTACACACTGTTCTAATTTATGAAAAGGGGAAGAAAGTTGGTTCTGCAAACCAGAGATGCCAATTCTGAGCCAAATTCTTGAAGGACAATTGTGAATATCAAAAAAGAGAAGTCACTGCTGGGCACCAGCGAATTTGTTACCCAGGAGAGATTTTTTTCCAGATGAACCTTCACTTCCCCTTTGAAGGAAAAGAATGGTATATGTTTATTTAGATACATTCTGCTTATTTAGATTACATTCATCTGTTTATTTAGATTACATTCTGCTCATTATAGTAAACAAGTTGAAAGTGGGTAGACAAATGGATTCACAAGTTGGAAAATCTATTTTTCTTTTTTTCAGTTTAAAATTTTATTCATCAACTTAAAAGGTGAACAAATGTTTATTTCAAATCTCACTAAATTTATCTGAAACATGTTTACATACAGGACAGACAGATACAGGATTTCAAATAAGATATGGTATAATCCATCATTCATTTAAAAATATTCTTTCTTCCACAAAATCTTCATTGAAAGACAAAACACATTCTTTCTAGTATACTATATAAAAGCTAGATACACATTTCTGAGATATATTTATATTTAACACAGTATCTATAATGGCTTTCTCGTTTTAACCGTTGTTCTTCTCGTAATTCCTAGCACATAAAAAGGGCTCTGGGGCTAGAATTTGCCTTACAATTAAGCCAGGATGCCCCTATTGCATACTGGAGTGTCTGGGTTTGATGTCTGACTCTGGCTCCTGGTTTCAACTTCCTACTAACATGAACACTGGGAGGTGGCAGTGATGGCTCAACTGGGTTCCTGCAAACAACATGGAAGACCTGGATTCAGTCTCTGGCACAGATTCAGCTATCACTGGCATTTGAAGAATGAACCAGCAGATGGGAGTTCTCTGTCTCTCAAGTTAAAAAAAAAAAAGTGGGTGGAAGTTCAATAAATAATTGTGGGGCAGGCAATGCATAGTGGGTTAAGCTGCTGCCTTTGATGGTGACATCCTATACTAGAGCACGAGTTCAAGTCCCCACTGTTTTGCTTCTGACTCACCTCCCTGCTAATGTGCCTAGGAAAGCAGCAGAAGATGGCCCAAATGTTTAGGACCCTGCCATTCATGAGGGAGACAAATATGGACAGACAGTTGTCTCAGGAATTTGGGGAGTGAACCAGCAGATGGAAACTCTCTGTCTCTCCCTTTGTCTCTGTGTCTTTTCAAAGAAATAAATAAATCTTAAAAAGATTGTGGAATGCATTGTTGGATTCATAATACTTTCCATGCTATATTTATTATACTACCTTAGAAACAATCTAAGTTAAAGCCGTCTTAGCTGACATTATGGCCTTTCAAATTAACCCAAAGATGTTAGAGCAGCAAAGTATCTTAGTTAAGGTTAGCTAAGACCAACCTATTGTTTTACAGGTATCTGTTGGTTACCCAAGGTCCAGCCACGACACATACGTGTTGGAGGCAAGCCAGTTTGCCATACAGATGCAGGCACTCTCTTCTCCACTACATGGGGACTGGATGAGGGGGAGAGGGGAACTTAAGAACTCCATAGATCCCGTTCTAGGTAACCCTAACTTTCTGTCAGTGAATGAAGGTAGTATATTACCTACCTGTCATCACCAAGGAGTTGTGTGGCTCTTAGTTGTCTGGGGCAGAGTTGAACAGGTCTTCAGGCAGCTGAAAGGCTGGCAGGAGTGCTTCAAGGGTAAGGTAAGGTAGTGTGTTGAGCAGAGCACATCTGTGAGGCAGGTGTTTGCCAGCTGCTGCTTGCTTCACAGTCTGTGTATCAGTGGAGGCAAGGTCTTCCGCCTGGCGTGGGACCACAGCTTCCATCTTCAGTGTGGCATAGAACAGAAACGGCCTGCAGAGCAAAGGAAGCTGGAGTTCAAGTACACCAAGCATCAGTCAATTCCTGGCATGCCAGACAGCCAATTCAGGGTGCAACCTGCTGCCAGTCCTTCCTGTTTTCTCACTGGAATATCTCCTTCAGCCCCTCTTTCTTTTTTCAGTCTTAACTCTCCCCTCTCCTTTCCTGCCTTTACTGTTCCTAACACTTAAGTAGTGTTGTCTCTTTTTATGCAGTACCTGGAAAGCACAGACAGGCTGGCCATCCACAGAAGAGAACAAATTGTACTGTCAATGGGCTTATAAGAAACTGGTCACAGGTCTGTGGCTGTTACTAGTTCAAATAAATACAGTGGTGGATCTACTCATTTGCTGGTTCTACTTCAAGTTTCCTGAGTGCTGCTTTTACCACTCATAGAGGCGTACGCATTTCATGTACATCTATATACTTTGACACACATGCCTGCCTTTCTTTGAACCAACCCTGCAAATGATAGTAATATGGTTCCTATTGCTATTGTAAGAAATTTAGTGGCTTGACATAAATTTGTCTTGCAGTTCTGGAGATCAGGAGTCCAAAATCAGTCTTAGTGAGTTAAAGTCAAGGTGTAGGCAGGTACATTAGCCAGGGTTCTCCAGAGAAACAGAAGCATTAAGGGTTCATGCATGTATATGAGGATACTTCATAAAGCTCATAGAAAGGGGCTGGTGGTGTGGCATAGTGGCTAAAGCCACCGCCTGCAGTGCTGGCATCCCATATGGACGCCAGTTCAAGTCCTGGCTGCTCCACTTCCAATCCAGGAAGTGTTGTAGCCTGGCAAAGCAGTAGAAGATGGCCCAAGCCCTTGGGCCCCTGCACCCATGTGGGAGACCCGGAAGAAGCTCCTGGTTCCTAGCTTTGGATCAGCACAGCTCCAGCCATTGTGGCTAATTAGGGAGTGAACCAGCGGATGGAAGACCTCTCTCTCTCTCTCTCTCTGCCTTTCCTCTCTCTGTGTAACTCCGACATTCAAATGAATAGATAAATTTTAATAAAAAAAGCTCGTGGAAAATAAAAAGATATGTTTATTCATTTTCATTTTATTTGAAAGGTGGGGGGGTTGAGAGAGAGAGAGAGAGAGAGAGAGAGATTCATTTTCCATCTACTGGATCTCTCTCCAAATGTTTAAAAAGAGCTGGAGCTGGGTCAGAATGAAGCTAGAGGCCTGGAACTCATTACAGTTCTTCTATGTGGGTGGCAGGGACCAAGAACTTGAGCCGCCACCTACTGCCTCCCAGGGTACACATAAGCGGGAAGCTGGAATTGGAAATGGCACTGGGACGTGAACCCAGGCACTCTGATTTGGGATGCAGGTGTCCTGAGTGATGTCTTCACTGCTGTGCCAACTTATTGGTAAGTTATTTTGGTACAAAAACAATTTGAAATCCTGTGGTGGGCATCTGACACATTAGCATACCCTGGGAGGTAGGAGGTGATGACCCAAGTATTTAGTCCCCTGACATGCACCCAGGAGACTCAGATTGTGTTCTGGGTGCCTGGTATCTGCCTAGCCCACCCCTGGCTGTTGCAAGCATTTGGAGAGTGAATCAGTGGATTAAAGATCACTCTCTGATCTGGGCAAGCAGGTAGCTAGACAGAAGAGCAGAGGTTTCACAGTCCCAATTGACCTGTGGTTTGACAGCTGGAGCAGAGCCACTGTGTGACAGCCCAAGCTGACTCTTAGAGTGATGGCCCTGACATAGGAAGGCTCCAGCTGGCCCAATTCAGGACAAAAGCCCTAGCCAGTTGATGCAGCAGCTGTGCTAGTCCCCACAGACAGCCAGGTCTAGGCTGGCCTGGCATGCATGACAGTCTACTCTGCACCACCCAAAGCTGCCTTCTGTGAACAACTAAGATCTGCTCCTTCTGTGCAGCAGAAACTGCAAGTTCTGTAATGTTGCAAACTTGGAACCAGTGCCAGTTGGAAATAAACAATATAGCTGCAGGTAATGATCTATAGGTCATTATGTTAGTATAATAAAATTATCTTGGCCAGCACTCATACTCCCATCATGCACTGGATACCATGATATATCTTCTTCTTTTTAAAATATTTATTTATTTATTTATTTGAAAGGCAGAGTTATAGAGAGGTAGAGGCAGAGAGAAAGAGAGGTCTTCTATCCACTGGCTTACTCCCCAGATGGCCACAATGGTCTTAGTCTCTGTCTGCCTTTCTCTCCTTCCATTATGACCTACTATAGACTAATTCTTTTGAACCCAGCCACGTTTGCTCCCTCCAGTGGCTCCTGGAGGTGGGAAAGCCAAGAAATGAAACTGTACAGATTGGATACCTTAAAGGCTTTTGTGAAGAACATTCTTAAGAGTGACTGAGACTTGCTCCCGAGCCATGCAATGCACGGAGGGTCATTTCTCTTTTCTAACACTGTCTGACCATGGACTTTTTATCTTGCCTAACTTCTCTTTTCCCTATGCTTTCTAAACATCCTGTAACCTTTTTGCTCCTTCAGGATAAGTGCCCTACTGCCTATTTTGTCACCCTTACCAATGAGGTGCTTTGTCCCCATGCAGTTAGTATCTCCTTCCATGCGGCAAATAGACTCTGTCATCCTCTTAACTCTGAGCACTTCTCTGCCTCTGTGGAATACCCCTTGGTACATGGCCACTCTCATGTTCCTGGCTCCAACATCTACTTGATCCAAACACCACCCCATTTACCTTGGGGTTCTCTTCTCTGCATCATTTATTACAGTGTGGTCATCCCTCGTGGTGTAGCACAGAACAAGGGATCTGGAAGTGGTACTAGGACCTGATTAATGAGTGCTCTAGGGAATACTCCATTTGAAAGCTCCTCCATATTCTTAATAAGGGCCCTCTGCTCTCCCTTCAATTGGAAAATCTTAGGATGATTTTAATCACTATATTAGACTGCACCAGCTGAACCTGAAGCACAAAGCGGGTTACTGCTTTGCTGTAACATTATAACTAAGGCCAAAATTTCTTGTGACCAATCCCCTCTAAAGCCCAGGATCTAAGGACCCTAGGCACAGTGGAGCCCCCCAGTGTTTGAGATAGACCCTGAGTGAGGCGAAAGTCCCAGGATTCAAGACAGACCCTGAGTGCATGACACGGATCACATTAAAGGCTTGGTATGTAGAGTCTGAAGCAATTCATAAGGGCCCTTGGGGCACCTCTGGCATGCAAAGGGCAGTTTGACATCCTGGGATGCTGAATCTGCATAACCCCCAAAAGTTCCAGGGTTCAAGATAAACACCTGGACATGACACAGGTCTCTTGCAGAGCCATGCCTTGCTTTTCTCTCCCTTGGACATGAAGAGGCTTTTATAGCTATGGGTAACTCTCCATCTGTTCCCATGGACTCACTTCTGGATTGCCTACTCAGAAATTGGGAAACTCTGGGATTAGAGGGCATAAACAAGAAACAGCTATTATTTCTTTTGCAACCTCAAAATCAGCTAGAAAATGGAGAGACCTAGCCACCAAACAGTACTTTTGTCTTCAATGCTATCTTCCAACTTGACTATTTCTGTAAGACACAGCAAAGATGATCAGAAATTCCTTACATCCAAGCTTCACACCACTCTTTTAAAGCCCCATCCTTAGAAGGAGCTATAGGCTCCGTATGTCCCTGCCCTCCTAGAGACACAAGATACAGAGGAGCAACAGAAAGACATGATGCATGACCCACTGATGAGAGGTTCTCCACCACCCAAGGCTCTATCACTCTAAGCTCAGCTTGTCCCTGTGTTAGAACCATCCCCAGAAGGTGCTGGGTCCTTCCCCTCTCCCTCAGAGCCTGTTTCTCCCCTGCCTTCTATTGGCCCATAGCCTCCACCCTACAACCTACATAGATACCCCTCTACCACCCATAAAGTAAGCTTTGTCCCCTGAGAAAGGTGGCACACAGAGATGCGGGAACAATTAGAGTGCATGTCCTTTAACCTAACCTGCAGTGACCTATATAATGTCTTACCCACTTTTTGTACCCCAGGAGAGAAAAAGCATATCTGGGCTGAGGCCCAAGCTTATGCTAACTCCATGGTGGCTCATCCATCCAGCCAATATGCTGTGAGAGCTACAGCAGTCCCACTAACAGACCATGATTGGATTTATCAGAGACCATATGGTTACCTGTCTACTTGCTGGAATGAGGACATGTGTTATCAAGCCTATAAATTATGACAAAGTCAGGGAGGTAACAGACATCAGGAGAAGAATCCAGCCTTATTCCAAGAATGGCTCATAGGGGCCTTAAGAAAATACATTAGGGTCTCTGAGCAGTCATTGAAGGGGAAGGAACTGTAGCTGTGTGTGTGTGTGTGCGCGCACGCAAGGGTGTGTGAACAAGGAGGTGGAGACAGCTGAGTTAGAGTCCCAACTCCTTGGACTCCATTTTCTATTCTTCTTCACATCTATCTGGTGGTAGTAGGCGTTTACATTTGCATTCTTTTCATTCATTCATTTCCAAATTTAAAAAATTTTTAGGATTGGACGTAATGGGAAAGACAGGAAAGTGTAAAGGTGGAGAGTAGTGGCAGAAAAGCAGGAGGACATGGAGATGAAGAAGAGGATTAACAAGTTAAGGAACAGAGCCCTGGAGGATGTGATACAGTTAGTCCTTGATAACTGCCTGTGTGTCAATGGGGAAATTGAAGGTCTGAAGGATACTTTAAAATAACTGGAGTTTCTGAGTATGGCTAATGTGGAACTCAGTTATTTGGCCCAGCTTTCCATCTTAAATAAACTTCAAAAGTTGGAACTTAGTGACAATATAATCTCTAGAGGTTTGGAAGCCCTGGAAGAGAAATCCCCAAATTTTATCTACATCAATTTGAGTGGAAACAAAAATCAAAGATCTCAGTACAGTTGAAGCTCTGCAAAATCTTAAAAATTTTAAAACTCTTGACTTGTTTTAACTGCGAGATCACAAACCTTGAAGATTATAGAGGAAGTATTTTTAAATTGCTGCAGCAAATCACATATTTGTATGGATTTGATCAGGAGGATAACAAAGCCCAAGACTCTAAAGAGGATGACGATGAGCATGGTGATGAAGATGATGATGAAGAAGATGAGGCTGGTCCACCTGAAAGATTGGAGGAAGAGGAGGAGGAAAAACAGGAGGATTAGGATGAAGATGAAGCAGGCTCAGAATTGGGAGAGGGAGAAGAAGAAGTTGACCTCTCATACTTAATGAAAGATGAAATTCAGGATGAAGATGATGATGACATGTTGGAGAAGGAGAAGAAGAGGGTGATGAGGAAGAAGAGTTTCTTTGAGGGGAGAAGAGGAAATGAGATGCTGAAGATGATGGAGTGGAAGAAGATGACTAGATCATTCTGAGACCAGAGTCCCTAATGTTCCTGGGTGTGCAATGGAGTGATCACGTCTTCATGTGTTTCTCTGTGTATAATAGCTGCCCTTTAGAAGACAATGTATAACGTTTTATAGGAGAAGTTTGGTTATACTATTTTTGCCTTATCACTTAAATAAGAGTTACTAGTCTATTAGTGATCATACTGCATGTAGAGAATAATATTCATTGGCCCCCATTGTGAAATTCTCTAGCAATTTATTTAGAATCTTAATTTTTCTAATTCAGGCTCACTGTATTAGTCATTTTTAGCTCATAATTAAAACATGATTGCTTTTACACAGGCATAGTTTGGTAAATTTCATTCATAAACTTTTAAAATTATTTATAAATAAATTCAGATTATAGTCAGTTATAACATGAGATGACAATAGTCACCTGAATAAGTTGGTTATTTTGTTAGAGGTGATCCAGAGATCTTTAGTTGAAGAAAATGACTTGTTTTGGGGACAGGGACACTTGGGTGCTTTTTTTGTCACATGAATAAAAAAGAGAAGCAGAATAGTAAAGGCTCTATGTGCCAGGGGATTCCAATTCAATCCCATCAAGGTGGCATGCACCAATGCCATCTTACTAGTCAAAGTGATCAGTTTCTGTTCATAACTGATCATAATGATAGGATTAAGTGTCAAAGGGATCACATAAAGAAGACTAGTGTCTACTAATAATAACTGATAGAATTGAAAAGGAGAGAAAGATCCAACATGGGAAGCAGGATACACAGCAGACTCATAGAATGGCAGATGTCCTAAACAGCACTCTGGCCTCAGAATCAGCCCTTAAGGCATACAGATCCAGCTAAAAAGCCCATGAGAGTATTTTAGGCATGGAAAGCCAAGACTCTGTGGCAAAAAAAAAAATACCTAAATGAAAGATCTCTGTGAGTGAGATCCTAGCGGAAAGAACTAACCCTCAAAGAAGGAGGTACCTTTCTCTGAAGGGAAGAGAGAACTTTCACTTTGACTACTGGCCTTGTCTAAATAAGATCAGAGTTTGTGAACTCAAGAGGCTTCCATAGCCTTGGCAGCTCATGACAAGAGCCTCGGGTGATTAATGATGTCATAAATAAGAGTGTCAATTGCTAAATCAACGGGAGTCACTGTGCACTTACTCCCCACGTGGGATCTCTGTCCTTAATATGTTGTACTATGCAAATTAACGATAAACCTACTACTCAAAATGTACATTATACTTTGTGTATCTGCGTGGGTGCAAACTATTGATATCTTTACTTAGTATATTCTAAGTTGATCTTCTATATATAAAGATAATTGAAAATGAATCTTGATGAAGAATGGGGTAGGAACTGGAGATGGGATGGTTGCAGGTGTGAGGGAGGTTTATGGGGGGAAACATCGCTATAATCCAAAAGGTGTACTTTCAAAATTTATATTTATTAAATAAAAGTTGAAAAAAAAACAATTATCAACATGTGAAGTCACAGGATTGAATAAAAGGACCTGAATAGTAAAGGTTCTATTTAGCAATCTAGTTAACGAGTTGTATGGAAGCTCTAATCAATACTGTAGTTCATGGGTTTTGTTGTGACTGATAAGATTTTATCTTTGAAGGAAAAGTCACTTACACTAAAACTAGAGCCATGCAGATGAGCCCTTTATTCAGACTGCAGATCATGACATGCCAACACATATTTATTTTTTTTCTAGCTGTGCATTCTTTTTCCTGTTAACAATTCTTTTATGATCACCTTCTCTCAATATTTTGCTCCCTCCCTTTATCTCAAAATAAAGTAGGAAACTTGTGGAGATACCAAGGAAAACCTTTAGTTTTATACCTCACTCCCCTTTTGAGATCTGTGTTTTGAACAAGCAAAGGGAAAAAATGGATTATTTTCTGAGACACAGATATTATTTTTTCAGATATTATTATTGATACGATTTTATGCAACCAACTATGCTTACCAAAAATCTTTCTTGGCTGACAACACATCAGACTCCATTTCTTGATTGATAACATGTAAAACTGTCTTAGTAGGATGAAGAAAGAAAAGAAGCAGAGGAGGCTTTTAGGAGCAACAAGTGCCAGTTGATCATTATGAGATGTTCGAGTAAAGTTTTTAAGTTGGCTTCTCAAATGATTTGGATACCACTTTGCAAAGTATTGGTAATTTTTCTGAGTACAACCTTTAATTATTTTTCCTGTAGTTTTAAAGCATTATGGATATGGCATTTAATTGAAATACACTAGGCAGCTGGAAAAATATTTGAAAGTAATCTGATACTAAAAGTGGATGTCCAGGTGCTGGGGAAATTGGATTTCCATGTGCAGAAGCATGAAGCAAGATCCCTACCTTTCACCTTACACAAAAATTCACTCAACATGTATTAAAGACTTAAATCTACAACCTGACACCATCAAATTATTAGAGAGCATTGGAGAAACCCTGCAAGATATAGGTACCAGCAAAGAATTCCTAGAAAAGACCCTGGAGGCGCAGGCAGTCAAAGCCAAAATTAACTATTGGGATTGCTTCAAATTGAGAAGTTTCTGTACTGCAAAAGAAACAGTCAGGAGAGTGAAGTGACAACCGACAGAATGAGAAAAAATATTTGCAAACTACGCAACAGATAAAGGGTTGATAACCAGAATCTACAAAGAAATCAAGAAACTCCACAACATCAAAACAAACAACCCACTTAAGAGATGGCCCAAGGACCTCAACAGACATTTTTCCAAAGAGGAAATCCAAATGGCCAACAGACACATGAAAAAATGTTCAAGATCACTAGCAATCAGGGAAATGCAAATCAAAACCACAATGAGGTTTCACCTCACCCCGGTTAGAATGGCTCACATTCAGAAATCTACCAACAATAGATGCTGGAGAGGATGTGGGGAAAAAGGGACACTAACCCACTGTTGGTGGGAATGCAAACTGGTCAAGCCACTATGGAAGTCAGTCTGGAGATTCCTCAGAAACCTGAATATAACCCTACCATACAACCCAGCCATCCAACTCCTTGGAATTTACCCAAAGGAAATTAAATTGGCAAACAAAAAAGCGGTCTGCACCTTAATGTTTACTGCAGCTCAATTCACAATAGCTAAGACCTGGAACCAACCCAAATGCCCATCAACAGTAGACTGGATAAAGAAATTATGGGACATAATACTATACAGCAGTCAAAAACAACGAAATCTGGTTATTTGCAACAATACGGAGGAATCTGGAAAACATTATGCTGAGTGAATTAAGCCAGTCCCAAAGGGACAAATATCATATGTTCTCCCTGATCAGGGACAACTAACTGAGCACCAAAGGGGAAACCTGTTGAAGTGAAATGGACACTATGAGAAACAGTGACTTGATCAGCTCTTGTGCTGACGGTTGATGTACAATGTAACACTTTATCCATTTTAGTATTTTTTCTTTGTTTTGTTCTAGTACTATTGGTTGAACTCTGTAATTAACACACAATTATTCTTAGGTGTGTAAATTTTAACTGAAAAGTGATCCCTGTTAAATATAAGAGTGGGAATAAGAGAGGGAGGAGATGTACAATTTGAGACATGCTCAATCAGACTTGCCCCAAATGGTGGAGTTAGAATCGTGCCAGGGGATTCCAATTCAATCCCATCAATGTGGCATGTACCAATGCCATCTCACTAGTCCATGTGATCAATTTATGTTCACAATTGATCATAATGATAGGACTAAGAGTCAAAGGGATCACATAAACAAGACTAGTGTCTGCTAATACTAACTGATAGAATCAAAAAGGGAGAGAATGATCCATCATGGGAAGCGGGATACATAGCAGACTCATAGAATGGCATATGTTCTAAATAGCACTCTGGCCTCAGAATCAGCCCTTAAGGCATTCGGATCTGGCTGAAGAGCCCATGAGAGTATTTTAGGCATGGAAAGCCAAGACACTCTGTGGCAACAAAAAAAAAAAAAAAGAAAAAAAGACCTAAATGAAAGATCTCTGTGAGTGAGATCCCAGTGGAAAGAACGGGGCCATCAAAGAAGGAGGTACCTTTCTCTGAAGGGAGGAGAGAACTTCCACTTTGACTATGACCCTGTCGGAATAAGATTGAAGTCGGTGAACTCAAAAGGCTTCCATAGCCTTGGCAACGCATGACTAGAGCCTAGGGAGATTACTGATGCCATAATCAAGAGTGTCAAATTGTTAAGTCAACAACAGGAGTCACTGTGTGCTTACTTCTCATGTGGGATCTGTCCTTAATGTGTTGTTCAATGTGAAGTAATGCTATAACTAGTACTGAAACAGTATTTTACACTTTGTGTTTCTGTGTGGGTGCAAACTGATGAAATCTTTACTTAATATATACTAAATCGATCTTCTGTATATAAAGAGAATTGAAAATGAATCTTGATGTGAATGGAATGGGAGAGGGAGCGGGAGATGGGAGGGGTGTGAGTGGGAGGGAAATTATGGGGGGGGGAGCCATTGTAATCCATAAACTGTACTTTGGAAATTTATATTTACTAAATAAAAAAAATAAAAAAAACCCCTTGTATTTCAACCTGCTTCTGGCTTCTCTTGAGCCCTTAAGTCCCTTTCAGCTCTGATGGTGAATGACTCCATGTTCCCTGGCAGACAAAGGAGTGCTTAACAATTGGGACAGACATACACCAAAGCTGGCAAGGAATCCTTCTGCACATAACGTCATCTGTCAACCTCTCCTTCACAGTACATACACGTTCGAAATTATTCATTCACCAAACATTTAATGTATCTCCTAGTACTGGACACTAGCTAATCCAAGGTGAAAAATGTATTAAGTCCTCGCCTTCAGGTGTTTCATGGGAGGAAAAAGCTGAGTAAACTAACAAAACATAGTGAGAGAGCTGTTGAGATGAGCTGGGCATTATGGCCACCTAGAAAGGGGTGCCTAATTGAGCAGACCCAAAAGAAGTTGTCTTTGATCTGAATCATACAGGACAAGTGCAGTGAAAGTAGCTCCAGGAAGTGGGATCTGCAGAAGACACGGGGATGAAAGCAGTGCTGGACTTAGAAGGACTATAGATAGTAGGAATCTGCATGTTATGCTAAGGAGGTTCAACTTCTTCCAAAAAGGCAAATGAAATCACTGATGGAATTTAAGCAAGGGTTGACACAACCACATTGGTTTTTTAAAAAGATGGTCCTGAGCAGTGAAGATGGATAAGTTGGAGGAGTTTATGGGAGCAGGGGGAAATGTATTAAAGCTGGAGACTGAGTTGTGCAGCTGTGTGTGTGTGTGTGTATGTTTAGAGGTGGGGAGAAGGGTACAAAATTAAAAGTATGGTCTACAGGGACAGCCACAATCAAAGAGACCTTTCTGGTCTCTTTGACATCAAGTAGGTCTGATTCCTACTCTTACCTGGTTTTACTTTCTGTTCCTTTTTTTTACCATGCTAATCATTTATTTGTAGGTCTACCTAATGACTATCTTCTTTTTTTTTTTTTTTTTTTTTGACAGGCAGAGTGGACAGTGAGAGAGAGAGAGACAGAGAGAAAGGTCTTCCTTTGCCGTTGGTTCACCCTCCAATGGCCGCTGCGGCCGGCGCGCTGCGGCCGGTGCACCGCGCTGATCCGATGGCAGGAGCCAGGAGCCAGGTGCTTTTCCTGGTCTCCCATGGGGTGCAGGGCCCAAGCACCTGGGCCATCCTCCACTGCACTCCCTGGCCACAGCAGAGGGCTGGCCTGGAAGAGGGGCAACCAGGACAGAATCCGGCGCCCCGACCGGGACTAGAACCCAATGTGCCGGCGCCGCTAGGCGGAGGATTAGCCTAGTGAGCCACGGCGCCGGCCTAATGACTATCTTCTTTAAATTTTAAGGACCAAAAGGGCAAGAATGATGTGTATATATTTTATTGTCATTGAAATAATAAAATTTCCCTTTTAACCATTTTAAGTGTACAGTTCAGTATTAATAAGTATATTTACACTGCTATGAAACAGATTTCCAGAACCCTTGCATCTCGCAAATCTGAAACTCTATAACCATTTGTATTAGTCCTTTTGGGCTACTATAATGAAATATAGCCATTTATTTCTCATAGTGTTGAAGGCTTAGAAGTCTGACATTGAAGTGCTGGCAGATTTGGTGTCTGGTGAGGGCATATTCCTCACAGATGGCTACTTCTTACCATGTCTTCACATGGTGAAAGGGGCAAGGCAGCTCTCTGGGGCCTCTTCTATGAGGACACTGCTATGATTAAAATATAGGGTTGTCCCCACTAAAAGGCAGTGGTGTCTGGGAGGTATAGGGTCCTAGGGCACTGCCCTCATGACTGGATCAATGTTTTTTTCAAGAGACTGGATTAGGTGCTCCTGAATCTAGACTGGATCGCTCAGGAGTGAGTCAGGTCTTACAGGACTGGATTAGTTGCCTCAAGGGTAGTTGTTATAAAGTGAGCCTACATGTACCCTTGGTCTCTCTGGCTCCTTCTGCACATGCTCATTTCCCCCTTTCTACTTTCTTGCCATGTTGTGGTGGAGTCTGAGGCCCTCAACAAGCTGATCAGATATGGCTGCCTGATCATAGGTAGAACCATGAGCCAAAATAACCTCTTTGTATATTAGCAAGCCTCAAGTATTTTGTTATAGCAACACAAAACAGAGTAAGACAAGCACTCAGGAGGGCTCTGTTTTCATGACTGAATCATTTCCCAAAGACCAATCCTCTTCCTAACATCCCCCTGGGGGTTATATTTCCACACTGCATTTAAAGAGGACACACATATTCAGACTTTAGCACCACTGAGCAACTCTCCTTTCTCCTACCCTCAGCCCTTGGTAACCACCATTCCATACACATTTGATTCCATTATATGAACTTGATTACTTTAGATACCAAATATTAGTGGAATATAAAGTATTTGTCCTTTTGTGACTGGCTATTTCACATAGCAAAGTATCTTTAAGGTGCACTCCTGTGTGTGCAGCACATGACAGGATTTCCTTCCTATTTAAGATTACGTAGTGTTCCATTATATATATACATCACACCTTGTTTATCCAGTCATCTATTTATGGACATTTGATTTGCTTCTATTCTTGGCTATTGTGAATTATATTGCTACAAACATGGGTATTTTTATATCTCTTGGGCATCCTGAGTTCAATTCTTTGGATATATATACCCAGAAGTGGCACTGCTGATAATTCTATTTTTTATTTTTTGAGGAACTGCTATACTGTTTTCCAAAGATGATATGTTTTTTTAAAAAAAGTTTTACTTCATTATTTATTTGATATCACTTGATAGGTGGAACAGGAGGTGAGAGAGAGAGAGAGAGAGAGAGAGAGATCTCCCATCTGTTGGTTCACTCCCCAAATGCTTGCTATGCTCAAGTCGGGGCCAGGCTCACGCCAGGAGCCATGAATTTAATCTAGGTTTCCCACGTGGGTGGGAGAACCCAATTATCTGGGCCATTACCTGCTGCTTTCCAGGGTGTGCATTAGGAAGCTAGAATAGGGAGAACTGGGACTTGAACCTAGGTACTCAGAAACATCCCAAGTGACATCTCAACTGCTATGCGAAGCATTCATCCCTGATACGCATTTAAATCACTAACACATACTCTGTACTTAATATAATTCCTAGGTATAAAGTAGACTCTGAAATGTTTCTTGATTGCATAAATAATAAAAGAAACTTGAGGGTAATAAAATGAGAGACTTAGGCCTCTGCATCATGACCTATCTTGACAAAGGCCTGGTCACATTCACTAAAAACCCTGATGTAGTGGCCTGTCCAGTTTACACTTCAAGACTGAGACAGAATGAAACACAAGGGAAAGGCCAAAATTTTAGCTGATTTCATTTATGGTTCATTTTACTAAAATTGTTAAGTTCTCTTGCCTTTTGCTTCCCTTATTACCTAGTCCTTTCCCCCATTAAAGTTTCAAATTCTTCGAAAAAGCAAAAAGGGAAGAAAAGCAAGAACTCAAGTGCAAGTTGAGAAATTTCCTCAGAGTCATGGAGGAGCTGGGTACCATTGACGCCACAGGTCTCAGTCCTTGTTCAAATGAACTAGGGATGACCTGAAGAGGGTCACCATCTAGTGGACATCAACAGAAATGTCCTGAAGAATGGTCGCCACCCACTGGGAGTGACTATCTCAGGTCAGCTGACCAGGCTGTTCTCTGGGTAGTGGCCCAACAGCTGATTCCTGGGCCAGCTCTTTGCCATTCAGCAGCAAACACAGCAGCAGCTGTCAGTTGGCACCTGACAGTCCAGTCTCTGGGCAGGAGCTGGTGCCTCAGTCCACCCATGTTCCAAAGGGTGTCATCAACACCTCTGAAGCCTTTGAGGTCAGTGACTAGGTCTCTCTCTGAGGCTGGTTTCTAGCCAAAAATTAGGCAAGAGAGGGGTGTAGGAACAAGGCCCGAGAATCTGAAAAAGTTTATTCCTTGTTTCCTACAGGATGTTCCAGGAAACCTTAACTTAAAATTGTACTGGGGGTTGCAGAATAGGATGAACCACTACTCAGAAGGAATGAGGCAAAAGCCCAGCCCAAGTCAGATCATTGAATAAAAATGTGTGTTGCTTGAGCAAGAAGAACCCCCTCATTTCCCCTTTTCTGCATTCTGGACACTCCTCTAATTCTTGTTTAAAAGCCCTGGAAAACTACTTTCTAGGCAGGCTGTGTCTTTAGGCCACTATACCTCCCCCACTGTCCCCTTCACCTGTTACAATAAATAAAACTTTACTCTGAGCAACTCCTGATGCTGATTCTTTCATGATGCCCCAAAAGAGCAGATCTGTGGGTCTGCTAACAAAGTTTGAGAAGCCCAGATAGGGACTGTCCCTGGGTGACTGGGAACCAGGACTGAAGCAACTGGCAGCGGCAGCTTGTCCAGGGCTTACTCGTTCTCAGGGAATGGTTGCTCTGGTCCATCAGGGCAAGAGGTTTCACTTGGAGCCTGGCAGTTCTTCCTGCTCACTCAGATATCGTAGGGGTGAAGTGGCTACCTGGACCCCCTCTCTTCCCAGCATCTCAGGGAATCAAGGAGTGGGTAATTTGGGGTTACTGATTATAACAGGGGTCTAAGAGTTGCTGAAAGTGGAATACGAGACAGGAAGTACACTATCAGGAAAGAACTGGGGACTAGAAAGAACAGTATTCTTGGGGACAGTGAAGGAAAAGCATCAGGTTTCGCTTTGGCAGATTGAGGATTGCAAAGGAGTGATCCAAGAAGTCTCTGGGCCAGGTTTATCTGTAAGTCTGGCTTACGTGACTCAATCCTTCTCCAATTCACAGGTGTTGTCCTATTTCATTCACATTTAGCAACTCTATGGTAACAGGTAAAAAATGATACAGCATTTCATGTTTTTGAACTGATAAAGATTGTCGGGGGTGGTGTCCGCTGTGGTGCAGTGGGTTAACGCCCTGGCCTAAAGCGCCGGCATCCCATATGGACGCCGGTTCTAGTCCTGG
This sequence comes from Oryctolagus cuniculus, assembly GCF_051225735.1. NCBI lineage: Eukaryota > Metazoa > Chordata > Mammalia > Lagomorpha > Leporidae > Oryctolagus > Oryctolagus cuniculus. The sequence continues at coordinate 117,586,632 of NC_142871.1, forward strand.
TTGCTCCTCTTCCAGTCCAGCTCTCTGCTATGGCCTGGGAAGGCAGTGGAGGATGACCCAAGTCTTTGGGCCCCTACACCCATGTGAGAGACCCAGAAGAAGCTCCTGTCTCCTGGCTTCGGATCAGTGCAGCACTGGCCGTAGCAGCCATTTGGGGGGTGAACCAAAGGAAGGAAGGCCTTTCTCTCTGTCTGTCTCTCTCTCACAGTCTATAACTCTACCTGTCAAATAAATTTTTAAAACAGTTATTTATTTATTTGGAAAACCAGTTAGAGAGAGAGAGGGAGAAACACAGAGAGAGATCTTCCATCCACTGGTTCACTCTCCAAATGGCTGTAATGGCCAGGGCTGGACCAGGTGGAAGCCAGGAACTAGGAACTTTTTCCAGGTCTCTCAGATGGGTGCAAGAGCCCAAGCACTTGGGCCACCCTCTGCTGCTTTCCCAGGCCATCAGAAGGGAAATGGATAGGAAGTGGAACAGCCAGGACTCGAACTGACGACCATATGAGATGCTGATGTCACAGGCAGCAACCTAACCCATTACTCCACAAGGCCAGCCCAAAAAGGCCATCTTCTGTTGCTTTCCTAGATGTATTAGCAGGGAGTTGGATTGAAAGTAGAGCAGCTGGGACTCAAACAGGCACCCATATGGGATGCTGGTGCTGCAAGCCGCAGCTTAATCCACTGTACCACAATACTAGGCCCTCAAAATTTCCTTATATTTAGTTTCATGTATACCAATTCTGTTGCTTACCATTGATTTTGCATTTATAGGACTATAAAACATAAACCCTAAGCAAGGAATATGAAACTGTCACTTTGTGTTTTGTTTTCTCTACTCTGCTATGATGAGTAGTTTCCTCAACTCCATCTTCTAGTTTATCTTTTCAAATATGTCCACTCTAACTTTAACCAGTCCACTAGTTTATCCTTTCAATAACTATATTTTCAGTTCTTAAAGTTCGATTTGCCCAGATCTTTCAGGAACTTGTCCTGTTCTCTACCTACACACACACACACACCCCTCTTTTTTAAATATGTTTAATTCAGAGTATTTTTTTGGGTCTCTGTTATCTAAATTACAAAATGGAGCTTTACACTAAATAGTCTGTGAAATTCTAATATGTGCCCTGATATTCTTTCAATTTTTAAAATAAAAATTGTTGGAGTGCTTTGGATTTTCAAGTGATAATGGTGGCACTGGAGCATGACAGTGAGTAGTAGAGTGATTATTTTAAAAGTCACATTCCCCAGGCCTCCGAGACTGAGCCAACACCTTCAGTTTTTTCATATCCACTGCCTATATTAGCATAGAGAAAAACGGGACTCATCAGATGGACACAGGGCATGAAAAATTTCCATACAGATTTGGTGTCACAAGAGAGTTTTTTTGATAGTTAAAATTTAAAAAAAATTTTTCTGAAAGGCGGAGCTATAGAGATCTTCCATCCACTGGTTTACTCCTCAGATGGCAGGTGAGAGATATTTTTGAGAACCTCATCAAAGAATCCAGCAAAAGGCTGGTGAACATTAAACCATTGTTTCTCAGAGATTTTTGTTTTGACATTTGTAGTACATATACTATAGAGTGTCAATGGCTTTTTTACACTCTTTAAAAACCAACAGAAGGGTCAGTGTTGTAGCACAACAGGTTAATCCTTGCCAACAATGTGGGAGGCCTGAATGGAGTTCCTGGCTTTGGCCTGGTCCAGCCCCAGCAGTTGTGGCCATTTGTGGATTGAACCTGCAGATGGAAGATCGATTTCCATCTCTGTCTCTCTCTTTCACTCCCTTCCTCTCTGTGTAACTCTGCCTTTCAAATAAATAAGTAAATATTTAATAACAACAATCAAACTCAACATAATGTTTGTGAACTGGAAGGATGATGAAGATCAACACAGTTGGCCCACTGTGTTTCCAGGTTCTGTATCCAAAAAGTCAACCAATCATGGATCACACATTATGCAGATAGGCCCACAAGGGTTTGGTCTGTATTGAACATGTACAGATGATTTTTCTTGTCATAATTCCCTAAACTATACAGTGTGACAACTATTTACATACATTTCCTTTATATTAGGTGTTGTAAAAGTTATCTAGAGATGATTTAAAGCATATGGGAGGATGTGTGTAGTTTAGGCAAATGGCGAGGATACAATTAAACTTTATGTTCAAATTTCTTCCAATAGTGTTGGATCTTCACTATTACCCTTCTAGATGCACTTATGATGCTTTTATTATCTGATTTTTAAAAAGATTTACTTATTTGAAAGGCAGAGTATCTCTCTCACACACAGAGAGAGAGAGAGAGAGAGAGAGAGAGAGAGAGAGAGATATTCTGATTTACTGGTTTACTTCCCAAATGCCCAAAGTAGGCCGAAGCCAGGATCTCCATCTGGGTCTCCCAAGTAGGTAGCAAAAATTCAAGTGTTTAGTCATCATGTGCTGCTTCCCAAGTGCATTAGCAGGTAGCTGAATCAGGAGTGGAATATCTAGGACTCAAATTGGCACTCTGGTATGGGATGTGAGCATCCCAAGCAGTGGCATGACACAGTTCACAATGCCAGCCCCTTGATTATTTTTTGCTTGGATTTCTACATTTAAACAGATTGAGGGTTAATTTATATATATTTGCTTAATGTGTACATGGTTGCTTCCAGTGCTACCATATACTCATCTCTCCTGCAGACCCTTCATTCCTACCACACTGGTATTTCCCAAAGCCTTGTCTATGGCAACCTTTACACTTTGCTTAAAATGCCATCAATTTGGGGCCGGTGCTGTGGCATAGCAGGTAAAGCCACTGCCTGCAGTGCCAGCATCCCATATAGGCACTGGTTCGAGACAATCTAGCTCTCTGCTATGGCCTGGGAAAGCAATAGAAGACGGTCCAAGTCCTTGGGCCCCTGCACCCGTGTGGGAAGACCCAGAAGAAGCTCCTGGCTCCTGGCTTCGGATCTGCACAGCTCTGGCTGTTGAGGCCAATTGGGGAGTGAACCAGCGGATGGAGGACCTCTCTCTCTTTCTCTCTGCCTCTCCTTTTCTCTCTGTGTAACTCTTTCAAATAAATAATAAAATAAATCTTAAAAAAATGCCATCAATGCTACATCTCCCTAGAGGCTATGTTTCCTACTTTCTGATCCTCTCTTCAAATATTGCCCCTCCATATGCATGGGAGATTGGTCCAAGACCCTTCTCTGTTAGCAAAATCTGTGAATGCTCAAGCTCCTCATATAAAATGGGATAATATTTGCATATAACCTATGTATATCCTCCCGTATATTTCAAATAAGCTCTAGATTACTTGTAATACTTAATACAGTATAAATGCAATAAAACAGCTGCTGTACTACATTGTTCAGCAAATCATAACAAAAAAAAAACCTTCAGTACATTCAGTGCAGATGCAAGTTTTTTTCCTGAATATTTCTGATTCAAGGTTGGTTGAATCTATGGATATGGAATCCAGGATTATGTAGGGCTGATTATACTAACTCATTTCTTTAGCCCTCCTGCATTGCTACAGTCCAAACTTACACCTACTATTTTTTAATGCACACAATATTTTATACCAGGCCTCTAACTCATTTTTAATTCATTTAAAAACAAAATATCTGTTCACTTAATATTTAAGTAAATTTTACTGATGCTTAAAGGTCAGATTCTGCCTTTGGATCTTAACATACTATATCTTTGTTCAAACCAATGAACCGATGCAGGTATTCTAAGAAGCAGCTCAAATATCTGCCCTGAGGTGTAGATTTTCTTACCTCTAAGATTCTGTGGACTTTGGGTAAGTGTCAAAGGACTCATAATGCATTGTGATACCTTCATGATGCCTAAAAGAAGTTATTAATCACAGGGCACTCTTTGAAATCTTTTACAAAATATAATGTTTGAACAAAGATATGTATCATTTATAGAGTATTAATAATAATTTTTATAAATTTGAATTGTGTCTCTGGGTATTTTCTGGTCCCTAAGGACACAGAAAAATGCAAGTGTTACATATACTTGGCAATCTTTGTTCTCCATGGTTGTCCTGCATAATCTGCTCTCTAGAGAGCCCTCTAGTGTTTATTTAGCCTTGGAGACTGGTTTGGGTCCTTCAAGGATTCAGGTGAAAAGGAAGTGCATAAGGAGGAAAGCAGGAATTGAGCAAATATGGAAACACAAATGCACTGCTTCACCAGGTTATGTGTGCCAAGAAATTTTGAATCAGAAGTCGAAGAGGGTCAGTGGCTAAGCTCACATGAGTCTGTATGATACATGTGCAAATCACCAAGCTTTTTTTAAGCAACAACTTGATTGTTCTCTCTGGGTTGTTTGGAGGAGTGGGGGATAACAAAGAAAACATGCTTTCTCCGCTTAGAGACGCCCTGATCTCATGGAAAAAGACAGGAATATCAACTCAATAGCCCTTTGTCCTTCACAGCTGAAAATTACCACATTAGGGCAAATCAAATCTCCATCAAGGAGCACTGCATGATTAACTCACTACAGAATATATAGTTTAGAATATATAAACAGTTATATAGTTTCCAAATGTACCACAGGTTCATGGAATGCAAGAGAGGGATAGATATTAGAGACTTTCTAACTCAGTTTCTCATCTTACATATGTGGAAACTGAAGCCCAGAAAAAAAAAAAAATGTGTTAAGCTCAAAGATGCAGTTTATAGACTCACAGTACTTGGACTTCCCACTAGAAATGACTTAATTTCTTTGCTAGTTTAAATTAAACTTCCTGTTTTTTTTTTTAATTTCAAGTTGTTTCCAGAGAAGAGAATACTATCAGTATTACATTTAGTATATTCAAAAATAAGAGCTATGAATAAGTGATAAAGACATTCTTGAGTTACTAAGTAATTATCTCTGGGTGGGTATTGGGTACAATGGTTTAAGACACCACTTGGGATGCCTGTATTCTGTATCATAGTGCCTGGGTTTGAATTCTGGCTCTGCTTCTAATTCCAGTTTTTCTTTTTTAAAATAATATTTATCTTACTTATTTGAAAGGGAGAGTTACAGAGACAGAATGGGAAAGACAGCCATCTTCTATCTGTTGGTTCACTCCCCGAATGGCCACAATGGCCAAGTTGGGCTAGGCTGAAGCCAGGAGCCAGGAGCTTCATCCAGATCTCCCAAGTGGGTGCAAGGGCCCAAGTACATGGGCCATCCTTTGCTGCTTCCCCAGGCACATTAGCAGGGAGGTAGATGAGAAGCAGAGCAGCCAGGACTGGAAATGGGACCCATATGGATACTGGCATTGTGGGCAGTGGCTTCACGGGACACGTCACAATGCCAACTTCCCAATTTCAGTTTTCTGCTTATGTGTACTCTGGGAGGCAGCAGGTGATGGCGCAAGCACTTGGGTTCTGATACTCAATGTGGGAGACCTGGATTGCATTTCTGGCTCCTGGCTTCAGCCTGGCCCAATCCTGGCTGTTGCTGGCCAGGGGGAGTGAACAAGCAGTGGGAGATCACTCTCTCTCAACTAAATAAAAATAGATAAATAAGTAAAAATTTTTAAAAAGTAATTATCCCTTACTACACAATTGCAATTAGGATTCTCATTCTGGAACTTCTTTTTTGCTTATTAACCCATACAAAAGCAAGTAATCAAATGACAGCCTTATTTTCTTTGCTTAATGATCAATTTATCTGCCTAACAGGACTGCGTAAAACATTTAGTAATTATAAAATGAATAATGATAACTAAAAAAATACACATACAAATAGATGGTATACATATTTGTTTTGGTAGGTTATATTTGGAATATTTATCAGCACACTTTGGATCCTGGATGCTTTCAAACATAAGCTAATAGTTGGCAAAAATTTGTGATATATGAATAGAGTTACTGATTGTTCTGTGTTAGTTAATTTGATACTTTAACTTCCTGTGAAGTAAAAATTAAAAACATATGCTGGGGCAATTGACACATTTTTCATTATCCAGAGTGGTGTCTACAAAGGTAAAAGCTGGGATGGGTATTTGCTGAAGCGGTTAAGATACTGCTTGGGATGCTTGCAGCCCATTTTGGAGTACCTGGGTTCAAGTCTTGGCTCCGCTTCTGATTCCAGCTTCCTGTTAATGTGCACTTTGGGAGGCAGTGGGTGATGGAGCAAGCAGTTGGGTCCCTGTCACCTTGGAAGGAGACCAGGATCGAGTTCTGGGCTTCTGGTTTGGTCTGGTCCATCCTTGGCCATTGTGGGTTCTTCCAGGTTGAGCCAGCAGATTGGAGATTTCTCTTTCTCTCCCTCTCTTTTTCTCTGCTTTTCAAATAAATAAAATTATTCATTGATCTGTATGTTTAAGATTTGTGAATTACATTTACTACATGTAAGTTATACAACAAAAAAGACTAAAAATATAATTAGAAAATCAACCACGAAGGACTAAAACAAGAACACCTTGTACAACTTATATTTTAATTTCATATTTGCTATATTTTAATTACTGATTCATATTCAATCAAAGATGGCATTAAATACCCCCACCTTGTGTTTATCTCTCTGCACACTAGGTTACTGAAGAGTATCCTGTGATCTTTTCATAAATCAAGGAAACCTTTAATTTACTTGTTTGCAAGTAAGACAGTGTAGTAACTTACATCCAGAATTTTGTATAACACACAAAGCCATCTATAAGTGGGCAGGGTACATACCGAAAATTTTTCTTTCACTTCATCCTCCTCCGCGACCTATTTTTACGAGGTACTTCAGGCAAAGGTATTCAGATAGCAAAAGGGTCCTAACTGTAACTTCTCCCTGCACATGCCATGATTCTATACTCCATTCCTAGAGTCTCAAAATCCAATTTCTCCTCTCTAGAAGCCACTTGAGGGCAGTTCTGATTCAAGTGTATTTTAAAGACGACTGGTCTTTATTGTTTTCATCTTCCTGCGTTATAAACCCTCCTATAATGTTCAGTCTACTTTCAAGGAAGGACTAACCCGCCAGCCCTTGTTTGGTCACGGTAGTAGGTCAGGGACCACAGCTTGAAAAAACGCGGTGAAACATCCGGAACCGGGAAAGGACTACAACTCCCAGAACGCAACGCTTCCCGGCTTCTTCCGCGTCTCCCTTTCCGGCTGCCCAATGTCTGGGCTTCGCGAGACTTCTCTCATTCCCATTGGTCAGCTTCCCCGCCTGCAGGGGCGGAGCGGCGAGGAAAGAAACAGAGGACCCCGGAAGGCACATTTCCCGCCACTGCGAGGCTCCCGGAGGAAAACCCTAAGAAGAAGACGCTCTCAATTGGACACTCGCTTTTCTAGCGTCAGAGGACTCAGCCAATCAGAACGTACATCTACCCTCTGAGTCCCCGCCTCTTCCTCGAGGTACACTTTGGTGGCGGGAAAAGTGAGGAAGTTTTCGCGCCGGGGTGGAGTCAGCTAAGGACCTTTCGGCGCGGCTTTGGAGGAGGCAGCGGGCATGGCGGGCACTGTAGTGCTGGACGATGTGGAACTGCGGGAGGCCCAGCGGGATTACCTGGACTTCCTGGATGACGAGGTGAGAGGGCCGCCGGCGCGCGGGCCCTGATGCTGGAAGGCCCTCGCGGGGAGCGGGTCAGGGCCGGAGGCCCCTTAAATCCGCGGACAACGCCAGCATCCGGCTCTGGTCACTGCCCCCGCGGTGGAGTGAGTCCCTGGTTTGTGCTGCATAGGTGAACTTTTTAGAGTGATCCCGCAAGTTTCTTCCATGTGACCGCCAGTGCGCTCGAAAGGCGAGAGGCTTCCCTCTTGCGCCGGCAAAATGGCAAATCCCACCCGCGGCTGCACGCCCGGCTCGCTCTGCGTCTGTGGGCACCGTGGGGGAGGGACTGCAGTAGGGCGGCAGTCGCCGGCCGCGTTTTTCGGGTGCTCAGATATTAGGGACAGATTTCCTACAGGGAGGAATAGACTTGCTGATGTGGCTGCATTTTTTTTTTCAATACTAAGTGAGGTGCAGATAAGAAGTGTTTTGTATGCAGGTGAAGGGGGGTTATGTGCAACCCAAGATCTAAAGCCACAGGATAAGCTTCCTGGAAGGTTCAGGATAGAAACGTAGAGCTGACTCCTTTAGGTCCCGGTTATGAGAATCCTTCAGTATGCTGATGATCCGAGAGTAAAATACTTTAATTCCGTATATAAGTTTAAGTAAAGATCCATCTTAATGTAAACTTTAGTCTGTTTCATTCACATTTATTATTGGCTATATTAAAGTGTCCAGCGTGTTTCAATATTCATAGAGAAATTGTTTTCTACTGTTAAGCAAATTAGCATATACATCTCTAAGCATTAGCTTTTTCCCTTTACATTTTAACAAGGTTTTTACATGTCCTTTTAGAACTTAAAAGCTCATTGTACTTCCAGAGTAGAGGTTGAGTTGACAACTGACAGGCTGTTGATGATGGGACTACCAGCACGGCTTGGGAAGCGTGATTACAATCTTCTCCCAAGAAGTGCCAGTTACGGAGGCTAGCGGATGCTTGCAGTTCAACTCTGCCACAGAGATAGATGTATTATCTTGTTGTGAAAGCTGCTTCTGTTTTATTTTTGAATCTGTGGCTACTGTGTGAATTGGGTGTCTGTTTTACAGGAAGACCAGGGAATTTATCAGAGCAAAGTTCGGGAGCTCATCAGTGACAACCAGTACCGACTGATAGTCAACGTGAATGACCTGCGCAGGAAAAATGAGAAGAGGGCTAACCGGTGAGTGGCAAGGGTTTCCAAGGGGATTTCCTGGCTCTGAGGAATTCAGGAAATCCAAAGGGATTTCCTGGCTTCCCTCCCCTTTTGCCTGAATTGGAGCAGGTTTCCCAGGAGAGGGTCTGGATGAAGCAGCGGTGACCTAGAAGCCCTCAGTGCCTCAAATGCACCTAAATTTGTTCCTCCCTCCCACCACCACCAAAAGTAGATAGTGGGCATTTTCCTCTTAGATGCCCTCTTTCCAGTGTTTTATTGAATATTGTTTTTATATCTCTGCTGAGTAGAATTCACATTGGTCCTCAGTTCTGATTCATTTTACTGAGTCAGCATAGGGTGGCAGGAGAAGAGTGGGAACTGTATTTTTTCTCTCCTGGATCCTTCATGGTGTCTACTTCTGTTTTGAGAGTAAGTTTGAATTGTTCACTTCTGCCTAATTATTGTTTCTTTTGTCTACATGCAGCCTCCTGAACAATGCCTTTGAGGAGCTGCTTGCCTTCCAGCGGGCCTTAAAGGATTTTGTGGCCTCTATTGATGCTACCTATGCCAAGCAGTACGAAGAGTTCTACATAGGTTTGGAGGGCAGCTTTGGCTCCAAGCATGTCTCCCCCCGAACTCTGACCTCCTGCTTCCTCAGCTGTGTAGTCTGTGTGGAAGGCATTGTCACTAAATGTAAGTGTGTTAGAGAGGGGCACTAAAGAAACGGAGGGTTGAACTTCAAGAGGATGGGAAAGTAGAAGAAGCAAAATAGATCTGGGTAGCTTGTGGCTCCAGAGAGGTGGAGCATTGAAATTATGTGGTAAAACTAGCAGGAACTCAGAGTTTGAACAGTGACTAGGGGACCTTGAATGACCACTTGCTGTAGCAAAGTGAAGAATTTTACTGAGAGTTGTAGGAGTCTTGGCTCTTGACAATCTGCTTATTCCAACCCTTGAATCCCTACTGTTTTCTAGTTGAGATCAATGGAATTTAAAATTTCGTGTGGATATGGTGATGTTCTGGATGTAAACATAAAAATAGATAAGGATAATTAGTATTAAATTAGTTTAGTTGAAAGAACACAGTATTTCGAGTTGTCATAGGCTTGTGTGAGTTCAGGTCTCACCTCTGTTACTGTCTAATTGGATGACTTTGTACGCATGTTTCCTATTCTTAGGCTCTCTAGTTCGCCCCAAAGTTGTCCGCAGTGTCCATTACTGTCCTGCTACCAAGAAGACCATAGAGCGACGTTACTCTGATCTTACCACCCTGGTGGCCTTTCCATCCAGCTCTGTCTATCCCACCAAGGTGAGTGGGTTGAATTGATTGGGCCTCGTTGGGGTTTGAGTCAAGGATACTCTATTTTAAGGTAAATAATTGTATAATACCTGAGGTTTTTATTCTGGAAATAGGTAGAGTGAAAAATAAGGATTCATCTACTGGGAAGATGCTTTGTGGACCAGGGTTTCCTATGGAAAGGGCACCATTACTCCCCATCCACCCTTGAGATTTATTTATTTATTTGAAAGGCAGAGTTACAGAGAGAGAGAGACCTCTTCCATGCGCTGGTTCACTCCCCAGATGGCCTCAATGGCTGAGGCTAAGCCGGGCTGAAGCCAGGAGCCTGGAACTCTATCCAGGTCTCCCAGGTGGGTGCAGGGGCCCAAGGATTTGGGCCATCTTCCACTGCTTTCTTGGGCACATTAGCGGGGAGCTGGATTGGAAGTGGAGCAGCTGAGACTTAACCAGTGCTCACATGGGATGGCCAGCGTTGCAGGCTGTGGCTTAACCAGCTGTGCCACATTGCTGGGCACCATAGTTTTTTTTTTTTTTTTTTTTTAAAGAATAAATACTCACTTTAGGAAATTGAAATATTATGGAAGAATTAAAAGAAGGAAAAAAGTCATCTAATCTGTATTTTTACAAAAATAATCAATATAATTTTGTAATTTTCTTTTAAATGTAAGATGAAAGGAAAAGTGCTTAGGCTATAGTGAATGTAAGTGTTGCAACTATTTCACTGTGGGTTTCAGAGAAGGCTGTTAAGGGAAAGGGCTGTTAGAGCAATCAGATTGATCTAAGTTGAGGGCAATACAAGGCCTTTTTACTAAGTGAGACAATGATCATTAATATTGATTGCTTGTTGTCTGAACTCATTCCATCAAAGGTTTTACCCCCAATCAAATTTTAATTGAAAGCTACTCTATACTAAGCATTGTTAGGCAATTTGGAGAACACAGATATCAACAATACCTTTTCCGGTCTTCAATCTTATCAACTGGTAGAGAAATCTAACATAAACTGAAACAGAATGAGCATCTTAGAATTATAGCTAAACATATTTTAGAATCAGTCTACCACTGTAGCAAAAAATTACCTACAGGAAAGAACTCTGTGAGTGAGATCCCAGTGGAAAGAACAGGACATCAAAGAAGGAGGTACCTTTCTCTGAAGGGAGGAGAGAACCTCCACTTTGATTATGGCCTTGTCTAAGAAATGTCGGAGTTTATGGACTCAAGAGGCTTCCATAGCCTTGCCAGCTCATGACAAGAGCCTTGGGTGATCACTGACGTCATAAATAGAAGTGCCAATTGTTAAATCAACAACAGGACTTACTGTGCACTTGCTCCCCATATAGGATCTCTGTCCTTAATGTGTTGTACTATGAGAATTAACGGTACAACTAGTCTTCAAATGGTACTTTATACCGTGTGTGTGTGTGGATCCAAATTTGAAATCTTTACTTAGTATAGAGTTGATCTTCTGTATATAAAAATAATTAAAAATGAATCTTAATGAAGAATGAGTTGGGAGAGGAAGTAGGGGTGAAAGGGCGGGTATGGGGAGAACTGCTATAATCCAAAAGTTGTACTTAGGAAATTTATATTTATTAAACAAAAGCTTTCTATTAAAAAAAAATCAGTCTACCTTCAGATGAAATGCTGAATTTCAAAGATGCTACAAGATTTGCTTGTGGTCCCCATTAGTGATGTCTCTAACTACTAGACCCCTTATTTTAAGACATTTATTTATTTGAAGAATGATGGAGTGAGAGGAAGGAATCTTCCATGCTCTGCATTATTCCACAAGTGACCACAACAACCTGGGCTAAAACCAGGTGTCAGAATCACTAGTCAGGTCTCCCATGTGGGTGGTAGGAACCCAAGTACCTGGGCCATCATCTGCCTTCCAGGTGTATTAGCAGGAAACTGGATTGGAAGTGTGGAGTAGCCAGGCTGGGAGTCTAGCTGGGACTAACAAGCACTCTGAGAGGGGGTGGTAGCTTAATCCTCTGCTCCACAATGCCCCTCTCCATAGAACCCATATTTCTTTTCTTTATTTTTTAAAGATTTATTTTATTTATTTGAAAGTCAGAGTTACACAGCGAGAAAAGGAAAGACAGAGAGAGGTTTTCCATCTGCTGGTTCACTCCCCAAATGGCTGCAACGACCAGAGCTGTGCCTTTCTGAAGCCAGGAGCCAGGAGCTTCCTCTGGGTCTTCCTACATGGGTGCAGGGACCCAAGGACTTGGGCCATCTTCTACTGCTTTCCCAGGCCATAGCAGAGAGCTGGGTCGGAAATGGAGCAGCCAGGACTTGAACTGGCACCCACATGGGATGCAGGCACTGCAGGCGGCAGCTTTACTTGCTATACCACAGTGCCGACTCCCCCATATTTCTTTAGTTCATGCCAGTTGTATTTTCTGAGGTGCCCTGTTCTCTTCTTCAGGATTTCTACTGTTTAGATTCCCTTTTTTTTCTGTGTTCTCAAGGGCACTCTTCTGTTGATTTCTGTGGTCAAACCTCTGCCTGAGAACTGAAGTACGTTGGACCAGATCTCTTGGAGGTTACTCTGTTGTAGTATTCTGATGTAGTACTTAAGAGCATGGTTTTCAGAGTTAAACAACTGTGTCAAGTCTTGACTCTGTGACCTTAGAGAACTTGTTTAACCTCTTCCAATCTCAGCTTCCTTATATATAAAGTTTGAAAAATAGCTGCTTTATAAAGTTGTTACAATTGCATGAAAGAGTTTAAGAAATAATAGCACAATTAGTGCCTGGCACATAGTAAGCACAATTAGTGCCTGGCACATAGTAAGCACTCAGTAGTGGTATGTGTCCTGTTTTTGGGAAATTCAAATACTGACATAAAACTTCAGAATGGTTTTATTGCAGTTGGATATACATAGAGAAAAGCTCACTTAAGCATATAGCTTTTGTCTATCAAGAGTAGTGCTGCCATGAGCACTGTATTCTATGGCTTGGGTTAATGTTTCTGTTGAGTAGTACTTGGGAAAACCTGCCTCATGGTGTAAACGTATACTCAATATTGGGGGAGGTAAGAAATTTTTTTTTTTAGATTTGTTTATTTATTTCAAAGAGTTACGAAGTGGGGGGTGGATAGAGATAGCGGTCTTTCATCCACTGGTTGCAATGGCTAGGACTGAGCCAGTTTGAAGCCAGGAGTTTCATTTGGGTCTCCCACATGGTTGGCAGGGGCCCAAGCACTTGGGCTATTCCCTGATGCCTTTCTCAGGCCATTGACGGAGCAGGGTCTGAAGTGCAGCAGCCGGGACTCCAAACAGCACCCAAATAGTGTGCTGGTGTTGCAGGCGGTGCTTTTACTGGCTAATCCACAACACCAGCCCTAGAATTTTAATGTAGCCATTGTCTCTTCAGACTGTGGGTGGCCCCTTCCATTAGATGGTTGTTAGGTCAGAGATAGGAAAAGCTGGAGAAGATACTGGCTTTTTTTTTTTTTTTAATTTCAGGATGCTAAAATCTCATGGAGTCATTTCCAAATACTTTGTTTCCTGTGACTAATGAGTGTGATTTTTTAAGGAAGAACTCAGATACCTCTTCTGTGTGCTTTTTTCCAGGATGAGGAAAACAATCCCCTTGAGACAGAATATGGCCTTTCTGTTTATAAAGACCATCAGACCATCACCATCCAGGAGATGCCGGAGAAGGCCCCTGCTGGTCAGCTTCCCCGCTCTGTGGATGTTATTCTGGATGATGACTTGGTGGACAAAGTGAAGCCTGGAGACCGAATCCAGGTGGTTGGGACTTACCGTTGCCTTCCTGGAAAGAAGGGAGGCTATACCTCAGGGACCTTCAGGTAAGGGGTCTGATCTGAAGTGTGTAGAATGCTATGGGCAGCTTCCATTCCTGGTAGAATTCTTTCTCCAGTTGGCCATATTCCAGCCAGTTGGATGTGATCATCGAAGCACTCTTTGCCTGGGAAGTAGGATACCTCCAGTACCCATTTCCCACTTCTTACGCCAAAAGTGGGAGTTACTGCTGACACAGTTATATTCTCTTGGCCCACTTGGGAATTTCTCACTTATTTGCACCTCCTTCCCACATAGACTTGTGTCTGCAGCGCTGGGTCAGCAGGAGATAACTAAGTTCCAGAGCATCAGTATCTTCCTCACCCACCAACTGTTGGTCTAGTTCAGTAGCCTGAAAAGGCCTACTGCTGCTGGAGATACTAGCTTTTGGGGGTAGTAATTGAATAAAGTAAACTCTTTCTTCTCCCCCTCTTTGTCTCAGGACCGTCCTGATAGCCTGTAATGTGAAGCAGATGAGCAAGGATGTTCAACCTTCATTCTCTGCTGAAGATATAGCCAAGATCAAGAAGTTCAGTAAAACTCGTTCCAAGGTCTGGACATCCTTTAGGCATTTGAGGTGGAAATGTTTTGTAAGAGTTGTATTTGGGAGCTTTGCTGTCTTTGAGTTGTATCAGGAGGAAGGTCAGGATATTTTTCTCTGGTACTGGCTGCTTCCAATTTTATCCCACTTAGCAAGTGAAAGGCTGTTTTGTTGTTTGTTCTTTTTCCATTCTATGCTGCCTTCTGTGCTGCTAAGTGAACCTGATACAAATATTAGGATGGGAGTTAGAATATCAGCATACCAGTGAGTCTGTTTATTATTGAAGACATTAGTGATACATCATTATTTAAATTGATTATGTATGTGTGTACATATATTTGTGCATACATTTATACATATATATACTTTTTTAAGTTCTCTAACTTGATCTTCCTTTTTTTCTTTTAAAAGACAATGCCCACATTTAGATTTGAACAAATCGAATTTGTGATAAATGTCACTGCTCAAGCACAATACATATTCTTGTTAAACCTAAAATGATTTGAACCTGGGGATAATTTTGTTTTTCCTAAAAGATAAAATCTCTGAACAAGTTTTGGAAACTAGGCTGCTCTGACAGTGGTCTGGTAATGTGATTTGTCTTGGAGCAGAAGCTTTTGTAATTAGGAACAGCATTTATATTTGTGTATTTCTTCAGATGTTTCCTTCCTGTGGGCTAAAAATGTAAAGCCAAATCCTGAAAAATCCCATGTATCTCAGTAAGCTTCTTATGCATTGGTTATTGCTGCTCCAGGATATGTTTGACCAGCTGGCCAGATCACTGGCCCCAAGTATCCACGGGCATGACTATGTCAAGAAGGCAATCCTCTGCCTGCTCTTGGGAGGAGTGGAACGAGACCTAGAAAATGGCAGCCACATCCGTGGGGACATCAATATTCTCTTAATAGGTATGGTGATGTGGCTTTGCTTTATACTGTTGTGGGTTGTGTCTGTGGGGACTTGCAGTATGTAAGGTTATGTATTGTGTACTGCATGTTACAGTCCCATTAAAGGACTAAATTGAATCTTTTAAAAATCTTCCTGAAATTGCTAATTTATGGTATCTAAAACATATTCTTAAATGGATGGTAAGGAGAAAAGTGTAGGAAAGCAAATTGACAACCATCACTGACAATGATTCACTATCTGTGTTGTGCCAAGAACTATACTAGAAACATGGCCCTTGCTTGGGGAGTTTCCTAGAGTAACCACTTGCCCCTCCCACAGGAGACCCATCGGTTGCCAAGTCTCAGCTTTTGCGGTATGTCCTTTGCACTGCTCCCCGGGCTATCCCCACCACTGGCCGGGGATCCTCAGGAGTGGGTCTGACAGCTGCTGTCACCACAGACCAGGAAACAGGTAAGGTTATAAGGGTCCTTGGTAAAGGCCCTGCAGTGAGATAAGCAGAGATTTTTGAGCTTGCTATAGGCACTGGCTTGCACTGGGAAGACAAAGTTGAGAGGTTCATTGGGATCAGATTGTAGGGAACTTGAGTGTGACCTTCTAGGGACAAGAATGTTTCTAAGGTATTTGAGACAGTTTGGCAAATTGGAATAAAAATGGAGATTTTACGGTTTTGTGAACTAGAGAAGAGGTTGCACACCAGTGAAAGGAGAGCAGTGGCATAGTTGAGCTATCACTTGAGGATGAGATGAAGAGGGAGACTCTACAGAGGAAGTATAGCAGAGGCTGCTTCAGGGTCCAAATGGGACAGAGACATTGTTCAGCTTGGAGTTACAAAGGTACCCAAGCAGCATCTGCTCTGACTGGCACCTGTGTACCATGTTCTCATGCTGCAGTGAGAAGTACCTTGGAAGGGGACTGACACCTCTCCCCTTCACCCCTCTGGGACCACAGCACCAGATCTTCTTCCTTATTTCCAGGAGAGCGTCGTCTGGAAGCGGGGGCCATGGTCCTGGCTGATCGAGGTGTGGTCTGTATCGATGAATTTGACAAGATGTCTGACATGGATCGCACAGCCATCCATGAAGTGATGGAGCAGGGCCGGGTGACCATCGCCAAGGCTGGCATCCACGCTCGGCTGAATGCTCGCTGCAGTGTCTTGGCAGCTGCCAACCCTGTCTATGGCAGGGTGAGTGGACTCGGCCCCTGAACCATATTCCTTGCCTCAGGAGACTTGGCTGAGGAACCGGGCTGGGGGAGTTCATTCTAGGTGGCCACCCTAAGGGAATAAGAAGACTAAAGTAGGCTTCTTATCTTGTCACTGTCCTTGGTTTAGAGCAGTGATTTTTTTTTTTTTTTGTTTTTGTTTTTTTAAAGCTTATTTATTTGAAAGACAGAGTTACAGAGAGAGAGGGGAGAGAGAAATCTTCCATCTGCTGGTTCACTTCCCAACGGCTGCAAGAGTGAGGGCTGGGCCAGGTTGAAGCCAATAGCTTTATCCAGGTCTTAACCTGTAGGTGCAGGGGCATAAGGACTTGAGCCGTTTTTCACTGTTATTTTCCAGAAATATTGATAGGGGGCTGGATCAAAAGTGGAACAGTGGGAATTCGAACTGGTGCCCGCCTGGGATGCTGGCATTGCAGGCATCTTAACCTATTATGCCCCAGTGTCGGTCCCCAAGCAGTGGTTTTTTAAACCTATTCATATGCAGCAGAATCTCCTGGAAAGTTCTTTATTTTTTAAAAAATAATTTTGAGGCTGGCGCTGTGGCTTAGTGGGTAAAGCTGCCACCTGCAGTGCTGACATCCCATATGGGCGCCAGCTGCTCCACTTCTGATCCAGCTCTCTACTATGGCCTGGGAAAGCAGTAGAAGATGGCCCAAGTCTTTGGGTCCCCGCACCCATGTGGGAGACCCAGAAGAAGCTCCTGGCTCCTGGCTTTGAATTGGCACAGCTCCGCCTGTTGCAGCCATTTGGGGAGTGAACCAGTGGATGGATGACCTCTATCTGTCTGTCTCTCTCTCTTCCTCTCCTTCTCTCTGTGTAACTGTGACGTTCAAGTAAAATATATAAATCTTTAAAAAATAATTTTAAGAAAGTACAAAGAAGAAAACAAAACTGATTTGCAGTCTCACAATTCAGATAACCTGAGTAGTCATTAAAACAAAAGTACTACATGCTCATAGCAGGCGAATTTCTAAGTAGATATAATATGAATATTGAAATCCTTCCGTCTGCTACCTCTTTCCTAAGAGGTAATTAGTACAGGTGTGGAGTGTTTCAGAAAAAATTTAAGCATGTGCCAGAAAATATATCTCCTTGTTAAAAATTATCTTTTTGGGGGCTGGTGCCATGGCTCACTAGGTTCATCCTCCGCCTGCAGCACCGGCATCCCATATGGGTGCCGGGTTCTAGTCCGGGTTGCTCCTCTTCCAGTCCAGCCCTCTGCTGTGGCCCGGGAAGGCAGTGGAGGATGGCCCAAGTGCATGGGCACCTGCACTTCATGGGAGACCAAGAAGAAGCACCTGGCTCCTGGCTTCGGATTGGCGTAGCTCCAGCTGTGGCGGCCATTTGAGGGGTGAACCAAAGGAAGGAAGACCTTTCTCTTTCACTGTTTTTGTCTTTTTTCAAAGTTTATTTATTTGAAGGGCAAGGTGATAGAGCAAGAGAAATTTCCATCCATTCACTCCTCAAATATTCACAATTGTCAGTGCTGTGTCAGGCTGAAGCCAGGAGCCAGGAACTCCATCTTCATCTTTCATGTGGCTGGTAGGACCGTAAGTACTCAGGCCATCATCTGCTGCCTTCTAGAGTGCACATTAGCAGAAGGCTGGGTTGGAAGAGGAGGCAGGATTGACTTCCAGGCACTCTGATATGGAATGTGGGTATCCCAGGTGGTGGTTTAACTTGCAATGCTATTTGACCCAAATTTAGTTTTAAAATGCTTCACTTTTTCATAGCTTCTTACCTATGTGTTCCTTCAAGACTTGGCCTTCTATTCCTGCTTCCATAATTAATCTGGTTTTGTGTTTTCTTCCTGCTAATATTGTCTCCACATCACTTTTTCTTGTATTTCCCAGTATGATCAATATAAGACCCCAATGGAAAACATTGGGCTACAGGACTCACTGCTGTCCCGATTTGACTTGCTCTTCATCATGCTGGATCAGATGGATCCTGAGCAGGATCGGGAGATCTCAGATCATGTCCTTCGGATGCACCGTTACAGAGCCCCTGGAGAGCAGGATGGCGATGGTGAGGCCATGAGAGGAGTTAGAGTGACTGATGAAAGGAATCACAAATAGGCATTATTATCTCTGCGTCAGCCCAGGTGGTGGTGGGTGTTTCAGTGTCTGGGGTGATGTTAAAGATGCCCTCACCTACCCAGCCACCTCCCTGTTTGCTCACTGGAAGTTATCCTGAGTTGTGCCTTTGGTCCTTTTCTAGGTCTGGGAGTTCCTCTGAGCATGTTGTGTGCCCCAGGCAATGGCATTCTCCTTATTTGTGGGTTCCATGTAGCTGAGTCCTTGGCTTTGTGACTCTTAGTCTAGGCTATAGAAGGAGCAGTTTCCCCTGAGTTAAACTCTTACTCTCTTTTCTCCCAACTGCGGCGTACCAGCTATGCCCTTGGGTAGTGCTGTGGATATCCTGGCCACAGATGATCCAGACTTCAACCAGGATGACCAGCAGGACACTCAGATTTATGAGAAGCATGACAACCTCCTCCATGGGACCAAGAAGAAAAAGTGAGTATCCTTCATGCCTCTCCCACGAAGGAGTGTGAGATTTGCCTTATGTTGTGTTAGAACACATGTGCAGCTGAGCTTAGTAAGGGCATTAAGAGGCTAGGCCAAGGTCATGCTTGCAGTCACAGTCATGGGGGCTGATTTTCTTCTTGTCTGGGTCCACAGATACAGTCTTTATCTTGGCCAGTTGTCTTGTAAATGCTTGGGTGGTTCAGCCCAGGTTCAGATCTTTTCCTAAAATACATTTGACAACATGCCCAATTAATGGTAGGAATATGTCTTCCTTGTACATGGAAAGTTGCACATGTCTTGGAGCCATTTGTGGTGAATTTATGGTAAAGGGTCAGTACATAGCAAACATTAGACATTTTGCAAATAGACTTGTAGTCTTATTTTTCAGTGGTCAGAGAATGAAATGTGGGATCCCGTGCTTCCGTTTTTGTCTATGGTACAATAAGAATCAAAGCAAGATATTCAAAACTGTTGGCTTAAGAATATCAAATTTGGAGTCAAAACTGAATTTGAGTCTACTTTAGCATCTGAGTTACAGTTTATCCTATAAAATAGAGGAAAAAATACTTAACTTCCTATTAACTCACAGGTAAACCTAAAAATTGTTGAATAGACTTGAGTGAAAGGACCTACTATATGTTTCTAATAAATGGGTGTTATAATAATGGGTTCTAGGCTCCATCTCTGCTCTACCATTTGACCTTGCCTTCTCTGAGGAGACAGAAGGCAGTCTGCCAGACAGGTAGTAAGGTGTGGAAGGGAAGTGGAATTCACTGTGTGGGGTTCCAGGGAGAAGATGGTGAGTGCAGCATTCATGAGGAAGTACATCCATGTGGCCAAGATCATTAAGCCTGTCCTGACGCAGGAGTCGGCTGCCTACATTGCAGAGGAGTACTCGCGTCTGCGCAGCCAGGACAGCATGAGCTCAGACACTGCCAGGGTGAGTGCCCCAGTGGGGATGGAACCGGCGAGTCCCTTGGTCTTCTGTAGCTAGGGCAGGAGTCCCTGCTGCCTGGGATCTTTGAAAGCATTTTAGTTTTAATTCCTTCCTTGTCCAAAAGGTATCCTGTTGAACAATTCTAGTCATTTCCTTTTCCAAGGTGAAATAGAATAAGGACCCCATTTAGGAGTGGCTGGTTTAAGTCCTGGCTACTCTATGCTTCTGATCTAGCTTCTGGCTAATGCACCTGGGAGGCAGTGAATGATGACCCAAGTACCTGGGTTCCTGCCATCCAGCCTGTGAGACCTCTGTGGAGTTTCTGGCTCCTGGCTTCAGCCTGACTCAACCCTGGCTTTTGGAAGCATTTGGGGTGGGAAACAGCAGATGGATGATCCCTTGCTCTGTGTGTCTCTGTCTCTTCCTCTCTCTGTCATTGTGCTTTTCAATTGAATGACTGTTTTTTGAAAAGTAATCACGAAAAACACATATACATATTTATAAATGACTATCTCATGGTGGCATGTACAAAGGAACAAGTGTGAAAGACAGAATACAGAAAAAGAAAGAACTATATTTTCCTTTAGACTTCCCTGAGGGAGTGTGCATGTGAAGGAAGGATTTGCAGAGTGTAAAGCTCAAGCTGGACTTTGACAAATAGGAGTTGAGCAAGCATGCTTGTTGTCCAAAGTGATCTCTAGTAACCTAACACCGCTGCCCTTAAATTTAAATCTTTTGAGGTTAGTGGTGTTCATGCAGATTATCACAGCAGGAAGACTCTCAAGTTCAAAACCCTGCTTATGTGACACTGACATGAACTCTGGGAACTTAGATATGACCCCAGATCTTGTACTCTAGCCCCATGCTATCTCCTGGGAGCCCAGCTTGGACTTCTTTACACGCCTTGGTGAAAGCACTTTCAGAACATCACTGCACTGAAATCTTAGAGTATCCCATTTATTCAGTTTAAACCTGTTTCCCCACATCTACCCTTTCTTTGATCTTAGTTTTGTTTTCTGAAGATTGTATGTCACTTGTCTTCTTAGCTCTCTTTCAGCTGTTCCTCTCTACATGTGAACCTATTGCTGTGTGTCAGAGATCCTCTCAGTGAACCTAGAATTCAACAAAATATGGCATTTTAATCATCTTGCTGGGGTTGGTAGATCCCTCAATTTGTATTCTCTAGAATGGACCTTGTACTGGAGGGTATAATCTCCAAATTCTTGTAACTTTCTAAGGGATTAAAAGATTTGGTGACTAGATCTCTTTAAATGTGAAGGAGTGGATATAAATGGAAACTTAGAAAACATGCAAGTAAATGTGACCAGAGCAGATCAGTAAAGGATCATATGAGGGGCAGTGGGAAGGTGCCAAAGAACTAGCCCTCTGTCTGTTCTTCTCTGGACTTGAGCTACTGAAAGATTTGTTCTCAGATTACCTCTTCTATGCCCTTCCCTTGTAATCTTGAGCAGCCCTTTGAGTCCCGTTTCCTTCACCTGTAGAACTTTTACAGATTATTCAGAAGGTTAAATGACAGAATGAATAGAACAGCAGACTTCTGGCTACATTGTATGCCTGCATTAAATGATTATTTTTCACATTTGTACTCTTTCTGGCCTTTTATCTTTCCAGCTGTTAAGATGTCTAAATTTCTTCTTTCCTATTTTCTCTCCCTCAACACTTGACATTTTGATATCTGAGTGTTATTTTGTATCTATAGAGAATGTAGAGCTCTGAATTTTTTGGGTTTCCTGGAGCTTTCTGATATTTTCTAAAATATTTATTTGAGGGACAAACAGAGCTACCATCCACTGGTTCAGTCCCAGATGCCCACAATGGCAAGGATAGTTGGAGGAGTCCCAGAAACTGACTCCAGGTTTCCCACATGGGGAAGCAGGAACCCAACTACATACATCATTACTGCTGCCTCCTATGGTCTGCGTTAGTGGGAAGCTGGAATCAGGCAGTAGAGCTGGGAATCAAATCTAGTCAAGCACTCAGAGATAGGCCTCTTTGTGTGTGTGTGTGTGTGTGTGTGTGTGTGTGTGTGTAAGATTTTATTTATTTATTTATTTGAGGCCGAGTTACACACAGAAGGAGGGAGAGACAGAAAGGTCTTCCGTCTGCTGATTCAATTCCCAAAAGACCGCAGTAGCTAAAGCTGGGCCTCCCATGTAGGTGCAGGGGCCCAAGAACTTAGGCCATCCTCCACTGCCTTCCTAGGCCATAAGCAGAGAGAGGATTGGAAGAGGAACAGCAGGGACACAAACCGGGATGCCGGAGCTGCAGGCAGAGGCCCATCCTGTTATGCCACCGGCCTGCCCTGACATGGGCCTCTTAACTGCTAAGCCAAACACCCACTCCTGGTGGTATCTCTGTTTCACTTTTTGTACAGTAGGAATGATGGCTAACCAAAGCTGGATAAATGATCCTATCTTGCTTTCTACTGTAGACATCGCCAGTTACAGCCCGAACACTGGAAACCCTGATTCGATTGGCCACTGCCCATGCAAAGGCCCGCATGAGCAAGACTGTGGACCTTCAGGATGCAGAGGAAGCTGTGGAGTTGGTCCAGTATGCTTACTTCAAAAAGGTGAGGATTCCGATGTTTGGGCATGGGAAGACTTGTGAGTAAATCACAGGCGCGTGGACTCAACAACCCTGCACGGCTGACACCTGCGCTGGCTCTTGAGCTGAAAGCAGCATTTGTCTGCCTTACTCCTCCCTGTGGAACAGTGGTGCACAAGCCTGGCTGCTCCTGAGACTCAGATGGAAGGCTTTAAAGTAACAGTGCCAGGGCTTCTGGAGATTATGGTTTAACGGAGCTGCTATGTGTTCAGGCCACTGCTTCTGCCTGCTTCCTTTGTCTTAAGGAAGTAGGTATTTCCTAAGGTTATCAGGGTAAACCTCTGATACCTCTCGACCCCTCTGTACCTTGCTTCTTGGCAGTCTCTTCAGATGTCCCATTGGCACCTCGGGTCAAGAATGAAACTCTCAAACTTGCCTCTCATCCTGGTTCCCTATTTCTGTGTTGAAATTGTATCCTTGTGGTTCTAGATATCAAGCCTTTAAGCCTTGCCTCTTTGCACCTCCCTGCCCCTTCCCTTCCTGTATCTAGTGATGTAGCCCTGAAGGATTTAGTTATGGTTTGATATGCTTTTCTTGGATTTTTCTCTTAGCCAGGTTTGGGGATGTCTTAAATTTCAATTTAATACCTGATTTGTAAAGAAATGAATTGTTTCCTACTTAACCATTATGGGCTGGACAGTCCCCCACCCCCTTTTATTTCTTGATTGAGCATCTACTATGTGAAAGATATCCCAGCATTTTAAAAATAAGTAATGACCTCTCCCTCTGTCTCTGGTCCTGGGACTTGGGGACAAGAGAGGCTGTGTAAGTCATTAGAAACCTGGGAATCCTTTCTGCTGATGCTCAGAAGGGACTCTTCAGAGTTCTTCAGCTTCATAGCGTCAGTGACCCCTTCAGCCCACCCATGCTTGCCTTGGTCATAGGTTCTGGAGAAGGAGAAGAAGCGTAAGAAGCGGAGTGAGGATGAGTCGGAGTCAGAAGAAGAAGGGGAGAAAAGCCAGGAGGAACAAGAACAGAAAAGGAAGAGGTGAGGTGGTACAGAACAACATTGAGTGGGGCTGGGGCTGGGGTGTGGAGGGTGGTTCAGCCCTGCTTACATAGAGAAAGAATACTTGACCTGCAGGGCTTGAAGATCAGGATAACCAGCCTGGGAAAGGAGAGGGAGTGAGTCCCTCTGTTGTGTGTTTTGTGAGGTATTTTTGATCCCCTTCCTGCTAAGGACCTGCTAAATAGCAGGAACAGTCACCCACTCACCGAGGATTTTGAATATATACTTAATAATCTTGAGGTCATTGTTTCCTCCTATGCCTGTGGTTGAATTTATATGAGTGGGTGATATGGAAAAAGAGCATTGTGCAGCAGGGCCTGCTTGTGCTCCAGGCTGCAGATTTGTTCTTTGGTAAATGTAGCAGTCGTACAGGCCTGAGCCTGCTGCTTCATCTCAGTGATAGGTGGCTATACTTCCTTTTCTCCGTGCTTATTGGCACAGGATGGGGCTCCAAAGCCTTTGTCTTTCTCACCTGCTCTGGTTATTTTAGGAGGAAGACTCGCCAGGTGGATGCCAAGGATGGTGAATCATACGACCCCTATGACTTCAGTGACACAGAGGAGGAAATGCCTCAAGGTGACTGAGCACCCTGTCCTGATCAGAGTGGTGGTTCTTTACTGAACTTTCTGCCCTATGCACTGTACTTTCTTGGTTTCTGTTTGGCTCCTCGTTTGGGGCCCTGTGTCCGTGAAGTTTTATACTGAGAAAACCTCAGGAGAACTTTTTTTTTATTTCTTTGACAGACAGTGAGAGAGAGAGAGAGAGAGAAAGGTCTTCCTTCTGTTGGTTCACCCCCCAAATGGCCACAACGGCCAGCACTGCGCCGATCCAAAGCCAGGAGCCAGGTGCTTCCTCCTGGTCTTCCATGTGGATGCAGGGCCCAAGCACTTGGGCCATCCTCCACTGCCCTCCTGGGCCACAGCAAAGAGCTGGACTGGAAGAGGGGCAACCGGGACTAGAACCCGGCGCCCATATGGAATGCCGGCGCCTCAGGCGGAGGATTAACCAAGTGAGCCACAGCGCTGGCCCCAGGGGGAACTTTGGAAAATAAGCTTGGCTCAGCTGTTTGCTTCCTGTTTGAACTATGTTCTTTTGCCAAGCCTGGCACAAGCTTTACACATAATGTGTGTTCACAGTCTCCTAATTCAGTATCTTTATCATGCAGTAGGGATTCTGCATTTTAGTTGTTCTACCTGGCCCTATAAGAACCCTGGGAAATAGGAATGTTCTGCAGGCTCCGTGAGGGGTGGGGAGTGGAAAGGGTAACTTGTCAAGTGCATGGGAATGACTTCACCTTGCTGTCTTGCCCACCTCTGCAACCGTCAATCATCTGAAGTACACACACCGAAGACAGCAGACTCTCAGGAGACCAAGGAATCCCAGAAGGTGGAGTTGAGTGAGTCCAGGTGAGTAGGGAAGTTGCTTGGTGAATTCCCTGAGGCAGGGACTGTTCCTAGAGAGATGTGAAACAGGCTGGCCCTCACCAGGGTTCATAGCTAGAGATTTAAGGGTTTTAAAGCATTTATATTCTGATTATAAATTCAAATTTACAGGAAAATTTTAAGAATAAGGAACTCCTGTGTATGCCCTTTGTCCAGAATCTCCAGTAGTTTAGTTTACATTTTGCTGTTTGCTTTATTTTCTATGAGAATTTGAATTATTATGTCCTTGCAGGGTCAGAAGAGGCTTAGAGCAAGGACAATATTTTTCACCTGCTTTCTCAGTAGGATACACCTGTCTTTCTGACTAAATTGTGGCCATTTATTTATTTACTTTTAAAGGTTTCTTTATTTTATTTGAAAGGCAGAGTTACATAGAGGCAGAGAGAGAGAGGTTTTCCATCCACTGGTTCACTCCCCAGAGGGCCGCAACGTTCAAAGCTGTGCTGATCTGAAGCCCAGAGCTAGGAGCTTCCTCCAGGTCTCCCACACGGGTACATGGGCCCAAGTACTTGGACTATCTTCTACTGCTTTCCCAGGCCATTAGCAGAGAGCTGGGTCAGAAGTGGAACAGCTGGGTCTCAAATCAGTGCCCATAGCCATTTGTTTTGAAGTGAATTTTTAGCAGTAGGGTTTTGGAAAATATGTTTTCCTGTACATTTTGTGTTTCCTGGACATCAGAGAAACTCCATAACTAAGGTTTACTTTTCTCTTTTTATATCTTCACACCTGCAACTGAAGAAAATTTGAAAAACAACACTGAACTTGGTGAAAATGTTGTAACTCCACCTACCCACCCATCCCCCAGAGATAGCCATTGAACTTTATCTTTCTCAGTCAGCTCATATGGATTTCACTCTTGTTTTAATGATTGCACGCTTTCCACAGTATAGATGGGTAAAAGTTTATTTAACAGATTCCCTAATATGGACATTTAGATTCTTCCATACAGTTGCTGTTTAGATTAAGGCATTCTTAGACTTATTATTGTGTAGAGCTGTGAGTTCCTAGAAATGAATTCCTTGTATCAAAGATTATGTGCTTCACTAGATCGTTCCCCCAAAGATGCTACGTCAGTTTCCATTTTATGTTTATGAGAACACCAATTTCCAACAACAGTGGAGGCCTCTATTTTTGTTTATTTTAATGTTTGCCTATTTGAAGGACAAAGTGATGGGAAAAAGAATGAGAAGAATAGAGAAAGAGAAACCTTTTTATCTGCTGGTTCGCTCTCTAGATGTCCATAATAGCTGAAACTGGGCCAGACAGAAGCCAGGAACCCAGAACTCCATCTGGGTGTCCAGGTTGTGTGGCAGGGACACAAGTATTTGAGCTGTCACTTGCCTCCCAGTGTGCACATTAGTAGGAAACTGGAATCAGAGGTGGAACTGGGACTCAACTCAGGCACTTCAATATGAAATGCAGGCACCCAAAGTGGCATCTTAGCCACTGTGCCAAATACCTGCGCCATGACCTCTAATTTTAAAATACTGTTATATCCCACCATACGAGAAGCTTTATTCTACAATAGTTCAGCTTTAAATTTAGAAAATAATTTTCAATTTGACAGGCAGAGAGAAAGTGACAGAGTTCCCATTCTCTGGTTCACACTTCAAATGTCTGCAATGGCTAGAGGTGAGCCAAGCTGAAGCAGGACTCCAGGAGCTCAGTTCAGGTTTTTCATGAGTGGTAGAGACCCAGTCACTTGAACTTTGCTGCCTCCTAAAGTCAGCATTGCAAAGAAGCTAAGTTAGGAGCCAGAGCTGGGTATTGAATCCAAGTACTCTGATAAGGAATGTGGGTATCTTTAACTGCTAGCTAAATACCCACCTCCAGTTTAGCCTTGAAGGGAGAGTACTCAGTTGTGGAGCAGCCATCTGAGGCAGAGTGTGTGTGTGTGTGTGTGTGTGGAGCAGCCATCTGAGGCAGGGTTGTGTGTGTGTGTGTGGACCAGCCATCTAAGCCAGGGGTGTGTGTGTGTGTATGTATGTATGTATGTATGTGTATTGGGAAACACCTCTACTGTGTTAACAACTTAGATTTTCCCAGTATAGATCTGGCCTGAGAACATTAAAGGTGTTTTTACTCCTCCTTCACTCTTTTTCTTGTCTTGGGCAGGTTGAAGGCATTCAAGGTGGCTCTCTTGGATGTGTTCCGGGAAGCTCATGCACAGTCTGTGGGCATGAATCGACTCACAGAATCCATCAACAAGGACAAAGAAGAGCCCTTCTCTTCTGCAGAGATCCAGGCTGCCCTGAGTAGGATGCAGGATGACAACCAGGTCATGGTGTCCGAGGGCATCATCTTCCTTATCTGAAGAGGCTTCGTCTCTGAACTTGGGACTGTGCTGAAAAAAATTTTTCCTGTTTTTCTTACTCCTCCTCCCTCCTGCCATACACTCAGTCAATGCATTCGTTCCCCAAATAACAGTGTTTAGTAGAAGAGAAGCTGAGGTACACTGGTGACGAAGTCAAATCAGGAATCCATGGAAGCTTTAGAATGAGTAATTAGCCACCAAGGGCTAAGAAAAGAGAAGAACGTGGGGAAGATTAAGACTGTTGTGGCTTCATTGCAAAAGCTCTAGGTCATATGCCCCACTTCCCAGCCATGATATTCTGTAGATAGCAGATGATTTCTGAGGACTTCTAGGCACAGATGATTTCTGTACATCCTTTCTGTGTGTGTTAGTTTTTTTTTTTTTTTTTTTTTTTTCTCTTCTCCAGAGCACTATGGTCTAGAATAGTCTTTGGATTATTCTGTGCTGGTGGAAAGAAGCTCTGAGGCAGGTCGTGCAGATCAAGAAAGCTCTCTATGCAGTGGTCTCAGTCATTTTTTAATTTAAATATCCATTCCATTGAATAAACTTGGCCGTTTTGTACATATAGCCTTGGTACTACTGTGTGCTTCCTTTGTATACATTCTTAGTTTTCAAGCTCTGCCCTGCAGGACTTGCTACTTGACGCCAATAGACCACAAGGTGGCAGCAGCCTGCTGTGATCTCCTTGGAGTTGTCTCAGTAATGCTGGCATTTGTCAGTCAAACTGTAGCCTTCCTGTTTGGAATAGCTAAATGGCTAAAGGAACCCAGTGAGTGAGTCTTGGCAAAGAACCAACTCAAGCCTGAGACAAAGCCCCCTCATAGAGTTATACACCTCAGCAATGTGTGAGTCTTTACCCATTAAGACGTCCCCACTCCTTGTGAGATATTTCTGCATTTCTTCAGTGGCCAGCCTTTTAGATTCATTAGCCTGTTTGCACATAAGTTTGTGGAGAAGCCTGAACAGAGCTTCTGTTATACAGCTTCTAAATAACTTAAGATTACTTTAATAAAAAGGGAAAGCAAAAAATGACTTTATGGTAGGCCTGGGTCACTTGGATTAGAAACTGCTTTCTGGTGGTACACAGATCTTGGAAGAGATTCATGTGTGTTCTCAGCTGTAAGACGGTTGAGGTGCTTTTTTGTGGGAGTAGCCTTGTATCCTGAAACTACTAGGCAGAAAACTTTCTTCGTTCCATGAAAAAGGGATTTTTTAAGGGTAAAATTGGGGAGTTGGACCTTTTTTGATTTCTTTTTCACAGATGCTAAATTAAAGTCCCCATCCCTTTCCCACCCTCCTCCAAGTCTTAATTGGAAATGCTATACAGCACAGTTTCAAGGAGAACACCACACACAGTACTTGAAGGAGGAACAGAAATTCGTGAGCGCTGGCAGTGAGCTGTAGATGGTGCTGTGTGTAGCACTGGGTACAAAAGCAAAACTTCATGCTCTTGAGGTCTTCAGGTTGAGGATATTTATGCCAAATTTATCAATGAGAAATGTTATAAAATGTAATTACATACTAAATAGGGCATACGCAATAGAAGTTATGGAGATTGTGGGGGACCATGAGTGTCAGGAGAAGGTTGGAGGCTCTTGCCGGGGAACTCAGTCTGTTGAGGAAGGCTGAATATTTTATTAGTAGGGCTCTCTCTCACTCCTGAGGGAACAGCCATAGCGTGAGAGATAGGTGCACCCGATATTGTGGAAGTTACTGATACCAGGTTTACCTTGTTGACTGCTTCTGTTCTAGTTAGCTAAAAGAACAGACAGTAGGGGTGGGCATTTGGTCTAGCAGTTGGGATTCTGATTGAGACATTTTACATCCCACATCAGAATGCCTAGATTTGATTCCTGCCTCTGGCTCCTGATTCCAGCTTCCTGCAAAATGTGCACCCTGGCTGGCAGTAAGTAGTGGATCCCTGCCACCCACATGGAAGATCTGGATTGAGTTCCTGACTTCTGGCTTTGGGCTTTTTGAGCATTTGCATAGTGAACCTGCAAATGGGATCTCTCTGACTCACTCTCTCTGCCTCAAAGGAGAAAAAGGAAAGCAGAAGACAGTGGTCAGCAGCCGCAAGAGATGAATTATATTAAAATAATTTGTTCTTAGGAACTCAATGGGTCTCTTAAAATTTTTAATTTATATTTTATTTGAAAGAGAGAGATTGTATCTGCTGGTTCACTTCCCAAATGTCTAGTGATCTGGGGCAGACAAAACCAGGGCCAGGAGCCAGAACTCAGCACTGTTTTCCATATGGTGACAGGGACCCAACTACTTAAGCCATCATCTGCTGCCTCCCAACTACTTGAGCCATCATCTGCTGCCTCCCAGGGTGCACATTTAGCAGGAAGCTGGAATCAGAAGTGGAGACTGGAGTCAAACCTAGGCACTCTGCAAATGGTATCTTAGTCGTTGAGCCTAATGTCTGCTACTCACTGAATCTTTACATTGAGTTTTACAAAACTTGTGTGTGAGTTTCCCAATTGAAAGCAACATAGACGTTGGTAAACACTGATGTGAAGAGGCTATCTGCAGGACCTGCTGCAGGAACCCAAGGCCGGGCAGGGACTAGGGCATCCCTGTTGCTACACATGGCAGAGCCTGCAGGTGATCGTCTACAAGCTGCATTCCAGAAGTCGGCCATCTGAAGCAGGTAAAACAGTCTGTGGGACTCAGAAAAAGGAGTTGGCATATCTTAAAAATTCCAATACTTTATTCCTTAATTCTGGATGAATCATCAATGTGAAAGCATACTTTTCAGGAGAATATTTAGTAAAGGTGGCTGGGATTGAGTCTGCCACAAAACTAAGTATCTTCAGAAATTTTGAGCTGTTTGTAATCAGCTGTAAAATGGGGGTAAGTCACTGCCTGATAGGATACCTGTGAGACCTAACTATGAGAGACTGCCTGTTACTAAAAGTGCTTCCTTTTGGTAAGTGTTTTAAAAAAACATAATCTTTTCATTAAAACAGTTGATTTCACCCTTGTTGGGTTCTTAACGTTATTCTCTTGCCCTGCCTTTCCTTTCCTTGGTGGTTCCTGTCTTCTGGTCAATGTGGCTTTGACTCCAGCACTTCCACGGGCGGGGATGACCTTTTCCTCCAGCTTGTGGCACTGGATTCTTTAACTTCCTCATAAGGAGCAGGCTAAAGAGGAAAAAGATTGGAAAGACCAAAGAATCAGCCCATTATTTTGTTCTGTGTCCTGAATAGTTGTCAAGCTACAGCTGTGTCCTAATGTGTACCTAAAGAGTTTAGTCAGTGGAATAAGGTGAGTTTGAGAGTAACCTAGGTGCTGCTGCTTCAGATAAACCTAGAAATGCTTTAAGTGGGTTCCCAGTCCCTGCCAGCCTCCTCCCACCCCTTCTTCAGGAGCCTTGCAGGTAGCGCTACTTCTGCCTTACAAGTAGGGAAGTGCAGAGGTGGAGCTCTGTGCACAGGTTGCACAGGAAATCCCCCCAGAGAACTGTTGTACTCAAGTGAGATGAAACAGAGCAGCACCACACATTGATAAAATTTGACAGTCCTTTATTTCCAGCGGTCTAGAGCAGGCTAGTACCTTAAAGAACTCACCCCTAAAACTCAAAGCAACGGGGTTTATAAAGGCAAAAACCATAAGGAGGGGAGAGAAAATACATGGTTGCTAGGGTCAGGCTGACCTAAAGCATGTGTGAAACTTATCAGTTAAAATCTTGACAATACCAATTACAATCTTGACGTTATTCCAGGTACCAACCTAAATTATGTGTGTGACATACAGATTATAATCTTGATGTTAGTACAGGTGCAGCCCATCTGGTTTAAGCTTGAGAGGTCATGTCTGGGGATTTCCATGTTCTGCCAAGCAGGGTATAGTATGCCGCTATTACCTTAGTTTTTGGACCATAGTTTCCTGGTGGGGGGGTGCTTTTTCAAGATGAAG
Organism: Oryctolagus cuniculus; assembly: GCF_051225735.1. Lineage (NCBI taxonomy): Eukaryota > Metazoa > Chordata > Mammalia > Lagomorpha > Leporidae > Oryctolagus > Oryctolagus cuniculus. Next base: position 117,617,866 of record NC_142871.1, read on the forward strand.
TCTTATCTGTCTATAAAATGGAGTTTGTAGAAGGAAATGAGCCTTGTGAGGGCTCTCTGCATTTGAGTTCCTTGACTGACACTGCACAGTTGAATTCATGTCAGGCTATGGCAGCTGCTTCCCAGAAGTGGCCACTGGCTTTGGAAAAGAAGCTAGTTGAACTAGTGGCTCTCTGAGGTTCCTTCTGGTAATACATATGACTCTAACACCCAGAAGTCTTCTATCCAGAAGACTTGGTGATAAAACCTGTGTTGGAGTTCTGTAAGAGGCAGCCTGGAATGGGTATTCCATCATCTTATTAAATAAGCCTTGGAAGGGAAGTGGTTTCTCTATTTCCCCATTTTGTGGGTAACTCCTCAGATTGTTTCTAAGGATCTCAGGGATTTTTACTTAATTCCTAGAAATATCGTAGGACAAAATTAATTTAACTCCATTTTAATTTGCTGAAATATAAGCCTAATTTACTTTTTTCAAGACTGACACTTGGGTGATGAGCCTTGGATTCTGGATGGTCCATTATTAACCAGCATGTAACCCAAGCTCATTCTCCTCATCTTTCCCCACGAGAATTAAGATTCTAAATAACTTTGCAGAATATTTTTACTATTAAAGGCTTAAATATTTTCCACAGCCTGTAGGAAGATATTAGCCTCTGCTGAGATCTGCCATCCTGATAATAGTTCTCTCAGCAGGTACTTTTTTGTAGCAAGCTAGACTTTCCTACCTTAAAGTACAACTATTCAACCTTGAAATAGAAAGGTCTTTTTATGCCATTCTGTGCATGTGTGTTACATTCTAGTAATATAGGTGGATGGAGTCATGAAAGAGAGGCCTAATACCACCTGACTTTTAGTTTTTTAAAGACTTATTTATTTGAAAGTCGGAATTTCAGAGAGAGAGCTTCCATCTGCTGGTTCATTCCCCAGATGGCCACAATGGCCAGGACTGCAGCAGGCTGAAGCCAGGAGCCAGGACCTTCTTCCAGATCTCCCACATGGGTAACAGGGGCCCAAGCACTTGGGCCATCTGCTGCTGCTTTTCCCACACCATTAGCAGGGAACTGGATTGGAAGTGGAGCAGCCAGGACACAAACTGTCGCCTTTAAGGGGAGTCTACATTGCAGCCAGCACAATGCCAGCCCCAAAACCTGATAGGGAAAACAAAACATAAAGCTAGAGTAAGCTATGTGCCTAATTCCATTTTTTAGATGTTTTATAACTAATAAAACAACATGGAATATTTAGAAAATTGATCTATGTAATGTTACTATACTATCCCCTATGTAAGGGGATCTCTAAAAATTCATGAGAAATGAAAATTACGAAAAACTGTTCAGGGATTTTTAAAAAAATTTGTGCCAAAATAAAAATTAGAAAGTAAAGAATTAAACTTACTGTAATTTATTTTTGGTGAACTTTAAAACCAGGTGTTTTGTTTTGTTTTGTTTAGATTTATTGTATTTGAAAGGCAGAGAAGGAGGGAAAGAGCTTTCATCCACTGGTCATTCCCTAAATGGCTGAATGGCCACTCAGGTCTTCCAGGTGTCCTATGTGGGTGCAGGAGCCCAAGAACTTGGGCTGTTTTCCACTGCTTTCCCAGGTGCATTAGTAGGGAGCTGGATCAGAAGTAGAGCAGCTGGGACTCAAAAAAGTGTCCAAATGGGATGCTGGCATTGCAGGTGGAAGTTTAACCTTCCATACCATGGCGCCAGCCTGTAAAACCAATTTTAAGAGTGACAGTTGTGTTAGTCAATTATAGATTAGACATTTGAATTAGATTTAGGAACTAAGAATGTGTTTGAAACTTGAATTTAGAGTTTTAGAAAACACGCTGCTTAAGAAATGCAATGTTCTTATGTCACATTTAATTCTAATGGATAATGAAAAGTGAGGCAAATCAGTTAACCCAGGAATGACATACAGATTCCAAGCTCCCAAATACTCCCATGACAAATTTCGTCATGCACTTAGTGATTGGAACAGATGAGAAAGGACGGCCCTGCTACCATGCACTTAGCACCAGGTGTTTCATTAAATCTTTCCGTAATCCTGTGGAAGAGATGATTGACCTAAGGAGATAATTTACCCAGAGTCCCATAGCTGGCAGGTAGTAGGATATAGATTTTAGCATTTAGGGCTGTCTTGATTCTTAAATGCTGTGTTCTAACCTGAATATTTGCTGATTGCCTTCAGAGGGCTGGAAGTACCTTGTGAGGCTGGAGGCAAGCAGAGCTGCATCTGAAGGGGAACCTGGTAGACAAGGCTAGTGTGGCGAGATCAGTGGGTACCAGTGAGCTGAAATTGACCTTTCATTACTGTTGATGCTCTCTAAGCAAACTCAGGAGTTTAAATTTAGAAACATTCAAATATAATTTTTTTCTTACAGGATCTTAAATAAAACACTCTAAAATAGCCATAACAAGTAAATACAAAGCACTTATAATCTAACAACTCAGAGAAAACTTATCTTGGATATAGTTTTATAAATACTTGTATGTAAGGAGGCATCAAAAAATTAATGGGAGGGCCATTGTTGCGGTTATAGCCACTGCCTGTGTGGCTGGCATCCCATGCCGGTGCCAGTTCAAGTCCTGGCTGCTCCACTTCTATTCCAGCTCCCTGTTAATGTGCCTGAAAAAGCAGTGGAAGATGGCCCAATTCCTTGGGCCTCTGCATCTATGTGAGAGACCCAGATGAAGTTCCTGGCTCCTGGCTTCAGCTTGGCCCAGCCCTGGCTCTTGCGGCCATTTGGGGAGTAAACTGGCAGATGGAAGATCTCCCTCTCCCTCTCCCTCTCTCCGTAACCCTTCCTTTCAAATAAATTAAAAAAAAAAAGAAAGAAAAATGGAAGCTATGAGAAAACTATACAAAAATTTTACACCGAAATATCATTTAATTCCAATTCCCCCCAAGCTTTGAAGTATTCAGTTAATAATTTTCTCATAATTACAAGTAATGCTGTGATGAGTGGCCTTGTTGCCAAATTTTGGTGGATATGCTTAATTGCTTAGGGAAACTTCCTGAAAGTGTAATTGCTAGACCAAAACAATGAACATTATTAAAATTTTAGGTACATTTCACTAAATTACCAATTTCTGTTTCCAAATTTAGAGATGAAGGGGTGTCCTGTGTCCTTGCTGATGCTGGTTATCAACCCTATGTACCTTTTAAAAATTGCTACATTTGGTCTGCTTGAAATTTGAAGTTAATTTTTAAGATCTCATATATACTTCTTATATAATACCTTTACTAGTGCCTGCAATTGAGGGTTGTGAGAGTAGGGAAAAATTCTTATTAACACACAGCAAGAGAAGAAGAGGCAGTTCAGCACCACTAGATAATCTTTGAGAGTGCGATGGAAAGTTGGTAGAGTAAGCAAGTGAGGCATCTCAGCAAAACCGCCCGTCTGCCCTTGTTTCTGTTTATCTTAGTAACACAAAGATGAGTGTAAGTACAATAATGTGCAAAGGCTAAACAGAGCTCAGAATCACAAAACCAGACTAGTTCCATTTTTTGTCATTTACAGAGAATAGGCAGAGTGGTTTAGTATCTCAACCCCAGTCCTAGACATCACTTAGAAGATGTTGCACACTCTGCAAGTGGGAACTCCACTTTGCCGCCAAGTACTGGGCATCTTTTGTTCACATACTCTCCAGTTTCTTTCTCAGGGCTTGAAGTCACAACATTTTGAGTTTTAGCTTTGGTGTTTAATAGCTATGTGGCTTTGGACATTTTCCATGCACTCTTTAATTCATTTCTTAATCTATGTGACAGATTTCTTAGAATTTCTTAAAATTTTTTTAAAGATCTATATTTATTTGAAAGAGTTACAGTGAGAGAGGGAGAGACAGAGGAAAGAGGTCTATCCACTGGCTCACTCCCCAAATGGCTGCAATGGCCAGGGCTGGGCCAGGCTGAAGCCAGAAGCCAGGAGCTTCATCTGGGTCTCTCACGTGGGTTCAGGAGTCCAAGTACTTGGGCCGTCCTCCACTGCTTTCCCAGGAACATTAGCAGGGAGCAGGGTCAGAAGTGGAGCAACCGGGACTCAAACCAGTGCCCATGTGGGATGCTGGCAGTGCAGACAGTGGCTTAGTCTACTGCACCATGGTGCTGGCCCCATGTATGGGATTCCTGTGAGAATCAAAATAATGTAGTCTTGTCTTGTCCCTAGTTTTAAAGTTTCAGTTACCCATAGTCAACCATGACCCAAAAATATTAAGTAGACAATTCTGAAATCAAACACTTCATAAATTTCCAATTGCGAGGCATTTTGAGTAGCATTATGAAAGCTCACACCTTCCTATTCCAGCCCAGGGTGTGAATCATCCGTTTGTCCAGCGTTATCTATGCTGTATACCCTTCCTGTCTGTGAGTTACTTGGTAGCCGTCCTGGTTATCGGATAAACTGTTGCAGTATCACAATGCTTATGTTCAAATAACTTACTAGATAAAGGCTCCATAGCTTTGAGTAGTGATGCTGGCAATTTGAAAATGCCAAAGAGAAGTCATAAAGTGTTGCATTAAAGTGCAAAGGAGAAAGTACAATAGGGTATTTTGAGAGAGATGAAACATTCACATAACTTACTAGAATGTTGTTAATGCTTGTTCTTTCTTATTGTTAATCTCACACTGTGCCTAATTTATAAATTAAGCTTTATCAGAGGTGTAGGAAGAATAGTATATTCAGGGTTGGGTACCATCTACAGTTTTAGGCATCCACTGGGGAATTTGTAATGCATCGCGCACAGTAAGGGGATACTGCTGTGTATCAAAATGGCTGTGTACTGTGTGGCTTTATCTACAAGGTAAGGCTTAGTATAATCATTTCCCTCCCTTATCAGCACTTTATTAAAGAGCTGAACAGTGTAAGACCAGAGAAAGATGGCTCTGGAACAGCTGGAGAGAGTGATCCCTTTATGTGTAAATGGAAACTAGGAGAAGTCAAGGCCTGGGGTCTATGCTGGACTGTTCTGCCAGTGTTGTTTTTATAGGAAAGCTGTTCAATCTTCATCAGCCAACAGATTATTTCTAAAGACCTGTGGAGCTCCTAAAAGCTGTCAAGAGCCAGACAGCCAAGGTGAAATGTCTTACCTGACTTTAAAGCCTGATCTACCTTAGGTGCTAGATCTAGGGGTACTCAGTAGGTTGTCAGAGAAGTTTCACAGGATAACAAAATCAATAGAGACATTCTCAGATTTGTTCACCTGATACAAAACCTGCATAATTGACATAATTTGTAACCTGCAGGAAACTTTGTCTTTAGAAGAAATGCTGATCTGTGTGGCCAAGGACCTATCTAGAGTGACATATTTTTTTAGGGGGGTATGTCCTATCTACCTTCCTTTGATCTCCCCTTGAGCCAGGTTTACAAAGAGAGCAACAGGATGAGTCCTGCTAAATTGGGAGCACTTGCACTCTGCCACAAGGAGAGAAGCAGCAGCCTCAAGTCCAGTTCTTCCCAAGTACTTTCCGTTCTCTGTCTTCATTTTCTTCTGCTCCACCCTTCTTCGTGCCCTAATCTCTGCAATGAAGAACTACCCCTCACAGAAAACGCCTTTCATTTTTTTTTTTTTTTAAACAGGCAGAGTTAGAAGAGAGAGACAGAGAGAAAGGTCTTGCTTCCATTGGTTCACTCCTCTAATGGCCACTACGGCCGGCACTGTGCTAATCCAAAGCCAGGAGCTGGGTTCTTCCTCCTGGTCTCCCATGAGGGTGCAGGGACCCAAGCACTTGGGCCATCCTCCGGTGCCCTCCCGGGCCACAGTAGAGAGCTGGACTGGAAGAGGAGCAACTGGGACTAGTACCCGGCGCCCCAACCAGGACTAGAACCTGGGGTGCCGGCGCCACAGGCGGAGGATTAGCCAAGTGAGCCACGGTGCCAGCCACACCTTTAATCTTTTTTTTTTTTTTTTTTTTTTGACAGGCAGAGTGGACAGTGAGAGAGAGAGACAGAGAGAAAGGTCTTCCTTTTGCCGTTGGTTCAACCTCCAATGGCCGCCGCGGCTGGCGCGCCGTGCTGATCCGATGGCAGGAGCCAGGAGCCAGGTGCTTTTCCTGGTCTCCCATGGGGTGCAGGGCCCAAGCACCTGGGCCATCCTCCACTGCACTCCCTGGCCACAGCAGAGGGCTGGCCTGGAAGAGGGGCAACCGGGACAGAATCCAGCGCCCCAACCGGGACTAGAACCCGGTGTGCCGGCGCCGCTAGGCGGAGGATTAGCCTAGTGAGCCGCGGCGCCGGCCTCACACCTTTAATCTTATACAGCATTTCTGCCAGAATCAGGAGAACACAAGAATCACCATTCTGAGTCAGATCCAAGCAGGAGTGAAAGTGCCGAATTTCTCAGAAGTGTGGTTGTTTCAGTACTGTCCCTTCTCTGGTTCTCTACTGTCTTCTGTTCTCTGCTTAATCTGGATTTTCCTGGAAAACAGTGATGATACTTAGAATTTTTGGCATTTGGAGGCATGCAGTTTTTCACAGAAAGGGAAAACAAATGGAGAGGGCAGAATACATACCTGCCTCCACTACCTTGTGTACACTCAGATACACCCTGACTTGAAAGACTGAGAATGCTTGGAATGTCATTGTGGTTGTGGTTTTGGTTTTGGTTTCTATAGGATCCAAAAGCTGGACTGTCAGTTCCTCAGGGACCCCCAGTTACAACTCCCATATGCCAGATGCTCATCAAGTCTTGATGTGACTTCCAATCTCACTTCCTTTGGAAAACTTCTCTATATTTGAGGATAATATTCTGTTTTTATTTTTAAAATTTTGTTTTAGTTTTATTTATTTGAAAGGACAACAGAAGGAGGCAGGGGAGAGAGAAAGAGAGCAGGTGAGCTTTTATCTGCTGGTTCACTACCCAAATGGCCATAATGGCTGTGACTAGGCCAGGCAAAGCCAGGATCCTAGAACTCCATGTGGATCTCCTGCATGGGTGGCAGGGGCCCAAGCACCTGAGCCATCTTCCACTGCCTTTCCAGGCACATTAGCAGGGAGCTGGGTTGGAAATAGGGCAGTTGGGACTCAAAATGGCACTCTGATACGGACACTGGCATTGCATGTTGGTGTTTAACCCACTCTGCCACAACGCTGGCCTCTGAAGATAATATTCTGTGTCTGCAAATGTTCTGTTCTCCCAAATATTCATATTTAACAATTTTGTTGACAACCCATCTGACCGATTAGAAATGGAAGATAGCAAGAAAAACTCGGTGGAAAGAAGAAATAAGCTAGTATTAACATAAAATCAAATGGGTATTTATTGAACACTGTTAAGGGTAAATTGTTAGGAGTGTGGGAGTTATGGGAACACAAAAAACAGAAGTCACAGTGGCCTCCTTTAAATAATTTACATTCCAGAGATCAGGTTAGGAGACTGAACATTTGAAATTGTGTAAAACCAAGCACATGCCAGTGGCTGTCATGTGGACAGTAGGAAAGTTAGCTCTAGTTAATCACTGAAGGAAATCAAGTTCAGAATAGGGAAAGAGGGCTCAGGGTAGGAGATGATGGATGTTGTGGAAGGGGCTTGGAGAGTGAGTAGAACCTAAATGAGCAGAAATAGTCATTTCAGGAAAAATAAAGCAGCCCATCAGAAATGTATGTCATTTTGTGGTACAAAAACAACCTGGAGTTTGCCACATTTCAGAAGTTTGGGAAAGTGACCTGCCATAATAAATTAGGTGGAGGTGGGCCAATGCATAACAAATTGATAATTTAATCTAGAGGCAAGAATGGGATGAAAAGTCATCTTTCTGGGCCCGGGTATGCCGTCCTGACCCACCACCCCAAAACTTGGTTGATTGTCAGTGTGACGTTTGGAGGGAAAGTACAGGAGCAAAAGTTGCTGATCCTTGGTTCCTTTACAACTCTGGTAGAAACTGGTAGAGGAGCAATTCTGGTGGGAGGAAGCCAGGAAAATTCGACAGTGTCTGAGATGCTCAGCCGGGCTTTCCCCAGGCATCACACTTCAGCAGTGCATTGACTAATTCAATCCACCTCAAGGCAGGAAACAGCCTGGCTGCTGAGTAAGTAAAAGTCTGCACGGAACCATGTGGAGCTGGCCACAGGTCCTGGGATAGGCCACAGCCAAAGGGCTGCTGCTGGACATTCCCACAGAACAGCCTCCTTCTGCTACCATTTGTTTCATTCCCACCCTTGCCAAAGGACTTCCAGAATATAGGGAGTGAAGGAGGGAGTGAAGGTCTAAGATGTAAGGTTTCTGTTATTTGTTCTGATCCTAATAGTCTGTCAAGGATACTTTACCTTGAATTTCTCAGTTTCAGAGAATGTAATGCATCTGGTGAACCAAGTTGCAATTTTATGGGAAGTGCAGCACTTTCTGTAATGTTGCCTAAAGTGGCATCTCACAGGCTCTCATGTGATATGAATTGCTTGGGCATCTTGTGAAAATGCAGTCTGACTTCAGTGGGCTTGGGGTAGGAGCTGAGTCCTAGGCGTGAACACAGGGCAGCAGGAACTCAGGGCAGCAGGAACTCTGAGCGGCAGGAGCCCCCTGGATGGGGTAGTGCTCTCCTTGCAACACATTCCAAATCTTGAGGTTGTTCTTCCCCTACATCCTTTTGCTCCATGTGCACATCAAAAATCTGTTTGGGATGCAAAAAACTACGCAAGAAATGGAAATGAAGGAGAATTCAAGCCCAAAGCCTAGGAACCTTCCAGGTTCCTTGGACATATCAGCTACTAGGAGTTCCTTACTGGTGTCCCTCCAGGACTGACTCAAACTCCTATGACTTATGTGTGGCTGTTTCCCTCATTCCTCTGCCCTGGAATAGGCTTGTTCTTTGTACTTCCCAAAGGCCTAAGGTAAGTCCCCTCTAAAACACAGTCTGTCTGGTCTGGCCTGGAGTTCACAGCTGTCCTGGGGGAAGAAAAGTGTTAATGGTGGACTTCTTTTTTAGATAATATTTTTATATTTCTTCCTTTTCCCCAACAGTAACTGGTACAGGGTGGTGTTTTTGTTAGTAAGGAGATAAAACTCAGATGCAAAAACTTCCATGGGTCTGTAGAATAGATTCCGAGTTGAGGAATCCCTCATTCAATCTGGAACTTTCTCTGGTGATTTATTCCTGTTCCACCAGGATCTTCACAGCACTTTAGGAAAACTCCATTCCTAAGACTCTATTACTTTTTTTTCTTGGCTTTTGCCTCTGATCCCCTTCACTCATTCCTGCCCACACCCACTTACCCTAAAGCTCTTTTTTTTTTTTTTTTAAATCAGAAGATGAGAAAGTATACTCTGTTTATTTGAGAGACAGAGAGTGCCTGCATTTCCCAAATGCCTGTAACGGTGGGGCTGGATCACTGCCTGCACTAGGCTGAAGCCAGGAGCTAGGAACTCAGCCTGAGTCTCCCATATGGGTGGCAGAGGCCCAAGTTCTTGAGCCATCAGCTGCTTCCTTCCAGGGTGTGTATTATAATGCAGGAAGCTGATATAGGGAGCTGCCAGGACTCTAACTCAGCCATGTGGGTTCCTTAGCTGATGGAGCAAATGCCCACCCCAATAAACTGTATTCTGAAACAGAGGGTGAGGGAAGGAAGGGGAGGGGGAGAGGGAGGGAGGGAGGTAAGGAGGGGGAGAAGGAGAGAGGGAGGGAGGGAGGGAGGGAGGGAGAGAGAGGGAGGGAGAAATTACAAAGATAGAAGGGAAAAGAGGGCATCTGCATTTTTTGTTCTGTATTTACCTAGGGTCCGAGTAATTCCTACTCTCACAAGCATCAGTATGTGAAGCTTCTGGCACAGTATTCTCATCTGAAAATCATTTTAAAGAAGAGTTAAGGGCCAATATGTGGCACAGTGAGTTAAACCACTATTTGCAATGCCAGCATCTTGTATTGCCAGTTCAAATCCCATCTGCTTCACTCCCAATCTGGCTTCTTGCTAAGATGCCTGAAAATACAGCAGAAAGTGGCCCAAGTTCTTGGGCATCTGCTACCCATGTGGGAGTCTCATATGGAGTTCCAAGCTCCTGGCTGTGGCCTAACCCAGCCCTGGCTGTTGCAGCCATTTGGGAAGTGAATCAGTGGATGGAAGATCTCTCTATCTTTACCTCTTTAAATCTCTGTCACTCTGCCTTTCAAATAACTAAGTTTTTTTTTTTTTTTTTGGACAGGCAGAGTGGACAGTGAGAGAGAGAGACAGAGAGAAAGGTCTTCCTTTGCCATTGGTTCACCCTCCAATAGCCGCCGCAGCCGGCGCACCGCGCTGATCCGATGGCAGGAGTGCTTCTCCTGGTCTCCCATGGGGTGCAGGGCCCAAGCACCTGGGCCATCCTCCACTGCCTTCCCGGGCCACAGCAGAGAGCTGGCCTGGAAGAGGGGCAACCGGGACAGAATCCGGCACCCCGACCGGGACTAGAACCCGGTGTGCCAGCGCCACAGGCGGAGGATTAGCCTATTGAGCTGCGGCGCTGGCCTTAACTAAGTATTTTAAAAAATAAATGTTAGTTGCCATGGTTTATGATTTTGTGGAGATTCTAGAAAGTTCATGATGACTTTGAATATTTGACTCAAATAGGAAAAACTATATTAACAAGTTCCAAGAATTCTGATCTGGAAACAATCTTTTTCACTAAAAGGGAGAAAAAAGGATTCTGTGGGGTTTTGGGGGTCCGCAGTTTCTCAGTAACAAGTGCCGTCAGGTTACCACATTTTTTTTTTCTTTGACAGAGAACCACGACGTAGGGTTATGAAAGGGGATGGGGCTGCAATGATTCCGAGATTCAAAAGATGAGTAAACCATACGTCTAGTTAGTTTGTGTGACGTTGCAGAGGAAGACTTTTGTGCTTGCGGGAGAGAAGAACTACAAGATTTGAAGCTTGCAAAGGAAAGTTGTACAACTCTGATGCCATTTTGGCCCAATGATCTAAAGCTGTATTCAGAAAGCCTGACTCTAACATAAATAAGTGTTCAGGGAAATTAGGAATGTTTTGATTTCACATGGAAGTAGACTGGAGTTAAATTGTTTACAGTGAATAAAGTAGTGAACTGTAGTCTCAGTTTATATTTTGAATTCAGTTCTTTAAAACATTTCAAATCTAGTGTATGTATGATTATATTGTTAAACTGACTGTTTTAGTGAGGAACCAGAGCTCAGATAAAAAGCAAAAATACACGGAAAAGACTACCAACACTTCAAGGTCTCTGTTTCTTCAGACCAGGATATGCGACCGTAGCAAACAGTCTGCCAGTCTCAGCAGTTTACAGGAACAGGTGATTGTTTCTGACCATGCTTTCTCATCCGGTGTGAATCAACAGGGAGATTCAGCTTATTGCACTCACAGCTGTAGACTGATGGGGCCCCGCCCTCTACCAGACTCATTTCCCACAATTCCATGCTCACCAAGGTGGGAGAAGAGAGGTCATGGAGATTGTCACTTGGGTTTTAGATTCTTCTGCCTGGAAATAACCCACTTCACAACCACTCAGATTTCACTGGCTAAAGCAAGTCACCAGCAAGGCAGCAAAGACATGTTACTGCCCATGTTCCTGGAAATAGAAAAAGATACTATTTGATGCACATGAATCACATCTAGCATTGTCAACTTGTCACCAATTCTTTGGTTCCAAGTCCTTCACTTCTTCCCCTTAGGAAAAATACCCAAAATACCCATCCCACACTTAGCTTAAAGTCTAGATTTTTTAAAGAAAAAAAATTATTGATAGAACAGATTTCAGGTATTTCATTGATACGGTTTTTTTTTTTTTTTGTCCCCAGAAACCTTTTATTTAAGGTATACAAAGTTCATGCATTTCATAGGTAAAAATTTAGGAACATAGTGATTCTTCCTACCCTATCTGCCCTTCTACTCCACTCCCACCCTTATTCCTCCTCTGTCTTCTATTCCCATTCTTATTTCTTACTAAGATCTATTTTCAATTCACTTTATATACATAATATTAACCCTATACTAAGTAAAGAGTTCAACAAATAATATGAAAAAAAAAACTGTTCCTCAACAGTTGAGACAAGTGCTGTTCAAAATCATCACATCTCAAAGTGTCATTTTCACTTCTATAGATTACCTTTTAGATACTCTATTAGTTACTGTAGATCAGTGAGAACATATGGTATTTGTCTTTTTGCGACTGGCTTATTTCACTAAGTATAATGCTTTCCATTTGCATCCATTTTGTTGCAAACAACAGGATTTCATTTTTTACCACTGTATAGTATTCCATGTTGTATATATCCCATGATTTCTTTATCATAGATACAATTCTTTTTTTTTAAAGATATATATATATATTTATTTGAAAAGCAGAGTTAGAGAGGGACAGAGTCAGTGAAAGAGAAAGAGAGATCATACATCCACTGGTTCACTCCCCAAATGGCTACAACAGCCCGAGTTGAACCCATCTGAAACCAGGAGCCAAAGCTTCTTCCGGGTCTCCCACTTGAGTGCAATTGGGCCATCCTCTGTAGCTTTACCAGGCATACTCTGGATCAAAAGTAGAGCAGCTGGGACTTGAACCAGCACTGCAGCTGGCAGCTTTACCTAATATGCCATGGCGCCAGCCCCTATAGATAGAATCCTAAGAAGATAACCATACTTCCCTCCCTCCCATTCTCTTCCAATCTCTCCCTCCTTCCCTCCCTTCCTTTTCCTTTCCTTTAATTTTTGCAATAACGTACTTAAAATTTACTTTGTAAACACAGGCTTCATGTACCACTAACTATAACGTTCAACAAGTAAAAAGTAGAGAAAGATCACTGTTCCACAGGAATATAGAAAAAAAGCCATAAACAACAATCAAATCGTAAGACGTCAGTTTGATTCTTATACTTTTTTGTATTCTATATTTGCTACCACATATCAGAGAAAACGTTTTTGTCTTGGGGACTGGCTTATGGATACTATAGTTCATTATATAAGGTCTGAGTAGGTAGAGCGGGAAAAGATCAATAAATACTTGAATTAGGAAAGAGAAATCATGAGAGCTGCATAGGAGTTCTGTTATATAGTAATTCTGAGACCCTGCTTGACTGACTTTGGGCTTCATAGCCAGAACTTGTGGAAGGTCCTTTCATCAAGCCCTGGTTCTGATTTCGGGGAAGGTCTCACTTCTCTTTTACTCTGTGGCCCGTGGCTTCACTCTCAGGAGATTTAAAACTCTTTTCTCCTAATAATCTCTTGGTCACTATGAAATGATATTTATGAATACACCTTTCTTGGGGCTTAGTTCGTGCTTCTAGGCGGTTGAGGAACTGATGGTGGTTGGTTCCTGATTAATTTTGAGAACTCTCTCAAAAGTCCAGCAAACTACTTATCTAAGTCAATTCTTTTGGGATCATAATTCCTAGAACACCTCTATTTCTTTGCTTTTTGATTCTTATGACTTTCTCTCCTTCTCTTGATTAATGGTAGATTACTAAAGTTATATATTCTGATTTTTATTCAATTAATTGAAATTAATTATTCAATTAAAAGGATTTACTAGATGCTTCATTTTGATTCTTGCCCTTAGGAAATTTATTTGGTTGAAAGATTTTGCTGGGAAATTCTCTCTCAAAGTCCTTTTCAATCTTCTGCTTTTGGAGACTGTAAATAGTTGTGTTTTTTCACCCCCAACCTTGCAGGGCTCTGAATTCTGGACTTCATTCCTTTTCATTTCTATTTGTAAACTGGCCAACTCTTCCCTGAGCTTTTATTTTTCTTGTGTTACTTTGCCAAATGCAGAACACACAACTAACAAAGAGGTTTTCTAACCTCTTTCTCCAGAGCTACAAGTTTATTGGGTACAAGATCTGCCCCAAATTACCAGAGGCAATAGTTTTACAAAATGTTTGGCTATTGTATAACATGGATCATCTGTTATCGCCCTTCAGTTTCATGACCTGCCACCTGAACATTGTTACAATGCCATTATCTTACTCTTTTGTTATGGTAGCACCTTACTTTTGGGCATCAATTTCTGTATCTCCAGATATACTGCTATGTCATGGCAGCATAGTTTGATTAGATTTGCCTTGTTTGGAATGAGGGTAAAACCTTCTGAAAATTAGATTTATAAGCTAAATGTGTACATTTATACCATCAATAGCCCCAATAATTTCATGTTATTATCTTAATGGTTAATACATGTGTGTCCATTTTCTTTCCATGACTAGATTTTTGAGCTAATTATGGTAGACTCTAATAGTGGTTCTATTAGCTTTAATAGTAGCCCCCCAAAATATGTAGTATCACTTGAAACACATAGAATAAAAGTCTCATTGATTTCAGTGTTCAACCAGCTTTACTACTTTGGCACATGTAAGGCTGTGTGAAATTCATTCCTAAAACTACAAGTCTTCTGATGTTTCGTTTGGGGAGCCTTTAGGAAGCCTTTGGAATTAATCTAAGGTGGCCTGGTCCCTAGTGTGTTGTGTTGAATGACAGCTCCAGTGTATCGCTGAAGCTCTAACAGCTGGTGACAGCCTGAATCATGAGTGGTGGAGAGCAAGTCAGTGAAGAGCTTCTACCATAGTCAGCTGAGTGCTCATTGTGTCCCCAGCATTGTACATGATTTATATTACAAGAGATGTTCCATACATGTTAGATGAAATAATGATCAGTTATTAGTTTGGCATCCTGATAGATATTTTTACTGTGATGTGTATGGAGGTATGTGTGAAAAACTTTACAACCACTGAATGTAAAAGTCCGTGTTGCTTCCCTCTCTACATAAAGGGCCACTTCATCCTTCCCTTCAATCCTGGGAAGAATTAGTTTTTTGCTGAATTAGTAACTCCTAGTTTGAAGCGATTTGTTTATTCCTTCCTTCAAGAGAAATGGTTTTTCTATGCATTGAGAGATAGTTCTGAATGGGGAAGAGACACTGAAGAAAGGGAGTCACTCAACCCACTTAAGGGGTATATTGGATATTTTTCTTTGGAAGCATGAATGAAATAAGCAAAGCTGAAAGCATGGCTCTTGATTTCATGGAGCTACCTTCACTGTGTATACGGAAGGTCATATCTTGTGAGGCCTTGAAAATTCTTTATGAGATGGGCTTAGGATCATCAGTCTGGCTAGAATGGATTTGCTAGAGAACTTGAGGATGTGTTTGCATAGAAAATACACTGCTATAACGTAGACTGTGTATTTCGGAGTATATATTTAGATAAGGAGGGTAGATAAGATTACCTGGAGATTGCAAAAGTTGCCCCAAAACTAAGTCCTTATAGACCCATTCTAAAACACATAATCAAGGGCAAGATAGACTAAACATAAGGGAAAAGGTGATGAGAAAGGGATAAGTCCTGAGAGGATGATTTGAAAAAATTATCTTGGAGTTTAACTTCTGATTGTTTTAGAAGGGAGGTGCAGAGAGGACTCCATAGATAAGGGGAGGATCAATGTGGATGAAAAGACTGTGACTACAGAATGTTGAGTAGTTTTGGCCTCCTAATGAACCCAAGTACAGCTTATTCTTCATTTTCTTCAGTTAAAATAGAGGGAAGTTGTTAAAACGTGTTATGATAGAGGAAAATGACTCTGCTCTGTAGAATGTGCCTTGCCTTTTGAAAAGCATATACCTAGTGTTAACATTTTTTTTAAAAGTAAGTTGCTGGTTGTTTGTAAATATATGAATAAGTATATTAATAAATATATTTAAATATAAATAAATATATATAAATATATGTACCCTGGGGTATAATTCCTGATAGATATCCTATACTTAATTAATTTTTGTTGACCTGAATGTAATTGAGACAAATTAACTTTGTGCAGGTCATTTAAAATTATATGCCAGAGTGTCTAACTTGCTAATTCATTTTGGTTAAAAAAATTATCCTCGAACAGAGATAGTGAAGGTAATGGTCATTGATATGTTGAATGAATAATGATTATTTATTAAGTACTAGTGGGAGTGTAACTGTAGGATTAAAAAAGAATTGGTGCCTGGAGACCATGAAACACCCTAAGGAAATAATTCCTGAATCTCTCACCGATGCCATTCATTTCTTTTGTTTAGTGTTCCTATCCATAAAATAGAGCTAAAGATAATTCCCTAGTTTAATACCAAGGCTTCTGTAAGGATGACTTATCTCCCATTTAAATCATGGTTCATATTGCATGATTGGAAAATAGAGCATGTGGTTCATGACAAGGGTGTTGGCAATCATGACAGTAATTTGTGACATGGTTCATTTCTGTAATAAATCAGTGAAGAATTTCACTATTATTTAGTGCAGTGGGGGTGGAGTGGGGTAGAAGAAAGGGAAGATTTGGTCCTTTTTCCGTCATCTCCTTTTAGGGTCCCCCTTTGCGTCCCCTTCAGGAAGTGGAATAGAAAAAAAGAGTCTGCATTCATCAGTAGCTCTGGGTAAACCACAACTTAAAGACAGTAAGCAGGTCAATCAAAATGAGGACAGTGTTTGCTATAAAACCGACAGGTACTGTCATTGACACACACAGACACACACAGGGAGACAATATCACAGGAGAGCTTCCTGCCTCAAGCAAGCAACCAGAGCAAAATGACAATGAAGATGATGAATGACACAGCCATGGTGAGTAGTAGCAATTCTTATTTAACAACAGTCATCTGGGATTTCAGAAGAGCCAATTCCTAAAGAAGTGGGCTTGATTGGGATCTGGTGGAGGAAAAATTAGAAAAGTTATGGTAGGGTATAAAGCACAGCTCTTTGCCTGGTGATTAGTGCAGTGCTGTTAGCATGTACAGGTCTTGGGACCATAGACACTTGCTATGGTCTCTGCTGTGGCCACCCATTATAGGGTTAGGTTGACCTAAAATTCTTACCCACTGGTAGGAGCCTAGCTTACTGTTTATTGCATATGTGTGTGTGTGTGTATATATGTGTGTGTGTGTGTGTGTATATATATATATATATATCTTTTACCTGTGCCCTTTTTTCTCCTTTTACAAAATAAAGGAAATATAAAAGAGCTTAGATTTCATAAGAGGTACATGACATATGACAATGGGGACACTTTTATCTTTATTTGTTATTTTAGAGAGCTTAAGAGATTAAATAAAATACAATACCTAGAATATAGGCTTTGGAGTCAGAGAGATCTGACTTTCCTACTTGCTACTTTTGGATTTCTATACTGTCTAATGACAGATCTGACATGCTTAGTTTTTTAATTAATTTGGCCATTCTAACATACAGCTGGAAAAGATAGAGCATTTAATGTGTTAATTATTTTTAAAAGGTTTATTTATTTTCTTGAAAAGTAGAGAGATGGGGGAAAGAGAATACAGAGAGAGAAGGAGAGAGAGAGAGAGGGAGGGAGGGAGATCTTCTATTTACTGGTTCATTCTGCAAATGGCTGCAACAACTAGGGCTGGGCCAGGCCAAAGCCAGGAGACTGGAACTCCATCCAGGTCTCCCAAGTTGAGGGGCAGGAGCCATCATCTCCTGCTTTCCCAGACATGTTAGCAGGGAACTGGATTAGAAGTGGGGCAAGGATTTGAACTGGCACTCATATGTTATGCCCATGTCACAGAGGCAGCTTAACCTGCTGTGCCACAATGTCAACCCCAATAAGTGTTAGCTATAACTAGTGATGGTGTTATTATTACCCTTAAAACTCTCATGAACTCAGTGAAAGTGGGGATTATTTTTCCCATTATACAGATGAGCAAAAGCCAAATTAAGTAATTTATTTAATATGACTGGACACTGTAGGCATAAGAACTAGGACATGAACCCAGGTTTTCTGGCTGCAAGTACTATACGCTTCTCTGAGTGGTTAAGAGGCAAGATTTCTGAATTTAATACCATTGCATCCAAGCAAATCTCTTGGGTAGTTTTCTTTTCCAAAGACATTTCCATTTCTGGTTTATCTAAAGAAATCTATTGAGTTGTCAACAAGAAATATGATACTACAAGGGGAATAGGAATAGGGTTAGAAACTGAGAGGTTGGGACTGGCGTTGTGGCATAGCCAGTTAAGCCTCTGCCTGCAACACTGGCATCCCATAATGGGCACTGGTTTTAGACCCAGCTTCTCCACTTCTGAACCAGCTCCCTGATAATGCACCTGAGAAAGCAGCGGGAGATGGCCTGAGTGTGTGGGTCCCTGCACTCTCATGGGAGACCCAGAAGCCAAGGAGACCCAGGCTCCTGGCCTTGACCTGCTCCAGCCCGAGCTGTTGCAGCCATAGAGATATGAGATGTGAAAGTGGTTTCTAAAATATTCTAAGAAGATGAGGCTATTTCAAAGAGTTTACAGAAAAATGAAGTGAAAATATATTTATTTTGCTGCAAAATTTTTTGTCATCCATAAAATTTTTTCAGAATTTTTATTTTCTGTGACCTTTTGGGTCAAAATTAAACTTTATTTTTAATATACTCTATATATTAACTTCCACAAGATCCCACCTATGTTTTTATTTTGAAAAATTTATGCACCAAAATAAACAAATTTTTCATGACTTTTTTTAGGAACCTCATATAAAAATGAATATAATGACCTATTAAAAGCATGGTAGTTATTGCTAATGTACATAACTTCCAAGGTGCAGTTACTTTACCATTTTGATAGTGAAAATTAGAAGTGATTCTGTGAATATCATACAGAAAAGATTAACTTCAGAAACCCAAAGAAGTGATTGATAGGCTTGGGAAGCGATGCAGGGATCCTCTTACCTAAGTTGGTATCCTTTTTCTTTTTACAACAATGTCGTGCTCAGTCAAGACAGAGGTGAATGAGGTAAATCTCACATCTCTCTCATCCATTTTCCAGCCTTATCATAATATTAGCTTCATAATTGCCACCTGTATTGAATACTTGCCACGTGCTGTCAGGGCTTTTCCTGCTTTCTGTGGATCATCTCATCAAATTTTCACACTTTCTGGTGGAGGAAACTGAGTCACAGCTTCTAAGAGTCCTCAACAGGCCCTGGCCATCTGCCTCTAGAGCCCCTGCCCTGAGCCACTAGAGACAAAAACTAGTTGTTAAATGAATCAATGCATGATTGTGCAGCTGAAAGTAGATGAGTGCTGATTATCTGAAGGCAAATCAGTCTCATTCTGGGTTATCTAGGTCAATCTTGCTTTCAGCTTCTTTTGTATCAGCTGCTATGACTTCAAAAATTGATGCCATGACCTTTTGGTTTACTCTGATCACTTTTGTCCCCAATGTCTGCATTATATAAAAAGAAGAAGGCCTCTTCAAGATGTGAATGTGAACAAATTGCTCCCAGAGCTTCAGCTCCTGTTCAGTGTCATCAAGGGCCTTGTCCAGGTGCAGGAAGGTTTAGTAATGATGGTGGGATATATCTTTGGTAGACAGCCAGGTTTTTAGCTCTTCTTTTAGCTAGGTCTTCACAAAGCACTTTGATTCTTTGTGCATTCCTATAGCACCAGATGAACTGATATATCCATATAAGTATAAAAAATATTTTTCTGGGGCCAGCATTGTGGCATAAGAGGTTAAGTCGCCACCTGCAATGCCAGCAGCCCATATGGGCACTTGTTTGAATTCTGGCTGCTCCATTTCCATTCTAGCTCCCTGCTAATGCACTTGAGAAAGCAGCAGAAGATGGCCCAAGTCCTTGGGCCCCTGCACTCATGTGGGAGGCCTGGGTGAAGCTCCTGGCTTCAGCCTGGTCCAACCCTGGCCGTTATGGCCATTTGGGAAGTGAACCAGAGAATGGAAGTTCACTCTTTCTCTCCCTCTCTCTCTGTAACTCTGCTTTTCAAATAAAAAAAAATCTTAAAAAAATTTTTCCCAGAGTTAAAGAGAAATAGTTTCCATATTCTTTGTTGTGCATCATTAATGCTCCTGCTTCTTTCAATTAGTATGGATAATTAGAACCTTGCTATAGTTGGTTTTGCATAATGTTTCTCTTAACACATTCAACTTAACTATATTACTTAATTTAAAGTATTGTTTTGCTCATTCATTTACTCACCTACTCATTCTTTCAGAAAGTATTTATGTAACACTTGCACTATGCATTTTCTCCCATGGGAACTTAGAATCTAATGGGTATAGATCTGACTTGAACTCAAACAATACATTTCCAGACAATTAAAAAAAATGCTGTTTGACTGCTAAATGGTAAAAGCTGTATAGTTTTAGGAAAGTAAACTTCTGATTGAACCACTTTAGAGATGTTTCTCAGAGGAGACTACATCTGAGAAGCAGCATAATGGAAGAATGGGGTTTTGATAGACAGAGGTGGGACAGTGTATTTTAGATGGAAGGTAGCTGTAAGGAAGGATTTGTGGACTACAAGGCTGGAAATATAGACAAGAGCTGTTATTTATTAAATCTATTTTTGTTGGAGGATGCTTTACATAGAACATTCTATTTAATCTTGTTAACTTTGTTATAAAATATTATTATCCAGCTGGGAAGCCAGGACAGGATTTAAACCCCAGTCCCAGACTCAGACCCTGACATCTGTCTCCCTGTTTAGGAGCTTTTAGTCTATGGAGGGCTTCAGTCGCCAGGCTGACTTGGTTCTCAGTTTGGTATCCTGATATCTTCAGGCATAACGGTTAACTGTTCTCATTTGTGGATGAGAACCTAGGATCGGGAGAGAAGACCTGATCCCATCCAAGGACTAGAAGTGCTTGGTTTAGCAAGAGCATCTGTTACCTCTTGCCAGCAAGTGGCTCCCATATCTAACCAGCTGCAACCTCCTCTGTTTCCCAGGTCAAGTCTCTGCTGCTGTTGATTTTGGGGCTCACCCTCCTGAGGGAGGGGATGGCTCGGAAAAATCCCAAAGTGGAGGATGCTACCCTCCTAAAGCCTGGGAATTGTCCCCCTCTGGAGGACAACAGTGTGAGAGTTGACATTCGCATCCTCAGTCAAAACCACGGAGTTCCCATCACACATGACTTCCAGAACCGCTCCATCTCCCCCTGGGATTACAAGTAAGTGCAAGGGAGACTGATTTTTCACATTCCTTTGAAAAATAGGTTAGCTTAATCTAATCACAAAGTAGAAAATTTAGAACACAGAGAAATCCCACTTTTTCTGGGTGTTCACATTTTGCTGTTTCAGGTTAGGTCCACCTGTGTGGGTAAAGATCCTGAGATTTTGCTTCCACATTCTCCACTCTTTGCTTTTTCCTGCCTCATGCAGGCCTGGGTAGAAATTTACAAACTTTCTATGTTGGAAGAGGGGACTGTATAAAGCATCACACAAAATTACCTCTGCATAAGGGTAGCAGAAACCTGGGGGGTCTAAGGTTAAGGAGTTTCATCAGATCAGATATTTTCCTTCAAGGAGCAGGGCTCAGGAAGCAGTGGAAGTTAAGGGCTATATTAGGAAGTGGGTGTTGAGTGGGGACTTTCAGAGTATAATCTTGTGGTTTTTGTCTCTAGAGGTTCTTGGCACATCAGACACCCACCTATACCCTCCAAAAGTAAGCCTAAATAGAGATGCTTCTGGGGTTGCCACAAAGCTTCCCCCATGAGGGAAGTGTATATAGTGGCAGGTTGACTGGATTGACTTTTCTGCATTTGTGCCTCCAGTAGAGGAGCCTGTTGAGGGAGAAATTTAATTTTTATTTATGTGTGGGACAGGGAGAGGGAAAGGCATAAGCAGAATGGAATTGGGATCCTGGAACTCAATCTAGTTCTCCTAAGTAGATGGCAAGGACCTAGATACTTGAGCCATCATCTGCTGCCCCCTAAGGTGCACATTAGCAGGAAGCTGGATGGGAAGCAGAGGACCCAGGATCCAACCCAGGTGCTCTGAAATGGGTTGCTGCAGTCCCAAGTGGTATCTCAATCTCCACAACCAAAGCCCTCCCTGAGAGAGAAATTGAGAGAAGGTGCTGATTCACAGTCCTCTGGGCCGTTGATTTTCCTTTCCAAGCAGCAGTCTTGTAGGTTGTTCTTGCCACTAGAGATGTTCAGTCTCTAGGTGAAGGATGAACAACAATTATAATCATAACAATGCAAGTAGAAATAAGTAAAAATCTAAAATTAATTGAATGATTACATAGTATAGTGTGGTTTTTAATGTGCTTTTGTATCACTGAATGTTCCCAGCAGTCCAAGGAGGCAGTGGTATCTGAGAGTCCCCATTTCATAGCCGAGGATAAGGCTTAGGGAGTTCAGCAAAGGCCAGAGGGCTGTGTATGAATCCAAGAGCATCTGGCTCCAGATCCCGCGTCACAGTCTGGGTTACTCCAACTGCCTCCCTCTCAGGCAATGTCCAGTGCAGCAGGCTCCCCTTCTCTGTTGGTTTTCCTCCACTGGCCTCACCCTTCTGCCTTGGCTTCCTCCTGCAGCATCACCCGGGACCCCCATCGGTTCCCCTCGGAGATCGCAGAGGCACGATGCAGGCACTCAGGCTGCATCAACGCCCAGGGGGAGGAAGACAGCTCCATGAACTCCGTTCCCATCCAGCAAGAGTTCCTGGTTCTCCGGAGGGAGCCCCAGGGCTGCTCTCGATCCTTCCGGCTGGAGAAGGTGTGGGTGACCGTTGGCTGCACCTGTGTCACCCCCATCGTCCGCTATGCAGCCTGAGAGCTGCCACCAAGTCAACTGAAGATGCTAGAGGAGTGCCATACCTCACCCCAGTGCCCGGCCATGAGTCTTGGTCCCCAACTCCCCCCACTTCCTAGGACCCCCGATAAGACACACATGGAATCCTCAGAGCTCTATATTATAGGATTGATACTCTGGGTGCTTCAGAATTCTTACATAAGCCCAAGAGGTTCATAAGTCCCAACCCCTGAAAATGGATGGCCCTTGGTCCATTCACTCAATGTTGTATTATGGCTGCCTTCTAGTCACCTGATCACCCTGACCCAGTGCCAGTCCCTGGGAGCTCTGCTGGCAAAATGGGCCTGTTTCATGTAGATGGAAATGCTGAAAATATGATCACAGTGTATGGTATATGGAAGGGGTTGTGCAGGGTGGAGTGCAATAGCAAGGATGGGGCTAGGGATTGGCACATAACTCTAGTAGATAGTTGGCTGTAGAGGGTGAGAAGAGCTACTAGGCACTTATATTTGAAAGGAAATTGTCCTTATATTTATGACCTAATGATTATATAAAATGCTAGAAGAAAAATTAATTTATCCATTACTAATTAATAAAATATTAATAATCATAAATGCTTCAAGTGTTTGTTTCTGTACTCAGGTCTCCCCTAAAGCTGTTGACTTCCTTTGTACTTGTCCTTTGTTTGTCATTTCCTCATCGGAACTCTGGGGTTAGAGTTGATTTATTACTAATAGTGCTTGGGGGTTTGTTTCATGAACAGTGAAGAAAAGGGTACAAAAACTCTTCACTGCTTCATCAACCTGCCTACACTGTTTCAAAAAACAAACACTTACTGGCATTGTGTTAGCCATAGGAGATACAAAGAAAGGCAAGAAATGTACGGGGAAGGGTTCCAGTGTTGATAGCAGCCATCCACAGAGGGCCTGGTCAGTGGTCATTTTGATCCTCCTTGTTCTGACTTCTGGGCCCTTTGTAGAGGTCACTGTTGTGTTCTGTCCATTATTTATGTTTCTTGGGGGCACATGACCTCCTGGGTTCTGCTCTTTTTGCTACTCTGGGGAAGCTCAGAGGCGCCCTGTGCCTCTCTGGCTCGTGTAGGACACATCACATCTTCTTTACTGCTACCGTGCCACTGGCCCAGAGTTCCTCTACTTTGCTTCTGTCTCCAGGTTACAGAGAAAAGTGGGATATAAATTTTCACTCCCACCTGGGATTTAATTGGAGAATGGCAAGTGGCAGAAGTCTGGCCCTCATTTCTAATTCTTTTATCCAACCTCTTGGTGGGTGTGGGAATAGGAGTGTGATCCTTCATGTCTTTGTTCCAGAGTATTTTGCATTAAGTATACATACTGGCTTTTCTGTTTAAAATGTTTAGGTTCCTGACACCCATTATAGTCTTTCTGTCATAGCTCTTAGCTTTGGAAGTTTGTTGTGACTCTCACCTATTTTGATGCTCAGATTTGTACAATCACTCTTCCTGTCTCTGTTCACTTTGGCAGTTATAACTCTGCTAAAGTTCTTGCATATAGAAAGCCTTTTGTCTGAGTAGTAGGGGTAGTATAGAGAGAAAGGAAATGGCAAGGGAAAAAAATATAGCCCTGATATTCAAGATAGTTTTTCCCTACACGTATACAGATTTAATGTCAAGGCAGTGTGCTAAACACTGTGGTCAGAGTTCAGATTGTTAGATGACAGCTAGAGAATGACAGCTTACTGGAAAATTTCAGAAGAGCTAAGACTTGTCTGAGATGAATGTGAAAGATGAAAGAAAGTCCTTCCTAGCAAAGGGAACAGCATAAGCAAAGGCAGGAGGTACAAAAAGAAGCCTGTTATGTTAGGGGAATAACGAGTAGTTCCATGTGCCTGGGATAGTGTGGGGCAGAGCGCATGGGACAGAATAGGGAGCACATAGCAAACATTTGTGGGATGAATAATGAGTTAACATGTCTACAGGCTTAAGAACTGCTTGCAAATGTTTCATTTGTGGATGATTTTCTATGCTCTATTACAGAAATGACAAGAGCATAACCATATTTCAGAAGATAAGATTGGTGACAGTATACAAAAGGGATCAGATATCTGAAGGGCAATAAAAAATTACAGAGAGGGCAGTGTTTTCCAAAGGTAAACTTGCGTTGTTAGAGCTGGAAAGATCCCTGTAGAGCATCTGTTCACGTTTCTCGTATGCAGATACAGCTGAGAGGAATTAGGTGGCTTGCGCAAAGCTCCTGGGGTAGTTAGTGACAGACACAGATTAACCAACTCCAAGTTCATGACTTTTCATATGGGTTTTGCAGCTACATTATAGGTGTCCAGTAAAGACCCATTTCTACTGTTTCTCTATGTGGCCAAGGGCTGGCTCTGGGAGAGGGGACAGAGGTACTTCCACATCCAACATCTCCAAATATATTGTGCAGGATGCTCTGTGTCACAAATTCTCTTTTTCACTAGGGTTGAGGGCTGGCTTTTATTCAGAAAACTGCAGGTCCTCTCCTGCTCACAAGGTGGCATACTGCACCCCTTTGTTCCTAGACTCCTCATCTTAGGGTAAATGGAAATAAATGGGTGCTTTGTGATGGGAGAATCTGTTCGTTTCAGTGAATCAAGACATGCTGAGGCAGATAAACAGGCTGTGTTCTTCAGTTCCTTGTCCAGCTTTCTGGGACTCAAAGTCTCTTGTTTTTCCTGTATAAGAAATGGTCCAAGTTGAATAGTTCATATGTGCAAGTACAATGTTATCATCATTTAATATGTAATGTAATAGAATTTTTAAAAATGTTAATGACTTAATATGTGCTCAGGAAATAGGAGGCTTAGTATCTTGTCATTATCTCAAGAGACGCAAAATAGATTGTTTCCCATTTTGTTTGGCTCAAGGAAACTCAGGATTAAATTCTGCTTAAACACTACAGATGTATTATTTCTCATGGTTATCAAATGTACTTTCTCTACTTGATTTTTATACACTTGCACATATATAATGGGCTTAATATAGTTTAAGCAAAGAATCTATGGGACGTTTGTAAAAGGGGGCTGGTGCTGTGGTGCAGCAGGTAAAGCTGCCACTTGTGGTTCTGGCATCTCAAACGGGTGCCAGTTTGTGTCTTGGCTGCTCTACTTCTGATCCAGTTCCCTGGTAATGTGCCTGGAAAAACAGCAGAAGATGGCCCAGGTTCTTGGGACACTGCCACCTACGTGGGTGACTCAGAAGAAGCTTCTGGCTCCTGGCTTCAGCCTGGCCCAGTTCTAGCCATTTTGGCCATCTGAGATGTGAACAAGTAGATGAAGATTTCTCTCTCTTCCTCTATCTCTCCTCTTGCTGTAACTCTAACTTTCAAATAAATAATTTTTTAAAAATGTTTCTAAAAAATTGAAATTAAAAGATAATTTTGGTAAAAATTTTTTGAAATTTATGCATAATTTTTTCATAATACCCATTTTCCATGAACATTTTGAATATCCTTCTTATGCATGAATTTCAAAAATTTTTGGACCAAAATAAACTTAACTTTTACACTAATTAATTGTACTTATTGGAAAGGCAGCGATAAACAGATAAATAGATTAAGAAAGAGAGAGAGAGAGAAGAGAGAGAGAAGGAAAGAAAGAGAAAGAGAGAAAGAAGAGAAAGAAAGAAAGAAAGAGAAAGAGAGGAAGAATAGAAAGAAAAGAAAGAAAGAAAGAGAGAGAGAAAGAAGAGGAAGAAAGAAAAGAAAGAACGAACCTACCATCCACTGGTTTACTCCTCATATGCGTATAACAGCCAGAGTTGGACCAGGTTGAAGCCGAGAACCAGGAACTCAATCCGGCATCCTAGGTGGCCCACATGGGTTGCAGGGATCCAACTACTTGAGCCATCACCTGCTGCCTCTCACGGTGTACATTAGCAGTAAGCTGGAATCCAGAGCAAAGCTAGGGCTCAAACCAGGCACTCTGATGTGGGATGCAGATGTGCCAAGCACTGTCTTTTTTATTTTATTTTATTTTATTTTATTTTATTTTATTTATTTTTTTATTTAATGAGCATAAATTTCCAAAGTACAGCTTATGGATTACAATAGCTTCCTCCCCCCCGTAACTTCCCTCCCACCCACAACGCTCCCCTCTCCCTCTCCCTATCCCCTTCCCCTTCACATCACGATTAATTTTCAATTATCTTTATATACAGAAGATCAATTTAGCGTATGTTAAGTAAAGATTTCCACATTTTGCTCCTACACAGAAACACAAAGTGTAAAATACTATTTGAGTACTAGTTATAGCATTAATTAAACACCTAAGAGTAATTGTGTATTAATTACAGAGTTCAACCAATAGTTTTAAGTAGAATATAAAATGCATCTTTTGTATTGTTGTGGCTCCCCCCCCCCCACCCCCGACCTCCCTCCCTCCAGTAGCCCTCCCCTCACCCACTCCCTCTCCCATCCTGCCCTTCATCACGTTTCATTTTCAATTACCTTCATATACTGAAGATCAACTTAGTATATACTAAGCAGGAATTTCAACAGGTTGCACTCACACAACCAAACCAGGTATAGGGTATTGTTCGACTAGTAGTGTTGTTTTTGAGTTTCATAGTTAAACATATTAAGGACAGAGATCCTGCGTGTGGAGCATGAACCCAGTGACTCCTGTTGTTGATTTAACAATTGGCACTCTTATTTATGATGTCAGCAATCACCCGAGACTCTTGCTATGAGCTGTCTAGGCTATGGAAGCCCCTTGAGTTCACAACTCTGAATTTGTTTAGGCAAGGCCATATCACAGTGGAGGTTCCTTCCTCCCTTCAGAGAAAGGCGCCTCTCTCCTTGATGGCCTGATCCTTCTGCTGGGGTGTTGTTCACCAGGATCTTTCATTTAGATTGTTTTTTGCTACCGTGTCATGGCTTTCCATGCCTGCGAGACTCTCATGGACCTTTTAGTCAGATCTGAATGTCCCAAGGGTTGATTCTGAGGCAGGACAAGCACTGTCTTAATTGCTACACAAAATGTCCACCTCCATTTTCCAAGAACTTTTTGAAGTGTCCTCATATATGCTAAATGTACAGATCCCTTGTTTAAACTGCGTGTCCACTGTGAGAGTCAAGAAAGTTGTAGATTTAACTCATTTGAAAATTCCTTTTTGGCTCAAATGTTCATTTTAACCTACTCCGGTTGTATAATGGGAAGAAAAGCCTGTTTGACTTAGTACTTTAGGGGAGTGATAAAAGTTGATCTGGGAGCCGGCGCCGCGGCTCAATAGGCTAATCCTCCACCTAGCGGCGCCAGTACCCGGGGTTCTAGTCCCGGTCGGGGCGCCGGATTCTGTCCCGGTTGCCCCTCTTCCAGGCCAGCTCTCTGCTGTGGCCAGGGAGTGCAGTGGAGGATGGCCCAGGTGCTTGGGCCCTGCACCCCATGGAAGACCAGGAAAAGCACCTGGCTCCTGGCTCCTGCCATCGGATCAGCGCGGTGCGCCGGTCGCAGCACGCTGGCCGCGGCGGCCAGGGTCAGTATGTACTTGACAACTTGTGACTTACTGTGTCTTTCAGGCAGCCAGTTAGTTGGTACTGATTCCGAGAATTTTGCTTTGTATTGAAGAAGAAACTATTTAATTATTAAAAGAATGACCACAATTTGAGCATTAAGTTGTTGCTGTCTACAAAATGCTTAGCCCTTCTCTTGGGCCATGCACACCTCACAGTATGATGAATAATTGTAGACACTGTGGCCAGATGCCAGGTTAATATGGCAGCTCTGGAACTTATTGATTGTGTCTACTACTAATCATTGTGGGCAATTCACCTCAATTCTGGTTGTCTCCTTTTCCTCAATTGTAAAATGAGAGTTATAGTACTTACTTTATAGAATTGTTGAGAGTATAGAATAAGGAAATACTTGTCCATACAAGGTGCTTTGAATAGCCTACCATGATGAGTGTATTGTTCAATGCATTATTAAAAAAGAGAAAGGTTATCTATTTTTCAAATGCACTAAAATATCACTTTTTTTTTTGACAGGCAGAGTGGACAGTGAGAGAGAGAGACAGAGAGAAAGGTCTTCCTTTTGCTGTTGGTTCACCCTCCAATGGCCACTGCGGCTGGTGCGCTGCGGCCGGCGCATCGCGCTGATCCGAAGCCAGGAGCCAGGTGCTTCTCCTGGTCTTCCATGTGTGTGCAGGGCCCAAGAACTTGGGCCATCCTCCTCTGCACTCCCGGGCCATAGCAGAGAGCTGGCCTGGAAGAGGGGCAACCGGGACAGAATCTGGCGCCCCGACTGGGACTAGAACTCGGTGTGCCGGCGCCGCAAGGCGGAGGATTAGCCTTGTGAGCCATGACGCCGGCCATCACTTTTAATATTTTGTTATCTCTCCTGCTCATTTGCCTCCCAAACAGATACTTTATAAGTCTATAACTGTAACATAGATAATTTGTATTTAGAAATTTTTAACTTATAATTGTATTTTATATAATTTCCTTGTTTCCTTATAGTGTTCACAAGACTTTTTAAGAAGATTTATTTGCTTATTTAATTATTTGGAAGACAGAATGGGAGAAAGGGAGGGAGACATATGTACACACACAGCGAGAGTGAGAGCAGGAGCATGAGAGGGAGGAGAGAGAGACAGAGAGAGAGAGAGAGAGAGAAAGATTTACCAATTACTGGTTTGTTCTCCAAATAGCTGCAGTAGCTTAGTGCTGGGCCAAACTGAAACTAGGAGTCAGGAACTCCATCCTGGTCTCCATGAATAGCGAGGGCCCAAGTCCTTGGACTATCTTCTGCTGCCTTCTCAGGTGCATTAGCAGGAAGCTGCATTGGAAGTTGAGGAACTACAACTTGAACTGACACTCAGATATGAGACACCCAGATCACAAGCAGCAGCTTGACCTGATGTGCTACAATGCCAGCCCCACAATGATCTTTAATGACTTGATATCATTCTTTCAAGTTGATAAGCCAGAATTTACTTGGTCATTGCTTTATTTTTAAGACTTTCATTCCCATAAAAAATTAGATAATGCTTATGGGTGTTTTATATTATCGTTAAAAAGAATGAACTGTATAATACAGACAGAAGAGTGTATGTTGTTTTTATATCTATTTAGTTGGCTTACCTGTTAAAGTACTTTGTGTATATGTTTGTGTGTTTATCTAGAGCCTACTTTTGGCAAATTACATTTCTCTGAGCCTCAGTGTCCTCAAATATGAAATAGGATGATAATAATATCTACTAATAGGATTGTGATACAGGTAGGAAAAAATAATACATGTGTGTGGGGAGCAACCGGACTAGACTGAGTTACTGGAATTAAGACTTATTCTATGCATCTGCTCTCCCACAACATGGCGCTGGGAGAGAAGTAAACAGCTTCCGCACAGCTGCCTCCAGTTCAACCAATAAACTGTAGGACTTGCTCCTGATTGGAGAGCAGCGTACTCGGCGTGTGGGCAGCCGAGTTGGGATTGGCGGAGGAGGACTATAAAGGAGGAGAGAGACGGCATGCACCAGGAACATCTATGGGGAACATCTAGCTGAAGGAACACCCGTGCAGCCCCCCAGAGAGCCGGCCGGCGGTGTGCCGCTCCCCTGCGGAAGTGGGGAATGTGGCTAGGGGGAACTGCCCTTCCACGGAGGTGGAAGGGATAGTAGCCAACCCGGGAAGAACCAGCAGCAAACCCGGGGAGGGCCGAGCAGACGAAAGAACAGCGCAGGGTCCTGTGTTGCTCCTCCACGAAGAGGGGGAGCGACATAATGGTGCCGTGACTCGGATAAGGAAACTTAGGAGGGAAGAAATGACTCGGATAGGAAACCTAGCTCGGATAGGAAACCTAGGACGGATTAGCAAACTTAGGAGGGAAGAAACGGGAAGAAGCGGAAAATACCTGAGAGAGAGACTAGCAAACAGCCTAGGGAAAAGCCGGACGAAAAGGGTGCCGGAAGAAGCTATTGAAAGCCTAGGCATAGACTTGGATACGGACTACGGGGGGAAGCTGGGAGAAATCTCTAAGGTCGAAAGCGAAAGTGAAAGCTAGAACAAACAGACTCGGATGCGGACTGTGGGGAGAGGCCAGGAGAAATGAGGGAGGAATATTGTTGGAAGAAAACTTAGGGAAACATACCGGGTAGAGAAAAGTGTTAGGGAAATTGAAGCCGCGGGGGGCAGGCCGAGGCGGATACGAAAGCCACTTTGGGATTCTCAAGTTAGCCCGGGAATAGGGGGTGAAAAGTTGAAACCAGAAGCTGAAACGTAAGCCAGATTGGGATCCGTCTGATTAGCCCGGGGAGCAAAGGACGGGAAGCCAAACCGTGGGGCGGAGACGTATGCTGGGTTGAATTCGCCAGGCTAGCCCGGGGAACTTAGATTGAATGCTAGTGGCGGACACGTAAGCTACGCTGTGTTACTCGCGGAAGCCGCCTCGTGCAGAGAGAGCACGGGGCGTGAATAGATAGGGAACGGGGCTGGCGCGAGGCCGTGGTGCAGACGCGAAGGGCGTGGAGACCGCGGAGTGTGCGCGCAAAGCCGAGCCGCGCAGAGCCGCGAAGCCTCGCAGATGAGAGAGGCGCGGGCTGAAGCGGCTCAGAGCCGGGAAGCCGCCGAGAAGTAGCCTCGGGGCGGGCAGCGGGAAGCTGCGGGGATAAGAGAAACAGAAGTTTGGAAGTGGAGTGAGAGAAATGGGAATGTTGGCAGACAGAAGTAAAATGGGAGAAATAGGAATGCCCGGAGATAGAGAAATAGAGAAATAGAAAAGCCTCCCTACAATACAACAATTAGAAGGCTTGGATTCGGTCTGCCCGATTAGTGAGGCGATGAGCACCTGGGTGGCTAGCAGCTTATGCGCCGCAGGTCACCGAAGACAGGCACGAATTAACATCAGTAAGGCCTCCCCACAAAAAGGCAATGAGAAGGCTTGGATTCGGTTTGCCTGATAGGGCTTGTAAGCCCCTGCAGGCTCGACCAGAGCATGCGCTGCAGGGCACCGAACACAGGCACGCATCAGCGCCTAAAAACCTCCTCACAACATGGCGAAGAGAGGACCCGGATTCGGTTTGCCTGATTGATAGGACTTGTAAGAGCCTGTGGCAACTCTAGCAAGTAGAGCAGAGTGTGTGCCGCGGGACACCGAAGACAGGCGCGTATCAACGCCAAAAAATAAAAAGAAAGGGGGATCTGTGGGGAGCAACCGGACTAGACTGAGTTACTGGAATTAAGACTTATTCTATGCATCTGCTCTCCCACAACATGGCGCTGGGAGAGAAGTAAACAGCTTCCGCACAGCTGCCTCCAGTTCAACCAATAAACTGTAGGACTTGCTCCTGATTGGAGAGCAGCGTACTCGGCGTGTGGGCAGCCGAGTTGGGATTGGCGGAGGAGGACTATAAAGGAGGAGAGAGACGGCATGCACCAGGAACATCTATGGGGAACATCTAGCTGAAGGAACACCCGTGCAGCCCCCCAGAGAGCCGGCCGGCGGTGTGCCGCTCCCCTGCGGAAGTGGGGAATGTGGCTAGGGGGAACTGCCCTTCCACGGAGGTGGAAGGGATAGTAGCCAACCCGGGAAGAACCAGCAGCAAACCCGGGGAGGGCCGAGCAGACGAAAGAACAGTGCAGGGTCCTGTGTTGCTCCTCCACGAAGAGGGGGAGCGACACATGTGAAGCATTTGGAGCAGTTCTGAAATTCTTGCTAGCTATTACTGGTCTTACTGGCTAAACAGCAGTGGTGGGTGATTGATTGTTCCTTTCTTTTAATTCTTATTTTCAAAGTCAAGTAAGTCAATGCATTAGAAGAAGATGGATTTATGAGTTGTTCTGGCATTGTGGCTGTCACAAAACTCAGAGACATGACTCCACTGGCTTACCTCTGTGGTTTCCTTACATGGTGTCTGTAGGTGACACACCGCAGCCCTTTGTATGGCCTGGAGGTGAGGACCAGAACGTGATTGTAGTGGTGACAACACCAGAAGCCCTGTAACCATTTCCCTCAACCACATTCTCATGGCTTTGACAGACATCAGCTCTGGACGGTCTGTGACTGCTGAATGTTGGGGTTGGATCCAAAAGTGACTGACCCACATGGTCACGGAAAAGTGTTTAGTGTTCTTAAGATATGGAACCATCAAACAAAAAAGGTCTGGGGTCCCAGGCACCTGCTGCTTCCACATTCCTGAGCTTCTCAACATCTAAGAGAAAATTGGCCCACGTTTCCCACAGACCACTTGTCAAATGCCTGGCTGCCTTTTGCGGTCACCTCAAACCCCAAATGGAATCCAGTAAGAAAGCAGAGTTTGCTTCTGCCTCTTGCTTCCAATTGAGTCTACATATGTGATGCCAAACTTCTGATTATGTATTTGAAAGTGCACAGAAAATAGAATTAAGAATAAAATGAATCTTTTCTTTAGGATCTGTGTGGCTTAGCTTTGTGAGATCTATTAAGTATAAATGGTCCTTAATCTGTGATAGTTCAACTTAAGATCTTTTGACTTTGTAATGCCAGAAAAATTACATGTATTCAGTAGAACCATACTTTACATTCTGAGTCTGGCTTTTTTTCTGGGCTAGCAATAGGCGGGACAATATGCTTTTGTAATGCTGGGCAGTGACAGTGAGCACAGCTCCGAGCCACTCAGTCGCAAGTGGAGACACCCAACACTCTACACTGTGCCATATTGCTAAGCTAGGATGTTTGGTAGGTTAGGTGTATCACATGCATTTTCAACTTGCTGTGAGTTTGTTGGGACCTAGCCCCATCGTAGGCCAAAGAGCATCTGTACTATGAATTGGGTTTAAGAATTTGCATGAATTGCAGTTCTTGTCTTAAGGGAGTTAAGTTTTACCAGATGAAGCGAAATAACTCCTACTGTAAAGTAGTAGGTGAGTACCAAGAAATCCTTTATTACTCTCATTAGTTCTGGAATTCTTGTTAATAAAAGCTAACACTTGTTCAACCAGTGGAGTAGATAGTCTTCTAACTATGCACACATTTACTCATTCCATCACCATATTAACTGTCAAGTAGGAGATATTATAAATTGAGTTAATATGTTTCTTAAGATTTTCATAGTAATAAGTTGGTAAACACTGCATTTGATCAGCAAGCCATATTGCTTCTTCATAGAAAACCCACCACAAACCAATTGTCTATACAGGAGTCTGAATCATGGCATTTTCTCTGAGGAGCATTCTCTGTGAATGTTCAGGGAGAGCACATTTATTTTGGCATTTGCTTAGTCACATAATTATAGAATTTCAACCTTTATGGAAAGCTCATTGGAAATGTAGCCAATAGATCCTGAGTTTAATAGCTTCTGCAAATATTGCAAATAATAATGGCTCCCACCTTGCGTGTCTGTAGGAAGTTTGCTCCTTTAAAAGGTCCTCTTTCCTGGGAGTTTCTGGGGCTATCTGAGCAACATCCTAATTTCCATAAAACTGTCCACCTTTTGGCCAATTGTCTCATTTTGGAAAGTCAATCCCTGCCCCATCCAGCTACCTGCAGGTAGACGCCTGATAATTTCTATAAGGTTTTGTGTTTTCCAAGACTAGGTAAAAAAGTCTATGGTAAAAAAAAAAAGCATTTAGTTTCTTCTGTAATCTCTTCAGATGCTCTCGGGAAAGCTAACTGTCATGTAAGAAATCCAACTACCTTGGGAATGCCATGCTCGAAGGGCATAGGCATAGGCATAGGTGTTCTGGCTGACAGTCTCCTGTGAGTTCCTAGATGACAGCCAGTACCAACTGCCGGTCATGTGAAGAAGCCATCTTGGATGTCCAATCCAGATGAGATTTTAATTGATAGCTCCAGTCAATCTCTGCTGAAAATTGTGCCTTTATACTTTTGCAGCAGTTCAGACTATCTCAACGAAAAACACATAAGCAACACCTCTATAATCAACACAGGATAGGGATAGTTAGGCTTTAAAAAAAAATCAGAACAGGGTCTACAGAGAGGCAACTTTACATTTTATATCATCTTTTACAGAGAGCAATTTAATCCCCAAGAACGACAGCTTTCCCAGATGCTCTGCTTCCATTTGCATAATTTAAAGGGCCCAACAGCATGCATTTCTCAGAAAAAGTCTGGGGTTTCCAGACATGTTTCAAGCAAGGTGGAAAAATGCTTGCCTTTTGGAAATGCAACTTTACAAGTGCTATCATTTGCACCAGGATTCTGAAAGATAAACAAGCCTATACCTACCAATTGTTTCTGAAGTCAGATAGAGCTGAGCCTCTGGTTATTTATTTACCAGATCTCAGTATTTAAGAACTTTACTGTGAGCCTAGAATATGGTGATGAATTGATGTTCGTGGTGTTAGCAACCTTAGATGTTGTTTTCTTTCTTTCTTTCTTTTCTTTCTTTCTTTTCTTTCTTTCTTTTCTTTCTTTCTTTTCTTTCTTTCTTTCTTTCTTTCTTTCTTTCTTTCTTTCTTTCTTTCTTTCTTTCTGGCCGCTGCGGCTGGCGCACCGCGCTGATCTGAAGCCAGGAGCCAGGTACTTCTCCTGGTCTCCCATGGGGTGCAGGGCCCAAGCACCTGGGCCATCCTCCACTGCACTCCCTGGCTACAGCAGAGAGCTGGCCTGGAAGAGGGTCAACCAGGACAGAATCCGGCGCCCCGACCGGGACTAGAACCTGGTGTGCCGGCGCCGCAAGGCAGAGGATTAGCCTATTGAGCCGAAGCACCAGCCTTGATGTTGTTTTCTATGAAACAAAAGAATGTTATGTTTAGTTGTTTTAGAGCACTATGTGTGTGTCTGATTTTCTTCTTTGAAAATTTTTCCTGTATGATATACTGGGATGAATGGTCTTCCAAAATAACCACATTCCAATTCCAAGAACCATTAAATGTTAGTTTTTACAATAAAGGGACCTTGTTGCCATGACTAAATGAAGGTTTTTCAGAAGGAGATGCTATTTTGAGTTATTTGGGTGTACCTTAGATGTACATCTAGACAGAGGGAGATTTGACTGCAGAGACAGAAGGAGTGTGAGGACTGAAACAAGATGCTGCACAGTTGCCTTTGAGGGGGAAGAAGAGAACAGGGGCCAAGGAATGTAAGGACAGCAGCTCTAGAAGCTGGCAAAGTTAAAGGAAATGATTCTTCTGGTTCTCCTCCTGGGCCCCTGGAGGGAGCATGGCCAACTGACACCTTGAGTTCAGCCTAGTGACCTATAAGAAAATAAGTAATTGCTGTACTTATTTTGTGGTAATTTGTTATAGTAGTGATAGGAAACATGTAAGATGCTCTTTGTAGAAAATGTTTGAAAGTCTTGTCTGGGTAGTTCTGGATGGCTTCATTAGCCTGAATATTCTGTTCCTAGGCTGGAAGAGCGTTCACTCTAGAATTACTAGATACAATCTACTCATCTGTAATCTGTACCAACATCCCCTGCTGCAGAGAGTTTGGGTTTGTTGTATCCAAGCCTTGACTCTATCCAATGAGTGTATTCCAGACAGTTTGCTTTATTTGCTGGCCACCCCAGTTGATGGCCACCCCATCTCTGATACAGCAGCAGATGCAGGCCGGGAAATGTCTCTGACTCACCCATGTGGTGGCTTCTGAAAAGAAGCCGTAAGGATGCTGTTTCAGTTTGACTACTGTGTGCCCTGTGTGGTAGAGAGCAGAGCATTCTAGGACCTGAAATTGGCTTCTTATCATCTGACCGAAATAGGCAACTTATTACAGTAACCCCAGGGGAAGGAAGTTAGTGTCAGTGAAGTGCTCCTTCCACGAACCTAAACTGAGATGGCTGACCTACATAATCAACCTCAGAAATGACCTTCATTGTATTCAGAAGGGTTCAAGGGTAAACATATAAAGGTAAACAAACACATAAAAGTAAACATCATCTAATATCATGATTATTTGACAATTCTTTGGCTTCATCACACTTTTTGAAATTTCCAACAAAATGGCAATGGCTGAGAGTTTTGCCCTGGGTCACATAGCTGGTAAATCCATACAGCCAGAATTCAAATGCAGGACCGTGTGATCCAGCCTGATCACTTCCCACTGAAATGGCCAAAAGATCAGCAGACAAGAGACTCCTTCCTGCTCACCTGTTGTGGAGCTGGCTATGTATCACAGGGTATAGGCTCAGAGCCCCAGAGTCGGGCAGCCTACAGTTCACTGCTTCCCAGCTCTACGACCCTGGACAAGGGCTCCTCTCTGCTGTGTGCTTCTTTCTCAGTCTGTCTTTGTGGGTGTGTGCTTTCACGTCTTTAGGAAAACCTTTCCCTTCCACCTATAGGACCTCTTAGTCTTTGTTTTCATTCTTGTGTGGGTCCAGGAATTTCAGTGTTGTATGGGTTGGGCCTCAAGCTTCCCACAACAGACCTTTTTCTGTGTGGTGTGATTTGTGGGGGCTCTGAGTGAGGACTCTGCCTCCAAAATATATCTGTGCTCTGCTGAGATTCTCTTTGAAAAGTTGCTTTTGAGATCTTTTTGAAAAATACACATTAAATGGATGGGTAGATTAAATTTGCTAGACATTTGAAGAGGCCAGCACTGTGTCAGGCATGAGGGAATAAAGATTAATAAAGCACCATTCTTTCTATTGTGGCGCTTGAGCTCTGGAATGGGAGGCAGAGAAAAATGTTAGCAAATTTTGACCCTGTCCTCTGAGGTCAACATGTCCACTGAAGTTTAGGCAGAAGTTTTTTCCATCGACCTGGTGGCTCTCCTCCTATTCCTATGAGCGTTTCTCAAGAGAATTTTAAGTTTCTACCAATGTCATGATTTCTTAAGGCGCTGCATCTGTCCTGATCTCAGGGTCAATCTTCGGTGAGATGGCTGCATTTACCTGCATGCTCTGCCTTCTGAGAAAAGGACACTGGGTGTTTGTGCGGTGGCAGAAGTCCCCGAAGGTGTGGAATGTTGAGGAAGGTGCACAGCAGCACTGCGGGCTCAACTTGGCGCTCAATCATGACTAGCCTCGTTCTGAGACATTCTGAAGCCTCTGCTGAGCAGGGAAGAATTCTCAGTGGGAAACATTTCTCATAGGTTCCTGGCCCTTCTGTTATTAGCACGGCCCCTGGTTCCACCTCTCCTCTCTTGGTTCCCATTCAGATCCCATTGCCTGTTACTACACTCTAGTACCTTCCATTTGCAGTATGGTATAGCTATCTCTTTGTTTCTCTGTTGTCTGCTTAAACAAGAGCTGGTTGTTTTACCTTTATGGACCAAATGCTATCCTTCAAAATTTTGCAGATACTTCTACTCTAGGAGAAAAATTATACCACTCCAGGACAAAAGCAATTAAGTTGGTTGTGCTTTAAAATAGAATTTTCTCCAATTTAAATTGTCCTATGCAAATGTTTCCAATATAGTGGGATAAAAATTAGACACATAAGAGGGACTGAGACAGGTAAGTAATTGAATCAATAGTGCATCCTCATTGCCTGTATCTGGGTGGAGTAGGGGTGGGAAGAATTAAGGAGCTGAAGAAAACTTTCAGAGGTCTGATGGGGCATATGGGTAGAAACATCTGTTTAGAACCAAAGAGAAAAATCTTCCTTCTGCTGGTTCACTCCCCAAATTCCCACTATAGCTGGGGCTGGGCCAGGCCAAATCCAGGAGCCAGGAGTTACAACTGTGTTCCCATGTGAATGGCAGGGACCCAAGTACTTGAGCCACTATCTTTTGCTTTCCAGGCTTTCCACTCAAGAAGTTCTTCTGGGGAGCAACAAGCGCTTGAGGGTGGGGTTAGGGTCTTGGAGACAATAAAAAATTGGCACAGGAAGCAGAGATTGCTGGAGAAACTGTTACAAAACTATTCAAGTGGCACAATACTTAGATTTATGTCCTCTGAGAGTTACTGATAAATTTAATGGCCATCTTATTAATAGTATTTACTAGGTGCAAGCATTGTGGTGCAGTGGGTTAAGCCACTGCTTGAGATGCCTCCAACCCAAATCAGAATGACAATTCAAGTCCCAGCTACTCTGCCTCTGAGCCAGATTCTTGCTAAGGCATCCAGGAAAGCATTAACCTAAGTACTTGGGCTCTGACATCCACATGGAAGACTCAGGTGGAGCTCTTCATTTGTGGCATTAGCCAGGCCCAGTACTGACTGTGGCTGGCATTTGGGGAGTGAACCTGCCAGTGAACAATCTCTTGCTCTCTCTTACTCCTCTTTCTCTGTTCCCCTGCCTTTTAAATAAATAAATAAATATTGAAAGAAAATAGTATTTACTGCAACTTACTATAATTGTTGAAGTATGCATTGTTTAGACATGTGATTTTGGTTAAATTTACATGTTCTAAAAACAATATATAGTCAAACACTCGCCCATAAAAAAATCACTGTAAGATGAGTCACAATATGTGTCTCTGCAACTTGCACTTTATATTTGTTTGCCCAGATATGAAAAGGAATGAGAGAGTGGCTGAGCCATGCTTGTTCTTGGAATGGATGGGCCCAATTCTCTTGTACTTGCTGCTTACAGAAACATGGGTGATTACGTTCATTGCTTTTTTAAGTCACGACTGATTATTCAGCACATTTGTAGACTTCTTTGTTGCCTTAGTTCTCTTAGATGTAAAATGCTGAAGCCCATTTCAGAGCATTTGAGGAATAATCCCAACTGAGACAGTTAGAAATATCTTATATGGTGAGCAGCAGTTTCCCCATAGAACCAACTCCCTCCATTCCTAAGAAAGGCAAAAGTCTTAGCGGGAAGGGGAAGAGCCTCCATATAGGAGGCATTGAAGGAGCTCTCTTTCAGTCTATTCTTTATTCAGCAATATGGTTATTTAAAATAAGGATTTCTGTTGCATTGCAATGGAGAAAGTATATGCATTTTTTTCTTCCTTTTTTTCTGTCTGGATCTGAAAGCAGGGCTATTATATTATTGTGGTGAGCATCACTGTGGTGAGCCATCAGTTGATCAGGAGGGTGGTAGACAGTTTGGTTAACCACACGGCTTGCTAAGAGACAAGATGCACCGAGGTGAGGGAGGCAGGATCTTGTGGGAGTCAATTTGAATGTGATGCAGAGATAAAGTCTAGGTTATCTAGGATAGTAAAGAGCTTCAAGAACATTTTGCTGAGTAGTAAAATATATTCAAGTGCAAAAAAATTAAGTCCAGATATTATGTGCTTCTCAGGTTATTTCAGAAATGTTGGCAAATAATCTTAAACTCATTGTTAAGGAAATATCAAAGCAAAACTGTTGCAGATATTGTACTTCCTGAGGGAATATATATATATATATAACCAGAAAATAAAAAGGAAAATATTTGCAAGTTAACAACTTTATGTATATATACATATATATGTGTATATGTATATATATAACTAAAAATTTTCCTTTTCTGGTACTTTCCCTTGTGCAAAATTATTTGCTCACTCCTGATATAATGAAATGATAGAATGAATGTATGTTTCTGATATATATATATAGCATTTTTTTAAAGATTTATTTTATTTATTTGAAAGAGCCACAGAGAGAGGTAGAGACCGAGAGAGAGGCCCTCCAACCACTGGTTCTCTCCCCAGATGGCCACAATGGCCAGAACTGCGCCAGAACTGCGCCGATCCGGAGCCAGGAACCAGGAGCTTCCTTCAGGTCTCCCACGTGGTGCAGAAGCCCAAGGACCTGGGCCATCCTCTACTGCATTCCCAGGCCACAGCAGAGAGCCAGATCGGAAGAGGAGTAGCCGGGACCAGAATCGGCGCCCACATGGGATGCCGGCGCTTCAGGCCAGGGCCCCAACCCACTGAGCCACAGTGGGCCCCCATACCTTTTTTTTTTTTTTTTGAAAGCTTTATTTTTTATTTATTTGAAAAACAGAGCCACAGAGAGAGGTAGAGACAGAGAGAGAGGTCTTCCATCTGCTGGTTCACTCCCCAGATGGCTGCAATGGCCAGAGCTGCGCCTATCTGAAGCCAGGAGCCAGGAGCTTCTTCCAGGTCTCCCACCTGGGTACGGGGGCCCAAGGACTTAGACCATCTTCTACTGCTTTCCCAGGCCATAGCAGAGAGCTGTACTGGAAGTGGAGCAGCCGGGACAAAAACCAGTGCCCATATAGAATTGCCAGCGCTTCAGGCCAGGGCTTTAACCTGCTGCGCCACAGTGCCGGCCCCTATACAGTATTTCTGCCTTCAAATGCTCTACCACTGAGCTATACCCCCTCTCTATACAGTGTTTCTTACAACAGCCTTTGCTGAAACTTGGGCAGCAAGTTGTTTGAGGTTGGATCCAGCAATTGCTTCTTTCACTTTAGCCTAATGATTTTAAGATTGATTCGTGTTGTTGTGGGCCAGTGGTTTATTCTTTTTGAGTAGTATTCTTCTGTACGGATATGCAAAGATTTTTTTATTCATATAGCAGTTCATGAGTATGTTTGAGTTGTTTACAATTTTAGGCTGTTATGACTAAAAATTTACATATTAGTCTTTGTGTAGATACATGCTTTCTTTCTTTCTTTTTTTTTTTTTTTTCTGGCTACATACCTAAGAACAGGATCACAGAGGCATATGGTATCTATCTAACTGCCAAACTACTTTCCAAAGCAACTTGTTAAAGACAAACTTACAGCAAATTTAGCTAAAACCTATTAGCTGGCCTTTGGTTCTTTAGGTTGTAGAATCAAATAACACCTCATTCTGTAAAATAGAATGAGTGAGATGGCTGGGTCATAAGCTAGATCTATTTTCAGATTTCTGAGGAATCTCTATACTGGTTATACCAGTTTACATTCCCACCAACAGTGTATTAGGGTACTTTTTTCCCACTCCTGAGGAATATACCCAAAGGAAATGAAATTAGCATATGAGAGTTATCTGTACCACCATTTTATAGCAGCTTAATTAACAATAGCTAAGACATGGAATCAACTCAGATGTCAATCAACTGAAAAGATAATTGGATAAAGAAAATGTGGTATATATAAACGATGGAAACATACTCAACCATTAAAAGAATGAAATCCTGTGTTTTGCAACAAAATGAGTGCAGCTGGAGACCCAGCTTAGTGAAATGTCAGATTTTTTCCATGATTTGTGGTAGCTAGTATATAAGTGCAAAATAAAAACCTTAATGTATATGAGTGAAATTGACATCTTATGATTTAATTACTATATAATGGCCATGTCTATATTCCTGCTGAACAGTGATCTCTCTGCTTTTTACTTGTTGAACTATTTATTTAGTGGACCATTAAGCCTCTGATTATAAAGTAAATTGAAAGTATGCTATTGCAAAAATTAGAAGAAAAAAGAAATGAAGGAGGAGGGAAGTTTCATATACTTATAATTACAAATTTGAAATACATGAAATCTGTTTTCTTTATATTAATAATTAAAAAATAAAAAGAAAGATAATTCTTTTTTTTTGACAGATGGAGTGGATAGTGAGAGAGAGAGACAGAGAGAAAGGTCTTCCTTTTGCCGTTGGTTCACCCTCCAATGGCCGCCGTGGCAAACGCACTGCGGCCGGTGCACTGCACTGATCCAATGGCAGAAGCCAGGTGCCTATCCTGGTCTCCCATGGGGTGCAGGGCCCAAGCACTTGGGCCATCCTCCACTGCACTCCCTGGCCACAGCAGAGAGCTGGCCTGGAAGAGGGGCAACTGGGACAGAATCCGGCGCCCCGACCGGGACTAGAACCCCGGGTACCGGCGCCGCTAGGTGGAGGATTAGCCTATTGAGCCACAGCGCCGGTCGAAAAGTGATCGCTGTTAAATATAAGAGTGGGAATAAGAGAGGGAAGAGATGTGCAATTCGGGACATGCTCAAGCTGACTTACCTCAAACGATAGAGTTAGAAACATACCAGGGGATTCCAATTCAATCCCATCAAGGTGGCATGTACCAATGCCATCTCACTAGTCCCAGTGATCAATTTCTGTTCACAATTGATCATAATGATAGGACTAAGAACCAAAGGGATCACATAAACAAGAATAGTGTCTGCAAATACTAGCTGATAGAATAAAAAAGGGAGAGAATGATCCAACATGGGAAGTGAGATAC
This sequence comes from Oryctolagus cuniculus, assembly GCF_051225735.1. Lineage (NCBI taxonomy): Eukaryota > Metazoa > Chordata > Mammalia > Lagomorpha > Leporidae > Oryctolagus > Oryctolagus cuniculus. The sequence continues at coordinate 117,660,264 of NC_142871.1, forward strand.
ACAGCAGACCCATAGAATGGCAGATGTCCTAAACAGCACTCTGGCATCAGAATCAGCCCTTAAGGCATGCGGATCCGGCTGAAATGCCCATGAGAGTATTTCAGGCATGGAAAGCCAAGACACTCTAGGGAAAAAAAAAACCTAAATGAAAGATCTCCGCGAGTGAGATCCCAGTGGAGAGAACGGGTCATCAAAGAAGGAGGTACCTTTCTCTGAAGGGAGGAGAGAACTTCCACTTTGACCATGGCTTTGTCTAAATATGATCAGAGTTGGTGAACTCAGGGGGCTTCCATAGCCTTGGCAGCTCATGACAAGAGCCTAGGGTGATTACTGATGCCATAAACAAGAGTGTCAATTTGTTAAGTCAACAACAGGAGTCACTGTGTACTTACTCCTCATGTAGGATCTTTGTCCTTAATGTGCTGTACATTGAGATTTAATGCTATAACTAGTTCTCAAACAGTATTTTTCACTTTATGTTTCTGTGTGGGAGCAAACTGTTGAAATCTTTACTTAATATATGCTAAACTGATCTTCTGTATATAAAGAGAATCGAAAATGAATCTTGATGTGAATGGAAGGGGAGAGGGAGTGGGAAAGGGGAGGGTTGCAGGTGGGAGGGATGTTATGGGGGGGAAGCCATTGTAATCCATAAGCTGTACTTTGGAAATTTATATTCATTAAATAAAGGTTAAAAAAATAAAAGAAAAAGAAAATATGAAATGAGTGTTCCAATGAGCTGAGCAGATGAGGCTAGTTTTATAGGCAGAAAAGGACTGAAAAGAAGCAGAAACAGAGAACAAAAAATGGATTAAGCACTTCAAAGTTACTTTTCTTCCTTCTTAAAAAAACTTTATTAATTTTACTTGAAAGGCAGAGTTATAGGGAGAGAGAAAGAGACACAGATGACAGACACAGAAGTCTTCTATCCACAAATACTCATAACAGCCAGGGCTGAGCCAGGCTACAGCCAGGAGCCCGGGGCTTATTCCAGGTCTCTCACATGGGTGCCAAGGACCCAGATATTGGAATCATCATTTGCTGCTTCACAGGGTGCATGTGCATAGGGAACTGCATCAGAAGTGAAGGAGCTGGGACTCAAACAAGATACCCTGGTACAAGATGCAGGTATCCCAAGTGGCGACTTAACTGCTTTGTCCAATGCCAGCTCTAGGACTTCCTCATTACGCTGAACCAGGCTGACTTAAGTCTCCTGTTTTTTAGGAAAAAAGGACTTGTTTCAAAGTTTATTTTGGTTACATGGAACTTAACATGAGTGACTCCATTTTGACTTGGGCTGGTCTGTTTCAGTCTAGTGTAGGAAGCACATCCAAAATAATGGTCTCCCCTGACTTTAATAAACTGTTATCACTTTGTATCCTTGCCGGAAATGCATGAAAGTTCTAATTGTTTCCACTCCTTTTCCAGAACTTGATATTGTCAGTTTTTAAATTTTAGTCACTGTAGTGAATATGTAAGGCTATTTCAATGTAATTTTATTTATTTAATTCATTAGACACACATGGGTATAGGGGAGCAAGCAGAGTCCATCCCCTGGTTCACTCCCCAAATGCCTGCAATGACCAGGGCTAGGCAGAAGCTGGGAGTTAGGAACTCAATCTCTGTCTTCTGTGTGGGTGGCAGGGACTCAACTGCTTGAACCATCATCTGCTGCCTTCTAGCATGCCCATTAGCAGGAAGGTGGAACTGGGAGCAGAACAGCACTTCAACCAAGGAACTCCAATTTGGAAGGGTCCAAATGGCATCTTAACCACTGCACCAAAGGTCCACCCATCAATGCACTTTTAATTTTCATGTCACACTATATGTATTTAAACATTTCCGGCACAAAAGAGCTCTGTTCCTTCATTTACATGTTATTGTTTGGGGTCTATATGCACAAGTGGTGCATTCCATGGACCAGCAGATCCATGTTAGGTGATGATGCCTCTATCAGAAAAATTGACTTTTCACCTCTCTTCCTCTAACTCCTTGTCATGAGCTTGTGAGAGTACCAATGAGCTTCGCTGCAAAGGATATATGGTGTCTTATGTATCTTTTACACTGAACCCATCTTTTGCCTTTTTCTTATCTCCTGGTAGATAGGCATTCATCTTTATTCTGAATCCAAGCCAGGTGGTATTGAGTTTATGGGCTTCCCTATTTGTGCCATAGTCAATTGCCTGTGCTTCTGGGTCTTTTTGAAGAACTCTTTGCCTATGCCAATTATTAGGAAACTGGAACAGTTTTATCTATGGTGCAATCTATACCATGATTTGCATCCCAAGCTCTAGCCCCTGCCGCCATTGCTGGAAGCCAGGTGACTGCATGGCCCAGCTACCTGTGCCAGGCTCCACCCCCATCCTAATGGCATTCACTGCTCCTGCTTCCGTGCCCTCCCTCAGGCAAAGTTTTAAAAGGGCCTGTTCCTGAACATGTGGCTCTCTCTAGCCTTTTCCTCTGGTCTCTTGGCTCTCTCTCTCTCGGCTCCTCTCTGCTCTCTCCTCTCTCTCTCATCTCCTCTCTGCTCTCTTCTCTCCTTGCTAGCTCCTCCTCTGTTTCTCTCTCTCTCTCTCTCTCTTTTTTTTTTTTTTTGGACAGAGTGGACAGTGAGAGAGAGAGACAGGGAGAAAGGTCTTCCTTTTGCCGTTGGTTCACCCTCCAATGGCTGCCGCGGCCGGCGCGCTGCGGCCGGCGCACCGCGCTGATCCGATGGCAGGAGCCAGGTGCTTCTCCTGGTCTCCCATGGGGTGCAGGGCCCAAGGACTTGGGCCATCCTCCACTGCACTCCCTGGCCACAGCAGAGAGCTGGCCTGGAAGAGGGGCAACTGGGACAGAATCCGGTGCCCCGACAGGGACTAGAACCCGGTGTGCTGGTGCCACAAGGTGGAGGATTAACCTAGTGAGCCGCGGCGCCGGCCCTGTTTCTCTCTTATACTCTCTTTCTCTCTCTTTCCCTTCATGCCCCTTCACTCCAGTCTGTTGGGTGTTCCCCAATAAACCCTTTCCCTTACTCCGGTGTTTGGTGTGTTTTGTGATGGCTAACATTAATATATAACAACAATGTCTTGTCATTTGGTCTATAGTGTCAATTAACTTTGTTGTTTTCTTTCTGATTTTCTGTCTGGTTGATCTGTCCATTCCTGAAAGTGGGTATTGAAGTCTCCATTACTTTTGTATTGGAGTTCATGTTTCCCTTTAGATCTATTAATACTTCTTTTAAATAGGCAAGTACCATGTAATTCATTGCATATATGTTTACTATAGACACATCTTCCTGCTGAACTGATCCCTTAATCATTACATAGTGCCCTACTTTTATCTCCTTTATTAGTTTTTGTGTTAAAGTGTATTTTGTCAGATATTAGGATGGGTACACCAGTTCTTTTTTGGTTTCTGTTAGCATGGAATATCTTTGTTGGTGAGATGTATTTCTTGTAGGCTGCAAGTAGATAGGTCTTGTTTTTTTTTTGTTGTTTTTAATGAATTCAGCCAGTTTGTAGTTTTTAACTGGAGAGTTGAGAACATTTACATTCAAGGCTACTATTGATAAGCAACAACTTGTTTCTGCCATTTTCCCATAAATATTCCTATTGTTTACTTTGGATTTTCTTCGTACTTTTCCTGGAAGATTTTCTGCCTTCACCTTCTTTCATAGTGAGGACCATGTTTCTGTCTTTCTGTGTGTAGCACATCCTCAAGCATCTTTTGTAACACTGGACAAGTGGTAACAAATTTTTTCAATTTCTTTTTGTTATGAAAGGTCTTTATTTCACCTTCATTCATAAATAAGAGCTTTGCAGGTACAGTATTCTGGGTTGACAGTTTTTTTCTCTTAAGATATGGAGTATATCTCACCATTCTCTCCTAGCCTGTAGGGTTTCTGATAAGAATTCAGCTATGAGTCTAATTGGAGATCCTCTGAAAGTAATCTGGCATTTCTCTAGTGATCATTTTAGAATCTTTTTCTGCTTTACTGTGGAGAGTTCGACTACAATGGTTCATGGTGAAGATCTTTTCTGGTCATGTCTGTTAAGAGTTCTATGTGCTTCCTGTACTTGGACATCCCTTTCTTTCTCCAAATTAGGGAACTTTTCTGTAACTATTTCACTAAAAAGGCCTTCTAAGCCATTCTCTCTTTCCATACTTTCAGGAACTCCCAAGACCCATATGTTGGGCCATTTGATTGTATCCATAAATCTCCAATACTATTTTTTGGTTTTCTAATTTCTTCTTTTGTATTTTGGTCTGACTGTAAAATTTCCAGAGGTTTGTCTCCTAACTTGGATATTTCTTCTGCCTCATTGAGTTTGTTAAGGCTTTCCACAGCATTTTTATTTGTTCTATTGTATTCTTAATTTCCAATATTTCATTTTTGTTTCTCTTTAAAATCTCAATTTCATAGGAAAACTTTTTAATCATGTCATGTATGGATTTTATTTGCTCATGGATTTTCTTCTGATTACTTCTAAGTAGTCTTACAATTAATTTTTTGAATCCTGTTTCTGGCATTTCTTCAATCTCTTCATCTTAACATTCTAGTATGAAGTGTTGTGTTCTTTTGGGAGTGTCATGTTGTGTTCCTTATTTTTATTTCTTGGATTTCTGTGTTTATTACTAGGAATTTGTGGAGATATTTGTTATTTTTTTTCCCTGTGATGGCTTTTGTCTTTGGACTATGCCTCTCTTGCTTAGGGGAGTGTCTGCTCTTTCAGTGAATACCCAGAGGAGTGTTCTGAATGTGCTCAAGGAGTTCTGTTCGGTGCTCAAGGGTGAAGGGAGTGTCCAAGGTGGCACCCAAGTTGGGCATGGTAAATCTGTCTGTCTGTCTCTCTCTCTCTCTCTTTTTTTTTTTTATCAGAGGGGAGGTTTGTTCAGCTCTGTTGACATAGTCTCATGTTAACCTCCTCTCCTCAAAGGAGACCAATGCCTGTTACTAGTCCCAGTTGGTACAAGATTCATCCACCCTTCCACAAGAACCACACAAAAGATCTGTGCAGTCCTTGGTTTGAACGTGGATCCCATGGCAATGAGCCAAACCAAGGAAGCAGGGAGCCCCAAGCATGTGGAAGCACTCACAGTGACTGTCCAAAGTCCCAGCCACATCCTGTGCCCTCCCACACAATCACAGTATTTTCACAGACTCAGAACAAACCTCCCACAGTCACGAGCACCCAGCCCCCTGTCAATTTTACCAGTCAGACTCAGGCATCTCTTAGCTGGTTTCTGGGTGTATGGACATGAGCTGGTGCAGCTGTTAAGTATGTCCAAAATGGCACCCATCCTCTCTTGGCTAGTTACAGGCTGCTGGTGCTGAGTAGTCAGGGATACCTTTTTTTTCTCTCTCTCTAGGTTGGCAGGTACACTGTCCCCTACAGGGCTCCAAGCCAAACTCTCACCAAACTTCCTGCAGCTTTATCACCAGTGGCTTGGGCTTTGGAAATCTGGTCTCACCTCATTTCAAAGGTGTTGCTGAGGCTCTTGGCTGCTGGGGTCCTGTTGAATGCCTCTACATCTTCTACATAGGTCCACAGTTTCTCTTTAATTTGCATGGAGCTTCCTCTGGAGTTTTCTCTCTAACTCTTCCCTGAAGTTGCAATCTCTCCAGTTTTTTAAAAACTATATTCCCCTGGACTAGAGCAGTAAGCTCCTTCCCTATTCCTCCATCTTGAAAGCTCTCTATCCTCAGGGTGCTTTACATTCCATCTGCTTTTGCCTGAGGGACCCTATTCCCCAAAGATTCTCATGTTCAGACCTCTGTGAGCTTTAGGCTCATTTCTCCATTTTCCCACTGTACCTCTCTATTTGGATATCCTACAAATGTCACAAATTTGGTCTATTCAAAATTAATTTAGTACTCCCATTAGCCTCTAATTTCCTTCTTTTCTTTCTTCTTTTCCTTATCTTATTGAAGGACATTGTCATCTACTCTATTTATCTGACTCACATTTAGCTAACTCCTCCATTTGTTCTTTGGCTCCCATCTCCTCATTTCTACTTAAGTTAGTTTATTGTTCAAGAATTCCCTCCTACAAAGCATGTTTGAAAATTTTGTTTAATATACTTTGCCACAGAGTTCCCCCAAGTGGAAATGCTACTTGGTTATATAAAATTTTTTCTGCAAGGATTTATTTATTTATTTAAAATGCATAGTAACAAACAGAAATTGGAGAGAGAGAGAGAGAGAGAGAGAGAGAGAACCATCCATTCTCTGGTTCACTCCCTAAATGTTCACAACATCCAGGGCTGGGCTAAGCTGAAGCCAGGAGCCAGGAACTCCACCTGGATCTCCCAGATGGGTGGCAGGGTCCAAAGCATTTCTGCTGCTGCTTGTACATTAATAAGCAGATGAATGGAAAATGGAGCAGTCAGTTCTCAAACTGGTGCTCATGTGGGATGCTAATATTGCAAGTAGTGTACCACTACACTGGCCCCTGTGATATACAATTTGTTGAATACAATTTAACATAGTATTATCCATATAGGATGATATTGCGGCTAATGTTGCTTTATTCCTGAGTCTATTACATTTTCTTGCTTTATTCCTAATTAAAAAGTAAGGTTATTATGACTTCTTTACTATCTCATTGCATCTCTCTACTTTACTACCAATTCTTCACTACTTCATCTCCCTAATTCACTCCTAGTTGTAGTGAATTTTCATACAATAGTCCATAACACAAATCCAAGACAGAATGATTTTGGTTGGACATTGAGAAGGACTTCTTGATTTGGAGGGTAATCCATCACTGCATTGTGAGATTTTTCATATTTAAAGTTCTTAAAAATAGTTTTGATATTTTTGCTTGTGAATAATATCACTTTGTCTTATCTTTTGGCAGAGAAATGAAGTGGAAGATGATACAGTTTCTTTCAGGATAATGATTTCATAATTAGCCTTTTAATCTTCCAGTAAGTCAACTAAGTAATTCTCTAAGAAGGCATTGGGCAGGTAAAGGTGAATGGATCAGCCTTCCCACCATTATCTTACCAGTAGTTAACACCAAAGGTGTCCTCAATAAATGTTAGTTATGATGAATCTTTATCATCATCACCGTCACCATCACCATCATCATCCATATTCAGCACTCATATGGGATAATGCAAACCACAGTGTGGTGTTACTCCTTCCAGGAACTCATGAGAGTAACCAACCTGTGGTGTTCCGACATGAGATATGTGATGTACAGGTCACCTTTGATCTGAGCCTTTTAAGCTTGTTTGCTTTTAACCACAGACATACATTGATTTCCCCAAGCTTATGAAGAATGACACACTTTAAGAACCAACCTTGTTAGTTCTGCTCTAAATTATACACCTGATAAGAGTTGCCCCCTGAGAATATTTGCATGTGTGTTGATGAACAACCATCCTTGCAGTATCTAGGCTTCTTTTTAGTGGTTAGCATAATCCTTCCTTATTCTTTTTATGACAGGTTTTGAGCTTCCAAACTTGGATCTAAATGTGCATTTATAGTCAAAGAAACATGAAAAAATATGCCATGTTCTTTCTCAGGCTTGCTCTTGCTCTTCTAAATCTTCAATTCCTTTTCCCACTTCTATTCCCAGTTGCTCTGAAATGTTGCCCCAATACAGTTCAAATTCCTTCCCCTGGGTGAAGCTCTTCCTCACCATCCCATTAAACAATGAAGTCCTTTTCTTCTAAAAGTCTTTGATACTTAACAATCTGTCCCATCAATTTAGCCTGTGTCTTGCTTTGAGATACCAATTTTTTTTAAAGATTTTATTTATTTTTTTGAGAGGTAGAGTTACAGACAGTGAGAGGGAAAGACAGAGAGAAAGGTCCTTCCATTGGTTTACTCCCCAAATGGCTGCAATGGCTGGAATTGTGCTGATCTGAAGCCAGGAGCCAGATGCTTCTTCCCAGTCTCCCAAGCAGGTGCAGGGACCCAAACGCTTGGGCCATCTTCTACTGCTTTCCCAGGCCACAGCAGAGAGCTGGATTGGAGAGGAGCATCCGGGACACGAACCGGCGTCCATATGGGATGCCAGCGCCACTGGCAGAGGATTAACCTACTGTGCCACAACGCCGGCCCCATACCAATTTTTCTTAATACTTGTCTTACATCTTCACTTCCCTTTGCCCCACTAGACTATAGAGTTTTCGAGGATAGGAACCTCATCATTCATTTTTTAATCTCTTCATAGTCCCTACCTCAGTGTTTTCCCTCCCCAAATAAGTTCTCAACATAATTTTAAAAATAAGTTGACCAATTCATATTGCCTTTGATCCATGTCCTTGTAGACAACGATTGTGGTATATGAGAAAAATTCAACTTTATCTGATTTTGGGGGTTTGCTTTGATGGAGACCAATCAAGACAAGCTGTAGTTGTTGAAACCAACTGCTCTCTGTTTCATTGCAAGCCTTCTGTCACCATTGATATTCTGAAATGCCTGCATTTGGTTCCAGTCCTAGCTGTCTGAGCCCACTTGTGATCTCATCACTCCCTGTCTTCTCAGAGCACCTCCTTTCAAGATGCAACAAAAAAGAGGCCTGAGACTTGTATCCCAAGGATGGCTTGGGATGTACAGGGAAGAGTTTTGTTGGTGGTAGGCAAAGTGCAAAGCATGAAGCTTGAAATATGAGGACAGGAATGAACAAACGCATCATAAGAATGTTTCTCAGAAATTCTGTTGTTCCTGTAGAATTTTCCTTAGGCATAGTCCACTTGAAATCCTTAGGGACTGAGCCTTGGAACTTAAAGGATGAGGTTTCTGATGTATGCAGGTCCTTTTGACTTAAACCTATTTAGCTTGTAGTAACTTAGCTGGGCACTCTGCACACTTTAGACTCTGAGAAAACTAACAAGAAACTATGAGTTACTGAGTTATTTCTCTGTGAAAATACTTGGCTTGGAGGTAGCTAAATGAATGATTGGATTTCCTTGACTGACACCCTGATTGGGGCTCAGAGAGTTTAAGTAATGCACTCAGACTCACAGAGCTACACAATAGACATCTAAGATTTAAACCCAACTTTAGCTGGGACTGTTTCATTCTATAAATCCTAGGGCACAATGCATAATGCTTAAAAGCTTCCTTAGGTCCTAAAATATGCTTGGGAAGTAGGAAAAAGAATAAATTTGCTGCAAACTGCTAAAGCCAAAAAGACTTACATGAAGTTAAATTATGAGCTTTAATAAAATCATATATCATATTAATCAATTGCAATTGTTCAACTCAAATAATTATATGTGGGACAAGGTGTTGTGACAAAGATGGTTAAACCACTGCTTGGGACACCCTCATCCATATCAGAGTGCCAGTTCAAGTCCTGGCTACTTTGGTTTTGATCTAGCTTCTTGTTAATGCATCCTGGGAAGGTAGCAGATGATGGCCCAACTGCTTGGGCTCCTGCCACCCCACTTGGGCTCCTACTTGGAAGATTCAGCTGGAGTTCCTGGTTCTTGGATTTGGCCTGGCCCAGCCCAAGGTATTCTGGATATTGGGGAGTGAACCAGTGGATGGAAGGTCTCTTAATCTCTATCTGTCTCTCCCCCTCTCTCTGCACTCTGTCTTTCAAATAAATAAGTAAAAAATTTTTTTTGGCCGGGCAAAGTTAGACAGTGAGAAAGAGAGAGAGTTATAGGCAGTGAGAGGGAGACAGAGAGAAAGGTCTTCCTTCCGTTGGTTCACCTCCCCAAATGGCTGCTATGGCCGGTGTGCTGCACCTATCTGAAGCCAGGAGCCAGCTGCTTCCTCCTGGTCTCCCATGTGGGTGCAGGGCCCAAGCACTTGGGCCATCCTCCACTGCCTTCCCAGGTCACAGCAGAGAGCTGGACTGGAAGAGGAGCAACCGGAAGAGAATCTGGCACCCCAAAGGGACTAGAACCCAGGGTGCCTGTGCCACAGGTGGAGGATTTGCCTAGTGAGGCGCGGTGCCAGCCAAATAAGTAAATCTTTTTTTTTTAATATTTATTTATTTATTTATTTATTTTGACAGGCAGAGTGGACAGTGAGAGAGAGAGACAGAGAGAAAGGTCTTCCTTTGCCGTTGGTTCACCCTCCAATGGCCGGCGCGGCCGGCGCGCTGTGGCCGGCGCACCGCGCTGATCCGATGGCAGGAGCCAGGTGCTTCTCCTGGTCTCCCATGGGGTGCAGGGCCCAAGCACTTGGGCCATCCTCCACTGCACTCCCTGGCCACAGTAGAGAGCTGGCCTGGAAGAGGGGCAACTGGGACAGAATTCGGCACCCCGACCGGGACTAGAACCCGGTGTGCCGGCGCCGCAAGGTGGAGGATTAGCCTAGTGAGCCACGGTGCCGGCAGTAAATCTTAACAATTACACTAAATAACACTTATTGTTGGATGTGGGTCTATTTTTATTGTTGAGTCTAATGTGAATTGGCCTTCAAAAGAGTGCCTAAGTCTTCAGACATTTGTAAAATGGACCCGTCTATGCATTCCTACTTCTAGAGAAGCTGTCCCTCTTGGTGAAATTTTATCTCAAACAAGCAAATGCAGAAGAGGGGAGGAGGAAGCTCAGGAGTGGTAAGCATTACCTCCTCTAGAGAGATGGCTGTAGGTTTCCCCTTTACTGTTATAAAGACATAGTATAAGAACGTGCACAGATTAAGTACTCAATAGATATTTGGAAAAATGAGAAACTCATCAAAATAACAAACCCCACATTATTTTGAATTTTGCATCTCTTTCCTCTCATGCCTGATTAGGGCTAATAAAAGGCAGAAAGTGTGGGGCAGACTGACCTCCACATGGACATATCCAAGAACTTTGCAGTAGTAGCAGAAACCCATCCCAGGAATAAGACAAATTGTGAGGCAGAAGATGTTGACTTAGCCCTTTCTATTTCCTCTGTACTCCACCATCATATTATGGAGACTCAGATTTCCTATTGGACATTCTTGTACATGGTATAACCAGTGGCCTATCAGGTAGGAAAAAAATAACACATGTATTGAATGTTTCTATATCCTAGGCACTACTACCATGTCATTTAACTTTCAGAACAAATTTAAGGTTGTTTTTATTGTTCTCTTCATTTTCCAGGTGGGTACCTGAGGTTATAAGATATCAAATAAAATGCCTAAATTCACAAAATGACTAAAACTGAGGCTGGGATCCAACAGAGATGTTGAAAATGAGCTTAGGCTGCTCACCATATACTCTGTTGCCTCTAGTTCTTGGTAATTTAGAAAAGGCTTCTTTGCTTTGCCTGTTGCTGATACCTGTGTATCCCGCTATGAGAGCAATTCTTTTGGGTTACTAGAGATCCACTCTAGGAATGGAAATGTGTAAGGATTGATGACAGATGTATGTATGCTACTCATGTCCTAATGTGCACTAGAAAGCTCCAGCAAAATGGCTGAGACAAGGATTCAGAGAAAATAGAAAGCTAGATTTGTTGGGGAGAGGTAAGTAAAAGGATAATTTTGAATCACAGTTTGAATTTTAAATATTTCCTCCATTGCCCTCTGGAATCCATCCCAAAAATTTCAACAGTTTAAAGTATTTTTTAAATTAAAAAATTATTTATTTATTTATATGGGAAAGAAGAAAAGAGAGATCTTTAATTTGCTGCCTCACTCCCCAAATCCATGAAACAGCCAGGGAGAGGCCAAGCCAAAGCTAGGCAATGGGAATTCAATCTCAGTCTTCTATGGGATGTCAGGAACCCCAGTACTTGAGCCATCACTTGCTGTCTCCCAGGGTGAGCACTAGCATGAAGCTGCAGTTGAGAGAAGAGCTGGAACTCAAACCCAGGAACTCTGAAATGGGATGTGGGTGTCCCAAACAGCATCTTATCTGCTATGCCAAATTCCTACCCCAAAACTTTAAGTTTCCATGTCTTCACCTCAAATCCTTCTCCCCTAGAAACTGTTTGCAAACTTCTTTTAGACCTCATGTCTTCATGTACTTTCCCTTTGTAAATATGGTTAGCATGGGGAACTGTAGCTGGAAGCCAGTAGATAGATCACTGGAGAAAGGAATCATTAAATGGCCCAGGGAAGCCAGATTTCATCCCATTCATAATTTTATCTAGGGCAGGCTTACTGTGAGTCTATTAGACAGGGCATCCTGATGGGCACTATGAAAATCTTTCAGAGCCTAAGACATTCAACTACAGGTACTCCAGGAAAGCAATGAGAGATGATCTTCCTAACATGAAGTTCAGCCAGGTGCACTGGGTTAAGAGTTGACTATAGGAGTCCCACCTCAGGGTAGGGTGAGCCGCAAGAATCATGGATTTCCCTAGTTCTCTGGGGCCAGGTTTAAAGTGGGTCATTTGCTTCCCTCTAGGAAAATAGCTCAAACTTCTTTGCTAGCAGCAGAAGAAAGTGGCTTCTGTCACAACCTGCCTGCCACAACCTGAAGAGGAGACCAAGAGAAAGGTTGGCTGGGCCTGTAACTCAGGTACTTGTGACAGGTATGTGGAGTTTGATGCTGAAGATAGAGGAAGGGTAGCCCTGAGGATTAACTGTGTTCACCTGCCTGTCACGCAGAAGAGCTTGTAAGTGTGAGATTTCTTTACTTCATCTTTGTCATTAATGCTTCAAACACAGTCATTTTACACCTGAAGAAAACTTGTGGGTGGAAGGGTTAGACGTGGAGTGGGAGTTGGGAAGAAAAGAGAAGGAGGACATGCTCAAGAATCTCAAATGTGACTGAGAGGCAGATTAAGATGAGGACAGAGAAATGACATTGAAATCTAGCAACACTGAAGCCACTGGTGATGGTGACAGGAGCCATTTTGGAGAAAAAACTGAGTGAAAGCTTAACTAGAAGGAGTGTGATAATATTTTAAGAACACTTACAATTTGAGAGGTGGAAAATTACTCTTGCTGTCTCAGCGTTTCAGTTTGTGAAGTTTTGGCACTTACTAGCTTCTACTGAACCCAATTTCTTCCTGTGTCCCCACATCCACCCCTACACTGCCACCACACATTGCTCTTGATTGTATTGAATTGGTTTGTCACCTTAGGTGTCTCAAAGCTGAAAAAGTGATGGAGATGTGGCAGTGATGACCTCATTTGGTCATTAGTCCACTTGGACAATTGATGCCCTAAGTAGACTTGCTGAGTTCTTCAATATGAATGGTTGCTTAATTGTGCTGTAGAATGCATCATATTTGGCTCTAGATCTTTGGTTCTGCAGAGCCAATTCTGATGACATAAAAAGGAGGAAAACGCCTGTTAATTAAGGATGGCTTTGTATGTACAAGAACTTTTTCCTGCTGTTTTGAAGATGAAGCTTTTTTTATGGAGTATTTGCTATATATTGCAGTTTTATTCAAACTTGAGTGGGTTCTCATTTTGTTCTTTCTCTATTTTGTTATGCAACCACCAGGGGATGCAATAGGCCATAACCTAGGAAGACTGTTGGACTGTTTTGTTTTGTTTTTTTTAACTTCATTTTTAGAGCCTTTTCCACACAACCTCCTTTTTCCCATTCAATATACTGTTGCTCTAAGAATGAAAGTAACTTATCTAAATAACCCAATACAATTATTTTTAAAGCTGCTGACTTTCAGATTATGAATATAACTCCCCATTTTAAAAGAAATAGATGCTCACTTACAATCAAAAATTACAAAGAAAAAGTCAAAATTATCCTTTTTCAAAACATAGAGTAATTCCTGGGAGGCAGCAGATGATGACTTCAGTAAATAGGTCCTACTACCATGTGGGTACCTGGATTGAGTTTTGGATTCCTGGTTTCAGCCTGGTGGAGCCCAGGCTGCTGCAGGCATTTTGGGTAGTGAACCAGTGGATGGGAGATCTATCTTTATCTTTCTTTCTGTATTTTCAATAAATAATTTAAAAAAAAGGAAGTTGGGTTCCTGAATCCCAAATGGAGGAGACATGTCCTGCCCACTGACCAGAAGCACCTCACTTGAACTTTTATATGTGTGAGAAATAAACTTCTGTTTGTACATTGTGAATTTTGGAGTCTGTTTTCCAGCTCTCTATCCCATGTTAGTCGATTGTGCAGGTTCTTGATGTCAAGAAGAAGTATGGTCAAGATGAGCAGGGGACCAGCGCTGTGTCACAGTGGGTTAATGCCTGGCCTGAAGTGCTGGCATATGGGTGCTGGCATATGGGTGCTGGTTCAAGACCCAGCTGCTCCACTTCCAATTCAGCTCTGTTGTGGCCTGGGAAAGCAGTAGAAGATGGCCCAAGTCCTTGGGCCCCTGCACCTGCATGGGAGGCCCAGGAGAAGCTCCTGGCTCATGGCTTTGGATTGGCGCAGCTCCGACCATTATGGCCAATTGGGGAGAGAACCATCAGATGGAAGACCTCTCTCTCTCTCTCTCTCTCTCTCTCAGCCTCTCCTCTCTCTGTGTAACTCTGACTTTCAAATAAATAAACAAATATTTAAAAAAAAAAGATGAGCAGGCAGCTCTTTATTTTCTTGGGTTGAGTCTACCATGCCCAATCTCCCATTTTCAAAGATAGATGCTTTTATACATTGCTGGGAGAAATGAGAGCCTAAACTAATTAGGCAGTGGGGCAAGGAGGAGACAAGACAAAGTTCATCAGCTCACAGCCAAGAGAGATCAGGTATAAATAAAAGTCTGGGATAGACTTACCTGGACATTCTGTCCTCAAATTCAAAAGACATCTGAGTGGCAGAGGGGATGCTGCTGACAAATCTTCAACATGTCTGTCCTTGAATCATATGGCGCCAATCTGGACTGGGTAATCTCTACCCCTGGTGCATAGCTGTCATATTCTTAGATCTCCTTCTGAATCTTAGCAGAAAGTCTCTTAACCTGCTTCCTGTGCATTCAGTTTCCTGACTTGGCTGGTTTCCTCTATTGCTTTGATGTAGTACATCCTCAAGTAATTTCATTTTTATTAATTTATTAGCTTTTATTTATGAGAGACAGGGAGGGAGAGAGAGAAATCTCCCATCTATCTGTTGGTTCACTCCCTAAATGCCAGGGCTGGGCCACTTAATCTGGGGACCTAACCCAAGTGTTCCACATGGCTAGCAGGGACCCAAGTCCTTAACCCATCACCTGCAACCTCCCAGTGTGCACAGAAGCCAGAAAGTAGAACAGGGTCAGAGTTGGGACTTGAACCAGGTATTCAGATATGATGTGCTGGCATCTCATGTAGCATCTTCATTGCTAAGCCAAATGCCTGTCTTCCAAATAGTTTCCTGAGGAAAGTTGCATGGGCAGCAAATTATTTGAGATCTGGCTTATCTGAAGAATTTCTTCTTTCTTCTCTCATAATACAGTTTCACTGTTTGGGGTTCTATGTAAAAAAAGATTTTCCTTTGGAATTTTGAATATATTGTCCCATTGTGCTCTATTTTCTTAGAACCATAGTTGAGAATTCTGAAGTTGTTCTGATTTTGATCTTTTATATATGATCTGTTTTTCTCCCAAGAAGCCTGTGGAACTTTCTCTTTTTCTTTCGTGTTCTGAAACAGGGTAGGAATTTGTTTCATTTAAACTAGAAACTGAGTCCTTCTCTGGCAACCCATTTTTAATTCTGGGAATTTTTGGTCATGTGTTTAGTTATTGGTTTCCACTCAGTTTCTCACTGTCCTTTCTATTTTTTTTTTTTTTTTGACAGGCAGAGTGGACAGTGAGAGAGAGAGAGACAGAGAGAAAGGTCTTCCTTTGCCATTGGTTCACCCTCCAATGGCCGCCACGGCCGGCGCGCCACGGCTGGCGCACCGCGGCTGGCGCACCGCGCTGATCCGATGGCAGGAGCCAGGTACTTATCCTGGTCTCCCATGGGGTGCAGGGCCCAAGCACTTGGGCCATCCTCCACTGCACTCCGTGGCCACAGCAGAGAGCTGGCCTGGAAGAGGGGCAACCGGGACAGAACCGGCGCCCTGACTGGGACTAGAACCTGGTGTGCCGGTGCCGCAGGCGGATTAGCCTATTGAGCAGTGGCGCTGGCCTGTCCTTTCTATCTTGATAGAATTCTTCTTGGAGAGTCTCTTTTCTTTTCTCTCCTATTTTTCATCCTTCTGCTCTGCTTCCTGAAACATTTTCTCAACGTGCTCTTCCAGCATTCTTTTCATTGCTCTATTTCTGCTCCAATAGTTTCAATTTCTGAAAGGATCTTTTTCCCCCCAATCCTTGGTATTTTCTTTTTTCTTAAGTTTCATCCTATTTTGGTTTCATAGTTCTGTGATTTCACAGATATTCTTTGTCTGAAGATATGTTTCTTCTGCTTTTTTCTTGAATATTTTTAGCTTCCTCCCAATTCTCTTTTCTGTTTATTTGGTGTCTTCATGTTAGATGCCTGTACATGAGAAATATGAATTGGGGGGCCGGCACTGTGGCACAGCGGGTTAATGCCCTGGCTTGAGGTGCCAGCATCCCATATGGGCGCCAGTTCTAGTCCCGGCTGCTCCAATTTCAATCCAGCTCTCTGCTGTGGTCTGGGAAAGCAGTAGAAGATCGCTCAAGTCCTTGGGCCCCTGCACCCACATGGGAGACCAGGAAGAAGCCCCTGGTCTTCTGGATTGGCTCCTGTCTTCGGACTGGCGCAGCTCCGGCCATTGCAGCCATTTGGGGAGTGAACCAATGGAAGGAAGACCTTTCTCTCTGTCTCTCCCTCTCACTGTCTGTAACTCTACCTCTCAAAAAAAAAAATAAATAAAATCTTTAAACAAAAGTGAAGTCTTTGAGATACACTATGCATTTTATACTTATAGTACCACTTGATCGTGACTAGCCAGATTTCAGTTATCCGTAGTCATGAGTGCTTGGTGGCTGCACAATTAGACAGTGCAGTATAGGTTCTGCTCATCTGAGAATGTGGAGTCTGTCATCCTGGAATCCTGAGTGGCTCAGTGGAGACCCTGGTTGGACAGTAACATGCACAAGAAATAACCCTCTGTCCATTTTAGCTTTTACTGTTGCAGAGCTCTTAATTCCTAATCTCTCTAGACTTCTTTTAAAGTTTTAGAGACATTAAGTGATTAAATATAAAAAGCAAAGCAGAGAGACCAGTGATGATCATAGTATAGCAACTACTTTAGAGTTAGGAGGGGAATACACAAGAGACATTGAAGTGGGGCTTGTCACTGATTTGAGGAAATGGGGGGCAGAATGCCATGTTTCTGGCTCAGGTGATGCCATTCCAGGATTCAGAAAAAGCAAGAGGAGCAGCCAGTTTGGGAGTAAAGCTAGAGTTTAGTTGTATCTCTGTTGACTTTTTAAAAAAATATTTATTTGTTTATTTAAAAGTCAGAGTTACAGAGAGACAGAGACAGAGGCAGAGAGAGAAGCAGAGACAGAGACAGAGAAAGAGAAAGAGGTGTCTTCCCTCCACTGGTTCACTCCCCAAGAGGCTACAATGGCCGGAGCTGGGCTGATCTGAAGCCAGGAGCTTCTTCCGGGTCTCCCACGTGGGCAAAGGGGCCCAAGAACTTGAGCCATCTTCAACTGCTTTCCCAGGCCAAAGCAGAGAGCTGGATCGGAAGTTGAGCAGCCAGAACTCAAACCATCACCCATAAAGGATCCCAGCACTGGTAGTTTACCCACTGTGCCATAGTGACAGCCCCCTCTCTGTTGACTTTGAAGTGCTTATCAGCTACCAATTCAAAGTTCAATTCAGTATTGATCATCTATCTTTTGACATGTCAGGTGTTGATGTCCCTGATCTCAAGGGACTGCAATTGGTTAAAAAAATTAAAGCCAATATAATCTGCAGGGGAAAGCATTTGGCCTAACAGTTGATATGCCTATATCTCATATAGGAATGCTTGGGTTTGAATCCTGTCAAACCTGTTTAAATTCCTGATTCCAGCTCCTGGCTAATGCAGACACTGGGAACCAATAAGCTGTGTCTCAAGTACTTGGGGCTCTGTCAAACACCTGGGAGACCTGGATTGAGTTCTGGGCTCCTTGCTTGAATCTAGCCTGGTTCTGGCTCTTGTGGGTATTTCAGGGAGTGAGCCAGCATACGAGAGCTATCACTCCTTTTATCTTTGTCTCTTAAATAAAGAAAATAATTGTTAAAACCAAACAATAATTAAAAATATAAAGTCTTTAAGAGCAATTATAAAAGATAACCACAGCACTCTTGGAGCTCATAAGAGAGAGACCTATTGATGAGTCTGGAAGCAAAACACCCCCATCTAAGCACTGCATTGGTTTTATCTCTCTCTCTCTCTCTCTTAAAGATTTATCTTCATTTATTTGAAAGACAGAGTTACAGAGATGGTCCTCCATCTGCAGATTCACTCCCCAAATGGCCACAACAGCCGGAGCTGCACTGATCCGAAGCCAGGAGCCTGGAGTTTCTTCCGGGTCTCCCATGTGGGTGCAGGGGCCCGAGGACCTAAGCCATCCTCCACACTTTCCCAGGCCATAGCAGAAAGCTGGATTGCAAGTGGAGCAGCTGGGACTCGAACAGGCACCCATATGGGATGCTGGCACTGCAGGCCAGGGTTTTAACCTGCTGCACCACAGCGCCGGCCCCAGCTTTATATCTTTCACTAGCTTGTGGTCCCTTGAGATGAGGGACATCAACGCCTGACTTGGCACATGGTAGACTATCAATACTAAACTGAACTTTGAAGTAACTCAAAGACATCTGAAAGTCAACAGAGGTACAACTGAACTCCCTAGTTTTACTCCTGAATTAAATGGAGTCTTAAAGCATGAGCAGAGCAGTGCAGGGTGGGTAGGACAGGGCAGGGCATGAATAGAGGAGCAGCAGAGAGGACCACATGACTCCAGAATTGGGGTCAAGAATAGCATTGGTGTGAACCACAGGAACCACAGGAACCTCAGTAAAACGGGAGGGTACACCAGGGAGGAGGTGCCATGAAATAAAGCAGGAGAGGCAGCAGACCAAGTTACAGAGGGTGCTTTTTGTCACATTTGACTTTGTGCTGTAGGTAGATAGTAGAGGATTGATAGAGGGGCACGGAAGCAATGGCTGCAAAGGAAATGAAAAATGGTGAGATCCTGAGCCTCGACAGCATGGTATTGATAGGTAGAAAGGGGTTCATCTGAGAGCTTTTGGGAAGTGAAACCACTGACTTTGATGATGTGTGGGCTTAGGAGAAAGGGAGGAGAAGGGGGAAGACTCAGAGAAGCTTCACAGATTTATAGCTTGAATGATTGGGTGGACGGTAGTGCTCACTGGGGAAAACGAACAATGAATAAAAGCAAAGCATTTCAAGGGAGCAGGGACATGGAAGCTACTTTTCCCATTCCAAAAATTTTCAGAGAAACAATCATGGGAATTAATGGTTAGGAACATAGACATATAAGGAGTCAAAAAGTTCATGGAAAAGGTGTATTATGAAAAAACTATGGTTGGAATTTAAATTTTTTGCACCAAAATAAACATCTGTTAAAAATGTTCAATTTACTTATTTGAGAAGGAGAGAGAGTGCTCCTATCTACTGGATCACTCCTTCAATGCTTCCAATACCTAGAGCTGGACCAAGCTCAAGATATTAGCTAAAAACTCAATCTGGGTATCCCATGTGGGAAGCAAGAACTCAATTACTTCACCAATCACCTGCTGCATCCCAGAGTCTGCACTGGCAGGAATCTGGATCAGGAGCTGGAGTTGAGGATTGAACCTAGGCACTCTGATGTGGAATGTGGGCATCTTAGCTAGCCTGTTAACCACTAGACTAAAATACCCATCCTGAAATTCATCTTTTGATTCCATTGTTTCACAAACTTTTTGAAGTACATTTGTATATATGCCCTTTTGTTGCCTTCTTCCTCAAAAACCGAAACCAAAACCAACTTTTTTTTCTTTTTTCTTTTTTTTTTAAACAATTTATTTATTTATTTGAAAGTCATAGAGAAAGTTACACAGAAAGAGGAGAGTCAGAGGGATGGAGAGAGGTCTTCCATTTGCTGGTTCACTCCCCAATTGGCTGCAACTGCTGAAGCTGCGCCGATCTGAAGCTAGGAGCCAAGATCTTTCTCTGCGTCTCCCACACTGGTGCAGGGGCCCAAGGACTTGGGCCATCTTCTACTGCTTTCCCAGGCCATGGCAGAGAGCTGGGTGGGAAGTGGAGCAGCTGGAACTCGAACCAGCACTCATATGGGATGCTGGCACTGCAGGCAGTGGCTTTACCCGCTATACCACAGCACCGGCCCCCAAACTTTTTTTCACTGTCACTATTCAAAGCGGAAAAATGAGCAGTAGATTTCACTGCATAAAGGCCATGAGAAACTGCTAGTGGAAGCAGCCAGTGGATTCTTGTAGTAAGAGAGTAGGAATCAAGATGTAATAGCATAAAATGACAGTGAAGGGAGGGGCTAGAGAAGTTAACCTCTGGATTTGGAAGGGTAAAAGGAGTAGAGAGAAGTCATGGACTTCTGGCTGGGTCTGGAGCAGGTGAGAGGGTGAAGGGGACAAGCCTGAGAGTTTCCAGGGCCTTCAGAAGTAGGGCAAGGCAGCAGAGTGGGCCAAGGGGCGGAAATGGTTTTGACTCGAAACTTGAAACTACTCTGGAATTGACTATGAAATCCGTTTTTATTTTCCCGGGGATGAATTTATATCAGCTCCATATTTGTTTTGCCACATTGGGTCCTTTATGTTTCCTAGGGTTCACAGAATCATAAAGAGAACAGATTCCGGGAATGTGGCCTCAGCAAGAGAGGCATCCCCCTGTTGATCTCTGGTGTGCCTTAATCTTCATTACCTCTGTCTCCTAGGATCTGCATTAGCAGCAAGCTGGAATCAGGAGTGGAGTCAAGTATAAAACCGGGACACTCTAATGTGGGACACAGGTATTTTTTTAAAAAAGATTTTATTTATTTATTTGAGAGGCAGAGTTACAGAGAGAGAGGAAGAGACAAAGAGAAAGGTCTTCCATCTGCTGGTTCACTCCCCAGATAGCTGCAATGACTGGAGCTGAGCCGATCCGAAGCCAGGAGCCAGGAGCCAGGAGCCAGGAGCCAGGAGCCAGGAGCTTCTTCTGGGTCTCCCATGTGGGTGCAGGTACTCAAGCACTTGGGCCAATTTCTGCTGCTTTCCCAGGCCATAGCAGAGGGCTGGATTGGAATTGGAGCAGCTGGGACTTGAAACGGCACCCATATGGGATGCTGGTGCCCTAGGTGGTGGCTTAGCCTACTATGCTACAATGTCGGCCCAGGGCACAGGCATCCTAAGCAGCATCTGTAACTGCCAGGTCAACTGCCTACCTCCCCTAGTTCACTTTTATTTATTAGTTTTAAAATGTAGGATATTTATTTATTTTAATTTGAAAGGGAGGGTATTGGGGAGTGAGGGGGAGAGAGAGGCAGAGATAGAGAGAGAAAGAGAGAGAGAGAGGATATGAGAACTTGAAATCTTGCATCTTGGTTCACTCCCCAAATCTTGAAACTTTGCATCTTGGTTTACTTCCCAAATGCCCACAACAGCTAGGGCTGGGCCAGGCTAAAACCTGGAGCTTGGAACTTAATCTGTATCTCCTACACGGGTGATAGGGATCCATCTACTGGATTCATCATCTATTGCCTTTTAGGGTGCAAATTAGCAGGAAACTGGCTTGGAAGCAGAGTCAGGACTCGAATGTAGGGATAGATAGTTATAAGATATCCTGAGGTGTGTCTTAACTCCTGTGCCAAACACCCACCCTTATTGTACTTTTAATGACCAAGAATAAGGAAACAAATTTCCTACACAAAATTTATTATTACAGAGTGATTTTATTTCCTTAGCAGAGCACAGTTAGACTTGTCATCTCTTGTGAATTCTCAACAATTTACAAAATTTAAGTTAATAAATATTAAAGTAAGCTTAGTTGTTCTGTTTAGCCATGTCATGCACTTTCAAGAGAAAAAGAAGAAAAACCACTATTTTCAGAAATTTTCAACTGATTCAATTCTATCTAGGATAGATTCCCTAGATGTCAGAACTGATAACCAGTCTCCCACCTTTCTTTAAAGACTGAGCAAACATAAATAAATTCATAAATATCTCATATAAATATAGGTTTATCTTTTAAATAATAAAATTCCTGAGTCTTACATCTTGTCTTCTTTTAAAAAGAAATACAAGGTAAAAGAGGCAATTCATTAGAACAAGTTCTTAAGATTCAAAGTTACCTCAGGACATATTAAATACATAAATAACTTAAAGCCCTTAGAAGAGCAAACAAGAAGCGAATTGATATGCAGTCCAAACCTTTCATCTTGGGGAGAGGGAAGGTAATTCAGATGGCATCTCAGAACCAAAAAGTGTTGCCTCTGGAGCTTCAACTGGATGAACTGTTTTAAGAACCCTAGTGAATTTGGTCAGAAGTGGGGCTGGGTTTTTGAAGGATCAGAGTTCTTCAGGGTCTGGAAAGACTAACAGTTGCAGGTTGCTTTGGATCTGGCTCCAAGCCCTTAGGCCATGTGATGGATGATGGGGGTTACACAGGTGCATCCTACAGCCACCAGCATCTTCTCCAGCCGGAATGAGTGGGGGCAGTGCTGGGACTCCCTGCGTAGGACCAGGATCTCTTGCTGGATTGGGACAGAGTTCATGTGGTGGTCCACATTCCCTTCGGCATTGACACAGCCCAAGTGGCGGCACTTGGCCTCCCAGATCACAGAGGGATATCTCTCATGATCCTCGTTGCGGCTGCAGGGGAGACAAAGGCCAGGAGGAAAGTGAGTTCTTGATACTAAAAAAGGAAATCGAATGGGACTAAATGAAGGGAGATACATTTACAGGATGACAAAATCTCTAAGTGATACTAATCTGAAGAACTTTGACAAAAACTTAGATTTTCAAACACACGGTGTGTAACAATTTTTTTCCAATGGCTTTGAAGAAGGAACAAAATAAAATAGACTGAGGCTACAGAAAGAATTTAAGCTTGACACAAATGATAATCTTTTAGGGTAGATTTGGGAAAGTGAAAAAGACTGAGGAAAGAATTTATTGGAGTTATTTAGGAACAAAACAGCTGTTTATCTGACTAGATAAAATCCATCTTCAAAAGACGAAGTGCAGCAAAGTTTTGCTAAAGCTGATATGCCTGACCTGGAAAAAAACACCTCAAGACCAAAACCTTCTCTTCCCTCTCTCCCTTATCTGTATAAATGATTTGCTTTGACTATTGAATTGATTTAACTATTAGCAATGGGAAGAAGAGATGAAATCCTATAATGAGCAGAATCTGTAGACACCACTTAACTGATGCTCATTTCATAAAATCAAATAATCAAAGTAAATTTTGTATTTAATCCTTAATGGCTTGAAATACTGAGTTTACTAAAGACACTTGCAGGTATCAAGTGTGTTGGGGGATGTATATAAAATCTAACTCAAAATAAGGTGGAAGCATCCAATATGATACTTCTTCCATTAGAATTCTAACTATATTTTCCTAGTGTTAATATGATTTTTAAAAAAAAGACAGAAAACCTGGTTGATGACTAATTATCAACAAGTTAATTCAAGCCTTATCCCCTATGATAAACTCTTTGCATTTGTTTTGGCATTAATCAGTAGTAGACTCGGGATTTCACAAATACTAGCATAATGGCTGCCATTAGTTTGCATTGGATTTTGGTGTCAGTAGTAATGAGAGCTAGCAGGATAGATGGTACAGTGGGGGAAGGTGGTGTTCTGTGCTCTGATAGATCTGTAGAATGAAAGTTTGAGGATCCTTGCTTTGCACAATGTCCCTTGCTTGATGATTCTGAATGAATAAAATCAGCCTCAAGATGATTTAATTGTTAGGCACATAGGAGGATTGAAGAATATGGAGATTTTATCTGGGGCCCTTACGTACTGGAGAGTCCAAGGTGAAGTAGATCGATTGTAGTAGTCTGAAGGCCTTCGGGAATTTACACTCTTGTTAAGGATGTTCAGGCTGACTTTTACATTCTGGGGGAAGTTCTTGTCCTCAGCATTTGGACATCCTGGATTTCGCGGCATTGCTATTCCATTCTTCACAGTAGCCACCAAACACAGCAGCAGCAGCAGTGACTGGAGTTAAATAGGAAAGGACAGAGAGGTGGGAGATTGGATTAGTATGTGGTTTTAATTGACAGTGATTATATTGTAAATCATAGAACACATACATGTTTTTGGCCAGTATTTACTAAATTTCAGATCCTTTAAATAAAGAATAGTTTATATGACCAAAAACAATGTTGAGATCATGGTGTTTTTTTAAACCAGTTTTCAATTTTCTTCTTTTGGCCTAGGAAAGACACATTATATATTGGATGCCAATAAATAAAAATGTCAAGTCATGCTGTGTCATTAAACTGTCAGCACATGCATCACTGTTAGGTCCTTGGGAAAATAATGACCCTGAATTTGTAGGAGGAAATGTCTGTCTACATCACTGTTTTCAGTCTTAGCATTCTGGGAAACCTATGTGAAGTGCATCTTGGAAGAAAATGCTGCAGAACATCTGTGTGCTCTCAGTATTCATGTTAGAAATGTTGGTGGTATCCCTGGCAAACATCCAATTATAAACTAGGTCCCCGTTACATTTCTTAGGTATATTTTCTGATTGTTCTGAATTTACCATGTATTGACTCTGTATTAAAATCATATTTCAAAAAAGAGGGAGGTTTTAGATGAAATATTTTTAAAGCCTATTATTCTGAAGCATGGTTACACATATTTATTAAATAGTTTTTTTTCCAAGATATGAAATAAGATAATGGAAACAATGGTTGCTGCCCTAGCTTTCAAATCCTTAGGAACAGTGACTCCCTTTATCATGGATTAAAGATGTCATGGGAGAATTATATTAAATCCTTTGTACTCAGGAAAGCAGACTTTCTACAAATATTTTTTTTTCTTATCACTCAGCATCATGTGATGCTTTTTGTGTGGTTTAGCCTCAATATAGCTATCTTTCAGTTTTAATCTCATCTTTCACACTGATATGCATCAGTTCTTAAAACTGCAGCACAATGACTTAACTATCTACCAAAGATTTCATTTCCTATCCTACATATTCAGTATTCATGGATCTCCATAGTCAGATTGCAACATGCAAGCCACAGTACAGAATATTATCTAATATAAAGTAATGAGCACATCAAACATTGGTGCAGGACTCACCACAGATGAAATCCTCCCAAGCGACATCGTTGCTTCTCTTGATCAACTGAGGTTGGACGAGCCTGAGTCTGCTGTGAGGTGGACAAAGTGTGGCACTACATTCTCTCTTTTTATAGGTCTTTACTCCTTCTGTGGTCACTTACGTTGGTGTCAAAGTGGGTTCAGAGGTGACACCATTTTGGTTAAAAGTTCCATCCCCAATTGAGGTCAGAGAAGACCTCCCCTTTATGACAGGTAATACGAGGGTACGTCAAAATTATTCACGGAAAAATGGAATTAAAAGTATGAGTTCGTTGAGATGTAAAAATTTTTGCTTCAAAGTTTTTATCCATAATATATGGAAAATGCATATTATGAAAAAAACTACGCATGCATTTCAGAAATTCTTTTGCATTAAAAACCTCATAGTTTCAATTCTATTTTTTCATGATCATTTTGAAGTCCTCTCTTATCTGTTTCTGAAGGAAAAAGGGAAGAGCAGAAGTTCAATTTCTAAAAACTATGTCCTCTCTTCATTCATCAAATTATTATTAGTTGAACAAAGGTGCTTTGCTGAGGGTTAATACCATGTATTTATGAATATGTGAGGGAACTTCAAAATGTTTTTGGAAAATATAATTAAAGGTAAATTTGTTTCAGTACAACAATTTTGAAATCCATGCATATGAGGGGCCTTCAAAAAAGTTCATGAAAAATTTTTATCATGAAAAACTGTGCATGGACTTCAAATTATTTTATACCCAAATAGACTTATCTTTGAATTCTATTTTTCTAAGAACATTTTGAAGTACTTTCATATGTGAAACTGTCAAAAGAGCTATTATCTACTATAATGGCTCATAACGAAATAAAGTTTGCCATAACATACAGGTCTTCTAGGGTTACATATTTTACTTCCCACTTGATTTTTCTTTTCCTCACCAGGTTCACTGCCCATGTGTTGTAGAGACAAAGTAAAGAAACTTTTCATATAAACAAAATAGATAAATAATTTAATGATGATAGGATACATTCTGTTTAACTGAATTTAACAACAGTTTTGTTGGGTGTCTATCTTGCCCAAAGAGCTAATAACTAGGTTCCAGAGCCATGAGATTTAACAATACAGGCAGATCTAACACTGCATGCTTCCAGGCAGCTTGGTACTCCGGGTGTTTTGAGGCTGTGGGATGGAGAAATGAGAGTGAAAGGATTTGGCTGGACAAAGTGAGGAAGGAATTTAAAATAAAGATAGGGACTGCAGAAACTGACAGAGAGGAGATAAAGCAGGCAAAAGGGAATGTGGAGTAAGGAGAGCATGAAAGAAGAGGAGGCATGAGGGGGATGGAAGAAAGAAGCAGCTCTCTTCTATGTACTCTCTAAGTGAGATGGGCTTTGATGTTAGGTCCCTGGGACTAGTTCTTCCCCAGGAATGCAGAGGATTCAGACAAGGATGATAAGAAGGCAGGTTGGTGGATACAGATGTGGCTAACTTACATTACCTTTCTCCGCACCCTATTGACAGTGAGATGAGTGATGTTTCTCATATTCCACACAGTACCTCAGGAAGTCTGATTAGCAGTTCCAGCTCTGCAGTTGGAGTGAATAGTAAGCTTGCTGGATTCCAGGTCTGAGTGTTCCAAGATCCAGTCCTCCCTACTTTGCTCCATTCCCTAGCTCAGAGGAGTCACCCTGCAAAGTTACTTTATCAGACTCCTTTGACAGCTGGATTTCATTTGCATTTAGCCAATGAAGAGTGGAGGACAGAAGAGTGAAAATCGGGAACAGGAAGATGAGTGAGAAGACAGGGCCTTTCTCCCTCTCTCCTATTGTTCCCTTTGTCCCTCCAAGCCTAGGGTAATGATAATCCTTTGCTGATGGCAAACTCAATCACCAGTGTAAGTGTTATGGGTGAAATGGCAGTGGAGAAAGATTACCTCAGTTCTTTGTCTCATGTGAAATAAGAGTTTGCACACAGACAAAGCAGAGATTAAAGCGAGATTTATTTAAATCAGAAACCTCCTGCCAAAGCAGCTGGGAGGGGCGATTCTACACTTCTGAGTCCCCAGTTTATTGTGAAAACCTACCCCACCCTTCTGATGGCTCTTTTGTTTTATCAAAAGCAAGCTAGACAGGGAAAATAAGATTACAAATCAGGCTGCCCAGTGAACTACTCATTGCTGATCCCCCTGCTCCCAATAGGGCACTCAGGCCAGTGGAGAGGGGAAGAAGCAGAGGAGCTATTCATTTATGTAAGCAGAAATGGCTGTAGATAAGAGAGGGGAGTATGACATTTCCCCATATTAGGGTGATAACAGAGATGACGTATCTCAGGGAGCATCATCTGGTCCAGAAAGGTGAGAGCGATAAGTAAGCATTTTTGCCACATATCCAGTAAAGACCTTATGTAATTAGGAGCTTAGCTCATAGTGGGGTCATGTAGAGGGGTTGGATTTTAGAGTTTTTATATGGGAATGAGGCTTAGTATGTGCCTTATAGATGTCAGAGATTATAATGGGGGAATAAGCACAGGTTTGACTTTGGACAATGAGCTCTAGGTGTGTTTGGCCATCCAGGCATGAATTGGCTCAGGCCCAATCTTGGGCTGGGGCAGGCTGGTTGTAAATTGAACCTCAAGTGGACTCGCATAATCAGTAGTGGTGCTAAAGTTTTGTTTGCTAAGGAATAAGAACTTGGCCCATTTGGGAAAGGGCGTTTTTTGGAGGGAAGAAAAGAAGCAGCAGCAGAAGAGCAATGAAGGTAGTCATATCGTGATGCCAAGAAGAGCTATGATTTCCTGCTGAGTAAAGTCAGATAGGATTTTTTTAAGAAATAGGTGAAGAATAAAATCCTTAAATTTGGAGGAAGATAGATGATTTGTGCTAGAGGGAAATATAGGAGAAGTTTCTTTCAAACAAGAGAGGATGGAGACTGACCATGAGCTGTGTTCGTGAGTCTTGGGAGTTAGGGTGAGTATTACCTGAGCCTTGTCTTAACACTAAGTGCAAATCTCTGACAACTTTGCTGCTCTATTTTGTGGATGAATTTCCTCTGGGGGAGAAGCAGTCTTGACCCTAGAGAGATGGAACCATGGGGAAAAGCCTCAGCTTTCTTCTGTTGGCATTGTTAGAAGGACCTGATGGGGTCTGGTCCAGACAGTTTCTATAAGTTTCTTTTCCTGTGATAGAGCTTTAAGGTATAGCCAAGCTCCATGTGCAAGTTTGGGGAGTATGTGTGTCCTGAGGAAGTATAATCAAGCCTTGGGCTATGTTGACTTTGATAGTTATTTATGGCCTCCATTTTTTTTTTTTTTTTTTTGGACAGGCAGAGTGGACAGTGAGAGAGAGAGAGAGACAGAGAGAAAGGTCTTCCTTTTTCTGTTGGTTCACCCTCCAATGGCCACTGCGGCTGGCGTGCTGTGGCCGGTGCACCGTGCTGATCCGAAGGCAGGAGCCAGGTGCTTCTCCTGGTCTCCCATGCGGGTGCAGGGCCCAAGGACCTGGGCCATCCTCCACTGCACTCCCGGGCCACAGCAGAGAGCTGGCCTGGAAGAGGGGCAACCGGGACAGAATCTGGTGCCCCAACCAGGACTAGAACCCGGTGTGCTGGTGCCGCAGGCGGAGGATTAGCCTGTTGAGCCGTGGCACTGGCCATGGCCTCAATAATTTGCCCTAGAGATCGGATATGCTTTGCCAGGTAGTGGTTTCAGGGTCTAACAAGAGGTCTGCCTGGAGGAAGGGTTTCCCATAGAGAACTTCAAACAGGATGAGATGTGTCTAAGGTCTTGGGGGTGTAGTTTGGGACCACAGGAGTGCTAGGGGAAGGAAAGTCAGCCATAGTTCTTATGTCTCTTGCATTAAGTTTTTGAGGAGTCTTTTTAGGATTTGTTTAACCCTCTTACCTTTCCTGAGGCTGGGGGGGGGGGTACCAGGCCACTTGTAGTGTCAGTTTGGAGGGCTCAGTTTGCCTTTTAGGTAATCTGGAAGACAAAGACTGGGAAATTTTCTCATTATAGAGAGCAGGGAAGCCCAAAGCAAGGAATGATATAGTCAAGGAGGGCCACCATGACCTCAGAGAACTTTTTGGACCTGGTAGGGAACACTTTCACCCATCCAGTAAAGATGTCCACAAAGGCCAGAAGATGTTTAAGCATATTGCAGGGAGGCCTCTGTTTGCCATTCTATGCCAGGCAGGGTCACTGTCTTTGGACAGGTTGGAGGAGATGAGAAGGTTCATGGGCTCCCTCTGTGTTTGTATAGCAGCATGTGGGGCAAACCTGGAAGATAGCTTGAAGGGTTTGGGATATGCCCTTCCCAGTAAAGACGGGTACCACCAAGTCATGGAGGATGCTAGTCAGCAGGTGAATCGCTTTCGTCCCCAGTGGAGGTTAAACATTTCCATTGTATTGCTCCCAGGAGTAGAAGCCTGTCCTGGGTCCTATTAGCCAGCCCTCTGGGGTTCAGATTAAGCCTTTCTGTAAGGCCTTTTGGGCCTCTTCTTGGTGAACTGAAGGGAAAAAGAGGTCAAGTTGGGAAGGGGAAGTCTGGAGGCTGCCCTGGCCAGCTCGTCAGCCTTGTTGTTTGCAGTGGATATCTCATTGTCCTCTCTGTGATGGGCTTTGCAGTGGAAAACAAAAACCTGAGCTAGGAGCAGGAGAGCCTCCAGCAGGGCCAGAATTTCCGGGGTGTGTTTCAGAGGGATTTTGGGGTCGCCATTCTCACCAGATGGCAACATGAGCATGTACCACCTGGAAGGCAATAGCCAAGTCAGTATGGATGTTAAATTTTATACCTGCCATTAATTGCAGGGCTCATGTGAGGGCAATCAGTTTGGCCTTTTGTGCTGAAGTGGTTTCTCCTGAAAGGGGCCTTGGTTCTCTTACTTCAGTAAGGCTGGCGATGGCATATCCTGATGGTTGAGCTTCCACTTTCAGGTTGCTGCTGCTGTCTGTGAGAGATTCTCAGAGTTGGTGAGGGGCATATCTTGGAGATCTGGCCATCATGACATGTTAAACATAGGGTTCCTAGGTCAGAGTGTTCCAATGAGGTTTCTGGATTTGGGTCTGGCATAGGGTGGTAAGGTTGAGGGTTTGATGTTTAGCTCACAGGTTTGTAAGAGATCTGATATCTGTTAGTTCTAGCATTTAAGATCTAGTAGAAAACCTTGCAGTTAAAGATGTCAGTTACCTGGTGGACCATGTAAACTGTCATTCTTTGACCCAAAGTCAGCTTTGAAGCCTCTTCAACTAAAACAGCCCCATATGTCAGTGCCTGAAGGTAGAGGCCACATTCATGTCACTGGGTTGAGATTTTTAGATAACCATGCAATTTGGCCCCGGGAAGGTCCAGAGCCTGAGGGCAATGCTTTTTCTTTTGTGGATACACAAATGAAAAGGTTTTCCTCATATCTGGCAATGCTGAAGCTGTGGAAAGAACCTGTTTGAGGACTCTCAGAGCTCTTTCCATTTCCAGGCTCCATTTTAAGGGATCATTCTTTGGTCCCTGTAAAGCCTCATAGCCCAAATTGGGGTACAGAAGTTTGACAAAAACCTGCATATCTGGGAAGGAGCACAATTGTAGTTCTGTTGATTGGACTGTCATATTTAAAATAAGGCCTTTGCAATGGTCTGATGGACACTTTGTTCCAGTATTAAGTATAAATCCTAGAAACTGTCTGATTTGGGAGGAAATCTGGGCCTTAGAAAGGAGACATTAGAATGAGACAGAATATAAGATGCTAACTTTTATAATACCATTATAGTGTTTGTGTTTGAGATTCGTTCCTCTTGGGTGCATATAAACAAATAATCAACATATTATAACAATGCACTACCATAGGGGAGCTAAAGGGTAGACAGATATTTGTCTAGGGCCTGTCCAAATAAATGTAGGCTCTCCCAGAACCCTCTGGGGAGGACCATCCTGGTCAGTTGCTGTGTGACCTGGGTGGAAAGATCCTGCCATTCAAAGGCAAACAAAAACTGGGAATCAGAGTGCACTGGGATATAGAAGAAAATATCCTTGAGATGTAACACCATACACCAGGAAGTGTTGGAGAGGATCTGCCATAGAAGGGTGAATTGAATAGGGACATTAGGGATGTGGGGATTACTGCCTCATTGATGGTTCTCAGATCGTTCACCATCTGATAGGTGCCATCTGATTTCTTTATTGCCAAAATGGGGTTGTTGCACTGTGAGCTGCAGGGAGACAGTAAGCCATTAACCAAAAACTTATCAATTAGGGGCTATACGTCTATTCAAGCATCTTGCTTTAAGGGGTATTAGAGTTTTCTGGGAAAGAAGCTAGGGCCTTTTAAGTGAATTCTTATGTGATCTGCAGATAATGACCATCCTGGGGTGGAGATGTTTCACACTTCTGGAAGCACCTGTTGGAGAATAGGGGACTAGCATATTAGGGGCCAAAAGTGCTGATAAAGGGCAGGCAAATTCATTTAAGTAAAGATCAGTGCAAAGCTTTGCTATAATATCCCTTCTGAGTGAAGGGTGGAATAGTAAAGGTGTAAGGGAAGGTATTTTCTGTAGGGTACATACTAAAGGCTAGATTGTCCATCTACATTGGAAAGGATGATTAAGAATTCAAAGGTAAATCTAGAGAAAGTAGTAAGGACAAAGTGTGTGGCCCCCACATCAGCTAAGAGTTCTGTTTTGTTACATGTCACATCAAAGGTGACCCAAGGCTCAATCATGCAGGTGGAAAAAAACAGAGCTAGCATAGTCCTCTTCTGTTTCATGGAGTTCCTCATAGTCAGGGGACAGTCTGGCATTTACTGTCCCTGTGGTTTACAAATCAGCAGAGTCCAAGAAGCAGGATTTGACATGGTAGTGATATATGTCCTGGTTGGTGGTAGTAGGAGCAAGTATGAAGTGCCTTGGCAGATGTTAGTCCCTCAGCCACTGGCTTCTTCTTGTACCCCTGAGTAGGCAAGAAACCAGTGATGGTGGAGGAGTTGTTGGTTCATTGTGAGGAGGGTGGTTCGGGGTGAAGGTAGAAGAAGGGTCATCTAATATGCCAGGGTGGTCCATGGGTCCATGACATTTAGCAAAGTAACATTCTGCTGTATTTGGATAGGTCAGGGTTTCAGGACAGGGCCATGAATGCTTGAATGTAATGGACCTCAGACCATTTAGAAAGATTGCAATGGAAACAGAAGGGCAGTATTGTAGCTCAGAGCTCTGTTCAAGTGCCAGGCCCCTACTCCAGAAGTTTATATCAGGGCCACACAACATTACAAGGGAAAACTAGATGCTTCCATTTTAGGATCTGGGTTTAAAAGTGATCTTAATTATTTGGAATGTGTTTCAGGGGTGAATCAAGAAAGATGGAAGGCGATTGTCCCATTCTTCAAAATAGCTCAACTAAGTGGTGAAGAAAGGCTCAACTAAGAGACTAACAGTGTAGACCCTTCGGGGGTGTCCCACTGGAAGGGAGACACTCAATTTATATGGGTGCCCACTTCAGCAGTAGCATCCCACCCACTGAAGTGTACCTTTAGTGCTCCTTTGGCTAAAAGGACGCCCTGACATGTCCCCTTAAAGAGAGAAACTCTTTGCTGCTGAGTAGCCTTCCAGGTCTGAAAGAAAGGAACAGCAAGTTGTATTTACCCTTGAAGCATCAATCCTTCAGGCTAAAATGGTTCCAAATGGGTGGTTAGCCAAAAAATTGGAGAGCCATAGGCCTTTGACCTTTGTGAAGGACAAAGGGAACCTGCTAAGATGGAATGGAAGGGCTTCTCATCCCCAGGGCGATAGGTACGAAGTATCCAAGAACAAGGCCTTTTGTCACCACTAGACAGTGGCCCTGACCGTGAACCGTGAATCACTAGTTGCCCATGCACTGGCAATCTATCCCCCAGGGACCAGTAATGGATGAGAAGGAAGGGCTAGGAGTGATCAGGGGGCCAACCATGTGTGTGGATCTGTCCAGATGACCTGCCATTGCCTATTACACCACAAATAGGAAGTTGGTTCCCCATGATCAGAGAAGTCCCTGTGTGGACCTCCAGAATATCATGAGAAGTGATCAGTTGAACAGAGCAGTCTGATAGAGTAAGCAGAGTTAGATTTGTTAAATATTCTGCAAGGGATCAGTGGACAGTCAGGACAACAAGGATCTGGCTGCTGCCCACAGACTACTATATATAAAAACATATATGCATATAAAATATATAATATATTTATTATAACGTAAATTTATATTATTTATTATAATATAAAAATATATCATATACTTATATAATGTATTATTTATAATTATATATTTATATATACATATAAAATAGTTTGCTGTTGGCTAGGAACTTTTTTTTATCTGTAGTGATTGCTTTATTGCTAGAAATTTTCATTAGTGTCTTCCTTATTGGTGGATCTTTTCTCTAGTGACTTTCTTATCATTAGGTGACCAGGTAACCTCTCTACCACAATTGGTTTAAAATAAGGATGGAAGGGCTGGCATTGTGAACCAGTGGGTTAAGCCACTGTTTGCAGTGCTAGCATCCCATATTGGAGTGCTGATTTGAGTCCCAGCTGTTCTGCTTCTGATCCAGCTGCCTGCTAATGGAACTGGGAAGGCAGCAGAGCATGGACTGAGTACTTGGGCTCTGTCACCCATGTAGGATGCCATGATGGAGTTTCTGGCTCCTGGCTCCTGGCTTTGGACTGGTCCAGCCTTGGCCATTGTGGTCATTGAGGAGTGAACCAATGGATGGAAGATCTCTCTCTCTCTCCCTCTCTCCGTTACTTTGACTTTCAAATAAATAAATAAATCTAAAAGATAAAATAATGATGGGAATCATTCTTTTGACATGGTGATTGGAACTGGGTGTGCTCAGCCTTGAGTAGGGCTGATTTCCTTGGCAAATGCTTGAACTGGAGAACATCTGGAAGTACAGAGAGGGTGGTAGAACAGGGAGAAGCTCTTTCTTTGGGGTTGTTTGCAGAAGCAGCTGACTCAGGTTTGGATCACAGTCATTTTAGGCAGAATGAAGGCTGGACTGAGAGAGCAGATAGAACATGGGAGAAGAGGGCACTTTTGTTTTAATTTGACTTGGCTCTGCTTCTTTTAGGCTTAGTTGACCTTTCTGAGGCTTAGTTCCTTCCTTTGTAAAGTGGGTCTTTAGGTCAGCTAATCTTTGATTATGAATTTTTAGAGGAAAAAAATTAAAGAAATTTTATGACTTTTTGGAGAAAGAAAATAATAAAGAACAAATGGGAGCAGTTAAATTAGGCATGATAATTTTGCCTAGTGATTATCTTCAGGTTTATCAATCCAGCTTCTCTGAGGGCTAGAACCAGATGACCAAACACAATAGGGGACTGCATGTTGAGAACTGGGAGCTGGGTAGCTGGGGAGAAATTATGCAACTTGAGATTAGGAAATCTTCCCAAGAGCCAGAAACATTTTTGAAGAGATGACACTGGTGAAATGTTTGTAGGCTTACTGATTTAGGGAAATGATTTTCAAGGCTTCTTGAAATTATTAGTCCATTAAACAGGATATCTTTCTATTTACAGTAGAGAATAATACAAATAATGAAAGAAAAATTCTTCCTTTTGTATCCAGTAATGTATTGTAGAACCTTTTGTGTAATTGTAACATAAAAGACTGTTACTAAAATGTTAAATAAATAAATAATCTTTTGTTTTTGCTTAGGTGATAGCAGTCCTTTGAGAGACTATTTCCTTTCTATTTTACTTTTTAATTTCTATTTTACCAGCTTTTAAACAAAAATTAACAATGATCTCCACATAGGAGGGATATGGTGTGATTATTACTGGTTAATGTGTGCTATAGTATTAAGACAATGGCTATTCAAGGAGGTGTGTTGCATTTTGTTTAATGCTATGTACATCATGGGGCAAGACTTCTCTCTCGCTCTTGATCTTATATGTAGAGAATAATGAGTAGCTGGAAGGAATTCTCTCAGGTGGCATGGTCTTTTGAAAATGGGCCAGCATACAAGAAGCAATGTCAAACAGACATTTAAAAGGGAGAGATGATGATAAGAGAGGAGAGTATTTGCAATAGAGAACCATCTTGATGGCATTGGAAGGTTTGTAAAGGGGGATTTAATTGAGATCCAGATTTAGACATAGTTTATCAAGATCTGGAGTATCTACTCCAACTTTAAGGCTTTACTATTGTTACATACCAGAGGTTCATCTCTGAGGTTAAAGATATTGTCTTGCAAGAATTTGAACTTAATGGATTTGAAATTAATATGGTTTGTTAAGTAGGAAATAGCAGTCTTAGTATCAGCCCTGAAGTGTCATTGTTCTCACACATAATGTTGTTATGTATTTTCTGCGTCTGTGAAACCTTGTAAGAGGAATTAGTGGTAGGAACACTCCAGGGGCAGGTACAAGGGAAATCCCTTTCTTATATGACATGATGATTAAAGACATGAAGACTTTTTAACTGAGTTGTTAATGATCTGGTAAGGGCTAAGAGACTGGAGGCAGAATCTTTTCTCAACATTTGGATTCTGTGTTTTCACCTTTGGCAGTGGAATCTGTGGGTGAGTGTCCTCCTTTGTGAAAATCATCTGTGACTATGTTCTGTAATTTTCTTTCCTCTACTATAACTTTTTGATGTTTGCTCTACCTAATATAGACCAAGCTTGCTTGCTTGCTTTCTTTCTTTCTTTCTTTCTTTCTTTCTTTCTTTCTTTCTTCTAAAGATTTATTTATTTATTTGAGGGCGTAACAGACAGAGAGTGGGAGAGACAGAGAGAAAGATCTTCCATTCACTGGTTCACTCCCCAAATGGCCACAATGGCCAGAGCTGGGCAAATCTGAAACCAGGAGCCAGGAGCTTCCTCCACACCTTCCACACAGGTGCAGGGGTCCAAGCTCTTGGTATATCTTCCACTACTTTCCAAGACCATAACAGAAAGCTGGATTGGAAGAGGTGCACCTGGGATATGAACTGGTGGCTATATGGAACCTGCTGCAGGTGGAGGCTTAGCCCACTTATCTTAGCCCATCTGCTTAGCCTACTATGCCACAGTGCCAGCCCAGGCCAGACCGAGCTTTCTTAATATGATGGAGTCAGATCACAAAATGCTTTGTGCTTCATTAAAAAATAGACCTCCTCTGTATGACCCAAAGAACATTGAACAGCTATGATGTTATGTATGCTAGGCATTTGACTGAAAGGTATCCTGTCCCTGGTGACTTTTCAGTAGTGTGTAATGCCTTTATTATGTGAGTAAAAGAGGCTTGCTCTTCATTCATCCTGTTTCCCAGCCCCGAATTACTGAAGTAGTGCCTAGAAGTGTAAAAAGACCTATCCATGCAAAAAAGATGTGTCACCTCATGCCATATCAAAGCAACCACAATCCATCAGTGTTTCCCCAATCCCTACATTTCGATCTACAAACAAATCATACGAGCATGTCAATTTCTCCTTTGAGTAATGACTACTGACCTCATGGAAACCAAACCTCTTCATTATGTAAATGTCTCAGTAGTCTTTTACTGAAACACTGATTTAAAGTGGGTCAGAAAACTTTCCATTTTTTTTTCCAAATACATTTACTATTAGATGACTAAACATTAGCAGTTATATGCAAATCTGTTTCATGACTGGCCTTCCCTTTGGTAATAATGACTTCATCTTACACTCTAAGAATTAAGGTCAACAAGTGACTGATATTTTTCAGGTCTGAACGGATGTCACTGAAAAGTAAAGCCTAAAATTAAACAAGAAAACTAAACCACATATTGTTGTTGGGCAATTGTTATCAGCTTTATTTTCTTTTTTAGCAATTTTGAAATTAATATGATTTAGAAACAACCATACAATGTGTTTGAAAGGACAGTATAGCATATGAATTTGGAACAAATTGTTAATTGGTCTTTCTTTAAATACTACAGAGCATTCTACAAGGAGGTGACAGAGCCATGAATTGGAAATATGGTAAAATCAAGACACAATGATGCTAATTTCTCTTATTCCAAAGGCTTTTGAAGGATTTGAGATGATTTATAATAAAATGTCAGATAATAAAATTAGAAATAAAAATATGAATGTAGAAACAGTCAAAGTCAACATCTGGGAAAGGAACCCCCAAAGTCACAGTACCTAATGGCCAATACAGTTATATTTGTCTCTGAGCTTCTTGGTAGCCAAAAAGAAAAGGAGTTACATAGTTACATAGCTGTCATTATTATAAATGAAGATGCTAATTAATTCCATATGGGAGGTGGCTTTTTTCTACCACTACATTTTGAAATAAAATTTTTGTCTGAAGCTTACAACTGTATCTTGGTTAAGGATAAGTTTTTGGCTTCAGGAATCCTGTGATCAGGTCCCAGTTCCACTGTAGTAGCCTTGGAGGAATGATGCAACCTATATTTCAGTTTCCATGCCTATAAAACGGGAAAAAAACAATAGAACATGCCTTGTAGTTACATAGTTATGAAGGGTAAATTATATAATACATGTAATTAATAATATTAAATGTATTAAAATAATACATGTAATACATCTGGCATGTGTGTCAGACGTATTATGTGCTCAATGACTATTGATGAATGCTAACATTTATATGAATGCCAGGTCATGAGAATCTGTCAGAGGGTCTGAGGGATGTTGCTTGTCTACTTACTCTAATTTCCACTCTGAGGAAGTAGGGAGCTTTCATCAGGCTTATATGAACGAGCCTTTCATTGAAAAAGTGTTTCTTGAGGGCCTATTGTATGCATTGCACTGTGCTGGACCCTGGAGATGCAGTAGGGCACAACAGATAAAATCATCCTTTCAAGGAGCTGACATTCAGGGCTAGGCTTATTCATGTTCTATGCTCATCATGCTATTTGCTGGCTAACAGATTAGGCTTCTCAGGTGGATAACCTGGTAATCAGGGCCCCGGATAGCAGACATGAGCATTCTGCTTACTGGAAAGGAATTATCCTTTCCACAAAATACTACATTGTCCTTCTGGTTTATAAATTAATTCGCTGACAATAATGGAATTTCAAAGTTTACTACATACTATGTTGAATTTAAAGTAAATTGCCATTTTCTGTGTGTATATTTTATCTTTTTCTGTCCTATCTATCTATCCATTCTTTCATCTATCTATACAACACACTTAAGAGAAAGAAATCATAATTATTAATTCATAATCCTAGTTCTTAGAAATAAACTTTTGGGGATGGCACTATGGAACAACAGGTTAAGCTGCTGCCAATAGTGCCAGCATCTGCATGGGTGCCAGTTTGAGTTTTGGCTGCTCCACTTCTGATCCAGCACCCTGCAAATGCTCCTGGAAAAGCAATGGAAGATGGTCCAAGTGCTTGGGCCCCTGTCACCTATATAAGACATCTGGATGAAGCTCCTGGCTCCTGGCTTTAGTCTGTCCCAGCCCTGACTGTTGTAGCCATTTGGGGAGTGAACCAGTGAATGAAGATCTATCTCTTCTCTGTCTCCCCCCGTCTCTCTGTAACTGTGCCTTTCAGATAAATAAGCAAAACATTTTTAAAAAGAAATAAACTTTTAGAGTATGCTTCCTGTATTTCACAAAATTGGGATCATTTTAAGTGTATTGTTTTAGGTTTAAAAACATCATTTTAAAGATATTTAAATAGTGTTATATAACAAATAGTATTATTTAACAAAATTGGGCCATATATTAATAATATTTTTAAAGATTTACTTATTTATTTGAAAGAGTTACAGTGGGACAGTGAGAGATCTTTTATTTGCTGAATCACTCTCCAAATGGTTGCAATGGCCAGAGCTGGGCTGGTCTGAAGCCAGGAGCCAGGAGCTTCTTCTAGTTCTCCCAGATGTGTGCAGGGGCCCAAGGACTTAGGCCACATTCTGCTGCTTTCCCAGGCACATTAGCAGGGAGCTGGATTGTAAGTGGAGCAGCTGGGACTCAAACCAGTGCCCATATGGGATGCTAATGTTGCAGGCGACAGCTTTACCTGCTGTGCCACAATGCCAGCCCCTGTAATAATATTTTTAACCCGTCACAATACATTATAAACATTTTGCCCTCTTTTTAGTTTTTTTCTATATGTGTTTGTGCACATGAAATAGATTGGATACCAAACATCTTAAGAAATGAACAAGACTATTTAACAACTGCCTACTCAAACAATTTGCTGCAAGTTTTCATAAAAAATGAAAAAAATGAAAAATGAAAAAACTTTGAAAAACTTTGACTCTCTATGCTTTCTCCTCATAGCAATAACAATCCTAATATTTGAGTGCTAAGTAGAATTATTGTTGAGCTCTACATTTGCAGATTCTGGATTTGCTTGAACAGTAGTACTGTCAGGTCATACAAGGAAAGGGAGAAAGACATATAGAGTTATGCAGATTGGTTGCAGAAGTAGAGCAAACTTTGTGAATTCATAACACAGGGAAATTATGACTGCTTTGAGTGATAATTGACCTCAGAATTGAGCAACTCTGACTCAAAAATAAAAAAAAAACAACTTGGTGACAAGACCCAACAAGATGAATTAGGAGGACAAAGCTTGCTTTGTTGTTGTAGTAGTATGAAAAATTCAATTAAAATGGAAAATGTTCAGTATTATAATGGTTATAGCAGATAAATGATTAAAAACTGAAAGATTTCATAGTTCAGGCTTTTCTAAGTTGCAATGATCTGCTTTGTTCTTTCCTAAGGTATACCGAAAGGCTTAGTAAATACTTTGATATTCATTTTTCCACCAAGTTTTCCTTAGCAAGCACTATGACTTGAATATGATCTATCCCCCTGAATTCATGCAGGAGTTAAAGCCCCCAAGTTATATGTTAATGGTACTAAGAGGCCAGAAATGTTATCTGACTATGGTGTTTAGAAATGGGGCATTTGGGAAGCGATTCAATTAGATTAGGTCATTAGAGTGAAGTGCCTCTGGTTGAATCCTGGTGGCTTTATCAGGAGATGGAGAGATCACACAGTGATACATGTGTACTTCTGCCCTGATATGATATAGCCCAAGGGGGCCCTTGCCACAGCCTCTCTTTTGCTGTTTAGACTTTGAATTTCCAAAATTGCAAACCAACTAGCCTGCCTCAAGTATTTCATGATAGTATTGAAAAGCTGACCAATACAGTAAGAATAAATAGAAACTGTACTGATGCCAACACCTTTATTAAGGAAAGTATGCTGTCTTGTCCATATGAACATGACTACAGTGTACTACAATCTATTCACATATATATGACAATCAAGTCTGATGATAAAAATAATGCTAAAAATAAATTGATGGAGACTTATGAAGTTTTTTATATAGTATTATCACAGGGCAATAGTCATTAAAAATTGCCAGCAAAATATTTACAACAGCAAGTCCAAAGACTATGAAAAACAGTGGCCTGCCATATGGTAAGGTAAGTGACAAATGTCAATGATACAAGTATTGTCACTCTGAAGAGCAATACTTTTTTGTATTTATCCATTTCCTTCTTTACAGTAACGTATAGGATACTATTATCCAAATTTACAGAAAAGAACACTAAAGTTCAATGGGTTTTAGTAACTGGTCCAGGGTTATCTGGTTAGTAGGTGGTGGCCCTGATCCAGATATATAACTGACTCCCAAATCCATGTTCTTTTTACCGTAACAGACCAAAACACTGATGTTTAAAACCCGTCTAACACTTAATTATGGAGCTGACTTTCTGATACTTGCAGTTTCAAAAATTGTCAGATTATCTTTGGTTTATCTATTTGATGATATCACCTCCTTATTTACCTGTTTCCATTTTATAAATGATTCTCTCTTCTGGTACCACACCGATGTTTAGACTAAGTTAACCAAAACATGTGTTGATGTTACAATCTTCTCAAAGTAGACATTCCATAAAAGTAAATAAAGGAAGATCAGAGTTAGGTGCAAATATGGCCACATTTCACTGAAGATCAAGTGAATAACCTTTGCTTTCTTTTAATGGTTTTTCTAAAAAAGAAGATAGGATGCAGTTGAATATAAGCATGAGAACCACATAGGGAAATCATACATGATGCCTAATGAATCAGATTGGTTTTATTCTGAAAAATTAGGACATTACAGTCATCATGCATTTTAGCTATGGAGAAAAAATTTGCAGTAGTCAGAATTCTAAATTTTGGGCCAACTTTGAGTTAAATCTCATATAAAGTGTAACATGATGGCAGGTAAAGAAAAACTAATTTCAATAACTCTCTGATGTGCATGTTTTTAATTTTGACTAGAATTTAATATTTGACTAATTTATTCATTTAGCCTAACATTAATGCATTGTAAATTAATTCCAAATTATTCATTATTAACCAAAACAGTGATAAAAAATCTTATTAGTTAGAACTTTTCTTGTATTCATATGATTATTACAGGATATATAAGGATTTTTTTAATTGCTGCCAATTTTTTGTTAAAAATTAACCATTGGGGGCTGGCATTGTGCAATAGTGGATAAAGCCTCTGCCTGCAATGCCAGCATCTCATATGGGAGCCAGTTTGAGTCCTGGCTGCTCCACTTTTAGTCCAGTTGCCTACTAATTTGCCTGGGAAAACATCAGAATATGGCCCAAGTGTTTGGGCTTCAGCATCCATATGGGAAACCTGGAACAAGCTCCTGGCTCCTGACTTCAGCCTGACCTGTTGCAGTCATTTGGGAAGTAAATCAGTGGATGGAAGATGTCTCTGTCTCTCCCTTTCTCCCTCTGTAACTGTGCCCCTCCCCTTCCCTTTCCTCCCCTCCCTTCCCTTCCTCTCCCTTCCCCTCCCCTCCCCTCCCTTCCCCTCTCCTCCCCTCCCTTTCCCTCCCCTTCACCGATTTATTCATTTACTTGAGAGACAGAGTTACAGATAGAGATAGGGAGATGTTCTCCATCTACTGGTTCACTCCCCAAATGGCTGCAATGGCTGGTGCTTGGCCAATCTGAAGCCAGGAGTCAGGAGCTTCTTCTGGGTCTCCCAGGTGGGTACAGGGGCCCAAGCACTTGAGCCCCTTTTCATTGTTTTCTCAGATCATCATCAGGGACTGGAATGGAAGTGGAGCAGCCGGGACTCGAACTGGAGTCCCTATGGGATGTTGGTGCTGCAGGCAGATCTTAAACCTACTAAGCCACAGCACTGGCCCTGTAAC
This sequence comes from Oryctolagus cuniculus, assembly GCF_051225735.1. Taxonomy (NCBI): domain Eukaryota; kingdom Metazoa; phylum Chordata; class Mammalia; order Lagomorpha; family Leporidae; genus Oryctolagus; species Oryctolagus cuniculus. Next base: position 117,702,369 of record NC_142871.1, read on the forward strand.
TCTGCCTTTCAAACAAATAAATAAATCTTAAAAAATAACCTTTGATGACAGTATAGTTTCATTCTTTGCTTCTTTACTCAATTGAGGGACTGTCATTTGGCTGCTTGGGATGCATGCATCGCATATGGCAGTGCCTGAATTTGATCCCATCTCCACTCCTTATGCCAGCTTTCTGCTAATGCACATCCTGGGAAGAAGTAGGTGATGGCTTACACAGTTGAGTCACTGCCACTCTCATAGGACACTGTTTTGAGTTCTGGGCTCCTAGCTTTCACTTGGCCCATCCCTGGCTGTTGTGGGCATTTGAGGAGTGAACCAATGGATGAGAAACTTCTTTCAGTTTCTGTGTCGTTTCTCTGTCCATTTTTTCTTTAAAACAGATAAAATTGAGCCGGCGCCGTGGCTCAATAGGCTAATCCTCCACCTTGCGGCGCCGGCACACCGGGTTCTAGTCCCGGTTGGGGCGCCGGATTCTGTCCCGGTTGCCCCTCTTCCAGGCCAGCTCTCTGCTATGGCCAGGGAGTGCAGTGGAGGATGGCCCAGGTGCTTGGGCCCTGCACCCCATGGGAGACCAGGAAAAGCACCTGGCTCCTGGCTCCTGCCAGGATCAGCGCGGTGCGCCGGCTGCAGCGGCGGCCATTGGAGGGTGAACCAACGGCAAAGGAAGACCTTTCTCTCTCTGTCTCTCTCTCTCACTGTCCACTCTGCCTGTCAAAAAAAAAAAAAAAAAAACAAACAAACAGATAAAATTGTAAAAAGGAAACTCAATTGAGATAGATTTAAGCAGAATGGGATTGTGAAATTAATTATAAAGATACAAAAGTGTCTCAAACAGACAAGGGAAGAAATTGCAGCAGGGATTTAGGAAGATACTAGAATAGCAGCTAAAAAGAAAGTAGGGGTCAAGGCAGTTGCTTTCTTCACCTCTCAAACTCCCTCTTCCCCTGACCTCCTGACCTATGTCAATTCCCTCTCTCTGCAGATTCCTGCTTCTCTGAAACTTTGTCTTTCCCAAGTTCACACATTCGCAGGGGCACCGTGATAGGCATTTCTCATTTCAAGCCATAATTTCAGCAGAGTCTGATGTCTTGAGTTGCATTCCTCATAAGCTATGATAGAAGAGGATTACGTGATACAAACAGGGCTGCTCAGGTCTGACCTCATGGTTAGGTTAGCCCATTCTGAAAGAAGAGAGTTGGGGATGGGCAGACATTCTAAAAGCTGTGTGTAGTCTAAGTAAACTTCTTGCAACAGAGAAAAAGCACATAGATATCGAAGTAATTTCTTTCCTCTGTGCTATCAGATCTTGGCAAGGATGCTACTAGGTCTTAAAACATTATTATTTCACTTCAGTCTGAGTGATTTGACTGGCCTTTATTTTGCTTATGGTAATATATTTAAATTATTTTTATATATTTTGTACATGTATGTATATGTTTATTATGAAATTTATATATATATGTGTATCTATACATTCTTGTATATCTTGATTTTAAGCTTATTAGATTTTAATTCTTAGCATTTTGAAAAGTACAAATGATAGATTTTACTATCTTTGCAGGATATTCTCCCTGTCTGGAAAGGTTAGATGTAGACCTTTATGTCACCTTTAAAAATAGTTACACACTTTATGTAGGTCTATTTCAATCTTGCTGAACCTATGTGGTTTTTAAACTTTTCTTTAGTAAGATATGCTGCATAAGGCATTGTAACCAGTTGTGGTGAACTTAACACCTACAAGTGAGAGACAGAGAGCCAGGGCCCCATCTGGGCTAAACCTAACATCTACTGGAGATGATGAGTAAACAACCATTGAGGAAGTGGTTGGCAGACTATTTGGCACAGGTGAGAAAATCTGTCATCTCCTGCCTTAATGCTTGTTGCCAGGAGAACTTCAGGAGATGCCTTGTGCACACATAGTAATACTCTATTTTGTTTGGGAGCCCGAATCTCTGCAGAAATGTGTTGCCTACTGGCTATCCTAATTCATCAAATACCTCCATCCATCCATCCATGCATCCATCCACCATCCATCCTATCTATTCATCCAACAAACATTTGAAGAATTACTGTATAAAAAGCAGCTGAATACATGGTTTTAGACAATCACTGGGTTAGACATATATTACAGGTTCACAAACAATAGGAAAGTTTTGGAGTTAGACACTTTTGAATTCACTCTGTTGTGTAATAGCTATGTGACCCTAGTCAGGTTACTTAGTATTCTCTCAGCCTTAATCCTCATTTTTAAAATGGCAATAAGAAGACTAGCATTTGCATTATAAGGTTATTGTAAGGATTATAATAGATAATGTATGTAGTGCTATTTGGACAGAGACATAAATATTATACATTGTTATTTTTAATCAGTCACCATACTCATAATCAATAACAATGACTTTTATTGGAGCTCAAAATTATATACCTTGTAGAATATATATTTATTTAAGAGGTAGAAAAAGAGAAAGAGGCACTCCCATCTTCTGGCTCACAAATATCCAGGGTTTGGCTGAGGATCTCAATTCAGTCACCTATGTGGGTAACAGGAGCACAGTTACTTGAACCATCACTGCTGTATCTTGGGATCTGCCTTTCTAAGAAGTTTAGTGAATTGGAGCCAGAAATGGAATCCAGGTACTACGATGTGGGGTACAGGCCTCCTATCTTCTAGGCCTGATGCCAGCTCTGCATTATGAAACAGAAAGAAATAGAAGTCCTATCTGCTACGAGCTATCTCAGTAAGAAATTGCTTCTGTGAGTGCATCATAAAATAACAAAACATTCAAATAACAAAAATCCATGTCATCAGAATACTTTGTTTACTTTTTGCTGGTTAGTACTTGTTTATGCACTATAACATTTGGATGGGCTAAGTTTTTCACTTTTCATCTTTAGATTTGGGTAGCTTGTAGACAGGGCTGTAGATTCATAGATTTGCAGGATAACAGTGTGAATAATCCAGAGAGCTCCTCTGATGATCTTCTAAGTGTTCTTAAAAACTTGTCTTAGGGGCCATGCTCTATTTAAACACTTTGAGAGAGAGAAATACCACAACTGCCCTGGAAATTTACACTGCTTTCTAACTGAACTCACACTTCAGTTGTAAATCCAATTCATTTGTTTTGTTTTATTCTTAAGCAGTATCTTCTGAATCAACCAAACCCAAACCTTTCTCATTGTCATTGATTTTTCATTATCTTTTTCTCTTCCTCTGCTACTTCCCTCTAAGTCTGCTATCAATTTCAACTGGTTTCCAGGTCCTGTTGATTGTCTGGTGTTCTGACAGGGAGCGGGTGAAGTTCTTTTCACTCTGGTTTAGGTCCCACTACCTCCTGCTTTTACTTTACTTATTGTCTCCTACTATGGACTTCAAACTTCCAGAGCCTCCTTCTAGTCTGTCTTGTTCCACCAAACCACATCTGTCTTCCTTAACCATTGTTCCTTTCACAGATTTTCCTATGTGAAATTATTGTAGGCTAAACTTTAGACTTCCCAGTTTTTGATCAAGTCTTCTACACATGGGAATTTTCTTCTAATCCACCTCTGTCCTTTATGATTCCCAGCTCTGCTTCTGTCCTACTCGTTTTCTGTCTTTCAAATACAGTGCTCCCACTCTTTCACCAAGGATTTGCTCCCATCAATCACTTCATCAGAAAATAGACAACCCCTCTCTTTTTGATTGTTACATGGCCGAATGGCTCAAAAACTGTGCAAATAGTAAAGGTTTGAATTTTTGCTAGTAACACATTATAGGAGAGAGAGATTGATAGGAGAGCTGGATAACACAGGATATGTGGATGTTAGTCATCTATGCTTGCCTGTCAGCTGGGAATGCTTTGGTTTCCTCAGACCAGAACCTGGGAAGAAGGGAGGTTATGAGACAGAGATGCCCATCTAGGGTGTGAAGAGAACCCCTTTTCTGCACTGATGTTTGTCATAGTGGTCCTTCACTTATAGCATGCCTACCTGCAATACTCATAGCCTACCCATTCTTTGATCATAGTCACATCCATGGGGCTGTATCTGTACTGAATCTTGGACTAATCGCTCACTCCCCAGAGCAGTGCATCCTAACCAGGGAGGAGTTTGAGGAGCTTTTAAAAAATACTCTCCCCACTATTCACTCCAATTAAGGACACATACTGTGTGTACCACGTGTTAAAAAAACGTGATTCTAACACTTCTTTCTCTGTGTGTGCACATGTGCCTGTGCTTATATTTCCAGTAATACTGTAAGTTCTTCCAGGGTAGTTGTAGCCAGGTACATGAGTTGAAATCCTAGCTCTTCTATAGTCTACATTATTTAAAATGAACTACTACACGAGCTCTCCAAACCATGGTTCCTCATCCTTAATTTATCAATCACTAATTAATGATAATGTGATAAACTCCCTGAAGGCATTTTAAAATATTTTAAGAATTGAGGTTGATAATATTTAAGGACAAAAACCATTATACTTAAGACTGAGATAACTTAAAAAATGTGTCCTAAGTTACTCATGTACTAAATGTCATGAAAAAGTAAGGCTTTTTATTTCTGAAGTGACACTTCAGATATGAGTGAATTCAGATTTAATTAAGTAGAATTCATTGGCAAATTAGAGCCCATATTAGAAGTATAAGGTGTAAGAAGATAATGTTTAACAGATTTCTGGTAATCAAGTAGAAATAAAGGCAAAGAGAGGAAGTATATATAGTTTGTTTATTAAGGAGTACTATTAAAATTATTAGGATGAGGGGTCTATAGTTTATGTCACCTAGCATGAAAATTAAATGTTGATGAGTTAACAAAATAGGTCAATACTTCCAATATGTAAATCTCTGAATGTTAATAAGATGGATGAATTGAAAAGAATTAAGATTATTTATGATCTATTTTCTAAGGAGATAAAATTTCAAGTTTACTTACAGAAACCATGCAAATGAAGAGATTGTATCTCAATAATGACAAACCAATAGGATGAGAGATGTTAAAAAGATGTAATTTCCCAGTGAAATTTTTTTCTGACTGAAGTTAAAAATGCAATTCAATTCCTACAAGACATAAGATTATATATATGTGAGAAATTATGGAATGGCTTAGCAACTTTCATAGGCTTGTGAAGATAAGAAAAACAGCATGTAATAGGAAAGGTATAATTGAAAAAGAACTGAATTAGTTTGAATTTATGCCTCAAACAACATAGCAAATAAAGGAACGATGTAGAAAGAGTCTCAAAGATAGATAAATGTTGGGGATCAATATTGTGGCACAATGTGTTGCTTTTTGCAATGCCTACACATCCTGTATGGGAATGCCAGTTCAAATATTGGCTACTCTGCTTTAAAACTAGCTTTCTTTTAATGTATACTGGGAAGCAAAACATGATAGCTCAGGTACTTGGGCCTCTGCCACCCACACTGGAGACCCTTATGGAATTTTGGGCTCCTGGTTTTGGCCTAACCCAATCCTGTCTGGTTGCAGGCATTTGGGGAGTGAACCATTGAATGGAAGATCTCTCTTTCCTCTCTTTACACACCTCTCTCTCTCTGACTTATGCTTTTTAAGTAGGTGAAAATGCAAATAAATACATTTTTTAAACTTTTATTTAGTAAGTATAATTTCCAAAGTACAGTTTATGGATCACAATGGCTTTTTTCCCCCCATAACTTCCCTCCCACCTGCAACCCTCCCATCTCCTGCTCCCTCTCCCATTCTATTCATATCAAGATTCATTTTCAATTATCTTGATATACAGAAGATCGATTTAGTATATATGAAGTAAAGATTTCATCAATTTGCACCCACACAGAAACACAAAGTGTAAAATACTGTTTCAGTACTAGTTACAGCATTACTTCACATTGGACAACACATTAAGGACAGAGATCCCACATAAGGAGTAAGTACACAATGACTCCTGTTGTTGACTTAACAATTTGACACTCTTGTTTATGGCGTCAGTAATCTCCCTAGGCTCTAGTCATGAATTTCCAAGGCTATGGAAGCCTCTTGAGTTTGCTGACTTCGATCTTATTTAGACAAGGTCATAGTCAAAGTGGAAGTTCTCTCCTCCCTTCAGAGAAAGGTACCTCCTTCTTTGATGGAGCCCCGTTCTTTCCACTGGGATCTCACTCGCAGAGATCTTTCATTTAGGTCATTTTTTTTTTTTTTTGCCAAAGTGTCTTGGCTTTCCATATCTAAAATACTCTCATGGGTTCTTCAGCCAGATCTGAATGCCTTAAGGGCTGATTCTGAGGCCAGAGTGCTAAAACAAATATTTTTTAAAAAGCTAAATGTTTAAAACTTAAGAAAGAATGAAATTGTAACAGCAATGGACTCTTCATTGTTATATTACTGAATATTTTATTATTATTTATCCTTAGTAAAATAATTAATTGCCAGTTATTACAAATGTAAGGTAAAAATAATCAGAAAACAGAAATTTTTTTTGAAAAATTTAAGGAACTTTTAAGAAAACAAATGTAACCATGGGTTTTGTTATTCATATGTCTTTGATATAGGAGCTTGCAGAATATCAGCATCTTATCATGACTGAAGAGGAGATGCTCCTTTTCCTTGCAGGCAACACTTTAAGAGGCCTGAGATATACTTAGATGCCTTTTGGGTACCTGAGCCCTAGGTTAACAAGTGGAGAGGTTGTGGCTTCTATGGTACATCTTCTGTCATCAGACTGTCCACTTCCATAATACAATCTTTTGCAACTTTGGGAACTCTCAGAAAGTCACATTCCATTTTTTTTTTTAACTTGTGGCTTTGGTTTATTTTTTTTCACCAGAAACATTTTATTTGAGGTATACAAACTTCATGCATTTCATAAATACAGCTTTAAGAACATAGTGATTCTTCCCACCATACCTGTCCTCCCACCCTTCTTCCTCCTACCTCTCCTATTCCCATTCTTAAAATCTATTTTCAATTAACTTCATTCATAGAAGACTAACTCTATACTAAGTAAAGAGTTCAACAAATAGTATGACCAAAAAAAAAAAACACTGTTCCTCAACAGTTTTTTGTTTCTCTTTTGATTTTTTCTGTGACCCATGGTTCATTCAAGAGCATGTTGTTCAGTCTCCATGTGTTTGCATATGTTTTAGAGATTCTTGAATTGCTAATTTCCAACTTCATTCCACTGTGGTCCAAGAAGATGCATGGTATGATTTTGATTTTTTTGAATTTGCTGAGACTTGCTTTATGGCCTAGCTTGTGGTCTATCCTAGAGAGAGTTCCATGCACTGGTGAAAAGACTATGTATTCTGCAACTGTAGGATGAAAAGTTCTGTAGATATCTGTTAGGTCCATTTGGTCTATAGTATCAATTAACTGTTGTTTCTGCTGATTTTCTGTCTGGTTGATCTGTCCATTGCTGAAAGTGGGGTATTGAAGTTCCCCATTGCTATGTCTCTCTTTACATCCCTTAACACTTCATTTAAATAGCCAGGTGCCCTGCAATTAGGTGCATATATACTTATTATAGTCACATGTTCCTGTTGAATTGAACCCTTAATCATTGCATAGTGCCCTTCTTTGTCTCTTTCAACAGTTTTTATGTTAACGTCTATTTTGTCTGCTCTTAGGATGGCTACACCACTCTTTTTTGGTTTCTGTTAGCAGAATATCTTTTTCCGTACTTTCACTTACATTCTGTCTGTATTTTTGTGGGTGAGATGTGTTGCTTGTAGGCAACAAATAGATTTTTTTTAATTCATTCAGCCAAAATGTATCTTTTAACTAGAGAGTTGAGACCATTTACATTCAAGGTGACTATTGATAAGTAATGACTTGGACCTGCCGTTTTTCCATAAAGATTCCTATTGTTTACTTTGGATTTTCTTTGTACTTCTACTGCGAGATTTTCTGCCTTCATCTTCCTTCATAGTGATCACCATGTTTCTGTGTGTAGCACATCCTTAAGCATCTTTTGTAAAGCTGGATGAGGAGTGACAAATTCTTTCAGTTTCTGTTTGTTATGGAAGGTATTTAGTTAACCTTCATTCATAAATGAGAGCTTTGGGTGGACAGTTTTTTTTTGTTTTTATCTTAGGACTTGAAGTATGCCTTGCCATTCTCTCCTAATCTGTAAGTCTAATTGGAGATGCTCTGAAAGTAATCTGGCATTTCTCTTGTGCACATTTTAGAATCTTTTCTTTATGTTTTATTGTGGAGAGTTTGACTACAATGTAGTGAAGATCTATTCTGGTCATGTCTATTAGGAGTGCTGTGTGCCTCCTGTACTTGGATGTCTCTTTCTTTTTCCAAACTAGGGATGTTTTCTATAATTGTTTCACTAAAAAGGCCTTCTAATCTATTCTCTCTTTCCATGCCTTCAGGAATTCCTAAGACCTATATCTTGAATCATTTGATAGGATCCCATAAATCTCCAACACTATTTTTTTTTAATTTTCTAACTTTTTTTTTTGGTTTGACTGCAAAATTTCCAGAGATTTGTCTTCTAATTCGATATTCTTTCTTCTGCCTCAGTGAATCTGTTGTTAAGGCTTTCCACCACATTTTTATTTGATCTATTGAATTCTTTATTTCCAGTATTTCATTTTTATTTCTCTTTAAAATCTCAATTTCATGGGGAAAATGTTCATTCATGTCATGTATGGATTTATTTAATTTGTGGATTTGCTTTTGATTAATTCTAAGTAATTGATCAATTTTTTGAATTCCATTTCCAGCATTCCTTCAATTTCTACATTTTCACATTGCAGTAATGAAGTGTTGTTTTGTTGCTTTGAAGACATCGTGTCATCTTCCTGATTCTTGTTTCTTGAATTGCTGTGTTTTTTTTTTAGGCATTTGTAGAGATACTTGTTGGTTTTTATTTTTTTTCTTTGTGATGGCTTTTGTCTTTGGACTATGCCTCTGTGAATTAGTGGACCACCATTAGTGGACATCTGAGGCATGTGCTGCACGTGGCCAGGAAGATCTGTTCAGTGCTCTAGGGTGAGGGGAGTGTTCAAGGTGACACCCATGTTGGGCATGGTAAGTCTCCTTGGTAAGTCTTCTCTTTTATTTTCTTTAAAGAGGGGAGGTTTGTTCAGCTCTGTTGCTGTAGGCTCATGCTCACCTTCTCTCCTCCAAGGAGATGAATGCCTGGTCACTAGCCCAGTGAGTATAATATTTGTTTGTGCTGTCACAAGAACCACACAAAGGATCTGTGCATCCTTTGTGTGAGCATGGATCCTGCAGCAATGATCCTCACCAGAGAATCAAGGAGCCCCAAGTGTGTGGAGCCTCCCACAGTGACTACCCAAAGACACTGCCTTACCCTAGACCCTTACACTCAGCCACAGTGTTTTCACAGTCCCAGGACACAAGACTCCCACAGTCACAAGCACCCAGCCCTCTGTCAATTCTCCCAGCCAGCCTCAGGTATCTCCCCTGGGCTGGTTACTTGGCATGTGGAAACACGCTGGCGCAGCTGTTACGTGTGTTCGTATGTCCAAAATGCCTTCGGCAACCTCTCAGCTAGTTATAGGACGCGGGTGTAGGGTGGATGGGGAGAGAGAAATGTGAACCAACCCCCTGCCTTTTTTCTCTCTAGGTGGGCAGGTGTACTGTCCCCCACAGGGTTCCATGCTGGATTTGGAACCTTTAATGAGAGTTGCTCCATATTTGGATGAACACAGACCAAGGCAATCTTGTAGGCATTAAGACATCAAGACCAGGAACTGATAGACCACATTGGGGATCAAAACCTTCCTGCTGTCCACAGGGAAAGAAAACAGAAAGTTGAACACTTAGATGCCAAAACCCAGGCAACATTTGCATTTAGGGAAGCTAGAGTGGTTAAAAGGCTAAGGAGATAATTTCCCCCCCACAATCTTTACTATAAGCTGTAAGTCTCTTTTTATTAAAATTAAAGTGGAGTGATAATAAATCATGCTCAGGGTGGTGTAAGTTACCTGAGAAGGGTCTTTCTTGATTCTTCAAGAACACCTGGGGATTGCAGAGAAGATGCATAGGCATGTGTGGGGTAAGGGTAGAGTAAGGGTGCAGAACAGAGTATTGTAAGGGCAAAGGAGATAAATTTTCCTTCTCCCTCGCCCACTCAGAGACTAGTCTTTTTAATCTTCAAATCCTAGACTTGAGTAGAACACCCTGACCTGTAGCCACTTTAAAATTCAGCACCAATTGCAGTCCTGGACATCTTCAGTCACACGTCCGTGCTGATTGCTACTGGCTTGGAGGAGCATTATGGCAAATAGCATTTCTATGCACATTTTGGAAAATTGAATCCTATACAAAAATATTCACAGGGTAATAAAATTCACCACTCATTACCTACAGATAAATGACCTTAACTTTTTGTTGCATTTCCCCATTTCTATGTCTATTGTTTTCTGTGGTTAAGATCCAGCTGGTTATACAATTTTATAACTGACAGGAGTTGGGGAAGGGGTGAGTGAGCACACAAGTTAATGGCTGCACACAGTGAAGGAGTGTGCAGAAGTTGTCTTCCCAGGAACTGAAGGTACTCTGTCACCAGAGGAACATCCTGATTATTTTGCTGAATCTGTGAACATAGATTGTTTTAAAATTTCCATCCTGGAGAATGGATTCTGATAACATAGTTTAATCATGAAACTTTAGTATGTCAAGGCATCTTAGGATGCATCTAGCTCTGAGGAAGTAGGTCCAAGGAAATTTAAAGCACCTGGTCAAGGCTATGATGTGATGAGCATCCTGCCATCTGACTCGACTCCCCATTCAGTTATCTCTTCACTGCAACATATGAATTTAGTCATTTGAATTGAGAAATTTGCAGTCTGACCAAAACAACAAATTTGCATGTAACAAAGAGATATTTTACACTGCTTGTTTTTAAATTAACTAAAATTAAACAAAATTTGAAATTCACTTCCTTTATCCTGTTAGCCACATTTCAAGTGCTCAATGCTCACATGTAAGTAGTAACTATTTCACTGGACAACATGGCTTTAGAATACTCCTTGACAGAAATCATTTTCTAAAATAATTTTTATTAATTTATTTGAAGCTCAGATAGAGAGAGAGAGGGAGGGAGAGGAAGAGAGAGAACACTTCCACCTACTTATTCACTCCCGAATGTCTACAATGGCCAGGGCCAGCCCAGTGCCAGGAGCCAGGAACTCAGTCCAGGTCTCCAACTTGGTTATCAGGAACCCAATTACTTGAGCCATAATTTCTGCCTCCCAGGGTCTGCACTGATAGGAAGCTGGAGTTATAATCTGGAGCCAAGACATGAATCAAGGCATTACAATTGGGTCACATGTGTCCTAACCAGTGTCTTAACCACTAGGTTAAATGTCCACCCCAACAAGCTATTGTTTACTTCTTTATACCAATTCTCTGCAGTAACCCTACTCCTCCCCTCCCCTGACACACAACACACACACACACACACACACACATACCCCTGAAGTCTACATAGCCATTGGTAGCATAATTTATTTTTGAAAGACTAAGGTCATGGTTCTTGGGGTTTAATCAAACTTATACAACCGTGTTTTCTTCATAAATCTTGAGAATGACTTTTCAATGCTTCAATTAAAAGTCAGTCAATAGTGGGAACTTGGAAGATGGAAAAATGAGAAGTTGTTATTTAATGGGTATAGAGTTTCAGTTTGTAAGATGAAAGATTCCTGGAGATCTATTGTACAACAATATGAATATAACTAACACTACTAAAGTATACACTTAAAAATGATTTAAATGGTAAACTTTATGCCATTATTCTTACCAAAATTTTAAAAAAAAATCAACCAGATCAAAATCAACCAGGGCTGGAATCTGAATTTTTTTGCAGATGCTTGGGATTTTATTTCATGAACAACTGCTTATATTGGTTTGGGCATAGCTCATTCACTGTGAAAATCTGGTTTAGTGTAAATCCATAGTTCTTAAATTTTTATTGGCATTTGTGGGTATCCAGTTTAACATGATTGCAGCCATCTTGGCTGTACACATTCTTGTTGCTCTTCATCTGATGTCTGGAATGTCTCTTATCTGACAATTAGAATGTCTCTTATAAATGTTAATATTTTCTGATGAAGTCCAGGTACATTCTGGTTGGCCACAAGCCATCTTTGTCTATAATTATAAACTCCCTTTCTTCTGCTTTTTGGTCAGAGATCCTCACATCTGGCTGCCACCCAAGACATGTTTGTCTGTAAGTCCCTAATAAATTACAATCTGTGTGATTCTGGATTTGCTCATCTCTTTCTTCAGTCCCTTGGCTCTTTCTGCTTTTGGTGGTTAGGCTTCATATGCAGGGTTTCTCTAAAATTGTGGTGTTATCTCAAAATGCCTGATAACTACATGCATATTAATTAGAGTGTGCTCTTCCATGTTTAAATAGTTGTTGGCAGCATGCATTTTAGGCTAAGAATTGTTGAGACTCAGAACAAAATGCACCGAAGAATGGTACCTTGGCATGCTGTGTATTTTGAATTGAAGGAAACTGTGAGGATCTCAAAGCCAGGTCTCCCTTACCATCTCCCACCTTCCTCTTTCCCACAAGCACCTAACAGAAACTAGCATTTCTCTATATCAAGGCAGATCATAGAAACAAACTAAAGTGACCATAAAACCTAGGAAAGTCTTTGGCCTCTTTTCCCCCTCGAAGGCCCTCATCTGACAGGTGTCCTTTTCTGCTCCCAGAAGGAAGCAATAGCTTAGAGGGACACAGAGAAGAAAAGAATCTGGGTAAAGAGGTCTTGCTGAGCCTCTGTCACTCCCATCTATTCTCATTATAATTATATCATATCCCTTTTTGTCCAATCATATTTCTTCACAAGTCTCCTCCTCTTTCACTGGACTTAGCATAAAAAATACAGTGATCACTAGATGAAGGCTCCTCCATCATATAAAACTTTGTTAAATAGACATTATGCTTTTCTCTTCTGTTTTTAATCTGTCTTTTGTTATGACTGTCAGCCATGACACTTGTGATGAGAGGGGAAAAGATACATTTTTTTTTTTTCTCTAGGGAGTAATGAATTTTCTCTAGGGAGTAATGAAAGGAATTTGACTCTTCAGCAGGATTTTACAAAGGTGTGTGCTTAATAAATGCTGAACAGATGCCTGTAGGAAAGTTTCAAATGGAGGAAGCATCAGTCAGCTGTCCTGGGCTGTTTTTCCGATTGTCAACTGCTGTCACCTGGTGGCAAGTTTGAGGAATAGCATAAGTCTTCCAAATCACAGTGATCTCCTTTCTCTATGTTCAGCAAAATGGATCAGGTATTTTCACTGTATTTGCCTCTGGCGTATGAAAAACTAAGTGATTATTGACAAAGCTAAGATTTATTATAAGCTAACACCTTAGGTTATCTTTCTCACGTAATAATAATAATAAACCATATTCGTTGAGTGTGCTGAAGACCAAGTCGTGTTGTAAGAGCTTTAGATAGATCACATATCTCATTTAACATTTGCGAGACTTCCATGAGCTAGATATCATTACTGTCTGTCTTTATTCCATTGAGGCATTGACAGGTTGAGAAACTTTCTCAAATAACACTGATGATAATTGGTAGAGCTGAACTATAATCCAAAGAGATCCTTTTCCTGTGCTCATGCTTGTAACTACTGCTTTCCAATGGACACTTAAACCTAGCTGGTCAGTGATAGGGAATAAACTGGAAGTGGAAACTTGATTGTGACTTTTAGCTCAGTTTCCTAGTTAATAATAATTCCTTGTTCCAAGACTTAGGTCAACAGACATCTGAGCTTGGCCATATTTCATTTTTGTGATTATATTCCCATTTCTTGTTTCTAAAATCATGGGGTTGGTTGACTTCCAAGCTGGGATTTGTGATATACAAGTTGTTCAGCATACATGAGGGATATAAAGGAAGGAGATGCTTGACAGGTGAGGCTAAGGGCCTTATGCCTACCACTGCCACTTTCCCTTCTTTTGCCTAAGAGTCTTCTAATTTAGCTTTTGTAATGTCTAAAAGAAAACTTTAGAAAAAACAGGGCCAAAGCCTTCTGGAGCTGCTCAGAAATATTGGGTAGGAAGATTTTGCTTAGACAATTGTAGGTGGGGAAAGTCATTGAGACAATGTTCCAGTGGTCTTCAGGGGAAATGCAGTTGACACTCTGTTCCTACTTTGATGCCTCCTGCATTTTGAAATGTGGCAACCTGGTTCTTTCTGTGGAACATGTAACCATTTATTTATTTTTAGATTTTTATTTGTTTTTGCTTATTTGAAATGGAGGGAGACAGAAAGATATGTCTAGGGGCCGGCACTGTGGCATAGCGGGTAAAGCTGCCTCCTGCAGTGCCGGCATCCCATGTGGGTGCTGGTTCAAGTCCTGGTTGTTCCACTTCCAATCCAGCTCTCTGCTATGTCCTGGGAAAACAGTAAAAGATGGCCCAAGTCTTTGGGACCCTGCACCCACATAGGAGACCCGGAAGAAGCTCCTGGCTCCTGGCTTTGGGTTGGCACAGCTCCAGCTGTTGTGGCCAATTGGGGAGTGAACCAGCGGATGGAAGATCTCTCTCTCTCTTTCTGCCTCTCCTTCTCTCTCTGTGTAACTCTGACTTTCAACTAAATAAATAAATAAATAAATAAATATTTTTTAAAAAGATATGTCCACTGGTACAATTTCCAAATGCCTACAACAGTTGGGGCTGGGTCAGGCTAAAGCTAGGAGCCAGGAATTCAATCTGGTATGAGACCTGAGCCTGGATCAAGGTGTAACTATTTTAAATTATGCCTCCATCTTATAACTTGGGCCTGACCAGGCCCTGAACCCTGAGCCAGAAGCTCCTAAAAGTAAATAAATGAACTCCCCTTGTAGTAAACTCTCCTAGCAACAGCCAATTAGCAGATAACAGAGAAATACCTAGAGATCCTGGTGTCTTCTCAGGGCAATTAAGGTGATTGATAGCTTCGTGAGACCCTGCAGTTCGGCGCGTACACCCCAGAAGCTCGGACCCTATGCTTCGGCCAATCAATTTAAAAGGCATCAACCCCAAAGCCATCCAACCACCTTTACTAGGTCTGTTCCTGCCACTGGATGCACTAATCAATTCTAAGAGATGTCCTTTGAATTTCCCACGGGATGAGATAATTTGCTAAATGGTTCCATAATGTATGGAATGTCTTTGAAAACCCTATAAAAACCCTGTTAACTGAAGGGTCGGGACTCTCAACTCAGACCCACTGTGTCGGTGTTGATTGAGAGTCCAGGCCCGGACCTGCAATAAAACTCTCGTGCACCTTACAGTGGTGTCGGCTCCTTGGTGGTCTTTGGGGACAATTGAACTGGGCATAACCCTGGGTTTCCCAGAGGCGGCAGGGACACAACTACTTGGGCGATCACCAGCTGCCTCCCAGTGGGCATATTATCAGGAAGCTGAATCAGGATCTGAGTTGAGAATTGGAACTAGGCACTCTGATATGGGATGTGGGTGTTACAACTGGTGTCTTAAGTGCTACAGCAAATGTGGGTCTCTCTATGGAGTATGTAGAAGATGCATTTATACTATCCTTAAAATATTGCAGAAATCTTTGTTGACACAAAGAACCTAAGAGGAAGGCTATTTGTTTTACATTTGGAATAGGGCACCTATTTAAAGCCAAAACACTTGCTTTAATACTTTTTGGGGGAGGAAGGGGTTAATTCAATAGAAGCAGTAAAGGAACAAGCAAATCATACAGTATTAGTCTTAATGTTTCCAGAATTTCTTTTGCCTATCAAAGATAATCAATTATTACAGATATATTTATATATAATTTTATTTTATGTCACATTATTTCACTTATGCATTATAGGCAGTTGTACATCCAGTCTTTGAAGGTTTGGTTATGAGGAATAAGTTTTATCTCAAGCATTGAAATCTGTACCCATTTCTACCACAGTGCCTGGTGCATAGTAGGTGTCCAGTAACTATTGAAGGAATATTATTATCCTTGAGTGAACATACTATATTGGATACTATTAAATTTTATTCTCTGGCTTTAGGCCCTACTGAGTATTCATTTATTTATACAGTTAATTTTCATTTACTGGATTCCTCATTTTATAGAAATTTCCTGGCTTCCCCAATTTACAGAAATTTACAGAGGCCAGGAAAACAACATTATTTCAAAGTGTTAGAGAAATTCAGTCAGAGAGAATCAGAACCTAATTTTGCTGATGGCTCTATGTCAGGACTCCAAAAATCAATATACCAAATGCCAATCTGTCAACTGATCAATGCATCATGTTGTTTGTTTATTTTTGACTATACAGATTTGGGTGACCTACTTTCTCTTCTTTAAAAATTTTTATTTAAGAGGCAGAGAGAAAGAGAGAGAACAAAAGAAAGACACACACATACACATGCACACACACACACACACACAGAGAGAGAGAGAGAGAGAGAGAGAAAGATATTCCATCTACTGGTTCACATTCCAAATGTTTACAATGGTGGTGGTGGTGCCCAAAGGAACTTAATACAGATCTCCCATGTGGATGGCAGCTATCCAACTACTTGAGTCATCACTACTGCCTCTGAGGGTCTGCATTAACAGGAAGCCAGTATCAGGCACTGGAGCTGAGGGTTGAGCGCAGGTACTCTGGTATGGGACACAGGTGTCTTTACTGCTGGACCAAACTCTTGCCCCCGAGTGACCTACTTTCTTTTTTTATTTTTATTTTATTTTTTATTTTATTTTTTTGACAGGCAGAGTGGGCAGTGAGAGAGAGAGACAGAGAGAAAGGTCTTTCTTTTTCTGTTGGTTCACCCTCCAATGGCCGCCGCGGCCAGCGCACCGCGCTGATCCGAAGCCAGGAGCCAGGTGTTTCTCCTGGTCTCCCATGTGGGTGCAGGGCCCAAGCACTTGGGCCATCCTCCACTGCCTTCCTGGGCTACAGCAGAGAGCTGGACTGTAAGAGGAGCAACCTGGACAGAATCCGGCATCCCGAATGGGACTAGAATCCGGTGTGCCAGTGCCACAGGCGGAGGATTAGCCTATTGAGCTGTGGCGCTGGCCTGTTTTTTTGTTTTTTTGTTTTGTTTTTTTTTTTAAAGATTTATTTATTTATTAGAAAGGCAGAGTTAGAGAGAGGCAGAGGCAGAGAGAGAGAGAGAGAGAGATTCACTTTCCAAATGGCTGCAATGGCTGGAGCAGGGCCAATCTGGAGCCTAGAGCCAGCAGCCAGGAGCTTCTTCCAGGTCTCCCTTGCAGATGCAGGGGCCCAAGAACTTGAGCCATCTTCTACTGCTTTCTCAGGCTATAGGAGAAGCTGAATCGGAAGTGCAGCAGCAGAGACTCGAACCAGCGCCCATATGGGATGCCAGCACTACAGGCAGTGGCTTTACCTGCTATGCCACAGTGCTGGCCCCCGAGTGACCTACTTTCATAACTGTATTTTATGGGACATTAAATTTGCTCTTGCCTCTGCTTTTGCTGCTGCAGTTGGGTACTGAGGAACGCAAGGAGGTAGGGCTGAGAAAGGGATAAGGGTGATAGTAGGCTTATTCACAGAAAAAGACTTTTATAAGAAAATTTCATTTTCAAGAGTACATTCAACTGGCGCCGTGGCTCACTAGGCTAATCCTCCGCCTTGCGGCACCGGCACACAGGGTTCTAGTCCCGGTTGGGGCGCCGGATTCTGTCCCGGTTGCCCCTCTTCCAGGCCAGCTCTCTGCTGTGGCCAGGGAGTGCAGTGGTGGATAGCCCAAGTGCTTGGGCCCTGCACCCCATGGGAGACCAGGAGAAGCACCTGGTTTCTGCCATCGGATCAGCGCGGTGCGCCGGCCACAGCGTGCCGGCCGCGTCGGCCATTGGAGGGTGAACCAACAGCAAAGGAAGACCTTTCTCTCTGTCTCTCTCTCTCACTGTCCACTCTGCCTGTCAAAAAAAAAAAAAAAATACGTTCAAAATTCTTCATGAGCATATTCCCCCATCCTCTTTGAATAACAAGGTTGACTTAATCATTCTTTTTTTTTTTTTTTTTTTTTTTTGACAGGCAGAGTGGACAGTGAGAGAGAGACAGAGAGAGAAAGGTCTTCCTTTGCCGTTGGTTCACCCTCCAATGGCCGCCGCTGCAGCCGGCGCACCGCGCTGATCCTGGCAGGAGCCAGGAGCCAGGTGCTTTTCCTGGTCTCCCATGGGGTGCAGGGCCCAAGCACTTGGGCCATCCTCCACTGCACTCCCTGGCCATAGCAGAGAGCTGGCCTGGAAGAGGGGCAACCGGGACAGAATCCGGCGCCCCAACCGGGACTAGAACCCGGTGTGCCGGCGCCGCAAGGCGGAGGATTAGCCTATTGAGCCACGGCGCCGGCTTGACTTAATCATTCTTAATCTATTAAATATTAACTGTGGTTGGCTTAAGCCCTCTTTCTCTTTGCCTCTCCCTCTCCCTCTTTCATCTTATTCCCACATCCTCTTCTCTTACTGTCATCCCATCCTAAACAAACATTAAAATGAGCTTAATGTGTATGTTTTTCCTTGTATGAGTTCTCAGGGAATGTGTACTATTTTGTGCACATGTTTTTTTTTTTTTAAATTTCCCCAAATGTTAATTGTGCTGTAGATCTCATCCTGTTTCTTACTTGGTTCACTCAGCACAATGTTATAAGGGCCATCCAAGTAACTGCATGCAAATCTTGACCATTGATTCTGACCCCATGGTGTGTACCCTCCCCATTCTACCCAGCCCCCCTCTCAGTGATAGATTCCAGGTTGCTGTCAACTTCTCCTTTGCTCCACCACAAGTAACAATGCAATAAATATCCTTAAACATGCTCATTTACTGTTCTTACTGGGAATCTCTTTAAGCTATACATCTAGTAGAACTTCTGTATCATAAAGCATGGTCACATCTACTTATTGAGATGTGCCAGAACCCTCTTCAACCGTCACTTCCTCTAGAAGTACATGAGGGCTCCTCTATCCAGGTTTATATATAATATTTTGCAAATCTATTAGGTGTCAAGTTATATCTCACTGTTGTTTTCATTAGCATTCCTTTGATTACAACTAGGTCTGAACATCTCTTTCTAGGCTTGTTAGCTTTTCATATTTCCCATCTTATTGCTGAATGGCGAGATCTACTTTTATGTTATAAATACAGTATTATTTTTTTTTGACTTGCACTACCTTATGAAAACTTATTGTACAAAATTGGGTCATTCTTGTCATATCCTACTAAATAGGAGGGTGGGACCATGAAAAAGAAGAGGAAACACTCAGGTTCCGGGTGCTGCTCCAGTAGCTTTGCTACAGAACCTAACCTTGTAAACAGCCTGTCCTATTTTTACTTGGCAGTTGACCAGCTACAACCTAAGACGAGCTTTACGCAGTAACTGCTGCCACTTGCCAATCAGACCTTACCAGCTCCCTTAAGCACCTAGCATGCCAATGAAATTTTATTCATAATATTTTTTCTCTATTCTAGTAAAACTGCCAGTCTTTCTTTTGTTCTCCAGACATAACAAAGGGCACTCTAATCCTATTCTTTATCCCAAATAAATCTCTTTTATCAGAGATTTTTTAGTTTTATTTATTTGTTTGAAAAGCAGAAATACAGTGAGAGAGAGAGAGAGGTGAGGGAGGGAGAGAGAGAGAGAGAGAGAGAGAGAGCGAGCGCTTTTGTCTGCTGGTTTACTCCCCAAATGACCACAACGATCAGGGCTGAGCCAGAAGCCAGGAGCTTCTTTGAGGTCTTCCATGTGGGTGCAGGGGCCCAAGCACTTTGGCCATCTTCTGTTGCTTTCCCAGGCACATTAGGGAGCTAGATCATAAACGGAGCAACCGGGACTTGAACGGTCACCCATATGGGATGCCTGCACTGCAGGTGGAAGCTTAACCTTCTGCTTAACTGAGTCAGCCCCTAGAGTCTTCTACTTGTATGCATAGATTTAGAAAAAGTTTTGCACCAAATAAACATCTTTTTTTGTTTTTGTTTTTTGACAGGCAGAGTGGACAGTGAGAGAGAGAGACAGAGAGAAAGGTCTTCCTTTGCTGTTGGTTCACCCTCCAATGGCCTCTGCGGCTGGCGCGCTACGGCCGGCGCACCGTGCTGATCTGATGGCAGGAGCCAGGTACTTCTCCTTGTCTCCCATGGGGTGCAGGGCCCAAGGACCTGGGCCATCCTCCACTGCACTCCCTGGCCACAGCAGAGAGCTGGCCTGGAAGAGGGGCAACCGGGACAGAATCCGGCGCCCCACTGGGACTAGAACCTGGTGTGCTGGCGCCGCAAGGCGGAGGATTAGCCTAGTGAGCCGCGGCGCCAGCCCCCAATAAACATCTTTTAATTCCTTTTGTCATGAACTTTTTAAAGAACCTTCATATTTTTGCTTGACTTTTTTTTAAAGATTTATTTATTTATTTATTTATTTATTTGAAAAGCAGAGAGGGAGAGGCAGAGGCTGTTAGAGAAGTCTTCCATCTGCTGGTTCATTCCACAAATGGCTGGGAAAGCTGGAGCTGGGCCAGACTGAAGCCAGGAGCTTCTTCTGGGTCTCCCACGTGGGTGCAGGGGCCCAAGTAGTTGTACCATATTTCACTGCTTTCCTAGGTGAATTAGCAGGGAGCTAGATCATAAGTGGAGCAGCTGGGATTTGAACTGGCACCCATATGGTATGCCAGTGCTGCATGTGGTAGCTTTATCTGCTGCACCATAGCACTAGACCCTTTTGCTTGATTTTGACAACCTGATTTATACATTGAAAAAGTTTTCTGTAACTCTGTGGTCTATTTGATGATGTTTCCATGATTATACTGTGAATTTTATTGCATAGTTGAATGTAATGAATTTTGAATTTATGAATTTTGCTTCCTAGCCGGAGATTTAAAAAATATAAAGCTAATTAATTAGAGAGAGAGTGAGAGAGAGAATGAGTGTACTGAGACTGGGCCTAGGAAAAGTCGGGAGCCAGAAACTCAATTTAGGTCTTCCACATAGAAAAATCAATTGAGCCATTACTACTACCTCTCAGGGTCTGCACTGACAGGGAGCTGGAATCCGGAACTGCAGCCAGGAATTGAACCCTGGTACTCGGATGTGGGACTAAGACATGTTAACCGCTGAGCTAATGCCCTGCTCTCATGGTTGGAAATTTTAAGAGTTGCTTCCCCAAACCCAGGTATCAGGGATATTCTTTATTGCCTTCTATTAACTTCAGAGCTTTATTTTTCACATTTAAATCTTTATTTGAAGTCTACCTTTGCAGGTGATGTTAGGTAGAAATCTGGTTTCATTTATTTACATAAAATAATCCAATTTTCTCTCCACTATTCTTTTCCATTGACTTATGGGATTTGTTTTTTTAAATAACTCATTGTTTCCTTATGCATGTGGATCTATCCATAAAATTTTCATTATTTTATTTTTCCATTTTGCATCAATTCTACATGGAACTAACTTAAAGCATGGTTTTCTGATAGGTCTTATCATGTAGTGTGGAAAGATACTTATCTCATTTTTAGGTTGACTTAGCTGTTAGAATTTATTCTTTCATTATTTTGTAGCCAAATGGAATTCATTTCTAAAAGATAAAGAAAGTCAAGTATCATTTCATGTGAGATTACATTAAATGTTTGTTTATGGGGAGAATTACTCTACCAACCATCCAATAAAAGGGCAAAAATCACATATTCAGTTCATTCTTTACTGAGTTTAAATTGTATCTTATTTAAGGAAAAAAAAAAAAAAAGACAAATGATTGGTGCTGTGGTGTAGCAGGTAAAGCCATCATCTGCAGTGCTGGCATCCCATATAGGCACTAGTTTGTGTCCTGGCCGCTCCTCTTCCAATCCAGCTTTCTGCTATGGCCTGGGAAAGCAGCAGAAGATGACCCAAGTCCTTGGGCCCCTGCACCCACATAGCAGACCTGTAAGAAGCTCCCAACTCTTGGCCTTGGATTGGCCCAGCTCTGCCCATTGCAGCCATCTGGAGAGTGAACCAGTGGAAGGAAGACCTCTCTCTTTCTCTGTTGCTCCTTTTCTCTGTCTGTAACTCAGCCTCTCAAATAAAAAGAAATCTTTTTAAAAAAGACTTAAAAAATAATGTGAGAGGAAGAGAGAGGAACAAGAAGATCCTGGGAGAGACAGAAAGCTCCCTTCTGCTGGTTCATTCTCCCAAAGCCTACAAAGGCTGGGCTGGCCAGGACTGAACCAGGAGCTGCAAACTCATTCTAGGTCTTCTCTCTGGATATCAAGGACCCAGTTGTTTGAGCCATCACCTATTTTCCTCCCAAGGTCTGCAATAGCAGGAAGCTGGAATCAGGAGTGGAGTTGGACTTGAACCCAGGCCTTTGTGGTGTCCTAAAAAACAATGTTAATATAGGGCAAATGCCCACCTCCCAAAATATCATACTTGAAAAACATATTTTGTAGTTGGTTGTTAATGTTGAGAAATGCTGTTGCTTTTTTTTTTTTAATAAAAAACTCTGATCTTACTTCCTTCAACCTTGCCAAAAACTCTTTTTTCCTTTTCTTTTCCTAATAGTTTTCCTGTTAATTCTGTTGGTATTTTGTAGGGGGATGATATTCTCATCTATACATAATTATAATTTTTTATCTTTCCTTCAAATGCTTAAACCACCTTGTGCCACCATGTTGTCTGGAATCTCTAACACCATGTTTGACATCGTAATAAGGGCAAGTGGAGAGGAGGGCAGAGTGATTTTTTTTCCCTTGATCACGAACTTCAATGGAATGTACTGAAGTTTTTCTATGAAGTGTTTGCTGTTGTTTTTTGGTATATAGCTTTTTACCAAATTGAAATATGATTTAGTTTGTGTTTAAAGTTTTAAACAGTCAATGAGATACCAGATGCCTTTTCTTTCCTCTTGAAATAATCAAGTGATTTTGCTTTTTTTCTGCTCTGTTAATTTTACCTTTTATTAGTGTTGTAGATACACACAGATATTTTAGAAGTCCAACTTTATCACTTCTAGGAGGAAAAGTCTACTTGATCCTGATATATTATTTTTGTTTTATTATTCTTTGGATTTTGTTAGCTGATATTTTACCTAGGACTATCACACATTTGTATTCATAAGTGAAAAGGAGAGTAGAATTTTTTGTTATCGCAGTTTGTAAATGGTTTTAGTATCGAGATTCTACTGTTTTCATAAAACAAATGGGTAGCATTTGTTCATTTCTATTTTCTGGGCAATCTGTATGTGGGAATTAACTCTATTTTGGTAGTGTTAACCTATATAGGTTTCTCAGTGTAGTGTGATTTAGATGACTTTTATATTCATTTAATACTTGCTTGCTTCATTATTATAGTTATCATAAGTGTGTATATAAGGGAAATTTATTCATAGGAATGTATTTCTTGGATATTTTTGTGATCATTTGGTATGCTGAATATTGTACATTGGCCTATTTATTTTCTTGGCCATCCATTGAGGTGTATGTTCATTTTTTTACATTTAGCACCATTCTATATTTCTTTATGAAAACAATTCTAAAAGGAAGTCCTTTTGTATAACCCTTTGAGGTCAAAATTTCACTGATGAGAACACATGTTTTAGTAGTACTGATGCGTGAGGTGGATGGTGAGATCCTCCACTCAGATTTCTGTGAGGGACTTGACCCCATGGGACTCTGATGATGCTTTGACCTTTTCTAAAAACATCTTTTAGCATCTTTATCTCTAACAAGCAGATGCAGGTGATTCATTAAGCAAGTAATATAATGATCAAAATGTGAAGCTATTTTGTTCTTTGGGCTTTGTTGTATTTCCCCCTTGCCTTGGCTGCCAGGAAGCTCCTAGCTGGGTTTAATGCTTGACTGCAGTGACCTTCTTTTCCTAAGTTCTAGGTTGCTCCACTTCCATACATATTTCAGTTCATACTCTCTGACTCTCTGCCTTCAAATGCTCTCGAACCTTTAAAAATGTCTAAATCTCAAGTACATGATTATAGTATGTGTTTTGCAAGTTAATTACCTTCAAAATGGAGACAAAAACAGCCATCTGCTAGGTTGCTGTGAGGATTGAATGAGACCATGGACGAAATGAGAACCCTTAAGTCTGAGGGACAGAAGAACAGCCTGCTGGGGTTCCCTGACTTCCTAAATGACTCACTTCTCTACAACAGCCTCAAAAGGAACACAAGTTCCTGTTTCAGCAAAATTATAAATTACTGTCATGGGCTTTTGGAGTCACTTACAAAAGTCAAAACTACAACCCCAAGGAGTTACTACTTTTGAGAAAGTAGGAGTGGCGTAAATGATATACACAAATGCATGCCTGCAGAATACTGGAGAAAGAAGGTGCTCCTTGGTGGCCCTAACCAATAATTTATCCAAGTTCTCATGCCCAGGATGCTCCTGATCTGGCTTTGTTTACATCTCCCCTTTCGCTCTCAAGCTGATGTCGGACAAGATGTCTGGCTCAGTTCTTCCACTATTTCAGCCAGTTCGAAGCTTGGACTCTCTGGCTGGAAGGACTTAGTGACCTTCCAGAAAACCAATGAAGTTCTGAGGGCAAGTTGAGATCCCATCCCTGAGGGAACCGAGTCTTCCTCCTGGATGTGATGCTCACAGGGCCAGATCAGTCCCAGGAGACTGGGGCCTGTTGTCAAGTACAGGATGAGGGCAGCCACCTCCCACGGAAGTCCAGTGAGGTGGAATCAGGGAGGCATGAAGGAAAGCAAGAGAAGCAAGTAATGTTACAAAGAAAAATACCTGCAACTAGTAACACGTGTGGGTTTTTGGTAGTGCTTGTTCTTTCCCTTGGTTTTTTCTTCTCTAAATTTTTGCCTTTTGTTAATTTCCCTAATCAATTTACTTGAGATTCTTTTGGATCCTTCCTCCTTCATTGAATAATACCTCTGTGGATTAAATAAAAACAAAGCTACATTGTTGGAATTTGCAAAAGAGTTAAATCCATGGGGCTGGCGCTGTGGCATAGCAGTGGGTTAAGCCATCACCTGCTGTGCCGGCATCCATATGGGCGCTGGTTCTAGTCCTGGCTACTTCCACTTCTGATCCAGCTCCCTGCTAATGCACCTGGGAAAGCAATGGAAGAGGGTCAAGAGATTGGGACCCTGCACCCACTGGGGAGACCCAGAAGGAGCTCCTGGCTTTGGTCTGGCCCAGCACTGGCCATTGTGGCCATTTGGGGGGGTAATTGGTAACCAGTAGATGGAAGATTCTCTCTCTTTATCTCTCTCTCTTTTTTTTTCTGTAACTCTGCCTTTCAAATAAACAAATAATTTTTTTATAAAAAAGGGGGGTTAAATCCTATTTAGAAACTTCTCAACATGAAACTACTTATTTGAAAGATATATGATTCATAAATGCAGTGTTTACGCTCAGTATTTTTTAAAAAAAACTTTTATTTGTCTTCCATTCTCCCTCCTCTATTCTTCTGTCTCCATTCTTTCATACCCCTCCCAAATCCTCTCGTCCCACCACACTCCATTCCTTGCACATTGGTTGGCTTCAATGGAGAGTGATTGAAAGGGCCATTTGTCCCACTTGGAAGGGCTAGGATCTAAAAGAAAGTTTGTAATACAAAAAGTTTATTTTTTTAAGAAGGATACCCTTTCTCTATCACGCATGTGTGTGTGTGTGTGTGTATGTGTGTGTGTGTTTGTGTGTGTGTGACAGGGACCTCTCTTTGTCATAGGTTGTCAATGTTTTATTTTGGCATGGGACCCTGGCTGCTGTGGAACATTCCAGTCTGGATAAGTTGAGCAGAACAGTGGGTCACTTTGGCTGACGTATCTTATCAAGCGCCCTTGGTTTGGGAGATTGAAGCCCAGGAAAAGCTGGTCAACGGGTGGCTCTTTTTTCTAGGATGTCATTTTTCCAGTTCTCCAAGGTTCCCACAGTTGCTGCTTCTGGAAGAGGATATGGAAAGATAGGGGGACTGGGAGGGGGAGACAGAGGCTATGAGTGCTGTTGTTAAGTGCTGAACAGCTGACTTGAACAGGGTCAGGCAGCTTCAAGGCCATTCCTATGAGCTTAGGCCACTGGGCTAAATGTCTTTGACCAGTAATCCTCTCCACAAAGCCGAGAAAGGAACAGAAATATGCTTATTCACTCAGAAGATACCACTGCCTTGGTTAGCAAAGCAGCGCTCGGGGGGCATTCGGAAATCTCAGGGAAGGTTCCAGAGAGAAAAGGAAGGAGAGAGGGCGACAGCAAGGGAGGCTTCAGCTGGACAGAGAAGACTGCTTTCTTGCAGGGTTGCTCTCCAAGGACTGAAAGACCACTGAGACTTTCTGCTTCAGGTACCTCCTGGGACCCTGGGCCTCCATCAAGCTTTTTGGGTGCTGAGGGCTATTTTAAAAGTTACTGTGGTATGGCTTGTTGGCATACTTCAATGGGAACTGAAAAATGAGGCATGGGTCTTTAGCTCTTTTTATAAAAAGCAAATTCAAGTAATCTGCATCCTTCTTCCCTGGATGATCACAGAGGAGAGAAAGAAATCTGGGATTGGAGGGAGTTTCAGGCTAGAGAGAGATCTGGGGGAAATGTGGCTATACATATAACTTTGTTATAAGGAACAGTTGAAAAGTTGATGGCTGGTTTGTAGAGTCATGATATGGATATAAATGTCCACATTCCACTGAGGTCAAAGCAATGGCCACAATAAAATTTTGGATATGCAGGTTAATATGAGAAAACAGAGAAGTAAGGGAATCTTACATAGCAACATTTTTTCTCTCACATAGATTTTTTTTTATGCCCCAGAATTAGGAGTTAAACAGACTATTCTGCCTCTTTGCCAACTGAAAGAGAAATCCAGCTTCCTTGCACTACAGGGTGACCAGGTATTTGGTCAACATCATTCTGGATGTTTCTATGGGAGATGACATAGACATTTTAATAGCAGGTCAAATGTAAAAAGGATTGCCTCCTATACATGGGTAGGGTTGGATGTGGTTGGGCCTGGCCAACAAGCTGAAGGCCTGAATAAAACAAGAAGGTTGACCTTCTCCCATATAAGAGAACTCCTTCTATGTGGCTAACTTGGGACAGGAACTACACTCGCAGAACTTCTGGATCCTGAAGATCTTGGGATTCAGTTTCCCTAAATGTGAGTCAATTCCTTACAGTAAATCTCTTTATAATCAAGGGTACATCAAAGATTTTAGGAGTGTTGGAATACACCTTGTTTTCAAAGACTTATTCCATTTTAATGTATATACTTATGTCTCATAAATTTTAGTTAGACCAAAGTGTCCAACTTCATTGCTTATTTTTTTTAGGTGATTCTTTAATTAATGACAAAATTTGTTTCCAAAGACTTACTTTCTCTTAAAGTATTAAGTGAAGGATATTCATGTCTCATAAGCTACAGTTATGTTCAAGTGCTTGCAAAAGATGTATCACTCTTGGGTGCTTCTTTAAAGTTAATTAAGTTTCTCAAAAAAAAAAAAAAAAGAGAGAGAGAAATTAACATCGAGATGCAATGACTTTGAACAGCCCTTATCTCAACTGTTGAGAAAATTTCTTTCTTATTTTTCTTTTATCATACAAATTGATGAACTCTTTACTTACTATAGACTTAATCTTCTGTGCATAAGGTTAACTGAAAGTAGATTATAGTATAAAATAAGACTGGGAATAGGAGAGGGAGGAAGAAGAGGGGTGGGGGTGGGGTGGGAGGGTGTGCACTGTAGAAAGAATACTATATTCTGAAAGTTGTACTTAAGAAATGCATGAAGTTTGTATTCATTAGATAGAAGGTATCTCTGAAAAAAATTAAAAATATAAAAAAAATTTTAGAAAGGAAATGAAAAAATATTTATTTTGGTACATAAATTTGAAATTCAAGTATAATGTTTTTGTAATGTACATTTTTCCTAAACTTTCTGAAAACCTTCCCCTACCCTCATCCTATTGGTTCTGTTTCTCTGGAGAGCTTTACTAATAGATCTATGGAAATATTTAAGCTTTTTATGAAGACAATTATTTGAGCATGGTCCCTTGAGTCTAGCTTTGGAATAGCAGTGAGTTGGGCTATCTATACATATCTATATTTTTAAAATGTAGTTCCACAAGTGCACTTTTTATTCATAAGTTATTCTATTAAAAGAGCAAGAATTCATTATATTTCACATAAATACATGGGACCCACTTATTGATCTTCTATGGAAGAGAGAACTGAAAATTATTTTGGGGTGGAACATGCAACTGTTATTAGTTTCCCCAGAGAAGAACTCAACGGGAAATGAGTTTAGAAAGCAGTAGGGGGATTTATGTGGGGCATAAAGGAGAGTTTTTAGAAGCAAGGTCCTTTCAAGGGTATATGTGGATTCACTCCTTGGAGAACAGGATGGTCATGAAGGTTCCACATTGGGTATTGAATGGAGTGGCATCAGTGACTCCCTCTGCCATTTCCCAGGCTCCTCCTGCCTGCAGGGACTCAGGGGGCACTGTACAGGGACTGAGTCAGTGTCAGACCAGGCCTGCCTCTGAAGAGCCATCAGGCTCTTTAGTCACGTGTAGAGCAGGGATGGCCAGACCTGAACCAAGGGAGATCTTCAAACTGCACTTCCAACAATGACCTGTGTTCTCTTCTTAAATATATTTTATTGTTTTGAATGTTGATACTATCATGAGGTGCAAATTGGGGGTGGGCCAGGAGACTCCTGTTTTTCACAATAAGCTTTACAAATTTCAACCTGGTACACATGTAGCTCTGAGAGAAATTTTGAAAAATATTAAAAAATTAAAAAAAATTGCTGTTTACTTTTTGTACTACATGTTAACTGAGCAAAATTTATGGCAAAGAAGTCCTCCCCTCAAAATATACCATCTGGAAATATTTACTATTGACCTTAGTTCTAGAAGCTTCTATATTTTTCTCAAAGTATACACATATGTATTTTTTATAAAACAAGAATTGATCATGTGAATCTGCTGCTATGACGACATCTTTTTTTTTAATTTTTTTTAACTTTTATTTAATGAATATAAATTTCCAAAGTACGGCTTATGGATTACAATAGCTTCCCCCCCATATCGTCTCTCCCACCCGCATCCCTCCCCTTTCCCACTCCCTCTCCCCTTCCATTCACATAAAGATTCATTTTCGATTCTCTTTATATACAGAAGATCAGTTTAGCATACATTAAGTAAAGATTTCAACAGTTTGCTCCCACACAAACATAAAGTGAAAAATAATAGATGATTTTTTAAATGCTGATGAAATCAGATCAGACCTATTGTCATGTTTAATCCCAGTGAGAGTCAAGTTGGGAATTGATAATTTGTTTTGTTTTTTTTTTTTTTTTTACAGAAGATCAGTTTAGTATACATTAAGTAAAGATTTCAACAGTTTGCACCCCCATAGAAACACAAAGTGAAATATACTGTTTGAGTACTCATTCTAGCATTAAGTCTCAATGTACAGCACATTAAGGGCAGAGATCCTACATGAGGAGTAAGTGCACAGTGACTCCTGTTGTTGACTTTACAAATTGACACTCCTATTTATGGCGTCAGTAATCTCCCTATGCACTAGTCATGAGTTTCCAAGGCTATGGAAGCGTTTTGAGTTCACCGACTCTTCTCTTGTTTAGACAAGGTCATATTCAAAGTGGAGGTTCTCTCCTCCCTTCAGAGAAAGGTACCTCCTTCTTTGAAGACCTGTTCTTTCCACTGGGATCTCACTCACAGAGATCTTTCATTTAGGTTTTTTTTTTTTTTTTTTTTTTTTTTTTTTTTTTTTTTTTTTTTTTCCCAGAGTGTCTTGGCTTTCCATGCCTGAAATACTCTCATGGGCTTTTCAGCCAGATCCGAATGCCTTTAGGGCTGATTCTGAGGCCAGAGTGCTGTTTATGACATCCACCATTCTATGAGTCTGCTGAGTATCTCGCTTCCCATGTTGGATCACTCTCCCCTTTATTTATTCTATCAGTTAATATTAGCAGGTACTAGACTTGTTTATGTGCTTCCTTTGACTCTCAGTCCTTTCATTATGATCAATTGTGAACTGAAATTGATCACTTGGACTGGTGAGATGGCATTGGTACATGCTACCTTGATGGGATTAAATTGGAGTCCCCTGGTATGTTTCTAACTCTACCATTTGGGGCTTGAGCATGTCCCAAATTGTACATCTCTTCCCTCTCTTATTCCTACTCTTATGTTTAACAGGGATCACATTTCAGTTAAATTTCAACACTTAAGAATAACTGTGTATTAATTACAGAATTAAACCAGTCATATTAAGTAGAACAGACAAAAATAACTACTAAGAGGGATAATGTATTAAGTTGTTCATTAACAGTCAGGGCTATGCTGATCAAGTCACCGTTTCTCGTAGTGTCCATTTCACTTCAACATCTTTAGAATAAACTCCTATGTGTCAAGAGTATGTGTCTGAAACTACAGGAGCTAGGATCCATTTGTCTCCAAGTGATAGAATTTCAGTGTTAAGTGACTTAGATAAAAAGGGCTATGGATCCAAGGAACTGGTTCTTGGGAACAACCAGGTTGAGGACATAAATGTCATCAGGCCTCTGTATCTCTTTTCTCTTCAGTATCTTCTTGTGTAACTAGTTTATTTTCTCTTACTGAACACTGGTGGGAAATACTGGTATTGGTTGGGGAGCTTCATATGTTTCCCTTTTGGTTCCCCAGGGAAATATATCCCTTATCTGCACAGCTCACAGTCCAGACTTGCATGAGTGGGCTTGCTGGATAGCTTACATTAGTGGTATGCAGTTGTGAAAGGGTCTTGTAGGCACCTGGTGAATGGAGAAAATAAGTCATTTTCAGGATGGCGAGGAAGGGAGAATGAGTTATTAACCGAGGTAGAGAGGATTCAGGGCAAAGAAGATAATGTGGGGATTCTTCAAAAAGTTTGTGGGAAGTGAAATTGAAAAACAAGTTTATTTTGATGCAAAAAAATTGAAGTATATGTGTAGTTTTTCATAATACATTTGCCAAGAATTTGAAACCTTTTGTTTAAAACCTTTTGTTTGGTTTAGTAATTTAATTTACTTGAAAAACAGAGAGAGCAAGTTCTCATCCACTGGTTCACTCTCCAAATGCCCACAACAGCTGGAGCTGGGCCAGGCTGAAGCCAGGACCCCATAACACAATCCAAGTCTCCCATATTGGTAGCAGAGACCCTGGTACTTAGGGTATGCATTAGCAGGGAGCTGGATGGGAAGTGGAGGTGGGACTCTAACCCAGGCTGTCTGATGTGGGATACAAACACCTGCCCTTCCATGAACTTTTTAAAGATGCTGCCTACGCATGGATTTCAAATTTTTGGCACCAAAATAAGCTTACCTTTAATTCCATTTTCCATTAATTTTTGAAGTCCCCATACTATCCTCAGTGGATATCTGTTGATAAATTATGTTTTAAAAAACCTATACCTGCATCTACGCCTTCCCATAGCATATAAGCTTCCTGTTAGCCATTACAAAGAAACTCTTTGGTGAACTACATGTAATGAGATTTCCTGTTTGAATTTCTGCAAGATAGACAGCCTTAGCATTACTTTCCATCAA
Organism: Oryctolagus cuniculus; assembly: GCF_051225735.1. Classification (NCBI taxonomy): domain Eukaryota; kingdom Metazoa; phylum Chordata; class Mammalia; order Lagomorpha; family Leporidae; genus Oryctolagus; species Oryctolagus cuniculus. Next base: position 117,733,802 of record NC_142871.1, read on the forward strand.
AACCTCTGGGGAGCTTGTGTGCTGTCACTTTCCCTTCTTTGAGACAATGCTTTCCATATGTGAGGGTAGTATCCAGAGATGTCGTATCTGTGCAGTGTGATGACATGCGTCTGTCTCTTACTGGCACAGGAATGATTATACAGGAACACAAGTGAAGGGGCACAGCAACTAAACCGCATGCCACGCTGAGTGGCCTAACCTAGATTTCTGCCCTCAAAAGGGGCTGTGGAAGCATGAGCAACAGCAGCTCGGGGCAGGAAGTCCATTTTTTTTTTTATTTTCTGTGATTCTTACTAAAATGCAGAGTTTGATGTTATGGAACACTTGGACATGAGTATCAAGACCATTCAGACTTACCAGAAAACGTACGTGTTCTTAAAGTTTTTGTCAGTCTTTTTAGTGGTGAGTAGGAGCAGGAATATATTTGTTCCTTTTCTGGTTTTATGCAAATCAAACAGAAACTTGTACTGAAGTTGTAGTTTCAAGGAGCTGAATAAGAGGGCCCAGTATGGTGTCATGACTTTGGATGCAGGCGGTTGCTAGAACTGCTTCTGCGCTGTGGCTCTTTAAGATGTGCTGGTCAGAGAGCAAAGTGGGGAATGAAGCTTGCAAGGGAATGCTCACGTCTTGTTCTCCAACACTTGCCAGCAGTCCTATTACCTGCCCAAAGCAGCCATTAGGTGGATGTGGCTAGATGCCTTCCAACTCTGTGGGTTTGTTTCTTTCTAGCATTGCTTACTCTTAGCCTTATATAATCCTTGCAGTTCTACCAGGCATTTTAGCCATAAAATCCCAAATTTGAAAGTGCCCCTCTCTTTACTCTTCTGTTACCTATATCTGCCATTGTTCCATCTAACTTTTACCTACCTGATCCCTGCCCTCTCAGGTGGAAGATGTCTCCTCTGTTAAGCACATCTGGTATTTGACCTTGCAATATCTGCTTTGATGTGATTTACCCCTTCTGTTCTTCAGGGTGTCTGCCAGGTGGCAGCTCTGTGACCATGTGCTGAGATCACCCCCTTCTATCTCAAGAGACTTACAGCTAGCTCCAGGGGAGGCTCCACCACACCAGAGAACTGGGGAGGCAGAGAGAAGCTGGCCAGCGGTCCTTCCCCCTTGCTACTGGTTTAAACCCACGTGCCATGTTTATAAAGATAAGCAGAAATAGTTGAACTGCAAAGTACATGATTCCATAGATTGTGTTTAGAACAAGAAAGAGGATAATTTCTTAGATATGTTTTTATTGAATACTAATTTAATTTCAGGAACACTTTATGTACATTGTCAAAGATGAAAACCCTGGAGAACTTCTTATGCACCCAACATTAGTTTTAGGCCTTTACATGTATTTTTATTTCATTCTCATGGAAATCCTATGAGGGAAATACTATTATCAATATCTGCACCCCAAAACATGAAGAAATCCAGACTCACAGAGGTAAAGCACTTGCTCAAGGTGACACGGCCAGTGAGATGGAGGCTGAGACTCCAGCGAGGGCAGTGTGGCTTCAGCGCCCATGTGCAAGCTCCACTTTGTGCCATCCTTTGGGATTTACACTCATGGTCTTGGCATACCCAGGAGGATGTGATGACAGATGGATCTCAATGGCACTCACAAATGAAGGCTTTCCAGATGGGATTTTCTTTTCTTTTTATTTTATTTTTTAAAGATTTGTTTATTTGGAAGTCAGAGTTACAGAGAGAGAGAGAGAGAGAGAGAGAGAGAGAGAGAGAGAGATATCGATTCTCTATCTACTAGTTCACTCCCCAAATGGCCACAATGGCTGGAGCTGGGCACAGGGAGCCAGTAGTCAGGAGCTTTCTCCAGGTCTTCCATGCAGGTGCAGGGGCCCAAGCACTTGGGCCACCCTCCACTGCTCTCCCAGGCCATAGCAGAGAGCTGGATTGGAAGTAAAGCATCTGGGTCTTGAACTGGTGCCCATATGGGATGCTGGCACTGCAGGCAGCGGCTTCACTAGCTACGCCACAGCGCCAGCCCCCGAGATATTCCTTTTAAATGATAATATCAATCTCACATAAGATGCATATTTTTAAAAGTGAAACTTGTCATATATTAGTCATTTGTATTAGAGTGAATGAATGCTACATGATATTAGAATTAATAACTGTAATATAAAGTACCCAGTAATAGGGTCTTATTTATTTTTGAGTTATTTTATTTTTAAAATAAATTTGAGGGGCAGATATTTGGCCTAGTATTTAAGATACCAATCAAGATGCCCACATCCCATATCTGAGTGTCTGAATTTTGGCTTCCTGCTAATGCATACCCTGCGAGGCAGCAGGTGACTGCTGAAGTAGCTGGGTCTCTGACACCCACTGGGGAGACCTGGATTGAGTTCTCAGCTCCCAAAGTTGCCTTGGCCCACCCCAGACCTTTCTGGGCATTTGGGAAGGGAACCAGCTGATAGGAGGATTCTTTTCTATCTCTGTCTCAAATGAATAAAAGTTAAAAACCTCTCTGTCATTGAGAATGTCTTACAAAAAACTTGTCCAGGTATGAGTGCCCATGGACAAAATGTTGACCTTGTGCTGTTGTCATTGATAATGGTAGAACCACAACATGTACCATTTATTCAGGGCTTATATTTAGCTCTCTAAAAGCATTTCTATTTAAAAACTTACATTGACATAAGTATCTTTGTCCCCATTTTACAGATGAAGAAACTAAGGTTTGCGCAATGTTACCTACTGAGGTTCAGAGAGGATTCATCACAGCTAAGGAATGAGAGGGATTGCATTCAAACCCAGATCTCCCTGACTCCAGAACTTATATGGGTGACCACTGTGTGCTCTGTGTGGACACTATGAAAAGCTGTGGGCATTTATGTTACCACATTTGTGTCAGAATACAGTTTATTAACACACATGTTTGTAGAATTGAAAAAACCACATGTTTATCCAGCACTAGCTAAGTTCTAGGATGCTACTAGAAATACCATCATAGATATCAGTCTTGGAGGAGAAATTGGAAGAACAGGTTAGGAGTTCTCCTTGATAACAGGTAACAGCTTTTGAGAGCTTTCCATCTCCTTTCCATCTATTCTCATTTCATTCTGCACAAAGTCGAATGTGGCAGGTACTATTGTTAATACCTCCATTCTGTGGATCAGGAAACCGAGGCATGTGCATGTTGCTTAGTGCATGGTTATCCTGGGCTGAATGGGTCAATAGAGAGTTGATGACACATGATGTACCAGGCATATTTAGTGGGCTATATAAGAAGGATATATCTAAGAACAAGTAGCCATGCCTGCCCTGATTTGCAATTCCATTGAATTGTGCCGTAAACATACATCCAGTTTTCTTTACTTAGACTATCTGTACATATTAGTTGTCTTCTCTGGTTCAAGCTCTTCTGCTGGCTGGTCAGGGCTGGCACAAACTCCATACTCAAACTCTTAACTGACTGTGTGTCAAGGGCTTATAAGTGTTCTAGCTGTGAGTGCTCTGTGTTGGACATGAAAATCTTGCTCACTTTTATCCTCGGGGCTCCTCTCTTCTTCCTTCCTTTGGAGCATGAGAGTAGGATGACAAAACCAGAGTGGTTTTCTCAGGGAAAAGTCTTAGCAGGTGATTTCAGCTGCAGGTGACTCTCTTCTGTCTCTCCAAGGACTGGGCATTGCCAGCCCTGCTGTAGCTGGTTGAAGGGGACCAAACCTCTCAGGAAGACGGACTTGGTTCCGTTTGACCAGCCAGAGCAGGGGGCGGCTCCCTTGGGAGATGACTGCAGCCTCTTGGTGTGTAGTAAATCTTAGTGTGGAGATACCTTGGAAGGTCCCAAGCATCACTTGTCCAAGCCTGTAACACAGAGAGCACCAGCATTAGCATGTATCAAAGCCCAGGAGGTTTCTTTGTCCAGGGTTTGTCCTCTCACAAGGTTTGTAACTTAATATTTTTTTTCAATAGAAATGTCATAAAGAAAAAAAATGGCATGGAATTATTGAATATGGAAAATGACAGTATCCCATAATTCTTTATTTAATCATAAAATATATTGGACATTTTGGAGTACTCATATATTCTTTGAATATCTTACATCTTAATTTGTTTTATTTTTATTCAAATACATATAAAACTATATGTATTGCATATGCCAGTAATGACACAATGATAAAACCAACACCCACAAACAACCATCTATCTGAATATATAAGAACATTTTTCCTGTTCTTCATGTATACTGTTTAAGTTTTCTGAATACTTTTCCCATTTCATCTCTTTATAGTGCTCCCCAAGGTTAACTCTAATATGAATTTCATTTTTCTTATAATTTGAATATTTTTCTTTATAGTATTTTCCATTTGTGTGCCTATATTCTTAAGCAACATATGTGTCTATTTTAGCATATTATGGTATGATATTACAGGTTTTCTTCTGTGACTTGATATTGTCTCTTAAAATGATATAGGTAAGCTTCATACATATTGATGTGGTAGCTGTAGTTGATTAATTTTCATTGTCTTCTGATTTTCTACTATGTGACCATAATGCAGTTTATTTATTCCTTCTCCCAGAAATAGACATTGAGGCTATTTGGTTTCACAAATGGGTAGAATCGACTAAGTAGTTTCTCAAGGGAGGTAGGGAAATCTTTTATTCTTGTCTATTTTAAAGAAGGCTGGGTTCCAATGTGTAAGAGCCCATAGGTTGATCTTGCAAAGGAAAAGCAACAATTTGCCAGCCCCAAACATCTGGGGATGGGGTCTAGAAATGTGTATTGTGACCTGCCCACTAGATTTTGATATAGTCACAGGTGGGGAGCCACCTCCTGGTAGTGTCTAATAAAAGGGGCAGGGGAATGATTCAGAGAGAAAGGCAGCCTACCTGACTTTAGGATGTATTGGAGCAGGTGGGGAAGAGGTAGGCAGAGGGGACAGTTTGAATGATATCAGAGAACTGCTCTCCTCCTTTGGGGCTTAGCATCACATGTCTTTTTACTTCCCTTCCCTGAGAAAGAGCTGTGTCATCAAATGGAAAGTATGTGGCCTTGGAGTCATACTTCTGGGTTCCAATTCCACTGATGGCTTCCTGACTCTTTTACTTTAGAAGGTTGTGTGACATTTAAATCACAATTTCTACATCTGTACAGTGGGGGAGCATACCCACTTCACTGGCTTGTTGCAAGGCAGACAGTGTTAGGGGTTGTGGGAGCATCCTTAGAGACAGTTCTGACTGCTTTTGAGGCCTGTCCTTTATGTGTTTCTTTTCCCTCAGCTGCTAGGATTTTTATTACCTCTCTGAAATTGTTGAAACCACTGATCAGGAAACCCAAAACTGGTTTAACCATCCAAGCAGACTCCCACCAGATGGACTCCAGCTTGGGAGCTCTGCCTAAGATAAATAAGAGCTCCCAGACTTCAGCTCACTCTGTGAAGCACCATAGAAATGACACCTGGTGAAAACACACTGTGTGCGTGTGTGTGTGGGGGAGAGTAGTATGAATGCAGGGTAAAGTGAAATATGGCTTGACTCTAGAACAGTCTGTGCAGGGTGATGTTAACAAAGCTGCTTTCTTGTACCGAGGCCCCTCCTATGTGGTATGCATCCTCCTGCCTCTGCAACCAGGCACTTACCTTCTCCTTCCCCTCCTCCCAGTGGCATTGCTGCCTTGGGGGTGCTGTCTGCCAGCCCTTCGCCTGGCTGCCCTCCTCTAAGCCCACACTGTTCCCTTTCCAGTTCCTTCTGTAGAGCAGTGGAGTAGGCAGCAGAGAACAACCAGGCAGACTGAAACCAGGCCTGGAAAAGCACACCTGTCCAGCTCATCAGAGTGACAAGCTCTGTTCAGCGACCTTTCTTCAGTCTGGACACTGGTCTTCAGCCATCCTTTTCCCCTTCTTTATCCATGTCTGTCCCATCTCCAGCAACACACCCACCCATACGACATGCCCCTGATTTCTGAGCAGATGCCATAAAATCAACCTCAGGGATAAGCAAAGAAAACCATCTTTAGAGCAGTTATGATTTAGGAGAGGTAAAGGGCTGTCCTTGGAAAGAAGCACAACCTTGGGCCAGACATGAAGATTAAGGTTCAGGGAACAGATGCAGGAATGTTCCCTGGAATACATGGGGTGCCATAGAACACTGATGTCAGACATCTCATTCATTCCAAGCACCACCATCCCCAGCAGGGCTTCTCAACCTTAGCATCCTGACATTTGGGGTCGGGAAGGGGGCTGTCTTGTACATTGCACGGCATTTAGCCATGACCCTTGTTCCCTAGCTGTGACAACTAAGAATGCCTCTAGACATTGCCAGATGCCCCTTGGGATGTAAAATAGGCTCTGACTAAAGAACCACAGGCCTAAAGCCATATGTTTCTATGTTCAGCCCTGTAAGGGCTGCATCTCTATGAATTCCCTGATGTTCTTCTAAGACACCCCTCCCCCTTTCCTCTGCAGAGTACAGGATGGTGTTTCACTGAAGGCAACGCCACAACTCCACAGCTCCTGGAAGAGGTAGCTGGGTGGTGTCATCGGTGCTGCTGCAGCCCAGATGGGGGTTGTGGGAGATTCTCTGCCTAGTGTGTGTGCTTCAGGCTGCTGCTTCTGAGGGGATGAGACCCTCTGTTTCCAGCCCTCTGTGGTTCTCTGCCTCTGTGTGTAAACACAGCGTTTCCTCCATCCTTCCTTCCCTTTCTTCCTCTCCCTGGATCCTTGTCCTGTGCTGCTTAGTTCCACTTACAGCGTGCTTTGTGCATATTGGTATGTATCATAAACCCTGTGCTGTTTTGTTGTGTGGGCTGGTATACATTTAGTGTGGTACCATCTCATCTCATCTCATACATACCTTTCCTAAAAACAAGGAGGCAGAGGCATTTGAAGCCATCCTGGGACTGGGGTTCCAGTGAGAGAGAGAGACCACTGCCTTTTCCTCCCTTGCTCTGGAACTCTGCACTGGGAATGGCACACACCTTGTGTGACTGTGGTCTCTGCTCCAGTACAGGCCTTCCCTCTGTAGGTCCAGCTCCTGCTTGGTGTGGGCTCAGGTCCTTGAGAATTGGAACTAGCAACACAGGGGCACAGGGACCAGAGGAGAAAGGAACTTGGTCCATCAGAGCAATGTATTGTTATTTTCACATCTCAAATCTTTTCCTCAAACAGCCTTCCAGAGGCTTCACTTGTGCAGTGTGTGCATGGAAATGACAGCAGAGCAGGGTCAGGAGATCGGGACCCAAGGTGACTCGCTTTGCTCTGGCTGTGGATCCCTGAGTTTCTAGCCCCATATTTGGTCTAGAATGGACAAAACACCTAGGAAATGTGCAAACTGCTACAGACACATGATGCAGTCACAAAGAAACTGCCATCCGGTTCCTTTGAAACATCTCATTTCAGGAACTGTATGGCCAGAGGAAGGAGCCAGGAGGGCGAGGGCTGAGTCTGTGAAAAACATTTGGGGTGAGGAGTAGAGTCTGAGAGGTGGGCTGTGGAGGGGACTCTGGGACATCAGTCAGTGTGCCTACAACTTCAAGAGGGGGAGGCATTGGAGAAGGAGGAACCCTGAATGAGGGAGACCCCTGCTGGCATAAGCCCTGATGAAGAAGCAAGTCACCAAGCCTGTTCTCTGGGTGGGTCCATGGGGCCAGCGAAGAGGCGCCTGCCGAAACCACACACTTCCTTACATTCCATAGCAAAGTAATCCGTATGGGGATATAAAGAAGCATGTGGCCTCGGGAAGCAGGGTCATCCGAAGCAGTCCAGCATCTGTGATGGGGCCGTGCACATCTTTCCTCCTTGCCCAGGGCTTGAGGGAGATGCTTAGAGTGCAGGCCCACTGGAACCTGGTCTCATCCATATTAAACCACACCCCCACCCCTCAAGCTGTCCTAGAATAAATCTACCATGAGGAATGGGAATGGAATCTCTTCCGCTCCTCTTTGTTCAGACTGGAACTGCATTGACTTTCACTGATTTACAATCTATCAACTCCTTTGTTTGTAACTATGAATTAATTTGCTGTGGCTGCTTTGTGTGTAGCCTTTTTTAATGCCTGGAATTCAGTGAATTAGTAAAGAGAGAGAGAATCCAACAGAGACATATTCTGTGTGTGCATGGAGTGGCACTCATGTTTAAGAGCACGTCCAGGCCCTACTGTACTTCTTACTGTATGCCTGCCCTGCGGCCTGTGCATGGGCTGCAGCTGCTGGTGCTGCATTCCAAACACAATGGTTCATTGTGGGAAGGCTCCTTTTGTTTGGCTTCCACTCCCCCGAGCCCATCACCTGCCCCACAATCTGTGAGGCCTGAGCTGTGGAGGAGGGAGGGACACTGGCAGCTGTCTGGCCGGGCCACCCCTGCTGGAGAGAGCTGGGGTTTTGAGCTTCATGGCATCTGGTTCTATGCCAGGAAACAGGGAGAAGCAGGCCAGGAGAATAGGATCACAAAGAAGGTTTGAGGCTCACAGCACTGACAAGGGTGGTGATGAAACCTGATAACAGACAGAAAAATAAGAAGTAACTTTTTCAAAGCACATCTTCTATGACAGGATCATTTTCAGTGCTGTGCCTGTGTAAGCTCCTTGAATCCTCACTACCCTATGAAGAAGCTCTCTTAGCTGGCTTCATAGATGAGGAAATAGAAGGTCATGGAAACAAATTAGTTTATACATAGGTAAATGGCAATTCCTCTTAAAAAGATTAACTGGGTTGGAGGCACAGCCTTGGATCTACTTATGAAGACAGAGAGGGAGAAAGAGAGAGAGAGAGAGAGAGAGAAGAGAGAGAGAGAGAGAGGCGTGGAAATGAGAGGGGTTGAGAAGGCAGACAGGCAGGCAAGCAGACACCAGGGCTTTGTACCTTTGTCCATTTACTCCTCTGTAGCTTTGCAGGTGGGGCACTGGTGGTGCTGGCTTAGAAACCAGGCTTGTTCTTAGGAAAATAGGAAAACGTCTTAGACATCCCAGTTGAAATCTCTCAGACTGATCTTGGGAATTACCAACAACTCATTTAATCCAGTCCAATTGGTGAATAAGCTCTGCTCCTAAACCAGTTTTCTCCCACGCTCAGGTATAAGCTTCATAGGTGTGAGAATTTGGTACTTGGGGTGGTGGTATATCAAAAGCACAGTGTCAGGGGCAGATGGGGAGGGGAGGTGGCTGGTCTCCAGCCAAAGGAGAAGAGGAGGTTGTGCCTTTGAGAAAATTGTCTTATCTCTTCCCAAGAACCAGGGAACTTAAGAGCTGAGCAAATGTTCATTTTAACTAGTTAGACTAGTTAACTAGTTAAATCTGTCAGGTCAAGGACCTCTGAAGTGTCTGACATGTGAATTGCTAGGAGTGAGGAGTTGCATAGATGACAGGGACCATGGAGGTTTATGGTTCAAAGATCCAGAAAGAACCAATCTTAAAGGCCCAGAAGGCATGAATTTATGTGAGAAGACAAAATGAAAAGATTTCTGGGAAAAAGATTTGAGATGACCAAGAGAGTGCTCACCAACCCTTGGCATTGTCCCCAACATTTGATGTGAATTGTTTTGTTTTCATCAAGCCCAACCTTATATAGTCAAATGTTTCTTAAAAGGGGGTATCAATAGGAGTCCCAGCACTTCCACTTCTGATCCAGCTTCCTGCTAATGCATCCTGGAAGGTAGCAGGTCATGGCTCAAGTACTTGGGCTCCTGACACCTACCTGGAAGACCCAGATGGAATTCTGGGCTCCAGGTTTTTGCTTAGCCCTGCCCTGGCTGTTGTGTGCATTTGGGGAGTAAACCAGCAGATGAAAGATTTCTGCCTTTCTTTTTTTTTTAATTAAGATTTATTTATTTATTTGAAAGGCAGAGTTACAGAGAAGAAGAGGAAGGGAGAGAGAGAGAGAGAGAAAGAGAGAGAGAGAGGTCTTCCATCCACTGGTTAACTCCCCAACAGGCTGCAATGGCTGGAGCTGTGCTGATCTGAAGCCAGGAGCCAGGAGCTTCTTCCAGATTTCCTACCTGGGTGCAGGGGCCCAAGGACTTGGGTCATTCTCTACTGCTTTCCCAGGCCATAGTAGAGAGCTGGATCAGAAGTGGAGCATCTGGGGCTTGAACCAGTGCCCATGTGGATGCCGGCATTGCAGGCAGTGGCTTTACTTGCTATGCCACAGCACCAGCTCCATGCTCTGCCTTTCAAGTAGATGAAAATAAATGGAAAAAAAAAAGGTAAAAGTTCACTTTAAAAACTGAAGAAAGACATTTAAACATGTTAATGATCCATTACTTGATAGTTTATGATGACAGGCAGAGTGGACAGTGAGAGAGAGAGAGACAGAGAGAAAGGTCTTCCTTTTGCCGTTGGTTCACCCTCCAATGGCCGCCACGGCCAGCGCGCTGCAGCTGGCGCACCACGCTGATCCGATGGCAGGAGCCAGGTGCTTCTCCTGGTCTCCCATGGGGTGCAGGGCCCAAGTACTTGGGCCATCCTCCACTGCACTCCCTGGCCACAGCAGAGAGCTGGCCTGGAAGAGGGGCAACCAGGACAGAATCCCGCGCCCCGACCGGGACTAGAACCTGGTGTTCTGGCACCGCAAGGCAGAGGATTAGCCTATTGAGCCATGGCGCCGGCCTCCAAATTCTTAATAAGTTTGAACCCACAAAGAATTTTGAAAATCAAGAGAAAGTTTAGAATGAGAACATCTATGATGAAAGTTCTGTCTAAACCCTCATTCCACTTTTCCTGGGCATCTAACTTAAGATGCAAGGGGGGTTTACACTGTGGTGTAGCAGGTAAAGACACCACTTGCAGTGCCAGCATCCCATATGAGTGCTGGTTCGAGTTCCAGATGCTCCACTTCCCACCCAGCTCTCTGCCATGGCCTGGGAAAGCAGTAGAAGATGGCCCAAGTCCTTTGGCCCCTGCACCCACATGGGAGACCCAGAAGCTCCTGACTCCTGGCTTTGGATAGGCCCAGCTCCAGCCATTGCAGCCATCTGGAGAGTGAACCAGTGGATGGAAGACTTCTCTCTCTCTGCCTCTGGCTCTCTGTAACTCTGCCTTTCAAATAAATAAATAAATAAATTTTAAAATAAATAAATAAATGAGATAGAAAAAATAGAAGAAAAACAATGAATTTGGAGGTGGGGAGAGGGCGATAGTCTCAGAGTATTTTATTCCTATACCCTTTGGCATTCTTGGATGTGGACTCAGAACCAAGCATATCTACAGTTTGCTGTGCACTTGATCAGGACCTGACCAGTCAGCTGAATGAGTTAATATGAGGATTCTTCTTTTTTTTAATTTTTTTTTTTTTTTTATTTTTTGACAGGCAGAGTGGACAGTGTGAGAGAGAGACAGAGAGAAAGGTCTTCCTTTGCCGTTGGTTCACCCTCCAATGGCCGCTGCGGCCGGCGCGCTGCGGCCGGCGCACCGCGCTGATCCGATGGCAGGAGCCAGGAGCCAGGTGCTTTTCCTGGTCTCCCATGGGGTGCAGGGCCCAAGCACCTGGGCCATCCTCCACTGCACTCCCTGGCCACAGCAGAGAGCTGGCCTGGAAGAGGGGCAACCTGGACAGAATCCGGCGCCCCGACCGGGATTAGAACCCGGTGTGCCAGCGCCGCTAGGCGGAGGATTAGCCTAGTGAGCCGTGGCGCCGGCAATATGAGGATTCTTCAAAAAGATCATGGGAAAGTGGAATTAAAAACTCAGTTTACTTTCATGGAGATACCTTGTAATCTGTGCATATAAGGGGTCCTTCAAAAAGTTCATATAAAAAAAGATGCAAGGAAGGAAATTATTGGAACAGATTGCAAAACAGAGTATAAAGGCTATGCCTCCAACCCAATTAGTCTTTCTAAAAGGAATTAGCATTTACTTATATATAGATTAATTTATACATAACCCAGTTTCCTGATCTATGAAACCAGATAAGAGAATTACTTCATAGGCTAGTGAGGATTTAAGGCATTTACATAGGTAAAGCACTGAAAATGATCCTGTTATAGAAGATGTGCTTTGAAAAAGTTACTTCTTATTTTTATGTCTGTTAACAGGTTTCATTCACCACACTTGTTAATGCTATGAGCCACCAAAGGTAGACCAGAAAAACAAAACAAAACAAGAACTGCAATAAAACTAACATATTTAAGACCAGGAAAACATGTGGAGGATAGGAGGAAGGGGTAAGGGCAGGAGTCTAGAAGGAGCAACATAAGATTTCTCTGCATTTAGCATAGGACAAATGACTTTGATACAGCAACTAGATGTAGGTTTTTCTGAATTCCTTAATTTCCTACCTGATCGAATCTTTTGACTTTAGTAGATAGGATTGGGAAGTTTAATGTGTCACCTGGCCTCATTTGTGCTGTGTGATACCAGTAAAATCACCACCTTTCTGCCTCTCATCCCTGTAACTGATCCCATGTCTTTTATCTGTAAATAGCAGTTGTGTAACCCCATCTGCCCACCAAATGTTGGGTTGGAGATTAATGAGATAACATATGTGAAGATCTCGAGTTTTTTAGAACAGGCCAATGGTGATATAAAATGTCACTCGACATGTTATTGAAAACAAGATTTATTCCTCTGCATCCAACTCTGCCCTGTAATCAGACAATTGTTCAAAAGCTTTAAATCACTAAGCCATCCTTTCCTGTGTTTCTGAGAAGCAAGTACCATTTAAAACATTTACGACTTAATCAACAATAAAAGGAGTTTCAGAAACATAAACGGCAGTCATGGTTCCTGTTCTATTTCTTTCACTGCACAGCACACTGTTTGAAGGTAAACGACCGAGACCCGACGTTACAGAAACATAAAGATGGTGATTCCCACTAATGGTCCTGAGACAGTTTCCTGCATTTGGGGAAAATCAAGGACAGATTGAGACAGAGAGAAGTCTGAATTAGAGACTAACACAATGCTGTAAACTTCAAGGTTATTGGCTGTTGAGGGGTGCAGGGAGGAAGAGCACGGCTTGGGCATCTGTGACCTTGATCAAGCTACTTAACCTCTTCGAGTTTCAGTTTCTCATCTGTAAAGTGAGAATAGTGTTGATGCATTAGAGGTCCCATGAGATAGATTTATGTAAAGTTCCATGATCATAATATTAGCAGTCTAATCAATGATCTCTAGTACTACTAGAATATTACCTAGTATCAGTTAATATTAGACTATAATGACATTTTAATATTACTACAGCAACTGAATCTACCCACTCCGTGGAGTTTTATGTTTGATCTTCTTAAAAGGGTTTCATTAACATGACAATTGTTTTTATGCAAGAAGGAACTGAAAAATACTTGGGAAAGTTTAAATAAATGTTAACAAAAAATTCCTCCCATAGTTTTAGCCTGCTTTTAAAAATATAATTTTCAAGCATTTTTGTATGTTTGAGAAGGCTATGTTAGAAAAAGGCACTTGTTTGTATCATTTCTAACAAGAATCATTAGGATTCTGAATTCCCAGCCTCATTTTAAGGGCCTTTATGACAGGATATGTATGTTGAGATTTTCACATTGTCCTTTATTGACTACAAAGCATTTCCCTTTGACACCAGCTCTGACCTAAGTTCATTAGCTCTTTGCTGGGTGAACCAAGGAAACTCTACGGACCATCACCTGTAGCTCTCTCTTAGAATTTCTGATAAGTACCAATATCCTAGCATTCCTATTCATTCTCTGCCTTCAGACAGGCCTGGAAATTTTAAACAACTGTTGATAGCTTTTTAAGATGTGATCAGAACTGCATACTTCTATGAGGACTAGAACCCCTCAAGTATCTGCAGGAGGAGTGGCCGGCACAGGTGCACCCATTCGGAAATCTGAGAAGCTGTGACCTTAGGCACTGATATCTACCACTGGTGTTCTTGGTGGCTGTCCATGAAACAGAAGCTGTTCTGGAGCTCACCAAGTAAGAGCCAAATTATTTGAGGCTTACAGTCATCTGGCTGAGGAGGTAGGAAATAAAGCAGAGGCGATCCTTGTAAGGTACTCCTGGGTGGCATGCTGGGATAGGACTTCCCTTCTTTTTCCTGGGACTCGGCCAGTATGTCTTGCTATTTTTAGAGGACTGGCCAGATTCGAATGCTGATTCAATCACGGACATGGGTTATATGTTAACTTCCTAGAGGCAAGAGCAATGCCAGTCCTGAGAGCCCATCTTCTTTCTCGGCAGAAAACGATTGCCCCTTTCTCGGAAGAGGTGAGTGTTGGTGACATTTCACCTTCACTGTTGCCCTTGTCCTGGTCCTCATCCAAGAGAGATGGAACTGGAACTTCAGTGGGGGAGGGGATAAGGAGCAGAGAAGGGCCAACATTATATAAAGCCATTTCTTAGAGTGTGTACGCTTTCAGCAGCCCTATGAAGTACATTTTATTACACAGGAAAAAACCATCTGAAGCACGTTAAGTAATTTCGAGGCAGAGAGTGGTTAAGAAACTTAATAACACAGCAAGTAAATGGCAGATATACCACTTGATGTTTCTAACCCAAGGCACATGTTCATTCTAATACCTCACATTTTCCAACTTGCCCGATTCTTAGTGCCATCAACTATATTGAAGAATCCTGTTCCTTACACTGTGCTCCAGGGGCACAGAATCAGAATCTGTTGGAATGACTGGGGATCCAGCTTTTTAACAGGCACCCCCAGATGAATTCCATGTTCAATAAATCACAGTTCTCAGGGAATTGTTCTCAAATATGAGTGAACGTGAGAATCACACAATTCTTTGCAGATTCTTCTAATTGCTCTTGAAAATGCTGACATAACTGATCTGCGTGAGGGCCCAGGAATGTGCATTACCACCACTTCAATTTTATTTTGTTGCAAGTGGTCAGAGAACTTTGAAAAGCATTTATCTAATAACATATAAACAGAGAGGGGATTCTAAAGAAATGAAATATTTAACACTGGAAAGGACTCTCTTCACAACGCTCTAAGGAGAATTTTGCTTGGATTAAAGGAAGAACTTCTGTAACACTGATAAACGGTTAGAATCAGAAATAGGGTAGCACCATGAGTGATTCCTTTCCTAGTAACAGAAAGGCTACAACTGATGTCTTATTTTCTCAATGTTTCTGATGCTTACTTTCTACCTGGAATGTTCTTTTTCCTTACTCTTTATGAGTTAAAATTCCTCTTTAAGGCTCAATTCAAACAAACTTTCTTTACCACATTTTCTCCCAGTTGTTTGTCCCTCTTCTCAGTCCCTCTTGTGTGTCATCGGGCACACATTGTATCACCTCTTACCTTGCAGCCTAATTCCTTGTGTACCCGAATTGCATGAGGAGCTCCCCTCCTGGAGGGCTGCATCCTGGCTGCTTCGAGTTTGATTTCTTAACCCAACTGGTAAAGGCCTTTTGCATAATAAGGTTGAAGTAGATTCCCCACTGCAACGCCATTATCAAATACCTACTGCATGCAGCAATGTTCTAAGCAATGTAACATAACAGGTAATTTGTATTAGAAATATTCTTTTTTTACAGATGAAGGAAAACAAGAACCATGAGAGTGTGTTTATTGAGGACGCTCCTTTGGGAAGTCTAACCTTTTAGGCAATAAGCATTACATGTGTAAGAGATCTGAATACTGTGGGCTCAGGGAACCACGCTTAAAAAATCTTAGCTTTCTAATTTAGTGCATCAGAATCACCTGGACAGCTTGCTAAATCACAGCGCACTGGGTCTCACTGCCAGACCTTCTGATTCAGGAGTTTCAGGGGTGAGATGAGGGAATGTGTGTTTCTAATAATTCCCAGATGATGCTGCTGCTGCTGCTGGCCTGGGACCATACTGTGAGGCTGACTACTCTAGGTAGGTGTTAATGGCGCTGCACAGTCCTAATGTTCTGAGCTGCCTAAATAACCAGGAGGCAAGGAAGACCAGGAAAAGCTACACAGAAACCCATGTCAAGGATGTGGTTGTAGGCACTTTCTCCAACGAGAGTGTAGACAAACCAGCAACACTACAGAGAGGGGAGACCCACTCTTCTTTGGGACATTACTAAATGCTTTCGGTTTGAGCAGTAATGTGTCATTGCTAATGATCTCTTTGGCTTCCAAGTTTTACAAGTAAATCTCCAGTGGGGTTTGGTGAATTATGTGTAAAAGAAGTGACTGCTGAAGACAGCCCAGCAGAGGGCGCACTGACTCATGTGACCGCACATGATTGCAGAAGGAGCATACTATAGTAGTAGAGAACAACAATAAAAATCTTTAGCCCCTCAAAATCAAAACCAATCTCACTCTGTATGTCTCAAGTGCACTTACTAAATTGATAATAAGCATTACTTAAGGCCCAGGGACCAAGTTAGGAGCAATGGGTCTTTATCCCAGTTTTTCTAAGAAATACATCCCTCAGAAACTTCATTTATTAGTTTGTCAAAAAGATGTTAGCAGTTCATGTTTCTTAGTGGGAACAACTCTGGGGTCATCCGAAACCCATTCCCATTCAGCAGTGGGGTATCTGAGACACATTGCTTTTTAAATTCCTTTGAGTTTCTTGGAAGAAAAATTCAATATACATTAAACATATTTTGGCAAGGCAGTCAGAGGGCAAGCCACAAGTTCAAGGTCACATGCTGTCCAGTTCTCATCCACTCTCCCCTCCCCCACAGCTGGTTTTTAGGGAACTGACAAGCCCTTGGGTGATTGCTGTAAACCCTCTAGCTGCCTTTCATTGTCCCTCTGTCTTCCAGGCTCAACCTCCTCCCCTTCAGCAGCTACTTCCAGCCTCAGCACACAGAAGCAAGTCCATTGTCAGTGCTAGCCAACAAGCCACTCTCATGCGTGGACCTTGTGGGCCGAGGTGCCATTTTTCTCATTCATTTGCCCTCCCCGCGCTCTGCCTGATGGACCTGGATGCTAGCAGTCTCCCTCCCTGCACAGCCCCCATTTGGAGACACAGAACTTGGAGCTTCACCTGCTCCTGAAGACACTGCGGTGCTGGCTTCAGGTGACAGAAGCTGATTGCCTGCAGGGCTTCCCAAAAATTCACAAAGAAAGAAAGACAGATGGGCAAGGCAGGAACAGCCAGAGGACAATTAGAGGAGAAAGCAGCACAGCGGCAGGAAAAGCTCAGCACCTACCTGGGGAAAAGTTGCAGGCAGGTCCCTCCTCCTCCGTGGGATTTCTTCCCGCTGGCAGGCCTCAGCCCCGGCCCCCCCGTTGACGTGTTTAGAACAAGCATCCTTACTTATTTATTTATTTATTTCCCAGCGCTGGCAGGGTTGGCTTGCGTTTCTACACCTTCCTGTCAGAATTCTCTCAAGGAAACGGCAGCTGGTGAGCTCAGAGATGTCAGTCAGAATCTTGGCCTAGTTTGGGGCCTTGAAGATTCTTACGGAAAGTTAAAAAGGTTTCTGGGCCAATGTCTCCTTTGGGTTTTCCCTCTCCTGCCTCTCACCTTTCCCATTTTCTTTCTTTCCTTTTTTTTTTCTTTTTTCCTTTTTTACCCTGGTAACTAGCGATTTAAATTGCCTGCTTCTGTCTTTCCGACGGCCCCTCTTGGGGCGGGCTGTGGCTCTTCTTCCGGCTCAGTCCAACAGCCTGGTGATTTTCTGAGCATTTGAATCGGTACTTGTGTGCTTCTTATTTTCTCACCTCACCTATTCCCTTTTTACTCCTCCCCCACCCTGGCCTGCATGCTTCCTATCTTTTTAATCTCTATCACAGTCTCACAGAAAGCTCTCGTCTTCCTCTTTCCTTTTCTTGAATTCCCTATCCTCACCGAATAGTCTGTCATTGCCCCCACTATGCCCTGTCCACCCGTTTCTCTTTTCTTTGGTTCCGTCATTTGTTCCAGCGTTACCTCTGACTTGTGTCCTGCTCACAGATGTGGCCTAGCTTCAGGTCTCCTCTTCTCTCCTCGGGCAGTCTCAACTCTCTGCCTCCTCTTGTCTCTGCTCTCCAAAGGCAAGCTTCCTCCCTTTTGAATGTTCCAGCCCTCTGCCCACCCCCAGCACACTCTCCCACCTGTTTGTGTCTTTTAAGGGCCATGGTCATGTCCATGCCTTCTGTCCACCTCAATCACCCTGGTGACGGGCCTCTGAAAGCTGTTAAATTACACCTCTTCAGCTGTCTCGGGGCAGGAGAAATGTCCTTTGCTAAATCCTTTCTCAGATAGGCAAATCCGTATTAATGCTTCTGTTGATGGAATATACTGAAATGGTGCACGCATTATTTCAGAGTAAGAGCATCATTTTTTTCAAATGAATGAACCCCTATCTTTTGGTACTGGGTTTCTTTCGGACTATAACAATATAAATCACTTCAGATGCAGCTATTTTAGCTTGTCTATAACTTGTTTGGTTCATTTTTCCAGTGGGAAGATGGTTGCGGTAGAGTTAGGGAAAACATGAGTAGTTTGGAGCTTGACTGGGTACTTAAAAACATATGAGAGTACTCTAAAAAGTTCATGAAAAATGGAATTAAAGAATAAATTCATTTCAATACAAAAATCAATTTTAAATCTATCCATATAAGAGGACTTCAAAGCATTCATGGCAAACATGTTTTATGTAAAAGCTGCATGAGTTTCAAAAATTTTTGGCACTAAATATACTCATCTTTTGGTTCCATTTTCCATGAAATTTTGGGAGTATCCTCATATATTTAGTTCCTGCCAGATTGTAGCATACCATATTTCATTTTATTTTTGAAGGTTTATTTATTTGAAAGGCAGAGTGACAGAGCAAGAGAAAGAGATCATCCATCCAATGGTTCACTCCATAAATGGCTGCAACAGCCAGGTTTCAGCCAGGCCAAAGACAGGAGCCAAGAACTTCATTCTAGTCTCCCACTTGAGTTGCAGGGGCCCAAGTACTCTGCTTTCCAGGTACATTAGCAGGGAGCTGAATCAGAAGCAGAGTAGCTAGGCCTTGAACCTGTGCTCTGATATGGGATGCCAGCATCGCAAGAGGAGTCTTACCCTGCTGCATCACAGTATGTCCTCAGTAGTATACTATATTAAGCTTGAGAAGAATGTAGTAATGTTTATGTTCCTTGCTTTTAAAAGATTTACTGTTTTTTTTTTTTTTTTGGTGGGGGTTAGGACTTGAATGTGGGGGGAAAATATATATGGAACATAACTGGTGACTGATAGTGCAGAGAATAAGTCCTATTGGCATTCAGAAACAGAGATCAGTAAGTGGTGGAGCAGGTAGTATCACTTCCTGGAGGAGCCTGGGTTTCAGCTGGGTCCTGAAGGATAGAGAGGGATTGCATACAGAGAGAATAGCAGGGGTGGGGGCGGGGGCAGGAAGCTTTCTCCTATGGGGAAGGGAGAGTGGCTTGAGCAAAGGACTGGAGGTAGGAATGTTGTATAGAGTATGTTCAGAAAATATTCACTAGCCTGTAACTGGATCCAGTGCTTTGTGAAGGGGTTAGCTTGTGGAATACCTTGGGCACAAACCAGCCATTTTGATAAATATATTGATAGTAGGATATCTCAATTTTTAAAAGTGTTCTATAGATGTCTTTTCATTTGATTATTATTTATAGCCCTGGCCTATATTCCTGATGAATTATGATCTTTTTACTTTTTATTTGTTAAACTCTTTTACTGCAGCATTAAGCCTTTGACTATAATGCAAATTAAAAATGTCATCTCAAAATAAAGAAAAAAACAAAGATGAAAAAATAATTCTTTGAAACAACCCATATACAGGCAACTTCATTTGAAAAGGGCTATAGTTTTGATGGGATTTCTCATATGAATATGAATTTGAATTTGTTGATAATTGTCATCTAAATAACCATGGTCTGAAATCCATTGTTATTGAATATTCAGAAAGAAATAGTCTTTTTTTCTAATTTATAAAATATTGAAAATGTCTATTTTCATCTGGCATTTGTTACTGAGAATCTGCTGTGGTAAAAGTAGAAAAGTGCTAGCCCGACTCATTCACCCTGTATCGGCAGTTCTGTCTCCTTCCTACAGCCTGCCTTGAACTCTAGTCAACACTTTTGCCTTTACTGAAAGCTCAGATCCAAGCTGCCTGGATTACACATTTGTTATGGATCTGCATATTCTTCAACATGTCGTTATACTGTTTTTTTTTTTTTTTTTTTTTTTTTTTGACAGGCAGAGTGGACAGTGAGAGAGAGAGACAGAGAGAGAAAGGTCTTCCTTTTTGCCGTTGGTTCACCCTCCAATGGCCGCCGCTGCAGCCGGCGCACCGCGCTGATCCTGGCAGGAGCCAGGAGCCAGGTGCTTTTCCTGGTCTCCCATGGGGTGCAGGGCCCAAGCACCTGGGCCATCCTCCACTGCACTCCCTGGCCATAGCAGAGAGCTGGCCTGGAAGAGGGGCAACCGGGACAGAATCCGGCGCCCCAACCGGGACTCGAACCCGGTGTGCCGGCGCCGCAAGGTGGAGGATTAGCCTATTGAGCCACGGCGCCGGCTGTTATACTGTTTTAAAATTTAGTTTACTTTTTTTTGGTGCATGTGTAAGTCTAGAATTCACAACACAGTGAACTCCTGGAAGTCAAGTGTACACTAATTTTGATTTTTCTTGTTTCTAGCATAATATAAAACATACTATAAGCTTCCAAAGAATTGGACCAAAGGTTTACTAAGAGGTTACAAGAAAATATAAACCCACCGGGTACCCTACTAAGAAGATAAGCATATTTTTAATGTAGTATCAATCTTTTAGTTCTTCTGATACTTACCTAGTATCAAAAGAGGAAACTGATGGTGATTTAGTGATTTATATGTATGTAGGTTTATGCTTTCCATTGTAAGTTACAAATCCTCCTACGTCTTGTAGACTGTGGTGGATGTCAGCGAGGTCTTGATATTCGAATGTAGAAGATGGGAAATCAGAGGTATACAGCAATGAGGAGACTTGCTGAGGACCTCATGGATAATTTTCTAAGAAATTTTCTTTTTCTTTTTCTTTTTTTCTTTTTTTTGATGGAGAGAGATAGAGAGAGAGAGATCAATCTTCCATCTGCTGGATCACTCTCCAAATGGCCTCACTGTCCCGGACTGGTGTAGGCCGAAACCAGAAGCCTGGATCTCCACCCAAGTCTCCCACGAGGGTGGCAGGGAACTAAGTGTTTGGACCATCCTCTGCTGGCCCCCTCCCTCGCACCCTCAGGCATATTAACAGGGAGCTGGATCAGAAGCAGAGCATCTGGGACTCCAACTGGTGCAACAGTATGGGATGCTGGCATTGCTGGTGGCAGCTTAGCTCACTGTGCCACGATGCCGGCCCCACAAGGCTAGTTACTGAGAAGTTGGGATCAAACACATGTCATTACTGGTAATAAATTCTGTTGTTCACCTCAGTGTGTTTTAGTTCAAGAATTCTGACTTCATTTGATAAAGAGCCACTTCTGTTTTCCCTAAAGTCTTGTATGAACCAGATTGGTTGTTAAGGATGCAAACTGATAAGTGAAGTAGCTGTGAAGATGAGGAGTGGGGAGAGTCTCCCTGAGATCTTTCTAAGTGAGGTGCTATTTCCCATGGAAATCTCCAGAAACCAGAAAAAGTGTAAAATTAGCCTGATCTGAGCAAGAAGTATCCTCCAAGACTCTCTCACTCAGTTGTCTCATTTAGCAAATAAGGAAACCAAGGCTCTGGTTAGCAAGAAGCCTTGGCTTAGGTCATAGAGCCAGGGTTCCCTGGCTGCCTGGTTGGGACGTTTTATATCCGTGATGATTGTCTCCTGCTTGCTGGAGAACCCCCTCTAAGGAGCTTCTCCTTCTCCAGGCCACCACAGGACTGGGTGGTGGTGATGAAGGGAGTACTCAGGCTGGCTTATTCATGGCTGCAAGTCATATCTTGCAGCTCTTCAACAGTGAATGGAAACTGAGGGAAAAGGGACCACACAACTGTGAGGGGAGTGTAGAGAACAGATTGTTCCCTGTTGAAAATGGTTTCAGTGCTTTGTAGTAGGCTCCTGAATTTCATAAGGGTGATAATAATAATAATGAAATCATGGGTTGATAATAATAAATCCTTTGAGATGCTGCCAAAACTACATATTGCAGGCATTAGAAGCCAATGAGCAGCTGCTCAGCTAAATGTGGCCCCCAGTTGTCAAGAGAGACCCACCCTGATACAGAAGAAACAAATCAACAGGGATGTGCAGGGCACACACAGGGCAGAGCCACCTGGAGGTAAAGGCTTCAATTTAGACACTATCTCTGCACTTAAGGAATTAGCAATTTGAAAATGTGCTGGAAATTTCAGGCTTGACACAGAGACATGTCTGTCTTCATGAACGTGGCTGGCACAGATCAGGGATCACATAAAGTATCAAGTGCCCTAGCTGATCATCCTGTTTCCAGCCAAGTGGCTGACAGTTGTCAGGATGGTGGAGAGAGAGAAGAATCAACCTTCAACTTCTGTTTTGTGTTTCCAATATGGTTTAGTTTCCTCAGAGCTAGAAGGTAGGGCTTTTTTCCCCTATAGGGTGATTGCCAGAATTTACTGATTCGTACCTCAATGTCCACTTCTAAAGTCTAGAGGTCATAATAATTGAAATATGACCCATTCCCATTACGTTTGTTTAGAAGATTAAATGAAGTAGCTTATTTGGTTTGGGTTTATTTGTTTCAGTTATCTTTTGAGTGGTAAACAGTGAGTGATATGTTAAAAATAAGAGACCATGAAGGCACATTCAGCTTGGGGCACCACAACTATATATTTAAGGGAAGATCCAATCCAAATTTCTCATTTTGTAGTAAGGTAATGGAATCCTGAGAAACACCATTATTTTTTTATAATGCTATTTTTGTTTATTTATTTATTTTTTATATTGCCACTCTTTTTGGAATAAGCATCAGAGAGAGATAGCTGGGATCAGAATACAGACCTTTTGGCTCCTGCCTCATGATAAAGAGCTGGGCAGATCTGTTTTTCTGACTGAGTGGGATCAAATGAGATGATTGTGACAGTTATTTGTCAGCAATACAATGATAGACAAATGTGAAGTGTTATTTCACTGAAATATGTCCTCCAAAATTTGTTATGGCAGAAAGCTAATATTCACCCTGGGTGATGGCGGAGATAAAGGGCCTCGATCACCAGCTGTTCCTCTGGAGGTTTTTCCAGCTGCTACTAAGGCCTGATCTGTGGTGGAGGAGCCCAGAAGTGGGGTATTCCAACAGTGCAGATTCCTTATAGGACTGGGCCAAAGCAGGTCAAAAGCAAAACAGTTGAAACTATTTGGCGGAACAGGTGGGAACAATGGAAAATTCATTTGGTAAAATGTATGCTTAAGTCAACACAAGTTGACCCAGTTGCTTGGTTTTGGAGGACAGTGAATATAGTGTTTGAAACCATCCATCTGGGGCAGGTGTTTGGCACAGTGGTGAAGATGCTGCTTGGGATGCCTTCAGCTTATATCAGAGAACCTGGTGCAAGTCTATGCTTCCTGTTAATGTGTGCTTTGGGAGATAGTAGATGATGGCTCAAGTATTTGGGTCCCTATCACCTACCTAGAAAACATGAATTGAATTCTTGTCTCCTGGCTTTGGTCTGGCACACCCTGGCTGTTATGGACATTTAGGGACTGAACAAGTAGATGGCGATTTTTGTCTGTTTGTCTCTCTGCCTTTGAAATGAGATAAAAAATGTTTTAAATTTTAAAAATTCCACCAGTGTTCTTCCTTCCTTCTTTTCTTCCTTACTGTTTCTCCCATTCCCTCATCCCCTTGCTCTCCCTTTCTTCCCTTTTCCTTTCTTCTTTTGTTATTAGCATTTGTGGATTGTTTAGAATTTAAAAGAAATCTGAAAGATGATTTAACTCTTTAGAGCTTATGAAGTGTTATTAAGTGAAAGTTGATTGATGTGGTCCACCCCCCAAATTAACATGAGGATATGTGGTTTCATTGAACCAGAGGAATTTTAGTTAGATATAAGGTAAACTGAGTTTTATTAGGTTCCTGGCTGAGAAACTCCCAACCAGCTGGTTTCACCCACTTTTTTTTTCTCATTTAATCCTTATAAAACTTCCCATTTGCCCAATATAGATGCTGAACTCCAGGGATTGTTTTCTTTGTCCTTTATATCATGCTGTAGCTTTTTGAATTTGGATTGTTATTTTAAAAACACAGCCTGTCTTACTTGTGTACACTTAAAAATAAGTTTTTTAAATGACACACCCTCACATGGTAACGTTTATGTCTGTACTTCAAAATTATAATTATTTGAAAGAATTAATTTCTGTGGTATTATAAATACTGACATTTAAAGTTCAAATGTTATATCATTCTTCTAAGTATATCCAATGAAACCTAATCCATAGCAATTTGACACTCCCTATCTTTCATACAGGAAAGACAAAAGCAAGCTCTTCTAAACAGTGGAGAACTCTTCTTTTTCTTCTGGAACTTGTGTTACCTCATTTTATTTCCCACAAGAAAGTTTATCCTATTGTAGTACAATCTATTTGCAAGTGTTTTAACACCTAATGACAATTTGCTGTGATAAATGTATGTAAAAATATTGAACTATTTAAGCTCTAATTAAAGATAAAAACTTTAAATTTCCTGTACAGGAATAGAACTCATTATAAAAATTTTCCTTTTAGATTGAATTATAATTATTACTATTACACAGCAACTCAAAATAGTATAAATGTGTTGCAGTTAATAATTACTAAACATAAAAATTATTTATTGGAAATATCTTATGAAGTTAATAGGGATTTTAAATTTTCCATGAGTTAATGCAATCAGAAATGTTAGAGTGAAGGTTTGACATCAATTCTATTCTTTTTTTCCATTTATAGATATGAACACTGAGAGTATTTGCTCACATAAACAAGAAGGTATGAATCAAATGTTCTTATAGCAATTTCACAAAATACTTTGAACTACAGTTGTATTTTATGCCAGAAATCATATAGTTTTCTACTATCAAAATCATTATTAGTGATCCATCACTGAGAACTTCATGAAGTTCTTCAATTTTGTTAAAAGAACTGGAAATGGCAAAATTTCGAGAACTTGTTACCTTATCATAGGAGTATTTTCTTGGGAGGCACAATCCGCCATAGGTCCTGAGTGTCCCTGCATATTCTTGCTGGGTATGTGAAGAATGCAAGGCTCTCACTGCTTTTTACCAGAGCCATTCCTCAGAGCAGTGAGAAATCTCGAGAGGAGGTTGCGTCTTTTCCCACCCAAAGAGCAGGCTTGCTTCTTGCAAGGAGAGTGATAGATTCCCCCAACTTCAGTATGGTGGAATAACATACCATATGAGACACTATCTTCTTTTGTCTGAATTATTGCAGTAGCCTCCTAATTGGGAATAAGACAGAGCCCTGTTCCTGCTGTGTCTTCTTATAGTTATTTTTCAACAAAGCAGCCTAAGGAATCACTTAAAACCATTGGTCAGGAGACGTCCATCTTCTGCACAACCCTCTGCATCATTCCCCTTTCTCCCAGAATAAAAACCATTGTCTTTGACCTACAAGATCCTACAGATATCTCCCATTCCGATTCCAATCCCCCGTCCCCTGATATTCTCCCCACTTTCCCACTCCCCTCACTGCCTTCCTTGATGCTCCCTCTGCATCCTGAAGATACTTCTGTTTTAGAATTGTGCATTCATTGTTTCCTCTGTCTGACATATTTTCCACAAGTATTTATATGGTTGATGTCTTTATCTCCCTCAGATTTTTGTTCAATTGTCATTGGCAATGAGACTTACTTGGAGATTATTATTAAAAGCTGCAAGAATATTTCTTGGCTTAGAATTCTCAATTGCCTGTTACCCTCTGTGGTAGATTGCCTATCTGATAATCCCCAGTGATCTACACTTCCAGGTATTCCTAGCCTTGTGTAATCCGTTCTCTTTGATCAACTTGTTTTAAACTAATAGAATACGGCAAAGTTGAGGAAAAGTCACTTCCATGACTATGTTATATAAAATTTTGTCTTCTATCTTGCTAGCAGACCCCATTGCCTTCTCAATGTGTATGCTTTGATGAAGCAAGAAGCCTATGTGACAATAAAGTGAGGAGACCTCTGTCTACCAACTGATAGTTGCTTCGACTCTCAGTCCAACAACTTGTGAGGAACTGCATGCTGAGTGGACCTGGAAGTGTGTATTTCACCAGCTAAGACTTTGGATGAGACTACAGACCCTGAACTGACACTTTGTGAAACACAGAGAAACAGGATCACAAAGAAACCTTGTAAAGACAGTGAAGCAGAGGATCCTGACCCACAGAAACTGCTAGGTAAAAAAGGTCTTACTTTAAGCCACTAAACTTTGGAGCAATTTGTCACTGATAACAGATAACTAATATGCCCTCCATATTTTTATCTTTATAAGCTCCATGAGGGTAGAACTCTTTGTTTTCATGCTAATATATCCTGACTATTCTTAGTAGTGCTTGGAACTTAGAAGTTACTCGTATATGTTGGATGAGTGAATGAATGAATCACTGAGTTCACGAATGGTGGTCTTGTCATCTAGCATCTTTGCATCTACTAATAGTGCCCCAAGAATCAAACGTTTTCTGCGATCATATAACCCAAAAGTTATTTACATTTTTGCCATTACTCTCAGTTTTCATCAACAACAACTTAGTGTGTTTTTCCAACAACACATTTCCACTTGTTTAATGTTCAAATTTAGATGTTTGAAAATAAAAGGGCTGGCGCCGCGGCTCACTAGCTAATCCTCCGCCTTGCGGTGCTGGCACACTGGGTTCTAGTCCCGGTCGGGGTGCCGGATTCTGTCCTGGTTGCCCCTCTTCCAGGCCAGCTCTCTGCTGTGGCCAGGGAGTGCAGTGGAGGATGGCCCCAGTACTTGGGCCCTGCACCCCATGGGAGACCAGGATAAGTACCTGGCTCCTGCCATCGGATCAGCGCGGTGCGCTGGCCGTGGTGGCCATTGGAGGGTGAACCAATGTCAAAGGAAGACCTTTCTCTCTGCTCTCTCTCTCTCTCTCACTGTCCACTCTGCCTGTCAAAAAAAAAAAAAAAAGAAAATAAGAGATATCACAAGGTTCCATGCTATTGCTTGTATCTAGTGTTAGGTGACTAAGGAGCAATGCATTATTTGATAATAAGGAATTAAGGAGATTTAATCATTAAAATAAAATTTTCCAAAAAATTGTCATAATTTCTCTGACATTTTTCTATATATCTAAATTCAGAGCATCCTAATGTTAACCTAAAGTTCCATTTCTTTCTTTCTTTCTTTTTTTTTTTTTTTTTTGACAGGCAGAGTGGATAGTGAGAGAGAGAGACAGAGAGAAAGGTCTTCCTTTTGCTGTTGGTTCACCCTCCAATGGCCGCCACGGCTGGCGCGCTGCGGCCGGCGCACCGCGCTGATCCGAAGGCAGGAGACAGGTGCTTTTCCTGGTCTCCCATGGGGTGCAGGGCCCAAGCACTTGGGCCATCCTCCACTGCACTCCTGGCCACAGCAGAGAGCTGGCCTGGAAGAGGGGCAACCGGGAAAGAATCCGGCACCCCAACCGGGACTAGAACCTGGTGTGCCGGCGCTGCAAGGCAGAGGATTAGCCTAGTGAGCCACGGCACCGGCCTCTCCTAGTAGTTTCACATATTGTGAGTTCAATCAGGGAGACTTATATGAGAATAAGTAGGGGATATTTCTATGAGTTTATTAATATTTACTCTGTATCTCTATATAAAATAGGCACAAGTAAATTTATAGAATGATTCAGAGGAGGTGTGTTTGAGTAGATTCTATGAGAAGTAGCATTGCATCTATGTTTTTTTTTTTTTTCTACAGTACCCAAGGAATTGTCAGTAGCACCTAGCAGAGGCATTTGGTAGCTTGTGCACTTATTTGTGAATATATAACCACCCCTACCCCCAGGCATCTCAGAAATTGTGATGTCTTTAAGGGAAATTGCAAGAAGCCAAAGTTCTGCTGAGCATGTAGGAAAGAGCAAGTGCCAGGGACATTTGAGCTAATGACACCACATTTGCCACCACATTCCAATGTAGGGGGCCCCGTGGAAACTCCGGTTACATTTAAAAACTTTCGTTCTTTGTGAGCAACAACTGGTGAAAGTCCTTCCTTCTTCCCCATCAGCTGTCTCTTGAATTGCCACCCCTTGAGCCCTCGCCCTTTCACAAAATCCTAAGACTGGGAGCTACTATTTTTTCAATAATTCTGAGTGAATTAAGCCTTTATTTTCCCTGATTTTTTTTTTTTTTCCAAAGCAAAACTGAACCTTCTCTGTGAACCCTCTGCTGGACTAGTTAGAACAGATCGCAGTTTTCCTGGCAATCACTTCAAGGAGACAAGGGAGGGTAGCCTTCACGAAGGCTGCAGGAGAATGGGGAGTGTGAACTGCCTGGCCTCCTTCATCTGCGGACAGTGTCACTGCCTCCCACCTGTTTCCTCACTCCAGCCATGCCTTCTTAGCCTGAGACTGGCATGTTGCCTGGTTAATGTTTAAAACAAAAACCTGTTGAACAGAAGGAATTTTCCTAAAGCACAAAAGGCCTTCTTGCTAAGCACCCCACTCCCACCCGCCACTGCTGCTGGCCCCCACTTGAATTTCCTTTTGGTGGAGAACAGCATTTGTATAATTTCAAATAATGCCTGGTAGGTAGCAATTCAGCTTCTTGGGGAAGAATATTTTTAGCGTTTATGTCATGAAAGATACTATAGACTTTAAGGGCAAGGTTGGGAGCAGCACTGAGATCAGAGGTCTCTGGACACCAGGGTGGGTCTTAGGTACTTTGAACACAAACCATTTAAAAAGTAGGCCATGAAGTGAGCCCATAAATCAGCAGAATGGTCAATGGAGGACTCAGGCAGGGTGGTTTCTGAGAAGGAACATCCATCAACTCTTTCGTAATGAGACAATCATTAACTAGTCCTAACCACACTTGAAGAGTGTTTTGGAATTTTGATTCAATGTGTTTAATGTGGGCATCAGGAGAAAGGAACTAAGTAAATGTTTGACATTGAGCCTGTGCTCTGGAAGAGAGGAGGTGAGGAGAGACTACTGAAATAAACTAGTTTATTTTGAAATGTTTAATAAGACTGAAAGAACATATGCTAGGAGTGTCTGTATCTCTTCTTCCCCAGATTAAATTATCCTAGCTGACCATTCATGGACAGCCTCCCTTTCCCACTCTGCTAGGGATCTAGGGGTGGTCTCCTGGGGTTACAAATGTCTAGGGCATATCAAGGGTTGACCCCACAGGTGGACAAATGAATAGTTATTAGAGGATATTTACCTGTGTGGTCATGCTCCTATACAGGCACTGTCTGGAGATTAGAGGAATAGTCTTAGTGCACAGAAAGGATAATGGATAAAATAATACATTGGATATTTTATTCAATGATGTATTCTAAATGATTAGGACTTGTTTGTTAAACAAATGGCTCTGCTCACATAATGGCCTGCTAAGGCTTCCAACACCTGAGTACTTCACACAAGAGTTGTTTCCCTCATGCACTGCTTCTGCATCTTCTGGGTCATAGCTCAACTTTGTCACAACTTTGGGTTGTGACCCAGGCATTCAAATTCCTGTGCATTTCCAGTGCCCTGTCCCAGTGCTTTCTCACAGTCTGTCTCTCTTGCCTACCATCTTAGCCTTCCTATACTACAAGAAAAGGAAGTATTGATTTTACCTCTTTTCACAAATGATAGCATTCCTTCTTCTTGTCTTTTTTTTTTTAAAGATTTATTTTATTTATTTGAAAGACAGAGTGACAGAGAGAGGTAGAGACACAGAGAGAGGTCTTCTATCCGCTGGTTCACTCCCCAGTTAACTGCAATGGCCAGAGCTGTGCCGATCTGAAGCCAGAAGCTTCTTCCGGGTCTCCTTTGTGGGTGCTGGGGCCCAAGGACTTGGGCCATCTTCTATTGCTTTCCCAGGCCATAGCAGAGAGCTGGATTGGAAGTGGAGCAGCCAGGAGTAGAACCGGCGCCCATTAGGGATGCTGGCACTTCAGGCCAGGGCTTTAACCCACTGCGGCACAGCGCTGGCCCTCCTTCCTCTTGTCTTAAAGAGAGCTTTCCTTATCCCTATGTATACCTCCTCTAAATAGGAGCTGGCTTTACAGTTTTAAGATGAATAAACAAACACACAACTTCGTAATCTTTCAGGATTTTTGCCGCATGTGAAATCTGGCTGCCCATCCCCATGCTCCCACCATGCACCTGATTTCTAAAGTTTCCCAGGTAACATAGATACCATTTGCAGTTATTTTATGGGCTAGAAGTGGCTATTCTTTATTCCATAGGCATAATAATTGACCTGGCATCAGCTAGGTTGATTTGTGGTATATTTCATAGTGATAGAATTGAGGAACAGGAAAGCAAAAAGGGAAATGCTATTCTCTCTCCCTTATCATTAATTCATTCAACAGACATGTTTTGCACACAGTGTTAGGCAGTGTTCCTAGAACTTGGGAATGCAGTATTAATCAGGGCAAGATAGATCCCTGTCTTCCTGAAGCTTACCGTTTATCAGATAAGTTAATGCTTTCTTTCCTGTGTCAGTGGTTATAGGAGTCATATATAGTTGGAAGGCCTATAGTCATCTGTGACTTCTACCAAAGGACTCTAATTAGAGGGCTGGGAGCACTTGGGTGCTAATTAGCTTGATGTAATCCAGATTGTGTTAATTCCTGGTGAGGCCTAACCTGATCCAAGGAAAAGAATTAACAAGAATATATACAAAAAAGTTTTCTAGTCAAATCTGGAAGTAAGACAGGATGCATTTTTTTTTAGCTCCAGTTTAATGTTGTAACATAAGCTAAACCAATGGAATCTGAGAAAAAAATATTTTTTTTCTATTAGAAAAATACAAATACTATCTTAAAAGACTACTAATTGGGAGAAAATATTTGAAACCTACCCATGTATATTCATATATCAGCAAAAGTAATATATCTGTAATATATAGAAAGCCAACATAAATAAAAAGACATAGAGTAAAATTACAATTCAAAAACAGGTATAGATTATTGTATTGGTCAAGTCCCAGAGGAAACAAGGACAATTCAAAGGATTTCAGCGAAGAAGAGTTTATGAAGAGACTATTGATAGAGTTGTAGCCAAAACTAAGAGGATAAATAAAAAAGGCATTAGCAAAAGCAGTAAGCATTAACATTAGTAGCTCTGGAGACACAAGGGAAAGAATGACTTCACAGAGCTTGGAGAGAGTTGGAGTTCTGGTTGAGGGGGTTTCCTTCCTGTAACTGAGTCTCAAGAATGTAAGTCAGCATCCCTGGTCAAGGCCAAGGCATAGAAGGGTGACGAATGGATCTTTGGTGGAGGTGGGACAAACAGAATAAGCAGGACGGTCATGAAATGGCATCCCCAGCTTAAAAATAAATATCTAATAAATCTTTATGTAGAAGCTCCTCAACATCTCATATAAGTAATAAGGTGTAATGAGATATAATTTTCTCCCATTAGTTTGGCAACATTAAATGAAGTACACTATTTAATATTGCTGGGGTGAGAAGAAACAAGAATTCTAAAATTATTGGTAGTACAAAGTTGATAGCTTCCTGGAGAATAATTTGCATGAACAGCAATTTGACCCAGCAATCCAGCTTCTTGAAGTGGCATCTTCCACTGAACAACAGTAGAGCTGAATTAGTGGAGCTGACTGTTGTTTTCAGATGTCATCCCTGCCCTTTTGGAGGTAACCATCTACAAAGGAAGATAATCCTTTCTTACCCCTTGCTAATAACTCGCATCCCAAAGATGAAAATCAGAAAATATTTACAGGGTACCTATTATATAACAAAGTTTTTAGAAGGAATTAAAGATAAGAAGTGAATAAGCCTTGGCCCCTGTCTTTGAGGTCTTACAATTAAATGGCAATAGGTTATGCACCAGATAATTTGAACATAAGGTAGTAAAAATGGAAGTAGCAGGCACATTCACAGAGTCAAGTGGGGCAAAGAGGAAAGGGAGAAACACTCAGACCTGGGATACAGGGGGATATTCTTAGAGGAGTTATCATGTAAAATGATTTTTGAGAGATAAGCAAGAGAGCTATCCAAGTCAATAAGGAGGAAAAGTCACTCTGAATAGAAAGAATAGCGGGCGGGAGCGGCAAGATGGCAGAATAGGAAGGGAGCACACTGATAGTCTGGGAAGAGACAGTTTAATAAAAGTGGAGATACTGCAGGTTCAAGGAAGAGTAGGGGAAAAAACAGCAGAGGAAACTCTTCCGGAACTAGTGATTCACAGTGGACCTGCATGGAGAGCATGGGAGCCCACAGTTCGGGACACCAGCGGCAGACTCAACACACCAGCGCTGGAACGCGAACTGTGAGGAATTACTTCCCCTTTGAATCAAAAAAAGAAAGAAAGAAAGAGAGAAAGATTTACCACTCCTAACCTGGGAGTGTCACCTTTGGCACACCCTTAACCCTGAGGAACCAAACAGAGCTCTCAGGCCACACCCATCTCAAGCCTCTAAGGCTCCATCAAAAGAAGGCAGTCCAATTAATACAGTCATAGTATAACAAGAAAAAACACCACAGCAAGGGAAGAAGAATCCAAAGATATCTCCACAATGCCAAGCAACAAATGCAAAAACCGAGGAAACAAGAACAAGGAAGACATTATGACACCCCCAAATGAACAAGACACCCCAATTCAAGATTATGAAAATGATGAGATGGAAGAAATGCAAGATACAGATTTCAAAAATTTATAAGAACAATTAGAAGTTTTCAAAAACAAATGTTTGAAATACAGAATTCCTTACTGGACAGGATAGAAAATCTCCTTTGAGAAAATGAAATCTTAAGGAGGAATCAAAATGAAATGCAGAAACTAGTAGAACAGGAAAGTGTGATAGTGAAGAGAAATCAAAATGAACTGAAGAACTCAATAGATCAAATGACAAACACATTAGAGAGCCTTAAAAACAGAGTCAGTGAAACAGAAGAGAGAATATCGGACTTAGAAGACAGAGCACAGGAAAGTGTACAGTCAAACCAAAGAAAAGAAGAGGAAATTAGAAATCTAAAAAATATTGTTGGGAATCTACAGGATACTATTGAAAAACCCAACATTTGGGTTCTAGGAGTTTCTGAAGGCATGGAGAGAGAGAAAGAATTAGAAGGCCTTTATAGTGAGATACTTGCAGAGAACTTCCAGGGTTTGGAGAAGGACAGAGACATCCTAGTACAGGAAGCTCATAGAACCCCTAGTAAACATGACCAAAAGAGATCCCCAGCACGACACGTTGTAACTAAACTCACCACAGTGAAACATAAAGAAAAGATCCTAAAATGTGCAAGAGAGAAACGTCAGATTACTCTCAGAGGATCTCCAATCAGACTCACAGCAGACTTCTCATCAGAAACACTACAGGCTAGGAGGGAATGGCGAGACATAGCCCAGGTACTAAGAGAGAAAAACTGCCAGCCCAGAATATTATATCCTGCTAAGCTCTCATTTGTGAATGAAGGTGAAATAAAGACCTTTCATAGCAAACAGAAATTGAAAGAATTTGTCGCCTCTGGTCCAGCCCTACAAAAGATGCTTAAAGATGTGTTATACACAGAAACACAGAAACATGGTCATCAATATGAAAGAAGGTAAAGGAAGGAAACCTTACAGCAGAAGATCACAGGGAATTCAAAGCATATATTAGAAAATATCTTTAGCAAATGGCAGGGCAAAGTTACTACTTATCAATAGTCACGTTGAACGTTAATGGTCTGAACTGTCCAGTTAAAAGACATAGATTGGCTGATTGGGTTAAGGAACAAAACCCATCTATTTGCTGCTTACAAGAAACACATCTTTCCAACAAAGATGCATACAGACTGAAAGTGAAAGGCTGGAAAAAGATATACCATGCCAACAGAAATGAAAAAAGAGTGGGTGTAGCCATCTTAATATCGGACAACATAAACTTTACCACAAAAACTGTTAAGAGAGACAAAGAGGGGCACTATATAATGATTAAGGGATCAATTCAACAGGAAGATGTAACGATTATCAATGTACATTCACCTAATTACAGGGCACTGGTTTATTTAAAAGATCTGTTAAGGGACTTAAAGGGAGACTTAGACCCCAATACAATAGTACTGGGGGACTTCAATACTCCACTCTCAGAAATAGACAGCTCAACAGGACAGAAGATTAACAAGGAGACAGTAGATGTAAATGACACTATAGCCCAAATGGATCTAACAGATATCTACAGAACTTTTCATCCTACACATAAAGCATTTACATTCTTCTCAGCAGCACATGGAACCTTCTCTAGGATTGACTACATACTTGGCCATAAAGCAAGTCTCAGCAAATTCAAAAGAATTAGAATCATATGATGGAGCTTCTCAGACCATAAAGGAATGAAGTTGGAAAGTAGCAACTCAGGAATCCCTAGAGCATGTGCAAACACATGGAGATTGAACAACATGCTCCTGAATGAACACTGGGTCACAGAAGAAATCAAGAGAAATCAAAAACTTTCTGGAAGTAAATGAGGATAACAGCACAACATACCAAAACTTATGGGATACAGCAAAAGCAGTGTTAAGAGAAAAGCTTATATCAATACGTGCCTACATCAAGAAATTGGAAAGGCACCAAATAGATGAGCTTTCAATTCATCTCAAGGATCTAGAAAATCTGTAGCAAACCAGACCCAAATCTAGTAGGAGAAGAGAAATAATTAAAATCAGAGAAGAAATCAACAGGATTGAATAAAAAAAATTACAAAAAATCAGCCAAACGAGGAGCTGGTTTTTTGAAAAAATAAACAAAATTGACACCCCATTGGCCCAACTAACTAAAAAAAGAAGAGAAAAGACCCAAATCAATAAAATCAGAAACTAAAAAGGAAACATAACACCAGACACTACAGAAATAAAAAGAATCATCAGAAATTAATACAAGGACTTGTATGTCAGCAAACAGGGAAATCTATCAGAAATGGAGAGATTCCTGGACACATGCAACCTACCTAAATTGAACCAGGAAGACATAGAAAACCTAAACAGACCCATAACTGAGACAGAAATTGAAACAGTAATAAAGGCCCTCCCAACAAAGAAAAGCCCAGGGCCAGATGGATTCACTGCTGAATTCTACCAGACATTTAAAGAAGAACCAACTCCAATTCTCCTCAAACTATTCAGAACAATCGAAAAAGAGGGAATCCTCCCAAATTCTTTTTATGAAGCCAGCATCACTTTAATTCCTAAGCCAGAGAAAGATGCAGCACTGAAAGAAAATTACAGACCAATATCCCTGATGAACATAGACGCAAAAATCCTCAACAAAATTCTCGCCAATAGAATGCAACAACACATTAGAAAGATCATCCACCAAGACCAAATGGATTTATCCCTGATATGCAGGGATGTTTCAATGTTCGCAAAACAATCAATGTGATACACCACATTAACAGACTGCAGAAGAAAAACCATATGATTATCTCAATAGATGCCGAGAAAGCATTTGATAAAATACAACACCCTTTCATGATGAAAACTTTAAGCAAACTGGGTATGGAAGGAACATTCCTCAATACAATCAAAGCAATTTATGAAAAACCCATGGCCAACCTCCTATTGAATGGGGAAAAGTTGGAATCATTTCCACTGAGATCTGGTACCAGGCAGGGATGCCCACTCTCACCACTGCTATTCAATATAGTTCTCGAAGTTTTAGCCAGAGCTATTAGGCAAGAAAAAGAAATTAAAGGGATACAAATTGGGAAGGAAGAAGTCAAACTATCCCTCTTTGCAGATGATATAATTCTTTAAGGGATCCAAAGAACTCTACTAAGAGACTATTGGAACTCATAGAAGAGTTTGGCAAAGTAGCAGGATATAAAATCAATGCACAGAAATCAACAGGCAATGCCATGGCTGAGGAAGAACTCCTAAGATCAATCCCATTCACAATAGCTAAAAAAACAATCAAATACCTTGGAATAAACTTAACCAAGGATGTTAGAGATCTCTACGATGAAAATTACAAAACCTTAAAGGAAGAAATAGAAGAGGATATCCAAAAATGGAAAAATCTTCCATGCTCATGGATTGGAGGAATCAATATCATCAAAATGTCCATTCTCCCAAAAGCAATTTACAGATTCAATGAAATACCAATCAAAATACCAAAGACCTTCTTCTCAGATCTGGAAAAAATGATGCTGAAAATCATATGGAGATACAGGAGTCCTCGAATAGCTAAATCAATCCTGTACAACAAAAACAAAGCTGGAGGCATCACAATACCAGATTTCAGGACATACTACAGGGCAGTTGTTATCAAAACACCATGGTATTGGTACAGAAACAGATGGAGAGACCAATGGAACAGAATAGAAACACCAGAAATCAATCCAAACATCTACAGCCAACTTATATTTGATCAAGGATCTAAAACCAATCCCTGGAGCAAAGACAGTATATTCAATAAATGGTGCTGGGAAAATTGGATTTCTACGTGCAGAATCATGAAGCAAGACCCCTACCTTTCACCTTACACAAAAATCCACTCAACATGGATTAAAGACTTAAATATACAACCTGACACCATCAAATTATTAGAGAACATTGGAGAAACCCTGCAAGATATATGTACTGTTAAAGACTTCCTAGAAAAGACTCTGGAGGCACATGCAGTCAAAGCCAAAATTAACTACTGGGATTGCATCAGATTGAGAAGTTTCTGTATTTCAAAAGAATCAGTCAGGAGAGTGAAGAGGCAACCAACAGAATGGGAAAAATATTTGCAAACTATGCAACAGATAAAGGGATGATAACCAGAATCTATAAAGAAATCAAGAAACCCCACAACATCAAAACAAACAACCCACTTATGAGATGGGCCAAGGACCTCAATAGACATTTTTCAAAAGAGGAAATCCAAATGGCCAACAGACACATGAAAAAATGTTCAAGATCACTAGCAATCAGGGAAATGAAAATCAAAACCACAATGAAGTTCCACCTCACCCCGGTTAGAATGGCTCACATTCAGAAATCTACCAACAACAGATGCTGGAGAGGATGTGGGGAAAAAGGGACACTAACCCACTGTTGGTGGGAATGCAAACTGGTTAACCCACTATGGAAGTCAGTCTGGAGATTCCTCAGAAACCTCAATATAACCCTACCATACAACCCAGCCATCCCACTCCTTGGAATTTACCCAAAGGAAATTAAATTGGCAAACAAACATGCTGTCTGCACCTTAATGTTTATTGCAGCTCAATTCACAATAGCTAAGACCTGGAACCAACCCAAATGCCCATCAACAGTAGACTGGATCAAGGAATTATGGGACGTGTACTCTATAGAATACTATACAGCAGTCAAAAACAATGAAACCCAGTCATTTGCAACAACATGGAGGAATCTGTAAAACATTATGCTGAGTGAATTAAGCCAGTCCCAAAGGGACAAATATCATATGTTCTCCCTGATCGGCAACAACTAACTGAGCACTAAAGAGGAAACCTGTTGAAGTGAAATGGACACTATGAGAAACAGTGATTGATCAGCTCTTGTCCTGACTGTTGATGTACAATGTAATACTTTATTCATTTTAGTATTTTTTTGTTTTGTTCTAGTACTATTGGTTAAACTCTGTAATTAACACACGATTATTCTTAGGTGTTTAAACTTTCACTGAAAAGTGATCCCTGTTAAATATAAGAGTGGGAATAAGAGAGGGAGGAGATGTACAATTTGGGACATGCTCAATCGGACTTGCCCCAAATGGTGGAGTTAGAAATGTGCCAGGGGATTCCAATACAATCCCATCAAGGTGGCATGTACCAATGCCATCTCACTAGTCCAAGTGATCAATTTCAGTTCACAATTGATCACACTGATAGGTCTAAGAGTCAAAGGGATCACACAAACAAGACTAGTGTCTGCGAATACTAACTGATAGAATCAAAAAGGTAGAGAACGATCCATCATAGGAATCGGCATATACAGCAGACTCATAGAATGGCAGATGTCCTAAATAGTACTCTGGCCTCAGAATCAGCCCTTAAGGCATTTGGATGTGGCTGAAGAACCCATGAGAGTATTTTAGATATGGAAAGCCAAGACACTCTTGGGAGGGGGGGCGGAGAAGACCTAAGTGAAAGATCTCTGTGAGTGAGATCCCAGTGGAAAGAATGGGCCATCAAAGAAGGAGGTACCTTTCTCTGAAGGGAGGAGAGAACTTCCACTTTGACTATGACCCTGTAAGAATAAGATCGAAGTCAGAGAACTCAAAAGGCTTCCATAGCCTTGGCAACTCATGACTAGAGCCTAGGGAGATTACTGAGGCCATAAACAAGAGTGTCAAATTGTTAAGTCAACAACAGGAGTCACTGTGTACTTACTTCTTATGTGCGATCTGTCCTTAATGTGTTGTCCAATGTGAAGTAATGCTATAACTAGTACTGAAACAGTATTTTACACTTTGTGTTTCTGTGTGGGTGCAAACTGATGAAATCTTTACTTAATATATACTAAATCGATCTTCTGTATATAAAGATAATTGAAAATGAATCTTGATGTGAATGGAATGGGAGAGGGAGCGGGAGATGGGAGGAGTGCGAGTGGGAGGGAAGTTAAGGGGGTGGAGAGCCATTGTAATCCATAAACTGTACTTTGGAAATTTATATTTACTGAATAAAAAAATTTAAAAAAAGAATAGAAAGAATAGCTTGAGAGAATCATGAAGGCAGGAAACAAAATGGCATATTGATTAGAAACAAGATCAGCTTAGCAGATTTCTGCTACCAAAAAACTCAGTCAAAATATATTAGCACGTTTTGAAAAAGCTGTACATCAGGAAATGGACAGTAGTTCTTCAGAGACAAAAACAAATGAGGTCCTAACAAATACCATGATTTCTGTTTAGAGATTGGTTTCAGGCTGTGGAGCAGGGAGTAGGAGCCCCGATGGAGCTGAGTGCAATCTCTTGAGTTGTGGAGATGTAGCTTAGAGTCTGGGGAGGCCAAAGGGCCTATAAATCATATGTTATTTAATGACAGAGATGGGTTTTAAGAAATATGTCATTAGACAGTTTCATTATATGGACTTAATGAAGTACCCTTACACAAACCTACCTGTATGATATAGCCTGTTATACACCAAGACTATATATATAAACTATATATATAGTCATATACTTGTATGAGGTTCATTATTGACTGAAATGCCATTATGCAACACTTGACTATGTTTCATTGATATTTGTAAAGCATGATTGAGAAAAATTGAAGCAGATCAAATAATGGAGAGATATATGTATTATTCATGTATTGGAAAACTCAATATTGTTAAGGCATCAGTTCTTCCTAAGTTGATCTATAGATTCAATGCAACCTCAAACAAAATCCCTATAAGATATCCATTCCATTCTACTCCTTGGTATTTCTTTAAGACAAAAGAAAACATATATCCATTCAAATACTTGTACATAAATGTTCATAGCACCTTTATTTGTAAAGACCAAAATTTGGAAACCATCAAGTGTTCATTAACAGTTGGGTAGTAAAAAATTGTGACCTAGACATACAATGGAATACTACTCAATGGTAAGAAAGAATGATTTGTTTATGCGTGCTACAACATGGATGTATATATAAATTCAGATAAAAATAATAAATATTAATATTAATAGATAATATTAATATTAATAAATATTAAAAATAATAAATATTAGATAAATTATTTGTTAAAAATTCTTGAAAATGTAAATAAATCTGTGGTGATAGGGAGAAGATATGTGGCTGCTTGGAAAATTAGGTCGGGGGTTGGTGAGAGAGAAGTATTACAAAGGGGTATGAATAAAGTTTTGGGAGTGATAAGTATTTTTGTTATCTTGATGGTGGTGATAGTTTGATATATATTTATATATGTCAAAATGTATCAAATGGAACATTTTAAATAAATACAATTTATCATATATTAATTATACTTCAACAAATCATTA
The DNA here is from genome assembly GCF_051225735.1 of Oryctolagus cuniculus. Lineage (NCBI taxonomy): Eukaryota > Metazoa > Chordata > Mammalia > Lagomorpha > Leporidae > Oryctolagus > Oryctolagus cuniculus. Next base: position 117,773,631 of record NC_142871.1, read on the forward strand.
AAACTGTCAGTGTACAATGATGGAAGTTAAGATTGGAGAGGTAGGCAAACGGTAGGGTGTGTAGGGTCTTGTATACCATCATCTTTCAGATCATGCTATGTTTTGTACAGCCCCTTCTCTCAGTTGTGAAGAAGGTGAATTTGAGAGTGGCAAGATTTGGGCTGGGCTGAAGCTGAAGCTTGGCACTGGCAACTCAATTCAGGTCTCCCACATGGATGCCAGGAGTCTAACAGGAAAATGGTTAGGAATGGAGCCGTGAGGAGATACAGAGATTTAGGGGTATGTGTTGGAGGAAGAACCCTCATGGATTTAGAGAGCATAGAGGGTGGACAGGGAGGAGTCAAGGAATAAAGCGTTTCAAGAAATTAATGATCAAATTCCATTTTCATTAACTTAATACTAATAATAGTATCAGAGCTTTTTATTAGTTGCTATTGCTGAGTAACAATTTACCATAACTTATGTTCCTAAAACAACACACATTTATTTTTGTAATTGAGGTAATGAGTGAGGGATTCTCCTGCTGACTTTGAACAATCATACTGCTACGCTGTGAGCTGCCTATGATAAAGGCTAAATGGAGAAGGCCTATGTGTTGTCTCTAGGAAATAAGGTGGGGAGGGTCTTTAGCTGACAGCCAGTAAGAAGGCAGGGTTCTCAGTCTTACAGCGATAGGGGAAATGAATTCTGCCAAAACTCTGAATGCATTTGGAAGCAGATACTTGTCCAGTCAAATCTCCAGATGAGAATCTCCATTCATTACCTCAATGACCAAGTGCAGTGTAACTGGGTCTTTGCAGGGGTGGGTGAATGTCTTTCCTGTGGAACCCGTAAGGCTAGCAAAATCATCTGGTCTGGCTTGCTAAGGCAACTGCAGGCAGGAGCTGAAATTCAATAAATCTATAGCAGGCTAATTTTTAAGTTGATAATTCTGTATGGCCTGTGATTGACTCTATAAATACCCAAATGGTCCTTGGCAGAAAATGGAGTCCCCACTCCTGGTAGGATCTCTTAAGACTGCAATCAAGATATTGCCTGGTTTGCATTCTCATCTGAAGATTTGAATGGATAAGAATCCACTTCCAAATTCATTCAGAGTTTTGGCAGAATTCATTCCCCCTATAGTTGTAAGACTGAGCATCCTGGCTTCTCACTGGCTGTCAGCTAGAGCTCCCCCCTCCCTCATTTCCTACAGATGGCACATAGGTCTTCTTCATTTGGCCCTCACAATAGGCTGCTCACAATATAGCCATTTGATTGTTCAAAGTCAGCAGGAGAATATCTCACTCATGTTTGCTCAAATGCATTCTTATATAAAACAACAATCAAAGGAAGGTCATCCATTATCACACTCTATTAGCTAAGAAAAAACCATGGGTTCTGTATACACTAAGAGGGAGGAAATATAAGTGCATGGTGCATTGGAGTCACTTTAGGGTGTAGCTTGTACAGTCCTGTTAGATACAGGGATTTCCAAAACTCAGAGAAGTGAGGCTAGTTAGGAGGTGGTAACAGTAATGCAGGCACAAGGTGTTGGGGACTGAACAATGTAATGACTGTGGACAAGATGAGAGGTGGCTGGGTTTGAGAGACCAAAAGAAGACTTGGCAAATGTGGGAGGATTGGAGAGTAAGGAGGCAAATTTCTGACAGGGGCATTGTAAAGGTAGACAGTGAGTTCAGTTTGAGCATGTTGTGATGATATCTAGTAGCATACATGATAAATAGTTTGAGGAGAGAGACTGACAGAGAGAGAGAGAGAGAGAGAGAGAGAGAGAGAGAGAAATAGATGCATGGATAGAAAAATTGTTTAAGATGAAGATTTGAGCCTCAGCAACATATTTGCCTTACTATAAGGCAAAGAAATTGTCTGGTCCTCTCTTTCAGTCATTTATATCTGTGTCATAGAATAAAACAGTGTGAGGAACACTATACCATGTTGCTAAGTGAAACAAGTCCAAGTCCATTTTTCTAGCTTATTTATGACCAGCAGACATAAAGACAGACTTGACACTCTTATTGTTTAGATGGCAAGGGTGGAGAGGAGAGACCCATTAGTCATACCTCTCCCCCATTCAACACATCTGCTGCCCCTGTGATGGGAAGGCTGGTAGTACAACTCCTAAACACTGGCTGATATATGAGGGCTCCACGGGACTGAGCTGGTGGCTGAAACTAAAGAAATCCCAAACCAGTTGTCAAAGCAGCTGCATGAACCATAAATTGCTTGTAGAAGCAGACCCTGTGGCTGTTGATGGGAACAGAGTGAAACAGGAGCAGCTACAGTTGGTATAGGTTTCCCTATCCAGCTTAGAGCTGCAGAATTCTGGATTCTTTCTTGCGGGTGGAAAAAATCCATAGTTATAGTTTCCTTTGGTGTCCCCTAATCAGGATGGTGTAGACAAGCTTCCCCATGGTAGCCGGTCCTACCACTGCAATGACTCATTACCAAGGGAACATTGAGAAATTTCTGTCCTGTGAGGTCAATAACAAGGCAGCTCTTTTCTGAGTCTTTCAGTTTTTTTTTTTTTAACCACGTTGCTGTTAATGGCACCATGAATGTCTTTTTACAGATGAGGGGAAGCAATCTTGTAAATTCATCTCTGTTTAGTTTCTTCCTTTGCAGGTGGCAACTTAAAACCTTGGCCAATCAAGTGGAATCCTTTGCATGTATCTAAGAGAGTAGCATAAACAAGGCAGAAATCATATATTTTTGCATTGTATGTGTGTATGTGTTAAGGAGAGGTGCCTCATTAATAAATTCATGCTTTAACAAGTGCTTTAGTTTGCTTGGTGTTACTGAACTTTAAAGAATCTTACTCTTCCTTTCTGTTCTCCCTTTCTTCTTTCCTCTATTCAACAAATCTTTATTGAATAGCTGATATGTGTATATTATTATATTAGGTGCTGTATGTAATAGATAAATTAGAGGCATTCCCTGTCCTTGAGGAGCTATCCTTAGAGCAGTCCTACATTCAGAAGCAGATTTGTTGTATACATCAGTCAGTAGTAACCAGCTGCATATTTCTTTGGTACCATAGCTGACCTATTTTCATTGTAACCTGAATTTAGATCTTTTTTTTTTTCTCAGCTGAGCCAATTGATTTGAGATGATCTGCTGTCAGATGGCTAGGTCCAGGTTCTTGCATCTTTCTGATGCAAGAAAGGATTCAAGGATATGATATAGGTAAAGGTCATCAGAGAAGCAAGATTTATTTGCAAGCATAGTGAAAGTACATACTCAGTAAAGAGCATGGGCATGTTTAAGAGAGAGCTGCAATCTGGGAGTTTCAGGTTCATCCCTTTATATCATCTAGAGGCATAGGAGGTGGTACCTAGGGTAGAGTTTAACTGAATATTCACAAGGGCTTGGGTTTGGGCTGGGGCTTGAGTACCAACATTTTCTTGCCCTTTTTTGGAACCTCATAATTGTCAAGGCATCAGGTGCATCATAGGAGTAGGACAATCAGCCATGATCATTTTATTATAATGTCTTTATAATTAGATAAAGATTTTTTAGGGAATTGAAGACAGCAGCCATGTGTATTATTTTTGGGTAGCATAGAAACCATGGATTTCTGCTACACAGAAAAAGGGGAGAGTTTGGGAGGTACAGGTAGACTTTAGTGTGGCAAGTATGCAAGGAAAGGCTGGGAACCTCAGCTCCTTGTTGGATACCTCTTTACATATATCATCTTTTTTCTCCTTCAGAAATTTTCATCCCCTAATCTTTATAGGAGATTGAGGGAGGAAGGTCCATATTCTGCAACTTCTTCAGGCTGTGTCAGGGTGTCATTCGTTCCTAGCCAGGGAATGAACATTTCTCTTGCCAACTGGTCTCTCTCTCTTTTTTTTTTTAAGATTTATTTATTTATTTGAGAGGCAGAGTTACAGACAGAGCGGTGGAGACAGGGAGAAAGGTCTTCCCTCTGTTTGTTCATTCCCCAAATAGCTGCAATGGCCAGAGCTAAGCTGATCTGAAGCCAGGAGCCAGGAGCCTCTTCCTAGTCTCCCACGTGAGTACAGGGGCCCAAGCATTTGGACCATCTTCCACTGCTTTCCCAGGCCACAAGCAGAGAGATTGGAAGTGGAGCAGCCAGAATCCAAATGGAGGCTTAGCTTACCATGCCACAGCGCCAGCCCTGCTAACTGATCTTAAAATTCCACTGGAAGAGCTACCAGTCATTGGTAATGGTGAAATCCCTGCATCAACATCATTTTTGGTGGAAACCATTGAATTCTGGAAGAAAAAAAACTTGACAATTAGGATGAGTATTCATGGACCAAAAAGGAACAAGAGTAAGAACCATGTCAGAGAAGGGGGAGTACTTTGTGCTTCTTCCCAGGTGGTGTAAGCTAAAGGATTTCCCTTACCAAACTCATGGAACCACTTGGCTTGATCATAAATCCTTTGATATCTTTTTAAAATGATTTTGCTATTGTTAATGCAAGTGCATCAGGTTTTATTAATCATTGCACATATTCTGTTCTACTCACCCATATATAACCTAGGGCTAGTAGGTAGTTGGTGACCACTTTAAAGAATCTGAAGAAACTTGTAATTGTTTTAGGGCCTGGTCAGCAGTCTTCACTAAGTCACCCAAGGCAGCAGAAATGGTTCTCAAAGTGATCTCAAGGTACATAGTCGGGTTTTCTCCATTTGCTATTGTGGTGTGGGGCTTTCCTGCCAATGGCAGTTTCCTGAGAAATAGGATAGCTGGAAAGAGTCTGTCATATGGGAAATGAAACAGCCTTAATGACTCTCTCTAGAGAGAAGTTATGACAAAAGAAAAAAATTTTACTTATATTTTAGCCTTTCGAAGAAAAACTTGAAATTGTCAATTGGCTCATAAGAGTAGGCAGAACTGGGTGTGCTTGTGAAGACTCAAGAGGTATAGTTTGAATTCTTGATGTATATACCCAACTAGAAATTCCCTGTAATTTAACTGCAATGAGAGTGTTAACTAGCACCTTATGAGATCCTTTCCGTTAGAGTGTAATTGCTCAGAGTGGGATCACTTCCTCCAAATCTTTAACAAAACTGGGTCTCCTAGGAGTATTAATTGTTATGATTTTGGAGTCTTATGCCAGAAGAAACTTGTTGCCATATTCTGTTAGAATCTTCTTCACATGACATAAATCAATAATGGGAGTGTTGCAGTAGAACTGACACGGAACCAGGACTCCATGACTAAGAAATTTATTGATCAAAGGTTGGAGTTCCCATTTGGCTTCTGGGTTGAAGGGGTGTTGGTGTTGATGAGGAAGCCATGCCTTGTCCTTTGGAGGTCTGTGATGGGGGCAGTACCTGTAGCCTGTTCAGGTATGCCCTGATCTCAGGGCCAAGGATCTACTCTATTTTGATGTTAACATAGTCTTGTTACTTATAACATCACAATAAAAAGGTTTAGATTTAGCAGGATGGACCTGAGAGAAATATTCAGGGAGGAAAGTAAATCTCTGCTTAGTAATTGAGTCACACATTCTGGCATCACTGAAAAATGGTGGGAGACAAGGACATCTTCTATCTAGAAAACCAGAGGCAAAGTCAATTGTTGGGCATGGGACTTGCCATCAATTCCCATGATGACACAATTTTTTTAAACTTTTTTTAAAATTTAAGGTACGCAAACTTCATACATTTCATAAATACAAATTTAGGGACTTAGTGATTCTTCCCACCGTACCCTCCCTCTCATCTGCACTCACACCCTTCTTCCTCCTCCCTCTCCTATTCCCATTCTTATTTTTTACTAAAATCTATTTTCAATTAACTTTATATACATAAGATTAACCCTACATTAAAATCAACAAATAGTATAAAAAAAAAACCTGCTACACAACAGTTGAGACAAGGGCTGTTCAAAGTCATCACATCTCAAAGTATCAATTTCTCTTCTATAGATTACTTTTTAGTTACTCTATTAGTTAACATAGATCAGGTAGAACACATGGTATTTGTCTTTTTGGAAATGGCTTATTTCACTAAGTATAATGTTTTCCAGTTGCATGCATTTTATTATAAATGACAGGATTTCACTTTTTTTTTTTTGACAGGCCTCTAGAGTTAGACAGTGAGAGAGAGAGAGAGAGAGAGAGAGAGAGAGAAAGGTCTTACTTTTCTGTTGGTTCACCCCCCCCAAATGGTTGCTGCGGCTGGTACACTGTGCTGATCCGAAGCCAGGAGCCAGGTGCTTCCTCCTGGTCTCCCATGCGGGTGCAGGGCCCAAGCAATTGGGCCATCCTCCATTGCACTCCCGGGCCAAAGCAGAGAGCTGGACTGGAAGAGGAACAACCGGGACAGAATCTGGCACCCCAACCAGGACTAGAACCCGGTGTGCTGGCGCCGCAGGCAGAGGATTAGCCAAGTGAGCCGTGGCGCCGGCAAGGATTTCACTTTTTTTTTTTTTTACCACTGTGTAGTATTCCATGGTATACATATCCCATAATTTATTTATCCAGTCTTCAGTTGATGGACATCTGGGTTAATTCCATATCTCAGCTATTGTGAATTGAGCTGCAATAAACAATGGGGGTACCGATAACTTTTTCATATGATGATTTCATTTCCCTTGGATAAATTCTAAGGAGTGGGATGGCTGGGTCATTTGGTAGGTCTATATTCAGATTTCTGAAGTATCTCCATAATGTCTTCCACAGTGGCTGCACCAGTTTACATTCCCACCAGCAATGGATTAGGGTACCTTTTCCCCCATGTCTTTGCCAGCATTTGATCTTTGTTGATTTCTGAATGAGAGCCATTCTAACAGGGGTGAGGTGAAACCTTATTGTGGTTTTGATTTGCATTTTCCAGATGGCTAGTGATCCTGAGCATTTTTTCATGTGTCTGTTGACCATTTGGATTTCCTCTTTTGAAAATGCCTGTATAAGTCCTTTGCCCATTTCTTAACTGGATTGTTTTGTTTTGTTGTTGTTGAATTTCTTGAGCTCTTTACATATTCTGGATATTTATCCTTTGTCTGTTGTATAGTTTGCAAATAACTTTTCCTATTCTGTCAGTTGCCTCTTCACTTTGTTTATTTTGCAGTGCAGAAGCTTCTCAGTTTGATGTAATCCCATTTGTCAATTTTGGCTTTGATTGTGCTCCTGGAGTCTTTTCCAAAAAGTCTTTGCCTATGCCAACGTCGTGCAGGGTTTCCCCAATGTTCTCTAATAATTTGATGGTATTGGGTGCAGAGTCATAAACTTAGGTCTTTGATGCATTTTAAGTGGATTTATTTTGTAAGGTGTAAGGTAGGGGTCTTGTTTCTTAATTCTGCATGTGCAGATCTAGTTTTCCCAGCACCATTTGTTGAAGAAACTGTCCTTGCTCCAGGGGTTCATTTTAACTCCTTTGTCAAAGATAAGTTGGTTGTAGACGCATGGCTTGATTTCTGGAGTGTCTATTCTGTTGCATTGGCCTATAGTTTTTGTGTAAGTACGAGGTTGTTTTGGTTGTAACTGCCCTGTAGTATATGACACAACTCCTTGAGGACAGAAGCCCTGCATGGCAATTCAGAACAGAGTAAATGACTCCTTTATCAATTAGAAAATTGACATTCTTGCATGTGACATTCAGTATTATCCTGGACTCCAGAACATGGGGTCATTTGGGTTATGAGAGCTAACTGAATTTTGGGGCCCCATCAGCCCTTGGATGAGGACATGAGGGAGTCTTCTTCCTTCAAAATTGAGGGAAATCCCATTTTCAGTGTCCCTCTTGTTTACACTGGTGAGATTTTAAGGTGGGGACATTCTTTACACCAATGTCCCAGCTTCCTACACCTGAAACATTCTCTCTTGGAACTTTCGTCCATAGTTGGATGCCCCCTGTGTTGGCAGTGAGGTCTCAGGGCACTAGTTAAAGTGACTGCTAACGTATATGAGTCTATTTTTTGGACTGTTGCTTCCCATGCCGGAGTTCCTTTCCTCTTTAGCCTTGTATCCATTATTCAACACCCCAAAAGCTATATCTAGCATCTGGCTCATGGGGCCCCATTGTCAGTTTCTGGATTTTCCTCTGAATATTTGGGGCTGACTGACTGATGAAATAGGTACTGAGTAAGCCCTGTCCTTCAGGGGTTATAGGGTCTTTTTAAGTCTTCTAACATTCATCCCTGGGATAAGGTAGGATTCTCTTTCTTATGTTGTGTTACCTCCCTGATTTTGTCATAATTTATGAGCTTGATAATATATTTTTTTTCATTGCAACCTTATGATCTAAGCACACTGGATTCTCATGAATGCTTTGTTAGTCCAATTTGTATCTGTTTGTGGGACTGCTGTGGTGCTCACAGAATTTTAGTTGGGCTATTAAGCTGCAAGGGAGTCAGCATGGGCTTGAATTTTGGCTCAGATTTGCTGTTATTTTAGGGGTACAAGAAGTGGGCAAGATAATGTGTAGGTCACTCCAGGCTAAATTAAAGGTCAGAGTTAGGGTCTGAAATTCTTCGGTTAAGTTTGGTACAGTTTTCTGAAAGCCCCTCTAGTTTTTGTTTACTTTGATTTCAGTTAGTCATAGAAAAAGGGACATATACCATCTTGTTTAAAATAAAACTTAAGAGCCTTACAATAACCTCGTCCACAAATTGTATAGACTTTCTGACTTTTCTCATATTAGTCCTTACCACTTCTGCCCACACACTAATCTCTAATCACACTGGCCTCTGTCCCACTCCTAGGTACTCCTTCTCATGCCCACTTCACTCCTGCTGCAATTATTATTCTTTTGTGTGGAATCCTCTGCACCCAGATCTTCATGTGCCCAAATGCTACTTGACATTTTTGTCTCAGTGGATGCATCATTGCCTCAGAATGGACTTCCGTGTAAATTTGAAGATGCTAGAGAAGCTCATCTCCCCAACGTATCATTGTGTCTTACTTTTTATTGTCAATGGTTTTTTTTTTTCAATGAGATTTTCTTGTTGATGTATTATTTTTGGTGTATAACCTGCTTTCCTCTAGTACAGTGTGACCTGGGACAGAGACCTTAATTGTCTTATGTAGCATGCAATTTCCAGCATGCACAACAAAATGCAGAGTAAGTGCTCACATGTCACTATTCTTCTGAGGGTCCTATACTTCTTTCCACCTTATGATCAGTAAAATCTTGTACTTTTGCTAACCTAAAAGGTCCTATATGATCTGAAACATCTTCTCTGTCTTCCATCCCTCAACCACCTGTTTATGAGATAAGAGAAGAGCTTACCTTCTTTCTTTCTCACTTCAGTCACTGGCCTGCTCACTAAATGTTGAAGAAGCCAAGCAAGGCCCTTTCTTAGGGCCTTTATAGTTTCTGTTCTTCAGCCAGGTGCTCTCTTACTGAAGGTATCTATGGATTTGTCCCTTTATTCTTTCATGTTTTTTAAATAAGATTTATTTAGTTATTTGATAGGCAGAGTAAGGGGGAGAGAAAGAGAGAGAGAGAGAGAGAGAGGTCTTCCATCTGCTGATTCACTTCCCAAATGGCTGCATTGGCTAAGGATGGACCATATCAAAGCCAGGAGCCAAAAACTCCATCCAAGTCTCTCATGTGGGTGTCAGGAGCCCAAGCATTTAGATCATCCTTCCACTTCCTTCCCAGTTGCATCAATGGCGAGCTGGATCAGAAATGTAGCACCTGGGACTCTATAAACAATGCTCTGGTATGGGATATCAGTGTTGCAGGCACCAGATTAACTCATGTACAACCACACAGGCCCCTTTGTGTCTTTACTGGAGAGCTTCCCTCAATTTCTCATCACAAATTTTAATTTCCATCCTGATATTTTGTCTTTTCTTTATTTTTCTCCTTACTAAATGCAATCTCACCTGTTTTATATTTTATTTATTGATTTATTTTCTGTTTTTCCCACTGGAGTGTAAGTTCACTAATGGTAGAGATTTTGGTTTGTTTCATTCACTGCTAAATTTCAGTGTTTAAGTAGTCAGGCACAGAAACATCCTAAGAAAACACTTGTCTAGTGAATAAAAAATTATGGAGAGCCTCAGTCTCTTAAAATTTTGTATTTCATTGGAAAGCCATGAAAAAATTTAAAGAAAAATACGTAGGCCGGTGCCGCGGCTCACTAGGCTAATCCTCCACCTTGCGGCGCCAGCACACCGGGTTCTAGTCCCGGTGGGGGCTCCGGATTCTGTCCCGGTTGCCCCTCTTCCAGGCCAGCTCTCTGCTGTGGCCAGGGAGTGCAGTGGAGGATGGCCCAAGTCCTTGGGCCCTGCACCCCATGGGAGACCAGGATAAGTACCTGGCTCCTGCCATCGGATCAGCGTGGTGTGCCGGTTGCAGCGTGCCAGCCTCGGCAGCCATTGGAGGGTGAACCAACGGCAAAGGAAGACCTTTCTCTCTGTCTCTCTCTCTCTTACTGTCCACTCTGCCTGTCAAAAATAAAATAAAAAAAAAAAGTAAAAAAAAAAAAAAAGAAAAATATGTAAATTAGATTTCCATTGAAAAAAGAGTTGAGATAAGTGGGTTGGAGAATACATATGGACATTGAATGACAGATCAGGAGAGACTGAGGTCACCTAACTAGTGGTGTGGCAGTAAGGGTGGTGAAGGGTGGTGAATCTGAAATAGCTCAGAGGTGGAATTTATAAGATTTGGTGATAGATAGGAGTGGGAAGCTATACTGTGTCACAATGAATCTACATTTTCTAGCGTGAGTACCTGTGTGAATGATTGTTCTATTCCTGGAGACAGAAAGCACTGGAGGAGGAAGAGATTTCAGGCAGATTAAGGGCTCAGAGTCCTTGGCCTTGCTGAATTTCGGGTGTCTGAGAGATAGCTGAGTGGAAATAGTGTGTTGGCAGTTGGATATTCAGGTCAGGAGCTCAGAAGATTTGAGTCATCAACACATAGATAGTACGTGAAGCCACGGAAGTGGATGATAAACTAAAACCAGTATCAGATTGCCCGTGTGAGATCAAAACTCCCTAAATATTTTTGTACTTCCAACATTGCTATTTCTCTCTGGGAAGATGTTTGCTGTATTGAATGTCTTAGTATTCACAATCTCCAACTGGAAACTTAGAGATGAATCTCTTCTTCCTGCTGAGTCCTACCTGGGACCTCCTATCAAAGGCTACTCTGGACACATAGTCAGTCTTCCATATCAGTAGGTTCTATATACATGGATTCAGCTTTGGACTAAAAGATTCAGAAAAAAGTTGCATTTTTACTAAACATGTACGGATCTTTTTCTAAACAAAGACAGCATAACAACTATTTACATATTTACTATTTATATTGTATTAAGTATGAGAAGCAGAGATGATTTTAAGTATATCAGATGATGTACCTAGGCTACATGCAAATACTATGCCATTTTATTTAACAAGGAATGTGAGTATGCATGAATTTTGATATTCTTCTTGAGTTCTAGCACTGGTTCCTGCAGATACCGGGGATGACTGATATGGAAACTCTGTGTTTCAACTCAGTATGTTTTTGAGTCTCCTTTCTGCTGCTTTACACCAGAGTTTGCCCTATTAACACTGACTGTGAAGGAATGAAGGTGTGGTGACCATCATTCAATCAGCTACAAATGGGAGCATTTTCTTCTTTTGGTGGGGGAGACATCTGTAAGAGAGTACTTCAGAAAGTTCATGGAAAAGGAATGAAAAGGTAAATTTTTTTTGGTAGAAAATAATTTAAATCTGTGCATACCAGGGATTTTCAAGAATGCATATTATGAAAAAACTACATAGATTTCAATTTTTTTGTATCAGTATAAACTTATCTTTTAATTACACTTTTTTTTGCTTTTAAAAATCTCTCATTGGTTCCTGTTATGCAGTGTTACCTGGGAGCTGAAGATGGCTCAGGAGTAAAAAAGGCAGGAGTGATGCATATGTCTTCAATTCAAAACACATCTTGGTATAGTTACACGAATATTGTGTTATCTTTGTGTAACTGAATCAGTTGTAGGAAACTATATAATGTTTTGCTTTTCCTATTTAAAATACTTTAAAGTCAATTAAATATTTACTGTAAAAAGTTCAGAGTAGCAGGGTATAAGTGAAGAACACAGATCCTTTTTTCTCCTCTCTCTCTTTTTTAATTTTAAATGGGTCCAGTTGATTATCCTGTTAAATTCTATTTTAAATTCAAATTTGTGTTCAGCAACTCAACACAACTCATTCTGTCCCACTCAGATTTCTTAGGAGCAGCTGTTTGCCATGAATGAATGTCTTGCTTGTGCTGGGGTCTTCCATGTGGCTTCTCCAGGCAGCTTTTGACGCTAAAGCACCTGGGAGTACAGTCAGATATTTTAATTCTTGGGCAGGAGATGGCTTGCTCTGAGGACAGGCAGCTGCCTCCTTTCAGAAGGAGAAGGAGCAGGTGGGACGAGAGGGCAACGTGCCACCAAATCCCTTGCAAATTTTCCCCCTTCCTCAGCAGAGACTGCCAATCTAGCTGAATACCATAGGGAGATTTTTTCCACTGTGAACAACTGTGTCTGGGATGGCGATCCGGGGATCACATTTCAGGAATCTCGTGTTGCCCTTGAGAAGCCATGCGTGCGGGTGGTTGTCAAGTGTGTGCAGGGGATCAGAAGGCTCCAAAGAGAGATGATTAATCACCAGACACTGGGGCAGAGAAGGGCCTGGTACTTCCAGTGTTCACTTCAACTTTTCATGGAAGGGGATAATCAAAATCCTAACAAGTCACATTAAAATTAAAAAAGAAAAAAAAGGTCAAAAACAACAAAAAATAGAGAAAGAACGGCTGTGTGTATCAGTATTACTGCAAATATATTTTGACAGTCTTTCTTTTGTACCTTGCTCAATCCAATGGTTAGGAATGTTAAATTACTATAATAAAAAGGATAGTTTCATTTACTCTTGCTTTTCCTCTCCTTTTAAATTTTTTCAGTTCATTTCGATTTAGTTTTCACGCCAATTTGGAATATAGTATTCTGAAGTCTGATTTAAATTTAATAATTTATTAAAATTTCATTCCTAGCACCATCCATCTCTGCATTTTAAAATCGCATATGATATTACCCTTTTAGTAAAACTTTCTTTTTTTAAAGATTTTTTAAAAAAATTTATTTGAAAGAGTTACAGAGAAAGATAGAGACACAGAGAGAAGTCTTCCATCCACTGGTTCACTCCCCAGCTGGCCACAATGGCCAGAACTGCACCAATCCGAAGCCAGGAGGCAGGAGCTTCTTCCAGGTCTCCCACATGGGTGCAGGGGCACAGGACTTAGACCATCTTCTACTGCTTTCCCAGGCCATACCAGAGAGCTGTATCAGAAGAGGAGAAACTGGGACTAGAACCAGCACCCATATGGGGTGCCAGCACTTCAGGCCAGGGCTTTCACCCACTGTGCCACAGCGCCGGCCCCCAGTAAAACTTTCAAATGACACTAATACCTTGTATTTGAGGGCATGTTACAGTTTACAAAGTATACTCATGATTATTTTCTCTAGTCTTTGACATAAAGAGATAAGTTACCCATTTCTTCTGACAGCACAAATCTGAGAGAAAGCAAGATGGAGGGATTGTAGCAGTCAAAGCAGGATCTCCATCCTCTCTATAGTGCCATCTCTCCACCATGTGCATAGCTGAAGGGGAGCCAGTGTCCCAGGAGGGTGCTGCTGACAGACACCCCAAAAGGAGGTCCTTACTAGAAAGTGCATAAATGCATATCTTTTGAAAGATGCTGGGAAAACAGCCTTTGCTGGTGGAAACTTCCAGAACAAGTATGGGGCAAGGGAGGAGGAGAAAGAGGCTGCCTGGAGGTGGGAGGTCAAATGGCAAAGCAAATCTTGTCTTGTTCTTAACTTAACTTAATTCAGTGACTGTAAGTCACTTTCCCAGAGGTTCCATGTGGCTCCTGAACCTGTCCTGATGCCTTTGTTAAAGTCACCCAGCTCAAATAAGGTGACTTTCTTAGATCCTACTCCTGGAGGTGGGTGCGGGGAGGGAGTGTGGTAATGGTGAGGTGATGTGTTGATTAAGGGAATGAACAGGGGCTCAAGGAGGCCGCCAACTGGAGCTCTACAACACAAAGTACAAACAACAAATCCTGGGACTGCATTGTGGCATAGTGGATAAAGCTGCTGCCTGCAACACTGGCATCCCATGTGGGTGCCTGTTTGTGTCCCGACTGCTCCACTTCCAGTCCAGCTCCCTAGTAATTGCTTGGGAAAAGCAGCAGAATATGGCCCAAGTGTTTAGGTCCCAGCCACCCACATGAGAGACCAGGAAGAAGCTCTTTACACTTAGCTTAGGCCATCTGGAGAGTGAACCAGCAGATGGACAATCTCTCTCTGTCTCTCTCTCTCTCTCTCTCTGTCTCTCCATCTTTCTGTGTAACTCTTTTTTTTTTTTTTAAAGATTTATTTATTTATTTATTTATTTGAGAGGCAGAGTTACAGAGAGAGGGAGAGAGAGGTCTTCCATCTCCTGGTTCACTCCCCAAATAGCCTCACTGGCCAGAGGTGGGTCGATCCAAAGCCAGGAGCCAGGAGCTTCCTCTGGGTCTCCCCTATGGATTCAGGGGACCAAGCATTTGAGTCATCCTTTGTTGCATTCCCAGGCCATTAGAAAGGAGCTGGATTAGAAGTGGAGCAGCCGGGAGTTGAATTGATGCCCATATGGGATGTCAGTGCCACAGGTGGAGGCTTAGCCTACTATGCCACAGTACTGTCCGCTCTGTGTAATTCTTTCAAGTAAATAAATAAATATTTTAAAAATCCACAACAAACCCTAGGGAATGATATCCACGTTCTAAGCCCATAGCCGTTCTCCACTGGCTCCCCTTGAAATTCTGCATTGTTAAGGCAAGCCAACTAGGTGAGGTGGCTCCCTCTGTTTCCATTCATTTCCCTCCAGCACTAAGTTATGTGTCTTTGAGTTACTTAAGGATGACTAATTCTTCTAGAAATGGTTGAATTCTACCAAACTACAGAAAAATCAGTTTCTGAAGTCCAACTGGCATTTGTGAGTGTATTGATTCTATTAGATGATATATTGGGGACTTTTGTATCACAAAGAATGTTGCAAACACTACTGTAGTAATGTACAAAATAGTACATTTGTGATGGAGGAAGTGAACAAACTTAAATAGGATTCCTTTCTTCAGTACTTCTTAGAGATGTTAGTATACATTTAAGTCTTTAGAGAGGGTGTAACTTAGTATCTTCTAAGCTTATTTAACTATAAACCTGTTTTCTTACGGATAATTTTTCTAAATCATTGAATTTTACAGAATATACTTCAGATGAGCTTTAATGCAACTCTGTGAAATTGATTGGTGTGAAGATGCTTTGGGCCAGGTCAGGCACTGGGGTGCTTGAAATTGTACATTTTGGATGGCTATCTTTTCCTAATTAGCACTTTCTTACAGCTGTCTGGTTCTGTGTTCACCTTTAAGACCTCCATATTGCCTGCCAGTGGGTTCAGTCAGATCCTCAATTTTCTATGTAATTGTCCTAATCTTGGATAGGGATTTCAGCATTTCTACAAAATGAAATCTAAAATTTTCAAAAAATGATAGTGCTGTTACTGTGTATGATATTATTAGTGGACACAATGGTCTGTTTTCTGGGGTATTACCAAATAACCAACCACAAGAGAGAGTTGCTCAAAAGAAAGTTTTATTTACTCATCACAAGTCAAGAAGACAGTGGGAGGAAACTGCTTCCCCAAGAAACAGTTTTCCAGGACTTTTAATAGCAAGGGTTAGAGCATGTCCAGGATGTAGGAAAACAGGAGCAGGAGGGCTGTTCCTGCCTGCAATCTACACCTCTATACATTGCATGGTCAAGCATCTGATTTGCACTGGTTTCTTGCAGTTTTCAGTGTTCTGCTGAGCACAGTGCTGTGGCCAGCGTTCCCGGTATATCTTCTGAAGAGATGCTGAAGGAACGAAGCTGCTTCAGGTTTCGGCCTGTGTTCCAGTACCATTTCTCTGTCTAAACCTTACACTCTTGGATACAGCATCACTTAAAACCCTTTGGGACACAGGTATCGTACAAATCTTTTTTTAAAGAGTTATTTTATTTATTTGAAAGACAGAGTTACAGAGAGAGGTAGAGACACAGAGAGAGGTCTTCCATCTGGTGGTTCACTCCCCAGATGGCTGCAATGGCTGGAGCTGCGCCGATCCGAAGCCAGGAACCAGGAGCGTCTTCTGAGTCTTACACATGGGTGCAAGGGCCAAGGACCTTGGCCATCTTCTACTGCTTTCCCAGGCCATAGCAGAGAGCTGGATCAGAAGAGGAGCAGCCAGGACTAGAACCGGCACCCATATGGGATGCCAGCGCTTCAGGCCAGGACTTTAATTTGCTGCGCCACATCGCTGGCCCACAAATCTTTTAAACTGGATAATACATGTAAATAAAATGAAAAAGAAAAAGCCAGAATTCTATTGCTGAACAAGTAACTGACACCATTTCCGTGTGTATATCCTTTTATTCTTTTTCATCTGTACATATGCATACAAATTCATATCTCACCTCCAAATCTAAAAAAAGGTTTTTCTTCCCCCTAGACTTTTTGGAGATATAGTTCATTTGAACTTGAATTAAAATTCTGCTTTTTAAATATTTTTTTTTGCCCTTCTGAAGGGACTAGGAGGAAGAGGGTAAAATATTAAAGGAATAACTCAGACCTAAGTAACTCACTATGATTTATGCACGGCTGCATCCACGTCTTCCAAGAGGGAATGTATATAGTTCTAAGGTCACCAAATGAGCATGTTTCCTGGCTGCGTTAACTCCTGAAGGCTGCTGTTTATAGACTGAAGCAATACTGATGTATTATCTTACAGCTTTGAAGGACAGAGTCCCAAGTAACTCTCACTGAGCTAAAGTCAAGCATTGCCAGGGCTGAATCCTTGAGCCTCTGTGTGGAAAACCTGTTTCCTGGTGTTTTAGTTTTTTTTTTTTTTTTTTTTTGCTATACCAAAGTAACAGCAACCTGAGAAATTTGTAAAGAATTTTATTGAGCTCATGGTTCTGGAGGTTGGGAAGTGTAGGAGCAAGGGACTGGAGCATCTGTTCAACTTCTGCTGAGGTCCTTCATGTGGTTTCATAACATGCTGGAAAAGAGAGAGAGAGAGAGAGAGGGAGAGAGAAGTGGATAGGGAGCAAGTGAGCTGAGGAAATCCAATTCACTTTTATAACAACCCACTCATGCCAAAACCTATCCACTCTCATGAGAACAGCACTGGTCTACTACCCTCTTGACCTAAATCTCCCACTAGACTTCATCTTTCTACCCTTCTTCATTAGGAATTCAGGTTGCAACATATGAGTTTTGAGGATATGTTCAAGCCACAGCACCCTGCCTTTTTTGACTTCTAGAGGTGCCTGTATTTCTTGATGCAGAGCCACTTTCTTTCTTTCTTTTTTTTAAATTTATTTGACAGATAGAGTTAGAGAGTGAGAGAGAGAGAGAGACAGAGAGAAAGGTCTTCCTTCTGTTGGTTCACCCCCCAAATGGCTGCTATGGCCGGAGCTACACCGATCTGACGCCAGGAGCCAGGTGCTTCCTCCTGGTCTCCCATGTGGGTGCAGGGGCCCAAGCACTTGGGCCATCCTCCATTGCACTCCCGGGCCACAGCAGAGAGCGGGACTGGAAGAGGAGCCACTGGGACTAGAACCCGGTGCCCATGTGGGATGCTGGTGCCGCAGGTGGAGGATTAACCTAGTGAGCCAGGGCGCCGGCCCTCAGAGCAACCTCTCACTTCATTCATTGTGTTCCCTGCTACAGAGTGACCCTCTTGCCTCCCTGTTTTGAGGACCCATGTGATTATATTGGACTTAGCTGAATAATTCCACTCTTAGCCTCTTAACTTAGTCACATCAGCAAAGTTCCTTTTCTTATGTAAGGTAACATAGTCAGCAGGCTCTGAGGATTAAGATTTGGACATCTTTGGAAAGGCTATTATTAAAGCTTCTACATCGACTTTTTAGCTTATTTGGTTTTAAAGATTTTAAGGTAGAAATTGGGTGGTTCATTTTCTGGAAATCATGATCTCTAACAGTCACGGATTAATTTGGTGAATATGAAAGTCAGATGGTGGCAGAAAGCCAAATGAAATGCCTTGTATTGCCTGCCTTGGCTGAAAACTGCACTTTGGGGTTTGACATAAAGGACTTTGGCCATCTACTGTGCTTAGGGAGAAATGGGACATTCTTGGAATGGTCAGGGCTAGGTCTCAGAGCTGCTGTGCACCGTGCTTTCCATTTTGAACTTGAGAACTTAGCACATCAGAGTGTTCCCTCTGTATCTTGGGCTTGGCTCTGTGCCTCCTTTGAAGTTCTGAACCAGTTGTTGTTTATAAATAAGGCATGCCCCAGTGCCATCAAAGCTTTGAGATGAAGGGGATGGCTCACTTACGAGAACACTGAAAAGGCAGTGCAATGTTGGGGAGGGATCCTGGTTTCACACTTCTTCCCCAACCTCTTCTCAATCCTCCCACCTTCAACTTGGTGTAAAATATGCATGAAGGTCCCACAGAGAATAATCAAAGCTCTGTCACACTTGGCAGACTGTTTCTTGCTTCCCTTTATTAGGAAGCAAGAAAAAAGAAAGGAGAACTTGGATTGGAGCCCATAGCCCACATCATTTCAGACTTTCCCAGAGCAGTGATACCTCCTGCACATCTCCTCCTGGACATCTCCCTGAGAGGTAGCACTAATGATAAGTTTAATCTAAGCCTGAATCCTGGCAGGAATTCAGAGAGTGAATCATATCTAGGAATTGCTCCTCTTTGAGCTAAGTAAGCGTACTGAACTTTTCTACTACATAGCAGTCAGTCAAGTATCTTTGGGTTGCTTTGGGGGAAGAGTATAATCTTCCAGGCTTTTCTGGGCATGGTGGTTCCAAGGGCTGAGAATAAGTCTCTGGAGAAAGGTGCAGCTATAAGGGAAGCCATACTCATAGCATCTGGGGCATCAGTCTGATAAAGGGGATCTGAACAGCCCCCACAGTTTCTCAGTATTCAGACTGCCATTCATCCAGCTTCCCAAACTAGAGATCTCACTCTTCTTTGATGTCTTTCTATCTCATTACCTCACTGATGAACTTCTTGCTTTCTCTTATTTATTTATTTAGAGGGAGAGAAAGAGAGATACCTTCCATATAGTGGTTCTCTCCCCATATACCTGCAATAGCCAGCCAAGCCAGACCTAGGAACTCCACCCTGGTCTCCCACATGGATGACAGGGATGCAAGTAGTTGAATCATGACCTGCTGCCTTCCCAGGTGCATTAGCATAATGTCAGGTTGGAAGTGGAGGAGCCAAGACATGAACTGGCACTCAGATAGGACATGCAGCTCAACCTACTGTGCCACAAGGCCCACTCCAAAGTCTTTTTAGATCTGTAGCAAAAATTTCTTTCAAACTTGCTCTCTGTCCTCCATGCCTCTGGCTGCTGTCAGAATTGAGGTAGTCATTATTATTATATTAGCTCTTTAAACTTTAGACCATTCACAGTGCTTCCTCATTTCTTTTTCTGCATCTGTTTTCCCCTCCACCAATCCACACAGCACCCAGAGTTATCGTTTGTGTTTTTATCATTTAATGGTCTAAATCATTGACAGGATTCCAAAACCCATAGGATAAAAGACAGTTATGTGTTGTTTAATGACAGAGATATATTATAAGAAATGCATTATTAGAAAAGTTTTTGTTCATTGTGTGAACATCATAGGGTGTACTTACACAAACCTATATGGTTTAGGCCAATCCTTCCATGGTTATGACTTCACTGAGTGACAGGCAATTTTTAACTTACAATTATTTATTTATTTAAAAGGAAGAAAGATACAGAGAGAGGAGGAAAGAGAGAAAGAGAGAGATCTTCCACCATCTGCTGGTTCACTCCCCAATTGGCTGCAACAGCTGGGGCTGGACCAGGCTGAAACCAAGAGCCAGGAGCTTCTTCTGGGGTCACCCACATAGGTGGCAGGGGCCCAAGGACTTGGGCCATCTTCAACAACTTTCCTAGGTGCATTAGCAGGGAGCTGGATTGGAAGTGGAGAGGCTGGGACTTGAACTGGCACTCATATGGGATGCCAGTGCTGTAGGCAGTGGCTTAACCTTCTATACCACAGTGCCAGCCCCAATCTTTTAAAAGAATATTTACTTATTTGTTTGAAAGGCAGACAGAAAGAAAGAGGGGGAGAGACAGATGCACATAAACACAGACAAAGACACACACACACACACACACACACACACGCAGAGAGAGAGAGAGAGAGAGAGAGAGAGAGAGAGAGAGAAAGGGAGAGGAGAGAGTCAGTCTTCTGTCCGCTGGTTTACTTCCCAAATGGCTGCAATAGCCAGGACTGGTCTGTGTCAAAGCCAGGAGCCAGAAATAACATCTGGACCTCCCATATGTGTGGCAGGTGCTCAAGCACTTGGGTCATCTTCTGCTGCCTTCTTACGTGCATTAGCAGGAAGTTGGATCAGAAGTGGAACATCAAGGCATGAATTGGCACTCCAGTCTGGGATGCTGGTGTCACAGGTGGCATTTTGACTCACTGTGCAACAATACCAGTCACTTTGTTAAAATCTTATGGTATCATAATCATATATACAGCCCATCATTGACCAAAATATCATTATGCTGTACAGGCTGTAATTATTACCAAGGCATGGCTCATGATGCTTTTCAGACGTTGGCCCCTCCCACTTGTCCATCATTATATCTCTCATTCTCCTATTGCTTCTGTAACCACATAGAGCTGCTCATCCATTCACCCACTAAGTTTTTGTTGGATGATGAATGAAGAGTGGTTTCCATTTCAGGCTTTTAAGAAGAAATTGTCTATTTTTAAAGGATTTTTTACAAGCTAGGTTACTGAAAGCAGGAGCTCTGGTTTTAATTCTAGATCTGAATCACTCTCTCAAGATGTAAACTCCGTTTTCTTTTATGATCCATTTGCTTTAATTTGAACTACTTTAGTTAGTGTAGTTTAAGTTAAAGCAAACCTCATTAAAGTCTATTTGCTTGTTTGAGTTTTAAGTATTGGATGATCAGAGATTATTCTGTAATGATCAGAATCTAATCTCTTTTGAGTCTTCCCAGGCTCTGCTCCAAACCCTGCAGTGTTTTCATTTTATTTGACTTAGTTTGGGGATCCAGCTTGGCGTAGCAGTGTGGGATTGAAAAGATTTGCAGGAAATAATGATTTTTAAAGGTGATGCTAGTAGTTACAAGATAAGTAACAAAATACGTTACTAATTATCACAATTTTTCTGCAGCGCTGGTCAGGAGTGCATGGGGCCAGCTAATGGACCAAGGGGATGAAGCTCAGAAAGGAAGCAAGATGCTCCCAAAGTAAGTGTGGCCCAGTACCACTGGACCCCTTCAAGTGCAGTGTTTTCTTCAAGTGCAGTGTTATTTGAGTGTGGGTCAGAAAGGTGAAAGCCATGTCTGAGTCTGAAACCAGAGGCAAATCCCCAAGTCCATGATGAAACTCACTTTAGAAACCTGATCCATAAGCATAACAAAGGAAATCTACTGTAGGGTGAGTTCTTCACCAAATTCTAAGAAAATTCTTATTCTCCAGTGCTCATTAGTTTGCGATCTGGGAGATGTTGGATGGTACAGCTGTCTCTTTACACCTATGCCTGAAAGCACAGCTGTAATTAGATGCTTCCTTGGTGGAATGAAATCAGAATTAGGGGCTGCTAATGGGATTTGCATGTTTGAGAGCATCCAGCTTACACACCTGCTGCAACCTTGTCCACAAAGAGTGGTATACTGGAGTGGAATCAGGCAGATCTCATTAGCTGGATGACCTTAAACACCTTTCTTGGAATCTCTGTGCCTTAGTTTCCCTATGGAGAAAATGGTAGAGCCAACTTGTTAAGGTGATTGAGAAATAAATGAAAAAACAAAGAAAGGGTTGATGATAAGCTCATTAAAGGCTAGTAATTCTCAGAATTAATGAATATAGACCTACTATATGATCTGGCCATCCCACTTCTGATAATTTACCCAAACCAAAAGAAAACAGTATATGTAAAAGTTATCTGTACCCCCCATATTCATTACAGCAAAATTCACAATAGTTAAGACATGGAATCAACTCAAATATCCATCAACTGATGACTAGATAAAGAAATTATGGTATATATACACTATGGAGTACTATTCAGTTGTAAAAAAAATGAAATCCTGTCTTTTGCAACAAGATGGTCACAACTGGAAACCATGGTACTTAGAGAAATATGCCAGTCTCAAAAAGACAGATATCGGATGTTCTCCCTGATCCAAGGTAACTGAGTACCTGAAATATAATGTATTACATTAGAATGAAATAGACATCTTGAGAAGCAATGATTTTTTTATAGCCATTGTCTCTTCTGTTGAGGAACAGTGTTTTGTTTTGTTTTATTTTCTCTTTATACTATTTTTGTATACTATATACAAAATATATAAATAAAACATTCATTGCACCAAAAAATGTGAGACATGAGTGTGCACTGTTTGCATTCATTTACTCATTCATTCAACAGATATTTACTGGGCATCTATTATGTGCTAGTTGCTGTAAACCCTGTCCTTGTGCTGGTGGAGCCTATTCAGTCATAGTCAGTGAACTCTGAGGAGACCAAGACACAGTTGGTGGTAATCTTCATTAAAAAGTTGAGTATCTGACATTTTTGTTCTTAAGTTTAAGCTACAATAGCCAAATGTGGACTGCTGCCTTTTATTAGTTTTGATGAGATCACTAACAAAATGCTTATGACAGTATTTCTTTAAAAAAACACCCCACTACCCAACTTCACAAATAGGCTATTGGTGGGTGGGCATTGTGGCACATCAGGTTAAATGCCAGTTAGGATGCATGAATTCGTTATTGGATTACCAGGTTGAGTCCCAGTTATTATGCTTCTGATCCAGCTCTTTGCTAATATAGCTGAGAAACAGCAGGTAGTGGCCCAAGCGCTTGAGTTCTTGCTGCCCATCTGAGAGACCTGCATGAAGTTCCCGGCTCCTGGCTTCAGCATGGCCCAGCTCCAGCTGTTGTTACAATTTGGGCAGTGAGGCCGGTGCCTTGGCTCACTAGGCTAATCCTCCATCTGTGGCGCTGGCACCCTGGGGTTCTAGTCCCAGTTGGGGCGCCGGATTCTGTCCAGGTTGCTCCTCTTCCAGGCCAGCTCTCTGCTGTGGCCCGGGAAGGCAGTAGAGGCTGGCCCAAGTGCTTGGGCCCTGCACCCCATGGGAGACCAGGAGGAAGCACCTGGCTCCTGGCTTCGGATCGGCACGGAGTGCCATCCACAGCAGCCATTGAGGGGAGAACCAACGGAAGGAAGACCTTTCTCTCTGTCTCTCTCTCACTGTCTAACTCTGCCTATCAAAAAAAAAAAAAAAATCAATTTGAGGAGTGAAAAAGAAGATGAAGAACTCTCTCTCTCTCTTTCTCTTTCTCTCTCTCACTTTCTCTATTTCTTCCCCCCTTCCTCCCTCTCTCCTTTTCAAATAAATAAATATACCTTTAAAAAGATATACTTTCAATTTAATAACTTAAAAACAAATGGTTTCTTCACTATATTAAAGAGGCTTTCAGACTTACTCATCAATGTAACCCTTTGCTTTTGTTGTCATTGAAATATGAAGGCAATCTTTTTTTCCAGATTTCTAGAGTCTCCTCGCTTTCATGTCCCTCATGTCAGGTATTGGATTCAATGCTGCTCTATCGGCTGTGCAACATTTGCCAGTAAAGGGCTAACATTTTTCCCATTTTAAAAATAATTTTCTTTAAGATATAAAACTTGACAGTATCATAACATTGTCCGGCTAAAGCAAGCTTTACACTAGGCTGCAGAAATGCATGACTTCAATGTCACTCATAATTTAAAAACTAACTGTGAGATACACTTCAGAAATCTCAGTTGGGCTCCTGGACCTCAGATAGTAACATGATATCAAACTAGGAAGGAATTAATTGCTTTCGTGTTGTTGCTCCCTGCTGGTATGTTTTATTTTAAATTCTACTGAACCCAGGGAGCAAGGAGCTGTACTGTAAATCAGAAGCTGACATATGTTGTTTTTTCCCACATCTCTTACAGAAGCTCTGAATTCAAAGAAAAGAATGTTTCTGTGGTCTGGAAAGCGTTGGCTATTGTAACATCTATTTTATCTGATATGGCAGGAATTGAGTTACTTCACAGAAGTCCTGAAGTCTATTCCCTTGGACTGCTAAGTGTTTTAGCAAATGTTTAACTTTGTTGGAAAAAGATTTGTCTAAAGCATACCACACTCATTTTGCTATGGTGTTGGATAGAGGATGATCAGTTATCCTAGCTGACCTGTGACTTTCATGATTGCATTTAAAAATCACTTATTTATTTAGTCTTTCTATTAGAGAAGCAGTGATAGACAAAGAGAGAAAGAGCAAGCACTCTGATCTGCTGATTCAGTCCCTAAATGCCCATAACAGCCCCGGGCTGAAGCTGGGACCTGGGAAATCAATCCAGGTTTCCCATGTAAGCAGCAGGGAATCAACCACTGAGTCATCACTGCTCCAAGGGTCTGTATTATCAGGAAACTGGAATCAAGAGCAGAGGGAGACTCAAACCAAAGCATTCCAATATAGGATGCAAGTATCCCAGCCCATATCTTAACTGCTAGCCAAATGCTTGCCCCACTTTCCTTATTTTAACACTTAAAGTTTCATGTCCTAGGAAAACTCTTGAACTGAAGCAAAATGTGTAGTCATCTTACAGCTGGATGTGGACTTGATTTCATGACTTTCTGAGTTGCAGATAAACTTCCACACTTTCCAGGGGATAGTATCACTACTGTTTTAATCATGCTGTATTTGGGTACTTCACTTTTTGAAGTCTATCAGATGATATACCATCCTATATCACAACGCCTGAGACGTAGTCACTGTTGTTCCTGCTCCAGCCTCCTGGTAATGTGTACACTAAAAGGCAGCTAGTAATGGTTCAAGTACTTGAGTCCTTGCCATCCATGTGGGAGACCTGGCTGGAATTCCTGGCTTTGGCCTGGCCCAGCCCTTGCCATTGTAGGCATTTGGGCAGTGAACCAGTGGATGCGAGATTTCTCTGCCTCTCACTCTCTGTTACTCTTCATTTCAAATAAATAATAATAATAATAATAATAAACCAAACAATGGTGCCTATTTTTAAACAGATGGTTTATTTTGGTTCAAAAAATTTTGAAATTCATACACAGTTTTCTCATAATACATTTTTCAGTGAACTTTTTGAAGACTCCTCATCTTTTTGGGGATTAAATAGTATCTTTTGGGACATGCTTTGCCAGGTCTATAAATGATTCTTGAAGGTGGAAACTCATTGCTATCAAGTTCTACCAAATTATTTTCTGAAAGGAAATGGTACAGCACCACCAGACAGGGACTGACATGATTAGTACGCAGTTGATCCAAATTGGAATTGACTGTAAAACAGGGACAGAGAAGTCAGATATAGGCCAAGTAAGAAGGCTGTGTTGGAGTGGGCATTTAGCTCAGGGGTTGAGATATGCACATCTGCATTGGAGTACATGAGTTTGACTTCTGGCTCTGGTTTCTGATTTCAGCTTCCTGAAAATATAGATCCTGGGATGCAGTGATGATGGCTCAAGTGATTAGGTTCCTACCACTAATGTGGGAGACCTGGATTGTATTCCTCCTGGCTTTGACTCTTGCCCAACCCTGGTCTTTGTAGGCACATGGAGAATGAACCAGCAGATAGGAATGCTCGCTTGCTCTCTCTCCGTCTCTCTCTCTCTCTCTCTCTGAGTCTAAAATAAACAAATAAGCAATTTTGAAATAGGAAGTGATGACCTCCCTTGGCACTCTGGTCTGTGATTATTTATCTGGAGACAGTCAAAGCAACAACTCAGACCTGTGGTCTTCCTACTAGAATGTGATGGGTGCAAGGCAGGGATTTTTCTCTGGTTAGGAAAGCAAGGTCAAACATCTGCATGTGGAAATCCAATTTTCCCAGCACCATTTGTTGAAGGTACTGTCCTTTTTCTAAGTACTGATTTTAGCTTTTTTTTTTTTCTCAAAGTTTAGTTGGTTTTAGGTGCATGGATTAATTTCTGGGGTTACTATTCTGTTCTGTTGGTCTACACATCTATTTTTGTGTCAGTACCAGATTGCTTTGATTGTAACAGCTCTATAGTATGTCTTGAAATCTGGTATTGTGATCCCTCCAGTTTTGTTTATATTGTTTAAGGTTGCTTTGGATATTTGGATCTTCTGTGTTTCTATGTGAATTTTAGGAATTTTTTTTTCTGGTTCCTTAAAGAATGTCCTTCGAATTTTGATTAGGATTGTGTAGAATCCGTTTGTCACTTTGGGTAGTATGAACATTTTGGTGATATTAATTCTTCTAATCCATGAATATGGAAGATTTTTCCATTTTTTGTGTGCCTTTTCTATATCTTTCATTAATGTTTTGCAGTTTTTATTATATAGATCTTTCACATCTTTGGTTAACTGGATTTCCACATGTAGAAGTTTGGACAGACACCTACCTTACATCCTATACAGAAATCAAATCAACCATGCATCAAAGATCTAAGCTTGAAACTTAAAAATAATCAAATTACTAGAGGAAAACATACAGGGAAACATTGCCAGACATTGGAGTAGGCAAAAACTTCTTAGATAAGTCTCCAGAAGCTCAGGCAATAAAAGCAAAAATAGACAAATGGGATTACATCAAATTAAGAAGTTTCTGCACAGCAAAGGGAATAATTAATAAAGTGAAGAGGCTACTGACAGAATGGGAGAAAATATTTGCAAACTATGCTCTGATAAAGGATTAATATCCATTGTTATGCTTAGTGAAATAAGCCAGACTGAAACACAATATTGAGTTTTCTCTAATTGGTTGTATATAAAAAAATATAGAATATAAAAAAAATCAAGCTAAGCTATCATCTTGTGATTTGATTTTGTCTATAACCCCTGTCTATACCCTGCAGAACAGTGGCCTATTTTTTACTTGTAGAGCTCTTTGTTTAGAGGAGCATAGTCTATGAATATTAAGTCAATTTAAAGTATGAGATCACAAAAAATTAAAAAGAAAAAGGGAGAGAGAGAGGAAAGTATCATTGTATCCTTAGAAGCATATCTATGAAATTCATTAAATCTTTATATATTAAAAATTTAAAAATTAACAATCAAAAAATTTATATTAAAAAATCCAAATTCTGGAAAGAAAAAAAAAAGGGTTGATATCCAGAATATATAAGAAGTTCAGAAAACTCAACGAAACAATACAGTGAAGAAATGGGCAAAGGATATGAATAGGCATTTTTCAAAGGATGAAATACAAGTGGCCATAAGACACATGAAAAACTGCATAGGATCACTAAACGTCAGATAAATGCAAATAAAAACTACGCCAGTTAGAATGGCTATTATCCACAAACCAAAAAATAATGAATGCTTGTGAGATTGTGGAGAAAACGTATTCAAAAACACTTTTGGTGGGAATACAAACTGGTAAAACATACTGGAAAACAGTATGAAGTTTCCTCAGAAAGCTAAAAATAGACCTGTCATATGACACTGCTATCCCATCCCACTCCTGGGAATATATCCAGAGGAGATGAAATCAGCATATGAAAGAGATACCTGCAGTCCCATGTTTATAGCAGCTCAATTCACAATAGCAAAGATAAGGAATCAGCCTACATGTTCATCAACTGATGATTGGATAAAGAAATTGTCATATTTATACAAAATGGATTATGGACTTAGCCATAGAAAAGAATGAAATTCTGACATTTGCACCAAAATGGATGGAAGTAAAGATCATTACGCTGAGTGAAATAAGCCAGATCCCAATAAATAAATACCACATATTTTCTGATTTGTAGTAGTTAATATATAGAGAATAAGAACCGAATGGATGTCATATCATTTAGTATTTGATTATATATATTGCTTTGCTGAATCATACCATGTAATTGAAAATGAACATTTCTCCACATTATGATCATTGTCATGAACCCCTCACTCTGTGATATTAATATCTCTGTTTTCAAGAAAAAATAGTATACATGTGTATGTATATAATGTCTACGTTTATTGTTGAAGTGAATGTGGCAAATGTTAAAAAATAGTAAAACAATAATAATAAAAAGCAAGGTCATGAGGGAGGATGGAAGGTAAAAAAGCAGAGTCCCTTCCTTTCTCTGTTTCTTTAAGCCTACCCCTACAGTAAATGCATGAATGCTAGCCCATAGCACAGATTAGCAACTCTTTGTGATAAAGACCCAGAACTCCCTGTGAAGAGGGATCAGATTCTGTGGCCCTTTTCGTGGGACCTTTCTTTGGTCCATGACTTGCTGGCAAATTCTTTCAATTATTGAATGCTGAATGCTGCTTTGTCTCACTAGATGGACTTTTACTTTAAGATTCTTATCTGGGACACATGCAGTCAGTGGAGAAAAATGCAAAACACTCTCTTTGGTCATTAATAAAGGGCCCTGAGGAAAAAGCCAAGGTAGCTTATGTTAATCATTAAACTCGCCCCATGGTCAATTCTGAACTTTTACTCTGGTACGTGTTTGGACAGGACACAAATGAGTTAGGTAAGTTATACTCCAGCATGAATTAGTTACCTGCATGGTAGCTGCCGACGAGGCTCTAGCTAGGTAACAGGATCAGTGGTTCTTGGTAGAGAGAAACAAAGATCATTTGGAGAGGAAAGGTAATTTCTCCCTTGAATATCGAGACATAAACAGAAAAAGGTACTGTTCTCTCTTTCTGGGTATTACATCTTTTGCTAATATTATGGTGAACAAAAGGAGGTGAGAGATCTATAGTAGCAACCTTGCAACTTCATCTCTCAGAGGTCTCAAAGGAGGGGAAAATGAGAGAGGAGGGAAGGAGAAAGGAAAATGGAGTGCAAACCACAAGAGAAGAGAGAGGAGAAAGAAGACCTGCTTGAATGGACATAGCTATTTTCTGCAGTTGAAAGTTTTCTGGTTAAAGGAATAAAGGATTGTGAGTTTATCCTTAGGAAGGGTTAGTGAACTGATTAATTCACTTGAAGAAAATGACATTTGTTATTGATTGCTCTATTTTCGAGGAAAAGATGCAAGTTTGAAAATAGGTTTTCAAGAAATCAATGTGTGAATATTTGTTTTCATTGTTATAAGTTGGGAGTAGGCACTAAGATAAAATGTTAAAAATCATGTAGAAAATAGAATCATGTAAAAAACAGAATTTTCTGTGCTGAGTGTATTCTATTGGATGCAACAAGCAAGTCAAATCCTGTGCTTTTGGACTACGTAGTAAATACTCCTGGGTACTTTGTCTATGCAGTAGTTGTATCTCTAAAAATTGAATGTTTCTAACTTGAATTCTATTCCAATAGACCTAAAAGTGTAGGGCATTTTGTGACTTACGGGAACACTTGCTGAATCTACTTGTAAATTAGAGTTCTTTTTCAGAAATGCAAACAGCTTCCTGTTTGTGCACAAGTTAAGGACAGGCACACAGGTTATTTGTTTTCCAGATTCCTAGCACAGTATTCCCAGCATACAGTAGTACTATAATAAATATTTTCAATATTGAATTAAATATAAATGTATTATGGGCTCTCTTAATCAAGGCACACTTATCAGGTAAGTTTATTATGAGTTTTTGGGCAGATGTTCTTTTTCTGGGAGTTTACTGTGGCTTCTATCTTTTCTGAAATGATATAATTACTTCTGTTTATCTCCACATTTTCTTTAAAAATTAAATGTCTATTGAGGGATACATGCATATATATAATTCTGCAATTTCTTGAACTTTAAGAGTATCCCAGAGCTAAGGTCTGTTAGAGGGTTTTGCTGATTCAAGCTGCCTGGGTTCTGGAGAACAGCTTAGCACTCTTGGACAGAGCAGTCATGAGGGTGTTATCCGAAGCGTGAGTTTTTAGCCAGGCTTCTGAGGATTCTGTCCATCCCACACGGATATGGAGGTCATCTCTCTCAGATTAGGTATGGCCAGATTTAGGGTGTTCACGTATGTATTCATTACTTAGAATTTACTGAGCATCGTGTGAGCCATCTGTAGTAAGAGGGTGTAGAAATGGGCCCCTGGATCTCTTCAAGGCATGTACTATGTTGAAGAGGCCTGTGTGTTACTGTGTTATCTGGTCCAGGTTCTACAGAGGTTTATTATTATTATTATTATTATTTTGAGGTGAGGGAGGTTGATGAGAATTGGAATGGCTGGGGAAAGATTCAGTGTGGGAAGTGGCCCCTAAGTTGGGCCAGGTAGGAGGGCCAGAATCTTGAAGAAAGTTTGGAGAAGCCAGGAAGGGAGCAGCAGGAGCTAAGGCAAAGGCTGATGTGTGCAAGGCTTGTCTGAGTGATGAGGAGAACAGTATGGTGACAGTACAGGGTTCAAGTAGGAGAACCATGGGAGGGAAAGCGGAAAAGCTAGGGCAAACAACGTAAAAACATACAGTTCCCCGAACCACATTAACTAGTATTTTAATAAATAGAATTTATTTTTAAAACTTCAGCTTTGATTCAGTTGATTAAAGAGGTTACTATTATTTAACCAGCTTAAAGATGCTGAAAATAAGCTGGTGAAACAAGAAAGGAGGAATGGTGATGACTGCATATAAAATTCTTAGATGGCCCCTTTCTACCAAGCTTAGAAAGACAGTGGGTCCCTTTGGAGACACTAGGACCATTTCTGTGTCATCTCCTTAATTTCTCAAGTTTCGATACAACAAAGTGATGGTATGGAAGCAAAAATGTTTGTAATTTTTACTTTATCTTTTATATAGCAGAACAGCTATGGTGCATCCATCAAAACAGAAAATGATCTTAATGTCTAAGAAATCTTGATTTAAGTAGACACAATGACTGGCTGGCTGATCTCTCTGATGAGTATTGAAGTACTGCTTTTGGCAGGTGAGTAGAATGTGTGTTGACAGGGTTACAGATAGGAACATCATAGGTTCCCTTGAAAAATATTATTGATACTTAGACATGTACTTTCCAGGTATCAATTGAAAAAATGAATTTATAAAGTTTATTTTGAGTGGCAGAGTTGAAGCATCTGCATCCAGATTTAAATTTCCTGCTTAACTTTTTTCCCGATTACTAGCTGAGGTTATGTACTAAACTGTTGTGAATATTTACTTAAACTTGTAATGGCCAGTGGAAATCGCTGTTGTACTTCAGCGCTTTTAATAATGACTTGTGAGCTTTCTTTCATAATCAGCTTTTGGACTTTGTGTTCTAATTCTTTTCAGATTTTACCGCTTTCTCTTCCCAAAAGGAGTAACTTATTTTGTCTTAGTGATTACTTCTTGTATTATAATGTCCTCTTCTCAAGCAATGTCTTCAACTTTCTCCGAATTTCTATTATACTCTGTTACATCTTCTTGTGGCATTGGTTTTTGGTCTTCTTGGTTAAAAATATCTAACCATCTCTGAGGCCTCTAGTTGGGAACTCCATGAATGGTTATGTTGATGTGACTCCATTACCTCAGGTGTGCAGTGTGCCACCTGTATGGCTGCACGTGGAAGTCATAGGCCAGCCACAGTCAGCATGGCCTGCATGAGCCTTTATCATTTTTTTTCTCATATAAAATTGACAGGTGTTCTATAGATAACACTTTCATTGCTTATTTCCTTACTGAGTGCCTGATGATTTTTGCTGATTTCCTTGAAATAGCTTTTCCTTTGCCAGGGCATGTCCCTGAACATCTTTAAAGATGGAAGGATTGATAATGGTCAAGCTCAGCTGATGGTCTGTATGGGAAGACTCAATCTACCCCAGCATGTGTAGTCAATAGGGCTTAGCTTTGTGTAAAGGAAACTCCTCCAGCAACGATCCACACACTGGTCCTGCTATGAGCAGGTGAGGCTAAAAGCTACAGAATTTCGCATCTGTCTGGGAATTCACTCTGATCACTTATTCCAGGAGAAAGTAGAGGATGGTGGATTAGGCAGGAAAAAACAAGTGGCAACTTCTACAATTAAATATGGTCAGCTGGTAAAAAGGTAGGAAAGAGAGGGAAGATACTATGAATTCAATTAGGGAACAAAGTGAGCCTCTTCCCAAAGGAAAATGAAATTCAGGATTGTCCTTGTGGGTACTAGGTTTTTGAATGTCTAAAACGAGAGGGCTAAGTCAGAGTTTTCCACAAAATCTGGATTCTGAAGGTGTGGTCCCCAGACCAGGGACACCAGATTAGAAATGGAAATTTGAGAGCTGGTCTCAAATCAACTGAACCAGATATTCTTGTAGCAGAGCTCATCATCTGCATTTGATCAAGCTCTTCTGGTCATTCTAATGCATGCTAAGTATTTATTTATTTATTTAATTTTATTTGAAAGAGTTACAGAGAGAGGTACAGACAGAGAGAGAGGTCTTTCATCTGCTGGTTCAATCCCCAAATGTCCACAATGACTGGCACTGGGCCAGGCCAAAGCCAGGAGACAGAATCTTCTTCCGGGTCTCCAACATGGGTGTAGGGACCCAAGGACTTGGGCCATCCTCTGCTGCTTTCCCAGATGCAGTAGCAGGGAGTGGAATCAGAAGTGGAGCAGTGAGGACTCGAACCAGCGCCCATGTGGGATGCCAGTGCCGCAGGGTGGGGTTTTAACCTGCTGCACCACAGCACTGGCCCTCTGCATGTTGTTTTACTTTAAAATGTTGGGGAAGCTACTAGATCAAGTTTGACCTTAAAAGCCACTGTTTTTCTCATTTATTGACAGTACCACATCTGACTTTACGTATTGAGCCCAAGGAAGGTAGCCTTGCAGGGGGAACGTGGATTACAGTTATTTTTGATGGTAAGTTTGAATTTTATCAAATGTGAATTTCTTAATGGACACACAATCCTAAAGAACAAAATTTGGTTTTCTTCCTTTTCTAAGAACAACTGTAAAAGAGGGACTGAAGGGAGAAGGACAGAGGGACTAACATCTTTCTCTCCAGATGCTCACTGGCTAATTCAGAAAAGCAGAACACTTGGTGATGCGTAACATCATAGGACTTTGACAATGTGTTCCCCAGAACCTTTGCTGTCTTCCTTATAGATAATTTTATACAAATGGGTCCCTGACTTACAATGTTTTTTAAAATTTGTACACTTATTTGTGAGGCAGAGAGACTGAATGAGCAAGTGAGCTCTCGTTTACGGATTCGTTCTCCAAATGGCTGCAATGGCTGGGCAAGGCTGAAGTCGGGGGCCAGGGATGCCTTCCAGGTTTCCCGTATGGGTGGTAGGGAAAAATCCATTTGAGCCACCATCTACTTGCTGCCTACCAAGGTGTGCAGTAACAAGAAGCTGGAATCAAAAGCAAATCCACGTGTCAAACTAAGGCACTCTGATATGGGATATGGGTATCTTAATTGCTGTGCCAAATACTTATTCCTATAATGGTTTGACTTCTGATTTTTCAACTTCATTATAGTGTGGAAGCAATACAGATTTGGTAGAAATTATACTTTGAGTTTTGAATTTTGATGCTTTTCCTGGATAGCAATATGCAGTACACATACTTTCATGGTGCTGGGTGATGGCAGTGAGCCACAGCTCCCTATTGGCCATGCAATCAGGAGGGTTAGCAACCAATTCTCTACAGTGTGTGATGTTTCACAGGTGAGGTGTATTGATTGTATTTTGACCAGGTATTCTCAACTCTTTTCAACTTAAAAAGGGTACATGGAGATGTAACCCAGTGAAAAGGGATGGGTTCTATGTTGTGGACTTTCTAAACCACAGTCTAGCATTCCTGTTTCCCATACAATGCAAAATAACTTTCAGGGATGAAACATTTCTTGGATTTAGGTAGACCTAAAGAGACAAAAATCCCTTTATAAATCCATAAGTTAGAATATCCCAATAGATAGCAGCCATAAATGCCTTTGGAAAGGAGTAATGTTACTTTAATCCTTAGGTAAATTTAGCATAAATTACATTGTCCCTATATGGCCATGTTTTGACATTACCCTGAGTGTATCATAAGTCTGGTTAGCTGAGATTTCCCCTTTTCCTTTGTATTTAGGTTTGGAGACAAGTGTCCTTTATCCCACCAATGGCTCTCAGCTGAAGATACGCCTGGTGAACATGGTGGTGCCTGCATTGCCCAGTGTCCCCTGTGATGTCTTTCCTGTCTTCTTGCAGTTGCCTGTGGTGAAATGCCAGACCAGGTGCCTGTCTGGGAATAGGAAGACCAGACAGGATGAGCATATGAGTGCTTGTCTTAGTAGCCTTTGGTGATGTGTTAGGGAAACTCCTACTGCAATTAATTACCAGTTATAGTTCTCTTTCCTTCTCTCCCCTCCCCTCCTCTCCTCTTCTCTTTTCTCTCTCTCAAATCAGAATTATTGAAGGAGAAGGAGACACACACACACACATACACACACCCACACACACCCACACCCTGAGAAAGAGAAAGAGAGAGAGCTTCCATCCACTATTTCACTCCCTAAATGGCTGCAATGGCCAATGCTGGGCCAGGCCGAAGGCAGGAGCCAGGAGCTTCATGTGGTCTCCCACATGAGTGTCAGAGGACCAAACACTTGTGCCATCTCTACTGCTTTCCCAAGGCCATTAGCAGGGAGCTGGATCAGAAGTGGAGCATGAATTGGCATCCATATGGGATGCTGATGTTGCAGGGTGTGACTTTACCCACTATACCATGACACTGGCCTACAGCTATAGATTTTGAAAATATTCCATGTGAATATCATCCTTTAAAGGTCCCTGTGTGGTTCTAGGGCTTAAGGAAGGATGACAATATGGAGAAAAATTTTGAGATGTTTTTAAGGAGGGATTGGATTTTGTTTATGATCTTACGATTTTTTTTTTTTTTTGCAGAGTGCTCTATGGTTCTTAAGCTTTCAATAAATGGCACCATTTTGCAATTTGAGCACTAACTGTTTTGAATATGCATAATAGTAATGATTGTGCATAAACCCTAAGCCAGTTAGAAAGGAAATTTGCTTTTAGCTATGCTACATTTGATATTATCTCTGTTTGGAACACATTTGTATAAGGTTGCAGACAATCTATTGTTCTACTCAGGTTTTTGTGAGGGTTACACTATTTCCTGCTTTGTTAACTCATGTGTTAGAGTGGCTGGAGGGAAGTAGAACATTGGTGAAGAGAAAGAACAATGACATTTCCTGAGTTCCCTCTTTCAGGAAGACTCCCCATCTTCCATTTTTGCCTGTTGAAATTTACACTGTGAATTCCATCTCTTCCCTGAGCATTCAGCTGAGGATAATCTTTTCTTTATTTGAAAGGGGAGGAAGGAACACCTTTTAGTACTTCATCCACACACACATTTTCTTTGTAATTTATCATACCGAAAGAAATTCTTTTTTTGTAATTTACACAAAGGCACAGTGTGTGTAACTTCAGTGACACTTTTTCAGCCTGTGTTTTCATGACACTTGTCATGTTCATCCTCGTAGAATTAAGTGCTTTGAAGGCAGGGGATAAATTTGATTTCACCATATTCACCCTTTGGTGGACTGCACAAGATGTTACAAATAGAAGATGTTCATTAAATGTTAGTTGAGTAAGGGGTCAGCATTTTGACACAGCAGGTTAAGCTTCTGTCTATGATGCTAATAACCCAGATGAGTACCAGTTCCAGTTCCAGCTGCTCCACTTCTCGTCCAGCTGCCTGCTCATGTACCTGGGAAAACAGTGGAAAATGGCCTATGTGCTGGGACCCCTACACCCATGTGGGAGACTTCAATGAAGCTCCAGTCTTCTGGCTTCAGCCTGGTCCATTCCCTGCTGTTGCAGTCATTTGTGGGGTGAACCAGTGGATGGAAGATCTCTCTCTCTCTCTCTCTCTCACTCTTTCAGAAAAAAAGAAAAAAAGTTGTTGTTTGAAATTCTTTGTAGCATTATTATTAGTTTTAAACCCTAATTTACTTCAAAACATTTGTGGAAGTTGGAATTAAAAGATGAGTTTACTTTGGTACAAAATTATTTTGAAATCAATTCAGAGTATTTTCATAAAGTACATTTCCATGAACTGTTTTAAGAATCCTTCTATGCTTTGTTAAGTTTTATGGCATTTTAAAAAAAGATTTATTTATTTGAAAGGTAGAGTTACACAGAGGCATAGGCAGAGAAAGAAGTCTTCCACTTGCTGGTTCACTCCCCAAATGGCTGCAGTAGTCAGAGCTAAACTGATCTGAAGCCAGGAGCCAGGAGCTTCTGCTGGGTCTCCTACGTGGGTTCAGGGGCCCAAGCATTTGGGCCATCCTCTACTGCTTTCCCAGGCCATAGCAAAGAGCTGGATTAGAAGTGGAACAGCCAGGACTTGAACCGGCGCCCAGATGGGATGCTGGTGCCACAGCCAGAGGCTTAGCCCACCATGACACAGCACCAGCCCCTTTTATGGCATATATATATATATATATATATATATTTGACAGATAGAGTTAGACAGTGAGAGAAAGAGACAAAGAGAAAGGTCTTCCTTCTGTTGGTTCACCCCCAAATGGCTGCTATGGCCGGAACTACGTGGATCCAAAGCAAGGAGCCAGGTGCTTCCTCTTGGTCTCCCATGAGGGTGCAGGCACCCAAGCACTTGGGCCACCCTCCACTGCCTTCCTGGGCCACAGGAGAGAGCGGGACTGGAAGAGGAGCAGCTGGGACTAGAACCCGAAGCCCATATGGGATGCCAGCGCCGTAGGTGGAGTATTAGTTTATGGCATATCTTAACATAGACTTCCTGCAAGAACTTTCTATAAAATAAGCTAAAGCCATAAAGATTTTTGTGTCCTATCTACTTACTTCCAATTAGGATGTACCATTTATGTTGTATCATCCTTTTAGAGAAAAAGAAATACTACTCTCTTAAATATATTAATTGATTAAATATGACTATAAAGTTAAATTAACATTCAGGTATAAAAAATATACAGTTTATTAATAATGAAATGCTGGCATGCTTATCATATAAAAAGGCAAAACAGCCCATATGTGACTAAAACCAACACTGCCCAATCAAGATACAATATGAACACAAATGTACTTTGAAATTTTCTAATAGCCACATTAAAAGGTCCAAAGAAACAAGAGAAATTAATTTAAAAATATATTTTATGTAACTCAATATTTTCCAAATATTTTTATTTCAACATGTAATTATGTTTATTATTAATGAGATATCTTAGATCCCTTTTTTGCATACCAACTCTTCAAAATCTAGTGTGTATTTTATGCTTCTAGTCTATATTAATTGGAGCTATCCACATTTCAAGTGCTTGGTAAACACATAATACTAGTTGCTAACACAATAGACACTTCATATTTAAATATTTAAAGTCATACTGAAGATTTTGTTGGGAAGATTTGGCAAAGAAGCATAGCTTAAATCTAGCTTTATTCTTACTCATCATATCTTCCCTATGACAAAAATCCATTGTGGATGGCAGCCTCAGAGTGGCAAAGAGGCCACTGTGATATCTATGCAAAGAGAGAAGAACTAAGTCCCTTTGTCTTGATGGACACATGAGATGTTTAGCAGCTTCTTGGAAGATGAAGATTCATTATTGCTATTTTTGGAAACAAGTAAGATCAATACCTTTTATGAGAACTAGGATTCAAGCCCCCTTTTATCCTGACCCTTTGGTGTTCATGCACATAAGTTAATCTATCTATAACTGTCATTTCTAAAAGATAGAAACTGGGATGAGAGTATCTATCAAAGTACCTTCTAATTCTTAAATGCCTATGAATTGATGATTCTGAGAAATGGGACTCCCCCCTCCCCTGAAACCTTGTAAGAAATAGGATTTTTGTTTCTCTTAAATTTTAGAGACTTTTCAAATGACATTGCTTTTCCTGAAGGATCCAGTCTTTGAAGTCTTTGCAGCACAGTGGGTAAAGACGCCACCTGCAGTGCTGACATTCTTTATGGGCGCCGGTTCAAGTTCCAGTTGCTCCACTTCCGATCCAGCTCTCTGCTGTGGCCTGGGAAAGCAGTAGAAGATAGCCCAAGTCCTTGGGCCCCTGTACCCACGTGGGAGACCCAGAGGAAGCTCTTGGCTCCTGGCTTCAGATCGGCACAGCTCCTACCATTGTAGCCATCTGGAGAGTGAACCAGCGGATGGAGGACCTCTCTCTCTCTCTCTCTCTCTCTCTCCCTCTCCCTCTCCCTCTCTCTCTCTCTCTCCCTCTCCCTCTCTCTCTCTCCCTCTCCCTCTCTCTCTCTCCCTCTCCCCCTCTCTCTCTCCCTCTCCCTCTCTCTCTCTCTGCCTCCCTCTCTCCCTCCCTCCCTCCCTCCTTCTCTCTCTGTGTAACTCTGACTTTCAAATAAATAAATCTTAAAAAAAAAAAAAAAAGAATGGATCTAGGAAGTGAAAGGTAGGATGTAATACTGTTTGATTAGCTCTGTTCTACAAGCAAACAGGAAGAAAACTGGAAGTGATTAAATGAGCTGCTAGCTTTTGGAATTAGTGTTTTTTGATTCATAAGAGTTTCCAATTTCTGCCTTCAGATCTCTGCTTTCCGAAACCCATGAAGGTCTATACTCTTTGGAAGTGCATTCTGAGGGACAGGTGTTAGATAATCCAAGTCCAGTATCAAAAGACAGCTGTACTTTCAAGGTGAGTTTTACAGATGGAAGAATGTTTTACACACACATACAGAATTCCAGACAGACAGATGTAGAGAGAGACAGAGATATTTTCTGTTTATGGTTTACTCCCCAAATGGCCACAATGGCCAGGGCTGGGTCAGGCTGAAGCCTGGAGCCTGGAACTGCACCTGGTTCACCCACATGGATGACAGGGGCCCAAGCACTTGGGCCATCTTTCACTGCTTTTTCAGGTGCATTCCCAGAGTGCTGCATTGAAAATGGAGCAACTGGGACTCGAACCAGAGGACACATGATATGCCAGAATCTCATGCAGCAGCTTAACCTGCTGCACCACAATGCCAGCCCCAGGATGATGGAATGTGTATTTTCTTAGTCTGAGGGTATGCTTGTGTTACCAACACTCAAGTTGTAAATTAGCCAGAGTCTGTTTGAAAGAGTAAGAAGAAAGTTTGTGATACAGCTTCATAGACTATACTATGATTAAAGACAAGTGTTGAACCTTTGTATGTCAGGCTGTAGCTGTTTTATGTAATTGTCCAATTTAATGCTCACAAAAATTTTATGGGTGGATATTCATTATTCTGTTCCAACATATGCACAATTTGGGGCTCAGGGAGATTAACTAGTTTGCCCATGTCCTGTAGGTGATAAAGGACAGAACCAGGATTTGAACCTTCACCTTGCTTTAAATGCCACCTAAACTGAACCTCACAGAGGAACCATAAAGGTTGTCTTTATGCGATCATGCCAAGTCTCAGGATAGTGAAGGTCCTCAGGGACCCAAGTTCTAATTCTCCCTCTGCTTTATGATAGCTTTCCGCTACTCTTTGCAACACCAAACTCTGAGGCTGTATGCTGGTGGAATACTTCAAGCTCAGATAAACTGAAAGGGAAGCAGAGAGAGAAGTAACAGAAGCAGAGAGAGTTTAGAAGGCCAATGTTGACTTATTTTAAAGCCTCATTATCTATACTGTAGCTTCAGTTTATATTTTGTTTAGTTCATTGGCCAATTCAGGTTAGTTTTTTTTTTTAACCAAAGAAGAATCTCGGGATGGGTAGGTCCTAGACTTTTCATAAAAAGCAAAAAGCTTTTCAGTACTCTTACTTGATCTGATTGTTCTTCACATAGGGTGCTTCTGTTAAGAGCTGTTCCAAGGAGTATAATTTAGTCGCTAATCCATGCTCCTTGAGAACAAGACTTCACCATCTGACTTCATCTCTAAAATGGCCCCCATTTTTATAGCAATTTGTGTTTGAAATTTAATGTTTGCTGTTGATTCACACCTAACACTTTGTTTCTCAGTTAAGAGACCCCTGTTTTCTGGAAATTTTGCTTCTGCACATATGCAGCAGGAAGCAAAAAAACAAAATCATTCTTATTAAGACCTATCCACCTATCCGCTGTCTCAGGGAATGCAACAGAAGAGATACGGCTGAAAATGTTTCATCACACCATGTTTCTCTTCATCCCAATAGTAGTTTTCCTACTTATTGAAAGATCAGTAAGGAGAGAGAAAGGGGAAAAGAAGAGAAACATATCCTAAAATTGCACATCAAAGAAACAAGTCCATGAGCAGTTTTCCTAGCTGGGGGAATTGGAAAATCACCAGGCGATGCAGTTAACGAGAGGCATCCCAAGCTCAATGTAATACAGTGTGTCTCTTTGTTTGGGGACTTGGACTCAGGGAACCACACATATGAAAAATTAATTCCACCTTGCCAGTCCACTCCAGAGAGCCTGCTGTGGGCGCTGACAAGTTTGCACAACTCACGGAAGGTTTATCAAGCAGCTGGTGGCTGTGGCTTTGCTGTTCTAATCTGCTGTTTTCCTCTCTCCTTCTTGGTGTTGCTAACCTCACTTGGGCTCAAGGATCAGCATGCAGGAAGCTTGATTTGGAAGCTCATTAATTTTTCACTTTGTCATGTCTCTAGCTTGGTGGATAACTAGGAGCCTGTTTCTCTTAGAAATGTACGATTTTTATGTTGTGTTGGCTCAGAGAGAATCACAAGTGAAGCCCTTTTTGAAGCTTCAACCTGAGTCTGCCTCACTACTATGAGGAGTTGGATGGAATGATAAAGGAGTGGCAGTATTCCCCACAGACTTTAGTGGAAGGATTAGATCTTACACGTCAAGTCTGAAATCAAGAGATATGCTTCCTTATTTGATTTGGGCTTGGTTGTGCCAACTGCCTTGGTTTCTAACATCTGTGAGAGAGGGCAATGACCACCACTTCACTCAGTAGGCTCTTTTGGTAAAGTTCCAACTTGAGGGAGGTAAAGTCATGGGTGCAAAAGTTGACTGGAAGGGTGGAGTGGGGACTGAATGTTTGGCAAGTGTGCATGAAACTCCATTAATCTTTAGCTTTTGGTGGGATCAGGGCCAGCTCCCAATCTGTGAAATCACAGCATTCTTATTTTGACTTCGGACTGTACACATTTTCTGTGAACTATTTTCTAATCCTTTCCTTTAGAAAGTGAGGAAACTAGCCTTGATAGCAGGCCATACAGCCAAATGGATCAATAGTTAACGCCCCACCTGTCAAGTCGCCATCAGCTTTGTAGACAAATCTGTCGATTGTCAATGACTGATTAGGGCTGTTGATTAACAGTGAAGTTATCTTTTGGTGATATTCTCGCCTGGAAATGTAGACTGCTAAGGTGCTGGAAGAAGACCAAACTAAACAGTTTGCTGCAATATGTTTGCCAGTGGGAAGCACTATGGGTTGTGTGGAATGTAGGCATTCCAGGGATCTGGGAAGAGGTGGGGATGACTGGATATCCCTGGGTGAGTTGTTGGCTCATGGTTCAAATCTTTGTCAGGTCAGTCTGTCCTTCTGATTCTCCATTTCTTCAGATGAGCCACTATGTGATTTCCTGATGTAGTAATGACCTGATCTCTGACTAACCTAGATTCTTACAGGTGAGATGGAATTCTGGCATAGTTTCATTCCCTACTCTCCTTCCAGGTAGTATATCAATAATCTCAGATCAAGATACCCCAGTCTTTCACAAAATTAAATGTCTTCTACATACCAGACTCTGCGCAGGGTTTACCAGCAACTGAGTCAGGCATTGTCTCTGCCTTCATTGAACTCATTATGAGCTTCAGGAGGAGGATCAGTGTAAATGGATTTGGAGTGTCACAACCAGGCTTTCCCAGGATCTCACCTCTCCATCAAAGTTGCTTTCCACTTGCTTGAAGAAAAATGTTACTTTCCATTCCTTGAATTTTTTGAATAATTTTCCTCTCAATTGGTACCTTCTGTTTCTTCAACAAGCACCTTTCTCATGTTCCCATTCAACTTTCCACTTTTTTTGTCGTTTGCTGATGCCTAACAAAGTTCTGGCTGATAATGATTTAAGTGAGTCCTCCCAATTAAATAAGTGAATTCTTTTCTAGAAAAATTAAAATCTTCACGACCTAAAGACATCAAATTACAATAGTGAAGTGAAAAGTTAACATTCTGGATGATAGTGTGCCTATCTTTCCTTCTGTTAAAACATGCTATTGGGTATGTTAGGTGGGCCTGTAGAAACAGGCTTGCCAGGGTTTAGAAAACTTGATGCAGGTTAGGGAGCTATATGACCTTGATCAAATTCTGTTCACCTCATCTATAGAAGAAATAGAATAATACCAGTCATCTGTGCATCATAGAAATATTATGAAAATAAAAGGAAGTAGGTTTGAAGGTGATTTAAGGAAACATAAACATTTGCTTCCTTAACCCTATGTTTTATGAGGAATGGCTTGTGCTTCTTGTGTTTGTGGTATTCTAATGAAATGCTCACTTGTGATTATCCCTATTTTCTAAACAGTTTTCCAAGGCACAGACACCCATTGTTTACCACGTTAATCCATCAAGTGGAGTTCCAGGTAAGAAATCTTTTAAAGTAAGAATAGTTGTAAATCCTGTCACCAAAACTTATTGTAAACTCTTCTACCTGGGTGGTTAGTCTCTGTAAGTGGGAAAATTTAGCTGCTCCTATGTTGCTTTTTTGAAAATAAGTTTCAATCTCTAGATCATTTTTAACCTGATTTGGTTTTACCCCGGGTACTTTTATTCTATTACTTCACTGATAACAAAAAGAATCTAAACACAAAAAGAAAAAGAGACCAACAATTTCAAACCAGCTGATATTGGAGGAAGGAGGAAATATAAGTCATAATTCGTCTTGATTTTGTAATCATCCACACATTTTCTTTGGACTCTGTGTACCAGGTTACATTCTAGGCTTTGCACATACATTAATTCATTAGATTCTCACAAAACCTTAATAAAATCACAGATGTTGTAATTCCCATTTTGTAGATGAGGAGATGAGGTAGCAAGAGGTAAAGTAATTTGCTTATAGTCATAGAGGTTGTAGAGATATTAAATGGTATAGCTGTTATTTGACTCAGACAGAGTCCAGAGTAGTCCGAACACCCACAGCTTTATCTTGTGTTGAGGTGAGTTGGATATCACCTGAAGACTATTAGCCCTGATTTTCATCCAGGGGATTTGTTTGTGCATTAGAGAGCACACAGTTTTACAAGAAGATTTATTTTGAAATTCTTGACCAGTCAAGCTAATCAAAACAATAAGTTCAATTTATGCATTTTGATGCAACTATAGATATAGTTATATTTATATCTCTAACTGTAACTATAGATATAGATATGGAAAGAAGATTCTGTAAAGCTGCAGATTTATACAAAAAGAGAACAGACTACAACTCAGAAATAGATTCAGGAATGCTAAATCTGTTTTAACATTGGATGATAAACATGGCTAGGATTATATATAGTTTGCTGACTGATTCTTCATAAATGTATACTTCTATTCCAGGCTTTAAAAATATTTTATTTTACTTATTTTTTGAGATAATTTTTTAAAAATTTGTTTGATTGGCAAAGTTCCACACATACACACACACACACACACACACAGAATGAGAGAGCGAGAGCGAGAGCGAGAGCGAGAGCGAGAGAAAGAAAGAAATCTTCCGAGCCGGCGCCGTGGCTCAATAGGCTAATCCTCCACCTTGCGGCGCCGGCACACCGGGTTCGAGTCCCGG
Organism: Oryctolagus cuniculus; assembly: GCF_051225735.1. Taxonomy (NCBI): domain Eukaryota; kingdom Metazoa; phylum Chordata; class Mammalia; order Lagomorpha; family Leporidae; genus Oryctolagus; species Oryctolagus cuniculus. Next base: position 117,817,246 of record NC_142871.1, read on the forward strand.
TTGGGGCGCCGGATTCTGTCCCGGTTGCCCCTCTTCCAGGCCAGCTCTCTGCTATGGCCAGGGAGTGCAGTGGAGGATGGCCCAGGTGCTTGGGCCCTGCACCCCATGGGAGACCAGGAAAAGCACCTGGCTCCTGGCTCCTGCCAGGATCAGCGCGGTGCGCCGGCTGCAGCGGCGGCCATTGGAGGGTGAACCAACGGCAAAAAGGAAGACCTTTCTCTCTCTGTCTCTCTCTCTCACTGTCCACTCTGCCTGTAAAAAAAAAAAAAAAAAAAAAAAAAAAAAAAAAAAAAAAAAGAAATCTTCCATCTGCTAGTTCATGCCCCAAATGGCCACAACAGCTGGGTCTGGTCCAGGCAAAAGCCAGGAGCCATGAGCTTCTTTCAGGTTTTTCACATGGGTGCAGGGATCCAAGGACTTGAACCATCTTCCACTGCTTTCCAAGGCATATTAGCAGGGAGCTGGATTGAAAGAGGAATAGCCAGGACTCAAACTGGCATGCATATGAAATGCCAACATTATAGACAATGGCTTAATCCACTATGTCACAGTGCCAGCCTCCAGATTACATATTTTTAATTTACATTATTGTCAAAGGCTTATTGGCTCCACTACACAAAGAGTTCAACAGATAAAAAGTAAAAAGACCATAGTCCAGCAGAAGAACAGGCATGAGCTATATACAATAATCAAAGGCAGGTTTTCAACTTCATTCATATACATTAAATTTTAAAACAGTCAAAACATTATTAAAACGATAGGAGTATATAATTCCTATCAATTTGTTTGACAAGTATTTAAAATATAGTTTGATAAAAAACAGGGTTTTCATTTGTTTAGAGATTCCAAAATGATATAATTGTAGAAACACAAGTGTTAAATTTATAGTTGCATCAAAATGCATAAATTGAACTTATTGTTTTGATTAGCTTGACTGGTCAAGAATTTAAAAATGAATATATAACTTATTGAAAAGTACACATTTTGTGAATGTATGTGTATAAATTCAGACTTTAGATATGTGTATTTAAATTGTATTCTGAAGGGTATGAATTTGGCATTATCTTATTCATCTGGGTTTTACATAGGTTTGTTCTCTTCTATTTGCATAATCAAGACATAATAGTTTTTTATGAAAAAGAGATGTGGTCTGTGAAAATCACATGCAGACATTTTGATTCCTGCTGTTCTGGGGGTAGAAAAATCCTGTTTAGATGGCAGCAGTCTTATTAGGATGAGGGATGAGGAAGGAGTCAGCCATTTGAGGTGTGAAATAGGATGTCAGCTGGCACCCAGATCTGTCAAGTCCATTTCTCTCACCAAGCTGGAGTTCTGAGAACTATCTCCTCCACCTTGTGGGAGAAGGATTGGAGGTTGTCCTGGCTGGAGTGGTCCCGCCAGGCAGGATCCACACGGCTACATCTTTCCAATGTCTTTCCAGATGATTGCTCTCATTTCATTTGGGAAGCCTGCTAAGAGTATCAGCCAGGGAGATGGGGAATGTGGAGGAGGCAGGCAAGACAACATTTTATGAGCAGTGAAATTTCTATATGTGGTTAACAGTCCTTCACTGTGATGCAAAATCCCCTGGTACCATGGTCTGACTTAGTCATTCATCAGTCTCAGGGTTTGGCTTCTTTATTTAGAAACAAAACAAAAACAAGAATTGATAATGTCTAAAATCCATTATTAGTTTTTTAAACTTTTATTTAATAAATATAAATTTCCAAAGTATAACTTCTGGATTATAGTAGCTTTTTCCCCCCATAACCTCCTTCCCATCCACAACCATCCCATCTCCCACTCCCTCTCCCATCCCATTCTTCATCAAGATTAATTTTTAATTATCTTTATATACAGACGATCAAATTGGTATATACTAAGTAAAGATTTCAACAGTTTGCACCCACACAGATACACAAAGTATAGAGTACTGTTTGAGTACTAGTTTTACCGTTAATTCACATAGTACAATGCGTTAAGGACAGAGATCCTACATAGGGAGCAAGAATACAGTGACTCCCATTGTTGATTTAACAATCAATGCTCTTATTTATGACTTCAGTAATCACCGAGGCTCTTGTCATGAGCTGCCAAAGCTATGGAAGCCTCTTGAGTTCACAAACTCCAACCTTATTTAGACAAGACCATAATCAAAGTGGAAGTTCTTTCCTCCCTTCAGAGAAAGGTACCTTCTTCTTTGATGGCCCGTTATTTCTGCTGGGATCTCACTCACAGAGATCTTTCATTTAGGTCATTTTTCTTTTTCTTTTTTTTGCCAGAGTGTCTTGGCTTTCCATGCCTGAAATACTCTCATGGACTTTTCAGCCAGATCCAAATGCCTTAATGGCTGATTCTGAGGCCAGAATGCTGTTTAGGGCATCTGCCATTCTATGAGTCTGCTATGTATCCTGCTTCCCATGTTGGATCACTCTCTCCTTTTCAATTCTATCAGTTATTATTAGCAGTCACTAGTCTTGTTTGTGTGATCCCTTTGACTCTTCATCCTATCATTATGATAAATTATGAACTGAAACTGATCACTTGGACTAGTGAGATGGCATTGGTACATGCCACCTTGATGGGATTGAATTGGAATCCCCTGGCATGTTTCTAGCTCTACCATTAGGGGTAAGTCCGATTGAGCATGTTCCAAACTGTACATCTCCTCCCTCTCTTATTCCCACTCTTATATTTAACAGAGTTCACTTTCCAGTTAAATTTGAACACCTAAGAATAATTGTTTGTTAATTAAAGAGTTCAACCAATAGTATTAAGTAGAACAAAAAAATACTAAAAGGAATAAAATAGTAAGTTGTTCTTCGACAATCAGGACAAGGGCTGATCAAGTCACTGTTTCTCATAGTGTCCATTTTACTTCTACATGTTTCCTTCTAGGTGCTCAGCTAGTTGTCACAGATCAGGGAGAGCATATGATATTTGTCCCTTTGGGACTGGCTTAATTCACTCAGCATAATGTTTTCCAGATTCCTCCATCTTGTTGAAAATGACTGGATTTCATTGTTTTTGACTGCTGTATAGTATTCTGTAGAGTACATGTCCCATAATTTCTTTATCCAGTCTACTGTTGATGGGCATTTGGGTTGGTTCCAGGTCTTAGCTATTGTGAATTGAGCTGCAATAAACATTAAGGTGCAGACAGCATGTTTGTTTGCCAATTTAATTTCCTTTGGGTAAATTCCAAGGAGTTGGATGGCTGGGTTGTATGGTAGGGTTATCTTCAGGTTTCTAAGGGATCTCCAGACTGACTTCCATAGTGGCTTAACCAGTTTGCATTCCCACCAACAGTGGGTTAGTGTCCCTTTTCCCCCACATCCTTGCCAGCATCTGTTGTTAGTTGATTTCTATATGTAAGCCATTCTAACCAGGGTGAGGTGAAACCTCATTGTGGTTTTGATTTGCATTTCCCTGATTGCTAGTGATCCTGAACATTTTTTCATGTGTCTGTTGGCCCTTTGGATTTCCTCTTTTGAAAAATGTCTATTGAGGTCCTTGGCCCATCTCTTAAGTGGGTTGTTTGTTTTGATGTTGTGGAGTTTCTTGATTTCTTTGTAGATTCTGGTTATTAATCCATTATCTGTTTCATAGTTTGCAAATATTTTTTCCCATTTCTGTTGGTTGCCGCTTCCCTTTCCTGACTGTTTCTTTTGCAGTGCAGAAACTTCTCAATTTTATGCAATCCCAAATGTTAATTTTGTCTTTGACTGCCTGTGCCTCCGGAGTCTTTTCCAAGAATTCTTTGCCTGTGCCTGTATCTTGCAGGGTTTCTCCAATGTTCTCTAATAATTTGATGGTATTGGGTCATAGATTTAGATCTTTAATCCATGTTGAGTGGAGTTTTGTGTAAGGTATAAGGTAGGTGTCTTGCTTCATGATTCTGCATGTGGAAATCCAGTTTTCCTAGCACCATTTGTTGAATAGACTGTCCTTGCTCTAGGAATTGGTTTTAGATCCTTATTCGAATATAAATTGGCTGTAGATGTTTGAATTGATTTCTGGTGTTTCTATTCTGTTCCATTGGTCTCTCCATCTGTTTCTGTACCAGTTCCATGCTATTTTGATTATAACTGCCTGTAGTATGTCCTGAAATCTGGTACTGTGATGCCTCCGGCTTTGTTTTTGTTGGACAAGATTGCTTTAGCTATTCGAGGTCTCCTGTGCCTCCATATGAATTTCAGCATCATTTTTTCCAGATCTGAGAAGAAGGTCTTTGGTGTTTTGATTGGTATTGCATTCTAGCTATAAATTGTTTTTGAGAGAATGGATATTTTGACGATATTGATTCTTCCAATCCATGAGCATGTAGATTTTTCCATTTTTTGGTATCTTCTTCTATTTCTTTCTTTAAGGTTTTGTAATTTTCATCGTAGAGATCTTTAACGTCCTTGGTTAAGTTTATTCCAAGGTATTTGATTGTTTTTGTGGCTATTGTGAATGGGATTGATCTTAGAAGTTCTTTCTCAGCCATGGCATTGCCTATGTATACAAAGGCTGTTGATTTCTGTGCATTGATTTTATATCCTGCTACTTTACCAAACTCTTCTATGAGTTCCAATAGTCTCTTAGTAGACTTCTTTGGATCCCCTAAATAAAGAATCATATCGTCTGGGAAGTTTTCTGCTAGTATCTCACTAAAAAGGCCTCCTAATCCTTTCTCTTTCTCCGTGCCTTCAGGAACTCCTAGAATCCCAATGTTGGATTTTTTAATAGTATCCTGTAGATTCTCAACAATATTTTTCAGATTTCTAATTTCCTCTTCTTGTCTTTGGTTTGACTGTATACTTTCCTGTGCTCTGTCTCCTAAGTCTGATATTCTCTCTTCTGCCTCACTGATTCTGTTTTTAAGGCTTTCAACTGTTTTTTATTTGTTCTATTGAATTCTTCATTTCATTTTGATTTCTCTTCAATATCTCAATTTCACGTTCTATTAAATTCCTTATATAATTTTGATTCCTCCTTAAGAGTTCATTTTCATGACAGAGATTTTTTGTCATGTTCTGCATTGATTTCAGTAGTTTATCCATTTGTTTTTGGTTACTTCTGAACAATCTTACCATAAATTTTTTGAGTTCCATTTCTTCTATCTTGCCGTCTTCATAATCTTATATTGATGTGCCATGTTGTTTTGGGAGCATCATGTTGTCTTCCTTGTTCTTGTTTCTTTGGTTGTTGCGTTTGTTGTTAGGCATTTGTAATTGGACTGTCTGCTTTCAGTGACTCTCTAGAGGCTTGTGGTGGGTGTAGCCAGAGAGCTCTCTTCAGTTCTTCAAGGTTAAGGGTGTGCCTAAGGTGACACACCCAGGTTTGGCATGGTAAATCTCTCTCTCTCTCTCTCTCTCTCTCTCTCTCTCTTAAATAAGAAGTGAAGTGATTCTGCTCAGCTGAGCTCTTTTCCTCAATGGTGATCAGTGCCTGAAGGCTAACCCCAGTGGGTATAATATTCATGTGCTCTGTCCCAAGGACCACACAAAGGATCTGTGCAGTCCTCAGTGTAAGCTGATTCCCCTGCTATGTCTCTCACCAGGTAGCCAGGGCTACCTGAGCTTATGGCGTCTCCCACCAAGACTACTCAAGTCTCAGCCACACTGTGAGTTCTCCCACATACCCTCATTTTTTTTTTTTTTTTCACAGTCGTGGTTCAGAAACTCCACACATTCACCAGGTCTTAGTCTCCTGTTATTACTCCCCACCAGAGTCAGGTTTTTCTGTTTGGCTGGTTGCCAGGCTGGCACAGCTGTTACATATGTCCAAAATGGTGCCAACTCTATCAGCTCGTAAACTTTTTTAAGGTGATAGGAGAGAGAGAATTGTGTCCATACTGTCCTTTTTATTTTTTATCTCCTCTAGTTAAGTGGTGCACTTTCCCACATGGGGCTTCAAGCCTTGTTCCCTCTAGGCTCTTCTTGCCACTTTTCCACCAGTGTCTTGGGCTACTGCGGTTTTGTCTCACCTCTTTTTCCAGCACTGGTGTGGAGACTCTTGGCAGCTGGGGTCCTGAGCCGTGGACACCCATGCCCTCCACGTAGATCTACCGTGTCCCTCTAATTATGAAAGAATTTCCTCTACCATTTTTTCCCTAATTCTTCCCCGAGATTACACTATCTTCACTTCTATTAATCTGTCTTCTCCTGGACTATCAGTAAGCTCCCTCCCTATTCTGCCATCTTGGCTTGGCTTTTATCTTTATAATAAGTCTCTGTGGCTTAGTGAAGTGTCTGGTCTTTTAGTGAATACCCAGAAGCATGTGCTGAGTGTGGCAAGGGAGCTCTGTTCAGTGCTTGAGGGTGAAGTGAGTATCCAAGGTGATACCCACATACTACATTGTAAATCTATCATCATTTTTTTTACAGAGGGGAGGATTTGATCAGCTCTGTTGGCATAACTCACCCTCACCCCCTCTCCTCTAAGGTGACCAATGTCCAGGCTCTAATCCTAGGGGATGCAACATTCATCTACACTGCCACAAGGACAACACAAAGGATATATGCAGTCCTCAGTGTGAGCATGAATCCTGCAACTGTATACACACCCCAGACAAGTAGGGAAGCCCCAAAAGTGTGGAGCTGCCCAGAGACCCAGCCACACCTTCACCCTCCCACACAGCCACAGTATTTATATAGTCCCAGTACAGAAGGCTCCCACAATCATGGGACACTGAGGATCCACTCTACTCTGCCAGTCCGTCCCATCCAGAGCCAGCCACCTGTGATGTGCTGGGAGGCTGGGGACACCTCACATTCCTATGTGGGAGCCCAGTTTCCTGTTAGTCCTTCTATCCAGACTCAGATGTCTCCTCTTGGCTGGGTACGTGGACACAAGCAGGTACAGCTGTTACATATGTCCAAAATATCATCTGCACTCTCTCAGCTAGCTGCAGGGGGCTATTGTCAGTGGGTTGGGGAGAGAGAAACCTGCCCCTTTGTTCCTCTAGTTGGCAGTATACTGTCCCTCACAGGGCTCCAGCTGGACTCATGCCAGGCTTTCCCTGCAGCTATACCACCAGTGGCTTGAAGTGCTGCAGTCTGGTCTCACATCACTCTCCAAAGCTGGTCTGAGGCTCTTGGCTGCTGGGGTCCTGTGTCATGTCTGTTTTCATGCTGCACATCCACACCCTCCATGTAGATCCACGGTGTCCCTGTAACTTCCCTGGAAGTTGCACTGCAGTTTTCTTCCTATCTCTTCCCTGAGATTGCACTCTCTCCACATTTTTTTAAAACTATCTCCCCTAGACTAGAGTAGTCAGCTCCCTCTAGCCATAACTCTGATGCTATTTTATACTATTCCAAAGTTCATATCCATTTGGGTCATCTGTGACATATATCTTTTACACTTTGAGGTGTAGAAAAAATTAAGGATCCCTGAAGACCCCTTAGATTGTATGAGATGAATAAGTTCATGTCACATATTCATTTTAATAAGTGTTCAAAAGAAAGTCTCATGAAATGTGGAACACCCCAAGGCAAATTGTTCTTAAATCCAACATTGAGTGGATGGTCTACATGCAGCAAAGAGAATGGAAGGTGGCAGTGTGTGGAAACTGGCCCTTCTTTCCTGAAGTCCTCACTCTTTAAGGGACTGTGAAGAAGATTGATTATTCCTTTATGCACAGACAATACAATTGGCTATTTTTAGCCTTTCTAGTGCACAAACTTGATCACTGGGTTTTATCATTGACCATACTGCTGTGGTTTATAACAATTGTTAATTTTCTGGGTCATGACCAACTTTGCCATGTTGGGCATACATATACAAACAGAAATATATTTATGTTGTACATTTAGAGTTTGAGCTTAGTACATTAAATTTTAAAGAATCTTCTTAAAACAGGAAACCTAATACATGTACATGGCTGGATTTTCACTGGAAAACTGGAAACATTTGATTTTGATACCGAGTACATTGATAGGTAAGCATGTTTGTTTTTGTGTTTAACTAGTTATGCACTTGGGTATGGTGGTAGCTTCATGAAAACAGCTTTCCTGATAGCAATAAATCGCAAGCAGTTGACCCAGAATTGCTGTTTTCCTCATTGCAGTTCATGGTCTTTCATAAGCTGGACTTCAGCAAACTTTGGTAATATAATTGCAACTGGTTGATCAGGTTGGTTCATTCATTTACTGACAACTAGTCACTCTGGGCTCAGTGTGAATTACACCGAAATTGCATCTGAATTTTCTTCTTTAATTTTTTTATTCTCCCCCCGACCTTGTTTCTCAGTCCAAAGTAAATTCTTATAAGTACCATATGCTACCAATTGTGCCCAAAGTAAATTTTTTTTTTTTTTTTGGACAGGCAGAGTGGACAGTGAGAGAGAGAGAGACAGAGAGAAAGGCCTTCCTTTGCCGTTGGTTCACCCTCCAGTGGCCGCCGCGGCCAGTGCGCTGCGGCCGGCGCACTGCGCTGATCCAATGGCAGGAGCCAGGTACTTATCCTGGTCTCCCATGGGGTGCAGGGCCCAAGCACTTGGGCCATCCTCCACTGCACTCCCTGGCCACAGCAGAGAGCTGGCCTGGAAGAGGGGCAACCAGGACAGAATCCGGCGCCCTGACCGGGACTAGAACCCGGAGTGCCGGCGCCACAAGGTGGAGGATTAGCCTATTGAGCCACAGCGCCGGCCCCAAAGTAAATTCTTGTGCCCAAAGTAAATTCTTTAAAAATTATGTATAAACCTCAAAGCTCATTAGAATTGACTTTTTTGGTTGTTATTTTTGTACATTTGGAAATTCTGCTAGTGGGATCAGAGGAAAATGAGGACAGAGGTACCATAAGCTATTGGACTTCTAATGTTTTCTGGGAATAGCTAGGAGGTCAACATGACTTTTACAAGAGACATCTTAAGAAGATGTCACTATTACCTCACCCATGCTAGGGAGAAGAAAACTAGATTGGGTACTGAAGTTGTGGATTTTGTGGGGGCATTTTAATATTTCATTTCAACAAATGAAATAATTGTAGTGGGGCTTTCTAAGGTAGAAGGAACATAATCTCATTAAGCACTCAGCTAGGTAGGTTCTATACACTGTGTCTAATTTCATTCACCTCTGGACAGGTTGAAGGTATTCTCTCTTTTGCCCTGACTCCCTGATTCTGCCATATTTAAAGAAAAATGTGATTTGACTCCTCTCTGGATCTAAATTCCTGGCATTAAGTAATTGTTAACTTGTCTTATAAGGAAATTACCCTTTCTGCTAGGGATAGAGACCCAAAGTAAAACCTTGACAATGTGCCATATCCACTACTTGGTTCCATCTCAATCTTGGTCTGAGATTCAGCCTTAGAAAGGGGGAATAAAGGTGTAAAATCCACAAAAGTGCCACATAGAACCAATGTAATTAGCATGGATATGATGAAGATTTTCTTGAGAAAGGAGAAATGCTCCCTCTGCAGTGTGAAGTGTGGACCACGAGTTCACCTCTACCGTCTGGCTGAGAATTTGATGGACATAACCTTTGGGCATAATAGTCCTCATACGTCTACAACACTGCCTGGTAAATCCTGAGGTGGATGTTCCAACCACGTTTGTTCTAACTTTCACCAGGAATATTTACTAGAGAACTGCCCTATTGTTTCCTATCTTTTGTTTGCATTTTTAAATCCAGCCCACTGGTCTTGGAATCTCAAAGAGACAGATGGGTCACTCCTTGCTCTCTTGTAAACCGGCAGACAGGAAGCTGGTGAGTATCTTCTTTTTCTTGCCAACATATGTACTTTTCAGTGCTTCCTCATGAATAGAACACATACATATAAATCTGTTTTAAAATATGAATTACAACTGTTGATTGCCTTTATCTTTAGACCCCCTGCAAAAGACACATGAATTGATTCAAAATGCAAATTGAAGTGGATTCTTAAAAATATCTGAGAAAAAAATCTAGTATTTATTAGGAGTTGCCCTAATGCCCTCCATTTAGGTCATCCAATAATCTTGAGTATGTTTGGCTATTAGTCTCACTTTATAGATGAGGAAACTGAGGCACTGAGAGGTTAAGGAACTTCTTCAAGTTTCACAGAAAGTAAGTGGCAGACCTGGAATTTAAATTCTGTCTAAATAACAAACCTCTAGAATTCATGCTCTTAGCAACTCTACTATGTTCACTAGAATAACTACGATTATTTTTAAAATGAACGTCTACTCAGTTCAGACAACTGATGTGTTTTGTTTTACTTCAATCTGTATTAGGTGGATTAATTTTTGAGGTTATTATTGTAAGAATTATACTCTTTGACTTAGCTTTTGGTACTAGTATTTTTATAAAGATTTCATTTATTTATTGGAGAGGTAGATTTACAGACAGAAAAAGGGAGAGAAAGAGAGAAAGGTCTTTAATCTGCTAGTTCATTCCCCAAATGGCCATAATGTCCAGAGCTTGGCCCATCCAAAGCCAGGAGCTTCTTCTGGGTCTCCCACATGGGTGCAGGGGTCCAAGCACTTGGGCCATCTTCTACTGCTTTCCCAGCCACAGCAGAGAGCTGGATCAGAAGAGGAACAATTGCGATACAAACTGCTGTCTGTATGGGATGCAGGTACTGTAGGCAGAGGCTTAGCCTACTATGCCACAGCACCAGCCCCGGTACTGGTATTTAGTAGAGTCAATTTCTATGAGACAGTTTCTTCATGATATCTTCAATTTATCAGGTCAATTTTGTCTTTTTTTTTTGGCTTTATACTTGATAGTAGATCTTTTTGAATAAAGGGTTTCCTGTAGTTGTCAAATAACAGATTTTGGAAAGACAGGATCAAATGGAGATTAGGAGTAAGCTAAATTTTATCTCTTACACTTGTGTATATCTGACAGATAGCTTATTAACTGATAACACTAATTCGTATTACACAAAGCATTTGCCCCAGTGAGTTCATTATATCTCAGTACCTATCAACATTTTCCCACTAATTTGCCTCTTGTGTTGTGTTTTACATTTCTGGTTAAACAAGTCACAACTTCTGTAATGAGTTGTCTGGTGATTGTAACTTTTGTTTGCTTTTCCATAGCTATCCTATTCAGGAAGACCATGGTCTTGGGACTCTACAGTGTCGTGTAGAAGGGGACTACATTGGTTAGAGAAGTAACATACTTTTAAAGTCTTATCCATTTCTCAGTATCCCCCCCCTCCAAAAAAAAATCAGAAACTGATTCTCATGAGGATAATAATAATAACTATCGTTTGAGAACTTCCTGCAAAACACTGTACAAGGCAGGCTGTATAAAAACTAATTTAATCTTCAACAGTAAATGAATTATTTTTACTTTATAGGTGAGAAAACTGAAACTAATAACTAGAGTATTAGGATTTAAATTATGCTTGGTCTAACTCCAAGCCTGGCTCTCACTTGTTATGCAACAGTACATTTATCCTTGTGATTAAGTCTTTACTGCTGATGGCACTAAGGCTGTCAGGTGTTTATTTTGGGCAATCTTAAAGAAATTATAGGTTTGGATAGTAACTTGATGACATTAGTGTCTTTGGGTTTATGGTAGCACTAGCCCGACCTAGGGATTCAGGAAGATTTCTGTATTAATGTCTGTTTCTTTGTGTTGCAGGTTCCCAAAATGTTAGTTTCTCAGTATTTAACAAAGGAAAGTAAGTATCTGAGAGTAGGGAAATCTGTCATCATCTTATACTATCCACCCTTCTCATTTTGCTTACTTTCTTCAACCTTTTATCCTGGGAAATTTCAAGCATATACAAATAATGAAACTGCATGTGCCTTCTTGATTTCTTTTACTGGGTGAATATAATGGTGTCCCATGCAGTCATCTGTAGGCAAGGTAAGTGTTTCAGAGTGGTGACGATACAGAATTTTTGGAATTACTTCTTTAGCAACTGGAAAGTACTGAGCTTAAACTGTCGTAAGTCTCATGAGGCATATAGTTTGATAAAATGCCTTGTCCTCATTCTAGGAAATGCCTTCTTCAAGATGGAATGGGTCCACATCTTGTCAACCTTTGGAGAGATCATCTATAATTCAAAATTCCTCTGTGTCTCACCTCATGTGTTCTACTGTATAATTTGCCTGGCATTTTCCTTGCAAGTTCATTGCCTCTCTGATACTAATTTTATTGTGACTAACACATTAACTATAGCTACATAACTCAGAATATAGAGATCATCTCACCCCTTTAAAAGAAAATATCTTGAGAATCTGTCATAGGCCAGCTCCGTATCAGGCCATTTTAAGTTCATCATTCCATTTAATGCTTGTTATATGGGTATTATTCTTATACAATAATTTTATAGATAAGAAAATAAACTTGAACCCATTTGTGTTGTTCCTCTAGTCATCAAAAGGATCAAACTATTCTAAAGATCACTAACACTATTAGAAACTATAGTCTATAACTGTAAAATCTATTTATAAGCTGTGTCAAACTACTCTAAATGATGCTAGCAGTTAGTTCACTATTAGTTCACTATCTTCCTTTCAGGAGACCAATTTAAAAAATGCTATTTCAGATATGTTTTCATTCAAAACACAACTTTTTATTTTTTGAAGGTCAATGGTACACAAGAATGCATGGCTGATCAGTGCTAAGCAGGACCTCTTCCTGTATCAGACACACTCAGGTACTATTTTCCTTTATTCTGTACTCCCCCATCATGCCTCACCCCTTGCTTTCCTTCTGCTATTTCTGTTTGACCATTAACACCTGAAACTGTTTCTATAGTCATGGATGGTCTTTTGGCTTTTGTTGAGATTAAGTTGCCTGTTTCATTGTCAGCTTTAGTCACCGTATTAAAAGAGGTTTGATCATAGATATCTATAGAAAGTAAGCAGATAAAGATAATGAAAGAAATGGGAATTATGCCTTCTCATGTGTTCTGAAAAATAACAGAAAAGTGGTGACACTTAAAAATCTGAAAGCAAATCTTTCCAGTTGTTCAAACACCCCATATCTAAGCATTTTTTCAATCATTTATGACTTACTTATATGGGTGCTAAGTTATTACATTGCCATATGATGATGAGTAAACCGTCATACTAAAAAGTAAATGCTGGGGCTGGTGCTGTGGTGGAGTAAGCTAAACCCTCTGCCTGTGGCACCAACATCCCATATGGGTGCTTGTTCATGTCTTGGCTGCTCCTCTTTTGATCCAGCTCTCTGCTTATGGCCTGGGAGTGCAGTGGAAGATGGCTCAAGTGCTTGGACCCCTGCACCCATGTGGGAGACCCAGAAGAGGCTCCTGGCTCCTGGCTTTGGATCAGCCCAGCTCCGGCCATTGTGGCCAATTGGGGAGTGAACCAGTGGATGGAAGACCTCTCTCTCTCTCTCCCTCTCCCTCTCCCTCTCCTTCTCTCTCTGTTTAACTCTGACTTTCAAATAAAACAAATAAATCTTTAAAAAAAAGTTCATAGAAATAGAAGTAATTGATAAGTCTGGATGTATATTTTTTTAAATCTATACCTACTTTATTTTATTTCTTTAAAGATTTATTTTTATTTATTTAAAAGGCAGAGTTACAGAGAGAGAGGGAGAGAGAGAGAAAGAGAGATAGAGAGAGAGAGAGGTCTTCCATGTGCTGGTTCACTCCCTAGTTGGCTGCAATGGCCAGAGCTGTGCCCATCTGAAGCCAGGAGCCAGAAGCTTCTTCTGGGTCTCCCACGCGGGTGCAGGGGCCCAAGGACTTGGGCCATCCTCCACTGCCCTCCCAGGACATAGCAGAGAGTTGGATCAAAAGTGGAGCAGCTGGGACTCGAATCTGCGCCCATATGGGATGCTGGCACTGCAGGTGGCAGCTTTACCCACTACACCAAAATGCCGGCCCCTGCATGAACTTTTTGAAAGACCCTCATATTTTATATTTTCAGGGCCAATGTCATCTTGAGAAGAGGATTCCAAGGTCAGAGATTTTACATAGCAGAGGAGGCTGTGGGAAAAGGAGAGGTGGCTAATCAAAAGGACCCTGAACTGAATTCAGGGTTTGGCATTCAATCACTAGCTGTGCTTGGTTGAGCCATTTAGCCTTTCTGAGCATCAATTAAATATCTATAAAATGGACAAAGTTGTGTTTGCCCTTCTAACCTGAAAAGTTGTCTAAAGAAGCACAAGAACAAGAATGTTGGGGTTCATTCAATATTTTCCCTCCTGCTCATTTATACATTTATTTATTACCAGTTTCTGCCAGTTTTACCTCTTATATATTTCTGATACAATGTATTCACTTTATATGTCCCGCCACTACCTAATTCTGCAGCCCTTCATCTCTTGCATATTACATGGTTTCTACAAGGCTCCCCACCTGTTATTTGTTACCTGCTGGTACAGGTTCTGTGCACCTGCCACCATTTTCCACATCAAGCACAAACCTGCATTGCAGCATTGCAGCCTCCAGTGGCTTCCCATCCCTTGCAAAGAGGCCTAAGCTTCTGATCTCTTCTTTTCCTCTCTAGCTGCATCTCTCCCTCTCTCTTGCATATTCCAGCAACTGTCATATGCACATGCAATTCCCCACACTCAGGATATATAGTTTGTTTATTTACTTATTTACTTTAAAGCAAGATTTATTGAAGTCAGAAACCTCCTGCCACAGCAGTCAGGAGGGGGTTCCAAGAGAGGAAGGTTTATTTTATTTATTTGAAAGAGTTATAGACAGAGGTAGAGCCAGAGAGAGAGAAGTCTTCCATCAGTTGGTTCACTCCCCAAATGACTGCAACAGCTAGAGATGAGCTGATCCAAAACCAGGAGCCAGGAGCTTCTTCCAGGTCTCCCATGCAGGTGCAGGGGCCCAAGTACATGGGCCATCCTCCACTGCTTTCCCAGGCTTCAATAGAGAGCTGAATTGAAAGAGGAGAAGCCAGGACTTGAACTGGGGCCTTAACCTGCTGCACCACAGCGCCGGCCCCATCACTTGCTTTAAATTTCCCCACTTCCCCTCACTTGGCCAGTTCTAATTCATCCTTTAAGAGGAAGCACAGATGCTGTCTCCAGAAATTTCCTTCTACTTCTCTATTCCCCCCAACCCTATTACTAAACTTTTTCATTCTTCTTCTTTTTTTTTAAGATTATTTATTTGAGAGGAAGAGTGGTAGACAGAGACATGGAGAGACAGAGTGGTCTTCCATCTGCTGTTTCACTCCTCAAATGGCTGCAACAGCCAGAGCTGAGCCAATCCAAAGCCAGGAGCCAGGAACTTCTTCTAGGTCTCCCATATGGGTACAAGGGCCCAAGCACTTGGGCCAAATTCTATTGCTTTCCCAGGCCATAGCGGAGAGTTGGATTGGAAGTGGAGCAGCCAGGACTCAAACCAGTGCCCATATGGGATGCCAGCACTTCAGGAGATGGCTTTGCCTGCTACGCCACAGTGCCAGCCCCAACTTCTCTGTTCTTTCTTATACCCTAACTTCACCAACACAAGTTTTATAATTAGTGTTCCTACCTTTTGCCATACTGATCTCCTTGAGGACAGGAACTACTTTGTATGCATCTTTATATCCCTGCTGCCATATACTAGGTGCTCTGTGAAAGTCAAAAAGAATTATAAAATATCCATAACTATGTTGAAAGCTTAAGAACTTTATAAATCATTTTGTCTGTGGTCTGTGAAGTTTTGAATGCATAACAGAAGATTGTATTAATCTCTACATGATGCCTATACAAAATTTCAATGTCAATGTGAAAAAAAAACAATGAAGAATTATAAAGGAGTGGGTTAAAAGAAGGTGGTTATTATCAGTGTTGAATTTTGATATTGAGTGTGGAGGATCAATCTTTGCCCCTGCGTTGCCTCTGCTTTGTCTCATGGGCAAAAGCATTAGGAAACATCTTTATAGAATGCACAGTTTGAAGTAGCAACCATTCATGATGCATACCTTCAGTTTATCAGGGAGCACAAGTTTTCTTCCCCTTGGAGGGAATAAAACACAGAACTGTCAATGTTTGATCATAGGACAGGAAAGGACGAGACAGAATTAAATTCTTGGGGATCTGTCGTATATTATGTTGGGGGGTTTCAAATCATTAGAAGCAACATGAAAGGTGACAAGTGCATGTATGTAAAAACAGACATAGCAGGGTAAGCGTGGAAGGGCATTTATCACACTGTGGGGGCCCGAGGACCAAGAGGGCTCACAAGAGTGCCTATTCCAAAGAAAACATTTGGAAGCCCAATTGGAAGAGACATGGAAGAGTCACTTATAGAAGTGACTGATGGCAATCAGTCAGTAATCTGCACCACCTTGTCAGAGTGCACAGCATTAAATAGCAAACAATAAAAGCAAGCGTCATTGGTAGTCGCGGTCAAAGCAGCTGAGCGCCAGTGCTCTACAATAACAAGGCGATTGACTCAAGGACTCGAGTCACAGCTGCAGTCAGCTTACATTTGCCTTTCCCACCAGATTCTACTCAAGATGTTTACCCTGTGTAAGATGTTTACCCTGTAGGGGCGCCTATCCCGGCAGCCACCATCTCCGTCTCCCCTGGGCACACAATGCTCTTTCTCATGGGGCAGGGCTGCCTCATGAGCCTTCCTGTGGGCTTCCTGCTTAGAGCAAACTGCAGATTCAAAAAGGTAACTTGAGGCATTGCCAATCCAAAGTTGATGTATCCATATGTAACCACTGTTCCCTAAGCTATAAATAGAGTCTCTAAGGTCAAGGGTTAAATTTTCCAAGAGGCACCACAGTGTGTAGAGGCTTTTGTTGATACTACTAGTGACTGCATTTCCCCTTCCTTTCAAATGTTGATCCTATGTAGTATACATTGATATATAATTATATATATATATCATATAGTATAAAGTGGCTATTTCTGGGAAAAAATCCAACTGTTGCTGGACTTAGAAACTTAAGGTAAGAAATAAATTACAATTGCTTCTATTATTATCTGGGTCATATTCTGGTCTTTATATGGGAGCTTATTTTGTTTTGAACTCTTGCAGAAATACTCTCGGTGTTTCCAGAAACTGGGAGCATTGGGGGAAGAACAGATGTCACAATTACGGGTGACTTCTTTGACAATTCTGCTCAGGTTACTATTGCAGGTAACTGTTGAAATGGCTAATAGTTCAGTTTGAAAAGCTGTAGGAGATTGTATGTATGTATTTCTTCTGGTCTGGGGAATGTGGAAGGAGGCAGGACTCATCTCTTCTGACTAATTATGCCACCCTGCTCTGAGGTGTTTCACCTGTGTTCAGTTGCGATCAGACGGGATTTCATTCCTGCTGCTCTACAAATGTAGAACAGCAACAGAATGTCCTGTGGCCATGCTCACTGTACGTGAGGAATCCTCTCTGCTATTTCCATTAAGGGAGTGAAGAAAAGGCAGAAGTACAACTGCCTTCATGAAAGTCCACTCTCTCAACCCTTCCCCCCCTTAGAAGAAGTGGGTGGGCATCTGCTGTGCAGTTTCTTCTGGAATGTCCCTCCCACCTTGGCAAACCCTTTTGTGGTACCTGTCTAGAACCTTCTGTTCTGCCAGGTGGGATGCTCCTGTAGTTGGTGTAAGACAGTGGGCTCACACTGCCCTGTCACACTTTCCTTCCCAGCCGAGCCCAGTGGGTTAGTGCACCCCAGCGGATGCCACTGCACTGCTTGGTTTCTTTCTGATTTCTGTAACCTGACCTGTGCTCCACTATCTGCACTCTCCCTTTCTTAGTCTCCTTCAGTTGGGATAACAGCTTTTGATATTCTACGCACATCCAGCTCTTTGCCTTAGAACACAGGCCTGTCTACCTTAGTCTGGCCCTGCTATGACATCTACATGTCTCTCTCTATTTGTATCTGTGAAACTTTTGAATTCTCCTTAGGCATTCCATGTGATGTTCGACACGTGTCTTCCAGGAAGATTGAGTGTACCACCAGGCCTCCAGGAAAAGGTGCAAGACTCACTCCTCCTCAGGCAGGTAAGGAGGCCATCAGAACTGTTTAGTGAAACTCCAGTTAGACTTTTAACCATGAGTGGTTGGGGAGTAGAAGTAAAAGCATTTGAGGTTTGTCACCTCTGTGTGTCTGGTTAGTTCAGTGAGCCCTGTCCATAACACCATTGTCAAGGTTTTCATAACAGGGAGGCACTTGCTTTGCTCTGATGCCTTCCAGTACCATACCTTTATCTCTGGTCAGACGTATGGCCAGGGATTCGGGGGAGACCATGATCCTGAAAGCCTAACTGCCATCAAGACACTGTTAAAGTTGCTGGTGGACACACACAAACTGCTCCCTGCTTACCACGGGTCAGTTGCATGCCCATTATCCACTAAGAAAGAATCAGTAGTGTGTTCTTCCATGCTGATCACAATGCCATGAGATTATGCTGCAGCGTGAAGCACATTGGTATGCCTTTAAATGTTTTTACTTGCCGGTGGGCATATGTCTGCTGCTTAGAAAAGTAGTGGTGGATTGTGACGTTACCACCAGTTTATGCCTAAAGTAGGCAGAATGGAGGAGACCAGGTGGCAGTTTCCACAGATGCAAGTGGAATGCACAACATTTTCCTGATAAGCATGAGAATGGGAGGTATACGTGTAGTTAGGGATGAAGGGTGGTTGGCATGTTATCCTGCCTGGAACTACAGGTTACCCCCCTGCACACAGGGGCTGATTTAATGGTTAAACTACAGGCAGTGAGCAGAACTCCAGGGGCTCAGTACCTATACATAAAGTTGCCCAGTAGGGGACAAAATCATTCTAAAGAAAGGCCAGTCAGGTGTGAAAATGCATGCAAAGCTGTGGTTTGAGAATTCTCAGGCTCCCCATCTGCAGTTTTGAAAGCTCCCACCCAAGGAAGCAAAACTATGAAAACAAGTAATTGGGAGAATGTGTATTTCACATATCAGGAAACAGTCTGCTCTCTCTGAGCAATTCCTACTCTAGCTATTTGGGTAGTGGTAGGATAATTTCCTTAATGTAGCTGTTTGGGAATTATTTAGAAATTTCCTTTAAGAAGAGTTTTCTGACATTTCTTCCGTGGAAATCTGGGCACATTACTTTGTAAAGTAGTGGTTCTCCACTGGGTGATTTTGCCTCCTGGAGCTCTTGACAATGTCTGGAAATATTTTTGGCTGTTATGCCTGGGGTGGTATTAACAGTAGCTTCCAGGGTAAAGGCCAAGGGGACTGTTAAATATACTGCGATGTAATACAAAGGATGGAGTTATTCAGCTTAAAATGTCAGAAGTGCTGAGATTGATAAACCCTGATTTAAGATAATATTCTTAACATATGCTCTCAATTTTCTGCTTGTGTGTTATCTTTCTCCATTATAGGAGTTAACAGTGATAGTTTAAAAGAACCATACTTATAGCTAGCCTTTATTGAGTGTTTACTATATTTCAGTCTTTTGTATATATCCTGTTTCCATTTGTCCCAGTTTCTATTCTTAGCCCCATTTGATGTATGAGAAATTGAAGACACAGGTGCATTAAGTAACTTCCCCAGAGCTACACATTTCCTTGTAGCAAGTGGCAGAGCTGGAATCAGAACCCATAGCTATGAGTCTGGAGTTTTTAACCCTCAACCTAAGTCAGTATCCAATATTGACTGCACCTGTGCCTTTGGCCACAGGGTTTGCTTAATATAAAACACAAATTTAAAAGTACAGCATCATTTAAAATGCCACTTAACAGCAGCATACCGCATACTTGGCTCTGTGTGCAAGTCCACAAATTAAGACCGTAACTCTTAAAAAATTTAAAGATGGCCAATTTTCTGGGAAAAAGGGTTTTGGGGAATAGAATTTCCAGGCTGAACTGGACCTTCAATGGTACTGAAGTGCACTTATGGCTTTCAGAAACACAAAGACAAGTTGTGTCACAAGCACACAATCACATTGTTCTTCTTGTATTCAACCACAGCATTTGTTTGCTCTTCCACATTTTCTCTAAGACCTGGTCCTCTGCTGTAGGTGCTTAAATTAAAAAGGGATTCCCGCTCTCTCTGGTCCTCTGAGAATATCTGCCCTTACTGTTCCTTAACAAGTCTCTTCTGTTTTCCAGTGTATTTTTACTATCTTCAAAGCTTCTCACGTGACTATCTGGGTTTTGGTCTATTTTCCTTTACAAACAGTACCTGGATTATCTTTCTTGCTGTAATTTGAAATAAAATAATGCTTGAGTCTGGGGAGTACTGCCTCTAGTATTCACAAGCCGTGGATCTCTTCCAGGAAATCGAGGACTTCTTTTTGAAGTTGCAGATGCTGCTGAAGGCTTGGAATTGACTGAAACCACACCTGGGTATAGGTGGCAGATTGTCCCTAATGCCAGTTCTCCAATTAGATTTTGGTCAAAGGAAGGACAGCCTTTCAGGTATGTTGTAGGAAAATTGGAAGTTTGTATAAAAAGCATCTTTATTAGCCTTGGTGAGGCTAGAATAGAGATGAGTAAGACAGTAATATTGGGGCGCCGGATTCTTTCCCGGTTGCCCCTCTTCCAGGCCAGCTCTCTGCTGTGGCCCGGGAAGGCAGTGGAGGATGGCCCAAGTGCTTGGGCCCTGCACCCCATGGGAGACCAGGAAAAGCACCTGGCTCCTGGCTTCGGATCAGCGCGGTGTGCCGGCTGCAGTGCGCCAGCCGTGGCGGCCATTGGAGGGTGAACCAACGGCAAAGGAAGACCTTTCTCTCTGTCTCTCTCACTATGCACTCTGCCTGTCAAAAAAAAAAAAAAAAAAAAAAAAAAGACAGTAATATTGTAATATTGTCAGGAGAGAATTTACAATACCAGCCAATTCAATAACCACAGAACTTGACGGTTCTCAAGGGTTGCCCATGTTAGTGACCAATAGACCCTTTGTAGGTATATGGTTAAATTTTAATTTAGAATTTATATTTCTTACAGCTCAGTTTGTAATCTACTGGTGGGGGTGGGGAGGATTATCACTTGGAACAATGAACTCCGTAGACCAGGAGACTTGATTGATGGCAGGATAAAACTGACTGCAAGTGTGTAGTTGAGAGATCAAACTAACACCTGCCTCATGCCAAGAAAATGCAAGAATTTGCTTTTTGGGAAATGCCCTTTGGGCATATTAGGGAGCAAAGGCGTGGCAGCAATAATCCTATTGGAGCAACCACTCAGTGCTGAGGATCAATCCAATGGCCAGTGTATCCCAAGGGAGGCCCTTACGAGCTCTGTAAGACATTGCTTTCTATAGGAGTGATTACATTAGGATTATGACCTTCATGTTTATCACTTTCCTGTTTATTATCCCTTCAAAGATGTAGCTAGCATTTCCAATATTCTAAAGTGATAAAATGCTCAAAAATTGCTTAGATGAAGTTTCCTTCATGAGTTCTCAGTGTCTATTTAGAGGGATCAATCATTGACCCTGTGACCCATCCTTTCTCCCTGAGAAATCCTTCTGAGTGCTGATTCTTAAATGTGAATTTCAGCCAGGCTATGACTTTTGCCAGGGATTTTAACATTCTTGATCTTGACTCCATTATGGAATGAAAGCCTCTCTTGTTTAGGGAATGTCAAGCCTTGAAGAAATCAATTAGGAAGATAATCTGTGAATAAAGAGCATTTTCTGAAGCCATTCTAACTAGATATTTAATGGGCAATCTATGGTTTTAAAGTGGTGATAATTTGTGATCCATTGTAGCACCTAATAATATACCTATAAGTATATCACAGCTTTTGAGGATCATTCACAACATCCAAAGAAATGCGGTATTCATTGTGCTTGCCTCAAAAGGCAAAGAACATTTTGACTAGTATGGTGGGACTTGAAGAGATGCCCCTTTTAACTGACATTTGAGGAGCAACCAACCTCAATTTCCATTTCTTCTAATTTATTTCTTTCAAATCTAAAGCTTTTATATAAAATATGGCATGTTATTTGGTAAATTTAATATTATTTCATAGGTCTTTAAACTACGAAATGATTCAAGTTTGTAGAAAATGGAATGAAGACTGCTTTGGTGCAACAATTTTTGAAATCCATGCAAATTTTGAAGACCCCCTTACAGTTGTTTTTGAAATTATTTTCAAATTTAAATTTCTAAACAGAATTTATATTAGTGATCTGTAGGTTTTTTTTTTTTAAAAAGTAGAGAATATATTTGTTTATATAGTTTAATCAGTTTTTAACTACATCTCTACATTAATCCACTAGAGTTTAAACATTTAAAAATGGTCTTATTTTCCCCCACTGGGCTAATCCTCCTCCTTGCGGCGCTGGCACACCGGGTTCTAGTCCTGGTCGGGGTGCCGGATTCTGTCCCGGTTGCCCCTCTTCCAGGCCAGCTCTCTGCTGTGGCCAGGGAGTGCAGTGGAGGATGGCCCAAGTGCTTGGGCCCTGCACCCCATGGGAGACCAGGATAAGTACCTGGCTCCTGCCATCGGATCAGTGTGATGCACCGGCCGCTGCGCGCCGGCCGTGGCGGCCATTGGAGGGTGAACCAACGGCAAAAAGGAAATCCTTTCTCTCTGTCTCTCTCTCTCTCTCACTGTCCACTCTGCCTGTCAAAAAATTAAACAAAAAGAAAAAAAAAATGGTCTTATTTTCAAAATATTTTATAAAACTGCCTGCAGTCTTCTTAAGTGTTTCATTTTATGGCTTTCAATTTAAAATGGTTTATACCGTGAGTTGACTCCTCTCTACTTTTTTTTTTTTTCTTTCAATTGGAGAAATGCTGTGCATGTGTTGAGGTCCCTGGTAAGTTCAGAGCAAATTCTAATTGGTGACCTCTTTTTATTTCTAATAATACAAATATTTGCTGTAGATTGAGTTCCTACTGTGATCCTAGACCTGTGCTGGCTGGGATAGGTGTTTTCTCAGCTGAGCCTCCATAGCAGTTCCCACAACATTCCCAAGGATGATGCAGCTGCAAGGAGACATGCACCTAGTGTGAAGAGGTAGATTGGGACATTGAGACTATGCAAGCACTATAGCTCCTTTTAGCCAACTCTGGACAGTTACACAGGGGAAAAAATAAAGCTCAAATCATAGAGGAAAAAAAAGTATAAGGGCAATCATTCGTTAGTTCAGTGATTTAAGCTGTGGTTGCTTTTGTTTGACTTTGTGCTTTTCTGCTTCGCAGAGCACGGCTCAGTGGGTTCTTTGTGGCCCCAGAGACAAACAATTACACATTTTGGATCCAGGCAGACAGCCAAGCTTCCTTGCATTTCAGCTGGTCAGAGGAACCAAGGACTCAGGTATTTACCTTTACCTCATTATCCTTTTCTTTATTACTAGTGCCTCTGAAAAAAGGAAAGAACCAAAGCTTGAAACTCTAATGGTCTACAGATTGTTCTTCATTAGGTGACTGATCAATTACTGAAAAAGAATTTGGCCAAATGTCATGTTACTGTTTCTTGAGCATTTACTGTGAGCCAGGCATCATGCTACATCTTTTCCATGCTTCATCTCTCATCTTCACTGTAGCTCTGTGAGACACATATTTATTTCCGTTTCACAGATGAGGAAATTAAGGTTTAGTAAGACTGGTTGGTCAATCAGGACCATTTGGATAATAAGAGTATATTCAGAATTAAAATCCGGATTTGTCTGATTCTAAAACTTGTGCTGGTAAAGATACAGCCAATCTTGTGTAGGAATTTCCCCATCAACTTTGAAGGATAAGAAAAGATGCCTTGACAAGCACCAAAATTCACCTGCACAGTTGATCAGGAGGTGTTTTTTTTTTTTTTTCCAAATTATTAACATGCTTCTTTGAAGCTTGTGGTGGAATGAGAAGGCCATGCTAAGATGGCTGCTGGCAAGCGAGCATCAGTAACTCGGAATGGCTTTGAAACCCACCTGGCAACAGAGCCTGCCTGGCAACAGGCTGTGATTGGATGGCTTTGGAAACCACATGGCAACGGAGCCTGCCTGGTAACAGGCTGTGATTGGTTAGGGCATAGACTACCCCTTGACCGGATTGGCTACCTTGGCTCTTTAAGCTGCTGTACCAACTGAAATAAGTGAGTCTGCAGGATGCTCGCCTCAGCCTGCTTTCACCCGACTCCCGGGGTCTGTGTGGTGACTCCGCCTCTTGCCCCCACCACGCTCCTCCTCTCAGGAACGAATCCACAGCAACAAAGCTGGTTTGCTAGAGGGTTAAAGAAACATCATGGATTTTGATATGGCCAAGTCATTGCAGGCCCTTCAAAGACCTAATTCTCCACAGTGTCATGTAAACCTAGGGATTTATATTGGCTGGTCCTGCTCTTAACAATGGGACATTGAATATCATTTGAATACTATCCAAATGAGATAGGGAGAGAAAGAGTGAGGCAGAGAGGAGGCATAACTAATCAGAGGACCAAGGTGAGTGGGCTAACTTGCTGAATACGGTAGAACACTTAAAACATCTCCTGTTAGTGGTATCCAGACAATGTTTCAGAAGGAGCGCCTGGAGCTTCATAGCATTCATCCTGATGTGCTTACTTGGGCACAGGTGAAAGTGGCCTCTATCAGGGCTGGCACTGCTGATTGGTTTGACTCTTGGGAGCAGAATGGGGATGAAGGAGCTTGGCAACAGAAGACTCCCAAGTTGAAGCTGTTGAGTGGAGTCCAGTACTACCTGGAAGCAGAGCATGTGGGGATCTCCCCTAGCAAGGGGATGAGGATTGGTGTCCAGATTCATAACACCTGGTTGAATCCTGATGTGGTCAACACTTACCTCCGGGAGAAGCACCAGATCCGAGCCCGAGCCCAGAGACTTCCAGAAATACAGGTCTGTGTCTCTTCCCAGTTCATGAACACTAAACTCTAGAAATAAAAGTCTTACCTGGCCGAAGGACCACTGTCCGGGAGCCAGGGTACCTAAGTAATAATTGTAACTCTGCCACCAATGAAATAGGGTATCTATCCAACATGGTAGTAAAGATGTTTTTTAAAAAATAGCCTATTTATTGAGATTATTTTACTAATTGACTTAGTTTTGGCTATTTAACTTCTAAGTAATTTTTCATTTAGAAACATAGTCCCCAGAGTAAAGGTCCTTCAAACACATGCACACACACATATGTGCACATACATGAACAAACACATAATTTTTTAGGGATGGTAATAAGTGGTTTTTTTTTTGTCATTTTAAACCACCCACTGAATTTGGGGGTTGTTTATTTTACAACAATATAAAAGTCATACAATTGCAGACACACACATACAGCCCAGACTCTCTTTCTGTGTATGTGGTGGCTTGTAAGTCTACTTTCCAAAGGTCATTCTGCGGGTCTCCTTGTTGTGCCCATGTTTTTCTTGAACACATTAATGCAATTTTTGTTCACATTTTGGTGCACAACAATGAATCAGTATGGACCCTACATTCTAAAGTTTACATTTTAATAACAACATGTATGCAGATAACCATAGGACAAAGTATAAAATAATAAGCGACTTAAGGGGTTAAAGAGTATGTAGATTTCACTCTATAGCCAGAGTGTATTCTGCACAATGGGGAGCATGTTGGAAGCAAAGTGGAGACTGAACAAGTCTCCAAGACGGTGTGGCATACCACAGTTATGGCTTATGACGAGCAGGCCACACCATGGGGAAAGCATCTGGTGGGAAGGGATGAACCTGTAAGTCTCATACTCTACAAAAAGGGACATGGATAGATAGGGAGATGGACATGTATGTTATTTTTGGAAAAGATTTCATTAGGTGATAATACTGTGTCCATCAAGATTTCTAGATGACAATGTGTTTTGAACACTGACATTACAGGGAGCAGAAACTTAGCCATGGGTTTGATTCTGGGTTCCAGCTTCCTGAAAAATGCAGACCTTGGGAAAAGGTGATGGCACTTGTAATTGGGTTCCTGTCATACATGTAGGAGACATGGACTGATTTCCTGGCTCCTAGCTTTGTCTGGGCCCAGCCCCAGCTGTTGCAGGCATTTGGGGAGTAAACCAGGAGATAATAGAGCTCTGTCTCTCAAATTTTTAAAAAAAAATATAATGGAAAATAGCAAACTGAGATATATGCCCTGGCTTCCAAGACTGGCTCTCTGGCTTGTTAGCACGTATCATTTAGTCCTGTTTCTCTTGCCTTTTTAGATGTTGAACGTGTCAGGCAGAGGAACATTTTTCCTTACTTGGGACAATGTCTCCAGTCAACCAATCCCTGCAAATGCCACAGCACATCAGGTGGGAACTTCTTCAAATAATCAAGTGTGGGAGAACTAGAGGTGCTCTCTATGGTCACAATAGGCGATCCTTGTATGTTTTTTCTTTTTAATAGATTCAAACAACCCTTGAAGAGCTACTTGCAGTAAAATGCAAACTGGAACCCCATTCAGCTAACATCTTGCTCCGACTTGGATTTGAACAAGGTACTACCTCTCTTTTGACAAACTCTGATCTTTTCCCTCATTGTGTTTTCATACTTTTTTCCTATAAAATGGGAATAATCTCCGTATCTTATCCAAGGTGCTAGCAGAGTTAAATAAAAAATGAAAACTGGATTTGGACACTGAGTGGCCAAGGAAGTAACCATGAGTTCGGAGGGAGGTGGCTTGGTGTGGATGACAGTAGAAAATAAAACAGTCTTCCTAATGCGCCACCTTGTTAGATAGGGCAGAGCACTCCCCAGGTACATCCAATGCTATTCACGGGGACAGGGCATAGAAAACAGGCAGGGAACAGAGAACACTGTACAAATTCATTTATCCCAAAATGCATCTAAAGAAATTATTTATAATAATATTTATTAAGATGTGATAATGTTTTAAAAATGTTTAACTGTCAGTTATTTCAAATTCTTATTATTGTAAAGGGAACAGGCTTTATCTGTTTCATAGACACAATTCTAAGAACATGACCATGACCATACCTTCTTTGCTTCAATAGCTCTGCTGTCCTTTATGAAAGAGGTGCACTCATTTGCCACTTTGGGAAACAGTGTGGGTCTTGCTGGGGTGGTGGAGCTTGGGGATAGGCATTTGGTAGAGCATTTAAGTCACTGCTTGGGGATAGGCATTTGGTAGAGCGTTTAACTCACTGCTTGGGATGCCTGCATGCCTTGTTAGACTGCTTGGGTTCCACTCTCAGCTCTATTTCAAATTCCAGCTTCCTGCTTATGTACACCTATTTGGGAGACCTAGATAGAGTTCCAAGCTCCTGTTTTTTGGTCTAATTCAGTCGTAGTTGTTTTGGGAAATTTGGGAAATGAGCCAGTGGATGGAAGATATCTGTATATCTGTCTATTTCCTCTCCCTTTCAAATAAATGAAAATACAAAATTTTAAAGAGTGCTAAGGTGAACTAAATTCCTTTTGACTTTGTTTATATCTCTTTGCTTCTCAATAATTTTTCATGTCTTGGTACACAGAGAAAATGGTAAAGGATTTTCCATGTTTTGGGGCAGACAGAAAGGATTTTTTTAATAGCTGGAGCTTTCAGGCTGGGGGTGCTGGCCACTCAGGCCCTGCCCAACTCCTCAAGGGCTGAGGTACCAGTAATACAATGAAATCACTACTCAAGTCCTGCACACATGTTGAGAGCTCTGTCTGTTCTCTTTAAAGAGATTTATTTTACAGGAACAGAGATAGTGATAGGAGAGAGAACAATCAATTGAGCACAAGAGCACTCCATGGTGTGCACTGGGCTGAAGCTGAAACCTGGAGTGGGAACTCAATTCAGGTCTCCCAGGTAGGTGGCAGGAACTAGATAATTTGAGCCATTACCATTACAATGCAGAATTTGCATTAGCAGGAAGCCAGAATCAGGAACTCAAGGTGGATGCTGA
Organism: Oryctolagus cuniculus; assembly: GCF_051225735.1. Taxonomy (NCBI): domain Eukaryota; kingdom Metazoa; phylum Chordata; class Mammalia; order Lagomorpha; family Leporidae; genus Oryctolagus; species Oryctolagus cuniculus. Next base: position 117,844,889 of record NC_142871.1, read on the forward strand.
ACTCTGAATGGGTCATGAACATCTTAAACAACATCTTAACTGTTACTTCAAATACCCACACCAGAAGCTCTGTCTGTCTACCATCAATGCTTGTCTTCTACTTTTATTTGAATCACCCCCAGGCCTAGAAGGTTACAGCTCTGATGGAGATCCTACCACTGGGACAGAGCCATTTTGTGGCAGGTTCAGCCTCCGTCAGCCTCAACACCTTGTTCTAACCCCACCGGCTCCCCAGAAAAGCTTTCGGCTAGATCAATATACACACGTGAGTAGCAGGCTATGCTGTCAGGCCACATGGTTGGTGGGGGGCAGGCATTGGTATGATCCTCTGGATTTGGGACCCCCAAAACAGAAGCACAGAAGAGTGATTTGCCAAAGGCATTTCAGGCTGAGGTTCTAGGTCTGTTAACTGCTGTTTCAGACACCCCTGGCCTGTTGTATATTGTTACTTGGAAATGCATTTCTGTTAGCTGTAAGACCTATGGCAGGTTTCATTGGCTGTATTATTTTCTTTGCTCTCTGGGAGTGCAAACTCGACTCTACCTACATTCTGTGTGCTCTCGATGTCTTTTTTTTTTTTTTTTTACACAGGCAGAGTGGACAGTGAGAGAGAGAGACAGAGAGAAAGGTCTTCCTTTGCCATTGGTTCACCCTCCAAAAGCGCACCGCGCTGATCTGAAGGCAGGAGCCAGGTGCTTCTCCTGGTCTCCCATGGGGTGCAGGGCCCAAGCCCTTGGGCCATCCTCCACTGCCTTCCCGGGCCACAGCAGAGAGCTGGCCTGAAAGAGGGGCAACCGGGACAGAATCTGGCGCCCCGACCGGGACTAGAACCCAGTGTGCCGGCGCCGCTAGGCGGAGGATTAGCCTAGTGAGCTGCGGCGCCCATCCAATTTTTATAATTGTAAAGAGAACAGGCTTTAAGTGTTTCATAGATACAGTTCTAAGAACATGACCATACCTTCTTTGCTTCAATAGCTCTGCTGTCCTTCATGAAAGAGGCACACTGAATTGCCACTTTAGGAACCAGAGTGGGTCTTGCAGGGATGTTGGAGCCTGGGGCAGTAGTTCCTAGTCTTTTCCTTCTTAGGGTCCATTGGGAGTCAGGGCTGAACAGTTCAGAACAGGAGTTCCAGTTATCTTCAGCTCCCCCTTTACTGCTGATACTCCGGATGGGGGTGATTTTGCTCCATAAGAGAGAGCTGGCCACAGGTGCCACGGCTCAATAGGCTAATCCTCCGCCTCGGCGCTGGCACACCGGGTTCTAGTCCTGGTCGGGGCGCCAGATTCTGTCCCGGTTGCCCCTCTTCCAGGCCAGCTCTCTGCTGTGGCCGGGGAAGGCAGTGGAGGATGGCCCAGGTCCTTGGGCCCTGCACCCCATGGGAGACCAGGAGAAGCACCTGGCTCCTGCCTTTGGATTAGCGTGGTGTGCCGGCCGCAGTGCGCTGGCAGCGGCGGCCATTGGAGGGTGAACCAATGGCAAAGGAAGACCTTTCTCTCTGTCTCTCTCTCTCACTGTCCACTCTGCCTGTCAAAAAAAAAAAAAAAAAAGAGAGAGAGAGAGAGAGAGAGCTGGCAATATATGGAGACAGTTTTAGTTGCCACAACTGGGGAAGTGTTATTGGCATCTACTGGGTAGAAGTCAGGAATGCTGCTAAACATCCTATAATGCACAGAGCAGCTTCCAAAACAAGTCCATAGCCCCAACACGTCAGTATTGCTGATAGTAAAAAAAAAGTCTGTTTTAGATCAGTTCCCTTATTTTCTGAAAAGAGTCCAGAGCTAGAATATGATTTGTAGAAAGTCCATCAGCCCATTGGTGACAATTCCTGAGCTTGAGTATTCTCTTGCCACAAACTTTGCCCTTAATTGGGTTAGAAACCAAGGGCCTGGTAGTTAGAGTTGAACTGAGGCTCAAAGGGGTTAACAGATTTGCTCATGGTTGCACAGGTAATTGGGTTAGAACAAGGATCTTCCAATTGAGGAAAAATCCTCACTGCCAAGTATGGTGGAAAGCATTAAAACACCTTGGTGAATTACATTTTTTTTTTGGTCTCAGAAAAAGCAATTTTGACTTTTCTCTAGCTCTACTGTGGTAAGTAAATAACAATGTACTATACGTTATTTGTCTCTTCAGCTAGACTGCTGGCTCCAGGAAGGCAGGAATCATTTTGTCTTCTAGCTTGTGGTAGGGTTCTAAGGATCTAGACTCCTGGGTAGATATGGCTTGAATGTCTGCTTCTTGCACTACTAGAACTGAAGGGCTTGTTTGGTATCCTTAGCTATGTATTGCATACAAAGGTCACACGAGTAACATTCTGAAGATGACTGTGTTCTTCACACTCGGCTTGCAAAACATCGTAAAGAATACCACCTGTGACTGGAGTCTCCCTGGGATCAACCCCAACAGGTATCTGATGGATGGGGACATGTGGGAATTTTGCCCACCAGGAGCATTCCTCTGTTGAGGACAGTGGCCCACCCAAAGTACTAATGATCTGGCTTGAATATATTTTATTTGACAAACAAGTTTGATTCAAGAACAATTGCTAAGAATATAATACTTGGGCAGACATTATGGTATAATGGGTTAAGCCTCTGCCTATGATGCTGGCATCCTCTATGGGAGCCAGTTTGAGACCTGGTTGCTCCACTTCCGATTTGGCTCCCGGCTAATGTGCTTGGGAAAGCAGCAGAAGATGGCCCAAGTGCTTGGGCCCCTGCACCCAAGTGGGAGACCTGAAGAAGCTCTGGGCTCCTAGCTTTGTACAGGAGCCCCTGCTATAGGAAAGAACCAGTGAATGGAAGAACTCTCTCTCCTCCTCCTTTTTCTCTAACTCAGCCTTTCAAATAAATAAGAAAGAATATAGCACTTGCTAGAAGTGACTTCTGTCATAGGATAGAATCATAGAACATTTATGGGGCACCTTAGAGAATATTCTTTGACAGGACAGATGTGGAAAACCAAGAAATTTTAGTTAATCAAAAATGCAGTTGGCTAGTAATTCTGGAATAAATTTCAGGTGTCTTGATCCTTTGATTCAGTCACATTCTATATATTTTATGTGAGTCTTACAAGAGATTTTAAATCTAAAATCAAGGTAATGCAAGATATCAATCTGCTTGATACATCTCTCTGTCTCTCATCTCTCTAACTCTGCCTTTCAAACAAAATAAATCTTTAAAAATCCCACACAATTAAATTGTGATTTGAAAATACTGCTGACACTGAATGTCATGAATGAATGCTTGATTTAAATTCAATCAGTGGTACTACACCAGGTGCCGAGCTGAGTCCATCTTGGTGGAATGTGTGTGTACCTGTGGCACATGGGGCTGTTTGGGTGCAAGGGATTAACAGGTCTCTCTCTTTGCTGCAGAGTCCTTGGGAGACAGCTATAGATGCTTCCTGGGAGGCCCCTTTTCACTCTGTGTTGTTTTGCAGCTGGCAGTTCACTTGTGAGAACCTCTGGGAGACCTGTGTGCATCAGTTCGGGGATCTCCAGGCCCATTTGGCAAACCCTCCAGTGCTGATTCTTCAGATCAACCTCCTCCCTTTGGCTCCAGAGAAGGGCCTGCTCTACGTGGATGAAGTTATCATTGCAGACACAAATCTGACAGGTGACTGTCAACTCCGTTCTCCGTGGGCTTGTCAAATGCCTACTTCAAGCTTGCCTGCCGAGGGTGGTTGTTCTTCTAATGGGGGGAGGAGAGGTGAATGTCTACCTTGCTTGTCTTGGTTCTAGAAAGTAGCTGGGGTTGGGATTTGATTGTGTGCCCTTGATTCCCTTTCTCTCTAGCTACTTCTGCCTCTTTTCCTATTTACCAAAGTGTTTGCTTTTGCTGTTACCCAATTTTTGCTCTTATTTCAATTTTACCACCTTATTGCTGGGAACCCTTGGTTTCCTCATCTATGAAATGATATGATAAGAACTACACCTAATTGGATTACACTGAAGATTAACTCACAGTTTAATACAAAGCTCCTACTGTGGCCATTACAAGTCTTGACCATAGTAAGTCCTTAATAAATAGAAGCAATTGCTGTATCATTATTGTTGCACCAGCAGAATTTGTTCAAGTGCTAGAAGGAACACAGTGATTATCTGATCTTATAAATGAGTTGAAGGTCTGATTTATGAACTTCAAGATGGATAGCAAGATTTGGAGGGTAACCATATCCTTCAGAGAGAATGCCCTTATCCTTTATGTCTATCTACATTCTTCCAACTCATTGTTTAGAGTTCACACCTGACATCTTCCATGAAGTCTCCTTGGACCTCTCTTTTTCAGTTAGTGGTTCCATGTAGCTCTGCTTGCCCAGTAGTCTTAAGGACAAAGTGCTCATCAGGAATCCTACTGAGGTTGGCCACATATGATGTGTACTCATGGCCAAGACTGATGGTGAAGTGTGCTGTCAGGGCTCCCTAGCCCAGTTTTTCCACATTCTCTTTATTGTCGAATCCCTTATGACTTTGGGGATCAGCTTTCCTGTTTTCATAGCATTTTTCCCTCCCCAAGGTGAAAAAGATGATAGTTATTTATCTTCTGAGTTACAGAATGTGCAACTTTTAAACCTTTTGCCTAAAAAATAGAGAGCTGAGGTCAGAAGAGCTTGGAAGTAGGTGGCTATGGGACTCTCTAATCAGTCCTGGAATTAAACATCATCAACACTCATCAAATTCTACCTTTTACCTGTTTTAGTGGTTGAAGTGTTTTTGAATCAGATTGGGCCATAGCTTCTTATCCAAAGCCTATTAATTTTCTGGCACAATTCAAATAGTGTACTGGGATGGCTGAGTGATATCTTGCTGCATAAGATAACTAGTTAGGGGACTTTGACCCCAACTGCTGCCCAAATGTTCAGTGGACTGAGATGATTGGTATCTCTCTTGAACCCGCTAGTTGGTAAACTCAGGGCTAGATAATAGATGCTTTTTCACTCTCTCTTTTCTCTTCTTTAAATGTCGTCTTGCCCTTCCAAACCTTTGAAGGCAAGGATTTGGAACCCTTTTTCATTGCATCCTATTCTTGATCACAAAATGTTCTGTGTATCTGGAATCATCCAGAGGTGAGGTGAGGAGAGGAGATTGAAGGGAGAGGGTGGAAACAAGAAAGAAGATTTGGGTTGGTTTGGGTGAAACAATTGGCTTCTTGCTTTGTTAGTTTACCCTACTGGCAATGGTTGTTTCATAAGAATCATTTAATGGTCAAATAAAATCTATGTGATTAGTCTTGATGTTCATAGTTAATTGTATGCCATTTATTTTATTAATTTAATCCTTGATTATATCTCTCCGATGTCTTTTATCTAGTGGTGCTTTCCAATTATTTCTCATTTAGTTGTCAGAGGCCTAAGAGATAGCCCTAGTATCCCCACTCTACAAGGGGTGAAAACCAAGGCTAAAAGGGGTTGAGTGTAGGCCGGCGCCACAGCTCACTAGGCTAATCCTCCGCCTGTGGTGCTGGCACCCCGGGTGCTAGTCCCAGTTGGGGCGCCCTCTTCCCTGTTGCTCCTCTTCCAGTCCAACTCTCTGCTGTGGCCTGGGAGTGCAGTGGAGGATGGCCCAGCTCCTTGGGCCCTGCACCCACATGGGACAGGAGAAGTGCACCGACCACAGCAGCCACTGTGGGGTGAACTAATGGAAAAGGAAGACCTTTCTCTCTGTCTCTCTCTCTCTCACTGTCTAACTCTGGCTGTCAAAAAAAAAAAAAAAAAAGGGGGGGGGGGAGTTGAGTGTCATGCCCTGAGCACCCATCTGTGTTGTTGGTGAAGATGGGAACCCAGCCATCCTTGACACCTGTGCTGAACCTACCTGGCTGAATGAATAGTCATTTATTGAGCACCTACTCTGTGCCTAGTGCTGTGATAAGCACTGGGCATGCAAAGCTGAGTAACACAAAGATGTGGCCCCACAACTCTTTGCCATATTGATTGTGAACAATCTTAGGGACTGTGCATAGTAGAAGAGGATAAGAATTTTTAAAATAAGTGTTACAAGTCATTTTAAATCTGTAGTCTCACTAAAATTTCTTGCTATGATCCTCACTTTACAAATGTAAAAACTGAGTCTTAGGAAAGAAGGGAGGAGGAGGTGATGGGGAGGCAGGAAAGTATCATATTTTTAGAATTGTATCTATGAGCTACACTGAATCTGTTTTCTTTGTAGTAATGCCACATTGAGAACTGGTGATTGCATTTGCTGTGACCCTGATAATCCAAAGTATTAATAAATTTCTTTAAAATAATTAACTCTTGGGAACTTACATGGATTAGCTGAGTGGGTACCCAAGAGGATTAGGAACACGATTTGAACAATGGTATCTTAAAGCCTGTACTCATTTTGCATACATGCTAACTCAGTACTGTGCATCAGCACTCAAGCACCCCCAGTGAGTGCCTGTGTACTCGGTGTTTCTTAGGAGAATGGGCCATATACCTGCTAGAGACTGGGGGAAGGAAGAAGGAGAAAGAAGGTGACATAAATGATGTGTGTAGGGAAGCTCTGTAGCACAGAGTGACATTTGGCTGGACTTTGCTATGGAATCAATTTTTCTCTGCTTGTACTATGCAATTTCCTTTTGGCATTAAACCAAATGGTGGATCCTCTAGCCTCCTCTCCCTTTGCTTTATGACACCATATAGGTAGGAATCTATGCTGTATGTGTGTGCTGGGATCTGAGTAGGTTAGCAACTCTAGTTAAGATTTTCCACACAGCAAGTCTTGAGTTACTTCATACTAACTGGATCATTGATTTGTAGTTTCTCAAGAAGATTCTGGAATAGCTCGTCCAGGAGGCCATCTGGTGGAATCAGTCTCTGTGACAGGATCCCCTCCTGTCTACAATATATCATTGTTGGCAGGGTGTGCCACAGAGCTCCCACTCATCACTGCATGGTAAGGAGTGGTTTTTATACACCTTTTCCCCCTTGGGATTGCGGGTTGGCTTGGAGGACACAGTAGTGAGAATTTTCCTAGAGAAAACTACCTGTCTTACTGCCTAAAGTAATATTTTCTATCCTGAGACTGTGGCATCATTCTGAGCTGGATATTTTGTTAAAACTCAAATCATGGGGCTGGCTTAGTGGCACAGCAGATCCAGCCAGTATCGCATGTGAGAGCAGGTTTGAGTTCTACCTGTTCCACTGGTGATCTAGCTCCCTGCTGGTGTGCCTGGGAGGACAGCGGAGGATAGTCCAAGTGCTTGTGCCCCTACCACCCATATGGGAGATCTGGATGGGATTCTGGACTCCTGACTTCGACTTGGCCCAGCCCTGGCTGTTGTGACCATTTAGGGGAGTGAACCAGCAGATGGAAGATTACTCTCTCCCTCCCTCTCTCTCTTTCTCTAAATCTACCTTTAAAATGAACAAAAAACTCTTTAAAGAAGACCTAAAATGCTGGGCTCCACCCCCATAATCTGATTTGGTATGTTTTGGGGTAGATTCTCAGAATTTGTACTTTTCCGCAAGTTCTTGGGTAATGCTGATTCTGCACATCTGGGGACTACAGTTTGAGCACTAATTTCTACTGCATTTGTTTAAAAAAAAGCAGCTGTCTTTTATGCTTCTCAGAGGATCACATTACCAGTGGTTTCTGATTTTTTCCCCTCAATCCATTTGCCATATATTAATCTTTTTGAAATTATTAGAAGGAAAATGAGATAGTCCAACAAAAGAGGTATTTCTAAGAACTCACCACCAGATGGCACTAAAACCCCATAAGTGTTGCTTCTTAGCTGCAGTTCATAAAGCAATAATTAAATATGAGGTTCCTGCAAGTCACTGGAATATATGTATGCTTTAATTTATCCTCTTAATTTTTCACTTAAACCTCAGTAGAGTATGGATAGTTGAGATGCTCTGCCTTTTATATACAGATGCATATATATGGGGAAAGAAGGGGAAAAACACAGGGCACTTCAAAAAATTCATGGAAAAACGGAATTAAAAGTGAAAATTTTTGCAGTTCATGCCTAATTTTTTTCATGTTACACATTTTCCATGAACTTTTTTGAATACCCCTGTACATATATATTTCTGTTTTTTCTGCCATGTTCCCACATGAGTTCTCCTACCTGCAGCATGCTGGGGTGGTATATCTAACGCAGGTACAGAAAACTTGAATCTGTGCTCCACATTCCTGGACTTAGAGTCTGTTTCCTGGTCCTCTGGGTGAAGACAATAAAACCATCAATAGAATGAAGAGGCGAGAGAGCTTTAAGGGCAGAAGGGCAGACAGGAAGCTACTGTTTTGGCAGGCTCCAAATGCCAAAGTTACTAAATCTGAGATAATACAAACTTCTTTATGTAACTCTGAACAAGTTTGTATTTGGAATGGATGATTTCAGGATCCCTCTGAGTTTCTTGCAAGTTCTTTAGCTCCTTCTGGAAGCCTCTGGCCTGAATGAGACAGGACAACCTTCAGACTAGATTCTCCTAGGTGCGTGTCCCAACCCAGTCAGTGTCACTCTATTTCTATGCTTCTATGTATACTGATCAATATGCAGTACTTAAATAATATTGTTGAATGTTGTTGATAGAAATCATGCCTGTTGCTGAAATTTTAGGAAACACAGAAAAACACATAAGGTTAAAAATCACTGAGAATCCATCAGGTGAGAGGTGACTTCTATTAATGCATTGAGTCACATTCTAATGGCCTTTTTAAAGAATTTTTTATATACTAATGCATATATGTATTTGTTTTTTAATCCTTAAATTGAGATCATACATTATATTATATTTGTAATGTGTCCTTTTTACATAATGGTATTGATTGACTATACCCCATTTCATTAAACATCCTTCTAAAATTATTTCTAATGACTTGCATCAGCTGTTTTGGCTGCTGTAACATAATAACATAGATGGAAAGCTTGATAAACAATAGATATTTATTGCTCAGAGTTGTGGAGGAAGGGAAGTCCAAGTTTAAGGCACCAGCAGATTCAAGGTCTGGTGAGTGCTTGTGTCTGGGTTCTTGCCGAGTCCTCACATGGTAGAAGCTATGTGGGCCTCTCTGGGGATGCTAGCCTCATTCATGAGAGGTCTGCCTTCAGTCACCTTTAGGAACTGACCTAATTACCTCTCCAGAAGCCCCGTATTCTACTACTGCCACCTTGGGGATTCAGACTGGACATGACAACTGTGGGGAAACACAGACATTCGGCATTTGGTCCATACTAATGGCTGAGCAGTATTCTATCTCACAGTGTGTCACAGTGTACTGGACCCTCTTGTTATATTAGAAGCATGGTTGGACAGGCAATGTGTTTAAACACAGGAGCTTGGTTAGAAGCAGGCCAGCTCAATGGCCATGTTTCAGTCAGGGTACTGGATGGGAAAGCCTCTGGACCAGGGAACACTGACTTTTGTTTGAACATGCACACAGGGCTAGAGAAAACCAGATTCTTTCAACTCTGCACCAGAACCAGAACTCTGGTGATCACATTTACTCCTGCGCTGGATGCCTTACTGGCAGGATCAGGGCAGTGAGAGGAGTGGAACATTCTTAAATAATCCTAATGCTTATTATTGTGCTTTTTCTGGTGTTACAAGAGAGGGACACCCAGTATTTGGGAGTTTGAGCTCAAAGCCTGTAACCATGGGAGGCAGCCTGATCTTTGAGACAGAGCTGCATTTGGTCTGGATCAGCACGTCTTGATACCTACTGTGAATAAAGCTTTGCTTTTGACATGCCGCAGCTCTGTGCCCACCAATGGAACCGAAGAAGGAGCTGAATTGGTCCAGGGGACGACGCAGAGACTGCAGAGGACAAGTCCACCGTTGGGAGGACACTTTCGCATCCACCTTCCTAATGCAGTGATTCCCGGTAAAGGGGCAGTGGGGGAGGTGGTGGTGGGGGGGCTCTTCTCATTTCTGTATTTGGAGATAGTCACAGGGAAGCAACAACTCTGAGGTTGTCAGACAGGGTGGTGGTCTTAAAGCTGTTTGTTTATTTTCCAGTATCTGAAAATGATTTTCTTAAAGATCTGGAAAGGGACTTAGTAATATGATCCCAGTCGTTTTATTTTATAAATGTGGAAACGGAGTGAATTAGTTTCCTGTGCCTATTGTAATAAACTACCAGAAATTTGGTGGCTGAACGCAATTGAAACATGTTCTCTCCCGGTTCTGGGGTCAGAAGTTTCTCTCAGGTTGTCAGTGGGGCCACGCTCCCTTTGAAGACCCTAGGGGTGGATGTGTTTCCTGCCTCCTTGAGCTTCTGGTGGCTGCTAGCACTCCTTGGCTGTGTCTGCCTCTCTCCAACCTCTGCCTCCCTTGTTGCATGCTGCTGGGGCTCCTGTCTCAAAACCTCCTCTGCCTGTTGCATAAGGATATATGTGATTGCATTTAGGGTAATCCAGGACAAACACTCCCAGATCTTTAACTTAATCAGATTTTTGCCATGTAAGGCTAGATTCTTTTTTTTTTTTGCCTTTTAAAGTAATATTCATGTATTCTGGAAATTAGGTCACTAACATAGCTTTTAGAGGCCACCACTTAGCAGACAGCACTGAGGCTTGTCTGAAGGTCATATGAAGAGTTGTAGCAATGTCTAGCTGTGAACCTGGGCATTTGGGTCTCAGGGTCAGTTCTCTTCTCTCTAGAGTTTTCTAGACTAAGATCCATGGTGGCCAGGGTGACACCATACATTAGGTGTGAATTTTTGTGGCCACAGAAAATACAGAAGAGCTTTCCGATAGAGTAGAGCCTTTAAATCTTCAAGCAACACACATTTCAAAAAGGACAAAGATTAGAACTGTTAAAGATACAGGGGTACTTTAAAAAAGATGTGGAAGTGACATTAAAAGACAAGTATTTTGATGGAAAATAATTTTGAAATCTTCATATTTTTCATAGTATGCATTTTCATGAGTATTTTGGAGACCCTTCATATGCATGGATTTCAAAAATTTCTGCAGCGTGAATGTTTTGAAGCTGTCTCGAATGTTGCTTATTTGGTAGAGTGAACCAGAAAGGAGGCTCAGGAGAACTCAGAAGCAGCTATGTAAGAGTTGGCGCGTGGTACAAAAGTTTTCTGTCGTCCCAGCAGAATGATGTTAGGCTTGCAAAAGAATTTTCTGGGCTGGAGGAACAGGAGTGTGTATTTACTACAAGAGGGAAACTTAGGATCCCTGGCAATTGGAATCTGATGTGTAGGGAAACCTAGTGCTAACAATGTCCTGCCCCCATGAGGCCCACTCTTGTGCTGTGTTTCTCTTTTCACAAATGAGAGCGTTTACCTGCAGAGAGACTTTTCTGCTACAACTTTCTGTTGTGGACTTTCTTCCCATCACTGCCTGGAAAACAACTGCTCAGCCTTACCCTGGCCTTTTCAAATGGTGAGGATCTGGGGCAGGTGTGGTGGTGCAGAGAGTTAAGCTTCCTTTTAGGCTACTCACATCCCTGACTGCTCTCCTTCTGCTCCAGCTTCCTGCTAATGCATCTTGAAGGGCAGCAGATGATAATTCAAGTGCTTGGGCCCCTACCACTCACATGGGAGATCTGAATGGGGTTCTAGGATCCTGGGTTTGGGCTGGCCCAGCCCTGGTTGTTGTGGGCATTTGGGGAAGTGAACTAGTGGTTAGAAGAGATCTCTCTCTCTGTCTGTCTTTCAAGGAGATGAAAATGAGAAAATAAACTTAAAATGGAGAGCATCCAAATTCTTACATTAAGTATAGAAAAAGGTTTTTTCAAAGGTTGAGAATTTTCTCATCAAAATTTATTTTGCAAACCTTTTAGGGCAGTATTGGAATTCAAGAGGAAAGCTCTTGAGTAGGCAGAGGGCAACCTCTGTTCTAAGCTAAATCTGACTTTCTGGGTCGGCGTCTGAACGCTGTTGGGTTTCATTTTCTTCATCTCTAAGGTTGCCATTAGGGTATCCAAATTACCCACTTTTCAGGCTATTGGGAGTAGCTAATGAAATGGAAACTTTTGGTAAAGCATGAAGCAGAGTTCAAACTTAGAGCATTGTTATTTCTGTTTGGAGATGTGGAATGGGGAAGCAGGTGGTTGGGCTTAAAGGAAATTCTAATAGAGAAACTGAAGTTAAATGCCAACATTCCCCAGCTGGGTTAGCTAGCTTTTTATGGGTGTCAGCTGCTCTCTGCCTCCCTCACTCCCTGTGAAAAGTGGCCAACTTTTCTCTGTTCACAGGGCCAGCTAATTTTTTCCAGGGAAAATCCAATATTTAATTAGGCTTTCAGTCATTACAAAGGTGTCTGGAGCTAACATTTCCAGTTAACAGTTGAGATTGTTTTGTCTGACATGACTGTGTTCTCCGCTTGCTACATGATATGGTATTGATAAAAGGAATTATGATGTTAAAAGTGGGTATCTACTTGTGTTTGCTTAATCTAACTAATTAGGTCTAACTAGCTAGCGCTGGGCATTTTTTTTTTTTTTTTTGAGAGGTAGAGTTACAGACAAAGAGAGGGATCCATCCATTGGTTCACTCTCCCAAATGGTTACATTGGCTGGAGCTGAGCCAATCTAAAGCCAGGAGCCAGGAGCTTCCTTTGGGTCTCCCACACAGTTGCAGGGGCCCAAGGACTTGGGTCATCTTCTACTGCTTTCCCAGGCCATAGTGCAGAGCTGGATTGGAAGAGGAGCAGCTGGGACATGAATTGGTGCCCATATGGGATACTGGCGCTGCAGGCAAAGGCTTAACCTGTTATGCCACAGCACTGGCCCCTGGGCATTCTTTTGAAGGTATATCTTTGAATCTGCTAAAAATTTAGTAGGCATTCTGTTATTTATTTTCTGCTATCCTTGTTGACGAGACCCTGAAAAGTGGATTAATTAGTGTCTTGCTCATCTCTTCTCTCAAACCCTTCTCTCACAGATGTCCCTGTGCATATTTCTGCTAATTATCTTCAGAAGCTCTTACAGAACAATGCTGATAACTTCACATCCAGATACCTCAATGTCTCTGACTTCACGGTAAAGGAGGATCTCAACTCTTGCTATGAACATATTTGGACACTTTCCTGGTCCACTCAGATTGGGGATTTGCCCAATTTTATCAGGGTATGTATGATATCCCTTTGGTGGTATCAATTAGGAGCCCTAGAGAAACTTGGAAAAAAAATCAGAATTATACAAATGAAAACTGTCATTAATTATTAATTTTGTTAGAATATTCAAGTAAAAAGATGCAATAATCTTTATTTCTGGAAGCTTTTAAACACAGTTTGGACCTCATACCCCAGTAAAACAATTTAAATGCAACATCCCCTTTCCTAAGTGGGAAAAGGTAGAGAACAGTGGTCAGTGTCCACCATACAATAATTCTGCATCTGTTATTGGATAATTTAAGCAGATGTGATTGACTTAGATTATCATGGAGGCAGATGGCGTACCAGAAGGAAGTTTAGAAAAGGATTTGCTGTCTTTGGATAATGACGAAACCAGATGCTCTTGCATATTTAGGATTTTAAAAAATAATCTAATAATCATCTAGCATTCAGTTATTATAAATGAAGCCCAAGATGAAATTTTATATGGCATAGTGGGTCATCTGGTTTTCAAAGTCCTGGAGTGGAGATGGAAGATGGATAGTGGTCCTTGCTCTCATCCCGTATTGCTGTTTCTTTTCATTTTATTATTTTCGATTGTAAGCATATAAAATAGAGAAATGTATTGAAACTAAATATCTCAATTTAGAAGATGGAGTTGTTATACTTCTTTTGATAATTCAACATACAAGTAGATATTCCTCTAAGCTACTGGGACTTTATTTTTTTTTTTTAAGATTTATTTATTTTATTTGAAAGGCAGAGTTAAGAGAGACAGAGGCAGAGAGAGGAGAGGTCTTTCATCCGCTGGTTCACTCCCAAGATACACGCATCGGCAGGAGCTGCACTGATCCAAAGCCAGGAGCCAGGAGCTTCTTCCGGGTCTCCCACTCGGGTGCAGGGGCCCAAGGACTTGGGTCATCTTCCATTGCTTTTCCAGGCCATAGCAGAGAGCTGGATCAGAAGAGGAGCAGCCGAGACTCGAACTGGCGCCCCTTTGTGATGCCGGCACTGCAGGCAGCGGCTTTACGTGCTTTTCATTATTTACTTTTAGGTTTCAATTCTCTTTTACCCCACTTTCACTTTTTAGCTATCTGATGATATGTAACAGAATTGAAAAATTTATTTGTTTTTAGTTAGCATTGGATTTCTGTTCCATGACTGAATTTATCAGAAACGTAACCCCCTCAGGTCTCTGATGAAGATCTTACTGGATTGGATCCTGTTGCAACTACTCGGGTGGTATACGACGGTGGAGTTTTTCTTGGACCCATATTTGGAGACATGTTGGCTACTGCCAATCAGCACCCTCAGGTGAGAGTGGGTGAGAGGTTTTTTCAAGGTTTATTTTGTTCATTTGAAATGCAGAGTTAGAGACAGAGGGCCAGAGAGAGAGAGTAGTCATCTACCAGCTGGTTCACTCTGCAAATGGCCATAACAGTCAGTGCTGGGCCAGTCTGAAGCCAGGAGGGACTCCCATGAGGACTACCATGAGGGTGCAGTGGCCCAAGCACTTCTGCTGTTCTTTGGTGCATTTCCAGGCACATTAGCAGGGGGGCTGGACTGGAAATATGGCAGCTGGGACTTGAACCAGTGCCCGTATGGGATGCCAACATTGCAGGCGGTGGCTTGTCATGCGATGTCAACCCCTGAGCATTTAAAGTACCAGTTTCCAAGTCTTACTGATACTCACTGATATGTAATATAGGCTCATGCATTTAGCAGCTGAGGGTAATATTTTCAATCAATAAAACTAAGGCAATTATGGTTGTACTCATTCTACTTCCACAGGGTATGTAAATTACAGTGAAAATATTAATGCTGTGTAACATAATATTGTGTTATAATTATTGATGCTGTTATTCTGATGCAAAGAAGTAGAGAACTTAGAGGAAAATATTATCTATGCCTCTAGACAGTGGAATTGGAAAGCAAATGAGCTAAGTCAACTTTTTTGTTTTATAGGTGTTCCTCTTTCCCATCTATCAGCATTCTGGTTAAAAGTCATTTGCTTTTAATTTGAGAAAAATTTAAATTACAAAAACAATAAGTAGGGGTACAACTAACACCTTCGAACCTGAACAGGGTTAACACATGTCAACATCAAATATATTTGTATTTTAGGTCTTTATGGAAAGAATAAAGCATTATCAATAAAATTGTAATGTTCTTTATTACCCCTGCCATTCTGATACTAGTCACTTACATAAGGAAGTGCTATCATAAATGTCATATCTGTGCTTTTAATCCATTTTTATAGGTAGAGAATCAATTGAGTCCTATATTTTCCACCTTCCTGATTTCCAAGTGTTGTTTGAGTTTTGTCAGATTAGCATTGGTTTCAGTGAATCGGAAAGACATAGCCTCTTCTTTGGGACCTACCATCTGAAACAAAAACGGACCCACATCATATATCCAGGGATGTATACAGTCACAAAGTGATATTATACATATACAATTACACATACACACGTACAGTCACAGACTGATGTTAGAAGACAGGTGCCTACTTTGTTGGTCTTTATTAACAAGCAAAGGGCTTGCAGTGAGTAGCTAGTTGAAAATATGGAGAGAGAAGTCCGTGTGCATTTTAAGTTAATGAAATTTACTTCTAAGTGATAGAGATTCACTCAAGAATTTGCATATTTAGTTCTGAAATGGATTTTATAATATCCATCATCACGTTAGAAAGCTTAGTATGTTTTGTGGTATTCATTACAATTGAAGATTTGTACTGTGAAACTAGAAAATGAGAATAAATCAAATTGTTAACATTTTTATTTGGGGGAAATTCACAAGTGCTTTATGAATAGCCTTGTACATATGAATTGCATACTTTTAAAAAATGCTTTTGCCTTTTTTCAGGTGGTTGTGCTAGTAAATGACATACCAGCTCATTGCCCAGGGACCTGCTCTTTCCAGTACCTCCAGGAGTCAACACCCTGCATGCATTCTGTGTGGTATTCCCTTGGTATGACTTGAGACTTCGCACTGAGATTGGCATGAACCTCAGGGTTATTTTGCTAGGGGAATATAGCTGGTGATGGGGGGAGGGTGTAGATTATACATCAGTTCATTAGTTGGATGTTGAGTGACACAGCAGGAAGCACATTTCTGTCTGTCTAGGGGATATGATCATGAGTTGAAATGGGAAAGAGTAGATTTTTGATTATTTAAAATGTTTAATCTATAGCAATCCTTCATGACTAGTTTGAGAAAATTTAAAGTGGGAGCTCTATACTATGGAAATATATGTGTGTGCTCAATAGTTACATTAGTGTTCAACTCCGCACTGGGGAGCAGGGAGGTGAGAGGGAAGAACATTTAATGTAAAAGAGGATTCTGAAGTGGAGTGATATCACTGAGAAAATGTTTTTTTTTTTTTTTTAATTTCTTATCTCATTTAAGATGGAGACATCAACCTACTGGTTTATATTAGTGGAACTGGTTTCTCTGGTGACTCCAAATCTTTGCAGGTTACAGTGAACAAAACAAGTTGCAAAGTTGTTTTCTCAAATCAAACAAATGTGGTCTGTCAGACAGACCTGCTGCCGGTTGGAGTTCATCAGATCTCCATGTTGGTGAGACCCTGTGGTCTCGCTGTCACTGCCAGTGGAGAAGGCCTCTTTCTCAATGTGGAACCCAGACTGGATGCTGTGGAGCCTTCCAGAGCTGCAGAGATTGGTAATCTGGGGAGGGTTTCCCAATGCATCTGACCCTTGCAAGCTAGCATTCGGGCTGATCTGTAGGTCCTGAGTGTCTGAAATCCCATATCTACTATAATTCACAGCCTTCGATTTTTTGAGTATTTCCTTTAATGAACAAACTTTTAAGCCTTAAATGAACTCACTTGCCACATTAAGCATTATAGTGTGGCTGGGGTGGAGTCAGGCACAATTGGGTCAGCCACTGAGTCATCGGGGCCACTTGCTTTATTGGAAGCAACACTGGATTGGGAGTTAGCACATATGCTTGAGTTTTTGTTCTTCCCCAAGTCAGATGTGTGAGCCCAGAATTTGAAGTTACTTCTCTGATACTTAGTTTCCTAATAATGATGATGATGAAAGCCATAATAGCATAACATCATTTATTTAATACCTATGCTAAATTCTCACACACGTTACATGTTTAGAACCGCCTGAATGGTAGAATTATTATCCCCATTTTCAGATGAGATAATACTGGTTCTAAGATGAGAGTGATTTGCCAAGGTTTCCCATGGAGAGAGACAAAGCTAGAGTGCAAACCAGAACTATCTGATGCCAAGGTCCTTGCTGGCTCTATGAAGAATCTTCAGAAAGATAATGGAAAATGAATATGATGAAAAAATTATGCATGGGTTTAAACATTTTTATTAATAAGCTTATTCTTGAATAATGATGTGGCAAGTGAATTCATTTAAGACTTAAAAGTCTGTACAATTTTTCCATTAACTCTTTGAAGTACCCTTGTACCATGCTGTCTTACAAGATAAGCCCAAACTACTTGACTTATATGATGCTTAGTTCTGTGTGAGGTGGGGAAGCTCCTTTACATGTACAACTTTTGACAAATGTGAAGTGCAGGCTTTCCTCAACTACTAGGGGATTTATACATAGGTGATGTTTCACAAATGTTTGTTAACTGACCAACACTCGATGCTTGCTTAGCATGCAAAACCAATGGCCACTTGAGTAGTGGGGGATACAGAGGGCAGTGGGTCTTGTCAATATCAACTCCATGGATTGGGTAAGTTCCATGGGAAATCAGAGCTCTCTATGACTTGCTGCTTTCTAAAGGATAGGACTAATTAAAATCAACCACGCTGGATTTTAAGAATCTGAGGAATACTCATGCTTATGTTTGCTAACATAAGATATGCATACATTCCAGAGCATAAGACTCATTTCCCCAAACTTTAGATTTTTGTCATTGCTTATTATAGTGGCCAGAGGCCTGCACTTCAGAACATATTTTAGAGCAATGTGTTCTGGCCACAGACTCCTCGTTCACAGGGACAGACTGTTTCTGACTCTACTTTGCCTGGGATTGTGGATTGTGAAACCTACCCCACCTCATTTCTATAATTAAAACAGAGCAAGCAGCACTTACTCTCATGTCTCAGTGATTTACGGAAGGACACAGGTGCTATGTGGTGTACACAGGGAAAGTTCATATTCTAGTTTATCATGATAATTGTTGGTTTGTGTTTAAGGCACATACTAGTCCTCTCATGAGAGTTATAGGTGTTTTGATCTTTATAGTTTTACCTTTGCAGTCCAAGCCATGCAACCTTCTTTAACTTCTCTCCCCACCACTAGATAGTAGGTGACTCAGTCATCTTTGTTTCCCCTGTACAGAGTGCTTTGCACACGCAGGTTGGCTAACTCTCAGTTTTCCTGGTACTCAGAGGGATCCCAAGATGCAAGACGTTCAGTTTTTTTTTTTTTTTTTTTTGACAGGCAGAGTGGACAGTGAGAGAGAGAGACAGAGACAGAGAGAAAGGTCTTCCTTTGCCATTGGTTCACCCTCCAATGGCCGCTGCAGCCAGCGCACTGCGGCTGGCGCACCGCGCTGACCTGATGGCAGGAGCCAGGTGCTTCTCCTGGTCTCCCATGGGGTGCAGGGCTCAAGCACTTGGGCCATCCTCCACTGCACTCCCTGGCCACAGCAGAGAGCTGGCCTGGAAGAGGGGCAACCGGGACAGAATCCAGCGCCCCGACCGGGATTAGAACCCGGTGTGCCGGCGCCGCAAGGTGGAGGATTAGCCTAGTGAGCCACAGTGCCGGCCTTAATCTTCATTTTAATAGGATCCTCTGGCAATTTCTATGAAGAATAAAGTTTGAGAAATGTGGCTATAGGGAGGTCAAAGAGAACCAGGCTTAGGCCTACCAAAAAGAAATCTATAGCTGAATAGGTAGTCAATATATATAATAATGAATTTAATAATATTCTAAATTATCATTTGCCTATATATGAAGCAACCCACAGTTTCTGAGGAAAAGACTGATTTTGCCTTATATACTCTTGTGATTCCCTTTTAAAAATTTTTATTTACGTTATGCAAGTTTCATATATTTCATCTATACAGATTTAGGAAAATAGTGATATTTCCCACCCTACCCTTCCTTCCATGCATGCTCCAACCCTTCTTCCTCCCTCTTCCATTCCCATTTTATTTTTATAAAGAGCTTTCATTCTTGGTTTACTTACTGATCATAAAGTTAACGCTACAGTAAGTAAAGGAGTTTGACAAATACTATAAAGAAAAAAAAAAAAACTGTTCCTCAATAGGAGAGACAAAGGCTGTACAAAATCACCCAATCTCAAAATATCCATTTCACTCCAATACTTTACATTTTAGACACTCTGTTAGTTACCTCGGATTGGGGAAAACATATGGTATCTGTCTTTTTGGGACTGGCTTATTTCAGTATAATAGTTTCTAATCAGGTCCATTTTTTGTTTTTGTGAAAGACAGGAGATATAGGTTTTAGCAGGGCTATTTCCTTCTGAACCAACTTTTAATGAATCTCTTCCATGCCACTCTCCTGGATTCTGAGGGAACACTGGAGCCTTTGGCTTTCCACGGCTTGTAAAACATCAACTGCCTGTATCTTCACATGGCATTCTCCCTGTGTCTAGTCTGTGTTCAAACCCCCCCCCCCCCGTTTTTTATGAGGACACCACTCATGTCAGATTAGGGGCACACCTTACTCTAGTTTGACCTCATCTTAACTAATTATATCTACGAAGATCCTATTCCCCAATAAGATCACATTCTCAGGTGATGGGGATTAGGGCATCAACATACGAACTTTTGGGACACAGTTCAACCCCAAATAGTCCAGCTTCGTGATTTATGTATGCATATACAGTTGCCTGACTTTGTATTTGGGTGAACACATTAGTATATAACATCTCAGAAGTGGAATTGCCGGGTGTAGAGATAATATGTATTTAGAATGTTGATAAATAGAAAAAATCATCCTTCAAGGATATATGATTTATTCTCTCTCTCTCTTTTTTAAAGATTTATTTATTTATTTGCAAGTCAGAGTTACGCAGAGAGAGGAGAGGCAGAAAGAGAGAAGTCTTCAATCTGATGGTTCACTCCCCAGATGGCCACAACGGCCGGAGCTGTGCTGATCCGAAGCCAGGAGCCAGGAGCTTCTTCTGGGTCTCTCACGTGCATGCAGGGGCCCAAGGACTTGGGCCATCTTCTACTGCTTTCCCAGGCCATAGCAGAGAGCTGGATGGGAAGTGGAGTAGCCGGATCTTGAACCGGCGCCCATATGGGATGCCAGCGCTTCAGGCCAGGGCATTAACCTGGTGCCACAGTGCCGGGCCCTATGATTTATTCTCTATGCAGCAAAGCATGAGGGGGCTTTTACAATTTTGTGGAAAAGGAAATCAAAAGATAATGCAAATTTTCCACGAACTTTTTGAAATACTGGCAAATGAGTATCATTGTCATATCTTGCTAAGACACTGAATCATCAAACTTTGTAGTAATTGTCATAGGAAAAAAATAATTTTTAATTTTTATTTGAAAGGCAGACGGATCATTCTAGTGAATCTCTCGTTCACTCCACAAGTACCTGGAACATGCAGGGCTGAGCCAGGCTGAAGTCAGGAGCCCAGAACTCCATTACAATCTTCTGTGTAGGTGACAGGGACCCAAGTACTTGTGTCATCATCTGCTGCCTCCCAGGTGTGCATTAGCAGGAAGCTGGAATTGGGGTTGGAGCTGGGACCCTAACCCTGCACTCACATTAGTGTGGGTTGCAGTGATTTTTAACAGCTCTTCCAAATAACTGCCACAATAAAATTTTGAGAGACATTTAATGTAGTAAAGAAGAACTTTTAACCCTTATTTTTGAAATTTTATTTTCTGGGTATTTTAATTTTCATTAAATTTTCAAAGCAGCTTATCTAATTTAAACAAAAATCCCATTTATATTTTCTTTGAAATTACATTAATGGTTTTGTTTAATTTGCAAAGATAGGATAGCTTTATGATATTCATTCTATTCATTTATTTTAGTATTCTTATCCAAGTTTTCATCCATCTACTAAGTCCTTTAGCATCATTTCAAAGTTTCTTTGATTTTTTTTATCTTCCCAAATTTTTCTTGTCAAATTTGTTTCCAGGCATTATATCTTTTATGCTACTTTTTATATATTGCTCTTTTATTTTATCCTCTACCTTTGAAGTCTATTGTAGTCTTGCTTTGGACCTTTTAGGGGAAGTTACACATTCAACTTTAGGGTATTATTGAACCCAGTCACATCATCCCCAAAGTTTTTCCTCAGATTGTGTAAATCCCCCTTTTTCTCCCTGATGTGGCTGGGACAGGTGACCTTGCTCCTTCACCTGAGCCCCACTGTTAAGGGATACACCTCTTTGCTGGCCTTCATTGCCTCTCTGTATTCCTCCTGGGGGGTGGCAGATATGAATCATTGAGTTCATCAATAATAAATGGGTTCTCTGTACATCAGCTGGTCAAGAGTGGCTCCTCCAAATGGGAAAGTGTGACATGATATCAGTAGGATGAGTGCCATCTTTCTTCTTACCAACGTGAACAGTGAAGAGCTGGGAGCTGGGGGTTTCTCTGGTGGCTCTGCAGTGGGCGTCATATAAGTCCTGATGGCAGTGGGTGGCAACGCCTGTCATTTCTATACCATCATGGTGCCTAGAGCCTTGTATGTGTGGTATCAAATTGCAAAGATGGAAGGGAATGCCATCAACTAAAGATGAGGAAAATGGGGACCAATGCACTCTAGGATGATACTATCAATGGCCTGCTTTAAGTGGGCCCACTGCTCTTTCCACATGATGCTTTCTTATACTTGGCATCTGAAGAAAATCGTGAATTTTATGGGGTTGGAAGGAATGATGTTCTAGAATCTAGGGCAGAATTATTTTTCAGAGGCTATTCACTTCACTTCTTTGATTTGTGTCAGTATTACATCTCCATGCTTTATTTTAAAGGTCTCCTGATGCCTTACTACTTCCTCTGTCCTCTAGTAACTATCTCCCCCAGTGTGTGTTAGTTTGTCTTTAACTTCAGTTTTTTCTCTTAGTTTATGTATTGCCTTGTGTTTTTACTGAAGAGTTTTATATATTGATTCAATTTTATCTCTTTTCAATGATAGATTTTTTTCTGTATGGCCATGCTTCCCCTTTGACTATGTTCTTTTTGCTACAGGAGGAATCTGGGCCACTATCCGAGGCTCTAGTTTGGAGGGTGTTAGCATGGTGCTATTTGGATCTCAGTCTTGTGCCATCAATGTCAGTGCAAGCAATTCACGAAGAATTGAATGCAAAGTTCCTTCCAGGGTAAGTGGAGTCCTTTTGGCATCTCTTTGTCTCAGGGTGCTATTTCCTGGGCTGCTAAGGGATTTGAATTCAGACACTTCCCTGGTGCTGTTGGTGACAGTCACAATAAGAGCTGCAGTTGAACTTTCTATCAGAGTTGATTTCAATGTCATCAACGTTCCTAGTACAACCATGACCCAAAAGATCTGTCTATTAACAGATTCCCCAGGAGCTAGGATTCATAATACCCTTTGATCACAAGTCCTACATGTTTATCTCTTCCAATTCGTTAAATATTGCGAAAAGCTAGCTTTTATTTGTGAACCACCATGTAATTCCAATATATGGTGGTACAGTAATCTGTTTATCTATTCTTTATTATTGGACATTTGGGTACTTCTTTTTAAAATATTTATTTATTATTTGAAAGGCAGAGTTACAAAGAGAGAGAGAGAAAGAGAGAAAGAGAGAAAAAGAGAGAGAGAGAGATCTGCTTGTTCACTCCCCAAATGGCCACGATGGCCAGAGTTGCACTGATCCATTTAATGGTAAAATTTTACTGTTTAGATTTCTTATGTTAGCATGGGTAATCACTGAAAAAGAGAACTTTTATCTTTGGTTAAATAATACATACAGAAGTTAAAAGGAAAATAAGTAAAATCATGTTTTCCCTATCCTTGATCTTTCAAGTACCTCTTTATGAAACAAGAACATTTAATTCTTTTGAATACAGCTGCAGTACCTTATTTGTTAAATCAGTAAAACATTTATATAATCATAACTAAATAATGCTGGAAGAACCTGATAATCTTTGTTTCATTTGATAATTATTTGTTTTCTTCCTAGAATATCTGCTTTGTCATAGCATGCCTTACTTACAATAAAAATTCACCATCTTTTAAAATATTTATTTATTAAAAATATTTATTTATTTATTTTGAAAGTCAGCACTGGACAGGGAGAGGAAGAGAGAGAGAGACAGAGAAAGAGACAGAGAGAGAGAGACATAGAGAGATCTTCCATCTGCTGGTTCACTCCCCCGTATGACTGCCAAAGTCAGGACCAGCCCAGGTAGAAGCCAGCAGCTTCATTCAGGTCTCCCATGGTGGTTGGCAGTGGCTGAAACACCTGAGCCATCTTCTGCTTTTCCTAGAGCATTAGCAGTGAGCTGGATTAGAAGAAAGTCACCATCTTTTAAAAATGTTCCATCATATTACTTTTTATCCTTGAAGCTCTCTATTTTCCTATTTCAATTGAAGTTGATCATTTTCTAGGTCTATGCAATAATTTTTAGTCTAGAACTTCCCTTTGTCTTATCATGTCTGTCTTATAATAAAAAAAAATCATCATGTTAATAAGTTCCATCATATCAATTATTTTTTTTCCTTGAAGCTATCTGTTCTCCTTCAATTAAAATTGATTATTTTCTAGATCTGTTCAATAGATTTCAATTTAACACTTTCTTTAATTGCTTTCCTGGGTAGAGTCACTATTGGAGTTCATATTTTCTTCTTTTTTGATTATTATTTTATAAGATTGTAATTTTTAGAACCATGCTACAAAAGAGTATGTGGGAGACAGATTTTCTGAGAACTTACATTACTGGGGCTGGTAATATGGCATAGTGGGTGAAGCTGCCGCCTGAAGAGCCAGAATCCCATATGGGCACTAGTTCGAGTCCTGGCTGCTCTATTTCTGCCAGCTCTTTGCTATGGCCTGGAAAAGTAGTAGAGGATGGCCCAAGTCCATGGGTCCCTGCACCTGCATGGGAGACCTGGAGAAGCTCCTGGCTCCTGGCTTTGGATTGGTCACACCCGAGCTGTTGTGACCATCTGGGGAGTGAACCAACAGATGGAAGACATCTCTCTCTCTGTCTTTGCCTCTGTCTCTCTGTAGCTCTGCCATTCAGATAAATAAATAAATAAATAAATCTTTTTTTTTTTTTTAAAGTACTCCCATACATGTTGGGTAGTTGAGCTAGGTATAGGATTTATTTGAAGTTTCCATTTTTTTGTGGGAACAATTGCTATGTTAATTGTGCTATTCTTATTTACCTCTTAGAGAAGGTTATTTTGCTTCTGTTCAACAATGCATATGCCTAGTTTAAGCACTTGAGTGTGTGTGTGTGTGTGTGTGAGAAAGAGAGAGAGAGAGAGAGAGAGAGAGAGAGAGAGAGAGATGAAAGTCACAACATACTCTACCATACTCTTTAATAACAACTTTTAAAAATTTATCTTCTAAGCTAATTTTGTATGGACTTCTCAAGTCATTCTTACTTGCTGAGATTTGATTTTTAAAACTGATTTTTCAGGGGAACGATGGACATACTGTGAATGTGACTGTGATCTCTGGGGACTACTCTGCAGTTCTTCACAGTGGGTTTACATTTGTCCCTTCTTTAAATCCAGTGATTTTGTCTCTGAGCAGAAACCACAGCAGCATAGCAGGTACAATTCCCAATATTGCAAGATTGTGTTTGTAAGTGGATGGGCTTTGCATTTTTAATTTAGTTTTATTTATATAAAGGGAACCTATTTTGTTTATTTCATATATACAATTTTAAGAACATAATTGTGCTTTCTACCCTTCCCCTACCCCATATTGCCTCCTCTTCCTCTTATGTTTCTAATTTTTACAATGACATTCCTTCAATTTTCTTTATAAACACAAGGTTAACCCTCCTATAAATTAAGAATTCAACAATTAGTAAGTAGAAAAACCAGTGTTCCTCTAGAGTATAGACAAGAGCTATAAACAATAATCAAATCTCAAAATGTCAATCTTGCTCATATTATTACATTTTTTCTACTCTGTATATTACCACAAATTAGGGAAAACATGATATGTCTTTTGGTGACTGGATTATTTCACTAAGCATCTTTTTTGTTAGAAAAGGTAGGATTTCATTCTTTTTTATGGCTGAATATTCCCTCTTGAGTTGTATTCCATCGTGTATATTTACCACAATTTCTTTATCTAGTCCTCAGTTGATGGACACCTGGGTTGATTCTGTATCTTAGCAATTGTGAATTCAGCACATGTTGATTCCATTTCCTTTGGGTAAAGTCTCAGAAGTGGAATGGCTGGGTCATATGGTAGATATGTTTTCAGATTTCTGAGAAATTTCCATACTGTCTTCTATAATCTTTGTACTAGTTTACATTCCTACCAAATGTATAGGGTACCATTTTCCCCACATCCTTGCCAGCATTTATTTTTATTTTTTTTATTTTTGGATGATAGCCATTCTAACTGGGGTGAAGTGAAAGCTCATTGTACTTTTTATTTGCATTTTCCTGAAGGCTAGCAATCCTAAGCATCTTCTCATATGTCTGCTGGCCATTTGTATTTCATCCTTTGAAAAATGCCTGTTCATATCCTTATCCCATTTTTAATTAGATTGCTTGCTTTTTGTTGAGTTTCTTGAGCTCCTCATATATTCTGATATTAATCCTTTAAAAGATATGTAATGTGTTAAATATTTTCTCCATTGTGTCAATTGTTCTTATCAAAAGGTGGCCAATGTCCTGAACACATTTTATTGTATTTTGAATGGAAATTTTTTTTCCTGAAAGCTAAGAGACTGTTTCTTTCATCTTCACCATTATTGAATCAATCTGTTTATAAATACTTCTCTATTTCCATCATGAAGATAAGGTGGAAATTAAAAGGTAATAATTCAATAATAATAGACATATAATGGACATCAATTTAATCCTTGCCAATACTTTGCAGGATCATTAGTCTCAGTTTGCAGATAAGGAAACCAAGGATTAGAGAGAATAAATAATTTTTATAAAAGATTTTATTTATTTATTTATTTATTTGAGAGGTAGAGTTACAGACAGAGAGAAAAACAGAGAAAAAGGTCTTTCATGTCCTGATTCACTCCCCAAATGGTCACAAGAATCAGAGCTGGGCAGATCAGAAGCCAGGAGCCAGGAGCCAGGAGCTTTTTCCAGGTCTACCTAGTGGGTCAGGGGCCTAAGCATTTGGGCCATCTTCTACTGCTTCCCCAGGCCATATCAGAGAGCTGGGTTGGAAGAGAAGTAGCTGGGACACAAAATGGTGCCCATATGGGATGCTGGCACCACAGGCAGAGGCTAGCCTACTATGCCGCAGCATGGCCCCAATAAATGACTTTTTAAAGATGCTTGCTTTAGTAACAGAGCTGAGATTTGAATTCAGGCAATGTGTTTGTAGATTCTAAGCTGTTAGCCACCTAGAGTTAACCATAGACTACTCATTTTGGCAATAGGTTCTATCATAGCCATTATTTAATATGATTAGGGAATAAAGTGCTCTGATAACCAAGAAATCTTATTACTTGAGACATACTATGTATACTAAAACAATAGATTCTTTCTCACCAGCTATGTGAAATAATTTAATCTTTCTTTTGTGATTCAGATCATATGACAGGGTAGAATTATCACAGTTTATTATTATCAGGCAAAGTAGCAGGTAAAGCTCCTTTCTGGTTAATTGAATTTCCAGTTATTAGAGTTTATGGTAGCTGAATCAGGGCCTTATTATAAGAAGACCATCATGCTTCCCAGAGAAAGAGCCTGAACTCAATTTTTTCTGATACTATTTTCATTTTCCATAGTTCAAGAGTACATAAATAAAGGGAAGTGTCCTTTAGCTTCTCAATATTATTCAGCTCAGATAGTGCAGAAGAAGAATTTGCTGCCTCGGGCAAGCGAAGTGTGTAAAATTCCTTAGTGGTACAGGTTCTTCCCAACAAGGTAGAACGGGGAGGAGGGAGCCCCATGTTATATTCAGATTTCAGTGATTTTGCCTTTTAATAAAATTTCTTACCTATAATGAAACGAATAAATACATTGCATCAGTGCCTCAAAGGCATCTAGGATTAGCTTGACAATTGACCAAGGGCCCAAGAAGCTCATATTATTGATACCTACAATTCAGTGCACTCCTTTCTGAGTTTATAGTTGCATTTAAACCTTTCCATGAGCAAAATAAGGAAGAACATGCTATAAAAATCCACAAAGCATGTGAGCCTATTGGGAGTTTTTTTTTATGTTCGAGTGCTACATTGATGATGGTGAAGCCAAGATAAAATGGAAGCCAAAGAGGAGGAGAGCAGTGAGAGGGGAGGAAGAATATGAGGTATAGGATTATCAATTTGGTTTTTGTAGCCAGAAAGAACTGGATCTGAATTAATCCCAGCTCAACTACTTGTTAAAATGAAAACTTTTGACAAATTCAAATTTTCTTCTCAATGGATAATCTCAGTTTTTAAATTTTGTTAAGTATGTGTAATATAAAATTTACCATTTTAACCACATTTAATTGTGCAGTTTCATGGCATTAACTGTATTTACATTGTTATACAACCATCATTACTATCTGTCTCCAGAACTGTTTCATCATTCTAAACTGAAACTGTGTGTACCTATTAAATAGTAACTCCATATTACCACATCATTCCATCCCTTGGTCACCTTTGTTGTCCTATCTATGATTTCGGTTTTTTTTTTTTGGGTAGCTCACCTAAGTACTCATACAATAATTGCCTTTTGTATCTGGTTTATCTCAACAAATTAAACAGATTATTTGAACAAAGGATGATTTACAAATAGGGGAGCCCTGAGTACCAGAAAAGATTACAAAATTTTGCTTTACAACATGAGTAGGCACCAATTATAGCCAGAAAAATGGAAGTCGGGGGCAGAAGCAGCTTGATTGGTTCCAGTTCAGTGTTTTCCTTACTTGAGCGTGGTCTGGTCAGTTGGCAGCTTGTGATTGACTGATCCTTAGCTAGCTGTTACAAAAAAATACTCCTGAAATAGGCTCTCAGTTTGTTTACTATTAAGTTAAGGTTGAGGTTCATTATACAGGGACTCAATGTATGAAGGCGATCTCAGGAAAAATTTAGTTTAAGTTAACATATTCCTTGAGCAAGATAGTTAACTTCTTCTATCTTTGGCATTTTTATTTGTTATGTGGGAGTAGTTATTTCTATGTAAATGTGAAAATTGAAGACAAAGTATGTAAAAGGACCTAATCCAGGAACTGACATGAACTAAGCACTCAATACTTTGTTGAAGTGAAAGCTGCCATTTTGCCAGCTACTTAATGCACTATCAATGAGTCGAAGATGAGCTTTGCATGTTAGTTTTATGTTGTTTGTTTTATAGCACCCTGGACCTATTGGGTCAAAAGCCTACCAATGCCCAATTCAAATTTTTATACTTCCAAAGGTTTTAAATATAACCAAAAGAAGCAGAATTTTTAGCCATGTAGAGCCACCGTGCTTTACATACCCCACGAAAGTCTACCCAGCATCAGCCAGTCATAGATAAATCTTGGCCTGAAATGCTGATGGTCTTTGGGGCTATGTGATCCAGAGTCTACTTATGAGGCTGCTGAATGCATCATGTATACATATAAGCCCCTTTCTGATCTCTGTCTCCCTGAGGGATTCTTGCATTCCTTCCCTTGTGGGTGGTGGCCCTGTAATGTTGCCTCTGGAACGGCTTATGTCATGAGACTTCCTCCTTTTGTGTGACCTGGTCAGAGCAACACCCAATTATTTGGGTTCATTTTTTGCTACTGCCACTTATGGTCATGTATTTTCCCATGGTCCGCCCTGAAATTTCTTGAACTCACTACACTGTAACTCCAGACAGCACAGCAGAGGTTAGGAAGACATGAACAAGTCTTGTTCATGGGGCAAGGAAGAAAATGAAGTTAGTTGAGGTCTTTTTGTGTCCTTGCTATATCAGATGATTTCCCAAAATACCTAAGGTAGTTCTTACAACAATAAGATGGGCTTTATTGTTATCTTATTGATGAAAAATCCCAGACTTGGAAAGTCCAAAGTGAGTCACTCAGTCATGGAGGTGGTTAAATGATAGATTAAGGATTGGAATGCAGATCCACACTCTTCCAACTTTGCCACATTCCTCTTCTTTGACATTTTTCTTTCAAGCAACCTCTTTTTCCTCTTCATCTGTTTGGCTGTGGCATCCTGCAGTTGCCATCTCTGCAGTAAATCTCAAATGTTAGAATCTTAAGGAACTTTAGGCAAAGCTATGGGCACATTGAGGCACAGGAAAGGTTAGTGTATTTATTTCCACTTTGGCTATGCATACTGGATCTGGCCTTCATTTAGACTATAGCTGTGGGCAGATTGAATGTTTCATCTCCTATGTTTTCATTTTACCTTTTTTTTTTTAACTGAAAAGATGGCTTCAATCATATCCTTCATTTGCTTAGAAATGGAGACATTTGGAGGTCTCCACTAGCCTCTGAATTAATGTAGATAATCCTCAGGATTAGTTGGTTTCTTTTTTTTTTTTTTTTTTTGACAGGCAGAGTGGACAGTGAGAGTGAGAGACAGAGAGAAAGGTCTTCCTTTTGCCGTTGGTTCACCCTCCAATGGCTGCCACGGCCGGTGCACCGTGCTGATCTGATGGCAGGAGCCAGGTACTTATCCTGGTCTTCCATGGGGTGCAGGGCTCAAGCACTTGGGCCATCCTCCACTGCACTCCCTGGCCACAGCAGAGAGCTGGCCTGGAAGAGGGGCAACCGGGACAGAATCCGGCGCCCTGACTGGGACTAGAACCCCGTGTGCTGGCGCCGCAAGGCGGAGGATTAGCCTAGTGAGCCGCGGCGCTGGCTCAGGATTAGTATTCTTAATGTTCAATCATAGAATCACCATCGACTAAGTCTACTGCCATACATGTAACTACATGTACATTGTCTTCTAGAATGTTACCCAGTTTTCTTTTAAGATTTATTTTACTTATTTGAAAGTCAGAACAACAGAGACAGAGATATCTTCCATCTGCTGCTTCATTCCATAGGTAGTTAAAATAGCAGGAACTGGGCCAGGCTGAAGCCAGGAGCCTGGAACTCCATCTGAGTCTCCCATGTGGGTGTGACCATCTTTGGCCATTTTCTGTTGCTCTCCCAGGAATATTACTAGGGAACTGAATTGGAATTGGTGCTTATGTGGATGCTGCCATCTCAGACATTGGCTTAACCTGCTGCTCTACCGTGCTGGCCCCCTGTTCTTTTTCTCATCATACCAATAAATGATTAAGTGAGAATATGTTACAAAAGACTTCAGATAAAGTTGTAAAATTTAAAAATTAGATTATAATCCTTCTCTATCATTTTCTCTTGAGATTTGCCTTTCAGATTGAATTTCAAGTGTCATCTTGCCTTATCATAAAGCCTTTCCCGATATTCAGAATGCTGCCCTGCTTTGAATAATCCTAATGCTTAATTGTCACGCTTTATAGGATGTCTTCTACTGATGCTATTTTTTCACCTATTTTACTACTTTTGAGTCCCTTTTAGGGAAGGGTCTGTCTTTAATTTATTTTTGTGTGCTTTGCATCCTCTTCTTCATGATGTTCTATTAATACTGAGTTAAAAGGAGTTGAATTAAAATGTTCATAATATACATAATATTTTGATAGAGTCGCAAGTTAAACTGAAAAGTCATTGAAATACAGAAGTCATTGAAAGAAGATTGGGTTCAGGTCTTGACTGTTCCGTTAATGAGCTTTGAAGCCATGGTGGTTAAGCCTTAGTTTCTTTAAATGCAAAATGCCTGTCATATTACCTGTCTCATGCACAAGCAGGTTTCAAAAGATTCATTGAAAATGGAATCAAAAATAAGTTTATTTTTTGGTGGACACATTTTGAAACTATGCATAATTGCTCTATAATAAGAATTTTCCACAAAGTTTTTGAATACCCCCATATGCCATTAAAACAGTTTGACTACCAAATAGGATAATATGCATGAATGTTCTCTGTAAACTATGATGACTGTATTGGCTTACAGTATCATTATAAGGCCCAGTGCTCTCTGAACATAAAGCTTAGAATTCTATCGTAGTAAAGTGGAGGTTAAAGAAAAGGACATGGGGTGTTATTTGCTGATTACAAATACTATTAGCCTTGCAAATTACTTCCCAATTTGCCTTTATATGAATATTAGTCTCTCTTCAGTACAATTGTCCTCATAGTTTTGCTTTTCATGCCCTTAAGGTTATAGGCTTTAGTTCTGTTAAAAAGATTGTTAGCAGTTTCATGAAAAAAAAAATTAGGTTGGTATTAGAATTCTTAATTAGAATATTATACATGGTGCAAAGCATGTATATAATCCTAAAAAAAGTTTTAGAAAAGAAAGGTGACAGAAGCCACAGATCCATATCACAGAGGCTAATAGATTCTTTTCAATACAGGAGGTGAAGCACTTTTCATCAGGATGACACAACTGGTGAACTACGCAGATTTGGATATGCAAGTTCACATCCAGGATGCCTTGGCCGAGATTCATGCACAGACGTCTCAGGGCCTGGAAGTTGTGCTGCCAGCACTGCCAACCGGCCTCTATGGAGTTTCAGTCTCCATCAATGGGGTCAACATTTGCTCACAAGGGTGAGGTGGACAATTGTCATTAATATTGTGTCTGTTTGATGGTCTATTGATTCAGCTGGGGAAATTTATACACACATATGTGAGAAGTAGAGAGAAAGTAAGAGATCTCCCATCTGCTGATTTATTCCCTAAATCTCGCCAAACTTTGGCTGAAACTAGGCAAGGCCAAAGCTGAGAGCTAGGAACTCAATCCAAATCGCCTATGTGGGTTGCAGAAAATACTTGAACCATCACCTGCTGCCTTGATGGGTATGCATTAGCAAGAAGCTGGAATTGGGAGTGGAGGTGGATTCAGATATGGGAAGTGGGCAACCAGGCAGTATCTTAACTCCTATGTCAAAACCCACTCCTGGAATTCTGTTTTGCTTTTTTCTTTAAGATTTTATTTTATTTATTTGAAAGGCAGAGTTACAGAGAGGCAGAGGCAGAGAGAGAGGGAGAGAGAGGGGTCTTCCATCTGCTAGTTCATTCTCCTGGCGGCTGCAATGACCAGAGTTGTCCTGATCCCAAGCCAGGAACTTCCTCAAGGTCTTCCATATGGGTTCAGGGGCCCAGGGACCTGGGCCATCCTCTACACCCTTCCAAAGCCACAGCAGAGAGCTGGATTGGAAGCGAAGCAGCTGGATCTTGAACTGGCACCCACATGGGATGCTGGCACTGCAGGCAGCGGCTTCAACCACCACACCACCGCGCAGGCCCCAGAATTCTGATTTTGCATTAAGGCTTTCTTCCCCCACTTTTTCTTCTGAAGTTAGGGTATAAAGTCATGAGAATCATAACGTGAACAAATCTTGGAGAGCTCCAGACAGCTCAATCCCTAGACTAACGCAGGAGACAGTTTTGACTTACTAGCTGAGGAAATGGAAACTTTATGGAACTTGGTTGGGGTGAGAGTGGAATGGGCACTGCCCTGAAATCTCTGCTTGTCATTTCTCAAGAAGTTCCCTTTGCTTATTCTAGAAAGTGAAGTCTATGGGACAGATGTCACCACTGAGCAGTGGTCCAGGACAGTGTCCCACACATCTTCCCACCACCATTTCCTTTCTTTTCTATTAGGTAGTGTCATTCACACTTGCTCTCCTTCATGCTTCTATATTTTCCCAAAGATTCTTTTCCACTTTTCTAGTTTGCTCTATTCTTTCCTAACCACCTTCCCATCTCCTGTAGGGTTGATCTCCACATCCAGTACATCACAGATGTTTACAGCATCCAGCCTTGCTGTGGGTCTCTTATGGGTGAGTGGCTCTAACACAGCTTGTCATTTATCTAGAAAGCCTGTTCCCTGTATATGCAGATTTTGTGCCTGGATTAGTGATCATGGAGGCCAGCAATAGGGGCAGACAACATGTTAATTTTTTTTTTTTTTAAGTTCCACAAAGTGGACAGGTGTGTCAAAACCGAAATGATTCTATAGCTTGGTTAACTCTGGAAATTAAAAGGTGCTTATGAAAAAGTGACGTGTATCTGGTTTTCTTCTCATGAAAAAGCTGAAACATCTAATGGGCAGTGCTTTTGAGCAGAGTTAGGAAAATAAGGGAAGAGTTTCCATCAGCCTTTTAAACACTGTATGTGCCAGGTGGGAAGGAAAGTGACTTTGATATCTTTACTTGCTTCTCTGGAGGCATATGACAGAATCAGAAATAAAACACAAATGCAAGTATGGGAGATATCAAGACAAGATTCTGGAGAAATGACTATTCATTTTCAGAAAAGCTGAAAGTATGTGGATAACCATTGTGAAAGTGTAGTGTATGAAACAGAAGATTACCTTTTTGAGAAGAGTGGAATTGTTTTATAAGCTGCTATGGGTTGTGTTGGTCCACTTCCTTTTCTGAAGATGGGGTTTGATTTTGAATCATAGTTCAATAGGAGAGTAAGACAAGGTCTATGAATATAGCAGCAAATTCACTGGGATGATTCAGTGGTCATTGATGGGTTTTTCATGTATAACAGAAAATATAAAACATATGAGGATATATAATATATAGAATATTATAATATTATACAGATTAATATAGAAGATAAGTAGAAGACTTCAGTGAATTGATTTTTCATTAGTAAGTTGACTGTATATAGGACAATATACATATATTCTACATTATAACATATAGAACAGTAAGGTAATATAGCAGATGATGAGAAAAGTAAGAAATTTGATTTTTCCCTAATGTGTGTTGATGGCAGTGGTGCCTCTAGGATATAAAAGGTGCTTGAAAAGTTTCTCCTTAAGTATTACAAATGGCTATCCTGTATAACAATTTACATATTCTTTTCTGTTATGTGAATTTTAGGACATCTGACAGTTGTCTAGGTGACAAGAGGTTTCACTCACACCCTGCTTCAGGGCACCACCCGACATAGGTGCTGTAAGTTCCTAGGTCTGAATATCAGCTTTTCAGCTTTTTTTTTTCCATCTTCACATCTCAGGTGGAACCATTCTCAGCATCTTGGGAACAGGGTTCAGCAGGGACCCAGCTTCAGTATGGGTGCTCGTGGGCAATCGGTCCTGCGATGTTGTGAACGTCACTGAGGTGAGCGTGTGGTGCGAGACCTCGCCGGCTCCTGTGCGGCCTGACGCCAATGCTCTCAGTGTCCCTGCCCCTGTGGAGGTGTGGGCTGGCAGCACGTCCTTCACCCGTGGACCCTCCCCACAATTGGTGGAGAAGGGCTTTACTTTCATATACGAAGCAGCCTCAACACCAGTGGTTACCACCATGTGGGGAGAAATCACAAATGATAGCTTGATGCTCTATGTGCAAGGAAATAACCTTTCGGATGCAGTCATCCTTTTGGGGAGCCTGACGTGTGAACTTGAGACACACTCTCTGGGGAGTCGCATGAACCTGTCTGGGTGCTCCTTTCCTCTTCTCAGTTTGGAGGCGGGCATCTATCCTCTCCAAGTACGTCAGAAGCAGGTGGGATTGGCTGATATGTCTGCGGTGCCCCAGCAATTTGTAGTGACACCTCAGATAACCACCATCTCCCCAACGCAGGGTTCTGCCTGTGGTGGGACAGTGCTCACTGTGAGGGGCGTGGCTTTCCACTCCAGAAGGAGGTCAGTTCAGGTTGACCTCTCTGGTCCTTTCACTTGTGCGATTTTGAGTCTGGGAGATCACACAATTGTCTGCCAGGTTACCCTGATAGGGGACCCTTTGCCTGGAGCTTCCTTCAGCTTGAACGTCACAGTCCTGGTCAACGGGCTACGCAGTGCGTGCCAGGGGAACTGCACTGTCTTCATGTGGGAAGAGACAACTCCTACCGTGGACACCTTGGCCACGAACACCAGTGGGTCTCTGACCACCGTGGTGATGAGGGGTCAGAGGTTAGGCACTGCAGCAGATGAGCTGTTGGTGTTTGTGGATGACCAGCTTCCTTGCAATGTCACGTTCTTCAATGCAAGCCGCGTGGCCTGCCAGATAGGTGACTTGACCCCAGGACGCCACTACTTATCAGTTTTTCATGCAAGGAGTGGATATACTTGTTTTGGGAACATTTCCAGATACTTTCATGTTATGCCTCAAGTGATTCACTATTATCCAAAGAATTTCAGCATATACGGTGGAGGCCTCTTGGCCATAGAGGGCACGGCCCTGAGAGGACAGAACACCACGTTTGTCTATGTTGGCCAGCAGGCCTGCCGCATGGTGACCATCAATGCTGAGCTCATCTGCTGCTCTGTGCCTGCAGGAAATGGCTCAGCCACCTTGGAACTAGAGGTAGATGGACTTTTATACCACGTGGGAGCCGTTGGCTACAGCACCGCCTTCACCCCAGAGCTGCTCTCTCTTTCTCAGACTGATGACATGGTAACATTTGCAGTGGGCCGGATCTCAGGAGCTCTGAATGTTGACATTTTTATTGGGACGTCACCCTGTGTGGGAGTCTCTGGTAACCACACCATTCTGCAATGCACGGCCCCGCTCCTTCCTGCTGGAAGATACCAAGTCACGGGCTACGACCATACCAGAGGGTGGGCCTCGTCAGTGCTGGTGTTCACATCAACAGTTAGGATTTCAGCAGTCACTGAGAACTTTGGTAAGTCAAGCAAATGAGACAGGGCATGTGAGCATATCTGTAGCTCCTCTCTGTTCCGTGGGGAAGGAAGTCAACATAAGTCTGCACACAAGAAGGAACAAGAGGGCTGGCTGGCCTCTTCCCATCCCAGTGTTTTCCTGAGACTTCGTTATGTTCCATTTATGAGAATTTATATTTTATACCAAGAAAATTGTATATATTCTCTAAGTGATTGATTATATTTTAATACATTAACTGGATTTAATTTGTGTTTTAAATAATACCATTTTAAGAGCTCATAATTAGATAATTCAAGCACAGAAATGCCTCCATCTATTTTTAGGCCTGTGAGTATATGCCAATTTGCATTATTTAAAACTTAATATTTCACAGGTGAGCTCATATCCTACCAACAGTAAGCAACTGGCAGAGTACAGCGTCATTGATGCGTTTTCCCTCCTTCTAGAGATGTTGAAGCTTCATTGCCTTTTCTTCTGAGGACGGTTTCACTTTCTGCTCACTGAAGGCCTGATTGCACTTGAGATAGTTCAAATTGGTGGTTTAGAGAGTCTTGGGGAAATTATAGAGGCAGACTATTAGGCTGGTAAAATATTAACCAAGCCATCTCTTAGAACAAATTTGGCCTCAGCTGTGTGGAATGCCATGGGGATTGGGATTTGCATCTGGAGTCTGTTTCTAACTTAGCTAACTGGGGTTTGATTTTCCTGACTTAACTTCCTTATTTGATGAAGGAACATGAGATGAATGCTCTCTAAATTCCCCCTTGTACTTTCTAAGATTCAGTGATCTTGATGGTAGCAGAGTAGGGGTAGGAAATGCACTCAAAGTTGTCCAAGTGCCTCCTGGACTTGGTATGAAAACTCCTGAGCCCAGAACTCTATTTACCAGTGTGGGTGAGAGGTATGATCTAGCTTTACTCATGCAAATTTCTCCAAAATATATATAGTTATCACAGCACTAGTAATGACAGCAAAAGAGGAGAAATAATGGCAGTATTAATCATGAGGAAAATTGTTAACTAAATTGTAGTGTAATCATGTAATGGGATTCTAAGTGACTATTAAGAGCTTTATATAGGTTTGGAAAATATCTATGCTGTACTTTCAAGCAAAACACAAAAAACAAGAAGTAGAGTAATGTACATAGAATAAAAATTCTGGAAGCAATTATAAGAAACTCTGGACATAGATGCCTACTGGGGAATGAGATAGCAGGTTAGGAGAACTTTCATTTTGTGTTCTTTTGTATACAATGTTTAAAAACCATGAGTAGCTATTCATTTTCTATATAACAATGGTTACATTTTTAAGACATCCTTCCGCATAATAGGTTGTTGGATATGGTTGGGGTCCAGCAGGGCTCAGGAGGCCATAGGGGAAGTGCAGAAGCTGAGGATGTTTGGGACCTACGGCCAGTTTTGTGGATTCTGCAGGTCATATGCAGAATGGGAAGAAGAAAGCAAAGGTTTGAATTCTGAGTTAAGCAAAGAGATATTTCCCTCTAAGGTTATGAACTTGTACTTCTGTATTTAAAGGCTGCCTGGATGGAAGGCTGGTACATGTGTTTGGAGCAGGATTTTCCCCGGGGAATATCTCAGCTGCTGTATGTGGTGCTCCCTGCCAAGTCTTGGCCAATGCTACTGTGTCTGCCTTTAGCTGCTTGGTTCTGCCCCTGGATGGTGAGTAGAAATGCTACTTAGATATCCTTTGGCTGAGTCTAGTTTTATAATTAATGCTGTAATGACCACTAATTTTTCTATGTGTATCTGGGGAAAGAATTTTTCTGCTCTCCATCTGAAATGGTAGTTAGAAACAAGGGCCACCTATTAAAATGGTTCATAGTAACTTCTATCATAGCAATGGGCCATAGTTAAATGACTAATGAAAAATATATCACCTATGTTCGCAACTGCAATCGTATGATGGAGAAGGTCATTCTGGGTTCTGCATATTCGATTCAATGATAGCAGCAGGCAATGTGGAGGAAATAAGCTATGGGTCTTGTTCTAAAGTGAGGTTACTGGAAAATCTATTTATTAGAGGTAACAGTAAAAGGATGGAGATTCTCAAGCTGGACATCTCTTGAATATTGGCGCTGTGTGTTCAGTTCTTGAATTCCTATTATAGGCTAAAGAGCCAACATTCACATTATTCTCTGGCTCTGCACTGCCCAGTTAGTTACTCAGTCCTTACTCAATTAACTGTCATGATTGTGTAGACAACATGTAAATAGTGGTACAGGAAGCCTTGTCTTTATGGGGGGAGCAGTTATAGAGTAAGGTGCAAAACTTATGGCTTCACAGAACATGGTAAATATTCACAGAACTTCAGGAAAAAACAAGTGAAAGGAAAGAAATTTTCATTAGGGCTATGGGACTTTACTGCAATTGGAATAGTTCAGATTTAACCAGATAATTATTTCGTTTGCATTATCATAGATCTTGTGTGTTTAAGACTTTACACATGTGCTTTCTTGGTGGTATTTAAACTATGTTCCTATTTTTTTTAATTATTTATTTCTGGAAGACAGTATGTTGGAGGGAGGGATGGAGAGGGGGAAAAAAAGGGGGGGGGAAGAAAGAGAGAGAGAAAGATCTTCCATCCGTTGGTTCACTCACTAAATGACCACAATAGCTGTGTCTATGTTTGGGCCAAGCCAAAGCAAGGAGCCAGGAACTTTATCCAGGTTTCCCGCATGGGTGGCAGGGACTTAAGTACTTGAATACTCATGTGTTACTCTCCAGTTGCATTAGCAGGGAGCTAGATCTGAAGCAAGGTAGCTGGGATTTGAATAGGTGCTCTGATATGGGATGCCAGTGTCCCAACTGGCAGCTTAACCTGCTGTACCCAACACCTACCCTTGTCCTTAATTTTTTGTTTTCA
Organism: Oryctolagus cuniculus; assembly: GCF_051225735.1. Taxonomy (NCBI): domain Eukaryota; kingdom Metazoa; phylum Chordata; class Mammalia; order Lagomorpha; family Leporidae; genus Oryctolagus; species Oryctolagus cuniculus. The sequence goes on from NC_142871.1 coordinate 117,883,553, forward strand.
ACTTGAATGTGGGCTAAGGATTCAGAAAGTGATAGAAGTGCCATTTTAAAATTGAGTTTGGACAATGGTGGATACTACTTCTGTAATGGTAATTTATGCTACATTGTCTGAGATGAGGAGGAGGAAAAGGTTTTGTTTAAGATATTAGAAATCAAGTTTCCTGTTTTCAGCATGTACTCATTTACAATCACAATATTATGGAAGGCAGATTAACTCTATAATGAGAAATTTAAGGTAGAACAGAATAGTTAGCTTCATGGTGTTGTCTGTTTCATTCACTGTGCATATGATAGTGTTGGCACAGAGGTGTGCAAAATTGATCCTTGAAAGGATAAGTGAGAGAATTTGAGAAATGGTGAAAAAAGAAAATGTGACTCCATATTGCTAGTTTTGATCCATAATAGCTATAGTTTTTAAAAAAGATTTTATTACTTTATTTGAGAGGTAGAGTTACAGATAGTGAGAGAGAAAGACAGAGAGAAAGGTCTTCCTTCCATTGGTTCACTCCCCAAATAGCCGCAACGGTGGGAGCTGCGCTGATCCGAAGCCAGGAGCCAAGTGCTTCTTCCAGATCTCCCATGTGGGTGCAGGAGCCCAAGGACTTGGGCTGTCTTCTACTGCTTTCCCAGGACATAGCAGAGAGCCGGATTGGAAGAGGAGCAGCCAGAACTAGAACTGGTGCCCATAGGGGATGCCAGTGCCGCTGGCGAAAGATTAACCTACTGTGCCATGGCGCCGACCCCTTTAAGTTGTCTCATACAATGCTTAAACTATTACAATTTAAAGTCAATTGACATCACATCAATACACATAATTTTAACTAGAAGTAAAAAAAGAAAAATCATGGTATTGCAATGCAGTGTTGAACAGCAATAAAGATAAAATAGCTATATTCAATAATATGGATAATACTGAAATAGATTGAGTCAAAAAGCATGTACAAGAATATTTTGCATTAATTACATTTTATAACTCCTAGGAGGAAAATAATAAAATTATCTTTCAGAAGATTGTTTTGGAAAAGGATGTCTCCAAATCCCTTGATTTATTTTGATAGGAAAACCTGTTAGAAGCTGTAACTCTTAATATTACCACTAGGTGGCACCAAACACTCACCAATTGTATAAGGGACATTGGATAATTTGACTAATTTTCTTCTGTCAGAAAGAAGTCTTTTAAATGACGTTTAACCACATTGTCTAAAGATGAAGAGAAGCTAGTGAGAGCCAGCTCCAGAGGATACGTGGTAGAATTTCAGGATTCTGTCAGCCCTACGAATTTGGATAAAATATACTGAATGTAGTTCTCTTTTCTAGAAAGTAGGTCCATAGTGGACACCAAATAGTCAAAGGAGATGCATCTCAGAGAATATTAGAAACTACTGGTTAATCCTCCGTGATCAGATGTGATTGCGTACGACCAATGCACTTAAGAATCTGGCATATTGAAAAGGTCTTTCAGGAGAGGACTTCCCAACAGCGATCTCTGCAGGTGCTTCAGGTTCCTCTCAGAGACATCCACCCCTCTGCCTCCCTGACGCTCCCTCACTCCACCTTTTCTAACCTCGATCAGCCTGTGGCCCTTTGGAAAGCTGAGCGTCTCGATCATCCTAATGTAGCAGTGCTTAGAGTGTGTGTCACGTGAGTGCTGTCAGAAACGTGAATTCTTAATTTTTAGATGTGGATGAATGTGTTTAATTTATTTGAAAGGCAGTAGAACAGAGACAGAGACAGACACTGTTTCACTCTCTGAATGCCTGCAGCAGTCAAGGCTGGGATAGGCTGAAGCTGGGAGCCAGGACCTCAGTCTGGGTTTCTTACATGGGTGACAGGGACCCAAGTATATGAGTCATCACTTGCTGCAGGATGGTGGAAGTGGGAGTGAAGCTAGATTTGCACCCAGACCCTCGGATAGGGGGATATTAGACCAAATTTCAGCCCTAGAAATTTTCCAGATAAGCATAGTGGTATTTCTCCTCTGCATCCTCTGTGAAATTCTACATTCTTTCCTAATTTTATCCCAAAACTAGGTACCTACTTTGGGCAAGTGTGTTCTGCCATACTGAGTAGCATCATAAAATGACTGCATATAATCTAGTCCCATGTTTGTTTATAGATCCTTGTTGATTCTAATCTTTTACCTGCTACTATTCAATGCATGCATGTGTGTGTTTGCACGCACACACACGCATGGAGATGCACAGCTGGCCTTTCCTCATATTTACATGACTCCTTTTTTTCTTTTGTAGTTTACTGCCTTCCTCTTCATTTGGTCTTTTGTTTGTTTCTGTTAATTTCTTTTTTTTTTTTTTTTTTTTTTTTTTTTTTTGACAGGCAGAGTGGACAGTGAGAGAGAGAGACAGAGAGAAAGGTCTTCCTTTGCCGTTGGTTCACCCTCCAATGGCCGCCGCGGCCGGCGCGCTGCGGCCGGCGCACCGCGCTGATCCGATGGCAGGAGCCAGGAGCCAGGTGCTTTTCCTGGTCTCCCATGGGGTGCAGGGCCCAAGCACCTGGGCCATCCTCCACTGCACTCCCTAGCCACAGCAGAGGGCTGGCCTGGAAGAGGGGCAACCGGGACAGAATCCGGCGCCCCGACCGGGACTAGAACCCGGTGTGCCGGCGCCGCTAGGCGGAGGATTAGCCTAGTGAGCCGCGGCGCCGGCCCTGTTTCTGTTAATTTCTGTGATTTACGCAGGTCACCGAATTACAACCCTTGCTTTGAGTTTTCCTGTGCAGTGTGCACCCAAGAGTGATGTTTCACATTCCAAGCTGTAGATGAGGGCCTAGATTTTAAACTTCCCTCAGCTCTGTTTTGCTTGCCCCTTTGTCACTACCCTGATGTGCAAGGTGGTTACAGCCGAAGCTCTGAAACACTGCTTTTGGTACTTTTGGTGTCACCTGTCTTTAAGATCTCCCAAAATTGTGTTCTTACAGAAAAGAAAAGTTTTTACTTTTTCAACATGGTGAGTTGTTGAAACATCCTTCTAGGTGGGAACCTAATACTTTGTATTTGCTTATAATGAGTAAAATCTCTTGCATTTCTTGCATTTAAACTCTAAATTGTACCCCCTGACTCTTTCATGGAGACTGACTCTCCGTGAGGCACCACAAGCTGAAATTACTAAGGTCACACAGCTCGTCAGAGGCAGAACTGTGAGTAGAATCCATGGATTTTGATTGTCAGCCCTGGGTGCTTTTCATAATGCACCTTTCCGATGCACATCTACTTAATCACTGAAGTGAATTGTTGTTTTACTGGTGTTGAACCTGTTTTTCTTTGCTTTAGGGCTTACTCACCAAGGAGGTCTCTTGCTTTGTCTCTCCATGTGAGTCTTACTGTTGGTCATTTTAAGCTGGTATAATTTATGCAAAAGACAATCACAGAGAACCTCCTAGGTGTCAAGTGCTTTAGAATGTGCCAGCAAGGGTTGTGATGTTTGGGTATGACGGGGTAAGTACAAGCTCTCTCACAGATCCTTGTCTCATCCCTTCCCTGCTGTGCAGCTGTGGCAGGGCAGGTGTGCACTGGCTCAAGCCCATCCTCCTTGATAATATTTGCCACATACTTCCCTCAGCTGACCAGCTGCAGAAGGAGCAGGCAAGAGAGAGTTTTCTTTTTCCCTCTTTACTTTATTAAGGTTTTTCAGACAAAGCTACCCCCAACCATCTCATTTAGGAATTTGTTCATCTCCAACTTAAACATTCTGGCCCTTCTGCTTACTGGTGCCTTTTTAAAAATTTTATTTAATGTATACAAATTTCATATATTTCACATATACAGATTCAGTAACATAATGATACTTTCATGTATCTCTGGATCCAAAAAGAAATAGCCTGAACGTGAAAGGCCTTCAAATACTTGCTTTGCTTCTTTATAAAATGTCAAAGGCCATAATTACAGGAAAATTAAGAGCTTCTGTTGGTCAAGAGATCCCATAAAGAGAATGAAAAGTTTAGCTTAGAAAAGGTTTAAACTTGGAAAAAGTGTTGGTAACCATGTAATCTCTGGAGGATAAGTACCCAGAATTTCTAAAGAATGAAAATCAATAAGAAAAGGAGACACAGTCTTATAAGGAAATGGGGAAATGTCACAAGAGCGATATCCTAGAAGAAACATGAGTTATTGCTAAACATGAAAAATTGCTCAACCAAAAAAGCACTGATGAAAATGCAAATTAAGGTAACAAGGAGATACCATTTTGTATGTACTTCATTGGCAAAAATTAAGAGTGATAATTTCTTTTTTTTAAAGATTTATTTTATTTATTTGAAAGTCAGAGTTAACACAGAGAGAGGAGAGGAGGAGGAGGAGAGAGAGAGAGAGAGAGAGAGAGATCTTTCATCCGATGGTTCACACCCCAGATGGCTGCAATGGCTGGAACTGCACTGATCCAAAGCCAGGAGCCAGGAGCTTCTTCCAGGTCTCCCACGTAGGTGCAGGGGCCCAACGACTTGGGCCATCTTCTACTGCTTTCCCAGGCCACAGCAGAGAGCTGGATCGGAAGTGGAACAGCCGGGTCTCCAACCAGCACCCATATGGGATGCTGGCACTTCAAGCCAGGGCATTAACCCACTGTACCACAGCGCCAGCCCCAAGAGTGATAATTTCAAGTGCTGTCAATTATGTGGAGTAATGCAAACTTATAATTACAGCTGGTTAGGAATGTACTTCGAAAACATGACACTACCTTGTAAGGTTGAACTTGTACTCACCATTCAATCAAGCAATTTTCTTTGTAAGAATGTACCCTTGAGAATAGTTGGTACATGTTTAAAGTGTCAAAGACTGAGAAATACCCAAAAGTCCAATGGTAAGAGAATTGATAAATACATTGTAGTACTTTCGCACATTGCAATATTGAACAGTGTAAAAATGCATCAATAACTGTATTCAATAATGTGGATGAATAGTGGAAATATACCGAATGAAAAAAGGGTCACAAATATCTTATTAGGAATTACATTCTATAAAGTTCCGAAACAAGTAAAACTCAATCAGCTCTTGTTTAGGAAAACAAAGCCATGTGACAAAACTATTTGAAAAATGCCAAGTGGTTATTTCTGAGAACTCAGGGAATATGCTTGGCACAAGTGCACAGATTGAAGAGCGCCTCTGCTGTCTGCAGATCTGGTGCTGGCTGATGGAGTCAGATGAGTGTGGGTTTTATATTTTTTTTTTTGATAATTTATATTTTAGAATAATGTTACTTATAGACAGACCTTCAAAAAATTTATGGAAATATGATTTGTCTTCTAATTTGTTTTTCTGTGAACCTTTCAAATCCTTTCATATTCTTCTGTGTATGCCCTAGAAACATACCACATTTTATTAAAACAAGTGAGCTGGTAACTTCATTTTCTTTTTGGTCAAGTAAGGACACGTGAACTTCATTCAGGAAACAATGTGGGGCCCACAGCTCCTTAGTGCCTGTTACCTAACCTGTTGTGCACCATGTCCTCAGTGTCCTTGGCTTTCCTGTGTGACCTGAAGCCCGAGGAGGACAGCTGTGAAGCCGCCAGCCTCACCTACGTGCGGTGTGATTTGACTGTTGCTGTGGGAATGGAGAGAGCGCCTGAGTCGTGGCCTTACCTCTACATCTGTGCAGAGAGCTTCCAGAGCCGCCTTGTGCCGGATCATTGGACAGAGTCAGCCTTCCCAACCTGGTCGGGCCTCTTCATCAGGTGATGCTATGTTCTCCCTCCCTGAGCCTCCCCACCAAGGTATGGCCAGTGGGCCAAGGGACTGGGGGATGCAGCCTCTCACAGGGGCCACTCCATTGTGGATTTCAGCCAGCCTGCATATCAAAGCATCTCCTGTCTTTTTTAAGTGTTCAGGAGAACATCTGAAAAATCTGCCCAGTAAACAGCTCGCTTTGTTCTTGCTTGGATTTTAATATTTATCTTCCGATACAAAGCAACATCTGGTGAATGCCAATGGGGAAAAAGATTAGACGTTATGAAAAACAGAAGGCTTTTTCCCTCCCTTCCTTTTTCTTTTCTTTCCAAACAGATTCGCTAGTATGAAAAAAAACCATAGAGAAATCCAGCAGATTGTACAATGTTTACTGAAAAGAAGGGGAGGCTGTGCAGGCGGAATTCCTGTAGATCTAGGATTTGGAAGCTGTAAGCTTTAGGGATTTTTTGAATTTAAAAAACCCTAACAAACTTTCCAGGTGACCCCCCACCCTTTTCTAAAAAATTATTTTATAGGATGACCCTGCTAGTAACTCTAGATGGCCTTACTTTCAGCAAGCAGTTCTTTCCCTATGCAGGGTGGTAGATATCTCAGGGCATCCTCCTTTGTTTCCTATCTAGATCGAGTGGGTATGCCTGATTATTTAATCAAGACCTATTTTACCATTCAAATAGAAAACTAAACAAGAGAAACGATGCACAATGAAAGGGATGACCCCTCCTTCTAAGGAAATCTGACATTTTGATGTTCCGAAATATTCTGTGTATTAGTATGAATTTGCACCCAGAGGTTCGAGTTTAGCTAGAAGAAAAGAGGGACCCCTTAACTCCCCACGTTGCTGGTTACTTTCTAGAAGGGCATTTAGGAAATGGGATACTGGGTGTGTACTCAGGTGAGATTGGATTTCAGCTCTTCCATAAAGGGCACCAAGAAGTCTGTGTCAGCAGTTCCTGCCTCCATTGAATGCAGAGGCTTTGGATCCTCTCAGCTATTTCTTGGGAGTCTTCCCATGATTTTTCTCTTCACTCTAGGAGGTAGCTGAGCTCACTGAGCCTCAGAACTCATTAAAAGTCAAGCCTTTATTCATTAATATCATTTCAAAAGCACTGCTCCATGTTCCTGCCATTGCAGTAGGCATAAGTGGGCGTGTTTTCTTAGTAAAAATTAAGAGAGGTGCCCCGTGATTTCAGCAAAGTTTAGGTGTTGATGAGCAGTGGAGGGAAACCTGCAGAGTTCTTTATGGCCAGTGGGAAGGCAGCTTAGTACAAACTCTAGAGGGCTGTTGGCGATGCACCTTACACTTCTTCATACTGTGTCCCCTCGCGATTTCACTTGTGCATTTTAAGAAAGCAGGTGAAAGTATGTAGTGTTTACATACAGCCATGTTCTAGAAGACTCACTTATGCTTGGTTAAAGTTAGTCTAAGGTTTTTTTTGTTTGTTTGTTTGTTTTTTTGCTATTGTGATTGTGAAAGGGAATGCTCTTGTTTATTTCTCAGTAAGTCCATTGTTGGTGTATAAAGATACAATTGATTTTTGTGTGCTGACTTTGTGTCCTGTGATTTATTGAATTCACTTATCAGTTCTAATAGTATCTTTATGGAATCTTTAGGTTTCACTCTTTACAAGATCATCACATTTCCAGACAGGGCATTTGGCTGCCTCATTTCCTACTTGAATGTATTTTATTTCTTCTTCTTGTCTAATGGCTCTGGCTAAAACGTGCAGTATCATATTGAGTAAGAGTGGTGAGAGTGGGCATCCCTGTCTGGTTCCAGGTCTTAGAGGAAATGCTTTCATCTTCTCCCCATTCAGAATAAAGGTTGGTTGTGGGTTTGTCATTTGTAGCTTTTTCCTTATTGATTTGAACATATTGATGTATGTTCCTCCTGTACCTAATTTCTTCAAGGTTTTTTGTTTATTTTTTAAAATCATGAGTACTTAATTTATTGAAGGCCTTCTTTAAAGATTTACTTATCTATTTGAAATTCAGAATTAGAGGAGAGAGGGGGATAGAGAGAGAGAGAGAGAAATCTTCCATCTGCTGGTTCACTCACCAAATAGCTGCAATGGCCAGGGCTGCGCCAGGCCAAAGCCAGGAATCGGAAGCTTCACCTGGGTCTAATATGTGATCTATCCTGGAGAATGTTCCATGTGCTTACTGGAAAAACAAAAAGAGGAAATTCTATAGCTGTGGGATGGAATGTTCTATAAATATCTTTTAGATCTATTTGGTCTAGTGTAGTTTAACTTTGATTTTTTTTGTTTTTTTGGTCCATATAATCCGTGCATTGGTTGACAGTGGGGTGTTAGAGTCCCCACTATTATTACAATAAAACTTATCTCTCTCTGGGTTGACTAATGTTTGTTTTATGCAATTGAGTACACTGGCATTAGGTGCATATACATTTACAATTCTCATATCTTCTGATTGATTTGATCCCTTGATCATTATATAGTGACATTGTCGTTTTTATCTGAAAGTCTGTTTTGTCTGATATGAGATTAGCTGTTCCTGTTCACCTTAGATTTCTATTTGCAGAAAATATCTTTTTCTATACCTTCAGTTTCCATCTGTGTCTTTATTGGTGAACTGTGTTTCTTATAGGCAGCATATTTTTTGGTCTTGTTTTTTAATCCAGTTAGCTGGTCTGTGTCTTTTAATAGGAGAATTTAGTCCATTTATATTCAAAGTTATTGTTAATAATAACTCTAGTCCTGTTATTTTCAAAATTTTCTTCCATTTACTTTGAGTTTCCTTTGTTCTGTTTCTACTGGGCTTCACTCTTTTCCATGTCTTTATGATGGCTGATATTTTTCTTTAGCTTTTATATACGGGGCTCCCTTAAGCATCATTCGTAAGCCTGGTCTGATGTTGATGAACTCTCTCAATTTTTGCTTATCTTAGAAAGTACTTATCTCCTCTTATTCTATAAAAGATAACATCACTGTGTAAAAGAATCTTGTCTGGCAATAATTTTCTCTCAGAACTTGGAATATATCATTCCACTCTCCCTAACCTGTAAAATTTCCATTGAATTGTCAGCTGTTAATCTAATAGGGTTCTCTTAAAAGTGATCTAGTATTTGATATTAAACATTTTTGTATTCTCTTTGTATTGAACTTTTGAGAGTTTGACTATAATGGGTTGTGAGGAGAATTTTTTCTGTACTTGGATATCCATATCTTTGCCCAAATTGGGGGGAGCATTTAGCTCTTATCTCATTGAATAGTTTTTCTATTTTTTTTTAATTTATTTGACAGGTAGAGTTACAGACACTGAGAGAGAGAGAGACAGAGGGAAAGGTCTTCCTTCTGTTGGTTCACTCCCCAAATGGCCACTATGGCTGGTGCTGCACCAATCTGAAGCCAGGAGCCAGGTGCTTTTTCCTGGTCTCCCATGTGTGTGCAGGGGCCCAAGCACTTAGGCCATCCTCCACTGCCCTCCCAGGCCTCAGCAGAGAGCTGGACTGGAAGAGGAGCAACCAGGACTAGAACCCGGAGCCCATATGGGATGCCGGCACCGCAGGTGGAGGATTAACGAAGTGAGCCATGGTGCTGGCCCGAATAATTTTTCTAAACCTTTATTCCTCTCTTTGCTCTCAGGAATCCCCATCATTGGAATATGTGTTTGTTTAATAGTGTTCTATAGGTATTGAAGGATGGCTCCATTCTTTTTCTTTTCTGTTTTGTTTGAAAGGGATATTTCAAAATAACTGTCTTTGAGTTAGATATTATTTCTTCTGCTTGATCCATCCAATTATTAAAGCCTTCAACTGTATTTTTATTTTTAAGATTTATTTGTTTTATTTGAAAGTCAGAGTTACACAGAGAGAGAAGTAGAGGCAAAGAGAGAGAAAGAGAGAGAGTGTGTGAGAGAGAGAGAGAGAGAGAGAGGTCTTCCATCCGCTGGTTCATTCCCCAACTGGCCACAATGGTCAGAGCTGCACCGATCTGAATCCAGGAACCAGGGGCTTCTTCTGGGTCTCCCATTTGGGTGCAGGGGCCCAACAACTTGAGCCATCTTCCATTGCTTTCCCTGTTTTCCCAGGCCATAACAGAGAGCTAGATCAGAAATGGAGCTCCGGGACTTGAGCTGGCACCCACATGGTTTGCTGGTACTGCAGGCAATGGCTTTGCTCAATACACCACAGCGCTGGTCCCTCAAATGTATTTTTTTTAAACTTTGCCATTTTTTCCCCAAATTTCTTTTTGGCACCTTTTCAAGATCTTTATCTCTCTGTTGAGTTTCTAATTCATGTCATATGTTGTTTCCCCTATTTTATTTACCTATTTGTCTCTATTTTTTTGCATCTCTTTGAGCATGATTATAATGTCTTTTTTTTAAATTGTTTTCCTATGAATGGTTTTTTTCTTAAACCCAGAAACCTTTTATTTAAGGTATACAAACTTCATGCATTTATAAATACAACTTTAGGAACGTATTGATCCTTCCCACCCTCAGACATTCCATCAATCTCCTTTTCTTTAGAATAGAGTCTGTTGCTAAGGCATTATTTTGTTCCTTTGAAGGTATAATATTGCCTAGCTTTTCATACTTCCCGTGTCCTTACATTAACATTTGGGCATCTGTGAATCAGCTGTTTCTATCACTTTTTATAAAAAAGATCTTATTTGACAAGCAGAGTTATAGACAGTGAGAGGGAGAGACACAGAGAAAGGTCTTCCCTCTGCTGGTTCACTCCCCAAATGGCTGCAATGGCTGGAGCTGTGCCAATCCGAAGCCAGGAGCCAGGAGCTTCTTCTGGATCTCCCATGTTGGTGCAAGGACCCATGTGCTCGGGCCATTTTCTTCTGATTTCCCAGGCCATAGCAGAGAGCTGGATTGGAAGAGGAGCATCTGGGACTAGAACTGGCCCCCATAGGGGATGCTGGCACCAAAGGTAGAGGGTTAACCTACAAGGGCTGAAGTTTTGCTCTTGGTTTGCTGTGCATTGCTGGCAGATGGTTGGTGAAGGCAGTCTCTCCAGGCTAACACTATGCTGGACTGCGTCTGAGTTTTGCAGCCACAGGATTCTATGTTGTCATAGAGATGCACACGAAACCAGAGGCTGGGGGTGATTCAGGCTAAAAACTTACCCATTCCACCAGGGTGCAGATCTCTACCTCATGCCAGGGCAGATCTAGAAGCTGTTTCATTGAGTCCTGGCATGGAGATAGAGGCCTTTGGGCTTTATCTGGTCCTTGGTCTCACTACAGCAGGTCTAACTCTGAGCTTTAGGGAAAAATTTTAAGCTTGCTTTCCTGCCCTGTTCTAACTGCTAGGCTACTAGGGTCTTGCTCTGCTGACTGCCACAAATTGGGAGAAGGGTGGTGGCAGAGAAGTGGGAGTCCTTTGGCTACCTAGGCTGATACTAGGCTGTGTCACATGTGGGTCTCACACACACCCAGCCTGCACATTCCTGGGAGTGCATTTCTGACTTGCACTAGACTGGTAGAGACACAAGCAGAAATGAATCCATCTCATCAGGGCTCAAATTTCCTCCTGATGACAGGAGACATCTAGGGGCTGTGTCCATCAGCACTGACCCTGAAGATAGTCTTGTGAGTTTTACCTGGTGCTGGCTCTCATAGAAGCAGACCCAGCTCTGAATTTTAAGGCAAAGTCCTAAGTTCACTTGCTCACCCCACTCTCCAGTGGCTATAGTCTTATTCTATTTTATGTTGAAGCTTGGGTGAGGAGTAGTGAAAGGAGACTCTTGACCAAAGGCCTAGTCTGTGGGTTCTGGCCTGAGGGCAGAGGCCATGGGTCCTGTCTGACTCTCTGATTCTGTGTTTTGCTGTGGCATATCTGCTGCTGGAATTAAGGGCTATGGTCCAGTTTTTCTTTTCTCTCCCTCTCCTAAGCAGGAGGTATCTCTCTCCCTGCTGCACTACTTGGAGTTGGGGGTGGGGTCGCTTGACAAATCTTTCCTTTCTGCCTTCTTCAATATGTCTTTCCTTATTATTATAGTAAAATCAGCTACTATAGTCTCTCAGCTGGCTTCTGTGGCTCTTGTAAATGTGACTTTATGTGTGAATGCCTGTTCAAATTTGAGTCTCTGAGGAGAGAGGACTGGAGTATCTCACTTAGCTGACAAATACTCTATTTCTTCTTACTTTTTATAAATTTATCTTTGCATTCCATTTTTGTGAACTTTTGAAGTATCCATTTAAGTTTTAGTAATAAAGAATGCATCCAAATATTACAATACTAAGAAACCTTTAAATATGATAATGCAGAATATTTAATCAAATACAGAAATCCTTATAATGTTATTGCAAAGTGAAAATTCCAAGTCACAAATAGTATATATATACATTTTTTTTTGACAGGCAGAGTGGACAGTGAGAGAGACAAAGAGACAGAGATAAAGGTCTTCCTTTTGCCATTGGTTTACCCTCCAATGGCCGCAGTGACTGGCGCGCTACAGCCGGTGCACCACGCTGATCTGATGGCAGGAGCCAGGTGCTTGTCCTGGTCTCCCATGGGGTGCAGGGCCCAAGCACTTGGGCCATCCTCCACTGCACTTCCCTGGCCACAGCAGAGAGCTGGCCTGGAAGAGGGGCAACCAGGACAGAATCCGGCGCCCCGACTGGAACTAGAACCCGGTGTGCCAGTCCCGCAAGGCGGAGGATTAGCCTAGTGAGCCGTGGCACCGGCCTTACAAATAGTATATTAAATTAACCATACTGTCGTATATCCTAATATGTTTGCTTACACACAAGTAATTAGAAAAAAAGTCTAGAGGGGCTGGCATTTTGGTGTAGTGGGTAAAGCCACTGACAGCGACAAGAGTATCCAATACTTGTGCCATTTCTAGTCCTAGCTGCCCTACTTCCAGCTCCCTGATAATGTCATGGGAAAAGGAGCAGATGATGATCCAGGTGCTTTGGGCCCTGCCACTTATATGGGTGACCTGGCTAAAGTTCCAGTTCTTGACATCAGCCTGGCTCAACCATGGCCGTTGTGGCCGCTGTCACTCCCTCTCTTCTCTCTAACTCTGACTTTCAAGTAAATAAATATACATTTAAAAAAGAGAAAAAAGACTAGAAGAATATATTCTAAAATTTTGATAGTATCTATTAATATTTGGTGAGAGTGCAGATCATATTTATTTTCTTCATTGAAATTTTATGTATTTTCCACTGAATGTATGCTGATTCAGTAACAGTAATACACTGTATATTTTTCAAGGGACAATAAGAGAATCATGTGCCAAATGGCTTACTTTGTTCCTCTTAAGACTATGCTTATGAACCCAGAGGACCACTTTCAGAACCTTCCAAGGGAACTGACTTTCATCTCCTTGTTAGCTACCACCACTATAGATTTGATGACATTTGAAAAAGGCAGATATGTACTTGTAACAAAAATAAACCCAGTCTATCTAGCCATCTAGCCATCATCCACACATTCATCCATGCTTCTATCTATCCATCCACTCTTTCTTCCCTATTCATGCATCTATCTATTCACCCTACATTCATCCATATAGCTATGCATGCAAGGATCCTTTCACCCGCCCATCCATGCATCCGTCCTTGCATCCATCCATGTATCATAGAGTATTTGTCAAGTGCTTGCTACATTTTACTTGTGCTAGATGCTGGTGAATCAGTAGTGAATGAGACAGGAAAGCCCTGTCTTTAAGGATAGAGGATAAACTCAGAAAATAACTGAGATAATCATATATTGTGATAAGTGCTATAAAGAGATGGAAAATGATATGGAGTACTTTAGGCAGAATTTCCAGAGGATGCTTCTCTGAGGAAGTGTCTTTTGTATTGAGTTGAGAAGGTGTTACCATGGAAGTTCAAGCAGCAGAGGCAGTACATTCAAAGAAACCATAGGGTTTTATGAACTGTTCAGAAACCAGTAGGTCAGGAATAGGATGAGAAGGAAGGGAACACAGTGTTGGGGTGGAACCCAAGGCTTCTGACTCATGGTGTACTTGGCAAGATGCCACGCTGTAGACACCTGTGGTAAAAGCCTTAGCTGAACTGTGTGGATCTAGTGAGCTCTTGGAGCCATAGGAAGCAATTTCAAGTTAAGTGAGGGGTATAGAATTCCTGTTAGGGTTTTCATTACTTAGCCTAAAGAGCACATGCAAGAATATTACTTGCTAACTTTACTATCTGATTAGTTGAATGAACAATAGATTAAGGGTTAGGAATATTAGGTTCTAAAACTACCTTTGCCGGCATTTAGACTAATAATTTTTCTTAAATATCCCCCAAGTAATTATGTGTATGCATATATATTTGTATGCATGTGCATCTATATCTGTATCTATATCCATCTGCCTTTTTTTGTACATATAGTTTTCTTTTTGACAGGCAGAGTGGACAGTGAGAGAGAGAGAGACAGAGAAAGGTCTTCCTTTTGCCGTTGGTTTACCCTCCAATGGTTGCCGCGGCTGGCACATCGCGCTGATCCGAAGCCAGGAGCCAGATGCCTCTCCTGGTATCCCATGTGGGTGCAGGGCCCAAGGACTTGGGCCATCCTCTGCTGTACTCCTGGGCCATAGCAGAGAGCTGGCCTGGAAGAGGGGCAACCGGGACAGAATCCGGTGCCCTGACCGGGACTAGAACCCGGTGTGCCAGTGCTGCAGGCGGAGGATTAGCCTATTGAGCTGCGGCGCTGGTCTGTACATATAGTTTCTATATATGCACACATATGTATGGTCAACTGCACTTTTTTTTAAAAAAGATTATTTATTTGAGAGGCAAAGCTACAGACATAGAGAAAGAGCGACAGAGAGGTCTTCCAAATGGCCACAACAGCTGGAGCTGGACTGATCCGAAGCCAGGAGCATCCTCCAGGTCTCCCATGCAGTTGCAGGGGCCCAAGCACTTGGGTCATCCTCCATTGCCTTCCTAGGACATCATCAAGGGGCTTGATTGGGAATGGAGCAGCTGGGACTTGAATCAGCACCCAGCTGGGAAGCTGGCACTACAGGTGGAGGCCCAACCCACTATACTACAAAGCTAGCCTCTCAACTACACTTATTAATTCACAGAATTATTATGGAAGAAAGCATGGAATAACTGTGCTGGAATGAGAAGGTCATGCCAAGATGGCCGCTGACAACAAAAACTTTCTGGCAACAGGCTGTGATTGGATGGCTTCTGAAACCACATGACAACAGAGCTTGACTGACAACAGGCTGTGATTGGATGGCTTCAGAAAGCACATGACAACAGAGCCTGACTGACAACAGGCTGTGATTGGATGGCTTTGGAAACTGCCTGGCAACAGAGTTTGATTGTTTAAGGCATAGACTGCCCCTTGACCAGATTGGCTGCCTTGGCTTATATATGCAGCTGTAGCAACTGAAATAAGCGAGTCTGCAGGCTGCTTGCCTCAGGCCTGCTTTCACCCGCCTCCCAGGGTCTGTGTGGTGATTCCACGCCTCTTGCCCCTACCATGCTCTTAAAAATTTTGAAATTTTGTAAATGTCAATGTATTTTTGATATCTTAGTGTTTCAGCTAATTTTGTTGAGCACTTTTCCATGAAAAAATCTGTAGCAAGATTATCAGGGAAAAATACAAAAAGGAATATGAGCTAAGGCTTATTACAAAAAAGTAAATGTTAGAACAAATGAATTTAACTCTTTTAAGAGCAAGAAGAATGTGATTAAGGAAGATGGTATATTGCTAACAGGCAAACAAAAAAGGACGACAGAGTGATTCAGCCTATTCTACTTGTACTTTTGACAACAATAAGCCTAGAAAAGGGTAGAAGAAGGCTCTTTGGGAGGGTGGAAGCCCAGGCTGAAAAGGTTTTAAAGAAATTGGTCACTACTTTCCTTTCGTTCATGTCTGTATAGCTAGATCATTCATATACAAGGCATAGAAAGCTTGCTTAGGTGATTGATCATCATTCATGATCCAGTGCTGAAAATGAATCATGAGGAGGGACACACAACAAACAGACGTGAGGGACAGATATTCTCTGAATTCAAAAGAGGGAATAATGTAAATTTAGACAACTAACCTGGATACTATCCCTGACAGAATTCTAGGGTGATTATTAATCAGATGCTTTGTTAGCCTTAGAACTGAAGTCAACTTATCTTTTGGAATGAAATCACAAATGATGTGATGGTGTAGAAAGCTTTACTGCAAATATAGGAGGTGACTGCATTCATCTGCTTTTAGTTACTTTAACTAAAATGACAGAGAGGAGCTTTTTGAGAAAGAAAAAGTTTACTTCAGCTTACAGTTTAGAGCTTATAGTTCAGGATCCAATGGCCCTAGAGACGGGTGACTGCGGATGCTGGTCATGGCAGGTGCAGAGGCACAGTCACATAGTGGTGAAGGAAGGAGAGACAGAACCTAGGCCAAACTTGAACTCAAATAATAACTCTCTTGTGAGTACTTCACTCCAAGGGCATGCTCCCAGTGGCCCAAGCACCTCCCACTATCTCCACCTCCTAACTCACACATTTAGACCAAACATCTTCCCTTAATCCACAAACCATCAATATTAAGACATTAAAGTTTGAACAGTTTAAGTACTACAAGATTTTTGGGGAGAAAAGACCTGCTGTGACCATACAGACCTTCTTAAACTATCCCAGTAACCTTTCCAACCCAAGTGGCAAAAAAGTTTAAAAAAGTGTTCTGGATAGAAAGCCCAAAATGGCCTGAAAGAAACCTTAAATTTCTTTGAAGTCAGGTGTTTCAAAAGCCCCTGTGAATTTTGCATTCTATCCTACCATATTTCCATATTTATTTAAATATTACATTACATTTTAATTTAAAAGTTAAATTACTTTGCTTTTCCTTTCTGAGTCTTGGAGTATGAGACACTCTAGGAGCAAATGCTGTATTTATCCTATGGCTTTGTCTAACCCATGGAAATGGCTCAGCTAGATGGATTTATAACTAGATTATAGGCTTCAGATTTAAAATGTATTTGAGCAATGGGTCCAAATCGGTGAGATGAAATACAACAATAATGAATGTAAATTCCTATATTTACATTTCCACAATAATGCTATTAACAGAACAACCGCTAAAAACTGTAATAAGAACTGCCTTTATCACATAGTCACTCTGTTCTAGGTTCTGTGCTAAACATTTTATAAGCTTCATTTTGCTCAATTTTATCAACACCTCTACAAAATAGATACTGGATTAGTAGTGATTCAGTTTTGTAAGCATGGAAAGGCAAAGGTTACAGATTGATGCCTTCAATGTCATATAGATGGGGAATGCCTGTGCTGGGACCCAAATCTAGCTGATCTTTCTTCAAGTCTAACCTTATCATGCTAACACTTCTTGGAAAATTAACTGGGCAAGTGTGGCTTGTAGAAATCATTGGGCAATGACAGCTCTGAGAATTGGAATTTATTACACATCTTCATGTAAGTGTGGAGACTACAATGAATACAATAGTGTCATTGGAGGAAAAGGCTTATGTAAAAGGAGACCAGAGCCCCAGTGGTCAGCTCAAACTCTTGTATTCAGTTCTGGTGTTGAAATGTTAAAAAATTGACCCTCTCAGTTAGGTCAAAGACAAAGGGTGTGGCAGTCACCTCTTAGGTTAATGTAGAATGAGTTAGCTTGGAAAAGAGAAGATTAAGTGGTGAAATGTGAGTTATCCTGCTTATTATTTCTAGCAAATTGTGGGAGAAACCATTTTGACATTGGTTTGATAAAAGATGCTACAGTTCGTTGTGATTCACAGTTTCTCAAGAGGTAACCTTTTGCCCTTTCCTCCACACTTCCTGGTGTTCTCAGGGGATCTGCCATGTTTTTGGCCTGTGTTCTATCAGCATCTCAAAATCCAGGAGCACTGTTCTAGGAAACAGGCACCTAGGTTTTGATGTTGGAGCTGTCACACTCTTGGGTTTGACTTTATGCAATCTCCTGATCTTTTGGTCATATTTTTTTATACCACTACCTAATTTACAAACTGAAATGAGGTCATACATATGAAAGTGTTGAAAAGCATAAAACATGCATTATTATCCCTAATGGCCTTTGCATTAGTGGCAACAATGCCTAAAGCCAAGATTATTCTTGAATAAGTATCACACCTGTTGGGGACGAATCCCTTCAATGTCCATGCTCTCACTTCTTCTAGACCACACCTTGTAAGACTTTCTGTGATGCTAACTTGCTGCCTTTTACATCCAGTCTGACTTCTCCCCTTTAAGCAAGAGGACTTTTTAAAGTGAGTGGCTGGTAGTATAACTGGCACATATATCGAATCTCCTTAGTCTGGGCTGTTAAGTAAGTTTAATTAATTTACTAAGTTAATGTTCCACTGCTAGCAACAGAGCCTCATTGCCATCAGCTGGGGAGAGGGAATTGCAAGCCTAAATGAGCTCATTTTTTCACAGTTGGAATTAGGGACCAGTTAGCCAGTTGTGTGGGTTTTCCAATTTCTCCCTCTGCCCTAGGGGGAATTCAGGCAATTCACTCCCCCAACACTAAGTGTGAGTAAGAGCAAGAAGAGGGAAGGGGAAAGGAGAACAAAAACAAAAAGTCTCCCCAACATTTGCTTCCATTTTTAGAACTTGAATTGTTGCCTGCATACTGTTTGTTAAGTTGGACTTGGAAACGCTTTTGCTAATGTTGCTAATAGATTTGGAAGAGAGAAAGGCCTCAGTGAAAGATATTTACCATGTGCATTTTCATTGCAGAGTGTGCAGATAAAGGGAAAACAAATAAACAATAAAAGAATGGAAACAGAATTACAGAAATTTGCAAAATTTGACAAATGGTGGCCTGTAGTTGCCACAAGCTAATGGCTTGCAATGATTAATAAGAGTAAAAATAATTGCATTTCATTAAGATTGATGACACCCCATTTAACCTCCCCTCTCGTTTCAGCCCTAAAGTGGAAAGAGATGAAGTTCTCATCTATAATAGCTCCTGTAACATTACCATGGAAACTGAGGCAAAGATGGAGTGTGAGACGCCTAATCAGCCAATTACCGCCAAGATTACTGAGATACGGAAAAGCTGGGGCCAGAACACTCAGGTATAATCAAATCTTTTTTACAGACTGATTCAAACAGCTCAAATTAAATTTGTAATATTGTGTACATTAAAAAAACAATTTAGTCCAAATGGCAGCGATATATAATATTAAATGCTCTCAAACTTCGAGAAGCTGGTCTAATGTACAACATCTGAATTCATACTTAACTATGGTTAATCATATATTTTCTCAAAAATAAATGAGCGCTGCCTGGGCTCTCTTAAAGCGAATTCCGAGCAGATAATCTCAGTGTTTTGTCCTGATTTCCGCATGTATGTTTGAAATGGGCTCTCTGTGCTTTATTTCCTCACGAATTAGTGGCTTACAGTTGAACGAGGCACTTCTGGAAGGCTTCCAGATCGCTCTGCCATCCTCAGCTTGGGACGGCAGTGTGTGCCGGTCAATCTAGATGATCTCTGTTCTGTGGGCAACAGAGGGAACTTGCCTTTCTGTGGGAATTGCTTGGAACTCAGAACTGAAAGGGTTGCAGTGTCACTGGGTTTAGCCTGTACCTCCCTTTATCCATTTTGAAATCATCCAACCCCCGCCCTCCCCATGGCTCTTGTAAGAGTGTGTTCTTAACTCCCCAGTGAGAGAGTGTCTACAGCCTCCCCAGGGAATTTGTGAGAATTGAAATCGGAGGCTAAGAGCTCTTTGGAAATGTATCAGATAATCGCTTATAACCCCCCAGGCTTCTCACTGCACACAGATAAAAATAATATTTATTGAGCACCTACTCCCTTAGGTGCCTTTCTTTTTATGAAAGGAACTCTCAGATTTTCCTCTTTTGGTCTCTCTTATTTGGAACAAACATTTATTAAGTGCCTATTATGTGCCACACACAAGTCTGGATTCTTTCGTGAATGCTGCTTCAGTCAAGCCGTACTTCGAATCCAAAACTGTACTTTCTGATTTGTATTGCATATTTCTTCTATCAATGTAGTGCTGGTGCTGAACTTGTATGTAATCGCAAATAACATTGTTCCTCTTCCCTTCTCACCTTCCCACTGCCCTGGGGCCTTGCTCTCTGTCCCATCACTCCTGGGCTTCTCTCTCCCTCCCACCTTCCCTTTCAGGTGAGTGCCCAGGGCTGTCGTTTCATGCATCATTGTGCCCCCTTCCAGGGCCCACACCACTAATCAAAAACATCTTTTCCTTTCAATTCACTGCCAAGTTCATTATTTATTTTTATTTTTCCAAAATTTTTTTCAATACTTTTTATTATCATGTAAGGTACTGTTAACACAGATTCAATTTAGTTCCTAGATACAATTCTAAGAATGTAATGATATTCTCTTCCTCTCTCCCACCCTTCCTCCTTTTCTCTTCCTTTCTTTCTTTTTTAGTGTTTGAGATAATATACTTTTAGTAAACATTACGGTCAGGGGCTTAATGCCCCCCTAAATAAAGAAATCAACAAGTAAAAAGTAAAAAGACCCTAGTTCAGTGGTAATATAAGCAAGGGCTATACACAGTAATCAAATGGGAGGATGACCATTTCGCCAATATACAGTAAAGTTTCAAATAATCATAGATCGTTAAAACTATAGTAGTATAACATTTCACTGCCAATTTTAATTCCTCATTTCTAGGACCACTGTCTCCTAATCACATCCTCCAATTCACACAGTGCTACTTTCTCAGCAGGTGGATGTCAGTGATCATAGTCAGGTGTGAGAGTGAGCAATCCTCAAGCTTCTCTGGGCCTTAGTTTCCGTTTGGGCGGATACAAGCCTGGTGTTAGGATATTCATGGAGCAAATGCTGGTGAAAGGGAGGGCGGGCCAGGCTGCCACAGTGGACGTTTCTGTGGGCTTTGGAGCTGGACTGCTCAGCTTGCTCCTGGGAGATGTCAGGCAATTACTTAACTCATCTATGCCCGGTTCTCATATCTGTAAAGTGGGGATAATAATGGTATCCACCTAATAGAGTAATCATAAGCCATACAACATGTGAGCCACTGAGAACCATATCTCACATGTAGTAAATGCCCATCATTAGCTATTTTTTCCTTTTCTTTTCTTTTATTTTTTTGACAGGCTAAGTTAGACAGAGAGAGAGACAGAGAGAAAGGTATTCCTTCCATTGGTTCACCCTCCAAATGGCTGCTACGGCCAGCACATTGTACCGATCTGAAGCCAGGAGCCAGGTGCTTCCTCCTGGTCTCCCATGTGGGTGCAGGGCCAAGCACTTAGGCCATCCTCCACTGCCCTCCCGGGCCACAGCAGAGAGCTTGACTGGAAGAGGAACAAGCGGGACAGAATCCAGCACCCCAACCGGGACTAGAACCCAGAGTGCCGGCGCCACAGGTGGAGGATTAGCCAAGTGAACTGTGGCACCGGCCCATTATTAGCTATTATTGGCAGTGGTGGTTCACTATAGCAATGCTAGAAAATAGTATAGAATTATTTCCTTGTAGTGTTTGCTACTTTGACTACATCACTTCATTTCTTAGATTACATTTAATCTGTCACTATTTTGGGGTTTAATTATGATTTTTTGGAGCTGAAATGCTTTGTAAATTTAAAATATTTATGCCACATGTACATTTATGTCATAAGTATATATGGTCCTCTGCCACATGCTGAAGGAGATAAAATATGGAAACAGATCTCATCATTTAGGGATAATAAAGAGATAAGGGCATATAAGGAAGTAGGTAGGCTTCAAAGAAGGGTATGTAAAGTCAACTCACCACAGTTGGACAGAGAATTGGACATAATCCAGGTCAGCCATCTCATTTCAAAGATAACTAAGAATCATAAAAAGAGGTGACTTGACAAAGTCACACAACTAGTTATTTGGCATAAAGAACTATGTGGCGAATAGTCATTGTTGGGGAAGTAAGCCCCTCTTAAGGAGCCAGGGAGACATATCTGTGAAAACCTACTAGGCTAGAGCAAGTGAGCAGGAAACTGAGTCCTGAGGGAGTGAAGGGGAAATTGATTCCATATTTGAGAAGTGTTGTGGGCAAGTGTTGGTGATAATATTGTAGTTTTAAACTGTCTACTGAGAGCATGACCCTATCAAGTAACCAAGAGTTGTTGTGAAACAATGGTAGGGATTTATAGTGAAATCACCTGAGTTGAACAGTTTTCATCTACAGAATGAAATAAGAAACTCAGGCACAAGTCATTGTATTAGATAAATCGATATGATAGGAGTGCATACCATGGCTAAGTGGGCACTTAGTTGCCAAGTGCACAGAAAAAACAAAATTCTAGGTCATGGTGAAATTGTTAATTCTTGGTTCTACTCTATTTAGAATGGCTTGGCTTACTTCAGAGTATAAGACTTCTAGGTGGAGTCTTATAACTAAGTGATATTACAATTTATCACCTAAACCAAGATACTTTTGAGAGTGCAAGGTGCACAATTAATTGTGCTGGAATAAAATGTAACCCTGTTTGGATTTGTGATTATGCTATCTGGACTTGGGAAAAATTGTCACCTACATGTAATGCATGATTACCCTACCTATTTTGAGACATACAATTTTTCCTAATTTTGGATGAGGAACAATGTGTCACCTGTGTTATGATGCAGTTACTTTATCTGGGCTTATATATAAGGCAGAATGGCACTGACAGGTGCTTTATCAGGACTAGAATCCAGGACCCTGGTTTCGTGTTCAAGAATTCTCTATGTGAGTACCTTGAGATGCTAGCTCCTTAGAATAGGCATTTAGTGATAGATATAAGGGTTCTGAAGTCAAATGCACTTGAGAAAGCTGTGTTAAAAAGAGTTGTGAAGGAGTTGGCATTCCATATGGGTGCCAGTTTAAGCCCTGGCTGCTCCGCTTCTGATCCAGCTCCATGCTAATGTGCCTGGGAATTCAGCAAAAGATGGTCCAAGTACTTGGATTACTACCACCCATGTGGGAAACCCATTAGAAGCTCCAGGGTCCTGGCTTCAGACCTGCACAGCTCCGGCCATTGAGGCCATTTGGAGAGTGAACCCACGGGTGGAAGATCTCTTTCTTTGTCTCTTATTTTATTTTTTTCTCTCTAACTCTGCCTTTAAAATAAATAAATAAAATAAATAAAAAAGTTATGTATATTTTACTACCAAAGGAATTTTGATAGCTTCAATATATGAATACACAATATGAATCTCTAAGAAGGATGATGATGTGGAGTATTACCCAAATTTGTCTATGGAGCTCTTTATTCCCAGAATTCCTCCTGAAGCTGTTATTTGTCTTGTTGCCTTCCTTTTGGGAAGTGTTGCCCTTGCCATGTTTATTCTGTGATGTAGTAGAAGCTCCAAGATTGGAAAGTCATCTTCAAATGGGCAGTGCACCAAGCTCTGTTGAAGCATTTAGGCATGATGATGCTGAAGAAAGAGATTTATGATGGAGGAACCAGCATGCACAAAGGCACTGAGCCATGATCTTGGAATAGTGCAAGAAGCTTGGTGCATATATGAAGGGGATTGTTAAGTTATGGATTTGGAAAATTATGTTGTTTGTTAAGCATTTGATTCTTTAATTAGGCAGGTGACAAGTTATCCTCAAGTAGTCACTGCACGATCAGAGGAATGATCTAGTCATTTCAATATGGTAGTTGGGTACAGGATGACTTGAATAGTAAACCCATTGGAGACAGAAGCATCTCAACCAAGTGAGAGGTAACTAGAGAATGGAAATGGCATAAGGAATAGAGAAGAACACACTCAATAGTCAACACTTGCTAATTTCTATTAGACAAAGTAATCCCAGTTATGGGAATTTAAGTATAGTAGATAAGAAAAGTTATATTCTGGGTTTTCAAAATTTTGAATATTCTTTATCTACGCTCCTGATTCCCAAATTGGAATTTCTGGCCCAGACCAGAACTTTCTCTGAATTTCAAATTCCCATACCTCACTATCTACTGGAATCTTCACTTAGATATCAAAATGATATCTCTGATTTAACAGATTCTGAATTGGGCTTTTCATCTCCCCTTCTCCCTTCCATTATGCCCTGAACTGAGTTGATGGTAGTTCAATCATTTTACTTAGGCCAGATTCCAAAGCAGATACATTAGGAAATTCTGTTGGCTCTATTTCTTCTGACAATTTTATAGAAATTTTAATGGCTACCATCATCAACATCATTTATTTCTATTTATTACCAGGTCTCCCAGCCTTCTTCCTCATCCCTACCTCAACCTTCCTTTGGCCTATTCTAATAGACCACAATGATACTTTCAAAATATGCCAGATAATTTCACTCTCCTCTTAGAAAACCTTGCAAAGGCTTTCTCAAAATGAAATCCAAAGTCTTTATAATGACAAAAGACCATTTACTGCATTTGCCTACCCTCATGGCAAGATCCTCTGTGGCTTCACTTCTTTCTTAACTTTGCTTGCTCTGCTCCGGGTACCCTGGCCCTAGTTGTTTCTGGGACATGCTGGGCATATACCCACCCTGGAACATTTGCATTTGTTGTTTCCTCTGCTTAGAATACTATTTCCTTAAAAGAAGGAGGGCATTTGATATAACAGTTAAGACCGCACTTGGGACACTTACATCCTATATGAGTGCATAGGTTGGAGTCCTGCCTCTGCTTCTGATTTTAGCTTCCTACCAATGTGCACACAGAGAAGCAGCTGGTGACTGCTCAAGTAGCTGAATTCCTGCCAATCACGTGGGAGACCTGGATTGAATTCCTGGCTCCCTAGCATTTGAGAAGTGAATCAGCAGATGAGAATTCTCTGTCTCTGTCTGCCTCTGAGATAAATAAGTAAATGAATGAAATAAATACACTGAGCTCTTCATCCTCCTTCCTCCCTCCCTTTATGCCTAGAATTGAGTTGATGGTAGCTGTATTTTTTACTTAGGCCAAATCCCAATTCATATCCCCTCCCCTACCCCGCTTTTTTCTTTTATTTTTTAAAGATTATATTTATTTAAAAGGCAGAGTTACACTGATAGAGAGAGTGATTCACTCCCCAAATGGCTTCAAAGGCCAAGCAGGGTCACACAGAAGCCAGCAACCTGAAACTCCATTCACATCTCCCACATGAGTGGCAGTGGCAGTGACTCAAGTACTTGGCCATCTTCTACTGCTTTTCCAGGCACATTAGAAGAGATCTGGATCAGAAGTAAAGCAGCCAAGACTCAAACTGGTGCCAAATGGGATGGTCAGTGGCCCAACTTGTTGCACCACAGTGCTGTCCCTCTGTTATCGCTTCCTCTTTAAACACAATTTCCTGCTGAAATGTTACTTCCTTATGAAGGCTACCCTTGCCATCCTATTTAAAATTGCGGCCCAGCAATATCAGATCACATATATCATAATTGCAATCTTCATCATCCTGTTCTATGTTTCCATAGTCTTTATCACCTGCTAACATAGTATCTAAGGTACTAATCTGTATCTTTATTATTTGGTGTCTGACTTTGCTGGCTAAAATATGGTCTCTAAGAAGGTAGAAAGACCAATTGTTTTGTTCAGTGATGTGTATCAAACACTTAGAACAGAGTCTGAGTCAAATACACTAGCAAACAATACAGAAATACAAATGAAGTACAAAAAATCAGCCTTATCCTGTGCTGCTTCTCTAAACCCCTACTACTGAAGGTTGTATCTAAAAGGAAACATATACACATACAGATACAGCTATATGTGTACACATATTCACAAAAGATGTTATTCTTCAAATTGTATTTTAAAAACATAATAGCAATCTAGATGTAAATTTATGAAAAGAGGGGCCTTGTTCTGACACTTGTTTTTCCAGATCTTAAAGCTATGCCTGGGCTGGTGACGTGGCTCACTTGGTTAATCCTCTGCCTGAGGTGCTGGCCATCCCGTATGGGCACTGGGTTCTTGTCCCGATTGCCCCTTTTCTAGTCCAGCTCTCTGCTGTGGCCTGGGAGGGCAATGGAGGATGGCCCAAGTGTTTGGGCCCCTGCACCCGCATGGGAGACCCGGAGGAGGCACCTGGCTCCTGGCTTCAGATTGGCACAGTGCCGGCTGTGGTGGCCATTTGAGGGGTGAACCAACAGAAGGAAGACCTTTCTTTCTGTCTCTCTCTCTCACTGTCCATAACTCTACCTGTCAAATAAATAAATTAAAAAAAAAGCTATTCCTAGTATATAGCAAAGTTCAATAAAATTATTGAGTGAATGAGTGAATTAATACATAATGAATATAACATGGTTATCTTTTCATTTAAGCATGGGTAAAATTTTCTTTTCCTTCAGAAGATATTGATTATAATATATTAGAGGATATTTTATATATATATATCAGGCACTGTGATACATTGAAAACATATTAGAGAAAGAATGCACAAGTGTGCTAGAAGACAAAACAGAGTGCCATCAACCAGCCAGAGAATTTAAGGGATTTCTGATGTCCAGACAGCAGGTTGGGTTGGATGAATAGAGAAACTACAGCAGAACAATCAGAATCCAAATAAAATTAAAAAGAATTGTAAGGAGCATAACTATACTTTCCAATTGAGCTCAGGGAGAAATTCCAAGAGCAGGATTGAGCAGACATCAAGGAAAACAATGAGAACTGCTATGTTGACATTGCTTCTCCTTCTCTCACTCCCTTTTCTCTTTTTCTGTTCTCATGTATGTGGAGTGTTTGAATTTCTGGTTCTCAAGATAAAGTCTGAGGAGATGTTCATAAAAAATAGAGGGGTTATTTTTCTAGGGACAGGAGATAGAGTTAGTCTATTGTGGATATTAGGGTCAGTGTTGAACTGGACCAAGCTCAAGGAAACTGACAGACTCAGAAACAGGGAAAGGGCAGCATGAACTAGCTTTCTCCTCATTTCAGTATCCAAGGTGTTCCTCTACTTCTCTCAATTCATCCAGTGTTTAGCCCAGCAATTTCAGTTGAGGACACTTGCAAGGGTTTCTGAACATCTCATGAGTCACATCAGTGGGAAAGACATCAGGAACAGTGCTTATTAATTCTCTGGGATAGGATTTTGAACCTATAATCTCATATGCAGTCAAATACTATTAGAATAAGAGCAAAATAGCATTCAAAGTATATAAACATTTGGAAAATTTATCACCATGTGTCTACTATGAAAAATGATGTGCTCTGGCAAACTATAAAATTAATCCAAGAAAGAAAATATGGCATATGGAAAATATTGACGAACAAAGAACACTCCCAAACAGCAAGTATGGAGTAAAGTTTGTCAATAATGTGGCAGAGAAGCTTAATGTAGTCATCTACATGTAAGAATAAACCTTCTAAGTCAAGTAGGCATAAAACAAGAATCGGAGATATAAACTCTTTCTTTGATTAAATGAGATATTTGTAACATAAACCACATTATGTGAAGATGGAAAGTAAATAGAATGGCAAATGACTTAACAGGGTGCAGGAAATAAAAACTAAGCTCTTGTAAAAGGACATTTTTAATGCAATTTTCATATTATATGAGAGACAGAGAAGTACATAGAGGTCTATCTGCTGATTCACTCCACAAATGTCTGCAAAAGGCATGACTGAGCCAAGTTAAACCAGGGTCCTGGAATTCCATCATGGTCCCCTGATTGATTACTTGATCCATCTTTTGCTTCTTGTCAGGGTATGCATTAGCGGGAAGCTGCATTGGAAGCAGATGAGCCAGGACTTGAACCAGGGACTCTGATATAGAACATGGGTATCCCAAGTGGTGTCTTAACTGCTGGGCCAAACATCTTCCCCAGGAAATTTGTATAAAGAGGAAGGCATTTTGCTAGACAGAATACTGGAACAATGCTGAACTTAAAGAAATTTAGGTATCAGAATGTAAGCATGAGGCAGGGGACTACAACTGAGGCTGTTTAATTTTTATAAACCATAGTTATATCTACTGGATACTATTCCTATCTGAAGGTCAGATAGCTATTCTTATCCTACCCTCCAGGAAAGCAGATGCATAACTTTTGGGCAAATTGAATTGACGTGATGTTGTTTAGGTTATTAATACATAGGGAAGATTAGGGGTGGAGAATACCTGAAATCTAGAGGATAAATGAAAAGTTGGCTTATTCCTTAAAGTGATGTCAACTCATTTATCCTTCACAAAGTTCTTTCCTCTGCCCAGGTCCAGAATTCTGGAAAACAAGTCCTACTCCTCTCAGGGAAGAGGCTGGATGAAACTTCCTGGAGAGATTATATCAGAAAGAAGACCCACAGATACTGGCATTTGATACTTCATGAAATATCACTTAAACAAGTTGGCCACTTAAATTTTTAGTGCATTCCTGTCCAGTATGAATGGATGGACTTCTGGTTTTGGCCATGAGACAGTAATGAGTTTCAGGCTTACTCTCTTTCCATATACAACTATAAAACTCATCAAAATTTATTTTAGGCTTTGGATAATGGACAGCATAAGGCTATGATCCTGGCCATAAGGGAAACACAGAAGTGACTTTCTGCCTGAGAAAACACAGCACAGGGAAATAGAACCCAAAGAGAGAGAAAGAGTCTTAGTTGAAAAATCAGAGATTGGAGTTCAGGGTTGTTCATGTTGATGGAGTTTGTGGGTATGGTATCAGAGAAGTGTGAGCTTTTAAAGCAGTATCTTTGGAAATCTCTCTGGATTCTCTTGAGTCTTTGGCCATATAGTTAACAGTAGTATATAACAATAACATAGTGTATTTCCACAATGTCTGTTAGAGACCGGCCACTGGGAATTTTGAAGTAAATACAGTAACTGGGAGATTTTTGAATGCGGACAAATTAATGTGGAGAGACCTCATTCAATGCCAGGGCATTGAATTGAGACCTCAGGATGAGAAACCCTTAGACAGAGACTTAGTCTAGCCCCGCAGTAAAGCTACTCTGGACCAATCCAAATGAATCCTATAAATAGGTACTGACAAAATTAAACTATTCTAGTAAATTAATTACCTGCCAGAGAAAACTCTAACACTGTTTAGAAGAAGACAACTAAATCTAGACTTTCCAGAATATCGCATCCACAAAGCCCAACATCCTGGACCTGGAAAAAAACCAAAAATATGTAATTAACTTTAATAGATTTATGCATGATAGAGATATCAGAATGTACTAATGACTTCAAAGTAATTATTATAAACATTCAAGATTTTAAAGAAACTATAAAATAAAGTTATAGAAAATATCAGTAGGAAAATGGAAGCAATTTCAAAGAATTAATGAAAACTATAGAACTGAAAGATGAACATATCAAATGAGAATTTCACTGTATAGGCTTAACATTGGATTGGGCCTTGTAGGAGACAAGATCAGTATTCTTCAAGACAGGACAATCAAAGCTACTTCAACTGAAGAACAAAAGAAGGAGCAGGTATAAAGGCCAGAGACTCCATGATCTCTGGGACAATGTCAAGTAGTCTAATGTTTGTGTAATTGGAGTTGCAGAAGGAAAAGAGAGGTAGAGGTAGAGAAATGCTCAAAGAATTGATAGTAAAGATTTAATGAATTTGGAGAAAGCTACATAGCCACAACTATGAAAAACTTAATGAATCTCAATCAGAAGTAACATAAAGAGAACAATTATTGGTATTTCGAATAGTTTTAAGCTGTTCCTCCAAACTAAATTGTAGAGTCAATGTAATTCCAATAAAACATCTCAATAGTTCTTTTTTTGGCGAAAGTTTCCAGGATCATTTTAAAAAATTAAATGTAAATGCAATGATGTACAATAGTCAAAGGTACCTTTAAAAACTGAAGAACTCTCACTCTCTAAGTTTGAGTCTTGCTATTAAGTTATCATAACCAATTCAAATTCTAGGCAAAATCTCATAGGCAAAGGATTCTCCTGATAACAGTGTGTTTTAAAATTCTTTCATAGAACTCAGGCTAGGGGAGAGTTTGAAGTAATGTGTTTTGAGACATATTAAAAAGTAATATGATGAGGAGATCCTTAATGAAATTGGAGACTGTGAGGCAGTAGTGGTGGGTGTGAATGAGTAGCAGTGAAATGCATGCAGGTGGCATAGATCACAAACAGGAAACGTAGGATTCAGATAAGGATTATGATTGGGTAGGAACTTCCTCATGCTTATTCTTGCTATCATTAGTGCTATAGGTAGTTTTCTTAAGTTATATGTGCTTTGATTAATGATGTGGTCTTTTAGGTATCTTGTTTGATTTGACAAAATCCACCCTCTACAGCTTTCGCATCTCATTCATTCTTCTAGTGACTACAAAATACACCTTAGACAACTCTAATGTTTGGATGATTCAATCAATACCATTCTTTTTCTGAAATATTTTTATCTTTAAATTTATTTTGGCTCATCAATGAGTATCTCCAGAAGAAATATTTTTCCTTCCTTTAAAATTGACGAGTTTTTCTCTTAGGAGATCCCATAAAGATTTTATTGTACTTGTTTTATGGAATTCATCTTTTTATACATTTCAATCACATGTATTTTTTTATTTTTTATTTTTATT
The DNA here is from genome assembly GCF_051225735.1 of Oryctolagus cuniculus. Classification (NCBI taxonomy): domain Eukaryota; kingdom Metazoa; phylum Chordata; class Mammalia; order Lagomorpha; family Leporidae; genus Oryctolagus; species Oryctolagus cuniculus. The sequence goes on from NC_142871.1 coordinate 117,913,639, forward strand.
TCATTTTTATTTTTTTTGACAGGCAGAGTGGACAGTGAGAGAGAGAGAGAGACAGAGAGAAAGGTCTTCCTTTGCCGTTGGTTCACCCTCCAATGGCCGCCATGGCTGGCGGGCTGCGGCCGGTGCACCATGCTGATCCGATGGCAGGAGCCAGGAGCCAGGTTCTTTTCCTGGTCTCCCATGGGGTGCAGGGCCCAAGTACTTGGGCCATCCTCCACTGCACTCCCGGGCCACAGCAGAGAGCTGGCCTGGAAGAGGGGCAACTGGGACAGAATCCGGCGCCCCGACCGGGACTAGAACCCGGTGTGCCAGCGCCGCTAGGCGGAGGATTAGCCTAGTGAGCCGCGGCGCCGGCATCACATGTATTTTTAAGATTTATTTATTTATTTGAAAGGCAGAGTCACAGTGAAACAGAAGAAGAGAGAGAGAGAAAGAGAGAAAGAGAGAAAGAGAGAAAGAGAAAGAAAGTCTTCTATTCACTGGTTCATTCTCCAGATGGCTGCAATACCCAGAACTGCACTGATCCAAAGCCAGGAGCCAGAAGCTTCCAGGTCTTTCACATGGGTGCAGGGCCCAAGAACTTGGGACATCTTCCACTGCTTTCCCAGGCCATAGTAGAGAGCTGGATCAGAAGAGGAGACTGAAACCAGTGCCCATATGGGATGCTGGCACTGCAGGCAGTGGCTTTACCCTCTATGCCACTGTGCTGGCCCCTACCTGTACTTTTAAACATCATATCTATCTGGACCCTAACTCTGTGAGGGTGTGATCCATGTTGATTTGTCTTTGATGAATTGGTGGATTAAAACATGTATCTGTATTGCATTACTGTTAGAAAAGCAAACCATACCGTTTTTAAGCTTTTTAAGGAGACTATCCTAGAACAATCTGATGATGTGACACATTTTATATGTTCTTTATCATCTTTGTAGGTGTTTACAGGCTAATCTGAAAATATCTTTTATTTCTTAATTATGTTTCTCCTAATTCTGAAATCCAAAACAGTTTTTCTTTTTCAATTTGTTTTCTTTCCTTTTGGTTTTTCTTTTATTCTCTCCCCTACTCTCCTTTTTTTTTTTTTTTTTTTTTTTTTTTGGACAGGCAGAGAAAGACAGTGAGTGAGAGAAACAGAGAGAAAGGTCTTTCTTTGCCATTGGTTCACCCTCCAATGGCTACTGCGGCCGGCGCACTGCGCTGATCCGAAGCCAGGAGCCAGGTGCTTCTCCTGGTCCCCCATGCGGGTGCAGGGCCAAAACACTCCACTGCACTCCCGGGCCACAGCAGAGAGCTGGCCTGGAAGAGGGGCAACCAGGACAGAATCCGGCACCCTGACCAGGACTAGAACCCAGTGTGCCGGCGCCACAGGTGGAGGATTAGCCTAGTGAGCCGCGGTGCCAGCCATCCCCTACTCTCCTACTCCTCCCTTCTCTTTTCCATGCTGCATTTTCTTTCAGATCCACCTCTTTTAATCGTCAGGGTCAAGTGTCTGCAGAGAGAGGCAATGTGGAAAGAAGAGTTGAACTAGTTGTTAGATCAGAGAAATAAATATAGGAATTTGGCTATTCCCCTATGACCTTCCTGAACTGGAGGAAACTTATTGATTCCATGTGACTGTGTTTTGCTTGTGAAATTAGGCTCCCAATTTATGATAATGAACCGCTCTGAGGTGGGGGGTTCTAGGGGACAGAGAGGAGTTGGGAAGGCACCATGTTTCACATCTGAAAGGACTTTACTTCCTTAGGATAATTAGGTGGGCAGCAAAGACAAATAGGAGGCACAGTGAACAGGACTCTTGGTGTCTAGTTTCTCTATGACTTGCTTTTCAGTGTAGTACTATGACTAGATTTTCCAGCTTTGAGAGGGAGGAAGTCATCACACATGAAAATTCAACAGAAAGAGGAAGCAAGTCCAGTAGAGGCATTATGATATGCTAGTTATGAGCTTGGGGTCTAGAGCAAAAATAGTATTGAGGCTAACTCTTCTACATGTTAAAGAACTTGGACAAGTTTTCTTTACTGTTAATTTCAGTCTCACAGTATTATAATTTGATAAAATACAACATCCTTTCATGATAAAAATCATAAGCAAATTAAGTATAGAAGGAATGTTCCTCAACACAATTAATGAAATATATGACAGACCCATGGCCTGCATTATATTGAATGGTGAAAAGCTGGACGCATTTCCACTAAGATTTGAAACCAGACAAAAATGCCCACTTTTATCATTATTATTGAATGTAGTTCCTGAAGTTTCAGCCAGAGCCATTAGATAAGAAAAACAAATCAAAGGGATACAAATGGGAAAGGAGGAAGTCAAATTATCCCTGTTTGCAGATGATATGATGCTATATACATAGCAGAAGCAAAAGGCTTCATGAAAAGATTATTTGAACTCATAAGAGTTTGGCAAATTTGAGGATATAAAATTAAAACACAAAAACCATAGCTTTGGTATATGCAAACAATGCCATGGCTGAGAAAGAACTTGTAAGATTAGTCCCTTTCACAATAACTACAAACATATTTAAAAATTTGGGGATAAATTTAACCAAGGGTATCAAAGATATCTACAATGAAAATTACAAAACGTTAAGGAAAAAATAAAAGAAAGCACCAAAAAAAAAAAAAGGAAAAATCTTCCATGTCCATGGATTGGAAGAATTAATATCCTCAAAATGTCCATAGTACATGAACTAATTTACAAATTCAAAAAACCAAAGATGTTCTTCTCAGATATGTAAAAAAAAGACTAAAATTTATTTGGAATAACAAGATACACAAAATAAAGCTGGCTGCCTCACAATACCTGATTTCAAGACATATTACAGGGAAGTTATCAAAATAGCCTGCTACTGTTACAAATATCGACACATGGACCATTGAAACGGTTAGAGACCCCAAAAATTATTCCATGCATCCAAAAGTCAACTTATCTTTGACAAACGGGCTAAAATCACTCCCTGAAGGGACAGACAGTCTCATCAATAAACAGTGTTGGGGAAATTGGATGTCTGAATGCAGAAGTATGACACACGACCAGTACCTTACACCTTACACAAAAATAAACTCAAAATGGATCAGAGATATAGATCTAAGACCTAAAACCATCAAATTACTATAGGAAAACATAAATGAAACACTTCAAGATATTGTCATAACCAAAGACTTCTTGGATAACACCCAGCATAGGAAATAAAGGCAAAAATGGACAAATGGGATTACTTCAGGCTAAGAAGATTCTGCACAGCAAAGGAAACACTCAACAAAGTGAAGAGGCAACTGACAGAAAGGGAGAATATGTTTGTTTTTTAAAGATTTTTTTAAATTTATTTGAAAGGCAGAGTTACAGAGAGGCAGAGACAGAGAAGTCTTCCATCCAGTGGTTCACTCCCCAAATGGCTACAACTGCTAGAGCTGTGCCAAGCTGAAGTTTCTGCCAGGAGCCAGAAACTTCTTCCAGGTCTCCCACGCAGGTTCAGGTGTCCAAGGACTTGGGTTATATTCTGCTGCTTTCCCAGAGAGCTGGGTTGTAAGTGAAGCAGCTGGGTGAACCAGTGCCCATATGGGATGCTGGCACTGTAGGCAGTGGCTTTACCCACAATGTCGCAGCACCAGCCCCAGGAGAATATATTTGTAAACATTTGGTAAAAGATTAATATCTAGGATATATAAGGAGTTCACAAAACTCAACAACAAAACAATTCAGTTAAGAAATGGGTTAAGGATACAAACAGGCATTTTTCAAAGGATGAAATATAAATGGCCAACAGACACATGAGGAGATGCTTAGGATCACTAGGTATCAGAGAAATGCAGAAAAAGCCACATTGAAGTTTTGCCTCACCCCAGTTAGAATGGCAATTGTCCAGAAGTGAAAAAATAACAAATGCTGGTAAGGATGTATGGAAAAAAGTACCCTAATACACTGCTGGTGGGAATGTAAACTAGTACAAACATTATGGAAGACATTATGCATATTTCTCAGAAATCTGAAAATAGATTTACCATGTGACCCAACCATTCTACTTCTGGGAATTTACCCAAGGGAAATGAAATCAACATATGAAAGGGTTATCTGCACCCCTATGGGTATAGCTACTCAACTCAAAATGGCTAAGATATATAACCAATTCAGGTGCCCATCAACTGATGACTAGATAAATTAAGGTATATATACACAATAGAATACTACTCAGCCATGAAAAAGAATGAAATCCTGTCTTTCTCAATTGCAGTTGGAGACCACTATGACTAGTGAAATAAGCCAGTCCCAAAGGACAAATTTTTTCATGATTTGTGGTAACTAATATACAGAGTACAAAAATGTATATGAGTGAAGTTGATATCTTGAGATTTGATTACTGTTTATAGCCTTTGTCTATACTCTTGAGGAACAGTAGTTTTTCTATTTACTACTTGTTGAATTCTTTACTTAATAGAGAGTTAAGCTTGTAATTATATAGCAAATTAGGATTATGTCATTGTAAAAATTGAGAGAAAAATAAGAAAGGAAGGAGGAGTGAGGGTAGAGTGGGAAGTATCATTAGGCTCTTAAATAATTATATATGAAATTTGTTCTCCTTATGTAAGTAAAATTTTTTTTAAAGAATCAAAAAATGCATGTAGGTCCTTTAACACACAGTAGCTTTTATAGGAAGCCCTCAAAATGTGCCAGGTATTATCTTACTGAGTCTCCATGGAATCATTCAAGTATAGACTGATGGGCTTAGTGGGTAAAAATGGACAAACATCTTTATATCCTTTGAATTATTGCTTTCCTCTTTTTCATTAGTGATGTGTTTCCATTCTCACTTACAAACCCCAAGCCCTGAAGATCCTTGGTGAAATATTCTAGTGATGGGAAACTAATCAATCAGCAATGTTGTAAACAGTGGGCGTCTGTGGGAAGACAGGACTACTTCTAACATTTTTTCTATATGAAGTCTCTATTTCCTCCCAAGAAGTTTGTGTAATATGGTACAACAAGGAAATTTGTGAAATGACACATATATCTGTATCTATAGTCTATCTCCATATCTATAGATCTATAAAATCTATTTATAGGTATTTTCCATATGCTTATGCTCTTTCTCTTTAAATTTTACTTTAAAAATCTTGTTATGAAGACCAATCATAAGCAAGAAAATGACTTAAATGGACTTAAAGGATAAAGCCACCAGGTTGGCTCAGAGAAAGCGCAGGAGTTACAGGAATTGCTTTTTCCATCAGCTCAGAGCTCACTATTGAGATGGCTCTTTCCACATTTCTGTTCTGCCTTCTATAATGTCAGATTCAACCCACGACTGCCTTTTCTGTGGCCACAGGATGATTGCCAGTAGTTTCCAGGGGTCTTTGCTTCTGTATTTATATCACATGGAAGCAAAATGGTCTTTCATGGGCAAGATCTCAGAAGGAGGAAGTTTCTATCTCACATGCCCCCAACAGGTGACTTCAAATTGAGTTCCTTGACTGCACTGTATGGGGTGTTGCACTTTGCTGTTTTTGGCCAATAAATGCTCATGGTGGACCTTAGAATAGAGCTAATCCCATCCCAAACATGTTGGTGAGAATCTGGGAGCAGTTATACCTGGAAGGAAACTCTCGAGGCTATTGACAAGCAGGAAGCATGAATGGTTGTTGGGTAGTTATCCAGTGCTTGACCATAGCAGCCCTACTTTTCTCTTAATATCTCTATACCAAGATCTCTTATCTCTGATTCTCTTCACTGGCTTCCTTTTGATAACATAAGGCATTGCATTTGAGACATAGAAATAAGGCACCCTTTTAGTATATGGAAATAAGATAAGTGGAGGAAAAAAAGAGTTTGGGGTGGGCATTTTTGGTGCAACATCCTATATCAGAGTGGCTAGGCTTGAATCCTGCCTCTACATTTGATCCAGCTTGCTGCTAGTACACACTCTGGTACACAGCATATAATGGCTCAGTACTTGGGTCATTATCACCCACATGAGAGATCAGGATGGAGTTCTGCACCTCCTTCAGCCAAACTCCATTATGCCTATTGTGGACACTTGGGAATTGAACCAGAAGATGGAAGAACTCTCTACCTTTCAAATAAACCTTACAAAAAAGAAAACACAGAATACAGTTGGGCAAACCTCACTTAGAATTCAGTAGAGTGTTTGCTTTTTTAAAAATATTTGATTTCATTTATTTGAAAGACAGAGGTAGAGAGAGAGAGAGAGAGAGAGAGAATCTTCCATCCACTGATTGACTCAGCAAATGGTTGCAATGTCTGGGGCTGGGCCAGGCCACAACTAGGAGTTTCTTCTGGGTTTCCCCCATGGGTGGCAGGGGCCCAACTACTCAAGCCATCCTCTGCTGCTTTTCTAGGCACATTAGCAGGGAACTGAATCAGAGGTGGGACAGCCAGAATTCAAACCAGCACCCATATGGAATGCTGATGCTGTAGACAGTGGCTTAATCCGTTGTGCCACCTCACCATTCCTGAGTGTTTGCTTTCAATGAACAAGTAAAGGAGAAACATTAATGGCTACATAAAGTAAATATGCCTTCAGTTGCCTACAGGACCACAAAATTAGTTCTCTGTTTCTTTTGTGATGTATACCTTTCTGGTTTAAAATGACAGTAGTTGTTTTGATGATGTACCAGCTCCCACTGAGGATGGCTCATCATTCAGTTCTATTCAAGACAACTCTAACAAAAGAGCAACAGAAGGAAAAAAATGGTCTGCTTTCATGTTTGCTTCTTATAATGGGTCATCTTAAATTATTTACAAATATTAAGTTTCCCAGCCTCTCTTGTAATGAATATTTGTTTATAGAGTAGAGTAGACCAAATGACTAGAGTCAAATCAAGGACTTTGACTTTTGAGACTCACAGCCACAATCCCAATCACTCAAAAGTGGTGCCATTTAAATTCTTTTCTTTACCATAGGGGAAAATATACAGTCAAGAAGAAGCAAATATATTTTTTCTGTCTCAACTGGCACGGATTCCTTTGGCTTTGAAGGACACTACCTGAGGACTTACTTAAGACATAGAACAAATGAAAAAAATGGCCAGCAGAGGGGGCATTTTCCTATGTCAAGAAAATTAGATTACTGTTCTTTAATACTTCTCAAATATTATTTACAGATCAGAGAGCCCCATTCATTATATTAGCAACTCTTTGGGATTTTAAGGTTGTTTTGATGTTAGTTTAGGACTGTGAAATTTTGAAGGGCTTAAATAAAATTATATATTCAAAATCCAGAGTGTTAGAACTAGTCCAAACCTTGGGGTTTTGAAAGGGTTGCATTAATTGTATAGATGAATGATATATAAGTTCTACCTTGTGGAATATACTATTCAATAAAGGAATAAAAATTCCAAGACTATATTATAAGCAAAAATATAATTTCAGGATAACAGAGATATTTGTGTTAAGATGTGAAAAAATGGTGAAAGCAACAACATCTTTTTGTTGGAAAAATCACCTGGAGAGGGTGGTCTTTTATCTGAGCCTAAAAGAATGACTAGAAGTTGGATGAGGAATAAAAAGGATACTAGTGTTACTGAGTCCTAGAGGTAGGAAAACAGGGTTTATATAAAAGTAATTGTATTTGGTTAGGTATAAGATTTGTAAGAAGGTACTCAGGAAGGGATTGACTGGAAGTAAAGGTTAGAAAACATCATGAAGAGTCTTGAGCACTAAATCAAGGAACATAAGTTCAGGTGGAAACAGAGCTGTGAGAAGCTTTATAAATTTTGTAGGTGTTACTTTGTCACATAAATGTCCCCTAAAGCCCATATCAAAGTCTGAGTGATAGTCCTGCTGGATTGTGGCCTATGACAGGATGGTCTTAAAACATGTAGATGCTTGGATGTGAGTACTTGAAGGGCACTGATGCTAGTGCAGCTAAAATTGTAAGGGAGGAGGGGTCTTAAAAAAGCATGTGTGGGAGGATGAAGGATGAATGCAATGGAGGGGAACACTGGCTGACTTCCAGAGAGACAAGAGAGCGTGAGTGAGTGTTGACAGGGTGTTAGATTCTTGATAGGCTACAGAGAGTCAATGGGGTGTAGTGGTCTGAGTGCGTAGGGTCTGAGTCCTACCTCCCAGGACTCCCCACGTGATTGTTAATGAGTCCCTGGGAAAACTTCAGTTTCTTCATCCATAATGAGGAATTGGACTAAATGCATGCTTTCCAATGCGGATTCTGCAGACAGTTGGGAAGGAAGGATGGCCTGTTAGAAAAAAAGCCTCTGTGTCCAGCAAGTTGGAAGGTAACTACAGACTCCATTCCCCTCTGAGAGTCATCCTGTGTAGCAACGCCACAAAGCTGCAGTCCAGCAGGAAGGAAGACCATTTTACTGTTGAAACCAGCCTTTCCCAAACTTATGTAGTCATAAGAATCTTTTTTTTTTTCCTTGTGGATCACTTTGTGAAATTGGGACCAGGTGGTTCGCAGAGTCCTTCCACTCTCTTGTTTTCTGGAGCTCTGTTACCCTTAAGGTTTCTTGTCAGTCTCAGGTTTTACGAATCTAAAGAAAGTTTGCTCTTCCAGTCTAGGTGAGTGAATTTTGCCACCTACTGTAGGACCCCAAAAGCGGTGTCCTCTTGTGACGACCCCAGAAACACAGACTCCAGACCAGACGATGCAATAGAACAGGAGGTAATTTATTTCATTTGTACAAATGGGCCCCCTACTGCTGCAAGCAGCAAGCAAGTGAGAGGAGCCCCGAGCAGCTATCTCACACAGCTTTTAAAGGGCAAAACCACAAAATTAACATATTATAGGCTGGCGTAAGTTCATTGGATAATTTTCAGTAGCGGGCCTTGTATGGCAGTCTAAAGTGGTAATGTCGGTGGAAAAGTACTAGGTCAAAGGGATACATTAGGGGAGGGGGTTTCTAGGAGTGAGGAATAGGTTGCTATGTGCCTTGTAGCTTTCTTTGTTAACCTTGAGCAAGTGTAGGGAAGGGGCTTATCTACAAGGCAGGTGTTCTGTGTATCTCTGGTTAGTAGCTGACTGCTTTCTCTGTGAACCGGTTTACTCCCCATTTCCCAAGGCCGTCTCTGGAACGGTTTGTCTCAGGAGCCCCCATTTTTTTATGGTGGCTCTTGGCTCCTTTCACTACGATAGAGGGTTGACTATCATCCCCTAATCAACTTTCTCTCAGTGTTGATACAAGAAGTTCTTAAAAAGAGCCTTGAGATCCTCTGAGGAAGGAAACCCCTGGTGGGTTTGTCATATGACTTCATTAGACACCTTGTATGCTAAGGAGCTATCAACTTCAGCTTCTAGTTTGGAATCATCATATTTCTAACCTACTCTATTAACCAGAAAAGAGCTGAGAGATTGTTTTTTTTCCCTCTTTTTTTTTTTTTTTTTTTTTTTTGCGTTTGTATATAATGTAATTTAACCTAGCAAAAAAGACACTGATTGTCTGTCCCACAGGACTTAATTAACTCCAAGCTCCATGGTGCTCTATGGAAATAATAAGAAAAGTAAAAGTTCGCGTGTTCTGTACCTGTCCACTTCCACCTCTGGTGCATAATGAGGTGTCAGGAACGGTGACACTGATGGGATGTGTAAAAGACACTGATTGCAGGAGGCGGTGAGCTGCCTGCTAGGAACCTGGTAAGTCTGGCCAGGCTGGAAAAAATCACAGGCCCAGCCCCAGCAAGGAGCCTTTGCCTCTGGATTACAATTTCCAACATACTCCCCACTTGTCTTTCTGCCCGCTGAGCAGTGGTTTTGTTAACCTTTACCTCTGCTGTCTACGCCTTGGTCGGATATGATGACCATTGTCACGGGGCAGATGCCATGTTTATTAAGCTGCCTGTAGCAAATCTGGACTGGTAGTACAGGATTCTACCAGCCAGCCCTCAGGGGAGCCCATTAAGAAATTGCAAGGCTAATAAAAATCATGCTGGATGAAATTGCAATCCTCTGGTGCCACTGCATGATGGGTTGAATCTGGTTTTACATTTTAATGGGGACAGGGACTGAAGGTTTGAACCAGGACCCTTGCACCAGCAATACTAAATGTGTCCCTTTTTAACCCAGAGCTAGAAAGGGCAGCAAGAGGACCAGCGTGCTTCTCTCTTTGTGTGAGGCTTCTGCACATTTGAGATAGGAATATATTAATGTTTCTGGTATGCTAACAATGCACGGCTGCTGCAGAAAAGCCTCCTTCAGCTGGGTGGCATGAAATTTGTGCCACGGTTAGAGTCATCAACCTTTCACGGGAGCCTTCAGTGCCCATGCCTGAGGGGAGCCTTGAGAACACACGGGTGCAGTTCCTTGTCTCTGGGTAAAATTGTTCTGAAACGTTTACATATGGGTGGCTTCTAGAAAAGGAAGTGGTGTGGAAATTGGGAGAGCTATTCCTGCATTTATACTCATCTTCACGTTGCACCTGTCCAATCCAGAGACCACTGCATAGGGAAAGGATTTTTCATTCCTTTGCTGCATCCTTCCTGCTTACAAAATTCTTTACCTCATTTGGATGAATCTGTTGTTCTCACCATTAAAATGAAACAACCAAGTATATAATTGCTATTGTGGGACAACTGAGGAAAACAAAAAGAAAAACATAATAGATTATTTAGGACTGGTATGATGGCATTGAGAGAAGTATATTATGTAGTTTACGTCAAAGAAATACCACTACTCCCAACAGAAAATGGCATCGTTTTTTGCTTGCTTCTCACCTGGAACTGTGTGAAGTCCTTTACTTGAACTACCCATTTAGTCTTCAGAATGATGCTTTAGAGTGGTTGCTAATATCATGTCCATTTCAGGGTAAGAACCGTTCAGGGACCCTTAGCTGCTTTCAGGGCACACAGCGGCTCAGTGCCAGAGCAGGGACTCAGCTGAGATGAACAGCATGTACTGTGACTGTTAGTTTTCTTTTGAAAAGAAAAATCTTAAAATAAAAAAGAAAGTCTGTTCTCTTTTGTGAATGTTCTCCAACATAATTTTGTAAACTTAGAAATTTGTGGAGATAACTGGATAGTGGAAAACACACAAATCTATGAAAGTTTATCTTCTGAGCTCCATCCACAGCTGCGAACGTGGCTTTGACTCCTTGCCGGCCCACATGCTGTACTTCCTATGGGTTCCGGCTCCTTGTAGCATTGTGTTCTAGATCCTTCCAGTGAAATCTTCTGCTTCCTCTAAACTTCTGCTCTGCCAGTTGTTTGAGTGGAAGTGTGTGTGTCTCGGTGGGATAATGAAATGCAACATAAAGTCTGATTTATAACTTTTCTGTGTTTACTATAGTAGCAAATAAGGTTTTGTAAGCAACATTTTTTTTTGATAAATCTTTTTTTTTTTTTTTTTTTTGAAAGGCAGAGTTAGACAGTGAGAGAGGGAGACAGAGAGAAAGGTCTTCCTTGGCCGTTGGTTCACCTGCAAGTGGCCGCTATGGCCGGTGTGCTGCGGCTGGCGCTGTGCCGATCCGAAGCCAGGAGCCAGGTGCTTCCTCCTGGTCTCCCATGCGAGTGTAGGGACCAAGGACCTGGGCCATTCTCCACTGCCCTCCTGGGCCACAGCAGAGAGCTGGACTGGAAGAGGAGCAACCGGGACAGAATTCGGCGCCCCAACCGGGACTAGAACCCAGGGTGCCGGCGCTGCAAGAGGAGGATTAGCCAAGTGAGCTGCAGCGCCGGCCAAGCAATGTTTTTGAAATCTATCCTTAAAACTTCAATTGTGAGACTTCTAGAAACTGTTGCTGAGACTGAGCGTCAGAAAAGATGAATGCACTATACTCAGACCAAAGAAATGAGTCAGAGCAAGGGTGGTCTCTCTTAGAAGGGTCTTCCTACTTCAAAGGAAACCATTTGGTCTCTAAAACAATAATGGTTTTGTCATTTGCTACCTGGGTTTACATACAGATTGCAAAGGCAGAGACATGTTTGACACAATGGTGTTCATGCTTTCTGAACTCTTTCATTAGACTTGATAATGTAACATTTGGTACAACTTTTTATTTTATTTTGTGTTGTAGAGGGAGCCTCGTAATTTCCTTTACAGTGTTATTTTACTGAAGGCATGGGTGGCCAGATATGTAGTTCTTGGTTGTGTGCTTTAATTTTCTATTTTTGATTTTCTAAGGAGTGAAGGACGATGTCCTGTAAGGTAGGGGTGATAAATGGTGGTGTGGGAGTTATTGACATTTCATAACTTTTAGGTGTTTTCCTATACTGTCCCATAATTTCAGAGTCTATCTTCCTACCACTTCAGCCACTCCACAATACCACCCAATATGTATAATATATACTTAGAGTAGAAGATTTGAAAAAAGAAACTTTGAAAGCGAAAGTAAGATCCTTTATCATTTCAGCATACAGTGCTTTGGCTCTGGCTAAGAACGTGTTGCTCAGTGATGGCACAAATGGCTTCCTGGGCACCTTTGCCCTGTGAGTGAGCTCAGAGTAAGCAGTTCTGAATTTCAATGTCTACAGCCATTGGGTATAGTAGTATGGTAATATGGTAAAATAAAAGGCATTCTCTATACATTGAATGAGTAGAATTGGAAGTATCATATAAACAATGTCAAAAATAATTGTGATAATACATGTACTTCTATATGATTATGAATCTACCATAATGTTAATCATGAATCAAATTTTAAGATTGCCTCAATTCACCTTAAGAAACCATCTCTTTAGCTAACATGAGACATTGACTCTTTTCTCTACTTGGCCTACCACACATTTCTACAACACATTAACTGGAAGTACATTGCAATTGGCCTATTTAAGAGAACATATTTATTGGAGCTAATTTTTTTCTTTAACTTTTTTTTTTTTTTTTTTGGACAGGCAGAGTGGATAGTGAGAGAGAGAGACAGAGAGAAAGGACTTCCTATTTGCCGTTGGTTCACCCTCCAATGGCCGCCACGGCTGGCGCGCTGCAGCCGGCGCACCGCACTGATCCAAAGCCAGGAGCCAGGTGCTTCTCCTGGTCTCCCATGGGTTGCAGGGCCCAAGCACTTGGGCCATCCTCCACTGCCTTCCCGGGCCACAGCAGACAGCTGGCCTGGAAGAGGGGCAACCGGGAAAGAATCCGGCACCCTGACTGGGACTAGAACCCAGTGTGCCGGTGCCGCTAGGTGGAGGATTAACCTATTGAGCCGCGGCGCTGGTCTCTAACTTTTTCAATAAACAATTTCAAACATATGAAAGTAAAAGGAGTAGCATAATAAACTCCGTGCACTCATCACTCGGATTCCATAGCAATCATTTTACTTACTTTAAAAAAAAAAAAAAAACTTTTAAGAGGATTATGTAAAAACTATCTTTTGATAAAAGGAATCTGATACCATGATTTTAAGGATAAAGGGAAGTTTTGACATGCAGATCTTTCATAATTTAGTATGAAAATGGTGACTATTTTACATTTATTTGAATTCATAGAAGCATAAGACTTCTGGGAACTTAGATAAAAAATCAGAGCCACACACACACACACAAAGTTCCCTTTGAGTCCTTTCATTTTCTTTCTTTTTTTGTTTCTGCCTTCTATTCCACTCCAGTTGAAGATTTAGTTCATAAGGTCTAAAGCTTCCCAGGTATGTTTGTATTTTGAAACAGATTTCTTGGAGATCCAAGTACAATTTTAGTGTAGAAGAATTGACAGTGAAGGTGATTTTTTCATAGGAGATGGTCTGTTTGGTACCCTGTCAAATTCCATTGCCTGAGACACCAGCTATTCATTAACTTTAAGGCAATAAATGGTAGCTCAAATATATTGAACATTTATATGTGACAGTCACGTGGCATATAAGCATTTTGTCTACATTATTTTCACAGCATTATGGAGTAGAGATTATTAGCTCCATTTTACAGATAAGGAAATGAATGCTTTGAAAGGTTAAGAGACTTGCCCAAGGCCCCATGGCTAATAATGTTGGAGCCAGGAGTTTGAAATGCAGTCTGCCTAACATTAAACTTTCTCTTAACCATGATGCTGCCTGCTGAAGAAGTTATTAAAAATGAGAGTGAATATGTCAGGGCTGGGAAAAGCAGAGACTGGAAAAGGGTGGAAGAGCATGGGAAATAAATTTGAGTCAGTGTCAAGAAATCGTTTGATAAAATCTCATTTAGTAAAATAACAGCAATACTATGTGAGGTATCAGTAATTCCAAAGATATGACTGTATTTACTAAGGAACAAAAATATTTTTAGTGTATTCTGAAGGTTTTGACTAAAAGGACAGGAATCTTTTTGCAATCCGTCACCGTTTCCCTCCTGAAATACGGAAGGGCTCTCAAGAAGGGGGAGGGGTTTCACTCACTGCTACCCTGATAGAGTGTGAAAAGACGTCAGCTGGAATAAAACAAAGAATTCTGCCAAACAAGGAAAGCAGAAGACTAGGGAGCAGATATGATCAGTGCTGGGAGAGGCAACATCTGCACAAGGTTGTTAAGATGTAGCAAGTCAAGATGGCCGCTGCAGTAACCACAGGCTATGCGGAAGAGATAAATGGTTGACCCCAGCCGGTGTCAGGCTACGATTGATGCCACTATCAGCCCTAGTGCCTTCCCAATGATTTTTTAAAAAAAAAAATCTTTGATAGAGTGTGTTATCTAGTTACTGGCACGAGGGCAATAGCCTGGAGGAGTGAAGGAAAAGGAAAGAATAAAAGGTCACTCCAGGAGGACAATCTGTGTTGGACTAAATGAGAAAAAAAGATCTTGCTTAAAAGAGAAGGAAATAAATAAATAACAATAAAAAGCAGCTGCTAGGCTCATGGATGGGATAAGTGAAATGACTGTTTCCTTTTCTCTCACCTCCCCCCCCCCCCCATCCCTTCTCTCCTTCATTCCCTTTTTACCTTCCTTGTCACTATCTTTCTCAGTAGTATAGACCTTGAGTTATTACTGTGGAACTTAGCAGATAGAACTATAGATTCTATGTTTTTCTCTTGAACTTTTTAAATGGTCTGATTGAGATTGAGCCTTTTTAAAAAACCCCAGGAGAGGTGAAATAAAGGCCTTCATTAGCCTTCTGTCAGTAAAGTAGTGATAATTTGAGAAGGCAAGATAAAAAAATGAACAAACCAAAACTCCTCTAAATAATAAAACAATATATCATCATATGATATACCATATTAGTTTATTTGTGGTGAATGGGTGAATTCAATTCAGTGATTACTCTCCTGTCTTCCTCCCTGAATGTACACATATTCACAGAGACGCCCACACAGCTATACCCAATGCATGCACAGTTCTTTGCACAGTTACCTATATCTACTCTTGGAAGGGCAAGAATAAAATTGTTTTTGCCTAGTATTGCTACATCAACAGAATTCTGTTTCATGATAATGGAAACTTTAATTGGCTCCTTTTAGCCTTGAAATAAGTTTTGTAGGGGAAAAGGGAAAGAAGGAAGAACTGAGATATTGTTGTTTTGTTTTGTTTTGTTTGTTTTGGTCTATAAGCATATGACTTTAATTAGCATGAAGTTTTCCTTTTTGTTTAGCCTGGAAAAAACAAGTTTTTTCCCTTTATAAAGTTTTTGTAGAAGGTAAAATGGTAGTGCTAGGGCAAGGTGCCTAAAGGCTGCATTAACAGTTTCCTATGAGAAGAATCATACTGGATGTTAAAATATTGGTTTCCAAAAAGCAACTCTGGAAAGAGTAAAGAAATATTTTTTGGCAGATTCCATCCTTCTCTAAGCAGAGGTGAGGAACCTTATTTTTACCAAGGAGCATTTGGATATTTATAACATCATTTGTGAGCCACACAAAATTACCCACTGGAAAATTAGCCCTTAGCAGGTTTATTGAATTTTGAGTTCCACTTGCAGTTGCCTTGGCAGGGCCAGACCAAATGATTGTGCAGGTCTTATATGGTCCATGGGCCAAATGTTCTCCACTCCTGCTCTATAGTGACAAGACTTGAACACCTAAACCTTTTATCTTTGGTCCCAGCAGGTAGGGCTCTGCAGCATCATCTTTAATTGACACAAGTTGGAGGGTTTTGTCTTGTCATCCCTTCCTCTAGAAAAGGCATTAAGTTAATAATGGGAAAGCATGAGCCTCTGTGCTGGAAGTCTTGGGTGCTAGTCCTTGCCAACACCATCTGCCCAAGATGCCTTGTTGGATCCTTGACTTAATTTCTCAGAGCCATGAAGGCCCTTAAAATAGTTCATAAAGATGTGGAATCAAACAATACAAATTAAAAAAAAAATGTGTTATAAACGTAAGTTCAATCAAGTGAAAGTTTTTTTGTTTTGGTTTGTTTTGTGTTTTCTTTGAGTGATGATGCCAGTCATTTAATCCACCCCTAAAGAACTGAGGGTCTGGGAATTTCACCATATTAATGTGGTCTTCACATGAGGGTTATCCAAAATGTTCATGGAAAATGGAATTGAAAGATAAGTTTGGGGTGGGCATTTGGCCTAGCAGTTGAGATGTGTGTGTCCCATATCAGAGTGCCTGTATCTAATTTCCAGTGGAAGCAGCTGGGTCCCTGAGACCCAGGTGAGAGACTTGGATTGAATTCCTGGATCTTGGCATTTGGGAGTGAACCAATAGATGGAAGTGCTCTCTTCATTTGTCAAATCAATAAATCCAGAAAATTTAAAGATAAAATTATTTGGTGCAAAAAATCATAATCTGTACCTATATTCAAAAAGTTCATGAAAATTTCATATTATCAAAAAACTGAATTTCAATATTTCTTTTCACCAAAATAAATTTATCTTTTAATTCTATTTTCCATGAATGTTTGAAGTACCTGTGTACTATGAAACAATATTCAAAGTCAAGACAACACATTTTCCTCACTCAAGAAGTTGTTTTTCATTATTTTTATTTATGTATATATCATTTTTCATAAATGATGATGCAACAACTGAACCCTATGAAATCTATTTTTTCTTTGTTTAAGGAAATAGGAGAAAGACAAAAAGTAAATGTGGGGAGCAACTCGGACTAGACTAAGTTACTGGAATTAAGACTTATTCTATGCATCTGCTCTCCCACAATATGGCGCTGAGAAGGGAGAAACAGCTTCTACACAGCTGCCTCCAGTTCAACCAATAAACTGTAGGATCTACTCCTGATTGGAGGAGAGCAGCATACTCGGCGTGTGGGTAGCAGAGTTGGGATTGGTGGAAGAGGACTATAAAGGAGGAGAGAGACAACATGCACCGGGAACATCTATCTGAGGGAACACCTGTGCAGCCCCCGAGAGAGCCGGCCGGGCGGTGTGCCGCTCCCCCGTGGAAGTGGGGAAAGTGGCTAGGGGGAACCGCCCTTCCACGGAGGTGGAAGGGTCGGTAGCCAACCCGGGAAGAACCAGCAGCAACGCAGGGTTCAGTGTCGTTCCTCCACGAAGAGGGGGAGCGACAAGTAAACAGTGATATTTATCAAGCACTAGATTTGTGCAAGGCACTGAGTTAGTCTTCACATATATTAAATTACCCGTTGGAGGAACTTTTGGAAAATGGATGGGGGGTTAAGTTTCAAGGAAACTAGGTGATTACCAATGTTCACACAATGATTGTGTTTGGAGTTAGGATCTGAATTTGTGTTGCTTCTCCCAAACCCAGTTTTTTTTAATTGGTAAAATGAACAACTGTTATGAATCATTAAGAGTTGAGGGTCTTCTCTGCAATCAAGAAAGTACTGAAAATCTACGTTTTTCAGAAGACATTTCCCATGAGGACAGAAAAATGACTGGAAATACCTTTTTAAAGATTTATTTCTTTATTTGAATTGCAGAGAGAGAGAGAGAGAGAGAGAGAGAGAGAGAAAGAAAGGGATCTTCTATTTGCTGGGTCATTGCCCAAATGACTGTAATGACCAGAAGTCAGGAACCCTATCCAGTCTCCCATGTAGGTGATAGGGGCTCAAGCACTTGGGCTATTCTGCACTGCTTTTGCAGGTGCATTACCAGGGAACTGAATTGGGAGCAAAGCAGCCAGGATATAAACAGGCACTCCAATATGAGATCCTGGCTTTGTAAGTAATGTCTTAACCCACTGCACCACAATGCAGCTAGCTCAGTGATTGGAGATTCAGTGGATTTGTGGATTATCTGAAATTATATTTTTCTTATGGTTTTAGATTTATGAAAATGTAACCATTATTGAAAAGTTTTTATAATGTGAAGGGATATGGGCTGCTAAAGTCTTAGAATTCCAAAGCTCTGGCTCAATCACTTTTCTGCATTTTGACTTAGAATATTTTACTTCTGAAAGTCTCAGTTTTCTTATCTGTAAATAGAACCATTCAGGTAGATCCTGGCAAAGTTGATGTGAGGTTTTAAAAGATTATGAAAATGGGCTGGTGCCGCAGCTCACTTGGCTAAACCTCCGCCTGCGACACCGGCACTCCAGGTTCTAGTCCAAGTTGGGGCACCAGATTCTTTCCCAGTTGCTCCTCTTCAAGTCCAGCTCTCTGCTGTGGCCCAGGAGTGCAGTGGAGGATGGCCCAAGTGCTTGGGCCCTGCACCCGCATGGGAGACCAGGAAGAAGCACCTGGCTCCTGGCTTCAGATCGGCGTAACTTCGGCCGTGGCGGCCATTTGGGTTGTGAACCAACGGAAGGAAGACCGTTCTCTCTGTCTCTCTCTCTTTCTCTCTCTCTGTCTAACTCTGCCTGACCCAAAGGAAAAAAAAAAAGGATTATGAAAATAAAGACTTTAATGCAGTGCTTCACATCAAATAAACCCTTGCTGTTGATCATTATTGTTGCTGTTATTATGATATCCCCCATCCCCATACCTTCAGCTGAGTGTTTTTTAAAATGATTCATTCACTCATTCACTCATTCATTCATTCATTTTTCCATTCAAATGGCAGCATGACAGAGGAAGACAAGAGGGAAGGAGGGAAAGATATTTATCTATTGGTTCAGTCCCCAGATGCCCACCAACAATTTACATAATTTATTACTAGAATGGGGTCATCTGAGTGGGTGAGAAAGTCATCTGACTCAGATTATGCCATGCATGTGTCTTGCGTATAACCTGGTTGGGCTCTCTGAGCCTGACTAGCTAATGCTCTGTCTTGACACTCATGTGCTGTTTGTACCTACTGCTCTATCTAATATGTGCTGTTGGATTTGATTCCTACTAGATTGTGCATGTGCCTTGGGCATAGTCCATGTGCCTAATGCTGTGCTTGGTTGTGAGCAGCTGGTGCAGAAATGTTTATCTGATGAATGACATTTCCAAATTTCATCCCTGGCCAAGCTCCTAGTGTTATCATATATTTGGCCAGCTTCAAGTTTCACAACATCTCACTATTGTACTTTCTTGGGGGAATGAGGAATACCACAGGAGATAATTTTCCAGGCAACTGAAAAATTTTCCTTTAAATACCTAACTGTGTTCATTTTGGATATTCTTTTTTTTTTTTTTTTTTGACAGGCAGAGTGGTGGACAGTGAGAGAGAGAGAGAGAGAGAGACAGAGAGAAAGGTCTTCCTTTGCCATTGGTTCACCCTCCAATGGCCGCTGTAGCCAGCGCACTGCGGCTGGCGCACCGCGCTGACCTGATGGCAGGAGCCAGGTACTTCTCCTGGTCTCCCATGGGGTGCAGGGCCCAAGCACTTGGGCCATCCTCCACTGCACTCCCTGGCCACAGCAGAGAGCTGGCCTGGAAGAGGGGCAACCGGGACAGAATCCGGCGCCCCTACTGGGACTAGAACCCGGTGTGCCGGCGCCGCAAGGTGGAGGATTAGCCTAGTGAGCCGTGGCACCGGCCCATTTTGGATATTCTAAAACATAGTGAAGGCTTTCCTGTCCTTTTAATTGAATATAGGCAATCATACCAAATCATTTTCTTGATGCTTCTGGATCATCAGCATAAATATTTTACTTTTCAAAATTAATAGGTGCTGACATTGTGGTACAGGGGATTAAGTTATCACTTGTGATGCTGCCATCCCATTTTGGAGTGCTGATTTGAGTCTTGGCTGCTCCAATTCTGATCCAGCTCCCTGTTAACATGTCTGGGAAAGCAGCAGTAGAAGGCCCAAGTGCTTGGGCCACTACCACTTGTGTGGGAGACTTGGATAGGGTTCCAGGCTCCTGGCCACTGGGGAGTGGACCAGTGGATTGAAGATTGATCTCTCTCTTTCTCTGCTCCTCTCCCTCTTTCTCTTTGTCACTTTGCCCTTTAAATAAATAAAATAAATCTTAAAAAATATATCTCCCTTGGTAGGGTAATGAAATTGCAGGGAAGTGTATGGTTCTTACCAAGTACCCTATGACTCTAATGGTTGTATTTTGCCCCTTCTCTTGCTATCAGGGCTGCTGTGTCATGTCTGGATGCTGCTAACAATGCCTACTTTCTTTTAATTGATCTTTCTGTTTTTTCTTCACCAACTGAGAAACTAACAACATTTTAATAGATGTATAGGCAAAATCCTAGGAAAAAGCTTCTGAGGGCAGCCTTGAAAGACACTTCTAACAGAAGTGCACAAGGTTTAGTGTGGGTCATCATGATTGCTGCTTCTCTCGCCATTTCTTGTTGGTCATCTTCATGACTGAAACTGTGAAAGGTAAGTTTGTGCCTTTCCGCCACCAAGATCTAATACAGTGTTTCTATACTACTCCAGCCAAATGCTACATATTACTCACATTTCATTTTTTTATTAATGTAATAGATACTTATAACAACATAGATCCTACAAATAGAATGATTTCTTTCTATTCTTCTACATTTTACTTAACTTTCTCTTTTATAACTGAAAATACGGTAGATTAAAAATAAATTATTAGGAGGGGCCAGTGCTGGGGCGCAGTGGGTTAACACCCTGGCCTGAAGCGCTGGCATCCCATGTAGGCGCCAGTTCGAGACCCAACTGCTCCACTTCCAATACAGCTCTCTGCTATGGCCTGGGATAGCAGTAGAAGATGGCCCAAGTCCTTGGGACCCTGCACCCATGTGGGAGACTCGGAAGAAGTTCCTGGCTCCTGACTTTGGGTCGGCGTAGCTCTGGCCGTTGAGGCTGATTGGGCAGAGAACCAGTGGATGGAAGACCTCTTTCTCTCTCTCTCTCCTTTCTCTGTGTAATTCTGACTTTCAAATAAATAAATAAATATTTAAAAAAATAAATTATTTGGGTAGGCACTATGGTATAGCAGATAAAGCCGCCACCTGTGGCACCATCATCCCATATGGGTACCAGTTTGAGTCCCGAGTGCTTAGATTCTGATCCAGCTCCCTGCTAATGTACCTAGGAAAGCAGTGGAAGATGGCTCAAGTGCTTGGGCCCCTGCACCTTGGTGGGAGACCTGGAAGAAGCTCCTGGCTTCAGATGTCCTCAGCTCTGGCTGTTGTGGCCATCTAGGGGAATGAGCCATCAAATGGAAGATTTCTCTCTATGTCTATCTCTCTGTCTGTCTGTCTCTGTCTGTCTCTCTCTCTCTGTAATTTTACCTTTCAAATAAATAAATCTTAAAAAATTAACATGACATGTGTCAATTGTTAACAATTATCAGAAGTATACTCTGACTCATTAGTGATTACTACAGATTTTTTTTAACTTTTATTTAATAAATATAAATTTTCAAAGTACAGCTTTTGGATTACAGTGGCTTTTTCCCTCCATAACCTCCCTCCGACCCGCAACCATCCCATCTCCTGCTTCTTCTCCCATCCCATTCACATCAAGACTCATTTTCAATTATGTGGGTGCAAACTGTTGAAACCTTTACTACAGATTTTTTTTAAATACTGCCCATTAACAAATTTCAAGAAATAATTTAGGAGCCATATAGAACATGAAAATAAAAGAACATTAATTATATATTGGGTGTTTTAAAGTAAATTATAATCCAATAATTTTTATGTTTTCTATGGAAAAAGCATCTAGAAATGACAAAAATATCTTGAGACAAAGAGTCTGACTTTCCTGATTTTTTTCTTGTTCCTTCTCTGCTTATAAACTCTGCAGCATCTTCGATGATTTGGTATCATCCTTGAAATGTTTTCCTTTGTGTGGTAGGGTAGCCCATTGCTGGTTTGTGGGTGAAAATCTTGAATTATGTGTTATTTCTAGTTCACAGATTCTGAACTTCCTTTTCTTTGTAACTGAGATTTCCTCTCCATCCCTCAGAGGCATTCCAGGATAGGTTATAATTTTGATTTTACTTTGAGTTGGTCCCAGAATGCCCCTGGCAAAGGATACTCCTACAGTCTCCAGCATAACATTGGCTTCAGGGCAACAGTATGGTTTTGAATTTCATACTGATATTGGTATCCACACATGTTCAAGGTCAAGATCCCATAGAAGATCATTGAGCAGAGAACCTTGTTTATTGGACTGTGGTTTGCAATTCAGAATTATTCTCCCACTTTGTTTTAATACATCATGAAGTGGAAACTGACAACATGTAAATTTTATGCAAGACCAGGGTGTGTATGACTATCGTATTCTTTTTACTCCTTCCATCAACAAGTCAGGATGCCTAAAGCCTTCCTTGTTGAGGAGTAAAGTGAATAGCTTCCTTCTAGGTCCCTCTCTTGGGGAAACCACTTCATTAATAATTGATTCACTTTCATTCAATGAACCAGAATTTCAGCTAAGAAGAATCCATGCCATCCTTCTGGCTTCATTGATCTGTTCACTGTGTTCTCTTTCAGGAAAGAATAATTTGAAATGCATTACCAATAAAACATGAGTATTTTTATCCTGTCTTTCTGATGAGCATATGCTAGGGCTGAAGACTCTCTGTGTCCTTGTGATGTGCTCTTTGTCATAACTCAAAGCTTCCAATCTGTCTTTATGATCCAGGTTGCTGTATAGCGAAGAACTTCATTATGTTTCCCTGCTAGACTTGAAAACAATTAGATCAGTGACTAGAAAGAGTTAAAGAGGACCCCCACCCTGCACCCCCGAAACTCTGAAACCAAACAGACATCACAGAGCAGGGATAGCAGGTAAAGTGGTTGCTATAAACACTTTCTCTTGAAAGCTGTGTCTTTTCAATAAACACACTGTTAGGCCCTAGCAAAATATTTCCAGTTGCCTTCATGGGTGGTGCAGTGCTGGAAGCTGTTAGCTCATGCTCAGTGAAATTTCAAATGTCAAAGCTCATTAATAGTGATTTTAGCCAAAGACAGCTTGTAAGGAGCTGTGCAAACTTAACTTCCTCAAATAAAAGGAGAATAAAGATGACCATTTAACATTGCTTTTCCTCCCCATGCTTTCTTCACCTCCGCTTTGAGTTTGTTTTTGGTTTTATTGACAGTAGGTTTCAAGTTTATATTCCACATTTCCCTTAATTTGCCTTCTCCTTTTATCCACCCCCTCCATGGGAAATAGGCCTATTACAAAGGTGTTGTGATGTGTCTTTGAGTTTTAGGAGGAGTGTTTTGTCTGTTTGAAGCAGGCCTGGAGGAGTGTGTGAAAGTGTTAAGGCAGAAGGTTTGGCTTTTGAGAGAGAGAAACACACTGTGATATGATTATGTGCTCAGATGCTGTTTCCAGCCCTGTCTGGATACATATGTACAGGGAGATTCTGTTTACACGGTAATGATATTTCAAATTGAAATATCAAGACAAGCAAGCACCTTCATTATTTGTAATCTGACCAGTTCTCATCACAGTAGTTATCTGGAAAATTAAGTGAGAAAAAATTCTGTTTCACTTGGTCAAAGTTTACTTGTGCAATTGTGACTGTGGGTCAACCCACTGTGTTAAATTCTATGATATAATTCTATTCCAATTACAAATTCAACACTTACTTTGTTCCTCTTATGAGTTGTGGTTTGCAAGCAGCATGCTTTGTGGTGCTCCCTTTCTGAATTTGTAAGCACTTGCTGGACACTGACTAAGCCATGCTTGGGACTTCAGTGTGTGCTGCAGGAGGCTCACTGAGCCAGGGCACGGGGCTCAGGGATGGTTCCCTGGTAGATTTTGGAGTCTACCTGAAAAGTCTCTGTAGCCACAGTGCTTTGAGGAATTTGAGCTTGAGTTGCACGGTGGTTCTTCTGAGACTCCAAACAGAGTAGTGGGAACAGTACGTGGGGTGAGTGTACCAGGGAGTCCTGTTGTATCAGAGGTTTCTTCTGAGGGTTTATGGTGATCCCTCTTGGGAGTAGGCATGGATCCAAAACAGAGATTATGACTCTTGTGGCTCCCCCTGGCCCCTGCAATTTTGGTCAAGATAAGAGAATTACACTGTCCTTCCAGCCTTTGTCAACAGTTTGTTTAGACTTTTCCAGAGGCTGATTTGGACAAATGTCATGGTGATCCTACTGAGAGCTGTTAAGTGTAAACCATCTTGAAATGAACAGGAATCCAGTTACTTGCTTGAAACAGACTATATTCAGTTATTGTCCACATTTAACTCACTATGTGGGGCCATGTTAAGTAAAATATGCTGCTCAGAGTATTAAACATTTGTATGATTTCTTTTAAAAGCCAAGTCATTGTATATTTCTGCAAGTAGGATCATAGCCTGGGAAGTAATCCTAAGAACACTATCTTTTAGCTTTTTTCTTCTCCATCTGCTTCTATCAATGTCCAGGTTTTGTCCCTATAAGAAAAGGAACAAGTTTGTCTTGTAATGATTGGCTTGTGTGTAGATTTCTTCTCGACAGTGAGCTTCCTGAAAGCAGGGAATTAGGTTATTTATCATTTTATCCTCAGGGTCTAGCACAGTACCTGGCTCAATAAATGTTTATTGGTTGAATATAGTAAAACTTTGTTAGTTGATACACTAACAGCATTGTAGGAGGAATATTTAACTTAAGAGAAAAATCAATTTTATGGACTCTAGCACATTAATTATTTGCATACAAATGGGGACTGCAAATTACAAATAAGTGCTATCAATTTATTGAAGCTGAGTAGAGGCATTCTGTGGCAGTTTGAATTGTGCCTTGTTGATTATTTTCTATAATCTTCTAAAAGCATACTAAGTAATTTTAACCAAGTTTAAAGAAGTTGTAAAATTTCAGGCAAAAGAAAGCTTTTGGTGTCTCTGAAGTGCACCGTTTGTTGGCTGTCTGTTCCACATTGGCAGTAAGTCAGTGCATTAATTGCTTTGTTCTAATTAATTTGGTAAGTTCCTACTGTGTGCCAGGCATTGTTCTAGTGATTTGAAATACACAGGAGGTTACTATGTAGTCTCTTGTAAAGCTGAGGTTCCAGCAAGGTACATAGTGATATAAACTTGAAGCACACACACAGTGAGAGCAAAATGCAGACCAGAACCAGCAGATAAGATCTCTCTCCCTCCGTCTCTCCCTCCCTCTCTCTTTCCCTCATCTCTCCCTCCCTCTATCTCCCTCCCTCTCTATCTCCCTCCTTCTCTCTCTCCCTTCTTGTCTCTCTATCTCCCTCATTCTCCCTCTCCCTTCTTGTCTATCTCCCTCATTCTCTCTCTCCCTTCCTCTCTATCTCCCTCCTTCTCTCTCTCCCTTCTTGTCTCTCTATCTCCCTCATTCTCCCTCTCCCTTCCTCTCTATCTCCCTCCCTCTCCATCTCTTTCTCTCTGTAAAGTGCCTCTCAAATAAATAAATAAATCTTAAAAAAAATCTCAAGTATGAATCAAATACTAGTGCCTTTTCCATTAAGCTCTCCTATTGGTTCTCTTGAAATGCCTCTCATTTGGCTTTAGGCATGGCAGGAGAAGAAATAGAAAATACTATTATACACCAAGTATTGTGGAGCAGTGGGGGTGGGCACTACAACTGTATGTCCAAAACCCAGTGCAAGCTGTAAGAGGGATTGGGTGCAGCTCAGCGTCAGGTGGGGGTTCTCTAGCAAAAGATTCACAGAGACAAAGGCATGGCCTAGCTTTTGTAGAATGAATGTGCCTGGTACAATAGGGTTGAAAGATTCTTCTAGTTGAAGCTTTAGAGGTTACTCAATGAATGAAGATATGGAGAACAGCAGAGTGTGTTTGAGGGCTGTAGATGAATTCTGTATGCTTTTACAGAGGGAATGGAGGAGAAAGGTGGAATGGTAAACAGAGA
This sequence comes from Oryctolagus cuniculus, assembly GCF_051225735.1. NCBI lineage: Eukaryota > Metazoa > Chordata > Mammalia > Lagomorpha > Leporidae > Oryctolagus > Oryctolagus cuniculus. Next base: position 117,939,563 of record NC_142871.1, read on the forward strand.
CCTAAGGACTGAAGGCTTGTAGATACACACAGACACATACGCAGAAACAGAGCACACACCTACGTTTCACAGAGCAACAAGGCTGCTATATATGTTGAGGGTTGCCTTTTTTTTTTTCAGTCCTTCATTAAATAACCTTGAGAGAGTGACTTTGGTTCTCTGGATTCCAGTGTCCTCATCTGCAAAAGGATGAGACTGAATATTCTAAAATTTCCCAATTACAAACTAATTGTAGAAGCTCTGCATGAACTGGGGAACTCTAAGTTTTTTTTAGAAGGCATTATGAGTGGCTTTAAATCTTATTTATGTACCTAAAAGGTAGCTATCTACCTATCTATCTAGAGAGTGGAAAAGCACTCCCATCTGCTGGTTCACTTTCCAAATACCTATAACTACTAAGGCTAGGCCAGGCCAAAGTCAGGAGCCAGGAACTCAGTCTGAGTCTCTCTTGTGGGTGACAGGGACTCAACCATTATCTGCTGCCTCACAGAGGGTGCGAACCTAGGCACTCTGAAAGAGGACTCTGCCATGCCAAGGAGTGTCTTCACTGCTGTGCCAATTGCCTGCCTTTCCTTTTCCTTCCATTGTTATTTTCCTTTGGTGCACAAACATTTTAATTTTGGTGAAGTTCAGTTTATCTAGTTTTCCTTTTGTTGCTGTTTTTGGTGTCAAGTCCAAGAAATCATTGCCAAATATAATGCCATAAAGATTTTGCTTTTGTAAAAATAAATGTTTTATATTTTAAGTTACCTTAAGTTCTGTGTTTAAAATTCAAATCTCCTGCATAGTCGGCAGATTGTGATTACGCTCCACTTATTTTCCTCTTTTAGCACTTGTCTTATAAATGTACTTTGGGTGCCACCTTATCTTCTTGGCTGCTTAGGAAGTCAAGCAAGGTTTCCATTGTTTATGACTATTACATTGTCTTTGAATGTTTTCAAATTGTTCAAAAGGTTTATGATAATGTATTAAACTAAGTATGGTTTAGGTTTAGGTTTTCGTTGGTCTCGTTAGTTGAGTAAAATGAGGAGGAGGTGAGAGTAAGAAGTAAAGGTTAATAAAATATATACTTTTCCCCTATTTTCTAAGACAAAAGCAAATACTCCTTTGAGTAGATGCCAGGCAGGGAAACTTCTCTGGAGGGAAGGTATCAGAACATTGTCAGTTAATAGGAAATGGGGGATATAGAAGGCTGAGCTACATGGTCGCCAGCTTTTTCATGGAATCTAATGATTTAACTCCTACCTACTAGAGTGCAATAGTGTTTGCTCCATCAAGAAATTTTTAAAAGAACAGAAATCACTTTGACTTGGATTTTGTCCTGACTCTACCCTTACTCAATTCATTGGGTAATCTTACAGTAGACACTTCATTTCATGTTCATGAAATGAGGTATTAGAAGATATCTAAGCTTTCATTAACTCTTAATTAACACAGGGTTTTTATTTGAGAGCTCTATTTCTTCCCATTGGAGAAATGGGGAAAAGGTTTGTTTTCTTAAAGTGAAAGAGAGCTACCTGAATAATTAGTGCACAGTAAGTTGAGCAATTGATTTTCAGGAAGGGATTAATTCCCCAAAGTTGGGAGAATTGGAGAAAGACTGTTTCTGAGAGGTGTGGTGTCTCTGATAACTTTCCAGTATGGCCATTTAAGTTCAGCCTTAAAATACCAGGTAGTTGGTAACTACTGCTCTAAGGCTCCTTTCATGGGGGTTTATGTGATTTTTTTAACTCCTAAACATGAGGGTCTTCTTGAGTGATAACTATGCCCGTGGATTGTTTGGTATTCATCAAGAGTTCTGAGTTTTCTACCTTTAAAGACATATAAGGAAAGTTTTCCTAGTGTTTGTAGAAACTTATGTTTGTATGTTATGCACTCATGTTTATTCTATATTATGTGAAAGTATACAATGAATTCCAGGTGACTGTAAAGCGAATGATTAATGTGCATTTTGCTATCTGGAAATGATATTAATTTGGAAAATGCTATATAGGGTTTTCTCTGAAGAAGAGTTTATTGTGAAAGAAAATGCATAAATATCATTAATCTTATTTATCATCAGTGAAAACAATAAATTAGGTATATATTTAAAAACATCTTTAAGCACATTGCTTTGATACACTAAAAGCATGATAATTGATTTTTGAGTATATTATTCTTAATCATCGGGGCATTTAAATTATGTGACCACCTGCTTGTTGCTTCTACCCATATTGATAACAGGCATATGAAAATTTGAAAAAACAAAATGCAGATTTTATTTTTCCATCATGTCACTATGGCATGTGGTTTTGATCCTGAGAATGGAGGGTTTCCATCAGACTGCTATATCTGAAATCTCTGGGTCTATTTCCTCCTTTGCCCGGACTGCTGTTACTGGTAGTTGGTGTTATTCAATTATCTCTACATTTTAACCTTGGTGTTTACCTCTAATGTCGCTCAAGTCAGTAAATGATTCATTGCATCTGGAGCCAATAAGCAGGGTTTGGCAGAAAAGGGACAATGTGTGGCGGATGCGTTTGGAATAAAGGGAACAATGCATTTGAAACTGGGCTCTAAGAGCTTAGAAATTCAATTATGCATACATGGTACAGGAGTGGGTACCACAATGCCTGGCTCCAGATGAGCACCTGGTGAATTTTCACAAAAGGTGATGGTGATGTTTTAACCAACGTCACCGGTATAAACAAGAAAGGCATTTGCAGTACCACAGATAAGTAAATTTCTCAAATTCTACGTTCCTGAGATTTCATCCTAGCTGTGAAATACATCTTTCTGGGCTTCTTCATGTAGGACTGATCATTTTGTGGTATTAGCATTAGCATGAATTACCTTGTGCATTATCATATACCAGGCAATCCATGCATGCTTAATGGCACAGGATGCTACTTACTGGAGATCAAAATACCTAAATTAACATTCCCTTTGTCCTCTTTAAAAAGTACAATAATCTGTATTTGAAGCTTAAAGAATTAGGGAATTAGTTTACTCAAGGCCAGTGAGGATAGCAGGCACAGGATGGATTTATCTGGTTTTTTAGCTTGATTTCCCCCTGTAATGTGTTGCTTTCCCCCTCTTCTCTCTTTACTCCCTTCCTTCCTTAGGAGAAAATAAAAAACCAAATCCCTTTCTGTCCTCAGGAAGAAATGCTAGTGAAAGAGCAATGTAATTACTGCCGGTATATTCAAATTTAATTATAACATGGAAATTCAAAATATGAACTTTTTAAAAAAAGTTTATTTATTTATTTGAAAATCAGAGTTAGAGAGAGAAGGAAAGGCAGAAAAAGAGAGAGGGAGAGGGGGAGGGAGGGAGGAGAGAGGGAGAGAGGGAGAGAGGGAGAGCGAGAGAATGAGAGAGCGGGAGAGCGAGAGAGAGAACGAGAACAAGATCGATCTTACATCTATTGGTTCACTCTCCAAGTGGCTCCAAGGACCAGGACTGGGCCAGGCCAAAGCTAAGAGCTTCATTTGGGTCTCCCACATGAGTGGCAGGGGCCCAAATACTTGGGGCATCTTGTGATCCTTTTCCCATGCCATTAGCAGGGAACTAGATCAGAAGTGGAGAAACAAGGATACAAACCAGTGCCCATATAGGGTGCAGGTGATGCAGGTGGAGGTTTTACCTGCGATGCTACAACAAGGGAACTTCAAAATGTAGACTTTTAAAAATTATTAGTAGGAGCACTAGTTTGAGTCCTGGTTATTCTACTTGTGATCCAACTCCCTACTAATGCATTTGGGAAGGCAGTGGAAGATGGCCTGAATATTTGGGCTCCTGCCACCCACGTAGAATGGAGTCCTGGCTCCTGACTCTTCAGCCTGGCCCAGTCCTGGCCACTGGGGCCACTTGGGGGGTGAACCACTGGTTACTGGATAGAAGATTTCTCTCTCTCTCTCTGCCTTTCAAATAAATAAATCTTAAAAAAATTCTTAGTATCTCCTAAAGGACACATGTGTGACTGTGTTTAGGTTCAGGAGTATTTTTCATTTCTTTAACAGAGTTAGAGTTTCTGATGATATGGAAGTCCTTGTGGCATTTACTGTAGTCCTAACTCTTCCTGAACAAATGAAAGTTCTGCGCCCAGTCTTCATAGATAATTCTTGTTATCATAAATTTAAAAATTCAATGTGATGTTCTGTGTCGGAGGGGGTCATTTATGCAGGAAGAGAACAACCTGATTTTCTGCCTAGCACTGGTATTCCTACATGATCCTCTTGTTATCTATATCCTTGAGCAATAACTTAAATGAAAAGAGAAAAACCCAAACATCCTCTGTAAAAATTGCTTTCCGGAGAAGACCATATTAGTTTTCTATTTGCTGCATAAAAAATGACCACAATCTCAGTGACTTAAAACAATGTCTATTTATTATCTCACAGATCTCTAGGCCAGAAGTCTGGGCACAAAGTAGTTGGCTTTTCAGGCCAGGTCTCAGAAGGCTGAAATAAAAGTCTTAACCCAGCTTTGTTCTCATCTGGAGAGTTCGTCCCTCAAGCTCATTCAGGTTGCCCAAAGAAGTGAGTTCATTGCAGCTGTAGAAGTTAGGTCCTCATTTTCTTGCTGGCTGTTGGCCAGAGACCACTTTCAGGTTGTTCTGGAGTCCTAGCCACATGGCTGTATGTCCCTTCAAGGCGGGGGGAAATCTCTCTTTTATGGACGCAATAGAGTCCTTAATATTAGGTGACTTGGTGAAGTCTATCTCTTTGTTGATTCATATCAGAGTTAACTGATGTATGAATGTGATAGTACCCGCAGAATTCCTCCTGTACTCCCACATAGCAACCTAACTGTGGCTCTGATATCTGATCATATTCAGAGACTGTGCTCCTGTTAAGGGGTGAGGATTGCACAGGATGTGTGTACCATGGGTGGGGGTCATGTGGAACATTGAAGAATTTTACTTTAGTATACGTGGTATGCAGCATTTGTGGCAGTTGTTTTTTTTTCCCCTGTGGGGAAGTTTTGCATGTTTTCCTGGATTCCATATATATAACTTAGATCTAAGAAAAGAACCTGGTCTGGGTTGTCCTAAAAACTTTAAGGAGGCTAAATTGACAGATTCTAGCTTCCTTAGAAGGGTTCAGTCTTGGGGTGCCACCTAAAAAGTTTGTCCTGTCAGGTGATCTGGAATCTTGGTAAAATATCTCGCCTTACAGTCAGTGTTTATCAAAGATAAATCATGTCTGTTGCCAACAAGAAGACCAGGAGGATGCTTGGAGTTGTGTGATTCTGATCTAAATGTATTGAATTAGTATGGAGTGTCCTTAGACCTAGGAATGTGCCTTGTCCTTTAGGAGCTGTGGACTCAAGTCCTCTGATGAGATGAGAAAAGAAGAAAGGTGAGGGAACAACAAAGGGAGCCTAATTTGTTAGTGTTAATCAGAGACCTACCCATTCTCCTAATTGATTGTTCACTATGAAGTAGCTTGGCACTTCTTTAGCCTGGAAGCTAAATGTAATCAACTTTTGTTTGTTTCTATTAAGTTTTTTTTTTTTTCCCCTTTCCCTTAAGGAGATCATTATTTCTATTGTATGAAGATGGTAGCCCAAACATTAGAAGTAATTAGAGCAGATGGCAGTGAATACTTTTATGGTAAGATACATTGATGCTTGTACTCTGGTTTTCATTCTCTGGGCTTCTCCCTTTTTACTGTGCTGCCACATATTTATTTTGCTTCCCTTCAGATATAAAGGGGAGGAAAGAAAAGGAGGAAAAATATGTTCCCCTGGTATATGAAACTGAGGAGCTGTCAAAGGTCCATAGCAGGGAAAGTGTGCTCCTGTGTATTCAATCACTGAAATTAAGTGTTTTCGAAGGCTGTGCAGTCACGGGTCCATTGCATGGGGAAATAACATGTTGTAGTCCATCACTTAAAATGTTAACCTTGTCTCTTACTGGTGACTAGGAACAGGGACACGTGCGCCATGCTCGATGGTTAAATGGCAGTGTGTCAGCTCTGTGAAAAAGGCTAGCGTGTATCTGTCAATCATCTGATTTGGCTGTGTGTGTGTGTGTGTGTGTGTGCATGAATGCACATATGCAGTTGTGTGTGGAATGTACACATATGTACACATTTGTGCTCATACTTCCACTTGTCTTTATGTGGATTTCCATGGCCAGGCTTATTGTTCACTGGAAAATGATAAGAACTGAACCAGTTTCCACTCCTTCAGTATATATTCTTGACTAAGAAATTCTTTTTTTTTATTACAGAAGATTCCATTTTGAACATATTTCAATATTGATGGAGTACAGATATAGTATACTGAGCTTATCATTGATTTTATGTTCATACTATCGACCTGAAATAAAACAATAGTCCCCAAACATTTTCTATAAAAAGCCTAATAATGAGTAGTTTAGATTCTCTGGGGCCATATTGTCTCTGTCACAAACTTAAAGCAGTGATAAACAATATATAAATGAACTGTCACAGCCATGTGTCAGTAATAAAATAGTGGGTAGGCTAGATTTGGGCTGTGGCTATGGTTTGTGGGTCCTGTTATATATTACTACATATTTTATTTAATTCCTTTATCTATGACATATGAAGAACTTGGTATCACGTAGGTCTTTACACAGTACTTCCCACTGCATCAGCAGAAGGGGTGTGTGTATGTGTGTGTGTGTATTCCTTTCTTCAGGTCCAGCTGTCCTGTCTGTGCTCTTGATGCACTTGCAGTAGTGCACACATGGTCCTTCCTCAGGGCTTCCCCGAGATAGCCTCTGGCTTACACTCTGCTTCTCTGCTCCAATCTTGTATCAGAGGTGCAGCCCCTGGTCATGTGATATCAAATAGCTCCTTCCTCCCTGGTACTTCTGATACAGTTTATCCATCTTTTTTTTCCCCCTTAGAGGACACTATTTGTCTTATTTGTGTTTTATGTTCCTAAAATATAAGCTCTATGAAGTCATGGCATTGTTTTGTTTTGGACTAGACCAGTGCCTGGGAGCAGTTGGTGCTCATAGATACTCCTTGGATGCTGGGATCCATCTAGTGAACAGCTAGAGGCAAGGAGTCTGAAAAGAATCTGTAATTATTAAGTGAGATAGCACCTGGTAAGTGCACTCACTTATTCATTTTTAACATTAAACTGTGGGTGGAGAAAGAAAATACCTACAGTTTTCAGCTGTGAGCATTAAAGATTCTGTAAGTAATAGTCTAATACTGTGCCTGGAACATTCATGGCATTTAGCATTCATTAGCTATCATTGTCAATATTACAATTTCCCAGCAAGTGGAACGATCTTCAGATTTAAAATTCAGAAAGAATGTGGATAGATGAGATTTGAAGATTCAAATGGAAGAGAGATAAAGGAAGAGTCTGTACATTTGTTCAGTTTGTGGCTTTGATAGTTCTCTGAAGTTCAAGAGTGCTAGTAATTTGCATTTATGTAGGATTGAGCTTGTGTTAGTATTCTGGGAGAAACAATAGAGAACATAAGTATGTAGAACCATAAGATAAGCCAATGAATTGCTTGACTTTTCTAAGGGAGACAAAGGACAAGTCTGAATTTGGTGCAAGTCTCTGGGAAAAGGTATTATTGACATTTCTTTAAGTAGCCAATGTGCTGGGAATTGTGGAAAGGTTTTCTTGTGTTATCTTCTAATTGTGAAGGGTTTATAAGCACCAAGAAAAGAAAGTGACCACTTAGAGGCAGCATGAGCTTAGTAAGGATAAATTATGCCAAACTAATTTATTTTCCTTTTTGTTCCCTAAAGAGTTATTACATTATAGGACTCTATTCATAATACTGGATTTGTATATGGTTAACTTTTCTAAAAAAATAAGTATCATTTGTTTCATAATCAGCTGAAATAATTTCAGTTCATGTTAATTTATCTCTAGTGTCCATATTAAAAAAAGAAAATGTAGGAGCAAGTATTTGGCCTACTGGTTAAGGAACTGCTTGAGATGCTTAAGTTCCAGACTGCAACACCAGTATTTGGGTCTTGGCTCCCCTCCTGACTCCAGCTTTCTGCTGAAGTACACCAGGGAGGCAGCAGGTGATGACTCAAGCAGCTGGATCCTTGCCACTCACACACGTGGGAGACTTAGGTGGAGTTCCTGGCTTCTGGATTCTGCTTGGTCCAACCTTGGCTGTTTCAGATATTTGAGGAGCAAACCAATAGATGGGAGATCACTGTCTATTAGTCTCTCTCTCTCTCTCTCTCTGGCTTTCAAATAAAACAAACATATAAATAAGAAATAAACATGTGATTAATATACTGGTTTTCAGTGGCAAAACAGTCTCTACCAGGGTCAGTCATCTAATCATCTGAACTCACATAGCACCTTGGTTATGCTTTTAATTATTAAATAAATCACATCTTAGTTTTCTGATTATTTATATTTTTCTCAATGGTAATATAAGTACCTGAAGAAAAAGGATGAGATCACATTTATTTACTTATCTTTTGACAGGCAGAGTTAGACTGTGAGAGAGAGAGATAGAGAGAAAGGTCTTCTTTCCGTTGGTTCACCCCCAAATGGCCACTACGGCCGGTGCGCTGTGCCAATCTGAAGCCAGGAGCCAGGTGCTTCCTCCTGGTCTCCCACGTGGGTGCAGGGCCGAAGAACTTGGGCCATCCTCCACTGCCTTCCCGGGCCACAGCAGAGAGCTGGACTGGAAAAGGAGTGACCGGGACAGAACCGGCGCCCCCAAGTGGGACTAGAACCTGAGGTGCCGGCACCACAGGTGGAGGTTTAGCCTAGTGAGCTGCGGTGCTGGCCAAGATCACATTTATTTTGGGAGAGATACCTTTACATGCTCATACACAAAAAGGATTGGGATTTAATTGACTACCAAGCTTAATATCCAGCATTTATTGTACAATGATCAATATAACCAAGAGTAGCAAATACTATTTCATAAATGATATTAAGATACTTAGTTAACTATTTATGGAAAAGCAAGAAGAAAAAAATAAAAATTTGAAGATAATTGAGGAGTAATGTGCCAATCAATATCAAATCGTACGAATCAGTGCTAACACACAAGCATAAGTGTCAGAATAAAAGAAGGATATCACAAAATGCAATACATTAAAGATGTTTATTTTTTTTAAAAGAGAGAGAGAGAACCTGCATCCATTTACTTACTTCCCAAATGTCTGCAACAGCTAGTGCTGTGCCAGGTTGAAACCAGGAGCTGGAAACTACATCAAGATCTCCTGTGTGGGTGACAGGGACTAAAATGCTTGAGCCATCATCCACTGCATCCCAGGCGCATTAGCAGAAAGCTGGATCAGAAGCAGAGTGGGACTCAATCTCAAGCACTCCAATAAGGATGTAGGTATCCTAAGCGGTGGCTTAACCACTGCACAACAATGCCTGCCTTTGTAAATAAACTTAGTTTTATAAAAATTAAAAATATTCCTATGCCAAGGGATACTAAAGAACAAATTAAAAAATCCTGCCTTGTATCAAGTTAACATTTTAAATTATGGCATAGTGATTATATGCACAAATGAGTTGAATATTCATTGGTCGAAATATATGTTGGGGTGCCCACTGTATGCCAGGCATTGCAGGTACTGGGGATCCAGAAGAAAACAAAGACTCTCTTGTGACATCTACATTCTATTAGGGATTGACTGGCTGTAAAGGGATATAAAATGTTTTGGGTGGCAATAAGAACTTTGGAGAAAATAAAGGGAACAAAGTGATGGAGAAAATGTTGATTACAGGGACTGTCTTTTCCTGTTTCCAGGACTTGCATGCTGAGGAAGAAGACATTCTGATGAGGTTTCAGAGCAGTTCTTCCTTGTCTTTGTCAGTCAGGACATACTGTGACTAGAGAGATTCCCATATGCTCCATCCTCTGCCATCCCAGCTCAATGCAGAGACTACAAATAGGTCTTTGCTTTGCCTGGTGTTCCAACTTGCTGATCAATGACTTCTTTCCAGATAACTCTGGTGGTATTGCAAATGCATTTAAGGTGACATGAAAGATCTGCAGACACTGCACATTCCCCAAAGTTCAGAGAAGTGCTGACATGCTGTAAGAAGAAAACAAATTGCATAAGCTTCCTAGCTGAGACTTTTTTTTTGTGGTTTCACTGGGGATTGTATATTCAGGTAAAAAGGAGGGCATGTTCTGTATAGTTCTTGTGTATTTATTTCCATCCATGAACTCATAGGCCTGTGCAGAAATGATTTTCTTTGTCTGCAGAATAGAAATGGGTGATTTGTTTAACAAAGGAGAAAACTAAAGCTTAAGGCTAAAAGCACCTTGGAGAGAGCCTGTATTAGGTGGAAGTGAAATCCGCATTGACCTATTGGCTATGCTGGTGATATGGAGCCTGGTATTTACCAAAAATATCATGTTGGTATCAATAGAAAAACTCTGAAAAATAGTGACAAGCAATCTTTTATGAATTCTTTCAATATTTTTGATTGGACCAAAATGAGAGAGATTGTTCGATAAAGGTATTGGAAGGTCAACATCCCCACTGTCTCATGGGGCATTTCTGTGGGAGTCCTGTGTCGGGGATGATCCCACTTTCCTTGGTAACTGTGAAAATGTAGGAGTGCTAAGGTTCTTACAGCAGCATGCAAATAAACATGGATTATATTGACAATTGGAAATCATGGAGATACATTGCTCTCCCAGCAGTTAAGAAGTTGAAGCTGCATTGATTTTTATGTGCTTTGGAATTTAGTGATTGTTTAAAACAAAATAATGAATCACCAATAAATATTATATACATCTTATGGATAGATTTAGGCACAAAGCAGTGTAGATCTCTTGAAACTGAAAGCTTAAGACTTGTATTCTTGTGTCACATTCAATAGAGAAGGGCAAAGAAAAAAATTGGTGAAAGATTTCACAGGAATATGAAATTTTATTCTCAAATTCCAATTCAGAAGTAATCTCTATCATTTTATGTCTAATTACAGCTTGAAAATATGAAAAAGAATGTGAAAATATATGGGCTGTAAACAAATGTATCAGGAGACCCACTGTTACAGGATGTAGCATTTTTAAAAAAGATTTATTTATTTATTTGAAAGTCAGAGTTACACACAGAGAGAAGGTGAGGCAGAGAGAGAGAGAGAGAGAGAGAGAGAGGTCTTCAATCCACCCGTTCACTTGCCAGTTGGCCACGAAGGCTGGAGCTGAGCTGATCCAAAGCCAGGAACCAGGAAATTCTTCCAGTTCTCCCACACAGGTGCAGGGGTCCAAGGACTTGGGCCATTCTATACTGATTTCCCAGGTCATAGAGGAGAGCTGGATTGGAAATGGAGCAGCTGGGACTCAAACCGGTGCCCATATGGTAGCACTGCAGGTGGCGACTTTACCTGCTTCGCCATAGTGCCGGCCCCAGGATGTAACATTTTAAGTCTTGAAACTTATTTAGAGTCATGGAGATGTGGTGTGTGTGTGTGTGTGGTATGATATCTGTAACAAAATGCCTGGGATTATCAGGTAGAACATTCATTTTAAAAATTCTTCAACAATTTGTATTGAGCACTTACTATTTGTCAGAAAGTTTTTAAGAGTATAGGGGTATACCAATGACCAAAACAAGAGGTCCTGTTTCATTTGAGTGAGCTCAGTCAATGATAAATACACAAGAAATCTTATATTTTTAATGTGGTATGAAGCAGCATTGAGAGGAGAGAGTTATTGCAAGTACTTTAGAAGAATAAGAATACAGGGGAAGATGTGATATTTAAGTAGAGACATGAATGAAGTAAGGGAGTGAGCCGTGTGGATATTTGGGGGGCAGAATGTCCTAGGGAAGGCCACAGGAAGTGAAAGACATCCAGTGAGAGTTTGCTTTGCATGACTCCAGTCTGTCTCCATTGCTATGATCCTTAACATATCATTTGAATACTTTGAGCCTTTGCTTCCTCAATGATAAAGTGGAGATATAATGGCTCAATATAGATATTTTTGATGGCTGGCAGACCAGATCAAGATGCTATAATATGTGCTTGCTTCGGCAGCACATATACTAAAATTGGAAGATGTTATAATACATGGAAGCAAGCTAATGGTGCACACAGGTGCTTCAGAGAAAGTCTTTGAAGCTCACTGAAAACTAGATAACAGATATTGGTACTAATATTAAGAACCTTAAATATTCTCTCTAATTAGCAGAATTAATTAATGAAATGGTCTGCTTTTGTTACACTGAAGAACCCAACTAATGACTTTTTGTCAGATCTTTTCACTGTCATGAGCCGTAGTTTTCTCTGTATTTTGTGGCTGAGCTACAGATCTCACTCCCAGGTTAATGTCTGAGACAGCATTCTGTTACTGAGTTTCTTACAGTGGTTACAGTTTGTCCTCACACCACCATGCCCAGTTTGCTAATTTTGGGTCTTGGATTGGAGGAAACTTCTTGGGTCCTTTTTTTTTTTTTGGATGTAGTTCTCCACCCTGTAGTCCTCGCCTTATAGTGGTTCTAGAACTTTGGTTCACCTTGCTTTTCAGTTAACTTTACTGTCTCAGTCTTTTCTACTTTCTCATCTCTTTATTCCACTCTAGCTTCCTATCATCTTTCTGTATTTTATAGGAGTAAAAGTATTACATGAATGTAAATGTACAGCCTTATATAAAGGACTTTCGGTTCCTTTTCCTCCCTGGTGTCAGTCCATAGTTTTAGCCCATGGATCATCATGGAGGGACACAGTTCACACAGCTCATGGGTCACAGGATGCTTGTGTATAACCTGTCCTTTTCTCTGTGGTGCCAAGACTGGGTATTATTATGCCTTTTGCCTCTTTATCTCTTAAATGGGGAGGAGTCATAGACCTTCATTCATCCTTTGCAGATGTAGAAAATGAAAAGACCTTGCTTTTCCTTATCCCAAAACCTTGGTGATTGGATTAGGTCTGTAATGCAGGACTAATGACCTAGAGGTCATTACTCCCTTCTGGAAAATATGTATACTGGGTCTTCTGGCAACACATTTTTCCATATTCTCTCTTGGAAAGACTCCAGGGCACTATTCTGCATGTAGGTATAGTTGTCGGTATTATAAATATGCCTTCCCTTCTTAATGATCTTCTCCCATCTGCCTCTCATGCGTCGCTGAGGACCTTCTAGGCAGTTTATTTCACAGGAACTCAGGCTTCACATTTGGTTGGAATCTGGATGGGAAAATGACTGTGTGAAGAGAGGGATACACATGTTGTATCATTACCTTGAGGGACTCACCTTCTCTAACCTGATTTTCATCATATTTAACATAATGAGAGATGTATAACATCACCAGACATACAGACTTGTTCTCAACCTCTTGCATGGGGTTAATACTGAATGCTTTCTGTGATTTTTACATCTTCGTTTTGAAAAACACATGACTTCAGAGTGATTAGAAATTAACAGCAAAGTCAGGAGTTCTGAGCAGGGGATGGGGCTGGGATGGAGAGGAGGTGCTTTTTGCTTTATGGTCATTCCCTCATTCTTGTCCCCTGCCCCTCACTCAAAAGTTTGGGGTGATTCAGTTGCCATGCACAGTCAGCCTGCATTGCACCTATGCATGCATGAGCTTTGTTCAGCACTGGTGCACCAAGCACAGAGGGCATGCAAAAATAATATCCAAAAAAGAGAAAAAGGCCAATTGGGTGGATGGATCTCAGTACTTGAAAAGAGGAATGTTCCTATAAAACAGGAACACTTGGCAGTAGAGCCAGTGAAAAATGATATCAATTACATAAAGCAAAATGCCACCTATCAAGCAGAACATTTTAATTCTCCCTATTCCAGGCTATTTATGACTTTTTGTCCAAGACTCAATACATGTCTGTAAAAATAAAAAATGGAATCAACTCCATCTGTTAGGTAGAAGGAGGCCTGTGCTGAGGGGAAAATGATATTCTGGGGACTGATTTCAGCAGCTCTTCAATTGCAACTTTGCCTTTTCTATGTTCTTTTTCTCTGTTTGGTTAGATGTATGAATAGAGAGATAAATAATTTTACTGAGACATTTGAAATATTTAACTTTCTCTGAGAAATTCATATTTTGATTGGCTAATTATGCTGTGTTGATGGAAAACAGAAAAAATCTCTCTGCATAAAAACAAACAAGCAATCCAGTAAAAAACAAAACAACAACAACAAAAAAATCACTTCTGTTTTTCAGGGCAACTTTTCCTTTCAGTTCTGCCGGAGGTGGTCCAGAGCTCACAGTTGGTATCCTGAGAGAGTGCCACAAGATGGCGACAACGTCACAGTGGAGAGTGGCCAGGTGCTACTGCTTGACACCAATACAAGCATCCTCAACTTGCTGCATGTTAAAGGTCCGTGGAGCTTGACTATCAGGAAAGTTCTTCTACACAGTTCTATCACATGTAGGGGCTGGAAGGAGGGGGACATTTTGGGTTAGTTCCAGAACTTGGTGGAACATTTATTTTCCAAAAAGTGGTCAGAAGGTTCAAAATGAAAGGACTTCCTTATGACTCTTAGAAGCACAGAGTGTGATTATTTTAAGTTTTACAAAAGCAAGAAGGTTAACAGTGTTCTCAAAGAATATACTGTTTTCTTCAAGCCCTTTGTAGTTTTGCTTAACAAGTGCATCCCCCACAATATAGCAAAATGCCTTGAAATCGGTTCATGCTGCTGCCTTTGAACTTCCCTGCCAAGAAAGCAATGTCTTCCTGCTCTCCCCATGTTGTGGTTTTGACTACTTGGTCCCATGGAAAGTCATATAAATAGGCTTCCTTATTGCAAGACAAGCCACATAGCTCTAGGGCCTAGGAACTTGGAGGAGACTGAAAATTCATATTTCAGCTCTTCTACCACATCCATAAATGACTAAGTTGGCTATTTCACTTCCTTGTGCCATTTGGTACCTTATCTGTTAAATAATAATAAAAATCTTTCTTCTTCTAGTGGCTGATAATGAGGAATGGTTATCAAAGTGTCCCTGTTAATCAGCAAATGAAAATTGCTTGGGAGATGCAATTAGTTTGGGGTATCCACAAAATTGCACTGAAACACTATTCTTTAAGGATGTGTTTAAAGATTATTCTTTTGTCAGAGAGTATAGCAAGGAAGTTCTTCTATCCTCTGGTTCATTTCCCAAATGCTGGCAATAGTCAGACACGGGTCAGGCTGAATTCAGGACCCAGGAACTCCATCTGGGTCTCCCATGTGGGTATCAGGGGCCCAAATACAGCCATCTTCTGGTGCCCTCCTGGGTACACTAGCAGGGAGCTGGATTAGGAGCAGAACAGCTGGTACTCAAAATGGCATTCTGAGATGGGCTGCTGATGTTATATAGCTATGCTACCACATTTGCTCCAACTTTAAACATATTTAACACTTACTCAGACATTTGTTCATTTTTTTACTTTAAAGATTTATTTATTAATTTATTTGAAAGTCATAGTTATACAGAGAGAGAATGAGAGGCAGAGGCAGAGAGAGAGAGAGAGAGAGAGAGAGGTCAGTGTTCCATCTGCTGGTTCACTCCTCAGTTGGCTGCAATGTCTGGAGCTGCACCAGTCTGAAGGCAGAAACCAGGAGTTTCTTCCTGGTCTTCCCACATGGGTGGCAGGGACCCATGGACTTGGACCATTCTCTACTGCTTTCCCAGAACATAGCAGAGAGCTGGATTGGAAGTGGAGCAGATGGGACTCAAACCAGTGCCCATATGGGATGCCGGCCCTGCAGGTGGTGGCTTTACCCACTACGCCACAGTGCTGGCTGCAGACATTTGTTCTTATGAGAGTAAGATTATGGGTACATGAGGGGGAAGTAAAATGTTTTGATTCCTGTTTCTTACAGACTGTCAGGTTTTTCTGATTGGGTCTTTTTTGTCCTTGTGCATTCTGGACACTGTTGTGTGTTGTTTTTTTTTTTTTTTTCATCTATCATACTAGGAATAATTTTTTAGTTAAATCAATCAATTAATGCCCTTTATGCGGGAAATGGTCTTTCAGCTAAAGCTCTTGTGGTGTGTGTGTAGCTACGGGGAGTACTGATTTGTTGACAACAATAAAACTTCTAAGGACTAGCAATGACAAAAGAAAAATATAGACTTAAAGCCTCATCATAGAACAGATCCTTCTGGTGTGCCTTTAATAGGGCTCCCCACATAGCTGTCACGAAGCTTAGAGTCTTGGATTACTGTCTCTGAGTATATTACTGCTCCCAGGTAAATGTTTAATCAACGAATGTTATTGATAGCATCAGAGACCAAAGAAGGAGAAAAGGCATGATAGAGATAGAGAAAGCAAAGGGTAGGAGAAAGGCAGGAGGATATATAATATACATTCAACTTCTCACTCTTCTAGTTTCAAGTTCTGAGCAACCCAAATATCTACCCCAACCTGTTACCTTCCAAAAGTGATTTTCTTTGATATTCCTCTTTAGGCAATATTTTACTCTCATATTATTCAGAATGAGTGAATCATATTTGGAAGAACAAACTCTTACCCTGTGGAGAGGGAAAAAGTCAGTTTTTTGATGGATCCGTTCTTTCTTTTGAGAGAACAGTTTGTAGGCATATAATATAAGTGGGAACTAGCTTCTCTACAATTAGGACACAGAAGTTGTTGGCATGAACATGGGAGGCAGTACACACAGCCGACTCAGAATGACAAACACCCTAAACAGCACTCTGATCTTAGAATCAACCCTTAAGGTATTCTGGTCTGGCTGAAAAGCCCATGAGGAAATTTCAGGCATGGAAAGCCAAGACACTGTGGCAAAAAATGTTGTACATGAAGGATCTCTGTGAGTGAGACCCCAGTGGAAAGAAGGGGCCATCAAAGAAGAATGCACTTTTCTCTAATGGGAGGAGAGAACTTCCACTTTGCTTATGGCTCTTATTAAATACTGATGGAGTTTGTGGACTCAAAAGGCTTCCACAGCCTTGGCAGCTCATGATAAGAGCCTTGGGTGATTGCTGACATCATAAATAAGAGTGTCAATTGTTAAATCAACAACAGGAGTCACTGTGCACTTACTCCCCATGTAGGACCTCTGTCTTTAATGAGTTAAACTATGAGAATTAACTATAAAACTTGTCTTCAAACAGTGCTTTATACTTTGTGTGTGTGTGTGTGGGTACAAATTGTTGAAATCTTTGCTCAGTATAGAGTTGGCCTGGTGTATATAAAGTTAATTAAAAAATGAATCTTAATGAAGAACGGGATGGGAGAGGAAGTAGGAGGTGGGATGGGAGGGGGGGTAGGAGGACTGGTATGGGCAGAAAACCGCTATATTCCTAAAGCTATACCTATGAAATATGTATTCATTAAATAAAAGCTTTCTTTAACAAATTTGTTGGCATGGTGGTGAGTTGCCTAGAGTGAAACTGAGATTTTTATTGTAAATATGTAGGCCTTAACTTCTAACAAGAATGAGAACAGGAAAGGACATGCTCAAATTTTGTTCCACAGACAATTTGTGAATGCATATTAAGTGGCCTGGGAAACCTGTGTGAAATACAAGAAAAATGTGATGAATTATATTAATAGTTAATGTCAGTGATTTGTACATTTATTAAAGAAACATAGGAAGTAAATAGAATGAAATTTCTAGCTCTAAAACAGATGATGAGACAGAATGTGGACTGAAGTATTGAGTAGAAGATGAAAGATTAGAGTTGGAGAATGACCAGGAGCTTAGGAGTGTATCATTTGTGTCTGAGATGTGTTTTGGTCACATGGATATTAATATACACACAAAATCAAAATTTGAGGAGTTTCACCATCTCCGTTATTGGAACTCTATGTGTCAAATCAGGCTACAACCTTAGCAGCATCCTAAACACATTTCTTTTTCTCACATCTGATGAGATGATAAATGAGACTGATAAATCAATCAGTCCATTGTTTTAGCTGAATCTTTAACATGTGTCCCATGTATTAACATCTCCACTGTTATCAAGCTAATCCTAACCACCATAAATTTGGCCTGGACTATTTTAACTTGTCTCTTAATTAGTTTCTATGTTTCCAATTCTTTGTCTTATTTAATGGCAGGATTCCAATTTCAATTGTAGCAGTAATGTACCCAGCTACATTTTTCTGACCTCCTTTGTAGCTAGATATAACCTGATAGCTAAAAGCTAATCAAAAAGTTAAGGGGAAGTATTATGTGAGGTATCTGGGAATTCCCTCTGTAGAGCTGACCCAGAAGGAGGCATACCCTATTTCTTCTGATTTCTTTGGTTTTTCACCTTCTGTTGTTTATGTATAATAACTGCATATTAAGTGGCCATTTTGGATCATGAGGTAACTCATTAGGAAAGCAGAATAGCAGAAACCCAGGACCTTGATGACTTTGGAGTTGTTGTTTGACTGCCCACCTCTGAGATTGGTTTTGTGATAGAAAAATAAGACCTTGAGTGTTTAAGCTCTTGGGTTTGGCTTGTATGCTGTGTACTAAAGTAAGCCCCCAGCAGCGTAGAGTCTATGTCCCAATTAGTTCTCTCCTAAAACTCTTCAATGATTTCTCATGTCACTAAGAATAAAGTCCAGAATCCTTATCATTATTTAATCTCTAATCCTTTCATTAGTTTTGTCTTCCTCATTTCTATTGCCCCAGCTCTGCTATGAATATACTTACCTCAGAACTTTTACCCATGACACAATGTCCTTTGTCTGGATTGTTCTTCTTTTAGATTCATGTGACTGCCTCACTTATTCCATTTGCTTCTTGATAGAAAATATCAATGTACCAGAGCAGGCCCCCTCAGTCTTCTTTTCTAAAATTATAACCCATCTTCATTATTCTTTTTGTTTCGCATTTACTTTTTCTCATAATACTTATTATGACAGGACTTATTAGATATTTATTTGCTTGTTTATGGTTTGACTCCTCTTCTAGAATAAGTTCAAAAAGGCTAAAGACTCAGTTTATTTCCTGTTGTCTCCTTGAGGCCTAGGATAGTGCCTGACATGTGATGTGGGCTCAAATATTGTGTGTTGATTGTTGAGTGAATGGACATGTAAATGGTGCAGAGTTTTGAGGTATATTTTTAAAATACTTACACTTTTAAATATTACTTTCCCCAACTGACTTTCACTGTCCTTTGTTTTTCTCATGGTTACACATATACATATAATCACATACCACATTTATGTATATATGTATATGTGCATACATGCACATTTATTCACTTCTGTACACATACTATATATATGTATTTATATATGTAATATGGATACACACAGTTATGCACATATGTATATAACTCAGAGTTGTTAGAAACAAAATCCATTGGCAAGTTCTCAGCTATTTCTATAATATTCCAAAGAATATATTCTACATGAAGTAAATATACTTGGGACAGATTAAGGATTAAAAAAAGGGAAGGTAGATTACTTAACAGCTACATTTGTCACTACTTTGTGAACATACTATGTTCTATATATTATTTTCCATTAATGGAAACCAGCATCCTAATATGTAGAGGATAAGACTCTTACATCAGACAAACCAATCCTTCTGTATTTATGTCCTCAACAGTCTTGAACTCTGTGCCTTTCTTTTATTTCCATCTATAAAATAGAATCACCATTTTTTCCTATAACTATGGCTTATTTAGTAGAAAGGAGCATTTTAAATTTTTTTGCAGTTATTGGGAACTAACACCAGTGACAAAGTTTTGTGCCATCTTTTATGACGATATAAGGTGATTCTTGATTTTTATTAAAGATGACATTTTTTGTCACCATTATTGCATTTATTATTATTTGACTTTCATTCGAAAAAAATCCAGAACTTTGTGTACTTCTTTCTTCTTCCAGTTTTTTTAAAATTATTTTTGGGATACTGTTAAACACAAAAGAGAATTAACCCAATCAATTAATACTAATGAGCTGGATGGAAATAGGCATATTGCCTTGATTTAGTTAATTATATTTTTCATTCTTTTATGTTAAGATGCCCAACGGCCATAGGCATCGCTGAATTAAAATTTATTATTTTTATTCCAAGTAAGTATGATGAGCCATAATAACAAAGAAAGAAACATTACTCTCTTGTCAGAGCAGGAGGCATCTTGGACAGAGGTTTCGGGCATGTGATCTGTAAGTGGGAAAGCATTCATTTTTCTTAAATGAATCAATGACTCTCTTCTGACCTGGTGGTCAAGCTGCTTGGTGTGAAGTGGCCTAGAGATAATGATAGATAAAGAGTCAATTAGGGGAGAATAAATTCTTCCCTTGGTATTAAGCTTTTGGATTTCAGAGTTGTTCTCTCTCTTTCTCTCTCTCACTCATGGTTCGCAAGAGTAATGTGAAATAATATGATAATTTGCTTTATGAAAGTAATCACTTCACTATATACACAAAAAGATTGTTGTAAACCTTAAATATATACATCGAGAAGGATAACATTTTGTATTTTTTTTTTTTTTGCTACGCACAATGCTATTGCTTTAAAATGCTTCATCAGAAACTTGTTTCCAGACTCTATTGCTGCTTAATAGTGCACTGGTTCCCTTTAATGTGATTTTCTATTTCTTGGACTATTGGCATACACCAAGGCAGTTTAATGCTTGGCAGGCTCTTGAGACAGAAAGAACTTAGTCTGAATCTGGGCTCCACTACTACAAACTCTGTGACCTTGAGAAGTTGAGAATCTCGGTAAGCCTCAGATTTTCCCCATTAGGACAATGCCTAATTATCATGACAGCAGCATCAATAATGATAGCTACTACATATGGTCGGTTGTGACATATGTACATGATGATGGGTTGCTGGCTTCCTATGGACATTTTGAGTATTGAATGAGGGAATATTTGTAAAGCTCTTAGTACAGCGCCTGGTCCAGAATTAGGAATTCAATTAATGTTAGTTGTTTCTTTTGGACTGACAGAGATAACAGAAGAGATGGCTGAATATCAGGCTGAAGTTACAATTTTATTTCCAGATAGAGGCTGCTTCTATATACAAGGCAAACTGGATTACTGAAAGAATTAGCTGGGTAATAAAGACCTTGTATTGCTTTTGCCTCTGTTATCTTCGAAATGCATATTGAAGTGTTTTTCTTTCTTTTGTGACAGTAGGAAGAATACAGACTAGAAGTTGCAGAGTCTATCCATTTGATTGCCTACACTCTTCTTGTTACTTTGACTTCATAGAAGCACATTTTTTTTCTGGTGCAGCTTAGTATGGGGTTTGATTTTCTTTAAACTCTTTTTTTAGTCCACAATTCGAAGACATTCAGATCTCTTTGAGTTTATTTGGGGTTTCTATGGCATACAATTGGCTTATTGAGATGATGCACCTTTGCTTGAACCACTGTTAATTTCTTTCTTTCTTTCTTTTTTTTTTTTTTTTTTTTTTTGACAGGCAGAGTGGACAGTGAGAGAGAGAGACAGAGAGAAAGGTCTTCCTTTGCCATTGGTTCACCCTCCAATGGCTGCTGCGGCCAGTGCACCGCGCTGATCCGATGGCAGGAGCCAGGTACTTATCCTGGTCTCCCATGGGGTGCAGTGCACATGTACCTGGGCCATCCTCCACTGTACTCCCTGGCCACAGCAGAGAGCTGGCCTGGAAGAGAGGCAACCGGGACAGAATCCGGCGCCCCGACTGGGACTAGAACCCAGTGTGCCGGCGCTGCAAGGCGGAGGATTAGCCTAGTGAGCCATGGCACCGGCCTCACTGTTAATTTCTTTGTAGAAATTCTTCATTCATTGCAAAGGTTTGGGGATTTAAAAGTGAAGTATTAAGTGCTACACCCAGAACACACTTTTTATTTTTATTTTTTGTCTTTATTTTTTTTGAAAGATAAGAGTTACAGAGGGGAAGAGATGGAGGTGGAGGGAGAGAGATCTTCCATCTGCTGCTTCACTCCCCAAATGGCTGCAATGGCCATGGGCTGAGCTAGGTCAAAGCCAGGTGCCTGGAGCTTCCTCTGGGTCTCTCACATGGGTGCAGGCCCCCCAGCACTTGGATCATCTCCTACTGCTCTCCCAGGAGCATCAGCAGGGAGATAGATTTCAACTGGAGAAGCCTGGTCTCGGACCAGTGCCTGTATGGGAAGGTGGCACTGCAGGCAGAGGCCCAACCTGCTATGTCATAATGTTGCCCCCCCCACCCTCCAGAACACTGTTTTAAATGACAGGTATTTTATGCACTGTTACTTCTAGTTAGCACCAAACCAGTCTCAGATGTATGCTTCAGATAATGCTTTACTATGCGGTGATTTAGAAATGCAATGAAAGAAGACTTCCATGAGATATTACTTGTGGCTTCTCTGTGTGTCAGGTCAGTTGAGGCACTGCACAGATTACCCTGTGCCTATAATTTTGAAACCTTACAGAGAGTAGGTTGGACCTGAAGGAAATATATCTGAAGGCAAGATGGAGTTTTGAATAAAAATGAAGTATTCTGTATTACTATTGCTTTCTGTAACTGGGGAATATTTTGATCAATATGTGAGGGTTTTGTGGGCTGGTAAAATTTGTCTCACATTGGTAAATTTTAAATAACTTATCTGCAAGGTGGCTGTGAAAGAGGATTCACTGAATTACCTCCTATATTGGCTGAAACATAGCTACCCCTCAAGACCAGGAATGGGATGATTATGTATAACCAATACAGTGAGATTGGCTCATTGCAGAATGGTCAGAAATCTTCGACCCGAGTTCAAATTTGAGTCTGTCACATACCCTCTTGTGGATTTAGGTAAGATTCTAGTCCCCAGATCAATGCCCCAAATAGAAATGATGGTGATTTCCTTTCCTTTATAGGAGGAAAGTGGCTTGTGTAAACCCCTACCGCTTGTGTGCACCTGGTAGAGGAAAACAGTAAGGGAGATAATAGACTTTTTGCCTATATTTTCAAGCATGGCCCTGCATATGGGGCTGGTCTTTGCCATTGTCCAAAGCAGAAGATTGAGGAACAAGTCAGTATCAGAAAGAATTAACCTTAGATTTGCTGAAGTGTAGGTGTAAATCCCTTTCCCTGTGTGTCTTTCTTGGCCAGGCTTTTCTTGGTGACAAGTTAATGTGACTTACTTTTGGGAGCGGGGACTTTGCCTATGACTCAAACTAATTGGATCACTGATAGAATTCTGAATTGATTAAGAACTTGAATTACTTTTATGTCAATTCTTTACAAATATGACATTTGGGTACTTTTTTCTTCCTTCTATCTTCAGGGCAGCATATGGTGAACTAGGACATAGATAAGACAGCAGGAATCAGGTCAGTTTTTCTTCACCTTTGCATTACAGCACCATTACACCTCCAGGCAGGGAACAAGACTCAAGTAATTGTTGAGGAGTGAACTAATGAATGAGCTTCTGACTTGAAGAGGCAAATCAGTGGTAGTTGTGAGGTTCTCATTGACCAGAGTCCTTCCTGGTACCCTCAAATGTTAGTGGGTAAGTCCAGACACCAATTTCATTTGCTATTTGTGTATCAGGAGATCAGAGACAAAGGCTTTTTAATGTGGGGGACACTTGGCTCTGAAACCCCTTATTTTTCCCAATCAGACAATGACTTAAATAATTTACCTCCAGAGAACAGTCCCAGACACACTTGATTAGCCTTAAATGAAAGATAAGCCATTGCTATGAGAAAGGACATGCTTCCAATAGATGGGCAGACAGACAGATAGATAGATATTAAACAATTTACAGTTTTATGTTTTGACAACTTGGATATTGTAATATGAAAAATGCTATTGAAAGGGACCAGTCCCTTCCTAGCACAGAAGGTTATAATATTTTCAGTAATGAAAGATAAATGTTTCAAACTTCCTTACTTAAAACCCTTCATTGGTTTTCCATTTAGCCCTTAAGTTCAAGTCTAAACTTAATATGGTTTACAGGGTCCTCCAGGACTTGATCTCTCCTTACCTCTCTATCTCATTTGTTGATTGATGATCCCTAGATCCTATTTATCCAGAATGGGAATGGAGCTAGAAATCTGGAATATTTTTGTATCCAGGATTCTTGTACAAATGAAAATATAATAGAGACTCAGCATTTCATTGTTATTGTTTCCCATGTATCAAATATATTCCTGGGGTCAGGTAAAGAGAGGAGATATTCTCACTTTTTCAGTTAATGAAATTATAAGGAAACAACTGTTATCTTTCATATCCAACACTAATATCTTATATAGCCAAGTCATGTCTACAATATTCAGAGAGAAATACTGTTTGGAACCTTTTGGGAAAAAAAGATGCTCAGAGGAGTGTATCAAATTGCAGGCTGACAAAAAATTGTGATTAGGTTGATGCTAATTGAACTTTGATAAAAGAGAAGGGAGAAGATTATTTGAAAGAACTTGGTAATGAGGAATATTTTTATCTGCTCAGTATAGATATTGGGGAAAAACTTTTTTTTGTCTTTTATGTTTCTCTTCAGAAATAAGTTTCTTTCTGAAGTCGTAAGTGCCTTTTTAGGAACCCATAGAGCAGCCAGGGCTGGCACATTTAAATGCCAGAAGGCTTGTTGTGAAAAGGAAGTAGTGGTTTTTCAGAGGTAGAAAAGAAATTTAGATTTAGTTTGGTAGTAATTGCTAACAGTAGCTATAATAACAAGAGATTTACTTATATCTCTGTTTTTTCTTTTCTGAATTTCTGTTTATGCTTATGCTTTATATTGATTATACTGTTAAAATAGGTTAATTTGTAAAAACAGTCAAAACCCAAGTCATTATCTTTATCTTTTGTCTCAGTTATCTGTATTTTGGCCAATCCACTAAAACCTGAGTATCTTCATTCACTCAAAGAAACTCAACTTCACTGCAATTTTTCCGGGAGTGAAGACTGTATTATTTTTCTTTTATTTTAGCACCCAATAGAGGAGCAGGAAAACAATGGTAAATGTTGACTGAATGACTAAAATAATTAATTTATAATTCTGGGTTTGTATTTATTAGACTGTATTAGGTGATATCAAGTATTGCAACACAGTAGATGCCTAGAGAATCACTTAATTTACCTATGACAGTGGCTTTCAAAGTGTAGCGCTCAAAAGCATGTTTCTTATCACTTGAGAACTTGCATGAAATATAAATTTTGGGGTCCCACAGCAAACCTACTCTGGAGGTAGGGCCACCAGTCTGTGCTTCTGGTGTATGCCTAAAACAATAAAGGGAACTGTGTAGCATTCATTGTAAGGAGTGGGAGCCAAATAACCCGGCCTGCCTACTTTTTTCCCAAAGGCTACTTGAATCTTTGCAAAGAATTCTGGAAACTTGTCTGACCACATTGAATGTGCTTATCCTGAGCATAGCATTTCTAGTTGTACATGATTCTTTATCCTACCAGAGAAATCTGAACTGGTGAAAACTATTGCTCCCAACTGCTATTATCTGCTGCTCTGAGTCAGAGACTTTATTTTAGATATGTTTTTCCCTTGGCATTACCCATTTGACTGTAGCACCAGGCTAATTAAAGAATTAGTATGTGGCATTCATTCTGGGGAGGTGTATGATTCTTTTCCTGCTTACAGAGAATACTTTTGTAAATACTTTCTAGTTCATATTTTCTTTTTTTAATCAGGCAAAGACATTACAATTAAAATACCATTAAAGTGATTCTGGCAAGTATTGCAATAAGCATGTTTTTTAATTAAAGGAAGAACAGGGGGATGCATAAGCAGCATCAGCTAAAAAGGAAAATTTCCTCTGATATCTATTTTGATTGAAACAAAAAAGCAATGGAAATGCAGAAGCAGCAGCCTCTTCCTCCGTGTGTGGCTTCATCCCAGGTTGCTAGGTTTAGGTGTTCTGTGCTTGATTAATTAGTAGCCAGCCAGAGAGTCCATTCCCTTTGCCCCCAATCCTTAAAGCCTGATTTATGCCTCACATCCCCCATGAATATGTGAGAGCTCAGGCATCTATTTCCTGAGCTGCTAGTGGATAGGATTATGGAGCGTGGACTGAGCTCTTGGGGGCTCTCGTTTGCCAGCCAAATTGATTTTCCGCCTCTCTGGCTGGGGACAAGCCCACCTCGAAGGCTTCCAGGCTCTGCTCCAGTGGATCAGACACAAGTCTAATCCGGATCTTGCCAACAAAGGAAGCTGTGTGCATCCCCATCACAATGCAAGCTTCGGGCTGTGGCTGCCTTCCCTAAATGCTACTCTCCTCTTCTTTACCTCCTTTTGACTGCCCTCTCCAAAGCAGCACGATGTAGTAGGGCACAGCAATGTACCCCAAGTCTGCTCAGATTAATCAGCCGACTCTTCTTATGACTCAGGGCACATTGTCCATCTTCGATGGATGATCATCTTAATTCTTCAGGGAAAGGAAATTCCATAGGCTCCGCTGATGATTCCTTTAACTATTTAACAATTCAAAGGTAATGAGATATAGGTTGCTGAACATTTCATTCTTTATTTAAGAGGCAGGAAGGGATGGTGGTGGGAAAGAGAAACAGAGACAGAGAGATCTTCCATCTGCTGGTTCACTTCCTAAATGTCCAAAATAGCCTGGGGTCTGCCAGGCCAAAACTGGGAACCAGGGCCTCCATCTGGATCTCCAAGATGGGTGTCAGGGACAGAAGCTGTTGAGTCAATTTCTCTATCTCCCAGAATGCACATTAATGAGAAGCCAGAACTGGAAAGAACCCAAGTACTCTATATGGGATGCAGGCATCCTACATGATGTCTTAACCACTACGCCATTCCTTCATAGTTCTTAAAGCTGGTGACTCCACAACTTTCCAATTCTCCTAATTCAACTATTTATTTTACTCATTTTAAGAAGCTTTTAAATATTGATGTTTGATAATTTTTCTCCCTCATCTCTCTTCTGCTTATACCCCCTAAAAGATTTCACTTATTTTTGTTATTTTAATTCCATTCTTTCAACAATGACTTAGTGAATGATTATCACATTCTCCAACTGCCAAGAACTGTTCTAGGCACAGAAACTATGATGGGAACAAAATAGACCAAAACTTTGCTCTCATGGGGTTTACTTCTCTAAGGCAAATAGTCAATAAGCCAGAAAAAAAAAAGTATACATGTTTTTAGACTTGTTTGGTGCCATGGAAGAAAGCTGCAGAAAAGTGAGTGGGGATTCCACATAAGGGAGGTAGCTTGGGGAATTTCCACACAGTAAGGGCACAAGTTGTGAGCTGTGGGAGCAAAAACTTCAGTGTGACAGGAGCACCGTGAGCAAGGGAGAGGGCGATAGGCATTGGGCCAGAGAAAACCAACCCTGAGAGTGTGGTCAGCTTCCATTCTGATGGTCATGGGAGCCTCTGGAGAATGTAGAGCAGAGAGGTGATATGTGATAGGCTTTATACTAAAAGAAAAGCAAACAATACTGGTGCTTTTTGAGAACTGACCCTGAGGTGAGGGAAGACATAGGAAGCTGAATAAGGAAGCTGCTATCGTATTTCAGGGGTGGCATGAAAGTGCTTAGACCCCAGCAGTTTATTGGAGATGCTGGGAAGTATTGGATCTTGGAGTTATTTTGAAGGTAGGATACTTAAGTTTCCTGAAGGATAAGTTGTGGGGTAAGAGACAGAGAAAGGTCACTAGAGTTTTTGGATGGAGCAAATGGAAGAATGGGGTTATCATTTACACAGGTGGGATAGACTGTGGACAAGACGAGGAGTCCACCTTTCGAGATGCAAGGTTAAGAACCCTTTCCAAGTAGAAATGTTGAGTAGGTGGTTGTGTGTCTGAGTCTTCAGCTGAAGCCCAAGGTCAGGGTTGGTGATATCAATTTGGGAGCGACCAGCAATTAGCATCCTATGGTATTTAAAACTCTGGGAGAAGATGGATCAACCAAGGTGGAGTTCATAGATTAAGAAGTGTTCAGAGGACTGAGTCTTGGAACTCAAGTTTGTGGTTGGAGGATCAGGAGCATCCGGCAGAAGGGGCTAACAAGGGAATACCTGGGAACTGGGAAGAGAACTAGGAGAACACAGTGCTGGATGCCCGAGGGGAAGGATTTCCAGGGAAAAAAAAAGAGTGAAAATGAAAAAGTGTTATCAAATGCTGCCAACTACTCAGAAAACTGATGGTTAGGCACTGGACCTAGGATTCACCAGTGTGGTTGCCCTTTATGATCTAGACAAGAAAAATTTTGGTAGAATGCTCAGGCAAAGGCTTGACTGGGGAGGGTTTGGAAGAGAGTGGAAGGGAAGAGTTGAAATTAGCAGGTATTGCAGCACTTTTGAAGGGTATCATCGTAGGATAATATTTACACTTTAATTTTTTTTTCTGTAGGGTGAAACAGTTATAACTATGTACGTATTTTCTTTAAAATAAAAACCAACAAATTATTTCGTGGCTATTTTAGATGATGGTTAATTGTAGAGTTAGCCGGAAACAGGTTTTGATGTTTTTAGCTGCTAAAAGTATCTTTATTTTCTCTTTAAAATAAATTAAAAAGATGTTTAATGGGAAGAAGTGATTACATGTAAAAAGTCGTGTTTATTTATTTACTTTAGAGGGGAAGTAACAATAATGATGGTTGATTGATTTTTATAAAATTACCCAAGGTCACTTGTGGGACACAGTCAGCTCTCATGAAAGTCATAACAAGCAATTTAAGGGTCACAGCCAAAGGCTTATTTCTACCCTGCTCTTCACTCAACTTTCAGAAATGGGGTCAAGCTCTATAAAGTGGAGAAATAAAGTTCTCCCACTGCCCTCTCGTACTCAAGTAACAATTCTTTGAGGCAGTTCACTATCTATTTATTTTAAGCTAATGAAGTGTGAGGTTGAAAACTTTGGCACAGAATTAGATTAAACATAAGCTTTATGTTCTTTCCCATGAAACAGCTTTCATTTTGATTAATCCTAAATTCTTCATCAGCCTCTCTCTTTCGTGTACGTAGATGTCCTTATACCCACTGATAAAATGAGGAGGAGTTACTTTTTAGCAGGGGTTAATAATGTCCATATCAATTAATTAGTCCTGCTTACAGCCCTCTTGACAACACAAATCATTCATTTTCTTGGGGCTGAGCTTTTCTCCCTTCATTAGCATCATTATTAGTTCCTGTCAGTAAATGATGGTTCAAAATTTCTACCAATTTGTTTCAGTGTGTTTGCTATTTTGCTTAATGTTACAAAGGACAGAGTACAGATTTATACGTTTATACACTAATCCTTGTAATCTGCTTCAAATTCATTTTGGAATGAGGCAAGGTGTATCTACATTAACAAAGTTGAAATAAATCATATATAAACAAACCATAGGCAAACTTACTTAGGTTAACACATGTTTTCTTTTAAATGTAACCATGAAAACAACCCTAATTAATGAAAAAGCTACCAGGAAGAGTTTGTGGAAGTGGATGGAATATGAGCATTTCTATCAGGTAGTGCTAGGTTCTAATGCTTGGCTCTGCCTAATCTGAGCGGAAGAGGTCTGAGCTTCTCTTAGCCCACATACTGCTCTGTGAATTATGGAATGTGACACTGACCTCCCAGGTTGGTTTCAAAGGTCATTTCAGGCAACAAATCTAAAGATTTTGGCACCTGGTAGGTACTTAATAAATGTTAGTCCTCTTGTCTTCCCTGTAGTCTTATTTGAATTCCTGACCATGCACATAAAATCATTCTCAAGTGAAATTCAAAGTTCACTGCAGCATAGGTGGTATCAAAAAACATGAATTTCTATCCCCATTACTGTCAAATGCATATCTGACTGCATTCTTAAAGATACAGATATCAAATGTTCTAACATTCAAAGGAGCCTCAGGGAGTGCAACAGTCTGTCTTCCACTTTTTTTAAGGATTTATTTTATTTATTTGAAAGAATGACAGAGAGAGGGAAAGACAAAGAGAATGAGATCTTTCATCCATTAGGTTCACTCCCCAAATGACTGGGATGCTCAAGGTTGGGCCAGGCTGAAGTTAGGAGCCAGAAATTCCATCCAGGTTTCCCATGTGGGTGACAGGAGTCAAAGTACTTGGTTCATCTTCTGATGCCTTACCAGCCTCATTAGAAGGGAGCTGGATTAGAAGTAGAGCAGCTCAGACTTGAACTGGCGCTCCTGTGGGATACTGGTGTAGCAGGTGGTGGGTTACACTGCTGTACCACAGTGCCAGCCACAGTCTATCTCCCACTTTTATGATTAGAAAATAGATCATTCCTAGGCATTGAGTAGGGCATGTTTGAAAACTGAGTAATCTGAGCCCCAGAAATTTTATAGGAATTATCTAGGTTCATTGAGAGGTAAATAGCATCAGGACAGTAACCCTGAATCTGTGCCCCACCTTCACCACTTACTCATCAAGATCAGTTCAGATTTCCTGACTGTTTATGATAAGGGAGTCCTGACATGCAAATCCATGGTATATCAGTTGAATGTAATTAGTTAGGACATTAATGACATGTGGCTGGGAGTGAAAAAAGTTTAGTAAACATCACAGGTCACATTTATTCCTTCTTGTTCACAGCAGAATTCATGTTCATTACTGCTTTTCTATGTGTTATGACAATGGAGGAGAAAATTCAAATTTTTGGTGGATCCTTTCAAACTCTGGGAAGTAATGTGGTAGATTTCTGGCATTAAGCCTACAGGTTACCAAAGGATAGTTCCTTGCTTCTTAAATTGTTTACTTAGAGTACAGTATATATGACATATCTTAAAAGGAATGTTAAGACTAGAAATAGTGAGATGTGGGAAGAGGATGGTAGGGTAGTACTAAAAGGTGGGGCAACTGTAGAAGAAATAAGGGGGAAATACAGATGGTGAGTATGATGATAGCAGCACACATCATCGCAGTAAGTGTCAAGTGGGCATCAAACCCTAGACCAGGGATCTGCAAGTATTATTTCAACAAATATCACCATAATTCTTTGAGGGAAGAAATCTTACCATGCACAGTTATAGAAGAAGAAACTGGATACCTAGACGGAGTGTGTCATTCAAAACTGGAACAGTAAAGGAAGAGCAATTTAATGGATCTAGTCCAAGTAAACATACCGTGACTGTTACTGATGGAGTGTGGCTTGAGTTTTAGGATGATGAGGCTTAATGAAAAAAGCCAAGAAACACTGAACAGAAGGTTTGATTAAAAGGTCAGGAGAAAAGTGGCCTCCATATCCATCTATTGGGTTCAAATATTTATTGATCACAATCTCTGAGCTAATATAATGGTAAACAAAAATGCTCAATTTAGAAATAAACTTAGGTAATAAGTCTTGCTCTCCATGAACCCTCACTAAGATTTTACTTATTCATGGTAGAATCTGCCTTTTACACCATTTCTGACATTCTGCTTTCTCTCCAAAATTTACTATAGCTCATTGAAACAACATATGAGCTTATAGAGTAAACATAATAACATGCTTTTTGAGAAAGTGGGACTCAGTGTGTGTATGTATGTATGTATAAGGAAATTCAACTGCTTAAATCAGATTCTCAATTATGGACACATTTGTTCATTTTCATTCATTAACAATTATGTGTTAAGTTTCAGCTACTTGTCAGTTACTGTTCTAAACACTAGGAATTGAGAAATGAGCAAAACAGATAATTGTCCTGATGTATGCACATATTGTAGAGGTGGGGTGTGGGAAGGCAGGAAACAAAGGCAGAAACAATGTATCTGATGTCAAGAGCTATGAAGAAAAATGGATTTGGGTAAGGTACTAGGGCTTGTTATTTTTATATAGACTGGAAAAGAGAGATCTGGGTGAGAAACTAATGTTTGAATGGAATCAAGAGAGATGGAGGGAGGGTCCTTGTGAATGCCTGACAGAGGAATTTTCCAGGTAAGGAAAATTCACACAGATTCAGAGGACTGTTTGAGAATTAATATGCAGGGCTGTGAATTTGGAACAGATGAGTGAATAGGTCTGTTTAAGAAGATGATGTTGGAGGTGGCTGGCATTGCAGTGCAGCGGGCTAAGCTGGCATTAGAGTCCTGGCCATTCCACTTCTGATCCAGTTCCTTGCTGATGCACTTGGAAAGCAGTGGGAGATTGCCTATGTGCTTGAGCACCTGCTAACCCATGTGGGAGACCTGGATGGAGTTCCAGGCTCTAGGCTTTGGGCTCGCCCAACCCTTGCCATTAAGGCCATTTGGGGAGTGAACCAGCAGATAGAATATTTCTTTCTTTGTTTCTGTTACTCTTGTCTTTCAAATAAATAATTCAATAAATAAATCTTAACAAAGATGATGTTAGAGAAGTATTCAAATGGGGTAGCAAGTCATGAGGGGCATTTTGTAGCCCCATAAAAGGACTTTGACTTTTATTGTGAGTGAGATGCAAAGCTATTGCAGGGGTTGGATAAGAGGATCTCTGGGGTTTCCCATATAAAGTCACAACTCTGGGCACTTTGTCACAGGGTGGATGAGTCCAGTTCATTGCTTTTGCAAACCACTCATAGGAGGAAGGTGGATTTGGTGACTAATTCAGTTTAAAGTATTTATAGGGAATGCTTTAATTTATTTTGACATTGTTGAGAAAATTATATGTGAAGTGTAAATTTCCTAAACCATTTTAAGGAAAGGTGTTAGAGGACAAAAGTTTTCAGTATTTTTCAGAAAATGTAATTTTATGAAATAATATTCACATGTTATGGCAGATTTAGACAGTAGAGTAAAATCACATCTGCATTTTGTTATTAAATGACAGGAAACAAGTCTTTGTTAAGAAATGGAAATTTTTTAAAAAGGTATTGTGTGACTCAATCAATGGAAGTCAGTCTGGAAAATCAGGCAGAGAAAATAGGAAAGAATCAGGGCATTTGGAGGATAGTGGGAGATTGGCCTGTAATAGCCTCTTAAGAAAGGATGCGCTCTTACGCCTTAGAATGTCACTACTGGAAAACATTTTGCATCTTCTATTGCATTTTGCTCCTCAATCCTTTTGAAACCCAGGTATTAGGCTCAGGCTTTAGGAGGATAAGAAGTTCATTGACAGTCCTTCTCTTTTATTGAGGCAGAGGAATTCCTCAAGGAAACGAGTGTCATTATTAAAATAAAGCATAATGGATGCCAGTCAGCTAAAACACTACAAATGCCATGATGTTAGATCTAATTGTACATCAATTTACCATAATTCTTACAGTTTTGGCACATTTTATTATGTTTCCATTTCTTATATACTTGTTTCCCAGTCATTTTTAAACCTTAATTTTATAAGTTGTTTTTATCTCTTATTCGTTGGTAAATTTAGTGACCTTCTTATTCCTTATTTAACTATGGCTAAATTATTGAACATTTAGATTATTATCTTAAAAATATTTTAAAAAGTAACACTGTAGTGATTCATGATAGCCAGCTTAAACTGGCTTAGTAACATAGCACTTCTACTCCTGGGTATCTGATCTACCCTTTTGTGCTCCTGGAAGAGAGGGTAATATAAAGTAAGTATAAATTTCTTCAGGGGTTACAAACACAGATTTCATCTAACCTTGGAATGATCAAAATAGGGTGAGTCTCAGCCTTCCAGTGACTGACAGTTTTTGTTTTGTTCATCCCATTAGGAGGCAAGCTGGTTTTCATGGACCTAGGACCCATCGAGCTCAGGGCCCATGCCATACTTGTTTCTGATGGTGGAGAGCTCCGGATTGGATCTGAGGCTGAGCCCTTCCAAAGCAGAGCTCAAATCAAACTCTATGGGAGTTCCTACTCTTCCACCTTCTTTCCCTATGGAGTCAAGTTCCTTGCAGTAAGGAATGGAACTCTTTCCCTGCATGGTGAGTAAAAGAGAAAGAATGAAGTTTATCTGTGTCTAGAAAATCTGTGGGCAATGGCAAATGATAAAACTATTTAAAATCTTTGGCTCTATGTTGAAGCAATAAGGTCAATTACAACCTGGCACCATTTCCCTAAATAACAAATAAAATTGCTATGATTCCTATGACAGAGTATTCTACAGATTCAGATTACTTGCTCTCCTTTCTATAATAGGATTACTCACCTTTGCCCACTCTGGTTATTTTCAATGCTTCCCTATGAGTGGACCGCCCTTCCCTGCCCACTGAGAGTACGCTAAGCCGTGGACTTGCTTTGGTCAGAGAAATAAGCAGAAATGATGTACATGGCAAAGTGGATGTTGTCGCTCCCCCTCTTCGTGGAGGAACGACACAGGACCCTGCGCTGTTCTTTCGTCTGCTCGGCCCTCCCCGGGTTCCCTGCTGGTTCTTCCCGGGTTGGCTACTGTCCCTTCCACCTCCGTGGAAGGGCGGTTCCCCCTGGCCACATTCCCCACTTCCGCAGGGGAGCGGCACTCCGCCGGCCGGCTCTCTGGGGGCTGCACAGGTGTTCCCCTTAGATGTTCCCCTTAGATGTTCCTGGTGCATGCCGTCTCTCTCCTCCTTTATAGTCCTCCTCCGCCAATCCCAACTCGGCTGCCCACATGCCGAGTACGCTGCTCTCCAATCAGGAGCAAGTCCTACAGTTTATTGGTTGAACTGGAGGCAGCTGTGCGGAAGCTGTTTACTTCTCTCCCAGCGCCATATTGTGGGAGAGCAGATGCATAGAATAAGTCTTAATTCCAGTAACTCAGTCCAGTCCGGATTGCTCCCCACAGATCCCCCTTTCTTTTTATTTTTTGGCGTTGATACGCGCCTGTCTTCGGTGTCCCATGGCACACACTCTGTTCTACTTGCTAGAGTTGCCACAGGTTCTTACAAGTCCTATCAATCAGGCAAACCGAATCCGGGTCCTCTCTTCGCCATGTTGTGAGGAGGTTTTTAGGCGCTGATGCGCGCCTGTGTTCGGTGCCCTGCAGCGCATGCTCTGCTCTGCCTGCAGGGGCTTACAAGCCCTAACAATCAGGCAAACCGAATCCAAGCCTTCTAATTGCTGTATTGTGGGGAGGCCTTACTGATGTTAATTCGTGCCTGTCTTCGGTGACCTGCGGCGCATAAGCTGCTAGCCGCCCGCAGGTGCTCATCGCCTCACTTAATCAGGCAGACCAAATCCAAGCTCTCACATTGCAGTGTTGTGGAGAGGCCTTATTGATGTTAATTCGTGCCTGTCTTCGGTGACCTGAGGCGCATAAGCTGCTAGCCGCCCGCAGGTGCTCACCGCCTCCCTAATCAGGCAGACTGAATCCAAGCTTTCTCATTGCCATGTTGAGGGGAGGCCTTTCTATTTCTCTATTTCTCTATCTCCGGGCATTCCTATTTCTCCCATTTTACTTCTATCTTCCAGCATTCCTATTTCTCTCATTTTACTTCTAAACTTCTGTTTCTCTTATCCCCGCAGCTTCCCGCTCTCATTTTACTTCTAAACTTTTGTTTCTCTTATCCCCGCGGCTTCCCGGCTGCGCCTGCCCCGAGGCTATTTCTCGGCGGCTTTCTGGCTGAGCCGCTTCAGCCCGCGTCTCTCTCATCTGCGCGGCTCGGCTTTGCGCGCACACTCCGCGGTCTCGCACTTAGCCCTTTCGCGTCTGAACCACGGCCTCGCGCCAGCCCCGCGTTCCCTATCTATTCACGCCCCGTGCTCTCTCTGCACGCGGCGGCTTCCGCGAGTCATACAGCGTAGCTTGCGTCTCCACCACTAGCATTCAATCCAAGTTCCCCGGGCTAGCCTGGCGAATTCAACCCAGCTTACGTTTCCGCCCCACGGTTTGGCTTCCCGTCCTTTGCTCCCCGGGCTAATCAGACGGATCCCAATCTGGCTTACGTTTCTGCTTCTGGTTTCAACTTTTCGCCCCCTATTCCCGGGCTAACTTGAGAATCCCAAAGTGGCTTTCGTTTCCGCCTCGGCCTGCCCCCCGCGGCTTCAATTTCCCTAACATTTTTCTCTACCCGGTATGTTTCCCCAAGCTTTCCTCCAACAATACTCCTCCCTCATTTCTCCTGGATTCTCCCCACAGTCCGTATCCGAGTCTGTTTGTTCTAGCTTTCACTTTCGCTTTCGACCTTAGAGATTTCTCCCAGCTTCCCCCCGTAGTCCGTATCCGAGTCTATGCCTAGGCTTTCAATAGCTTCTTCCGGCACCTTTTTCGTCCGGCTTTTCCCTAGGCTGTTTGCTAGTCTCTCTCTCCGGTATTTTCCCATTTCTTTCCTCCTAAGTTTCCTATCCGTCCTAGGTTTCCTATCCGAGTCACGGCACCATTATGTCGCTCCCCCTCTTCGTGGAGGAACGACACTAAACCCTGCCTAGGCTTCATATCCGAGTCACGGCACCATTATGTCGCTCCCCCTCTTCGTGGAGGAACGACACAGGACCCTGCGCTGTTCTTTCGTCTGCTCGGCCCTCCCCGGGTTCGCTGCTGGTTCTTCCCGGGTTGGCTACTGTCCCTTCCACCTCCGTGGAAGGGTGGTTCCCCCTGGCCACATTCCCCACTTCCGCAGGGGAGCGGCACACCGCCGGCCGGCTCTCTGGGGACTGCACAGGTGTTCCCCTTAGATGTTCCTGGTGCATGCCGTCTCTCTCCTCCTTCATAGTCCTCCTCCGCCAATCCCAACTCGGCTGCCCACATGCCGAGTACGCTGCTCTCCAATCAGGAGCAAGTCCTACAGTTTATTGGTTGAACTGGAGGCAGCTGTGCGGAAGCTGTTTACTTCTCTCCCAGCGCCATATTGTGGGAGAGCAGATGCATAGAATAAGTCTTAATTCCAGTAACTCAGTCCAGTCCGGATTGCTCCCCACAGATGTTTTAAGAGCGGTTGTGATGCTTTAGCCACTTTATTCTTTTCTCTCTACTTGAGAATAGAGGGGGGCAGTTCCTTCAGTTTGAGAATCTGAATGAAGACCCATTGGGACAGAGCTGAGCTGACCTACTGCCATTATGGATGTGAATGAGGAATAAAACTCTGTTGTCATAAGTCACTGAGATTTGCATTTGTAACTACAGCATAATCTAGTGAAAACTGATGGATACAGTTACTTAGCATGTACTGAGGTTGTCTCTACATGCAATAGCCTGGCACCACAAACAAAACAGAAATGACTTTATTTTGGAGCTGTTGTTGAGCCCTCTTCTCTATATCCATGAATATGGTTCAATTACAGTTCTACCTATAATCTTCTTATAGGTGGGTTGGGTAATCATAAATTCCTAGGAGAAAAATAGAGATTATACTATAGTCTATTTCTGTTCCAATCATATTGACTTTCTAATCATCCAGTTACCCTTTGCAAAATGGACATACTTTTCTCTTGAGAGTCAGGAAATTACTATATCTGCCAGGACAATCCTTAGTATTAATCGGAAACTCTAAGTATAAATTGATGACTGTTTAGTATATGACAGATTAAAGTTATGGGCTCCAGGGGTAGGTATTTTGTACAGCAGTTAAGTCATGGTTTGAGATGCAGCATCCCACAAAGGAGTGCCTGGTTCAAGTCCTAACACTGCTCCTGACCCATCTTCCTGCTAAAGCACACACTGGAAGGCAGCACGTAATGGCTCACGTGTTTTAACCCTTGTCACCCATGTGGGAGACTGACAGGATTTCTGGGGCTTCTGGCTCTGGCTTGGCCCAGCCCTGGCTGTTGTGGACATGTGGGGAGTGAACCAGCAGATAGAAAATCTTTGTCTGCCTGTCTGTCTCTCTCTCTCTCTGTGTGTGTGTGTGTCTATGCCTTTCAAATAAAATGAAAACAAAATAAAAATTGAAAAAGCATGATGCCATCTGCATTGGCAGGTTTATGTTTGCATGACAAAATAAGCTGCCTCTTATTATTGAATAATTCTTCTCCCATGTGGTTATGTGATTGTGCTGAAGAGTCTGTCATTTTTCTTTGTCCTGACTCTTGTGTTACAAACTGTGGGCCTCAATCATTAACTACCAGCAAGCACTCTCTCCTCTCTTTTGACTTACTACTGGGGAAGCGAGATCTTTTAATACATTTCTAAAGTTTTTGTTATTTATTTGAAATATAGAGCAACACACACAGGGAAGGAGAGACAGAGATCTTTCATCCCCTGGTTCACTTCCTAAACGGCTGCAGCAGCTGGGACTGAGCCAGGCTGAAGCCATGAGCCAGGAACTCCATCTGGGTCTGCCATCTTCTGCTGCTTTCCCAGATGCATTCGTAGGGAGCCAGATTAGAAGCAGAGCAGCAGGGCTGGCACTGTGGCACAGTGTGGTAAAGCCCCAACCTGCAGTGCCTGCATCCCATATATGCACCAGTTAGACTCCTGGCTGCTCCACTTCTGATCCTGCTCCCTGCTAATGCACCTGGGAAAGCAGAGTAGGATAGCGTAAGTCCTTGGGCCTCTACACCCACGTGGGAGACCGGAAGAAGCTCCTGGCTCCTGGCTTCAATACAGCTCAGCTCAGGCCTCTGAAGCCATTTGGGGATTAAACTAGTGGTTGGAAGACCTCACTCTCTCTCTGTTTCTACCTCTCTCTGTAACTCTGTCTTCTAAAGAAATAAATCTTTAAAAAAAGAGGCAGAGCAGCTGGGTATTCAATCAGCATGCCAATATGGAAAAGGTAGCTTACCCTGCTGTGCCACAACAGTGGCCATGGAAGGAAGATCTTTTCCTCAAGTGTTAATTAATATTGATCATGGGTCAGCCAGTGTGTTAGACTCAGGGGACCAAATTTTGTAAGGTTTAAAGATCCATAGCTATCTGGACAGAAATTCAAAATGCCTACTGTGTTTATTCTTATGTTCTTCCAAAGAGATTTGTTTTCCTCTTATCATCAGCAAGCACCTACCCTGACATTGTAGTCCAGGGTACATGGGTGTCTTCCATCTGTTCACACATCAGTCCTGGACTTCAAAATTAGCTTTAGTCCAGTGGTCACTTAGAACACCAGTCCAAAGTGCTACGGTTTACCACTGAAAAAACATAGGTGTAGAACAACAGGAATAGATTAGGGCTTTAGCAGGCCACAGGACATCCAAGGATCCTGGGGTCCCCAGGTTTGAGAGCCTTTACCTCCTAGGATGAGGTGTAGAGTGGAAGTCAAATGAAGAAAGGTGAGAACTCTCCTAATTCCTTTACTCTGCCTCTTTCATTCTGACCACTTCTCTTTTCTCATGCTTTACTAGAAAGAATCAATGGGGCCAGCACCGCGGCTCAATAGGCTAATCCTCCGCCTGTGGCATCCCAGGTTCTAGTCCTGGTAGGGGTGCCGGATTCTGTCCCGGTTGCGGTTGCTCCTCTTCCAGTCCAGCTCTCTGCTGTGGCCCGGGAGTGCAGTGGAGGATGGTCCAAGTCCTTGGGCCCTGCACCTGCATGGGAGACCAGGAGGAAGGACCAGGCTCCTGGCTTCGGATCAGCGCGGTGCGCCGGCCACAGCGGCCATCGTGGGGTGAACCTACGGAAAAGGAAGACCTTTCTCTCTGTCTCTCTCTCTCACTGCCTGACTCTGCCTGTCAGCAAAAAAAAAAAAAAAAAAAAAAAAATCAATGGAGGAACTGGTGAGTTAAACTTTGTAAATGTACCCTGCACTTGTGAGTAAGCAAATATCAAGTTAAGAAAATCCCCAGTGCTGCTGCTTACAGTCACAATGAAGCAATTAAAGCAAAGCTGACGCTTCTAACATGTTTTGAGAGTTCTGAAAGGTAAAAAAAATTTTTTTTACTCCAGTCACGTGGAATAAATGAATGGGAGACCTCCTCTTCCTGTGCTTTCTTCATTTCTATTTCTCCTCCCTCTTCTTCTTCTCCCTTTTATTTTCTTCTATCATCCCCCTCTGAATCCTCCTGATCCTCTTCCTGCACCTCGCCTTTCCTGTATTCCTAGACTTGACTGTCATCAACAACTGTTTAATCCACCGCCCAAGGCTCTTCCCACAGAGGAGTCACTAGACTCTCATGTGAACCACAGAGCTGCACAGTGAACACTGGCGAAATCAAACTGCTGCCTTTCTGATGTGATGCTGCCACATCTCATTCACTAGAAAGAAATACCATGTGGAAAAGAGCTTGGCCGTTTGGGTGAGAGGCATTCGCTTCCCACTGTATCTGTCAGAGTCCCAGCCCCACGTGTGCCCCATCAATCCTTGCCCTTCACCATTCCTCACCACCTGAGGTCTCAAACAGATTCCCCCTCGGGCAGGGTGGTATATCATGTTTAAAATCGTTACGTAATTTCGCTGGCCTTTTCCCAGGGCCAAAGGTGGGTCTGGTGACACTGGGACATTAGGGAAAAACTAATTTTCTTTTGCTGTCAAGTATGCAAAGTAGGGAGTAACGTGATTCACTGCCTTGTACCCAGAAGGTCCTTAATGAACCAACATTCACTGAGCTTCCCAGAGCAGTGTAGTGAGGACAGTCACCAACGCTGGTGCACGACAGACTCTGGTAGGGGTGTTTTTAAAATACAGACTTCTGGACCTCATCCTCAGAGTCTTATTCAGTGGGATGTGTGTGGGCCAGAGTGGCGCCTAGGAATGTGCATTTCAGTGGGATCCTTAGGGACTTTGATTCAGATAACTTGCTGACTACACGTGAAGATATACTGATTTTAGTGGTTAAGAGTTTCAGAATCAGAAATTAGTTGTATTAAAACATGTATCAGCTATGAGCTGGGACAAATTAATCTCTGTTAAAAGTAGGAAAACCTACCTTGTAGGCTTAGTGTTCCTGAAGGTGACAGAGTATAGAACCCACAATAACATGCAAGCAATGTTAGTTATCACTATTTTGATTACATTATTTTTCTTTTCCCCTAAGCCCTGAGTCCCTAGTACTATTGACTTCAAGTTTACTTTTGGGGGAAAGGGAATGTGGGAAGGGTACAGTGAAGTCTTCTATTTTAAAGTTTGACATGGGGCTAGCTTTGCTTAGAGGTTTTTCTCCTCAATACTAATCTGAGACTAGAAGGACTTTAGCTTTTGGGACCAGGAGGTGCCAGTCTTCCCCAGCATCCTCTGCCCTGCACCCAACACCCACAGAACACCTTGAGATTTTTAATCTCTGGTGGACCAACTGCTTCCCAGCTGTGGATAGCCTCCATTCTCAGGCATGGTCACAATGAAGGCTTCATAGAAACTGTTTGCAGGGGTACCGTGTAGCCAGACTCAGACTCCTACCCAGCAAGTCAGGCCCTTAGCAGGCATTTGTCTCCAATATCCAGCAGTAAGCAACTGACGGATCCTGATTAAACTCCAGCTTGGATCATATTGAATTGCACAAATAGGTCTGCGTGTCAGTAATATGCTCCCCCCCATCTACCTCTCCCCATCTTGTTCTTCATTGTTCCCTCTGTAACTCTTATGCTCCAGCTGATTTTTATCATAGATTAAAATCACTAAGCAAATAGGCTTGCTGTTCAGCTGTCACAGGGAAAGATGGAGTTGAAAGCAGATTTCACATATTTCTTTTAGTGCAGAAAAGCTCAAATGCTTCTACACTATATATCTACACTTGTGTACTGCAGTGCTCACATGTGTGCACATGCACACACACACACACACACACACACACACTTCTGTCTTTTTCAGTCTATCTGGGAGTGGATCAAGACAGGGGTGTTCCAAATCTCTGGTGGAGGTTGTTTAGAGAGTTCTGTCAGCTGCTCACTTGGTTATGTTAATATGACTAAACGTTGTGGATTCCTCTAGAGAGGTAGTCTGGGATTTGGGTGATTGTAGTCAATAAGGAAATTTCTCTCTTGCCTTTTGTCTCACCCACCTTGTCTGCCAGTCCAGGTTAACCCCCCAAACAGAGTGCCAATCACCTGTCACTTTTCAAGGGGGTCGCTGTCAGCCTGGGCCACTTGAATTTTTGACAATGTAATTATGGCTCTTGCTTCCACAGTGGGAGTCTGAGCAGAATGGTGGGGTTTTTATTGATTGTTCAGCAGGGAAATTTATCAATGTCTCTCATTTCATTTCTAGTTCCTCCCAGAGAAATTTGGCTGACAGTTTCTCAAGAGAAAAGGAATCTTATGGCATTGACTGGGCTTGTGTCTTTGTCCTTTTCAAAAGATTGTAAGATACAGGCATTAAGTATAGATGGAAATTTCTGAGAACTAGTTTATAGGGCATATTTGAGGAAAACACCAGTGCAATTGTTATGAATGTAAGAGTTTGGTAGGAATAAAGAAAAAAGGGATAGGCATCAGCAAGTTTGGATATGGTTTGTTTGCCTTCTAAAATACCTAGTGCCTGTGTTTAAACCTCATGCTTCTTATAAGTATTTTATGCTTTCTTCCTATAGTTGCTGAGAGTATCAGGCCAAAACAATGTATGTGGGGCAGGCTCGTGTTCCTGGTCAGTGGCTCCCATATTAGGCTCCATAAAATCCAGATATTTCCTGGATCAGGGCCTCCACAAGCAATGAAATATTTGGGAATCATGCAATAGAAGTTTAAATTTCTCAAGTGCCTGATTCCTAGATTTTATCTTTGTTGCATATTTCTGTTCAAAGTAATTAGAAGAACGAGTTCCACTGTTAAAATTGTGATTAAAAAAACCCCTACGAGGTCATTGTTTTAAACCATACTGTATGGGTTCTTTTGAGGGATCCAGGGCCTTTGCTTGTGTGATTCCTGACTAAGCTCCAGGGCGTTTTGTATATATCCTGTTCTTTGATGTAGGATGAAGCTTCCTGGAACCCATTTTCATCTCATGACAGTTCCTTTCAATGCAGCAATCTGTTTTTAGGACTCTTCTCTTTGTCATGTGCACCAGTCACTTCCGGTCCTTTCCTTCCTCCACTTCTAGCATCTCCTCTTGCCACGGCTCCTTCCAGACCATGACTCCTCCATTTCTTGTTCTTTCACTCCCTTAGGTTGTAAAAAAATCATTGCTGTAATGTATTTTTGTATGTAACTGTGTTACTCTGAAATTCTTTGGTTTTAAGGGACAGAAGCATAGTGTAAAAACGCTAGGTAAAACAAAGGATTTATAATCTCTAATAATCAAATTGCAGCATGTGCAGGAATGCAACTGACGTTGGCTCTAGCTGCCACCAGATATACTCGTGGCATCAGGACACTCTGTCTCCCACCTCTGGGTCTCTTGTAAGGTATTGGGTTTCATTTTCTCCTATTTCTTGTTGGCTGCTCTGTTTGGCTTTGGACATTTCTTGATTCAAGTGAACTTTGATTTTCTACCACCAA
This sequence comes from Oryctolagus cuniculus, assembly GCF_051225735.1. NCBI lineage: Eukaryota > Metazoa > Chordata > Mammalia > Lagomorpha > Leporidae > Oryctolagus > Oryctolagus cuniculus. The sequence goes on from NC_142871.1 coordinate 117,982,411, forward strand.
ATAGGGATCTCTGTGTTCTTTTAAAAAAATATCCATTGCTGGTTGATTTACCCTGTGTGTTTACATCATGTACTGTGATCATCCCCACTCCCCCCTCAAGTCACCATCTCACTCATTTACCAACTGTTGTGACCAAGAAGGCAAGACCGTGTGAGAAGATGCAAGTTCTTGTTCTCCAGAGGTGGCCATGTAGGTGTGGGATTCTGCATGTGTGTGTATGTGAGGGGGGAGGTTGGGGGAGGCATGTGTGTACATAAGTGTATGCTTTGGGAAACTATTCACGTAAAGAAAAAGTTGTATCTAGCCCCAGAAAGGAGTATATCTAGCAGAAAAAAACCCACAGGTCTCCTGAAGAGTAGTTTAACTAAAATCTTAACCTTTTGACTCAGTCTCTGAAATCTCTAGGTGACTAAAGCTCATTGGCAGAAATATTCACATATAATATAGTATGTACTGTTGTGCAGACTCTGTGTGACATTTAGGCTTCCTTTAGACTGAATGAAGCATATTGTGAGACCAGGTAAGCAAAAATGCCCATTTTATTCCCAGCACAGAGCTTAGAACATAGAAATGTCCCATCAAATGGCAGAAGAGGTAAATACATATATCTATTGCTGAAAACATTTGCTCCAGTTAGACCCAAAATATAACATTTCATTGTTGCCAGGAATTTGAAAAGCTCTGTCCTAGGAACTTCATGGAATCTAATTTTCTAGGATATATGCATATTAGGATTTTTCTTCTTCCTTTCCAGGATTCCATCATTACACTATTGAAGAGGTAGAGGTTCTGTGCCTTCCTCTAGCATTTATTACCACAAAATGGTTTCTGGAATTTCCTGGGTAAACTTGAGCTGGTATGATGTAGAAATCTGCCACAGGGCTACACAAATGGAAAAGGTACATTTTTAAGGGTGTTTAGGAGATGCAAACCTTCTAGACAGAAGTCTGACTCACAACAGCCCCAATTTTTCTTTAGTCATTATTTCCATCTATATTTGATGGATAATTTTTTCCTGTCCTTTAACACCTTGGGCACCATAGCATTCCAGCTGCTATCAGATGTTAAAAAGGCCAGTCATAATTAGTCCAGTTTAAAGTGTCAGTCTCACCTTGGTTTACCATTCCTTTCCTTCCCATCAGGGTTGTAGCTTAAGTGTTTTGGAGCAGCAGGGGATGTTCCATTCCTTCTCTCTTTCCTTTCAGTTTATATTCTCTCAATGACAACAGAGGTAAGATAAGAAGTTTAACAAACTTTTAACTGCACAATGGTATCCTCTGTTGTGTATTGCTGTCTCTCTGGATGGTACTGGCTGACTTTTTATCCTTTCTCTTAAGATGCCTGCATGAGAATGTTGGGGCCCTGTAGGAAGATTTCCACTCTACAATTTTCCACTGTTGAAGCCTCACCCGCGTTTGCAAAGGGGTTAGCTTCCACCCTGGAGTTGATCTTGAGTGGGATACCAGAAAGTTAATTCAACCAAACCACTTTCTCTAGAGTTCACTTGATCCTAAGGAAATGGCCACACCAAAGATGTCCTAGTAATCACTCCTTGTGCTCTTCCATCTATACCCCTTCCCATTCTTGCCCCTGCTTGGATAGACAGAAGCAACTTAGCAAATATGTTGCATATGCAGACATTCAACCTGGGAAAATTCAGCCAGTCTCCCGTTCTTACAGGAACTCTATGATCAGTACTCATGAAGCCCTCTTTTTTCACTTTAGTGAAAAGCTAAGAGAAGCTAGAGAAGCACCCACAACTCCCTCTAAAGGAAGGAGAGGTGAAGACCATGTCCACCTAGCCCAGGCTGTTAACTCATCCTCAAACCCAAGGATCTCTTTGAAATCTCTTTTAGTTACTCACATAACTGAAGGGGTGCAGAGTTTGCTCCAGGGATGGCTGAGGTGGCAGTTAGAAGGGAGACATAGAGGAAGGAGGATGGGGAAAATGTAAGGCCTATTTGCTGATTTCTGTAATCTTAAATTTAAACAAAGTTCAGTACAACTCTGGGGATCTGAGCAGCTGGTAGGCATGGCAGATCATAGTTACACTGCTCGGTAGACACTGGTCAGGATGGTTCCAGTGTACCTGAAACCCTCAGGGTGCCAGGATGGCCAGTGAACAGATAACTAGTTTTCCCTTCAGAACAGAGGAAGATTAGTCCAAAATATAACCAACATCATGAACAAAAGCAAAGACAGGAGTCTTCTTTGTTCTAATAATGCTTCAAAAAAGTACAAAATGCAACTGTTTTGTGCACAGTGGCAGAAGGATATCTGCTAGAATCTCATTGATCTGAACACGAGTGACCTTGGAACTATTTTTAAGAAAGGGTTCCTTTAATTAATAGTATAAACCACATTTAAGGAACTTGTTTAAGCACATTTAAGTAAACATGCTGTTTTTAAGGTCTTTTAATTTTAGGTGTTTATATGTAAATGTATACTGCTAATTAGAAATGAGTTCTAGCTATTCAATAATCCAAATACAGCAGGAACCCCACTTAGAAACACATTGTAAGGTGCTTCAAGTTTCTATATATACTTGAAAGTGTTGGCATTCATCAGATCTTTTTTGGTGGCAAGTGACAAGAAACCCAATTCAAACAAAAAATAGGGCCATTTATTGCCTCCTATAACTGAAAAAACTTGAGGCACAGCTGAGTCCAGGTGCTACAATGAAATCGTTAAGACTTTGTTGCTTTGAAACTCTTGGTTATATTTCCCCTTGAGTTGGCTTCCTCTCCAGCCAAACTCTTCCTTCACAGGGGAAGAACTGCGGCCCTGTGGCATGGGGTGAAAAGGAATTTTTTCCCTTTCCCAGTGGCTGTTTGACCTCTGACCTATTTTTAACATTCCCACCATTCCATTGTACATCCCTCCTTCTGCCATAGCATTACATGCGGTTTATTTATCATATTTATTATACTTATTCCACTGTCTCAGTACAATCTATAGTGTATCTATCTATCTACCTACCTACCTACCTACCTGTCTACTATCTATCTCCTATATATATCCTGAGGGCAGAAATTTTTCAGTATTTTTTTTCATCTACGTGAAATCTACATTTGCTAGATCACTGCCTTGACTCATAGTTGGCTTTCAAGAAATATCTATTTCAGGACCAGCACTGAGAGACAGCAGTTGGGATGTCCACCTCCCACCTCAGAGTGCTGGTTTGAGTCCTGGATACTCCACTTCTGATTCATCCTCTGCTAATGAACATAGGAAGCAGCAGATTATGTGTCAAGTATTTGAGTCCCTGACATCTTCTTGGGAGACCAAGATGGAGTTCATGGCTCCTGGCTTTGGCCTGACCCAGCCCTGGCTGTTACTACTGTTTAGAGAATGAACAACTGCATGAAAGATCCATCACTCTCTTTCTTTGTCTCCCTATTTCTGGCCCCCACAGCCTCTCTCTCTTCCTCTCTATCCCTCCTAACCTCCTTCCCTTCCTCCCACTCTGTTACCCTGCTTTCCAATATAATAAATAAGTAAATCTTTAAAAAATTATTTTCAGTATATCTGAATGAAAACTTGATCAATAGTCTCAGGTTTGACTTTGACTTAATTTGAGCCATAAGCTCTTTGAGTCTCTGAAGTAGCTGTAGTGATTAGGGAAGTAGTACTTCCATTGTCCACGTGGACCATGTGACCTTTGCTGGTGCCAAGGATGTGGACAGTCTTCCAGAGCTACTTTTTAGGTCTGAGAGTAAGGGTAATTTCTTACAATAAAAGGCGTGTTATCTAACTAGAATAAATGGGAAGGGTCAGATTAAGGAATAGTCTATGTTTTAAATATTTAGCAATCTAATATTTTTATTAATTTGTAATTGCAAATTAATAAGATTTTACCAGATAACCTGTATTAAATTTATTTCAAATTTACTTAGGGTGGCTAGGAAAAAGCTCAGTAAACTACTCAATTAAGTAAAACCTTAACACAATTAGTAGAAAACATAGGATTCAAATTATATAGGAGAGGAGATTCAAGGGGCAGAGAGGATGGTTAATAGCTACCGAAGTGTAGTGGGACAGGAGGAATAATGTCTAATGTCGTATAGCACAGTAGGATAAGTATAGTTGACAAAAATTGTGAATTTCAAAATAGCTAGTGGGATGATTTTGAATATTCTAAATACATTAAAAAATGAAATGATTTCTTTGCCAATTACCCTGATCTTATCATTATGTATTGTACATATGTATTGAAATATCACCACTATACCCTATACAATGTGTACAATCATTATGTCAATTAAAAATAAAATGTCTTAATTGTCTAAATATGAATGTATCTATAAATATGAATGTATATATATATATATATGTAAGTAGAAAATAACCTAGTGATACCTTCTAGATTTGGTTATGTCCTGAGAGTGTCATTAATAGGGTGAGGTTGATTTTAAGATGGTTTTTCTGTCAGAGGATCCAGGACCATATGACCATATGACTGGACATTTTTTTTTTAATATCCCATACTTTCTGTGGGTCGGGAGTACAGGCGTGGCTCCCCTGGCTCCTACAAACCTCCAGTCAGAGTGCCAGCCAGTCTGCGCATCCACTTGGAGGCAGTGCTGGGAAGCACCTGCTCCCCGGCTCACTCGGTTCGGGGCAGAATCCATCTCCTTGCTCCTGTGGGGGTTGCTTCTTCAAAGCTGGCAACAGAGCTGCTGGGCTGTAGCACGAGACTGCTAGCGAGATGGAGTTCCTGGAAGGTGCTGCAATCGCGGAGCGATGCATTCATAGTCACAGGTCCTTCTCTCTGAGTTGCAAGCAGTCTGCAGCGAAGACTGGGTTCTGTTATGATAAACCCACCCCCAAGGGAAGGCAGAAGGAAGCTCTTGCCATCAGAGAAGGGCTATTTCACCTTGAGCTCCTAAGAACTGGTGCAAGCACTCCTTCAGCTCCCATGAGCTTTTAGTCAGTCCCAGGTGCTCCTGCACATGATCAAGTTAGAGAGACGGACCCATTCCTCCTGCTCATTCCCTGAGAGCCCCACCCAGCACACCCATCAGCCCTCAAGGGCTTCCCCCAACAGGTGCATGCTTTCCAAGCTTGTTTTAGGAACAGAGACCAGCACACCCCATGCCCTCTTCTCTCATGGGACATTCTTTTTTGTAAATAGGAGAACACAACCATGTAAATAAGAGAGTGATAACCATCAAAAGCACTGATATGAGCACTGAATATTTGAATTTGGACTCTAGTCAAGAAGGGAATCATTATAGAGCAATGATGTATCATGTGATCAATCCTTTTTTTTTTTTATTTGACAGGTAGAGTTAGACAGTGAGAGAGAGAGAGACAGAGAGAAAGGTCTTCCTTCCATTGGTTCACCCCCCAAATGGCTGCTATGGCTGGTGCTGTGCTGATCTGAAGCCAGGAGCCAGGCGCTTCTTCCTGGTCTCCCATGCAGGTGCGGGGGCCCAAGGACTTGGGCCATCCTCTACTGCCTTCCCAGGCCATAACAGAGCTGGACTGGAAGAGGAGCAACTGGGACTAGAACCCAGCACCCATATGGGATGCTGGCGCCACAGGTGGAGGATTAACCAAGTAAGCCACAGCGCCGGCCCAATCCTTCTTTTCTAAGCTATGAAAGGGATGAACAAATGTCTTGCTTTTCTTAGCACTTAAGGCCACACACAAAACTGGAACTTCATGGCTCAAGTTGAGGACAGCTCTTCAGTCCAATAGGAGAAGAGAGCAAACTGATCTAGATAAGACCAGTGTCTCAATTCATGTAGTTAGGAAGAAATTGCTATACTCATATACTTTTTATTCTATTGAGATTTTCAGCTGTTTGGGTGAGGTCTGCCTACATTAGGGAGGATGATTTGCTTTATTCAGATGTAAATGCGAATCTCAGCCAGAAGACTTCCATAGAGGAACTCAGAATGTCTGGGCACCCTGCAGCCCTGCCAACTTGATGCATAAAATTAACCATCACAGTCACAAAAGAGGACACCCATTTTCTACATGGACTCTGTATTGCTGTATTGTATCTCAGACAAATAATCTGGGAAGATGTCGAGCCTCTTGTTTTGATAGAAATCTTCACAAGGTGAAATAACTAGATCCAAGATTCATCTCTTTCAGTTGAGATTTCAATAGTTTCCTTTTTTCTTTTTCCTTTCTTAACCGTGAGAATCTTTGCTGATCTTTTGCATCTTCTCTAGGTGACCTTGACTTTGCTCTTTCAGGGAACACTCTCCCATCTTTCTCTGGATTATGTTTTAGGATCCTAGACCCTGGAAGTAGGCTGCAGGGGTCCAAATTCCTGTGTCCACCACTCTCTGGTGGGCTTTGAAAAAGTCAACTCTTCAGTGTTTCAGTTTCCACATCTACCAAATGGAAATGATACTTAAACGTTCCTCATGGTGGTGTTATGGGGTTTAAGTCAAATAAAATATAGAAAGTACTTAGTACAATTCAAGCATCAAGTGACTACTCAGCAAATGTTAGTTATTGTCACTGTTATTACGTACCTACAGTTATGATTTGGTGAAGTTCCCTCATTTTTGTTCTAAGGATGGTAGGTCACTGTTTTCCAGTAATCTGTCAGCCAGAAACCTGGTTGTCATTCTTTATAACTCTTTCTCTATTGTTTCCTTTTTTGTGTTCATCAAGAAATATTGTCTATTTTCATTCCTGGATAACTCATGAGCCCATATTCTTTCTTCCTCCTTCACTGCTGTCACCTTACTTTATGATAACTTCAACTTGTGCCTGGAATACAGTGAAAGCTGTCTCATTTGTCTTTTAGTTGCTACTTTTGTCTCTACAAGTTATTTTTTCTTCCCTTGGAGCCAAAATCATCCTTTATCATGCTGCTGCTCAAAACTCTTCAGTGGCTTACCATTGTTCATATAAAAATGTCCAAAATTTCTGCCCTGCCTGCACATTCTGCCTTGTTTTCCATGCTAATTCCTACCCTTGCACCCCAGTAATATCCTGCTTTCAGTGTAATAAATGGTTAATATAGTCTTGATTTTGCATTTTTTACATTTTTGAGTACCAAAAGAAACTCCACTTTGTTAAGTAAATGGAGAGCTACATAGGCAAGAAGCTCATAATTTTGCCTTCAAAGAGAATTCTTCTATATGCATCATCAAAGCAATACTATTAATAGTACTGCTTTCAGCTTGTCATGGAGAAAGAGTATCATTGAATTGAGTATTATATTCAGTATTTGTTAAAATTGGATTTTACCTAGATCCTGGCACTTTATAATTTTCAAAGCTTTTTCCCATTCTTTCCTCTCATCTAATTCCCACAACAACCCTGTGAAATAGGAAAGACTGGGATTATTACTTTCATTTTAGAGATGATGAAACCAGTGCCTTGAAGAAAGGGAAACTAAATTCATTTCATCCTCTTCATTGGCTTAAGATGTGCATGAGGGTGCTTCTGTTTTATGTATACATAGCTGTTATTTACCTGTGGCAGAAAGACTCTGTTTTATTTTAATTTTTATTTACTTTTAATTTATTTGGGGGAGAGAAAGAGAGAAAGAGAGAGGGAAAAAGAAATGAATGAATGAATGGATGAATGAGAATGAATATCCCTTGCTCTCTGATTTGTCCCTGAAATGCCAACAACAGAGGATGGGAACTCAGTTTGGGTCTCCCATAAGGGTAGCAGGGATTCAAATACTTGAACCATCACTTGTTGTCTCCCAGGCTGAGCATTAGCAGAAAGTAAGAACCAGAAATGGAGCTGGGACTTAAACCCAGGCACTCAGGTATGGGGTATAGGTGGCCCCAAAAATGTCTTAACTGTTGCTCCAAACACCATCTTGCTTGGGCTTTCAAAGCAGTCATCTCAATTTTAATTTTTCAGATTACTGTAGGATCCCAAGGGGGCTTTTATTCCTCATGGCTCCCTTTGTATCTCTTGATAGAGACACAAAGAATCCTGTTCTTTTATTTTCCCTCCAGTATTTTTATAGAGTTACATGAGCTCTGTGATGACATATCTGCAAACATTTGCTTTTATGGTTTCTGCCTTTAATTCCATGTTTAGAAACTTTTTTTTTTTACACAGACTATCTAAATATTTACTTGTTTCTTAGTATGTTTATTCTTTCTCTTTTTCTCCTCTTCACATTTGTGTCTTTAACTAGGATCAGCAAACTCTGGCCGCTGGACCAAATATGGCCCACTGCTTGTTTTTGTAAACACAATTCTATTGAAGCACAGCCATGCTCAATTGTTTAGGCATTATTTTTGGCTGCTTTGCACTACAGTGACAGAATGGAGCAGTATGACAGAGTCCACATGGCCTGCAAACCCAAAACCCTTTATTGTCTAGTTTATTACAGAAAAAAAGAGTGCTGACTTCTACTTTAATCAATCTAGAATTTATTTTGAAATAGTTTAGGAGTCAGTTATCCAATTTTTAAAAAATGGCTATTTTTTCAACACTGTTTATTCAACCACGCAATTGTGGTAGGTTGAAAAATTACCTTCAAATGTGTTCACTTCCTGATACTTGGCACCTGTGAGTGTTGCCTTATTTGGCAAAAGGGACTTTGCATATGTTATTAAATTAAAGATCTAGAAACAGGAAATTATCTTGGATCATCCAGGTGAGTCTGGTGGAGTTACAGTGGTCTTTGTCAAAGCAATGCAGAAGCAGTCTGAGAAAATGGCCATGCAAGCGAAGCGGAGGCAGGATGGATGGGCTCTGAAGGTGAAAGAAGGGGCCACAGTCCAAGGCAGCCACAAGAAGCTGAAGAAGGCAAAGGAATGGATACACCTCCCAGAGTCTCTAGAAGAAATCAGCCCTGCCAACACTTTAATTTATATCAGCAAAATAAATTTGAGCCTTCTGTGTGGGGAGCAACTGGGAGCAACTCGGACTAGACTAAGTTACTGGAATTAAGACTTATTCTATGTATCCGCTCTCCCACAATATGGCGCTGGGAGAGGAGGAGACAGCTTCTGCACAGCTGCCTCCAGTTCAACCAACAAGCTGCGGGACCTGCCCCTGATTGGAGGAGAGCAGCGTACTCGGCGTGTGGGTAGCAGAGTTGGGATTGGTGGAAGAGGACTATAAAGGAGGAGAGAGACAACATGCACCAGGAACATCTATCTGAAGGAACACCTATGCAGCCCCCGAGAGAGCCGGCCGGCGGTGTGCCGCTCCCCTGCGGAAGTGGGGAATGTGGCAGGGGGAACCGCCCTTCCACGGAGGTGGAAGGGTCGGTAGCCAACCCGGGAAGAACCAGCAGCAAACCCAGGGAGGGCCGAGCAGACAAAAGAACAGCGCAGGGTCCTGTGTCGTTCCTCCATGAAGAGGGGGAGCGACATTCTGATCTTCAGAACTACAAGATAACACATTTTTATTGTTTTAAAATATAACTGTTATGGTCTTTTGTTGCAATAGAAATTGGAAATGAATACAGCAACATTTTTCTAGAAATGTCAGATGTTACCTTTTTCATACACTAAATTCTTATTTGATTAAGATACAGATTAAGGTATAGGCATTTCGTGTAGCAGTTAATATGCTGCTTGGATTACCCACATCTCATATCAGAATGCCTGGGTTCAAGTTCTGGCTCTGTTCCTGAGTCCATCTTCTTGCTAATATTATCCCTGGGAGGCAGCAAGAACTTGAGTCCCTGCCACTCATGTGGCAGACATAGATTGAGTTCCTGGCTCCTGGTTTCTGTCTGGCCCAGTGCCAGTTATTAATGGGCATTTAAATAGTAAAGAATTAAGTTTGATAATGTTCATAATTACATTTTTATATGAGAATAAAATATTTGTGATATATTAAATAAGGAAAAGTAAAGAATCCATGTTTAACATATATGTCTTTTAGATAAGGTACTGTGATGTCATCATGTTGTCAAATAATATATGACTATAATACTACTAAAAGATGTTCACAGCATATTAAGTAAAGGAAAATGGTACATATAGAAATAGAGTTTTCTTGGGGCTGGCGCCATAGTGCAGTAGGTTAATCCAGTACTGGCATCCCATATGAGCACTGGTTCTAGTCCCGGCTGCTCTTCTTCCAATCCAGCTCTCAGCTGTGGCCTGGGAAAGCAGTAGAAGATGGCCCAAATGCTTGGGCCCCTGCACCCACATGGGTGCATGGGAGACCGTGAAGAAGCACCTGGCTCCTGGCTTCAGATCAGTGTAGCTCTGGCCATTGTGGACATTTGGGGAGTGAACCAATGGAAGGAAGACCTCTCTCTCTGTCTCTCCCTCTCACTGTCTGTAACTCTACCTCTCAAATAAATAAATTTTAAAAAAACTTTAAAAAAAGAATTATAGTTTTCTTATGTAAATATGAACAACATATGAACAAAAGAAAGGGACAATTTGAAATATATTAATCTGTTACATTTAGATTGTTGGAAGTTTTATATACTTTTTTGGCTTCTTTATATTTTTCCTTTAAACATTGTATATAAGTTCCTTTTCTAAAAATAAATTGTTATTAAAATTTAGCCCTTTTTATCTTTACTGTCACTTTGACCCCAAAGCATAACCCTTAGCAATGATTATCGAAACAATTATCTCTTTGAGAATGTACCTGGAATTCTCTGTACTTTCTGGATAATGAACAGCAAGCTAAGCACTGACCATGTGGATTTTCTACCTCCATCTGAAGGACAGTCTTGCTGAAGAACCTGAAATCCTCACAGGAGCTTGGAACAGATCCCAGATGTTCTCGCTTATCTTACCATGCGCTATTTCCTGGATTTTTGAGTTTTATTCTTTGATTACTTTCAGTCACTTACTTTGAATCAAAGGAACAACAGTGACGCTCCAATTGGGTAGAAACAAAGCTTTGCTTTTCTTAGCTACTTCTAGAAAATGCTGTCAATCAAAACGTGGCTTATTGCGCCATCCAAATACCTTGGTTAACCTTGGTCTCAGCACATGTGCCCAAAGAATAGTGGACTCTGTCTCCACACTGGAACAAATGTGCTTTCTTTTCCCTTGCAGTGTAGAACTATTTGCTTATCAAGTGTGAATGCAGCCAGCAGCTCTGTGTGCAGAGGATTGCTCTGGCACACCTTTCCCCAGCTGCAGGCTCACAGTCCTTATGCAATCAGGACTCCCAGTGATGAACCCAAAGAGATGCAGGAAGCTCACATAGGGATTCATGCAGGATCCCCTGCCAGGTTTTGTCTTCACTCAAGGAATGAACCACAGCAGCTGGTTCTTATGGGCGGAGGGAAATGAAAGATTCCTGTTTTCCATTTCTGCCCATTTTGTCTTCTGGTTCATGTCAGTCTCTTCTTGAAGAGCCAACCCCGGGGTCAATCACCTCTTCTGGGAAGCATCGCTAGAAGCAATGTTCTGTGTCTGTGTACCAACAGACCCTGGGGTCCTTTTCTCTTAAAACTTAGCCTTGGGATAGGTGTTGTGGGCACAGTTACAATGCTAGCATACCATATTGGAGCACAAGTTCAAGTCCCAGCTGCTCTGCTTCAGATTCAACTCCTTTTTAGTGAAACTGGGAAGACTGAGGAAGATGGCCCAAGTACTTAGGTGCCTCCACATGGGAGACCTGGATGGAAGTCTTTGTGCCCACCTGGCTTTGACTTGGCCCAGCCCCTACCAGTGTAACCCTTTGGGTAGTGAACAAGCAGATGGAATATACCTTTCCCTCCTTCCCTCCTCTCCCCCTGCATTTCAAATAAATAACTATATAAATCTTTACCAAAAAAGGGGAGGGGTGGCCAGAGTCATGGTGTAGCATGTTAAGCCTACAGCTGTGATTCTGGCATTCCATCCCATATGAGTGCATTTCTGATCTAACTCTCTGCTACTGCACCTGGGGAAGCGGCAGAGGATGCTCAAGTACTTGAGCCACGGCCATCCAGGTAAAAGACCTGGATGGGGTTCCAGGCTTCTGGATTTGGCCTGGCCCAGCCTCGGCTGTTATGGCCATTTGTAGAGTGAGCCAGCAGGTAGAAGATCTTGCTCTGTCTCTGTCACTGTAACCCCACCTTTCAAATAAATCATAAAAAAGCAGAAAGAACTTACCATGATGCACTTACGATTTTTGTCTGCCTGTTTCTTTCTTAACATTTAAAATTTATTACTATAAAGAGGACAGATTTCATGTATTTTGTAGATATGAGTCTAAGAATATGACACTACTTTCCTTCCTTCATCTCTCCCTCTTCCTTCCTTTTTTCCTTCCCTTTTAATTTTTTGTGGTATTCTACTTTCAATTTACCTTATAATCATGGGCTTACTGCTCCTCTAAATAAAGAGTTCTACAAGTAAAAAGTAGAAAGATCACTTCTCTGCAGGAATATAGACAAGGGTTATAAACAATAATCAAATCAGAAAATATAAATTTCGCTCATATATATTAAGTATTTCTTCCTTTTCTTTGCATTCTGCTTGTTCTTGTACTGGCCAAGGGCACTGAAGGAAATGAATTCTCGTTATGTTTATCTCGGTGCTTGCTTGACAAATGTTCATCTATGCATAAGAAAAGACAGCATTCATTGTTTTGCTGTGCATAAGGTCAAGCTACATCTAGAAATAAGCAGGAAAAAATTTCCATATATTTGAGAATAATATTTCTAACTCTTTTGTGAGTTCCTTTATAGTTATGATGTGAACATATTTTAAAACATATGTGTATGTGTATGTATATGTTTATGTGTATATGTATGTCTATGTCTATGTCTATGTCGATGTCTATGTATATAGTGGCACTGTGACATGCTGAGCTAAATCACTGGCTACAAAGCCAGCATCTGCTAGGGCACTTTTTTGAGTCCCTGCTGCTCCACTTTCAAACCAGCTCTCTGCTGATGCATCTGGGAGGCTAGTGGAAGTGCTTGGGCCCCTGCCCTTATGTGGGAGATCCAGATGGAGTTGCAGTCTTCTGACTTTGGCCTGGTCCAGCCTGGCTGTAACAGCCTTTTGAAGAGTGAACCAGCGGATACAGGATGTGTCTCTTTGTCTCTCCCTGTTTTTCTCTGTAGATCTGCATTTAAAATAGATAAATCTTTTAAATAACTGTATGTATTTCCTAATTGACAAATAGTAATTGCACATATTTATGGGGGTACAGTGTGACATTTCAATACATGTATTCAATGTGTAGTGATCAGATCAGGGTAATTGGCATATCTATCACCTCAGACAGATATCATTCCTAGTGTTGGAGACATTCAAATTTCACTTTAATGAAGTGATTCTTCCTCTCTCTCTCTCTCTCTTCGCCCTTCCTCTCTGCCACCTTAAATGCTTTGGAAAGCTCTTGGCCGTTATTCACTTGGAACAAAGATTTGAGTGCTACAAAATAAAGAATCAGGGGACAACTAGTGATTTTAAAGTGTGTTAACCCACAAAGATTATTTTCTTTCTCTCCATGCCCATTTGGTGAGAATGGTTCTCTGGAACTGTGTAATTATGGATGAATGGCACTGAAATGCTCAAGTAATAATTTGTAGGAATACAATTATGAGTAGAAGTCATTAGTGGGAGTAAATGAATAGTTTGTTGGTTAACAGGTCAACATGGAAAGCCCAATGTGGTTAAACATTGTATTAAATTACAAGTTAATATCCTGGCCCCTTTTCATTTGAGCATATTTATAAATTGTTGAGCTTTTAAACTGTATTTTATATGTTTTTTTGATTGTGGCACAGAAAGGAAGGAGCCACCCATTCTGAGTTTCAAGAGTTCCATATAGAGAAATGACTCATATTTGAGATGTGGACAATGCTTTCTTCATCAGAGAAGCCAATCCACCTTGTGTGGCATTTAAATTATAATTATGAAGTAATGAATATAATTTTTGAGGATCAAAGCTAATTTTATACAGTTAACTTACAGTTATTTCCAGGGGCTGGGATTCCATGACTTGCCTCTGTCCCTAGTTTCAGAAAATCCAGTTTCAAGAACTTGTTGCTGATATCTCATTTCTATGTGATCCCCTCCTTGAAGCATTTGAAATCCCTATTTGTGCAGTCTATTAAAATAAATCCCAAAAGTAAGCAAAAATCTCAAACAGTTCTCACTTTAGAATAAAATTATTTAGCATCAATTGGAGTTTCGCTAACTCCTCAACAGATGTTTATGTTTTATGTTTTTTTTCTTGTTTTTTTTTATAGATATTAGTCACTTGGAGATATATATATATATATATATATATATATATATATATGTTTTTAACTGATTGTCCAGAAGAAAATATTTTAAATAGTTGATTTAAATGACTATGAATTGAATGCTAATCATGAGTCTAGGACTGTGTTAGTAATTGAGACATATGTTCCTATAAAGGAAACACAAGATAATGGCCCTGTGTTCATGGTATTAGCTATTAAGATAGAGAGATAAGAAATATATGCTGCAAAATTCAGAGAATGATTTAGTACTGAAATATATAGTACTGTCTATAGGTTGTATAATCATCTAAGTCTCCCAAAGTCTCTGGATAGTTCAGTGGTGATAACGTGATTTTTGCTGCCTGTATCTCCTTGATATAACCAAAACTCCAACCCTTTTCAACATTGGCTTCTGCTTGCTATAGACGCTCCTACAACATAATTCATGTGAGTTCATCAACCATTTGGTCTCACATAGTAACTACAAGGCATCTTTCAGGTTCCTTTCCTCTGGCTTTGGCTTCCTTCGTTGCTGTTCTCTACTCAGGAAGGCAGTAGGTACTGCCTCATTTCTGCCACTGCTGCTGGCTCCTGCCACAAGAATACTGAACACATGGGTCCCAGGGTGCCAGTTTCCATTATTCCCAGGTTGTGAGCCCCAAAGGTGTGGGAGCCTCCACACTAGTCAAGGTCTTCCTGATCACCTGGACTTCAGGATTTGGGGGTACTTATTTCTCCCTGTCTCATTCATGATTATGCTTATCAACATATTTGTGGGACTATGTTATATGCCAGAACCGTGAGGACTGTTGGTGCTTGATGGTGACGAAGGAAAGCTATGGGCTTCCCTGTCATGTTTGGTAGAGGAGAAAATGGGATTATAGTGAGAGGGGTCAAATGGCAGTTGGATTAAGTAGTAGGAAGGAGAGGGACATGGTACCACAGTTTGTCTTCTCCAGACCCCTGTTGGAGTTTAAGCCCCATTGTGAGCTCTTTGGAGGGTAAAAATTTAATCTGACTATTGTGTCTAGAATTGGGGTGTTTGTGAAGTATTTAGGGTTAGATAAAGTCTTCAGGTTGGAGCCCTTATGACTAAAAACTGGTAACTATAAGAAGAGAGAGAGAACAGAGGAAATACACTTGCATGCATGCTTCCTGTTTTTCACCATATGGTGCCCTGAGCTGCCTCAGGTTTGGGGTAGCAAGAAGGATGTCATCAGATGTGGGCCCTCAGCCTTGGACCAGAATTGCCAGACAAAATGAAACTCTTTTCCTTGTAACTACCCCAGTCTGTGGTATTGTGTTACTAGAAATAGAAAATGAACTAAGGCGCAATGTGACATGGCAGGTTGTAATACAGGATTTGACTAGTCAGTAAGGGTTGGCAGCATTTCCTGAAATCAGGTTGAATATGGTTGAGCATCATCCTAAAGAATGTGGCAGAGTGAGTTGATGAGGGAATCCCAGACAGAGGAGCATGAGGTGCAAAAGCTTCCTGGAGAGTTCCTTTGGGATCTTCCTTCAGATTTAGTCATGGGTCCATGTGGTAGGAAAGCTATGGCAGAGGCAGAACCCAAGTCAACTCTGTAATCCTCTCTCCCCATTTGTTCCTTTTCGCAAGCTGCTTCCCCCACGCAAAGCAACTCAGTGGTCCACCAACCACCCAGATTTGCTTGGGCCTGCCTCTACCCCAGATGTACACAGAGATTTTGCTCAAGTTAGGATTCCACACCTTGGCAAGGTCTGCAGGAGGAGATCTAAGTGCTTTCTGAAATTCATGGAAGAGCTGGGGTTTCTGCTATGCTTTGGAAGGAAAGTTGAGAGGAATAGGGAGCTCACATAAGTAGAAGGGACAAAATTGGTAGAGGGTAGAGGTGGCAATGATCCCATTAAATGAGAAAAAAATAGGAATCTGGAATTCCTGGAGTAGAGGGTTTATTATGAAGTTAGAAACCATGCTTTGGGATATGAAACTGGGGCTTTGTTACTGTGTATTATAGTAGGCTAATGAACAAAGAAAGAATGTAATTAAAAAACTTAGCAAAAACTTTTTCAAATAATGTAATGAGTGTCCTAACACAGGGAATTTTTATAATTATTTTGATATTTTCAGTTTTGGATAATGATAGCTCATCCAAATGTGATTATTTCCTATGTATCTAGAAACATAAGAATTGGTCGGCACCATGGCTCCATGGCCTAATCTTCACCTGCAGCACTGGCACCCCAAGTTCCAGACCCAGTCGGGGCGCTGGATTCTGTCCCGGTTGCTCTTCTTCCAGACCAGCTCTCTGCTGTGGCCTGGGAATGCAGTGGAGGATGGCCCAAGTCCTTGGGCCTTGCACCCATATGGGAGACCAGGGTAAGCACCTGGCTCCTGGCTTCAGATCAGCGCACAGCAGCCATTGTGGGGTGAACCAACGGAAAAGGAAGACCTTTCTCTCTGTCTCTCTCTCTCACTGTCCACTCTGCCTGTCAAAAAAAATAATAATAAAATAAAAAAATAGAAACATAAGAATGGTACTCAGGAAGCATCAGGTTTGATGTTTTATGCAAATACATGTGAATGTTATTTTTTCCGTAACATAGTTATGGGATTTCACTGTTTTCTAGCAGCTCTGTGAACATTTGAAAAGGTATAAGTTAGTGTTAATGGTTAAAAATGCACTTCCAAGATCCTATGTGATTTTTTTCATTAATTCTGATTCGACAGTTTTTATAAGAATGATTAGTTAAGAAATATCTTTGTTGTCTCTACTTTTTTTTTTTTTTTTTTTTTTTGACAGGCAGAGTTAGACAGTGAGAGAGAGAGACAGAGAGAAAGGTCTTCCTTTTTCCCCACAATGGCCACTATGGCCAGCACGCTACGCCAATCCGAAGCCAGGAGCCAGGTGCTTCCTCCCGGTCTCCCATGCGGGTGAAGGGCCCAAGCACTTGGGTCATCCTCCACTGCACTCCCGGGCCATAGCAGAGAGCTGGACTGGAAGAGGAGCAACTGGGACAGGATCCAGTGCCCCAACCAGGACTAGAACCTGAGGTGCCGGCGCCGCAGGTGGAGGATTAGCCTAGTGAGCCGCGGCGCCAGCCAGTTGTCTCTACTTTTGATTCTGCCACGTGCAGCTTTTGTGTTCTTAGGCACATAAGGAGTTGATTGTTGCATATTCACTGTTGTGAACCACTGATCACAGAGTTGATAGCATTTTTGTCTTTGGTAAGCATTTTTCTCTGTGAAAGAGATTTTTCAAGAACAAATCAGAGTAATTCATATATATATGCATATATAATAAAGAAATTTTATTTCATTTTACTGTTCCCAAAGGTTAAGATATATGAACAAGGAATAAAATTAAAATTATTTTTTGAGATGATTTATGTCTTAATTTTCACCTGCCCTATAATTAGAAATTTTGAACTCTGTAAATTTTTTTAAGATAAAATTATTGCCCGAGTAAACTTCAGAAATTACATCATTAACCCAGTGACCTTTCTAAACCTAAAACAACATTATTGGTACAAAGTGCCTGCACACACACAGACAAATAAATAAAGAAGAAAGTTTAAAATAATTTGAAAATGATTTATCGTTGGCTGCCTCTGTAGTTAAAGATTCAAGTATTATTACTTTACTTTAGTGCAACAAGGGAGGACAGTAACTTGCTGTGGGCTAAAGGTAAATTATGATCTATTGCAAAGGAGGAAGGAAGTGTACTGAAGAAAGAGGAGTTGGGAGTAAGCCATGTGTTTTCTGAAGGATTGCATTGAAGAATGCCTTGAAAAAAATCTTTGCCTTGACCCTTGCTGGAAAAGGCCAGAGTAAACTGAGACAGATAACTTTCTTGAATCTGAGACAGTTAAGGACTAATGTACTGTGATGGATCTAGTCAGATGGATATGCCAGAATGTAATACAAACTAAGATATCTAGAGTCACAGATTCCCCCTTCTTTGACTTTACTTAACAATTCTATCCTGGATGCATCCAGATTTAAAGTCTGAAGTACTCACATGCACAGAGACTTAGGATAACTGTTGTGAAGTAATTTTGTTTTTCCACTCGACTTACATAGTTTGGGAAATGGGTAGAAGTCTTCATATTGAAAATTAGTTATAGGTTCTTACATCAATGAGTCTAAGAACTATACTTATTTGGAATAAAAGAGTGGTAAAATTTCATTCTTAAAATAGAGTGTGATTCAGGGAAGGCAGAGAAAAGGCTAACATATTTGGAAGGTTTATTGTGTGGCAATATCCAAGTTAGATGTTTCATAGATTCCTCAGTTAATTCTCTTAAAATCCTTTGGTGGAAGATCCTGTTCCTTCTGTTTTTAACTGAGGAAACTGAAGTCCACCCATAAGTGTGTTACCCAAAGGGCATGGCAGAATGTGGCAAAACTGTGGTTCAAGTGTAAGTTTAGTCTTATTACAATTTCTGTGTTTTTCAATACCTTGCAGTGCTCTCAGACTGCTTATATTACTACTTTTAAAATATTTGGGTCACCCCCCAAAATTTGAAAAAATTGATGCTTACTGATCCTGAAACTTTCTTTTCCAGGTTTTTCTTTCATATGATTCTTCACCTGAATAACATCATATTGTTAATAACTATTCAATTTTCTAATCAAGAGAAAGTCACCTGGCTTTACAGTAAAGATGCCAGTTAGGGTGCCCACATCTCATATTGCAATGCCTTGGTTCAGCACCAGTTCTGGCTCCTGATTCCAGCTTGCTGCTAATACTGGTCCTTGCATTCAGTGGTGATGGCTCAAGTAGTTGTGTTCCTGCCACCCATGTGCACTGAGTGTTTTTGGCCATAGCTGGGCCCATTGAATGCATGTGGAGGAGTGAACAATCAGATTGGAGTGCTTGCACTTACACACACACACACACACACACACACACTCCGTCTTCTCTCTCAAATAAATATATAAAGAAAAATAAATTTAAACAAATTTTCCTTGGGCTGTTTTAGGTTTGCTGCCAGAAGTACTTGTTACTCATCTTCGAGCAGCTGCTCAAGCCCAAGACACAGTGTTGGCCCTGGAAGATGCTGTGGACTGGCACCCTGGGGATGAAGTTGTCATCATCAGCGGGGCAGGTGTTGAAGGTGCCAAACCAATGGAAGAAATTGTTGTTGTGGAAACTGTGCACAATACAGACCTTCATCTTAGGTCACCCTTGAGGTACTGAATATTGGTGTTGGGACGTTTGTCTTTTGAAATTTTTTTTTTTTTTTTTTTTTTTTTTTTTTTTTAAACTTTTATTTAATGAATATAAATTTCCAAAGTACAGCTTATGGATTACAATGGCTTGCCCCCCATAACGTCCCTCCCACCCGCAACCCTCCCCTTTCCCACTCCCTTTCCCCTTCCATTCACATCAAGATTCATTTTCGATTCTCTTTATATACAGAAGATCAGTTTAGCATACATTAAGTAAAGATTTCAACAGTTTGCTCCCACACAGAAACATAAAGTGAAAAATACTATTTGAGTACTAGTTATAGCATTAAATCTCAATGTACAGCCCACTAAGGACAAAGATCCTACATGAGGAGTAAGTACACAGTGACTCCTGTTGTTGACTTAACAAATTGACACTCTTGTTTATGGCATCAGTAATCACCCTAGGCTCTTGTCATGAGTTTCCAAGGCTATGGAAGCCCCCTGAGTTCACTGACTCTGATAATATTTAGACAAGACCATGGTCAAAGTGGAAGTTCTCTCCTCCCTTCAGAGAAAGGTACCTCCTTCTTTGATGACCCGTTCTTTCCACTGGGATCTCACTCGTGGAGATCTTTCATTTTTTTTTTCCCCAGAGTGTCTTGGCTTTCCATGCCTGAAATACTCTCATGGGCTTTTCAGCTGGATCCACATGCCTTAAGGGCTGATTCTGAGGCCAGAGTGCTGTTTAGGACATCTGCCATTCTATGGGTCTGCTGTGTATCTCACTTCCCATGTTGGATCGTTCTCTCCCTTTTTGATTCTATCAGCTAGTATTTGCAGACACTATTCTTGTTTATGTGATCCCTTTGGTTCTTAGTCCTATCATTATGATCAATTGTGCACAGAAATTGATCACTGGGACTAGTGAGATGGCATTGGTACATGCCACCTTGATGGGATTGAATTGGAATCCCCTGGTATGTTTCTAACTCTACCGTTTGAGGTAAGTCAGCTTGAGCATGTCCCGAATTGCACATCTCTTCTAATGAAGAACTGGATTAAGGATTCCTCTGGGTTGCCTTTAGAAATCTCTCTTTTTTTTAAATAATAGGTAACATCCAACAATTTTATGTAGTACAAGCAAGTGGTATTTATCCCACGTAAGCAAGGCTGTCAGCATTTTAAAAAATCAATAAATTGGACATACTACACAAACTGCAAAAATGTTAAATGGTTACATCAACTTTTGTAAAAGATATTTGGCATAAAAAAACTGAGCAAACAAGAAACAGAAGAGAAATTCCTCATCTAGATAAAGATTATCTACCAAAACCAACTTTAATAGTGAAATTGGACAGTTTTCCCTTAAGTTGGGGAAAGGGGGAAGTGTCTTTTTCTCACCACTACTTTTCAATATTATGGTGGAATTACTAGACAGTGCAGTAACACAAAGAAAGGATACAAAATGCATACATATTGGGAAGGAAGACATAAAACTGCTAGCAAATGTCATTATTGTATGTATAGAAAATTCAAAAGTACATCATAAGTACCCCTGGAACAATGTTAGTGTAGCAAAGTGGCGAATTACATGTACAATTTAATTGTTGTTCCATGTATGGGTAAGAGCTAGGATTTGAAATTTAAAAACAAAATTAAGCATCATTTAAAATTGCATCAGGTTAAAAAGCAAATCCCAATCGGTGTCTTTTAACTGGACAGTTCAGGCCATTAACGTTCAATGTGACTAATGAAAAGTGGTAACTTTGCCCTGCCATTTGCCAAAGATAAGTTCTAATATATGCTTTGAATTCCCTGTGATCTTTTGCTGTGAGGTTTCCTTCCTTTATCTTCTTTCATACTGATGACCGTGTTTCTGTGTTTCTGTGTGTAACACATCTTTAAGCATCTGTTGCAGGGCTGGACGAGTGGCGACAAATTCTTTCAATTTCTGTTTGTTATGAAACGTCTTTATTTCACCTTCATTCACAAATGATAGCTTTGCAGGATATAATATTCTGGGCTGGCAGTTTTTCTCTCTTAGTACCTGGGCTATATCTCGCCATTCCCTTCTAGCTTGTAGAGTTTCTGATGAGAAGTCAGCAGTGAGTCTGATTGGCGATCCTCTGAAAGTAATCTGACGTTTCTCTCTTGCACATTTTAGGATCTTTTCTTTCTGTTTCACTGTGGAGAGTTTAATTACAACGTGTCGTGGTGAGGATCTCTTTTGGTCGTGTTTATTAGGGGTTCTGTGAGCTTCCTGTACTAGGATTTCTCTGTCCTTCTCCAAACCTGGGAAATTTTCTGCTAATATCTCACTAAAAAGGCCTTCTAATCCTTTCTCCCTCTCCATGCCTTCAGGAACTCCTAGAACCCGAATGTTGGTTTTTTTAATAGTATCCTGAAGATTCCTGACAATATGTTTTAGATTTCTAATTTCCTCTTCTTTTCTTTGATCTGACTGTATCCTTTCCTGTTCTCTCTCTTCTAAGTCCGATATTCTCTCTTCTGCTTCACCCATTCTGTTTGTAAGGCTCTCTATTGTGTTTTTCATTTGATCTATTGAATTCTTCACTTCAGTCACTATCACAGTTTCCTGTTGTACTAATTGTTTCGTTTCATTTTGATTCCTCCTTAATATTTCATTTTCACGAGAGAGATTTTCTATCTTGTCCATTAAGGCTTTATGTAGTTCAAGAATTTGTTTTTGAGAACTTCTTAATGTTCTTATCAATTTTTTGAGATCTGCTTCTTGCATTTCTTCTATGTCATCATCTTCATAATCTTGAATTGGGGTGTCTTTTTCATTTGAGGGCGTCATGGTGACTTCCTTGTTTTTATTACCTCGGTTTTTGCGTTTGTTATTTGGCATATTGGAGATATTTGGTTTCTTCACTGTGGTGCTTTTTCTTGTTATACTATGACTCTAGATTAAGTGGACTATCTGTTTTTGATGGAGCCTTAGGGCTTGAGATGGGTGTGGCCTGAGAGCTCTGTTTGGTGTCCCAAAGGTGACACTCCCAGGTTAGGAGTGGTAAATCTCTCTTTCTCTCTCTTTCTTTTTTTGATTCAAAAGGGAAGTAATTCCGCACAGCTGAACGAAGTTGGAGGTAGTTAGCAGGCAAATGATATACCCACAGGAGCCAGAGATCGGAAGCTCTTTCCCAAGGACCACACAGGGAATCTGTTTGGCCCTCAGAGTGGGTTCAAATTCTCCTTCAGTCTCCCACTGGGTTGCCAAAGTTACGGAATTGTAGCGTCTCTGGAGAGTACTCAGGTGAATTCTGTGAGTTCTCTCCCCCACCGTCTCTTTTTTCACAGTCTCAGTTCAGTAGCACCACAAATTTACTAGGTCCTAATCTCCTGTTAATTCGCCCCACCCAGAGTCAGGTTTTTCTGCTAGGCTCAGGGCCGGTGCAGACCTGAGGTCGCTCTGCTTATGACGTATGTCCAAGATGGCGCCTGCTCTTTGTCTTGCTCGCCCTTGAGAGGTGAGCAGAGAGAGAGAAACCCGTGTCCGTACCAGTCACCTTTTTTTTTTTTCTCTCTCTCTCTCTCTCTCTTCCAGTTAGCCTGGTGAACTTTTCCCCCCCGGGGGTCGTTCCCTCTAGTCTCCTCTCTCTGCTTGCCTGCCGGTGTCTCGGGCTATTGAGGTTCGGCTCACCTTGCGTTCCAGCGCTGGTGTGTTGAGTCTGCCGCTGGTGTCCCGAACTGTGGGCTCCCACGCTCTCCACACAGGTCCGCTGTGAATCACGCGTTCTGGAAGAGTTTCTTCTGCTGTTTCCTCCCCTACTCTTCCTTGAACCTGCAGTATCTCCACTTTTATTAAACTATCTCTCCCCGGACTATCAGTGTGCTCCCTTCCTATTCCGCCATCTTGCCTCCACCTTCAGAAGGGTATTTGAGAGTGTCTGTGGAGACCTATGTATTTGATCAATTTGCTGTTATTAATCTGTTGACTAAAAGGGGGATAAAACACTGAGAAAATGAAATTAGCAACCTGCTAAGTTTTCATCTGGAGGTGAGGTGTGATTTTGCTTTGTTGGGATGCGTTTGTCTGAAATGTTTTTATTTGAGAAATTTATTTACATGAAAGGCTGAGTTACAGAAAGAGAGAGAGAGGGAGAGACAGTGAGAAGGAGAGAGAGAAACAGAGAGGTCTTCCATGTGCTGATTTTCTCTCTAAATGGCTGTAATAGCCTGTGCTGGACCAGGCAAAAGCCAGGATCCAGGAACTTCTTCTGGATCTCCAACAGGGGTGCCTTCACAAGTACATTAACAGGGAATTGGATCAAATGTCCAGCAGCCAGACTTGAACTGGTGCTCATATGGGTGTCAGCACTGCAGGCTGTGGCTTAACTTTTGAGCTACAATGCCAGTCCCAAGATATTTGTCTTTCAGTGATGCCTTTTTACATTAAATAGTTCTAGATATTTTGACAAGAACATTATAAAGTATAAAACACTTCCAAGATTTAAACTTCTTAAATACCTTTCTTTTGTAGACTCTAGAACTTCTGTTTCATAGCAAGTGTTCAGTGTAACACAACAAATATTCTAATATCCATGTGCCTCTGCCCATCATTCACTCTTCTGGGTTGGAGTCTCTAAAGAATCAGACCCTCAAAGGGAAAGGGGCACACATTTAGGGGCTTACTATTCCTAATAAGATTTACAATGATGTCTTTAGATTATCTTCTGCTTTTACTTTTTTTTTTTTTCCTAGATATTCTCACAGCTTCCCAGAGAATTGGGAGGCTGGGGGATACCACGTCCTAAAGGCCACCGTGGCTCTGCTTAGTAGGAACATTATCATACAGGGCAATCTCACTACTGAGAGGAAGAGGCTTCTTGCTTCATGCCAGGAGATCAATGCTTCAGAAGGTAGGAAAGTATTTTTTTTTTTTTTTTGGAAAATCCAGTGTGTGCAAAAGCATATTTGCACTGTCAAATGATATGTGGCATTGCTTTGGTTGACCACTTCTGAGATAGAGTAAGTCTTTAATCTTTGAATGTCCATAATATGGTGTAGCTTTCAGGATGCACTTGATAAATTGTCATCTAACACTTTATGATCCTTCTTCCCATGCAGTCTGATAACCTGGTGAGACGGATAAAAGGAAAATA
Organism: Oryctolagus cuniculus; assembly: GCF_051225735.1. Taxonomy (NCBI): domain Eukaryota; kingdom Metazoa; phylum Chordata; class Mammalia; order Lagomorpha; family Leporidae; genus Oryctolagus; species Oryctolagus cuniculus. The sequence goes on from NC_142871.1 coordinate 118,006,811, forward strand.
ACTCAAATTAATTATTTCTTTGAGAAAAAAAATCCTTGTGAAGAATTAAATCAGGAGAGTCAATTAGCATTTCTATGTTATATATTATTATGAAGTTGATTCTAGGCTCTTTCTAAGATTCAAAGAAAACCATAATTCCAGAATCGTTGGCTCAGGCAGCACATTCTTATTGACTAGATTTGGAGCCCCTACCCCCACCCCACACACCCTTGCACCTTTGGGTTGTTTTCTAAGGGAACTACTACATATTTTAGGTAAGTGGTGGAAAAAGTCAATTTATCTTCTACTAGAATAACAGGCACTGAATCACACTGATGTGCCTATTAAACATCTATTTCAGGGATGGTTAGTTTAGTAGGTTATGTTTTGGTTTCCCAGGCTGTAGATTATGAGGCTTTCATATGTGGTGAAGACATCATTTGTCAACTTTGGTCTAGGATGGTGTGGATGTCAAGGATGACTTCCAGGCATGAGCTGTGGATGGATGATGAGGCTGTTCACTGAGATGGGAAGAGGAGCAGGTTGTGGAGTGGGAGAGTAGCAATCATGAGTTTAATTTTGTACATGTGGAAACTTGGATGCCAGACTAGCAACAGAGTAGAGATGTCAAGAAATAGCAAGATTGGAATGAAGATTTGAATCATGTGTGCATATCAGTTCATGCTGGCATAAAGGTTTGATGTCGTGGTTGGGGAGTTATTAGTACGGGAGATGAACTCTGACCTTATCCCCCCTCCTCCCATGTCATCAAATCACAAATGTGTCCTTCTGAAGAAGAAAGCTTTGACAGTAGTGAATTAGAATCCACTGACTGACAACTTTAACAATTCTGCCAAATTGAGATTTGCTTTCTATTTTGCTCTCTTGATAATTCTCAATTCAGTTGTTCTCAGATTACATTTTGGAATAACTTTGCATTTAATCACTCCCAGTGAGGCCACACTTTTATGTTTGAGTCTAGAAGTGTTATAAAGTTTTTAATTCCTAATGGAAAAGCACTGATTTCATCATCCCAAATCTTAAACAAGTCTACAGTATTCTCACATTAAGTCATTCTTTTGTGGGTGGTAGAACTATCGAACAGCGTGGCTAAATCCAGTGTGATGAGACCTGGCTACTGAAACAATATGGTTACTGGCACAAATAATCAGTTTAAATCATCTAAAAATAAAGCATCTCTTCATCTCTCTTTTACACTGTATATCCATTCATTCTCTTGATATTAGCAAATGAAGGGACTCTGAAATTTACTGGAGAATGGTACATTGTTTTTTATTACTGGTCCCTGTTTGATTCATTAATGTGGGCAATAAGGAGTTGATTTGGGATACTCTTTCATGAGGTTGGTTCACATCAGGAAATGCCAGTTGTGAGTAGAGAATGTTCTAAATCCTGAGGTCACAGCCCTTTGTAGCAGCAGTAGCTGTAGGTTCATGTAGTTTGCTTTCCTCACTAGCAGTGCAGCTGGGTAAGGAGGTGTTGTTAGTTCAGGAGTTCTGGAGCCCTTTGCCATTTGTATAGTTACATTATTACTAAGTCCCCAATCATAAACAACACAATACAAGGGAAACCCCACTGGACAGCTTAACACTAAAATAGGCTGTTATTATACCCAGTGGATCATATCTTTTCCCTACATTTATCAACCACGAGAAGGCCATTTTACCTCATACTGTCTCAAGGGAATCTCTTCAATTGAAGTAAGCAACCATTTTTGGTTGGATTTGTGGATTTTAGTTTGCCATTTTTGTGACAGTAATTAAGGTGATTGGTTTGGGAGTTTCTGGAAGAGTAGAGAGGAAGCTACATCATGTCTTACAAAAGATAATCAAAGAAAAGGGAATTAAGATTATTAAGAAAAACAAACAGTAATTGTCCTTTTGTACTGACCGTGCCTTTCATATGGGAGATTTGTCCCATATGGAAGCATGTTCTACAAGCTTTAGGTCTTCTAAACTTCATTCTGTATTGCAGGTAATCTGCAGAACTGTTTATATTCCAAGAGTGAGAAGATATTGGGATCCAGGGATCTGGGGGCCAAAGTAATCATTCAGTCCTTCAAAGAGGAGCCCAGCTGTGTCCAGTTGAAGGGAGTGCAGTTTCGAGATATGGGGCAAACTTTCCGTAGGCATCTGAGCTCTCTCACTGTGGTGGGAGCCGTGAAAGGTAAGGGGTCCATACCTATGCCTTTTTTTTAACTTTTATTTAATGAATATAAATTTCCAAAGTACAGTTAATGGATTACAATGGCTTCCCCCCACCCCATAACTTCCCTCCCACCCGCAACCCTCCCCTTTCCCCCCCTCCCCCCTTCCATTCATTTTCCTTTCTTCTATCATGTTAAAACACTGCTTGAAGAGGGTCATAAGTGACACTGAGATTTGAGGGATTCAGAGATTGTTGGTTGTTTATATTCTAGGTCAGTTATTCTTAATCTTCCATAAGCTGGAACAAATCACTTGGGAGCATATTAAAATTCAAAGTTATAGACATTCTTCTGACAGATTCTGCTCCAAGGTGGGCCTACCAATCTGAATTTTGATAATACAAACCTTATAATTCTGGAGCAAGTAGTCCAAGGAGTTCACTTCAAGAACCATGACTATACATGTGGAGTGAAACACACAACCCTTAGTTTTGAATCCTGCCTCTATATAGCATTTATTAGCTCTATGACTACAGGCAAATTGATATTGAATAGTTCAAACAATCAGACCATTAGTATGGTAGTGCAGGCCCAGCAGAAAGCACTTTTACATGCAGTTGCCTTTACTCAGAAGAATCTTTTTTCAAAAAATTATTTATGTTATTTTTATTTGGAAAGCAGAGAGGTGGAGATCTTTCATTCACAGGTTCACTTCTCCAATGCCTTCAACAGTTATGGCTGGGCCAGGTTGAAGTCAGGAGCCCAGATCTTCCCCTGGGTCTTCCACATGGGTACAGGGACTCAATTACTTGATCTATTACCTGAGTGAGCATTAGCAAGATTTCTGGATTGGAGGCTGAGGAGCTAGGATTTGGAACAGGCTCCCTGATATGGGATACTGATATCCCAATTCACAACTTAACCACTGCACCAAGCCCCCACTTCACTCAGAGAAATCATCTGCCTGGAAGATGGAGATAACTGAGCTTTTTCTGGGAACATGGAGGAGGCAGATCTACAGATCTTAGCCAGAGATGAAGACACAAGAAAGGAGCGGGAAACATCACATCCATGTGAGATTAACTAGTGAAAAACAAGATCAGGACCATAAAAAAAAAAAAAAAAAGAACATGGCCAGATGCACCAATGAAAGTTATGAAACCAAAACTGGAGAGACAGGGGCATCCAGCTAAATACCGAACGTCAAAAGCTGATATGCAGAGTCATGGACTTGGGGGGCAGATAATAAATAAGGAGAACTGCAGCTCTATGTCTGAGTGATTCTCGCCATGCCTCAACATCTCCGGCATCCACACATGCAAGCTTTGCCTTCATGGAATGCAGACTCATCCTGCGAAGTCCACACTGTCGGGGAGAGTGGGGCGAGGTGTTCTTCCACAAGAAGCATGGGAGACAGGCTTTGGTGAACATGTCCGTCTTTATTCACAGCCGCGTGTGCTTTTAAAGGGCAGGCAGAAGGGACCTAACTAACTCAGGGGAATACTAACTCTATAGGACAGAACCGACACTGGCACCAACATGCCTCGCCAATGAGCTTGAAGGTCATGTAGCTAGGGTAACTTTCCAGGTGTAACTGGGCCACACCTGGGAGCAGTTTACCTGATTGGTAGAAGGCAGGGGTGGGGAAATGTGCCTGGGGGTCATGCTGCCTGCCAGCAGCCAGGCTAACTACATGGGCATTTTTCTCATTTCAAATGATCTTCATGCCAAAGATGTTTGTTTATTCTAATTTTCCAGGATTGTACGTATGTATGTGTTTTTGTATGATAGTCATTTAGGGAGATGGTTTCTAACAGCCCCTTCCCTAGTACATGGGTTGATTTGTGCCTTTCTCTCTGGTTCTGCAGTCTGCTGTTCTTTATTATGCTGCAGAATATTTGCTATGGCAACTGGCTCCAGTAAAAGAAAGGGAAGCAGTCACATGCGAGTTATCAATAGAACATAAACAAAACCCTCTCTTGCTCAAAATTCAACAAATCTGCTTCCAAGACCTCTGCTTCAACTAAAGAAGTTGTGCTTTTACCTATTCATTCTTATTAGGTTTGTTTAGAAAAGGGTTCACTGCTTACAAAAATATCATCATTAATACATTGTCCTCTGTAAATACCTGTGAAATGCAGATGTACTGCACAGAGGGGTAACACACTACCCCAGAAGTTAGAGTCTTCTGGGTATTCTACCAAGAATCTTTTTGTTTAATGCCCTGAAGACCCTCAATACCTGAGTGGCCAGTTGCTCCAGAGGCTAGAGTAGAAGGCTTAGAAGACATTGGAACCTTTGCATAACATTAGCAGAAAACTGGAATCAAGGACCAGAACCAGGAATTAAACCTCCCATATGAGTGCTGAGACCCAAGGATTTAGGCCATCCTCCACTGCTTTCCCATGTGTATTAGCAGGGAGCTGGATTGGAAATGGAGCAGCTGGGATAGAATCAGAGCCTATATGGGATGCTGGCATTGAAGGTAGCTACTCAACTGGTTATGCCACAGCACTGGTACATTAATCTTTATTTCTCTTCTATAATGTACAATTATTAAAACATATCCAGTCATATGTTACTTAACAATGGGAATACATTCTGAGAAAGGTGTTGGTAGGCAATTTTGTGTTTATAAAAATGTAGAATGTATAAGGGTACTTCAAAAAATTGTGGGAAAATGGAATTAGAAGGTAAATTGATTTTGGCTTGAAACATTTTTTGAAATCCATGGATAGTTTTTATTATAATATGCATTTTCTAAGAATTCTTTGAAGATTTCTCATAAGCATAGATTTCAAAAATTTTTATAACAAGATAAATTTATCGTTTGATTCCAGTTTTCAAAGATTATTTTGAACTCCTTATATAAACAGAGTATAGATCACTCAACGTGGCCTCTTGATGCAATCAAAAAACTGGTAAATATGAGGCCGAGGCTGATGCTATGTAATGCAGTATGCTGTTTTGCAATAAACTCCTTTTTTTCTTTCAAAATATAAGTAGAAGTATATTGTAAAATAATGATTAAAAGGATAGTAAAGGGGCCACTGCCCGCTGTGCCAGCATCCCATGTGGACACTGGTTGGAGTCCTGGCTGCTTCATTTCTGATCTATCTCTCTGCTGTGGCCTCGGAAAGCAGTAGAAGGTGGCCCAAGACCTTGGATCCCTGTACCCACATGGGTGACCTAGAAGAAACTCCTGGCTCCTGGCTTCAGATTGGTGCAGCTCCGGCCACTGTGAGTGGAATGAACCAGCAGATGGAAGATCTCTCTGTCTCTTTGTCTCTCCTTCTCTATCTGTGTAATTTGATTTTCAAATAAATAAATAAATCTTTTAAAAAATAGAAGTATAGTAAATATATAAACTGGTAACTTGGTTATTTATTATCATTACCAGTTTTATGTGGTGTATGTAATTTAAAATTCTTTTATTTATATGAAAGGCAGAGAGAGAAGAGATCAACCTTTCATCTGCTGATTCATTCCCCTAAATACCTGCAACAGCCAGGGCTAGGAGAGGCGGAAGCCAAGAGCCTGAATGCCATCTGGGTCTCCATAGTAGCAGGGATAAGCCATCACTCAGCCTCCCAGTGTGTGTATCAGCCGGAAGCTGAAATGGAGAGCAGAGCCAGGATTCAAACCCAGGCACTTGGACATGGGATGGGAATATCCTTAGCATGCCTAACTGGTATGCCAAACAGCCACCGCATATACATAGTTGGCATGTGTTGTGAGTAACATGTTAACTGTTGCACCATCACTAGATGATAGAGATTTTCCAGTTTCTTTATAATCTTGTGGGACTACTATCACACATGTATTGGCTGAAACATTACATGGTGTTTGACTGAAGTTGATACTCAGTAAATAGTTATCCACTGACTGATCCAGACCACAGAACTTGATTTGGGGACCACAGAATATGCCTGTGGGTCCAGTGTAATAATTTCTCTAAATGGCAACTTCTTTTACCAACATGAGGAATGGTTCTCACTTAGCTTCATGAACCTACATTTAATTATGAGAATCTGGGCTGGTGCTGTGGTGCAGCGGGTTAACGCCCTGGCCTGAAGCGCTGACATCCCATACGGCATCCCTGACTGCTCCACTTCCAATCCAGCTCTCTGCTATGGCTTGGGAAAGCAGTAGAAGATGGCCCAAGTCCTTGGGCCCCTGCACCCACGTGGTAGACCCGGAGGAAGCTCCTGGCTCCTGGCTTCAGTTCGGCACAGTTCCGGCCATTGCGGCCAATTGGGGAGTGAACTAGTGGATGGAAGACCTCTCTCTCTCTCTTTCTCTCTCTCTCTCTCCCTCCCTCCCTCTCCTCTCTCTGTGTAACTCTGACTTTCAAATAAATAAATAAATCTTAAAAAAAAAAAAAAAAAAAAACATGAGAATCATTATCCCCAGGGCAGGGCAGGCTTTGGCTTTTTTTTTTTTTTTTAAACATTTATAATTAGAATCTCTGGCCATATTAGCCCAAGTATATTTCTTGGTACATTGTAAATATTGATTCACAAGTCAAGAAACAATGATCATATCTCCTCATACCTAATACACTCTTCCCATTGTCTAACCCACCATCCACCATGTGGTGATGGCAAAGATGGTGGCCAGTTGGAAATCTTGACAGTCATATGTTCCTTTACAGTTGGACCATGCTTTCTCTTTCTCAGATGATTTTTTCTTCTAATAGTCAATCCTTGAAATTCAACGTGTTCATTTTTAGCCTTAGTTTCATGCTTTCTTCATTTGATTGCTGCCTCCAACTCCTATGTCTTCCACTTCATTGTTATGAAGGAGAATATGTGTAGCTAGAATGTAGATATGCTCAACAGACTCTGAGGAGCCTTTGAGATCTGTTTCCCTTCCTCTTTCCTACTCAGATTCCTATATACAAGGCTGCACAGTGTGGCGCTCCTTCAGCAGAGGTCTCAGCCTGGATAGCACCTGGGGCCTGAAGGTGGACAATAATGTGTTCTACAACATTCTAGGCCATGCACTGCTGGTGGGTAAGTGGAACAAGCTTATTTAATTTCTGCATTTTGGAGTAGACACAGTTTTCACAAGAATTCTCCCCAAAGTTTGGCTTTCCAATTTATAAAAACATTGGCCTTCTGACCTTTCGAAATAAGTCATAGTTAAAAGTTCTAAAGTTAAATCTAGTCATCACTGACTGGCTCACTGACCTTTACTCACAGGAAACTGGCCTTTTAAAGGTTCAGCTCAGGTTAATAAATATATAATGGGAGGCTCTTAAATTTACTGCCAGCAATTTTCACAATAATTGAAGTCACATAAATATCTTCACAGATTGTCAAACTTGGATGCTGGCCAATCTCGGATTCTGTTTTTAGCTGCTCTTGTGACTTGCTTGAAAAGTCCAGGATCTTCCAGTTGGTCACCTATGTCTGCTTTCATTAACGCACAAAACCTGTAATTATCTTTAAAATCTCAAATTGTGTCACATGACTCCTCTCTTTAAAATCCTTTAACTGTTTCTTATTGCTTAGAATACATTCCAAAACTTTTAACCTGGCTTAAAAGATTCTTTCAATGATTTTGCTTTCTTAACTTCTGTAAATCTGTCTTGCAATTTTTTTTTCGTGTCCACTAGTGGCAATACTGATTTCTTTTTAATTCTTTCAAAAGTGCACTCTTTCCCCTGCCTTAGGGCCTTTGCACACGCCCTTTCTCCTCTGTTTATGCCATTCCCTCTTCTTCTACAAGATGCTGTTTCTCAGATCCCCAAGACAAGTCCTACTTTTTAAAATCTTTAAGCACCAGTCAGCACTTCTTGATTTGAAAGTACATGTCACATTTGTGATCATCGGATTAATGTGCTTTTACCACCAGATTTCATGAGGACATTGCTTCCTTAGCACTTTATATATCAATAGGTGCATTGTTGATATATTTATTGAAATGAATGCATGAGTGAGTTAGCAAAGGGTTTCCAGTCCTATCATAACAAAAAAAGCCAATCAGATATTTTCACTGAAAATAAGAATATAACTGTATGTGTTAAATAGGGTAATAAAAATAAATTTACTCTGTGATATCAGTGAGAAAATACATATTTCATTTAGGAAAACTTGTTGAGATAAAAGCTGTTAAAGTTCTAATCCAGAGAGGATAACTGTTGAGTGAGGAAATGGGGATCTTGTATACTTGTTTCAATACGCATGTCTTAGATGCAAAGGACAATTGAGGGGATCAGGCACAGAAAATTCATTTGATTAGTGAAAGACAGCCATAGGCAAGCCAAGCTAACAGGTGTAGGACTGACTTTCTTATTACTGTTGTCTCTGCAATAGAAAAGATGGACCCCAAGCAAAAATTTGAAAGTTGTCCTAATAATATTTATTATCTTAGTAGAAAACAATTACATGACATAGGTATTAACAAGTCAAGGAAGAAAACCTGTGGAGAGAATTTAGCCATTAGTGTTTAAATCTTGTGAATTATTGGTATTGACATCTGATGTATTGCAAATGAAGGGATTAAAATATTTGTTTACTAATACATTATAAAGTACTCAATTTCCATGTAACAGGTTTTCAAACCTAGATCTATGAAATGATGTGGGAAGTCCAGATATCTAAAAACCTAGTAATGAAGAGGTTTGTGGGGTTTCTCCCTAATGATACTACTTAAATAACAAGTCTTTGTAGCATGGGTCATGCTTGCCATTTTATTCCAGCCACAGTGACTTTGCTGTGGTGATCTAGCCTGCTCCTCTCAGATATTCTGGATCTTTCTAGGGGCATGCACGGAGGTGATGGCCAATTTGAACAACCTGGGATGGGACAGACACAAGATATGTGATTCTTAACTGTGGAATAATCATTGTTCTTCTTTACATTTAAAATGAACTTCTGATCTGTGATACTGTAGAGTAAAAAGCCCATGTGATCCTTTTGTCATAGCCTAGTTCATCAATTAAAAACACAAAAAGCAAAAACAAGACAATTTGTACCCAAAGAAGAAAATAGTACTGCAGTGTCCCTTGTGGTCCTGAGTGACTTCAAATGGGCTGAGGTAACATCGTCTTTTTTTCTCAGGGACATACATAAACATAAGACCTATATCTTGGGAGGCTATTCCTGGAAGAAAATATGGTAAATATGTAAATTAATTTTAAATCTATTAAAATCCGTTTAAAATTGTCATACATTTTATACACAAGCCTAATGGCAAAATGTTAAATGTGTTAAATTTTTGAGCATACTAAATGTTTCCTAAATACATATATATATGCATATACTTATATATGAAATATATTTTTGTATTATATAAACTCTGATGTGAATTAGTAGAATCAAGAGTGTTAAGTTGTGTAAATTTTAATGATGTTTATGAATCCACTAGGCTTGATTTCTCTCTTTTTAAATTAGACTGGTCAGAAAAGGGAAATATGATCAGAAACAATGTGATCATCCGTCTTTCTGGTGCCGAGGGACTCTCCAGTTCTGAAATGATGACACCATCTGGCATCTATGTCTGCAGTCCCACCAATGTTATAGAGGTAAGACCTTCAGCTTCACCAGGAAAGTCAGACCTGAAAGGGCATAGCATTCACTCCAGAAGCTCAGGGTTACTACACACAGTACTCATGAAGAAAACAACTTATGACTTTGTGTTAAGTGCTTTAAGATAAATGTAATCATTTCTCTCAGGGTTTCTGTAAATATTCTTTGTAGAAATAGCTATACAGAGAAAAACAAAGTAGACATTGATCATTTCTGGTCATTTACATCAATGCAAATTTAAGCAGCTTCTTGAGTTATCCACTGTGGGTGCTGATTTTTGTCTCTCTTGATTCTGATACCATGCACTTATTAAACCTGCACTGTCTCACTACATTAATGTTGTCATATTGCTACTGCTCTTTAAGAATGCTCAAAACTGAGTACTTAGAGCCGGCGCCGTGGCTCAATAGGCTAATCCTCCGCCTAGCGGCGCCGGCACACTGGGTTCTAGTCCTGGTCAGGGCGCCGGATTCTGTCCCGGTTGTCCCTCTTCCAGGCCAGCTCTCTGCTATGGCCAGGGAGTGCAGTGGAGGATGGCCCAGGTGCTTGGGCCCTGCACCCCATGGGAGACCAGGAAAAGCACCTGGCTCCTGGCTCCTGCCATCGGATCAGCGCGGTGCGCTGGCCGCAGCGCGCAGGCCGCGGCGGCCATTGGAGGGTGAACCAACGGCAAAGGAAGACCTTTCTCTCTCTGTCTCTCTCTCTCACTGTCCACTCTGCCTATCAAAAATAAAAAATAAATAAAAAAATAAAAATAAAAAAATATTTAAAAAAAAAAAAACTGAGTACTGGATATATGAGATCATGCCAGATTCCAAGAGGATGAAGTAACTTTAATGGCCTTGATTTTGTGCCTCACCTTTAATTTTATCTTTGTAAATTTCTGTGTAAACATTTTAAGAAGTTCGTTTTCTTAGGCACAGTTTAATCATAAATATGTGAATGAGGAATCTCATCAGAGTAATACAAGGCCATATAGTTTCCCCTTTTCCAATTATTTTATTCCATGGATCTGCCATAAAAGGGATTTAGTGCCCATGCCCTCTAGGACACTCCCTCTGAATCCATTGCGCTGTGACAATTGTGCCATGTTTCTAAGGAACTCAGAGGATGAGCGTCTTTGTCACCGATCATCTGTTTTTAATTACCATCAACTGAATAACCTCTAATAAAAGTTGTGGTTATCTCTTCAGCCCTTTTAAGACTCTTAATTATGTTTGTTCCAAGCACAGCACTTACACACCATTTTAGGTGCCTAATGGGGGTAGCTAATATACCAGAGAGGAAAGGAGGCAGAACTGCATGAATTGCAGGAAACCAAACTCTCAGCCAACAAAAACTGGAGCTGCATTTCACTTCTTGGTCAGCACAGGGCTTGTCATATAGCTATGTCAGCAATTTCGGGGGTCTAAGGAGCTATCTTTTTATGTACTTTCTTGAATAGCACAATGTTGATTACTATGAAATGTCCAGAGGGAAATAAACCCCCAGGGTTTGCCAAGTTCATCTTGCCATGTGAGGCTAGAACATCTTTGCCTCACTGGGTAGATAGTGCATTATCTCCTGGACAAGAGTCCTGGCCACTAACAGAAAAGAGAGTTCAGCTGGCCGTAAGGGTAGAGGACCAGAGGGAGCATTCTGAAAAGCTTGAGGGTAGGCATGTGTCACAGCAGGTAGTTGCTGCATGTGACACCTGCATCCCATGTCGGGGTGCCTGGTTCAAGTCTCAGCCACTTAGCTTCTGATCCAATTTCCTGGTAATGTGCATCCTAGAAGGTAACAGAAGATAGCGCAGTTACGTGGATCTCTGCCCCCCACACAGCAGATCCAGATAGACTTCAGGATCCTGGCTTCAGTCTGGTCCAACCCTGGTTGTTACAAGCACTTGGGGAGTAAACCAGTGGATAGAATTCCTCCCCCCTCCCTCCCTCCATCCCTCCCTTTCTCTGTCCCCCTCTCCTTCCCTCTTTGCCTCCTTCCCTTCCACGTCCTTTCTTCTCCCTGCCTTTCAAATGAAAACATGAAAAGACACCTGAGCCTTTGCAGACTGACATGTGGAATGATGCCCAGGCAGTTTTAGAAAACTGTAGCCAAACTGTTTTCCCCCCTCAAATACTCTCCATCTCCACTCACTTACTTTCTCTCTCTTACATTTGCCTTACAAAGCTGAAAAAAACAAACAATGCATGTGTTTTGAGAATGAGATTTAGGTTAATTAATCGAGTAATCTACAGATTCATTAGGTATATCCCTGATATATTTATCTTTGACGACGTTCAAGTTCTGAAGTTCTGTTTTTGTTAGCTCATGAACTTTTAGACCCTACCATAAGGTTCAAAATAGTCATTGCTCAATTGAAATATATTGAATATAATAAATGAATGTAGATATAATCATACAACCAAAGAACAGGGTGAAGGAGAAGAAGAAAGTATAGATTTCATGATTCCAAAATCATTCGATGACTGAAAAGCAAGAAGTTTAAATCAGTGACAGCACTTAGTCCTGGTGGACTAATCTGTCAGTGTCAAAAAGTTCAATCCAATTTTTCAGCCATGCTACTGGATTTCTGCTCCATTGTGACCTTTGTCTGAAATGTGCCTTCACTAAAGACATAGATGATAGCTCGACTTACATGGGAAAAAGAGTTTCTTTTGATCCATGGGGCAAATGAAGGTCATTTTAGTCATTGGGCCAGTGGTAAGTTAATGGTTATTGAGTGTGTCCTATGTGCATAATACAGAGTATTTTGAAGAAAGTAGTTTAGAAACATCCCTTTATTCCAAAGGGATAATAAGAAAGTGACAGTAATGATAATATGTATACACATATGTGTGTGTGAGAATGTGTAGTATATGAAACATAAAGTAAACCCCCTACCCTCCTTTCTCCTAGAGTTGTTCTAGAGTTAGGACAGAAAGATTCTTTTACTCCAAGGAACTCTTTCACAGGTCGGGGGTTTTATATCCTGCTAAGTGGATGTTCAGGCTTGCACTGAAACTTGTCCCATAAGATAATGCACCCAAGGTTTTTTTTTTTTTTTTGTCAATATTACTGTAATTTGGATTGTTCTTTGTTGCTATTTTAAACTTTAAATATTGAAATAGTTTCAGATCAATAAGAAGTTATAGAAATTTATGAGTTTCAGTATTAGTTTCCATGTATGACAACCTATTCATCCTCCTATTCGTGGAACAATATCAAAAGCAGGGCTTTGACATTGCTGTGATACTATTAACCAAACAAAATCTTCATTTAGATTTGAAGAAGACAGCCTAATCTTCGTGGCTGGGCAACCAATCCTGAAAGCCTAAAAACTCTCCGTTTCCACATTCATGAGTCTGACCTGTCATCCCTGACCTGGCAAGGGAGCACTGGAAGAGAGCCCTGAGTCTGTGCAGGGATTTGTGGGTTTTGTTTTATTCCTAAATTGCCCTGATCCAGAGCTTAGGACCAAACTCCCAGCAACAGTGTAAGGAATTCACCTTTGCTTCCAGTCAGTCACCTTTGTAGTTCAGTCACCTGCAATCCTGCATGGTACAAAGGAATCTTGGGTACAGTATCCCTTATTCATTTTCATAGTCACAAGTAGTCTGCCTCTCTGGGCTGCAGCTGAGCTAAGTCCAGAAACAAATCCTGAGCTTTAAGCCTTCTTGCCTGCAAGGACTCTGGTGTGGTGTCCTGCTGGAGTCTCCAGTGGCTTTGTGGTATCCCTCTGCATAGTCCTTAGGGCTCTGCCATGCTTTCCAACAACAGAGATTCCTGGTGGTTCGTCTTGGTATCACCTGTATCCTTCTTCAACAGCTCAAGCATCTGAGTCTCCAAGTATTCCTGCAGGGGATCCTTATCTACTCTCCAGAGGCTCTGTCTCTCCAGAAGATGGGTCCTATGTGAACCTGTTCTCATTCCTGCAGTCTGCAAAGTCTTTGCTCCCAAACATCTAGAGACTGCTCATTTCCAGAGCTTGAGAGCATCCCATGTTTAGGTAGGCACTAGAAATTTCCCGTGGTCAGACTCCTGTTTAGGATAGTCGGTGGAAAAACTCTGAAGAAGAGCCCTTTGGAGACATGCGTTTAATTTGAGGGGAATTTGTTCTGGTTTGTGAATCAATTTTGTAAGGAACTCTGTGTTTAAAGGCCCAACCTCAGTTCTCCAGCTCTCCCTACTCAATAGGTAATGCATATTTAAGAGCTGCCTGAAGGGTTAACTCACTTTTTTCTAGTAACTATAGATGCACACCTCAAGGAGCTGGCTTACGTGGGCAGTTAATTTTTCTCTGGAATTTCTCTTGCTTGAATGTCCATAATACATTGACTTCCGCATAGAATTGATTTCCACACAAAATTCCCTGCTTGCCTTAAACCCTTCCCCACATGCCGCTGGCTGCCTGCATAAATATGTGGTTTTTCCTCATGAATCGTTTGTCGCATACTCAATTGGAATGGAGAGTGAAAAGGGCTGGGAGTAATGTGAGCCAACTGCTCAAGTGCTTCTTTTATAAGAAAAGTGAGCCTTATTGGCTAATAGAGAACCAAAGTTGCAGTCTTCTGCCCAGGTATAAATGCACTTGGACAGTGTTTATGTCTGTACATGATCACCATGATTCTACATAAATGCTAATGGCACTAGGGCAGACGATTCAACAAATTCATTCATTCACCGAAAATACATGCTTTCCAAGCACTGGTGCTGACAAAGTTGATGATTAAGGATGTAGCCCCTGGAATAGAGTTGAAATGCTGGAACCTTTCTCCTCCTTCTAAAGCCTTGGCAGTGAAACAGACATACTTGTCCAGATAAGTGATCACTTTTATCCTCTAGTGCACATTTCTCATTGTTTCTATACTTAATAGAAAAGGTGAATGTTTAAGAAGCCCACATTTCTGATCCTCAGACCCCATCTCAGACCCTTATATGTCTGTGATCTTTCCTGTGAGTCAGAGGTGTTGTAGAGACACAGGTATGCCACAAAGTTTATTTGGAAGGTGTTATGTCATGTGTACTGCCCTTGGAAAGGTTTTATTTATGTAATGAACAACAGGTGTATAATTCTTTTGTTTAACCATGAGGGCTGGAGAGATATATTGGACACTTGTATTTGTCAACTTAAAGACAGTGACTCTTCCCAAGGCTGAGAACCATGAATGCAGATACTGTATTTCCATAAAAGGGAAGAATCAGGGTAATCTATTTAATGCTAATTAAAATATTATTTTGGGGGATGTTTAATATTAGGTTTGATTGTTTTTAAAGGTATAAATTTCTGGCTGGCACTGTGGCATAGTGGTAAAGCCACCACCCACAGTGCCAGCATCCCATATGGGTGCTGTCCTGGTTGCTCCATTTCTGATACAAATCTCTGCTATGGCCTGGGAAAGCAGTGGAAAATGGCTCAAGTCCTTGGACCCCTGCACCCGTGTGGGAGACCCATAGAAATCCCCTGGCTCTTGGCTTCTGGTTTCAGATCAGTGCAGCTCTGGCCATTGTGGCCATTTGGGGAGCGAACCATCAGATGGAAAATCTCTCTCTCTACCTCTGCCTCTCTGTAACTCTGCCTTTCAAATAAATAAATAAATCTTTAAACAATGTAGGTTGGAAATATGGAATTTGACCAAGTTAGGAGATGGGATGGATGCTGGCAAGTGGGTATGGTTGTTTTGATAATACAGCTGGCTTCAGCGTACCATAGACCTGGATTTCTTAACTATGGCAGTATTGACATTTTGGTAGATAACTCTCTGCTGTGGAGTGGAGCATTGACCCTGATCTCTGTCTATTGAATATCAGTAACACTCTTCTCCTCTAAGTAGTGACAATCAAAAATGTTTCCAGAGATTTCCAGTTGTTCCTGGTAGAGCAAAATAAGTCTTGGTTAACAACAACCTTATTAGACTATATGCTACTTCAAGATCATTGATGTCCTAGAGAGGGCCTGGTTCCCTAAAGCCATGTTAGCATCTTGAGTAGTAATTCAACTTAATAGCCAATGGTAGCAGAAGCCACTTTTGCTAAGGACCATGTGGTAGGCAACTCATGTGATTACAATTTTAAATGGCTCCAGGAAATTGGAGAATTACCCAGAATCCAAATTAATGAAGTGGAGAATGAGAAAATTAGTCCACACACACACAAAATTCTGTAACTGAATAAATAATGAGGAATGACTGTGTATTTTCAAATACCCAGTGTAAGAGAGCTTTTGGGCCTCCTTGTGAATAATAAGCTAATATTAAACAAGAAGCATAGACAATTGTGTCAATAGTCACTGACCAGGTCCTGGCCTTTGCCTGCTGGCCAGGCTCCAGTTCTCAGAATAAACTCTGACCTGATTCATGCTGCCTCAGAGACTGAAATGGCCCATTGGGCATTGGTTTCTCCTTCTACATGAAGCAGGGAGTTGAGTGTTGTTGGTTTAAAAATGACCAATGAGGGTACTTCAAAAATTTTGTGAAAGATGGAATTAAAAGGTAGCAGGCATTTTCCAAAATCTTTTTGAAAACCCCTGGTATTTTAGTTTTTTTTCCCCCAATATTGGGCTTTGCTTGGTCCTGTGTGTGTTTCTGTATGTATTCCTTCTGGAACATGTGGTGCCTGCAAAAGGCAATAGGGTATTTAAGTTTCTTTTTATCTGCTGACTATAGGTGCAAATTAAAAGCTTAATTGGACTTTATGCTTCATGAATGTACATGATATATTAACTTCTGCAAAGTATGCTGTTTAGTATATTTTGTCCACTAATGGATAGGCCCAGCAAATGTTTATTCTGCCATTGACTTACGGGCAGGACTTTATTTTGTGTCGACATTCATGTTTCATCACTGCACCCTATTTTTGGCATCCTTATTCTGGGTTCTGTCTTCATGCCTCTACCCTAGGCTATAATCTATGACATTTCCAGGATTGGATTTAGATGGAACTGGCTCTAACCATTATTTGCTTTGTGGCTTTGGGGATGCTACTCAACATCTATGAGCTTCAGTCTCTTTGCTGTGAAATTGTAATAACACATAACTCAATGAATTATTGTAAAAACAAATGAGACTCTAGAATCTGGTTTTTGGATTATAGTGGCTTTCCTCTAAATCTTCACTATGGTTATTATTATATACTTGATCATAACTTAACAAAAGATTAATAATAAAAACAAAGAAAATTATTCAGCATAAACATCACTTGTAGTGAACTAGGAAACTTTTTTCCCAGTAACCTTATAACAAATTTCATCCTGACTTTCTAGGTTTCTGTCCTCTTTCAGTTTTTAGCAGTGACTTCCATTTTCAGTGTGTTTCCAAAGAAACTCATGCCAAGCAAGACACCAGGAGATGGAATCATTCTAGTATCCTTCTCCTCTCTGAACATCACTTTTGACCCTTGGTAACTAGAAAGTATAGAATTATTTTATCAGTCATCTCTGGAGAAGTTGATCTCATATTGTGGTCAAAAGATCACCTGCAGCAGAACTAGCAGAACACCTTTTAGTACTCAAGAGTGTAGAACACCAGCTCCATCCCTTCACTATCACCTCTACCACCTACTCAGTGAAATCTATAGGTTACATATCCTCAGGGTAGGGTTGCCAGATGGAATATATACAGAACTCCTCATCAAATTTAAATTTCAGTATGGAACACATCCCTTATTGGTATAAGTATACCCCATTCAGGATTTGGAATATACCTATATTAAAAATGAATTTGTTAATATGAAATTTAAATTTTACTGGACATTTTATTTTTATTTGCTACATCTGGCAGTTCTACCATGGGTGCTCGCTGTGTTTTAAGAAACTGTTCTATGAGGATACTTACAGAATAGTCCCCACTAAGCCTTGTTTTTAGACAGGTATTCAATGCCTTATTGGGAGGCTCAGTGTCCTTCCTGCTCCCCTTCTTCTTTTCTGTGCTTTGGTGCCAGTGTTCAGGATGACCTCTCCAAGCCCCATCATGTGTACACGTAAGACCGAGTTACTTACAGTGAGAATACTCTAGGCATCCTTTGTCTCACACAACCAGGCCATGCAAAATCCCCAGGTGACAGGGAACAAGCCATGTAGAAGGCTCTGGGACTTCTTTATCCCCATAGCACAAGTTGTAGGCCTGAGGAAGGTTGAGCAGCCTGTTTCTTGACTTTGATTCTGCAAGTAGTTGTGGACGTCTTGGCCTTGGGTCAGGCACTCAGGCTGAGAGAGACAGACATAGGCAAATACATAGGAAGTAGATAGGCATCTTGATCAATAGCCCCTTCATTCCTGCTGCTAAAAGCACCTCCCTACTGCAGCAGCCCAATGGGACTCCCAGTTGTTATCAGAGTTCTGTCCTCCTGATGGTGGAGAGAGGAGAAAGGGCGTGGATTCCTCTGAGATGTGAGAGGGTGCCACTGAGAGGACTTAGATGTAATTTAGGAAAACATAAATAGAAACTTCCCTAAAACAGCCAATACAACATTTGTCTTACTGTCTGGAGTTGAGATATTGCAAATTCAAACACCTACAGGGACTAGGCAGGCATCCAAAGTGAGTGAAGCAGGAAAGGAGGCAACTATGGTAAAATAATCCCTAGTTCAAGAAGGCAGACCCTTATTTCCAGCTGATCAATGGCTACATCACAGGAATCTGGGCTCAGAAAAAGCTGAACATCTGAATGTTTATATGAAGTCTGCTGATATTAAAATATAAGAAACAATAAAATTTGTTAGAAACAAAAAATAAACACTGAAGTGGCCAACAACAATAAATCTGTATATGGTACCAGACCTGTCAGAAAGCCAGTTTTCTAATCTGTCTTACAGTATGTTACATATGATGAACATATTTTAGATACTTGATAATTTCATTGTCCTCAACTTGATCAGAATTAGATCTCAAAACTCTATGGTCCAATGGAAAATTTAGATTTTATGTGGATATGTAAAATACATTAAATTATTTAGATAGTAAGTCCTATAATGAAACGTGTGGGTGATTTAATAATGTAATTAAGACAAATTAATTAAGTACTTTTGGTTGTATTTGAAATCAGCCACTGTGTCTCAGAATTAAGCCATGGCTAGTGCAGTCATGTGACCTTTAACTTATAGCCAAGAAATTGATTTATTCAAAGGAATGGACAGAATATTTTATGTAGCCTTGGCTTCAGGATAGGAAGTATTCAGACAGCTTATGGAACATGCACATATCTTTTAATCCTGGTTTTTCCATGAATTTTGTGAAGTATCCTCATTTGTCTTTTCCTTGGAAAACCACTGTACTCACTACTCACATATTTTTGAAGGCACTGGGGAGATGAGGAGGCATAGATTAGATGTCACAGGTAACCTTCTCACCATGAAGGCTAACAAGGAGGCTTTGACATGAGTTAGTTATTGTGATAAGCAGGTTAAAATCTAGTTGAACTTCCTGGAGGAAGGAGAATGAAGAGTGTTATTTTATTCTAAGAGGGGGATAAAAGAATAAATGGGTCCAAAATAGTTTCAGTATACCTCTCCATAAGTGAATAAGAAAGTAGAATGGCCATAAATGAGAACCTTTCTTTCCATGAACATTATCATATACGGAATAACTATTTATAAACTGTCTTTAAATTCTGCAGGGAAACAGAGTATGTGCTGCTGGTTATGGCTATTTTTTCCATCTTGTGACCAAGCGAACATCACAAGCTCCACTTCTCTCCTTTTCTCAGAATGTTGCACATTCTTGTACAAGGTAACTTTGGGGAAATTCATCTCTATTCTGAATATAAGGCTTATGAGTTAGAATTTTTCTCTCAAGTACTCACAAAGAAGGTGTAGCTTTTGGCATTTGTTATATAGTCTCTATATATTGTTATAGAGAGCTTTTTGTTTATCAATCATATTTATTTTAATGTACACAACTTAATAAAATTTGGAGATAAGTATATACCCATGAAACCATCACTAAAATCCAAGATAAAAGCATGTTTCTTGGTTCTAAAAGTTTTCCTCAAGACCTCTTTATTTTAGTAAGAACTCTTGACATGATATTTAATCTGTACATTTTTAGGTATTGTTAAGTATAAACATTATACTGTATAGATCTCTAAGATTATTCATGTTTTAATTCTAAACCTAATATCCTTTATCTAATACTTCTTGATTTCCACCCACTTCCTCAGCCCCCAGTTCCTAGAAACCCATTCTAATCTATGCTTCTATGAGTTTGGGTATTTTAGATTTCTTATAAAAGTGATATCCCGTAGCATTTACTCTTCTGTGCATGGCTCAGCTCATTCGTTATAATATTCCCCAAATTCACCTATATTAAAAGAAATATCAGAATTGTCATTTTCTTTAAGGCTGAAATATTATATTGTATGTAAATACCAAATTTTCTGCATCTACTCATCTGTCCATGGACACCTAGGTTGCCTTCATATCTTGGTTACTTTGAAATAATTGTAGGCATTTTTGATTATAAAACTTTAGTAGTGAAAGGTGTCACTTAAGAAGGTAGCAAGATAGAGTGTACCTTTTGGGACCAGAGAGAATTCAAGAGGGAGAGACGTTAAACTTCCCTGAGATTAAGACTGGCTGACAGAGCCTCTGAGACACTGGTGGGCCTGACTCAGGAGCAGAGAGATGGCTTTGGAGAAAGGCTCCTTGCCTGTGACTTGCTCTCTGTAAAATGAGAAGAGATTTGTTGAAAATCATTGCTTTGTAGAGGGCAAAGCTATCTTCTAAGAACAAGAGCACAGAGAAACAATGTGGGGTCGGAGATTTGGAAAGCATGGGATAATGCCAACTCTGGAGTTACTCAGGCCCTGATTCAAATCCTGACTCTACTCTTAATAAATTCTTGGAAAGCACCAGGAATATAGTAGGTATAAATTATTGAAAACTATAAATAATAATAATAATAATATTAGTAATTCTGCTATGATGAAAAGTGAGAAGAGGAATGGAATAAAGATTAGGAATAATTCCTAAGCAATGGTGAAGTCCCAAGTGAGACTGGGGGTTAGTATTTGTTTAATGATATTATTAATGACAATGAAAATTTTATATAGTGGCCCTTGGGTAAAGGAAGAAAGTATCCAGGGTATTGCAATTGTAGGACAATTTAGGCAAGAAAAGTTGAAGGAATGACATATGCTGGTATCATTCTCCTACGAAGGAATGGATTTAAAGGTGCTGATAGAATAACAGGGTCCATGTCCCGGAGGGCTAGGCAAAGGTCAGCAGATTAAGTGATAAACCTAGAGGTGGCTGGTAGAACAGCAGGGAATCATAACAACCCCAAGGCCCAGAGCAAGTCACGGAGGTTAACACAGTAAAACGGCTGAGATGGGAAGCCACAGTCATAGATGATGACCACAGATATTATCTATCTCCAGTCTCCTGTATTAATTATTTTATATCTGAAATGGAGTTAATATCTAGAAAAATAAATAATAAATTAATAATAAACTAAATAATAAAATAAATAAAATAATAAACTCAACAACTCAATAACAAAAAAATGCCATATAACCCAATTAAAACTGGGTGATAGACCAAATAGACATTTATCAAAAGAGAATACCTAAATGGTTAAGAAATATATTTAAATATGCTCAACATGACTATCACACACAATAGAATGGCTAATATGAAATACATGAACTTTGCTCACCTTAGGTAAGTAAAAATTCTTTTAAAAAGATCAAAAAATTAACAAATACTGAGAAGATGTAGAAAAACTTTGGCAGAGAGAATATAAACTGAGACAACCTTTAAAAAAATAGAATGAAGTTTCCTCAAAAATTTAGGAGTAGAACTGTGATGCCATAGTCTCACTAAATGTTTTATACCCAAAGGAAATGAAATCAGTATGTTGAAGAGATATCTGCACTTCCATGTTTATTGCAGCACTATTCATAGTAACCAAGAAATAAAGACAATCTAAGTGTCCATCAACTAACTTATGGACAAAGAAATATTCTCTTTCCCTCTCTCTCTCTTTCAAACACACACACAGAGATGCACATATGCACATGGTGAAATACTATTTAGTCACAAAAAGATGAAATCTGGTCATTTGTGCTTGATGCAACTGGAAGACATTATGCCAAGTGAAACAAGCCAGATACATAAAGACAATTAATATATGATCTCACTTTTATGTGGACCCCTACAATTATTGATCTCATAAAAATCATTATAATAATAGTGGTTAACAGAGGCTGAGGAGAGTAGGAAAGAGGGAGGAGAGGGTTGGGAAATGTGGATCAGCAATGTTAACTTACATAGGAGAAATAATTTCTGGTGTTCTATTTCACAGTAGGATGAATATGGATAATAATGTATTGCATATTTCAGAAAAAGCTAGACAGTTTTGCATGTTGTTACCACTAAGAAATGATAAATGTGTGAAGAATTAAACATGCTCACCATGATCTGAATATTACACAATGGTAACTATCAAAACATCACACAGTACCCCATAAATATGTACAATTATTATGTGCCAATTAAAAAGTAAAAAAATGTGGTAAAATATTTTGTATTTTCTAATGAGAAAAAGTTAGGAGTTGGAAACATAGAAATTGGCTCATTTCATTCTTTCATTACCTTTCTAGGTGTGGTCTGTTTGTGTATCCTGAATTTCAGCCACCTTGGGATAATGGATCTGGTCCTACCCTGTTCCAAAACTTCACAGTTTGGGGAAGTGCAGGTGGTGTCCAAGTGAGTTTCTTTAGCTTTTCTTTTTAAAATAAAAGCTGTCATTTTCTTTCCCATGGCCATTTATTATTCATCTCTATTTCAATAAGGACAATGTAGCATTACAGCAGAATCCCAGTTTTAAAGAGCCAGTGACATCTGAAGTGTGTGTGGAATAGTTGTTGAATGAACAAACTCTTAGCTAGTAATCCAGGGGTAGATCATTTCCTCTTGTGGTGACTTTCTGACAACTGTAATAGAGAACAATAGGATCACATACAACCAAGAGGGAACATATAGGTGCACCCATTGTTTCCTTCTTATCCCTCCTTAGAAATAAGAAATAAAGGCTCAGAAAATAAAGGGACTTATTGAAGATCATACAGATTGGTAACACAATTAGGTACAAATCCCAACTTCAAATATTATGCATTTGATACCCTAATATCCTGAATAATACATGTGTCAATCTTAAGACAAAGCACTGTTCAACATTGGAATACAACATGCCAATGCCATTCTTGCTTACCTGAAAAAAAAATCATGTTTAATCATTTAATTTTCATTATCACAATAAATTTCTTATAAGGAAGATTTTCTTGCTCATTAACAACAATAGATAAAAATTATTCAGAGACACTGTTTAATGAAATTCTGCTTCTGAATTAATTTTTTTTAGATTCCACATATAAGTGACATCACATGGAATTTGGTTTTCTGTGTGTGGCTGAACAACACAATATCCTCCAGGTTCATCACTGTCATGGCAAATGACGAGATTTGCTTCTTCTTGGAAGGATAAATAATACCCATTGCATATATATGAATATTCTACATTTTCTTTGTCCTTTCATCAGTCGATGAACACTTAGGTTGATTTGTCTTGACTAATTTAATAATGCTGCAATGAACCTGAGAGTTCAGAATTCTCTTTAGCATAATGATTTCATTTCTTTTGGATATACCTAGTAGTGGAACTTCTGAAGCATATGGTAGTTTTATTTATAATTTTTGAGGAAGTAAATAATCATCTAATCTCAAAATGTCAATTTTGCTAGTATGCATTACTTTTTTCATAATCTATTAGTTACCACAGATCAGGGAAAGCATATTATATTTTTCTTTTTGGGACTGGCTTATTTCACTAAATATAATGGTTTTCAGTTGTGTACATTTTGTTGCAAAAGACAGGATTTCATTCTCTTTTATGACTGAGTAGTACTCCATAGAGTATTTATACCACATTTTCTTTATCCAGTCATCAGTTGATGGACATCTGGGTTGATTCCATATCTTAGCTATTGTGAATTGAGCTACAGTAAACATGGGGGTACACAAAAGACTTTCATATGCCGATTTCATTTCCTTTGGGTAAATTCCCAGGAGTGAGATGGCTGGGTCATGTGGTGGATCTATTTTCATATTTCTGAGTATCTCCATACAGTCTTCTACAATGTGATAGTTTACATTCCTACCAACAGTGGAATAGAGTACCCTTTTCATCACATACTTGCCCTCATTTGTTTGTTGATTTCTGTATGAGAGCCATTCTAACTGGGGTGAATT
Organism: Oryctolagus cuniculus; assembly: GCF_051225735.1. Classification (NCBI taxonomy): domain Eukaryota; kingdom Metazoa; phylum Chordata; class Mammalia; order Lagomorpha; family Leporidae; genus Oryctolagus; species Oryctolagus cuniculus. Next base: position 118,030,712 of record NC_142871.1, read on the forward strand.
GAAACCTCATTATATACTTTTTTCATTTCCTTGATGGCTAGTGATCCTGAGCATTTGTTCATGTGTCTGCTGGCCATTTGAATTTCCTCTTTTGAAAAATGCCCATTCAAGTCCTTTGCCCCTTTCTTAACTGGATTGTTTTTTTGTTGTTGTTGAGTTTCTTGAACTTTTTGTAGATTCTGGATATTTATCCTTTATCAGTTGCATAGTTTGAAAAATTTTCTTTCATTATATATGTTGCCTTTTTACTTTGTTCAGTGTTTCCTTTGCAGATCAGAAGCTTTTTAGCTTGATATAATGCCATTTGTCTATAGTTGCTTTTATTGCTTGTGCTTCTGGGTTTTTTTCCAAGAAGTCTTTGCTCATTCCAATGTCTTGTAGTTTCCCCAATGTTCTCCTAAAGTAATTTGATTGTGTCATGTCATAGATTTAGACCCCTTATCCATTTTGAGTGCATTTTTTGGTAAGGTTTAAGGTAGGGGTCTTGTTTCATACTTCTACACGTGGAGATCTGATTTTTCCAGCACCATTTGTTGATGAGACTGTCCAAACCCCAGTGATTGATTTTATATCCTTTGTTGAAGATTAGTTGGTAGGTTGATTTATGGAGTTTCTATTCTGTTGCATTGGTCTACATGTTTATTTTTGTGCCAGTACCAGGCTGTTTTGGATATAACTGCCCTGTGGTATGTTTTGAAAGCTAACATTGTGATGCCTCCAGCTTTGTTTTTGTTGTTTAAGATTGCTATAGGTTTTCAGGTTCTTTTATGTTTCCATATGAAATTTAGTATCTTCTTTTTCTACATTTGAGAAGAATGTCATTGGCATTTTGAATGGGATCACATTGAATCTGTAAATTGTTTTCCATAATATGGATGTTTTGGAAGCTTCATTCTGTTACCCATAATGTCTGTACTAATTTAATTTCCACCAATTGTGCACAAGGCTGCCCTTCTTTCTGTATTCTTTCCTGTACTTACCTTTTGTCTTTTGGATAATACAGTGATGTATCTTTGTGGCTTTCATTTGCTTTTCCCTGATGATTAGGGATATTGGACAGAAAATTCCTATTGTATATGAATTTGCATTTAGAGTTTGAGAATCCCTAATCTGAAAATCTGAAATCCAAAACTTTTTGAATATTGGTGTAAATCCATAAGTTGAATATTACATACCTTGTACACTAAGATATGTATGAAATTATCTTCATCGTGCTTAAGATTTATATGAAACATAAGTGTAATTTATGCTTAGCCATCTTTCCATCCCCAAGAAATTTCACTATGGATGTGCAAATATTCCAAAAGTTAAAAAAACTCTAAAATCTAAAGTATTTCTGGTTCCAGACATTTGAATAAGAGATACTCAACCTGTATCTATTTGAAGGTATTGATAACTAATACTTTACATTTTCTCACTTAACAATCTTGGACTCTGTGTAGGAGGTATGCCATTATTGTATTCCATTTGTAGATTACACTATCTAGGGAAATGAATTACTTGTTGATGTCATTTGATAAGGCTATTTGGCCCTTCTGTTTATGGTTAAGAGTTGAGAAAAATGATCTTTGCCATGTCTCATAAATGCAGAGTGATTCTTTTAGAAGAGAGTAAAATGAGAACCCACTTTTAAAGTTGTATTTATGACAAAAATAGATACATTTCACTACCATATGTTGGTTTCCCTTTAAAAGCAGCTTCCACGGCTAATGTTATTTTTTAGGGTGAGTATATTTGTATATCAGTGTATTGGAGGATCTCTGTAATTAAGCAACAACTGTAAGGGAAACTTCAAAAAATTGAGGAAACTTGAATTAAAAGAATGTTTATTTTGGTGCCTCAAATTTTTGAAATCCATACATAGGATTTTCATAATACATATTTTTTGTTAACTTTAGGAAGGCTTCTTGTATACATTAATCTAAAAAATTGATATCAAAGTGAAATTCCCTTTTAATTCCATTTTTTTTTTTTGTTTTGTCAGGCAGAGTCAGACAGTGAGAGAGAAAAACAGAGAGAAAGGTCTTCTTTCCATTGGTTCATCCCCAAAATGGCCGCTACAGCCAGCACGCTGCGCTGATCCAAAGCCAGGAGCCAGGTGCTTCCTCATGGTCTCCCATGTGGGTGCAGGGCCCAAGCACCTGGGCCATCCTCCACTGCCTTCCCAGGCCACAGCAGAGAGCTGGACTGGAAGAGGAGCAATGGGGACAGAATCCGGCACCCCAACCGGACTAGAACCTGGGGTGCCGGTGCCGCAGGCAAAGGATTAGCCAAGTGAGCCATGGTGCTGGCCATTGTTATCAAATTCTTGTTCTCAAGTTATCATTTTATACAATATCTTTTTTTTTCAAATTAATATCTAGGTCTACTACTGAACTATCATTTTATGAACTATTTAAAAATAACATTTATAAGCTCTTTTTATGAATGTTTAGTTCCATACATATGGAAAATATAAACTATTAAATTCTTGAAAATTCAAAGATCAACTAACATATAAAATTAAAAAAGTATGATAAATTGATGATGCCTTGGTCTTACTTAACGGAAGACTTCAAGGTAAAGGTCTAAATGGAAACATGGCTTAATTCAGTAGATTTTTGTTTTGTTAACTGCTAGCTCTGACCTTCACAATGATATATAAAATAGTTTAAGAGAGTCCTAGGGAAAGTTAGATGTGTTGCTTTAGACTACCAGAGCTAAGTGAAAACCAAGAACCGTGTATACTAGACCACTGGGATTCTTTCAGCTCTACTAGTTAACTTTGTTATTATTTGACCCCTGTATATGCTTCCAAATATATGTATACACACACACACACACACACACACACACCCAACATCATTGAGTCCACACAGATGAATATGTAGTCATGCTGAATGATGTACTCTTCTTTGAAAACTTCTTTAGATACAGTTAATATACACTATGCTGAGGGAAATAATAAGCACAGTTCTTGAATGTTGTATTTCCCTCCACTAATTTTGTGTGATTGGCCACTGACTATTTTACACATATTGAGAATTCATCTTTTTAATGTATTGGTTATTATGGAGATGAATGAAAAATACAGAGGTGGTGTTACCAAAGGGGCTAGTTAGGGTTGAACTTATGGCGACTTTGGTATGCATGTACTGATATTGAGGGACATAAGCTACTTAAATATTTTATAGCATTCAATTTATACTTAATAATTAAAGAAGTCAGAAGTCAGTAAGAATCACCAAGTTTCAGACTTTCGCTTTTATTTTATAGATTTTTAGAAGTAGTAACCTTCACCTGAAGAACCTCCAAGTGTATGAATGCAGAGATTTTGGAATAGACATCTTGGAAAGTGATGCAAATACTTCAGTTACTGACAGCTTGTTAGTGGGTCATTTTACACACAAGGTAAGTGCCTTATTGCGGTTATCTTAGGCTGTCCAGCAAAACAGAATCATATGTGCTAAGCTGCTTGATGATGTATGATATACAATTCTAATAGCATTCTTTGGTGAATCTTGATGTAAGTTGTAAAAGTTAAAGGGGCTTTTTATTAGTAACAGTGATGATATTATTAATAAAATTCAAATAGTATCAGGGTTTCAATGTTATGAAAGCATATAAATTATAAAGATCATGGGTAATTCATAGAAGTTTTATTTGGTTGCAATTTAGAATTGTTATTTATACAGATGCAATAACAAACCTAATAATTTATCTTAAACTAAGGATTGTGAAATAGCATGATTCCATCTTATTTCTCAGCTCTATAGTTTGCCAAATTTCTACATCATCATTTGTTCAGAGTCCTTCCTCCAATTAGACTATACTTCAAATTGGGTCATATAAATTTACATGGTGTATTGCAGTATATTGAGATTTTCTATGTGATTCCCTAATACTTGCCTAAGTGCAGGTTTCTCTCTGATAAAAATCAGACTGAAGATGACTTCACCATTGCATGGTCAGGGTACCAACTCCCTAGCTGAGAAACCCTAGTTGTCTTTCAGGGAGGTCCGTGGCTGCTATTGGTCTCTTAGGATTCAGATCTGTGGTGGCTTCCTTGGGTTCTTGTTTTCATAAAAATAGCATGTATGTGAATAATCACGTTGTTGTGAAAATCATATATGGAAGAGACCTACAGTATTCCTGAATGCATTGTCCAATTGAAATATACCTATTGACATTTATGCTTTTATTGGACATTATAGCTACAGATATATACTAAGAGTTAAAAACAATTTATTAATCACCCTCATTTTCCTATATTTAGTTTTCTTATTTAAATCTCTTTTTAAAAATATGAGAGAGAGAGAGAGAGAGAGAGAGATTGAGATTGAGATTGAGATTCTATCTAGTAGTTTATTTCCTAAACATCTGCAATGACCAGGCTGGGCTGGGGAGCCAGAGCCAGGAGCTGGGAACCTACTACTGCCTTCCTGGGTGGGGATAAGAGCAATAAGCTGGAGTAAAGATCTGGAACTGGGAAATGAACCCATGCATTTCAATGTGGGACATGATGTATCCACCACTAGGCTAAACACCCACTCCTAAATCTCTTTTGAATCATCATTTTCAGGAGTTTCATACTTGACAGTTCTTACTTTCCTCCCAAGGATTACCACCTGGAAGGTTAATTCAGACTCTGTATATTCCAAGTTTCCAAGATAGGATAGCACCTAGCATGTTTCTGTGATGCTGGTAGATCCAAAGCCTTAACATTTCCCAGAAAAACTTGAGTGTAGATTCTAAAAACAAAATGCTCCTCAAACTGTGTAACCAACTGTCCTGGTAAATTAGTGTTGCAGTGTCTTAATTGATGTTAAATAGACATCACAACTAATGGGAGAGTGACATTAATTAAATTATAAATTATGACAAAAGGGTACTTATCATGAGAAAATCAAAAATAATCATACCCCTGGGGTGTGAGTTACCAGGAATGCAGTGTAGCTGAGGGCCTTTCTTTAAGAGTCCCCTAATAGAAAATATTAAATAGTTTTGTTCTAGGTGTCTCAATGCTGATTTGTCACCCAAATATTAAGACCAGGCAGTTTCAGAGTTAATTGTTACCTAAGAGATGATCTAGTTAGAACACTTTAATTTATAGATACGGAAATGGAAGTTTTGGAAAGTCTAATGTTAACTCAAGATTGATTCCTAGTTTTATGGAACTAGGACCACGACTGGCTTCAGACTCTTGGAAAATGACTAAATGGCTTTGGCAGTGGACATTTGTTGGTGCCTTTGGCAGTATTCCTTGAAGTACTATTCATGAAAGGCTAGCCCCAAAAGAGTGTGTGGGAAAAGAAATTCATTGGATAATTACATTTAGACTGAGCTGTTTACTATACCCTCTATTCCTCAAAATCTCCAGCACTTCTGGAGATCTAATGTATAACATAAGAAGTGTAGTTAATAAAATTATATATAAAATATATATATTTTATAAAAATATATTATATATATAAAATATATATTTTAGCTACTATAGTCACACCCATAAAATAATCACAATGTGAGATTACAGATCTGTCAACTTGTTTCCATATAATAACTATTTTACCATCTGTATGTGACTTATAACATCATGTTTTAAACCTCAAATATACACAGTAAAATTTGTAAAACCAAGCAACAAAAATATTAAAGGATCTGAGAAATTCTAGTGTTAAAATAAACAAAGAATAAAATTATCCATATTATTTTCGGATTTATGTGGTAACCAATTAATTGCCATTTGTCAGTTTAAGAAGAAAATTCCTAACCTCTCTGTGCAATTATGATTTTAGTCTTTATCTTTGTGCTGTGCATTTAGATATCTTTATCTTTTATGCTGTGGTTTTAAAAATCAAGATTTTTAGAGAATTCAGCTTATCTGTTCATAGACCACCCATCCGCATGTAATTAGTAGTATAAAATGATCAGTTTAAGTCATATCCTAAAACAAACATCTGTTTCTGGAAGAATTTTTTTAATTGGATGATATTTCTTTGTCCTATAAACTTACTTGTATATATGTTGATACACTTATTCTCAATATTACCTTTACGTCACTACAGATAGAAAAGTTTTCAGTGAGGATAGTTTTATTGAGAAGAAACGCAATACAGCATTTCTGTATATCCAGGTTTATTGGGCAGTATGTTTAAATCTGTTTTCCCAGAATTCCATCTAAATAGTGACTCCCTTCACACTCAAAAATATCCTGGTACCAAACATGAAATGGTTAATAAAATCTAGCAAAATGAACTCAAAAATACATTTACTCAATGCCAGACACATATAATTCAGATTTAGTTTTTAGCCACACGGATTCATTCTGTGGCTTTTATTTAAAAGTTGGAAAAAGAATTTTCACATATTGGAGTGTTTCACATATTGGAGTACTGTCTGAATTGAGGGATTACAAATTCAATTTATATTTTTGGGAAGAGTTTTAAAAGGAGTGTGAACATCAGCAGATTCTCTAATCTGACAGCCAGGACTGCAGAAGTGCATCATCCCTCACTGTGTAGACCTAAATAGCTTCTACACCTGAGGACAGGTCAGGAAGTCATTTTGGAACAGTGGAATTTTTTTAGAGTGGAGTAGGTGGGTAGAGTATGTCAAGTGGACAGATAAAGGATTGACACATTTAGCAGATCCTTTTTAAAATAATTCTGTCAGTTCTTTCTTGTGTGTTACCTCTACAAAGTAAATTATACATTTAGTTTTTAGTGACTTTTTTTATTTTTATTTTTATTTTTTTGACAGGCAGAGTGGACAGTGAGAGAGAAAGAGACAGAGAGAAAGAAAGGTCTTCCTTTTGCCGTTGGTTCACCCTCCAATGGCCGCCGCGGCCAGCGCGCTGCGGCCAGCGCACCGCGCTGATCCGAAGGCAGGAGCCAGGTACTTCTCCTGGTCTCCCATGTGGTGCAGGGCCCAAGCACTTGGGCCATCCTCCACTGCACTCCCTGGCCACAGCAGAGAGCTGGCCTGGAAGAGGGGCAACCGGGACAGAATCCGGCGCCCCGACCGGGACTAGAACCCGGTGTGCCGGCGCCACAAGGCGGAGGATTAGCCTAGTGAGCTGCGGCACCGGCCAGTTTTTAGTGATTAAAGTGTTAGTAGTAAGGAGAAGGATTTGAATATCAAACTTGTTTAGTTTTGATGATTTAACCTTTCTTTATGAAGAGTTAATTGAGTTATTGATACTGTGAAACATATTCATTTGATTTTGATTTTTGTACTTGAGCAAATTTTTTTGCTATTTAATATTCTACTTGAACAAATTTAAATATTCAGCCACGTATGTAACCTTCCCCCACCCCCTACTAAGGAACATTAAGACTTGCCAGAGATAAGGTATACCTGATATGTCAATTGTGAAATCCAGCACCTGTTAAATTTCACTTCTGGAATGGAATTTATATACATGTATTGGTACTTGCAATCTGAGGGAAGTCTTGAAGTTTTGATATTTCCCAGAGGTCAAGGGTAGAGGGAAACATTCTTCAATGTCTTATGTAGGTTATTATGACTATTAAAAATGTAGTCTGTAGCACAATTGTGCCAATACTGGTTTTGTGACTATAATCCTAGGCACGTAGAACCAGGGCCTCTAACCCACACAGGCAGAAAGCTGCATGGTGTATCCCAACAAATACCAGTTTGTCTGGTATCGTTCGAGCCTTGCTCTGTTGAGGGGACTGTCAACCGAACATTATGTCTGCTGTAACTTTGATGAACATTCCATTTTTTGTTATTTATTACTAGTATCTCTATTAAAGTACCATTGTAACAAAAAAAATCTTGATTTGGGTTTAAATTATGGTCACCTTGCTTTTGGAGATATATGCAGGATGAATGTGTTTTTGCTGTTATTGTCATTAACTTGAGCAGATGCTGCTACTTTAAAAATACCGTATTCAGACCAACAAATGTGAGATTGCCTCATTCTTCCTCCCGTCTCTGAAGAGGTGATATTCCATTTTCACTTGTGGATATGTCTTGCTAAATTTAAACCTTTCATCATTTTGTTTCTCTAAATTCTATTGTAGCATCCCTTTTCTTCTCAGTATTCTTGCTCTCCCTGGGAGAAATCTCATTTTCTCTAGTGATTTCAATAACCATCCACATGCTGATGTCTCACATAGGTTTGCATTTATTTTTACTATCTTATTTTGTGCTTTCAGTCTCCAATTCATTTTCTTTCTTACTTTTTAAAATTTTTTCCTAACTTGATTTTTGCTTGCATTGCATAGTATATTTGCTAGTTCCTCATTTAAAAGTCATTCATTTTGTTCTGATTGATTTGATTTTGATCTTAAATTTTTAACATGCCTCTTGTCTTAACAAAACATCAGCTGTTAAATTTTACCAGCGCCACAAAGGACATTAAACTTCTTTAACTTCTTGCTTTACTTTCCTATCTTTTATGATAATTTTCTCTAGTATTTGGTCCCTTTTTAAAGTAAATTTTTTTAAAGATTTATTTATTTCTTCGAAAGTCAGAGTTACACAGAGAGAGGAGAGGCAGAGAAAGAGAGAGAGAGAGAGAGAGATCTCCCATCCAATGGTTCACTCCCCAGTTGGCCGCAACGGCCGGAACTGCGCAGATCCGGACCCAGGAGCCAGGAGCTTCCTCCGGGTCTACCACAGGGGTGCAGGGGCCCAAGGACTTGGGCCGTCTTTTTACTGCTTTCCCAGGCCACAGCAGAGAGTTGGATTGGAAGTGGAGCAGCCGGGACTAGAACCGGTTCCCATATGGGATGCTGGCACTTCAGGCCAGGGCATTAACCCACTGCACCACAGCACCAGCCCCTAAAGTGCATGTTTTAAGGTGAGATAACATTTATGGAGAAAAGTACACACACCAAAAGAGGCAAGCTTACTGGATTTTTATAAGGCAAATCAAGCATGTGTATATCACCACATGAACTAGGGCATGACCAGTTTCACCCCTTCAAGGACCCTTCTGTTCAACCCACCCCATAACTCCCTAGGCAAAGGAGAGGTATTGTTCAGACCGTTATGAACGTTAATAACTTTCTTTTGCTTTTGAACTTTTATGATTGGAATCATATGGAATGTAACTATTGTATGTTTCTACTTTGGGACAACATTGTGAGATTCACCCATTTTTTGTGTGTGTTACAATAATTTATTCTAATAATTTATGTAGTATTCCATGTCATGCCTGTTTTATTATTTCATTATTTTGCTTTTGATGTTTATTTCCAATTTTTAGTTATTATAAATAATGCTATTAAGCACATTCTTTGATAAGTCTCTTGGTGTTCATATGCATATTTTTCTGTTGAACAAATGGCAACTTGTAACATGTCTGAGTCACAGGATACTCCTTTAGCTTTAGTGGGTAGTGTCCAGCAACAGCCCAAGATGTTGACTCCTGCACCTGCAGATATGAGAATAATTTCATAGCTATATTGTGAACTCTCTCTCGGCCAGTATCCTGGAGATTTCCTTCCTGTCAGTAGTATTGAAATTCCTACTCCTGATTTCCATGTTTTCCTCCTTCTAGTCTAATTTCCCATTTGGTTAGAGTATAGCCTAAAGTAATTTTCTGAAAAAATGACCAACTATGGACGGTAAAGTTTTTGAGCTACATCTGGGGACCCTTTATTGATAGGTTATGGTTATGGAAGACTGGGTTACAGTTCACTTTGCCTTGAAATTCTGAAGGCAATATTCCATTGTATTCTAGTTTCTAGTATTGAGGATGAATAATTTTGAGACACTCTGATTCTGAGTCTCTAGGCAACCTTTTGTATTTTTTCTCCTGGAGAGCTCTGAGTTCCTTGTCCTTTCCCATGGTGTTTCACAATTTCAACATGATGTACCTTGGTCTGACTTTGTTCTAATAAAAATGTTTTTAAGAGCTGGATGTGAACTTCAGTCTGGAAAAGTATATCTTTCCTTTCTGGTACGTTTTATTCAAGTATTTCTTTGGTAATTCTCTCTTATAATTTTCTCTTTTCTATTTCAAATATTATTTGGATAGTGGACTTGTGGGTTTGTATTCCTAATATTCTTTGCTTCTTCTGAATTTCCATATTTTTGTTATTGTGTTCTACTTTCCTGTGTATTTCTTCAATTTTTTTCCTATTGAATTTCTTATTTCTGCTCTTCTAGATGTATTACCTTTTTCTTTTTTGAAAATCCCATTTTAGACTTCCTTTTGTTTCATGGATATAATATGCTTGTTTCTCTAAGATTGGTGAAGATTGTGTTTAAGTTGTGTAAGTTTTCTTCTGATTCCTTTATTACATTTTATCCACTGGTTCTGTTTTCTGTTGTTTGTCTTTTTTTTTTTTTTTTAAAGATTTTATTTAGGCTGGTGCCATGGCTCACTAGGCTAATCCTCTGCCTGCGGCACCAGCAACCCAGGTTCTAGTCCTGGTTGGGGCGCTGGATTCTGTCCCGGTTGCTCCTCTTCCAGTCCAGCTCTCTGCTATGGCCCGGGAGTGCAGTGGAGGATGGCCCAGGTCCTTGGGCCCTGTACCCGCATGGGAGACCAGGAGGGAGCACCTGGCTCCTGGCTTTGGATGCAGCGCGCCGGTCGCAATGCGCCGACCAAGGCGACCACTTTGGGGGTGAGCCAACAGAAAAAGGAAGACCTTTCTCTCTGTCTCTCTCTCTCTCACTGTCTAACTCTGCCTGTCAAAAATAAAAATTAAAATAAATAAAATAAAAAAAGATTTTATTTATTGGGACTGGCGCAGTGACGCAGCAAGTTAACGCCCTGGCCTGAAGCACTGGCATCCCATATGGGTGCCAGTTCTAGTCCTGGCTGTTCCTCTTCCAATCCAGCTCTCTGCTGTGGCCTGGGATAGCAGTGGAAGATGGCCCAAGTCCTTGGGCCCCTGCACCCACGTGGTAGACCCGGAGGAAACTCCTGGCTCCTGGGTCCGGATCGGCGCAGTTCCGGCTGTTGCAGCCAATTGGGAAGTGAACCATTGGATGGGAGATCTCTCTCACTCTCTCTCTCTCTCTGCCTCTCCTCTCTATGTGTAACTCTGACTCTCAAGTAAAAAATAATAAATCTTTTTTAAAATATAAAGATTTTATTTATTTATTTGAGAGGTAGAGTTACACAGTGAGAGGGAGAGACAGAGAAAAAAAAGTCTTCCTTCTGTTGGTTCGCTTCCCAAATGGCCACAAAGGCTGGAGCTGTGCTGATCCGAAGCCAGGAGCCAGGAGCTTCTTCCGGGTCTCCCATGTGGGTACAGGGGCCCAAGCACTTGGGCCATCTTCTACTGCTTTCCCTGGCCATAGCAGAGAGCTGGATTGGAAGAGGAGCAGCCGGGACTAGAACCGGCGACCATATGGGATGCCAGCGCTGCAGTTAGAGGATTAACCTACTGTACCACGGTGCTGGCCCCTGGTTGTCTTTTTTTGTCCCTGTTTTTTATATCAGAGGCTCTGGTACAAATTCTGGTGTTCCTCAAATGAACAAATAGTTTTAACAGTGAAGCCCTAACAATTTGCATGGAATCTGTTGAAAAAATTTAGTGGAAAATTAAGCTGGAAGCAGTTTTTGTTTTTTTTTAGGATTTGCTAAACATGCTTTTTTTATGTTAAGTACAATAAAACTAACTTTTCTTATCTTTGTCTCTGAACTTGAGCACAGTTGTGAAGCTATAGAACCACCACCACTACAATCAATTTCAGCATAGTTGCATCAATCCTAAATCCCTCATGTTCCATCTTCATATTCCAAAACCTTCTCTTCTAATATCTGACAATCTCTGATCTATTCTCTACACTATAGTTTTGTCTTTTGTCACAATGATATAAATGAA